>NC_086200.1:8750000-10000000 GCF_035770615.1 Melospiza melodia melodia
GATGGGCAGCGCTGGAGGCCTTGCAGAGCAGGGGCCATTGCGGGCACGGCTGTCCCAGGAGCTGCCCCCTGGCCCAGCTGGGCCCCACTTGGGCAGGAAGGAGGCTCCCAGCCCTGGCATGGCCGAGCAGCTCCTGCCTCCCCCTGCCTCTGTTCTGATCCCCACGCTGCCTGCTGCCACAAGAGCCCCTGGGCCAAGCTATCAGAGAGCTGCTTTGCCTTCACCTGGCTCCCTGGCACCAGGACCCTCCTGCTTTCTGTCAGACATGGCGGCTGTCTACGCTGAGTCTATCTCCTCGAAGGACGTGGTCACTTCGAGGTGCTGTTCCTCTCTGTCTATGGGAGAAAGAAGGGGGGCCTTGCAGAACAGGCCCAGAACCACGAGGCTCTACTCCCTGCTCAGCCCTGCGTGAGCCCTGCTCCTGTCTGTTTCTCCTCCCGTCGTCGCCTTGAGTAACACTGCAGTGTCCTCTGGCTGTTCCTCTGCTGATTCTGTGATTTTGGGAAGGGAGAGGCAGGTGAGCCTGCAGCACAGGCCCAGAGCCCCGAGGTGTGGGGCCCCTCTGGTCCCTGGGCAGCCACATCCCCGCCCTACCTTCTCCTCCCGTTGTCAGGTCGCACTGACACTCGGCTTGAGCCCCGCGTTCCCTTTTGTGGCCTTGGTGGCACAGGTCACAATGGCCACTCTGACATCAGCACCGTGTACCCAAAATCGGGGCAGCCATGGCCCCAGGTCCCTGGCAACCACTTGTGGCGGCCCCCTTGGGCACCGAGCTTCTAAAATGGTCCGAGCGTTTGCTCAGGGTGGAAGCAGGGCCAGGACTCCTGCAGCAAGTGCAGGGTCAAATGCCAGGCCCTGGGGCAGCCAGCCAGGGTGGCACTGTAGGCAGGGAGGTGCTGTTCAGGCACTGCCACGCTAGGGCTCCGGTCCCGGCCAAGGGAAATTTCTGCTCCTGCCCCTGGCAGGCGGTGGCCCAGAGAGCCCGTGCGGAGTCAGCTGCACTACAGGGATTCAAACCCTGCTCTAGGTGAACTGATGTTTTCATAAAGTTCAGAAAACTAAGATGAACCTGATTTGATGCTGCTGCTGATCACCATTGGGTACAGGAGATAAACCTGGACACCACCACAGCTGCCTCCGTTATCCTGCCATCATATGAACTAACAACTTTGACTTTCCATATAAATGGAAAAATTAGTATTAAGCTTCTGAGAAGCGTCATCTTTTATACTGACTCAGCAGAAAGACAGAAAATTCACTGAGAATTTTCTGTGTACCTTTGACAGGAGAGCTTGCAACTGTCCTCAACTCAAGTCAAATACAGGAGGATGCTTTTCCTACATTATAGGAACTTTGCCAGTTTGGTCCATGCTTTCCTACTAGAAAATACATTGGAAAAAATTAGGAAGACAAGCACAAACAATTCTTGTCAATTTTTCTCTTTCGTGTCTTTGCAAACATGCTCCTGGAAATGCAGATCCATGACTTGTGGAACAATCAGTGGCATCTCTGGGAAGCAGGGCAGGGACTGACAGGCAAGGACACACTGCACCTGCCTGATGCTGGGGCAGCAGGAGTTTGCCCATTTTCCTGTCTCCATGGGAGAGCCACCTTGGCTGGGAAATGATCCCTTCACTGGTCTAGGAGGGAGGCACAGCCAGTGCAATGCCAGGGAGCGCCTTTACCCTGGAGGCAGGGAGGAGGCAGAGGAAGAGGGGGGAAGTTAGGAAGCTGCACCCGGGGCTCTGCAGGGCTCCCGGCTAGGTCTCGAAGCACAAGGAGCCAGAAGAGCTTGGCCGGACAATCCCGAGCTCTGGACACCTTGTCCTCAGCACCGGGAACCCGTTTGCTTCTCCAGGCCCTGGGCACTGCTCCCGTGCTGCTCATGCAATTACACACAGACACAGAGCTACCTGCTCTGTCTCAACCCTCTTCAGCACTGAACAGCACAACACAGTAACATGTTCTCTTCAGTACATGGTCTAATTATTAATAGTCCTGCAAAGACTCACATTCAAAGCACACACAAAACCCCCAAACCCTGGTACAAACCTTGCATCAACACAAAATGCATGTTGCTGTTCAGAAACACAGGGCAGCACTTTTGGCCAATGCTTTTTCCTATAAGATCTTTCAAAGGATTGCAAAAGTGACATTGTTTGGCAACTTCTTCAAGGAACAGACAGGAGAGGCTTCTGAGTTTTTAAAGATTTATTGGTTTGCTTTCACTTTCCTTTTGGCATCCTTACACTTCACCCAGCATTCCAGAAAATCGTGAAAATCCAAAATAATATCAGGGGAAGTTTCTGAATTCATTCATGTTTCTCCCAAAGACTTTCTTGACATACATACAAGTGACTGGTCCTATGACATACAGAGACGCAGTGGTTTCCCTGACTGGACATTACAAGACAACGTTATAGACTCCACTATACTAAAATACTTCTGTTGCCTGGTAATTACAAAGCCTGAAGCTCTTCTAGAGGCTTTTCCCAGTGCAACTTCATTAGGTTCCTCTCTGCCCAACTCTCGAGCCTCTCCAGGTCTCACTGAAGGGCAGCAGAGCCTTGTGGTGCCTCAGGCCCTGCTCCCAATTCTGTCCCATCAGCAAACACTGAGGGAACACTCTGTCCCTTCTGCCAGGTCACTGGGGAATAAGGCAAACAAGGCTGGGCCCAGCACGGCGCCCTGAGCTCACAGCTACCTGAGTTTGGAGCTCCCCTGTCCACTTCTCTGCCCCACTGTCCCTGAGCTGCCTCAGGGGCCTGTTATGGGAGGCAGGGACAAAGCCTTGCTGAAGTCCCAGCTGGCAACAACCACTGCTCTCCCCTCACAAGCCCAGCCAGTCACTGCAGCACAGGTGGCTATGGGATTGGTCAAGCATGGTTTCCATTCCTGTTATTCCACAGGCTTAGAGATGGCATCCAAGAGGAGCTGTTCTGTCACCTTTCTGGGGATGGAGCTGAGGCTGATGGCCCTGCAGTTTCCTGGCTCTTTCTTGGTGCCCTTTTGCAAGACTGCAGTGATGTTGGCTTTCCTCCACTGCTCATGCCTCTCTCCAGGGCTGTCTCCTTCCCTGACCTGCTGGCAGAGCACCCTGTGCCAGAGACAGGAGCAGAGATTTCCCTTGGCCCCAAAAGGGAACACTGGGCTCAGGCCGAGTGTCAGTGCGACCTGACAACGGGAGGAGAAGGCATGAAGGAGCAGAGCTCACACAGGGCTGAGCAGGCAGTAGAGCCCTCGTGGCTCTGGGCTTGCTCTGCAAGCTCCTTGGCCTCTACTTTCTCCACAGAGAGAGAGGAACAGCACCTCAAAGCGACCAGGAAACCCGGCCATGGAGCGAGGCCGGGGCTGTGACACCTCAGGGAAACTGGCCATGGAGTGGGACTGGGGCTGTGACACCTCAGGGAAACCGGCCATGGAGTGGGACTGGGACTGTGACACCTCAGGAAACCAGCCATGGAGTGGGACTGGGACTGTGACACCTCAGGGAAACTGGCAATGGAGCGGGACTGGGGCTGTCAGCCCTCAGGGAAACCGGCAATGGAGCGGGGCTGGGGCTGAGACACCTCAGGGAAACTGGCCATGGAGTGGGACTGGGGCTGTGACACCTCAGGGAAACCGGCCATGGAGTGGGACTGGGACTGTGACACCTCAGGAAACCAGCCATGGAGTGGGACTGGGACTGTGACACCTCAGGGAAACTGGCAATGGAGCGGGACTGGGGCTGTCAGCCCTCAGGGAAACTGGCAATGGAGCGGGGCTGGGACTGTGACACCTCAGGAAACCAGCCATGGAGTGGGACTGGGACTGTGACACCTCAGGAAACCAGCCATGGAGCGAGACTGGGACTGCCAGCCCTCAGGAAACCCGGCCATGGGGCTGGGGCTGCAGCTGTGACACCTCAGGGAAAGCAGCCATGGGTGTGGCTTGGCCTTTGACACCTCAGGGAACTCACCATGGCAGCCACCTCCAGGGGTTTTGAAGTACTTGTTTCTTGGTTTAATGCCCTTCCAAGATCAATTTTCCTGATCCTTATCCATGTTTTGGACAAGTATTGCCTCCTGAACAGGCCACCTCCTGGATGTGCAATGATTCCATCTGATCCAGCTGTGCCTCTTCCTTTCTCAAGGGATGGACAGAGGGGCTCTATTGAAGGTGGCATTTCCTGCAGGAAGGGAGGCGATGCCAGACACAGCCACAGGAGGTAGTTGCTGTGCTTCTGGGCCTGAGCCCTGCTGAGGCTTGAGCTGCCCTCTCTGCTGCTTGGCACTGCGGGCACAGCCCGGATAAGATGGGCACAGCCCAGAGGAATTGTCCCGAGCAGGCTCAGGGCACTCGGGTACTGAGCTGTCCTGCTGGGCTCCCTCCGTGGGAGACATGTCCCGAAACCTGGGAGCGGCTGCACAGGGTGCCCGTGGTGGGGAAAGGGCAGAGGGGGAGAGCAAGGCTCCAGTGTGTCCTGAGAGGGCCTGGCTATGTGCCCATGTGATGTGGGAGCTGTTCCATGGGCAGGTGGGCAAGCAGGAGGGAGGGATGGAGGTTGGGAGTGACAGCTGTGGCACTGCAGATTTCCCCAAGCATTTAGTGAGGGTTTCCTGTGTGGCAGGGAGAGAGCCCCAGGGCCCTGGGCTGCTCCAGCTGCCCCTCCAGCCATGTTGCACAGGACCTGCAAAGAGCGTGGAGAGTGACCAGGAGCCACAGGCTCCCGCAGCCTTACCCCACCCCCTTGCAGTCCCCAATTCCCCAAGGGAGAAGGGGATCCCAACACACCATGGAAATGGTTCTGTAGCATCTGTGATCCCTCCTCGACTGGGATCATGACTTGGATTACTTGGAAATGCTGGTGAATGGTGCTTTGAAGACCTTGCCAGATGTTGGAGGCATGTTCTGAATGTACCTTTCCTGACAGAATAATCTGTGTCAGTATGCCAAGAGCTTACCATGAGCCAGTTCCCTTAAATTTCACTGAAGGTAGATCAGTTCTGGAAACCTTACCCTGCTCCCTTCTGGAGCCCTGAGGGATCCCACAGGATCGCTGTCAGTGGGAGGAAGGGGCATTTAGCTGTCCATCCTCCTCCCGTGTGCAATGGCACTGTGTCCTTCTGTGTGCTCTGTGCAGCCACAGAGAAGAGCAGAGAGGGAAGGGGCTGGGCCCAGGACTGTGCCTGGGGGCTGAGCCTTTCTCAGCTCCTTTGCAGCCCCCAGGGAGCCCGAGCTGCTTCTGCTGCCACTGCTAAGCCCTGGCCCTGCCTGGGGCTGGGTTTCAAGCTGCTGGCAGCTCCAGGGAGTCCTTTCTGCCCCGACTGCCCCACAAGGGGCTCCTTCCATCCCAGTGTGGGGCCACTGCAGGCACGAGGTCCCCCTGGCCCTGCTCCTGAGTGGAAGGCAGAGCCAAGGGAATGCCTTGGAGGGCACCAATCACCCAGATGCCCTCACTGCCACTCGGGCCTGAAGGAGAATCTTTAGCAGTGCCATTGGAGCTGTTGTGTCCTGCCTTTCTTTGCAGCTGAGCCTGTTGCTAAAGGTGATCTGGCTTCCCAGCCCATGTTCAGGATTGAGCCTCTGGGAGATGGTGAGGGTACGCCAAGGCCTTTCCCCTGTGAGACCTGCCAGCTCAGAGCCCAAAGCTCGGCCAGGGGGGCATCGCTGCAGGTGCCAGGACAGAGCCATGCATGTGTGTGCCCTCACCCTGCACGATCCACTCACAACTTCTGCTCAGCACTGGCAGGTGTTTGAAGGACGGTGGGCCATGGCCCAGCTGAAAAAGCCCAGATGATTTGTTGATTTTATCCGATTTTGCATAAGCATGACGTTCTGAACATGCCATTAAAGAAATGGAGAATTTCTCCATCTTTTAAGGTGTACTTTTTGTTTCTCAAGTGATGGGCCAAAAGTTAGGACAGAAGGAGGTGTTTCCCCAACAAAGCAGAGGCCGATTGGCAGCCCCTGCTGCAGGAAGGAAGTCCGAGCCAAACACAGGCATGGGCACAGGCACAGAAGGTAATTGCTACGCCAGGCTCAGCAGGGCTCAGCCATTGGCAGAGCTGTGTGGCTGCAGCTCTTCTTCTTCTACCAGGGCCTCCCTTGCACAGCCCGGCAAAGCTGGAGGTGCCTTTGGAGCTCGTTCAGAGCCCTGGGAAAAGGGGACTCGTGCACCAACGTCCCTCCCGCTGCAGCTGCTCCGGACCTGGCCCTGAGTGCCCAGAGGCCCAAGGCACAGGAGCAGCCCCGAGTGGGAGCCCTGCCGCGAGCCCAGGGCCAGAGCCAGCCTTGGCTCCTGACTGGGCAGGGGCTGCACTGGGTCCTGACAGGGCCTGACTCTGTGCCCTGGGGCGGGGGGAGCTGTCACGGGGCAGGGAGGGCCAGGGCTGGCAGGGGCTGCTCAGGGATGGGTGTGGCCCGTGTCCCTCCAAGCAGCGACTGCCCAAAAAGCTGCGCTGCCCCCGGGCTCTCCTCCCGGCCTGCTGGGCTTTGTTGGGTGGCACAGCCTGTGCCACGGGGTGGCAAGGTGCCTGCAGGCCCCAGCTCTGGGGGAAACGGAGAATGTCCTGCCCGCATCCACCGTGCTGCCAGCTCAGCAGTGCAGCACAGCACGGGCTGACGATCCCCATCGCTCCCACAGGTGCAGCTGGAACCACAGCACATGTTCCTGATTCCCAGAAGGGCCTTGGAAGGGGTTTCTGTCAGGGAACAGGCTTCTGGCTAGGGTTACTGGCAGGCCTGCTTGTCTTGGAGCTGATCTTCATCTTATGCTCTGTCCGAAGTTGGACTTGCTGGAAGAGAAAAGAGTGAGTGTTTAGTTCACCTTTCCCTCAAAGAGCTTCTTTTGAAAGTCTACGTCAGACAGAAAACATTCCCAGTGAGGTTGCAGTGTAGGGGTGGCCAGTCCTTGATTGTCCAAAGAACTCTGCTGAGGGTTCTGCTGCTGCCCAGAGCTTTCATTGGCCTCCTAAATGCTGGGCCTTGTCCGGGGGGGCCCACTGGGGCTGCAGCCAGTGCTGGCTCCCACTGAGGCTGCCTGGCCAAGAGCAGCCCCAGGGGCACAGGACAGAGGCAAAGCACGGTGGGGAGGAGAAAGAGCAGGGACGAGATTGCCCTTGAAAGGCAGAGGCGCTCTGGGGCCCGCTCCTGGCCAGGGAGCCTGCCCAGAGCCGTGCCCTGCGGGCCGGGGCCTTGAGGGACAGCTGTGCAGCTGGGCCAAGCTGTGCCAGCAGCTCCAGCCGTGCTGGGGAGCCTTGCCAGCTCTGGGCCCGGCTGTGCAGGAGGCTCCCTGTGTGCCACTGGCAGCTGGGGCCCCAGCCACCTCTTCTTTCCACAGTTCCACCTCTGGACAGGAGTTTTAAGATGGTGGCTGCATGTCACACCCAAACAGCAGGAGCACCTCCTCCAGCAGTTAGAAGGGCCTGGGCAGCCCTGTCATGAGTTCTGAGAAGAAGACTGCAGAACAGCCATCGACAAGGAATTCTCCTATTCTCCTGGATATCCCACTGCCACCTCCTCTCCCCATGTATATCCCCAAGCTACTTCCATCTCCTTTTTAGTCCTCCTCTGTCCTGTCCCGACTTCTTCTATAGACCCCAGGAGCAGCCCAGCACCCTCCTGCCCCTCCTGAGTCCAACATGTCCCTTCCTCTGCCCCTGAGCCCCCTGGGCCTGCCCTCTAAACAACACTGAAGTTATCCCCGCTCTCTGCCAGGCCAGGTGATGGCCCTTTCTTTAGTTGCACTAAAGGGAAGGTGCCGTCACCCCAGTGTTTGGGTGGCAGCAGCAGCAAAGCCCGGCCGGCAGCACCACTGGCTGAGCTCCATGGCCAGGAGCAGCCGTGGATGCCCACGGTGTGGGCAGGCAGGAGCCAGGCAGGGGCTGCTGTGACCAGCGGCGGGGTCCCGAGGGCTGGGGGAGCCCAGTGGGCAGGCAGCAGCATGGGGCTCCTGAGAAAAAGCAACCCCATTTTCTTAATTTTTCACTTTTAGATATTAGAAATTTGTAGAAATATTTCAAAATATTTTTTCTGTAGACAGACACCCCCAAATATTTCTTCCCAATTCCTATAGTACTTAAAGATTTTTTAAAGTAGTTTTAGAATCCAAAAAAATGACCTCATTTTGTCTTCACTTCTCATTTTTAAAAATATTTAGAAATATCTCTTGTGTAGAGAAATCCTCATATGTTTCATTCCTTTTTCCACAACACATCTGTATTTTTGAAACTGGTTTTAGAGGTCTGGAAAATATTTTCCCCTTATACAATAAAAAATAAAATTGCATTTCAGTGGTAATCTTTATTCTAGGAAGAAGTAAGACCCCTTCAGCCAGCCAGCCTGCTGCAGAGGCTTTTTTCCCACAGGAGCTTTGTACCTAGTCACAACCAACATACATAAAACCTTTTCCCAGATATTTCCTGGGATTTTTGACAAGCTCACGTCCTAATCTTCTCAGACAAATTTTGAGCACAGTGGGAATGTCTTCAAATTACCATCTTTGTTTGCTTCTGGTGGAACTCCCTCCATTCTAGAGCAGGGCCTTCTCTCAGCTTCCTGCTGCGCCCGGGCTCTCCTCCCGGCCTGCTGGGCTTTGTTGGGTGGCACAGCCTGTGCCAAGGGGCAGCAAGGTGCCTGCAGGCCCCAGCTCTGGGGAAATGGAGAACGTCCTGCCCGCATCCACCGTGCTGCCAGCTCAGCAGTGCAGCACAGCACGGGCTGACGATCCCCATTGCTCCCACAGGTGCAGCTGGAACCACAGCACATGTTCCTGATTCCCAGAAGGGCCTTGGAAGGGGTTTCTGTCAGGGAACAGGCTTCTGGCTAGGGTTACTGGCAGGCCTGCTTGTCTTGGAGCTGATCTTCATCTTATGCTGTGTCCGAAGTTGGACTTGCTGGAAGAGAAAAGGGTGAGTGTTTAGTTCACCTTTCCCTCAAAGAGCTTCTTTTGAAAGTCTACGTCAGACAGAAAACATTCCCAGTGAGGTTGCAGTGTAGGGGTGGCCAGTCCTTGATTGTCCAAAGAACTCTGCTGAGGGTTCTGCTGCTGCCCAGAGCTTTCATTGGCCTCCTAAATGCTGGGCCTTGTCCTGGGGGCCCGCTGGGGCTGCAGCCAGTGCTGGCTCCCACTGAGGCTGCCTGGCCAAGAGCAGCCCCAGGGGCACTGGGCAGAGGCAAAGCACGGTGGGGAGGAGAAAGAGCAGGGACGAGATTGCCCTTGAAAGGCAGGGGAAGGGAGAATGTTGCTTATCGGAAGAAGCCCCAAAGAGCGGCTGGAAGGGGTGCTGCCTGATCAAGGACCCCCGAGAAGCGGAGGGAGGGCGTATCGGCTGATGGGGTGTCCCGAGGAGCGGCTGGGGAGAGTGGGGGTGTCCCTTAGTGGGGAGGAGCAGCCGGAGCGCTTGCACGGTCCGGTGGTGGGGAGGCCGGCGGGGCAGTCGGAGTAGGCTCAGCCCGGCCGGTGGGCACGGCTCACCCTGCCCGCCCGCAGGACCACGGCGCAGTTCCTGTTCGAGGCGGACCTGCACGGGCTGCTGAAGCTGGACACGCTGATCCCGAACGCGCCGCCTGCGCCATGGCAGCGCAAGGCCAAGGAGAGCGGCCCCGGGCCCAGCCCTGTCGGCGTGTCCCCCATAAAGCCGGCATGTCGCTCCCACAGCCCCAGCAAGACGCCGTCCAAGACACCCGGTGAGCGCCGGCCACCGGCGGCAGAGGTTGAGTGCGGGAGCCTGGCCCAGGCTGCTTGTCCGTAGCCATGGGGCCCTGGGCTCCCTGCCACGCTGCCCTACCGGCTGCTGCTCAGGCAGGAGGAGGTGGGCTGTGCTCCTGACAGCCACCCACCTCCTTGCCAGCATGAGGGGCAGAGCTCTGAGCACTGGGGCTGGCGAGCTGCTGTTCGGCCAGCTGAGCCTTGCTGGCACAGCTGTATGCTAGGACGAGTGTGGGCAGGACTGTCAGCTGACAGCTTTACATCCTGTGAGCGTTTTTGTATCTTCCCCTTATCTCTGGACTCTGGAATTGTTGCACTAGACCCAAGGAGTTGCTCCACACAGTCCCTAACCAACTTGGTGGCAGGGAGGAAAATATAAGTTAGTTGGGACTGGGTGGCATGAGACCTCAGAGTCCTACTTGTCTGGTGGGTGTGATGTGGAAGAGTGTTGGGTTTGCTCCCGTGAAAGCTCTAATACAGGCTGTTAAATAGCTGTAAGACAATATTTTCATATGTGAATGCAGGTAAATCTGGATCCAAAATTCAAAGCACCCCCACAAAGGCTGGGGGGGATCGCTACATTCCCAAACGCAGCACTATGCAGATGGAGATGGCAAATTTCCTCCTAACCAAAGAGAATGACCCTGCTGAGGATTCCCCTACCAAGAAGGTGAGCATGTTGCTAAGTTACAATTACTTAAACAACCGCTACTCCTTCCTGCCCCTTTACAGAGCAGTGAACAATAGGTTCTATCAAGGGGGCACACGGGACTGACAAGTCCCAGCCATCACTACTTGCAGCTCTGGGCTTCAGGAGCCTAGGATGAGACTGAAGCTGTAGAGACTGCCATGCACTTGAAGCCTATGCTGCTTCTGGTAGCAAAATTTAGCTTTTGACTAACGAGGCTTTAAAATGTAGCAGGCAACAAAAACACAAAGCTGTAAGCCTATGCAAAGTGAAACTGCTGGTGGTAGCTATTCTAGGACAAGGTCTCCACAGGGAACACTTCTGGAATGTTTTACACTGTGTTCTGAAATCTGTTTATGAAGCATTTGGTCGCTTTGTGGCTGTGGCTTTTCCCTCTGGCAATGACACTGAATTTGCCATTGTTTGAAAATGTGAGCAGGACAATGTATGAAAGTCTGAGGAAAACTGCTTTGACCTGCCTCTGTGTGACTGACCCTTGCAGCACAGTCAAACATCTTCAGATTCTAAGAGAAGGGGACTTAGATGTCTGTTTAAATTGTAGTGTGGGAATTGTTTTAAATGCATTGCACTGAGGGTGATTTGTCTCTGTAGGAGCAACAGAAAGCCTGGGCAGTGAATCTGAATGGTTTTGATGTGGAAGAGGCAAAGATCCTCCACCTCAGAGGAAAACCACAGAATGCTCCAGAAGGTATGATACAGGCTCCGTGTGAGCTGAATCAGCAGGAGGGATCAGGTCAGGGGAACAGCAACACAGAGGCTCTGTGTGTGGTCACAGGAGAAATCAACTGGTTTCTGAGAGCTGTACAGGCTGGAGTCTCCTTTCTTAAGGTTCCTGAGGTCGAGGGAGGGCATAACAGTTAAAGTGAATTTATTTAGGAGAGTTGCTATGACTGCCAGTTGGTCACCTGTTACAGGGCTTGCAAGGGTCTTCAGGGTGGAGAGAGAGATGAGAATCTTGACCTCATGTTCAGAAGGCTTGATTTAATATTTTATGATATATATTACATTATTACTATACTAAAAGAAATAGAAGGGAAGTTCTCAGAAGCTAGCTAAGCTAAGAATAGGAAAAGAATGAATAAACAAAGGGCTGTTTCTCAGCAGAGGGTGAGACCCAGCTCCGCTGTGAGTGGTCAGTAAATCCAAACATTCACCCAAGACTGATCATGCATCCACCTGTTGCATTCCCCAGCAGCAGATAACCATTGTTTACCTTTTGTTGCTGAGGCCACAGCTTCTCAGAAGGGGGAAAAATCCTAAAGAAAGGATTTTTATGGAAAGATGTCTGTGACAGTTACCGGTACTGCAGGTTCCAAACGTTCATGAAGTCTGTAAGAGCATCAAAGCCTCTGCTGTGCACTTTCTAGCTTAAACTGCAACTAAATATAATGGGATTCAAAAACCCAAGTGTTTGTTAAATTTGTTTCCATGAATGAGGAAATTGTAGCTCACCCCTGCTCAGCAGTTCATTCTGCCAGTGATTTTAGTGCACTGCAGGCTTGTGAGTGTTTCTCTTAGGACTTTATTTTCACTCCAAGGGATTCCTAGTTGGGTGAGCAGCACTCAGCTGGGAGGAAACTAACTCAGGTTAACAAACCTGTTCCCCTGCACACAGACTATCAGAATAACCTGAAAGTGCTCTACAGTCAGAAAATGGCACCTGGATTGAGCAGGAAGAAGAGCAGATATATTCCCTCAAAGCCAGAACGGGTCTTGGATGCACCAGAGATATTCAACGACTACTGTAAGTAGGCTACAGGGTTGGAGAGTATTATTAATAATTGGTTAGCTGAGAAAGGCCACACTGATATAATGGCACTGGTTAAGCTGAAGGAGAAAAGTCAGCAGTCAGCAAGCTGAAAGGAAGAGTCAGCAGTGACCTTGCTGCAACATGAGGATAGGGAGTTGAGATTAGTCCTGAATACATCCTAAGAATATGTAGAAAGTATCAAAAGTAGAACCATAGGAATGTAGAAGTAGGCGTAGGTGCTGATATGTAAACTGACCAATCCTGAGCTCAACTTTTGCAATATGTATGAAGCTCATTATGAACTGTATTTAACCGGCCGTACTGATCAATAAAATCGAGCCTGTGATGATCAAACTGATGTCCTGGTTCCCTTCCGTCGACAAATGGTGGAGAATGCGGGCATAACCGAATCTCTGCCCTTTTTCTCGGATTAAAAGAAAAAGGGATTACGCCACGGTCCGGAAGTTGGGTTTGGGTCCCAGCAGCCGGGACGGTGCCGGAATTTGAAGCACCCTTAAGGTTCACAACTGTGACTTAAGCCAATACGTGTCGCCGGAGCCTGGAGAGCTGCAACAGCGTGCGCTGATTAATAGGTATGGATAGGCAAGCGGCATATGATTTATTTACCGCCTATTTAGAGCGGCGTGGGATAAAAGGGATAGATTTAAAAAAGGAGTTACCAGGGTTATTAGCTTATGGCCATGCTAAGGGTATCTTTTCTAATCCTCATACAGTTCATGAGTTATCAGAGTGGAGAAAGTTTGGGGAAATATTGTGGGATACAGTACTAGATGATGATAAGTCAGCAAAGAAATTCGGGAAGTTATGGCGGGTGGTGTATAACACGTTACTTCAGCAGGTCTCTGAGAGAAAGGCAGCAGAAAGGGCAACAGAAGCTCATAAGAGGAATATAGGGTATGGTCGTGAAGATGATCCCCTGGCACCCTCTGTAACTAAGGTACTTATGCCTAAGAGTCCCCAGCAAAGTGGTGTGGAGGATTTCTCTATAGGCGCAGTGGAACCGTCTGCACCTTTCCTGTCAGAGGGGGAGGGCGAGTCGGATGGTGGGGGTAGGAGCAAGCCAGCTTTGCCTCCGCCACGAGCTTCAGGCGGGTCGGATGGTGGGGGTAAGAGCAAGCCAGCTTTGCCTCCGCCACCAGCTTCAGGTGGGTTGGATGGTGGGGGTTGGAGCAAGCCAACTTCGCCTCCGCCGCCAGCTTTGCCTCCGCCACTTCCCCTGGGTGAGCCGGCTCCGGTTTCACTGTCAGCTCCAGCGGGGAAGCCGCTTCCCCCGCGCGAGCCAGCCCCTGCTTCACTGCCCCCCCCGCGCGAAACCTCGGTGTCTGCACCGAAGCGCCAGCAGCATAGCACCCTTAAAGGGCCAGATCCCATCCCAGGGGCACACCGTGATCCATGGGGGGAGATGGCTAAACAGAGGAGGGAAGCTTGGGCTGCTTTGGCGAAAGAAGTAATGCAAATGGGGGATGGT
Organism: Melospiza melodia melodia; assembly: GCF_035770615.1. Lineage (NCBI taxonomy): Eukaryota > Metazoa > Chordata > Aves > Passeriformes > Passerellidae > Melospiza > Melospiza melodia. The sequence continues at coordinate 8,763,640 of NC_086200.1, forward strand.
GAGGCGGTGGAAACAGCTTCTAGTCTTGCATGTCCAGTTACATACACACCACAGTATGATGCACAGGGGAACCTTACGCATAATATAGCAGAATATACTCCCTTAGATTGGAAGCTGTTAACTCAGCTACGTCCTACGGTTAGTCAGTTTGGAGTAAAAAGTGAACCTGTTAAGCAAATGTTAGATTATCTTTTTAATACTCAGGTTTTATGTCTTAATGATTTAAGAGGAATAGTTCGGTTGATATTCACTCAGCATCAGCAGTTATTGTTTAATGCACATGACGCATTACATGGAGTAATAGTAAAGGAGCTGATTGGCTTAGGGGCATTTTTACATTCAGAGGCACAGATGATATCGGGAGCAGATAAACTTACAGAGTCTATGTGGTTAGTGCGTGCTGCAATAGACATGGTTAAAGAGCCAGGAGGGTTACCGGCTTATATGGGCATTAAACAAGGTAGAGAAGAATCATTTGGAAATTTTATCGATAGAGCAGCTACTGCTATAGATCGGGCTGGTGTTGCAGAGCGCTATTGAAAACGTGTGCCTTGCAAAATAGCAATCCAGCAACCCAAAGAGTGTTAGCTACTTTAGGGGCAAACTGGACTATTGAGGAAGCATTAGAGCGAATGGCATTAATGCCAACAGCTTCACAGGCATTTATAGCAGAAGCCTTAAAGGAATTAGGATTAGGGTTGCAAAAGCATAGTCTACTCAAAATCAGGTGTTAGCTGCTCTTGCTCCTCTCCAAAGCGGCTCACTGGCAGTCACGTAAAGAGGCTCGAGACCATTCATCAAGTGTTACCAATACAGCAATGAGGGACAGACACAAGTTGCCGCCCTGACATCGGAGACACCAGCTGCTGCCGTAACATCGCTGCTACCTCCTGTCTGCAACCCGCAACAACCGGGAGCCTCGGCTTGGACTTATCAGCAGCAGTAGACGTCACACTAATGACGAACCGGCCTGAGAGGATACCCACTGGAATAAAGGGTCCTCTTATATTAAATGGACAAACATGTGGAGCATTATTGCTGGGACGTTCCTCTATAACTATGTTGGGATTATTTGTTTTGCCTGGTGTTATCGATGCGGACTTTACAGGGGAAATACAAATTATGGCTTACACCCTTTATCCTCCGATTAAAATTACAAAAGGACAACGCATTGCACAATTGGTACCACTGTCACAAATGACATCGGGAATACAATCATTTACTGGGCAAGCACGGGATGAAAAAGGTTTTGGCTCTACTGGTGTTACCCTTTTAACTGTGGATTTACAAAATAGACCAAAACAAAAGGTTGAAATTACCTATGGGCATCAAAGCATAACCCTTTATGGATTATTGGATACAGGAGCAGATACTAGCATCATTTCTCCAGAAGCCTGGCCACAACATTGGCCTCTATTTCCCTCATCAAACATGCTCACAGGAGTGGGAGGATTTACATTGGCAAGCAGGTCGCCGTCTTTGTCTGTGTGCATTGAAAATCAACAAATATCTGCTGTGTTTTCAATTGTTCAACTGCCTCCTACAGTTTCCTGCTTAATTGGAAGGGACATTTTAACACAATTGGGAGTGGTGTTAACTAATCAGCACCCTTTGGGGTAATTGCCATTGCTTGGACTTTCCCCATTCCACTCACCTGGAAAACGGATACACCGGTGATGGTTAAGCAATGGCCATTAAAAGGGGAGAGTCTTATGCATGCCCATGAATTGGTACAGGAACAATATACAAAGGGACACCTGCGACTGTCCACAAGCCCTTGGAATACACCTATTTTTGTAATCAAAAAGAAATCAGGGAAATATCGTTTGATACATGATTTGAGGGCTGTAAATGACCAAATGGAACCAATGGGGGCCTTACAGCCTGGTCTTCCAAATCCAGCTATGATTCCAGAACACTGGCCACTTTTAATTATTGACCTAAAGGATTGTTTTTTCACTATTGGCCTGCATCCTGATGACATGAAGAGATTTGCTTTTACTTTACCAGCAATAAATCGTGGGGAACCAGATAAAAGATTTGAATGGACATCTCTTCCGCAGGGCATGCGCAACTCTCCCACTTTATGTCAGCTTTATGTTGATGCAGCATTACAGCCACTACGTCGTAAATGGCCAGCAACTATAATATATCATTACATGGACGATATTTTGTTTGCACAGCAACAGCCATTCTCCTCTTTACAGATTAACACCATTAAAAATACTCTTGCTGCATATTCACTTGTTATTGCTGCAGAGAAAATTCAGACTACAAAGCCCTGGAAATATTTGGGATGGACTTTGACAGATCAAATAGTGATACCACAAAAACTGGAATTACAATTGGACATTAAAACTCTACATGATGCACAGAAGTTGCTGGGAGACTTACAGTGGCTGAAGCCTATTGTGGGAATACCAAATCACTTATTAGAAGCCCTACGACCTTTGTTAAAAGGTGTGGACCCTACTACTCCTGTACACCCGACAAAGGAGCATCATCTTGCCTTGCAGCAAATTAGTAACTGTGTACAGCAAGGGTATGTGTCTCGTCGACAACTCGACCACCCCATTGACCTTACTATCTGGAATAGCCCTTGCCACTTGCTTGGTGCTCTCTCTCAGTTGCAAAAGAAAACGGGGGAGATACGGGTGTTGGAATGGTTGTCACCACCACTACAGCATAAGAAAACAATATCTTCAAAAATTGAACAATTGGCTGCATTAATCAAAAAGGGGCGTCTCAGAATTCTTGAAGTGGATGGTAGAGAACCTGCTACTATTAGATTACCTATGGAAAAAGAAACCTTGGACTGGTACTTGATAAATTCAAAGAATTTACAAGAAGCATTATTGATGTCACCTGCTAAAGTAGAGACTAGTAAATTAGTGCCTAGAGTTTTGCAATGGATGACAGAATGGAACTGGATTACTCGACCTTTGAGAGAAGAAAACCCCATAGAAGGAGCTATTACAGTTTTTACAGATGCAGGAAAGAAATCAAGGCGTGCTGCTGTTACCTGGCAAGAAAAAGGACAATGGAAGCATCAACTCCTCACAGCAGACCCTGCAGATAGCTTACAAACTTTGGAATTGTTAGCAGTAGTATGGGCGGTGTCCAACTTACAGGAGCCTTTAAATGTGGTCACAGACTCTATGTATGTTGCAGGAGTAGTCAAACGAATAGAGGAAGCAGCAATTAAGGAAGTGAATAATAAACGATTGTATGAGTTACTGATACAGTTGAGGAAGGCTTTACGAGAAAGAAAGGCAGCATATTCTGTGATTCATATTAGGAGCCATAAGTGGTCTGAAGGTTTAGGAGAAGGGAATGAACGTGCAGATAAATTGGTTACCCTACCCATTGATAATTCTTGTCCTATTGACAAGCACACATTGGCCAGAGAAGCACATAGTAGATATCATCAAAATGCAAGAGGTTTAGCAAAACACTTTGAGCTGAGTTTGTCAGAAGCCAAGGCCATTGTCAGAGCATGTCCAACATGTAGTTATCATAATGGTGGGATAGGTCTAGGCATCGGGGTTAATCCTCGAGGTTTAAAAATAAATGAGATATGGCAAATGGATGTTACACACGTAGCTAGATTCGGTAAAGTCAAGCATGTGCACGTCACCATAGACACATATAGTCATTACATATGGGCTACGGCTCAGGCAGGACAGAAAGCTATACAGGTTATCAGACATCTGTTAAGTTGTTTCGCTGTTATGGGAGTTCCAAAAAGTATCAAAACAGATAATGGTCGAGGTTATGTAAGTGCTAGGGTCCGGAAATTTTTGAATCAGTGGTCTGTTAAGCATGTGACAGGTATTCCACACTCTTCTACTGGACAGGCAATAGTGGAAAGAGCAAACGGTACCCTTAAGCAGTATATTGAAAAACATCAAGATTTGACAGATCCACAAGCATGTTTGGCTAAGGTTTTGTATGTGATTAATCATTTATGCATTTTTGGGGAAGATGATACCCCCCCTGCAATGAAACATCATCCAAGGTCAGGTCAGGAAAATACTAAGGAAACAGAGGTCTGGGTTAAGTATAAGAACCCAAGTACAGGATTATGGGAAAAACCTGCAAAATATTATATTGGGGTCGGGGCTATCTTTGTGTTTTCTCACCTACAGGGCCTTTGTGGGTGCCTGCTAAGTGGACTAAACCTGTTTTTGATGCAGCCTCTGGTGGATTGCCTTACAGAGGAGGACAAGGAGCGGCTGGGGAAGAAACTGCTTCTAGTCCTACAACCACTACTGTTACAATTGAAGGGGTACTCGGAAGCGGTGGACAGAGCACTGACACGTCACTACTGGACGGCCCAGGAGTTGATTGGTTTCATTGACTCATTATCAACTTTTCACTTAACAGATCCAGCGAAACTACATTGCCTTGACTGTCACAATCCACATTGTGCTGCCTGGATAGCTCTACGTTGTGGGGGTTGTAAAAGAACTTTTTGGATAGAACAATCATTATTACGGGATTTGTGGTGTCATACTTGTGAACACGAGCATACGTGGGGAAAAAGCTGGCAAGATGAATTAAGGAGACAAACGGGGCAAAACGCATATATAGCTTTAAATCGTTATGAGTCTCCTGAACAGAAGGTTCTTGCTTATTATCGATGGGAAATACAATGTATTGTAAATAGAATTAAGGTTCAAAGTAAATCACGTATAGTTTCTATAAGGTGTAGGAAATTAGTGCCTTTAACACAGCATTCAGTTGTAGGACCCTTCCAAGGGGATCCTGATAGAGCATTAGATTGCTGCATTGATAAGTTGCAAAAATTAAGTTTGAAAGGGACAGGACCAGTGAAATTAGGAGCAGCAAGATTGAAGACTGATAAGAAAAAGAAGGCAAAAAAGGGAACGGTCCCATTTGAATAGGGGTATCAGTGATTGCTAATTAATTTTCTATGATTAGAACAATTTTACTGTTGTGGGACCCTCGGGAGGATATAGTTGTTGAGGAGGATAACGAACAAGTACTACGATTACGAAATAAGATACACCTTGTGTTAAAGAAAGACCTTGAGCTGTTAGCCTCATATAGTAAAAAGGCTGAAGAGGCTTTGCGATCACCACCATTGAATTGGTTGCTTTGGGTTGAAGATACACAATTTTATACTGGTCCTTACTTACATTCGCTTCCTTGTTATGTTTGCAAAAAGGATAAAGATAAATGCTATGCATGGGTAGCTTTGCATTGTGCAGATTGTAATCAGGTTTATTGGTATTCACAGAAGTCATTAGGATATTTATGGTGTACATCTTGTTTTGGAAAGTGGATTCGAAATCATATCTGGGTTAGAGCTCTTGAACAAAGTACTGGCCTGCCAGGACGGACAGGATTACAGCTCTTTGAGAGTGCAGAACAAGTGGTTATAGCATATCTTAGGTGGAAGTTACAGGAAAACCTTAGAATATTTGAAATTACTAAAGCCTCACGCATCATAGCAGCTCGCTGCAAAGCTGATTTGCCTTCAAACTTACCTCGTGCTATACTTGTGAGCAAGGATGCTGATTTAGAATTAGATCAGAATATTCAAGAATTGACTCAGCCTTACAATAGACAATCTAGCAAACCAGGGAAAAGACAGCGAAGAAAAAAAAAAAAAAAAAAAAAACAACGTAAGCAGAAGGAAGAAAAGGAGAAGCAAAGCAAGCAGAAAGAAAAATGAGGTTTGTTTTTGTTATACTGCTCAATGCTGTAGCAAGTGAAGCAGTAGGAGTAACACACTTTAGTCAACCAAGGGAAAATTTATGGGTAACACTGGCTAATCAAACTAACCAATCATCACTTTGTCTTAGTCTTGGAGGAGTCACTAACCCATTTCGAACATGCCTGGTGGGACTTCCGGTGTGGTCTCCTGGAGAATTTTGTAGTTTGATAAACAATCAAACCTTATGTATGTCTAACATGTCAAACCTCACATTGCCGGTGCAACAAGGGTATACTGCAGGTCAGAGTGATGGCTATCGTCAATGCTTACTAATCCAATCACTTAACACCTCTTTGCATTCTCCTCCTGAAGAATTGGATCTTTTTGGAAGTACAAATGCCAGCATATCTAACACTACAGCTGGTGGATGGTTTAGCTTCAAACTTTTGGGTGCTCAGAATTTAAACCAACCTAAAGAAACATGGGCCACCCTAGATTCATCCCTGAATGTGAGTGAATTCTCTCCACAGCATTACAGTCAATGTAACGGCACAAATATCACAGCACCAATGAAATTAGCCACAGGAATATTTTTGATTTGTGGAGACAGGGCATGGAATGGTATACCAGCTAAACCACAGGGTGGACCCTGTTTTTCGGGAAAATTGTCACTGTTTCATCCTAATGTGTCCTTGCTAATGCAGCTGAGTCAAAATTCAAACAGGAGAAAACGTAGCATACATGACTTAGACTGCAGCAAGATAGTAGATCCACGGTTTTGGGGCACATTCAAACAGGTGGTGGTTTCAACTATCTTACCAGGAGGATCTGCCAATAAAGCCATGAATTTGGCAAAACAATTAGGATGCTGGGCAAGGGATGAGCTGAACAAGACATCACAAATTCTAGACATGTTAACTGCAGATGTGCAAAGTGTTAACCATGCTGTTTTGCAAAATAGAGCTGCTGTAGATTTTTTGCTCTTAGCACAAGGGCATGGATGTGAAGAGTTCGAGGGAATGTGTTGCATTAATCTGTCTGATCATTCAGTGTCCATTCACACTAAGATAAAAGAATTACAACAGGGACTTCACAAACTTAAGGAAGAAGACGGTTTAGGAATTGACGAATGGCTTAAAGGCCTGGGACTCGGACCGTGGCTGAGGAACCTTGTGATCTATGCTATAGGATTTCTGGGTGTAATTTTACTGGTTTTGCTTATTTTGCCTTGTATCTTTAACTGTATCCAAAACATGGTCAGCCATACAATAGCAAAAACATGGCAAACTAATCTCCTTGCTCAAGAAGAAAACGGGGGAAATGTGGAGAGCATTATTAATAATTGGTTAGCTGAGAAAGGCCACACTGATATAATGCCACTGGTTAAGCTGAAGGAGAAAAGTCAGCAGTCAGCAAGCTGAAAGGAAGAGTCAGCAGTGACCTTGCTGCAACATGAGGATAGGGAGTTGAGATTAGTCCTGAATATATCCTAAGAATATGTAGAAAGTATCAAAAGTAGAACCATAGGAATGTAGAAGTAGGCGTAGGTGCTGATATGCAAGCTGACCAATCCTGAGCTCAACTTTTGCAATATGTATGAAGCTCATTATTAACTGTATTTAACCCGCCATACTGATCAATAAAATTGAGCCTGTGATGATCAAACTGATGTCCTGGTTCCCTTCCGTCGACACATGATTGGTTAAATCCTTTTTACGCACGCATTTTGATATTTCAGTTAATTTTAGTTAGTCTTTCTTCTTCATGCATCTCGCTGTGGTTTTCTTGTCTGCCTTTGCATCCTGAACCGTCTGCTGCTGAGCGTGTTCTCCTTCTTTTGTGTCCTTCAAGGGCATGGTGACCTCACTCAGGTTCTATGAAGGCTGGATTGTGAACATGTTACATATGTCCATTGTCCTCCAAAAAACCCTCAGCACTCCTCCCGGTGCTTTCTGGTCATTCAAGTGCCCTTCAGCTGACTGGTTTCATGCTTTGAGCTTCAGGGAATTGCCCAATCTTTCTGAAGCTGAAATAAATATCATATTAGTCAACATCTTAATTGTGTTTATATCTCACAGAATTGCCTTTTCTTTTGCCTTTGTTTAAAACTGTTCCTGTGTGGAAATCTCTGGGGGATGGTGGACATGTCAGATGCTGCTGGGACATCCCAGAGCACTTGGACCTTGGCTCTGCACAGGAGAGCTCTTCATCCCCTTTCTCTCTTTTCCTCCCTCTGGGCATGGAGGGAGCTCCTGACTTCAGTGTGTGACTCGTGTGTGCAAAGAGCAAATCTGGGCAGAATTGGGGCAGGGAGGGTTTGGGGGGACCTTGGGATCTGTGCTGGGCACAGAAGGTGCTTTCCATTTCTCTGAGGCTGTCTGCTGTGGAAAGTGGATTTAATATCCAGCAGAGGAATGACTTTTGCATTTGATGGAACTGTGCCTTCCCTTGGCTTTGTTGGCTGAAAAGATACAGAGGAGCACACACAGAGTTACCAACTCCTGGATTCCAGCAGTGTTCAGATAGAAATTCCAACAGGAGGCAGGGTCAAGATGTGTGCTTGCCTTGTGGTCAGCCTTCAATACCCCTTGGTCTCTCTGGGCCCTTCCCCCAGGTGGGCCTTGGGCTCATTTGGTCCCTCAGGAGCTGGGCTGGGGCTGCAGAGGTGGCTGTGGAGCATTGCCTGTGCTGTGCCAGGGACTGGCAGCCACTGCTGGGCTGGGATAGAGGCTCTGGGGGGATCGGGGCTCCAGGGCAGGGCAAGGCTGGACCTGCCCCTTCCTCCCCCCCACACAAAATGTTTAGAGCCAACAATCTCCTCCAGACTGTCACAACAGGGAATGCTGGAAGTGAAATCCCAGTTGTGGCCGTGGGCACCTGGCTGAGAAGGACAGTTTTGTTCCATAGGAAGGAAAGCACAGAGCCTCAGTGTTTGGAAGGCAGGTGAGAGTCTCACTAGGCCAAGGCCAGCCAGACTTGTCAGGAATGGCAGATTTTTTTTGGGAGCAGTCTTTGGATTTAGGGAATTCTGGAGGTGGAAGACCAATCTCAGCCATGCATGCCTGGAGAAGTAGGACAGTTCTTTCTCATAGGGAGGAAAGCACGGAGCCTTCCCCAGTGTTTTGGGGACAGATGGGAGGTGACTCTCCTGAAAACATTGCCTGCCACACTTGTCCTGGCAATATTCCTATGGGAAAAATTTGGAGTTGAAATCCCAGTTCTGGCCATGAGTAATTAGAAGAGATTGACAGTTCCTTTCCTAGCAAGGAAAGCACAGAGCCGCAGTGCTCCAGGAGCTGACGAAAGGCAGCCTTTGACATTCCAACATCAGCCAGAGCTGTCCAGTGGCCCCTGGGAGGCCAAGCCAGCCAGGCCTGTTCCATGTTCCCTCAGTTCCATGAGACCCAATGGTCCCTTGCTTCCATGTGTCCCTGAGGTGCCATAATGCCCCCTTGGTGACACGAGGCCCTGAAGGGTCCCAATGGTCTCCATGGTTCCATCAGGCCCCACAGAACCATAATGGTCTCTGGGTTCCATGAAGCCCCGCTGTGTCACCAAGGCCCCTCGGTTCCATGGGCTCCAGGGGTGCCACAATGATCCCCTTGGTTCCATGAGGTTCCATAGTGCCACCACGGTGTCCTTGGACCTGCTGGGACTCTCAGTGTGTTCCCAGACACCCCCAGCATGGTTACAGACACTCCCAGTATATCCCAGTTGCCTTCAGCATACTCACAGTCATTCCCAGTCACATCCACTTGGCCCAGTAAGATTCCACTTTCCACCAGTATGATCCCAGTCACTGCCAGTGAAGGGAACGGACCGGGATGGACTGGGACAGGCTGGGATGGACTGGGACACCGGGATACACCAGGCAGGATACACTGGGATACACCAGGATAAACTGGGATACACTGGGATACACCGGGACACACTGGGATACACTGGGACACACTGGGATATACTGGGATACACCGGGACATACCAAGACACACCAGGATACTCCAGGATACACCAGGACACCCTGGGATTCACCGTGCCCAGCACTGGGACCCACTGGGAGCAGGATCAGAGCACACTGGGACTCAGCAGGGCCAGAACTGGGGCAAAAGGGATCACAGTGGGACCCACTGGGATATACTGGGAGTGACTGCAACCATACTGGGGATGACTGGGAACACACTGAGAGTGACTGGAGTCACTGAGTCTACATTGGGGGCAACTGGGAAGACTGGGATCACAGTGGATTCCTACCGGGGTCATACTGGGAGTGACTGGGTCTGTGCTAGGGTGTCGTGGTTTTGGTTTGCTAATATAAGATCTCTTTAATTTTGAGATTTTTTTTGGCTAATGCACTAAAGAATGTGGTGGGTTTGGTGTTGGTTTATTACTAATACACTTATTTTTGGTTGTGAGATAGGATTAGGAGAAAGGTAAAGCAGGCTCAAAACTTTAAAAGGGTAGAAAGAAAAATTTTAATAATAGTAAGTAAAAAGAAAAAAAAAGGTAGTAAGAATCAAAGCAAACTTTTTAGAATACTTCTCCCCACAACTTTTTCTTTCTCACTGACAATGTAAAGAAACTAAACTTAAGATTTCTAGTCAGTTTACTACCTCTCAAAGAGTCTTTTTTTAATTCACTTAGGGAGAGAAGTCCCTCTTGATAAAGTTATGGAGACTTTTCTACAAAAGGAAAAAAACAGTTTTCTCGTGGTTCTCAATTTTGTCATGAATAACAACTGCCAGGGGAACCTTGCTATCGTAAAATCTTTCTTATTTCTACAAACCTTCCCACAGCTTGGAGACGGGCTATGTTGATTGATGGGGTATTGTTTTAAAGATGAACTGTTCAAAGGCAAAAGTTCTCATTATCTATCTCTAAAATCATCTTCATCTCTGGGAGCACAGATCTTCATTTTTAGAAGCACAAGACTGTGCTCTTTCTTTGTGCAAACTTCTCATGAGATTACAGCTATTTCAACATCTGCTTACTTTAACATAGAAGCCTTTACCTAATATCAATTCAAACACTTTCATTTCCTTATAGTTTTATGTGTTATAAGGGAAAAGAGTCTTTTCTTTATAGCTTACAAGAGGATTTCAGCTCTAAAAACAAAGCATCTTCTCCCCCTCCCATCTGGGACTTACTTACCTTCTTCTTTATTACCTTTAATATCTTCATCTTGTTTTTAATATACGTGCATGTTGTTCTTTTCTCTCACTCAGAAGAAGACTGAAGCACTGAAAAAGTTAACATCACGCCTGAAGCCTACCTAACCCACCAATAACTACTAACAGAAAGCTGTGGCTCAGTTGTGCTCAGATCAGCTTTGTAGTTAGTGTTTAGTTTTCTACACCAGCCACAGAAGTCTCTGGTCTCAGCCAGGCTAAGAAGAAGAAGAAGCAGCAGCCTGACAGCGAGATCTTCGCAGCCACAGCCAGCCCTGCTCTGGCTAAAGCTCCGCAGCCTCCCCTGTCTCCTTGCCCGGCAGCTGCTGAAGCCCAGCCCGGCCAAACCAGAGCCCATGGAGAGAGAAGCCAGCAAGCAGCCCAGGAAATAGAAAAGAAGCCCAGCCTGCAGCAAGACGGCCCAGCCCAGCCCAGACACAGAGCTGAAGCCCAAACCGAAACCCAGCACCTCCCTGCCGACCAACAAAGAAAAGAAAAGTTTCTGAATTTTTTGGTCTTTACCATGTGTGTTTCACAAAAGCGTGTCTAGCTTTTCAGCAGCTCAACAGACTGTCAGATACACAAAAAACTTTGCATCACTTCCCTACATTTCCTCCCATTCCCAAACATAACACAGGGGCCACTGGGAACAACTGGGATCAGACTGGGAGCAACTGGGAGCAGCTAGGACCAAGCTGGGAGCAACTGGGATCATCATGGCATCAGAGTAGGATCATACTGGGAGGGACTGGGTCTGTGCTAGAGGCAACTGGGATCACACTGGGAGGAAATGGGGACATGCTGGGGACCAATGGGATCATACTGGGAACAACTGGCACCACACTGAGGGTGACTGGGATCCTTCTGGAATCATACTGGAAGTGACTAGGGGCAGGCTGAGGGCAATTGGGACCATGTTGGGGCAACTGGGATATACAGGAAATGACAGGAATCATGCTGGAGGTGACTGGGAGTGGCTGTGAGCAAATGGAATCATACCGGAAGCTACTGGGAGCAACCGGGAGTGAGTGGAAACACATTAGGGACAACTGGGATGTACTGGGAGAGACCAGGAGTGACTGGAATCACAAAAGAACCATAAAGGAAGTCACTGGAATAATACTGGGAGTATCTGGGATTGACTGGAATCCTACTGGGTGACTTGGAGTGACTGGGACCATACTGGGGGCAAATGGCACTGTACTGAGAGTGACTGGGTTCATCCTGGAATCATACTGGGAAGGACTGGAACCATACTGGGAGTGTCTGGAACTATAGTAGGGCTGAATGGGAACACCTGGGATCATACTGGGAGTGACTGGGATGATACTGGGATCACACTGAGTGTAACTGGAAGTGACTGGGACCATCCTGGGGGTGACTGGGAGCCACAGGGCCCATGCTGGGACTGACCTGGGGGGAACTGGGGGAACTGGCCCGGCTGGGGCTCAGGGTTGTTCTCCCCCAGGGCTGCCCTGGCTCCTGCTGCCACCCTGGGCCCCACAGAGCCGAGGGACAGGGGACAGCTGAGGGACAGGAGACAGGGGCAGGGACGTGGAGAGGTAGAAGGGAGTTCCAGGGGGTCCTTGAGCCCAGGAAAGGGGAGTCCAGGGTTTCCCAAAAAGGGGGGACAAGCGTGGGGACACCAGGGATGTTCGAGAACGAGGAGTTCAGGGGGTCTCTGGTTTTGCACACAGCTGGGGCTGGGGACTGGGAAAGGCAGGAATGGGGGACCAAGGCATTCCAGGGCATCCCAGGGTCAGCCAATGGCCAGTCTGGAGGCTGGGAGCCATGGGATGGCCGGGGAAAGGGGAGCAGAGAGCCCTGATGTCCAGGAATGGGGTGTGAAAAATGCATGTATTTTATGATTGGCTTTTCACAAATATTAAAATGAATATTATATGTGTTGTATTAGAAAGCAATGCTGTATTAATTTTCTTAAGTACTGTGTTAAATATAGTTTTAGGTTATAAAAATTGTTAAAATAGAACTATGCTATGTAAGATGCTTTGTTTAAAAGAAAGGACTTGCAGCGAGATAACTTGCAGCCACAGGACACCTAGATCTTTCAGAGAAAAAGAATTTACGGCCTTCTTATCAGAAGAAACAAACTTCTTCCCACCTTGGAGGTGCTATTAGGATTAGAGGGAAGAAGTTGACACTGGTCAGACAGAATCCTGTGTTTGAATGGAATTTATGCATCATGTATGAAGTGTATGAATATGCAACGGGCTGTTGTTTTTAAGGGTTAATCCTTTGTTACCAGGGGTCCTTTTTTGGGCCCGTGATGCCCAGAAAAAGGTACCTGGACGTCCATAACTCTTTGTTTTTATTGTCTCATATTGTCTTAATTCAATTTGTCCAAATTGTTATTACTCTAATTGTGTTACTATATAACCATCTTATTACTATTAAACTTTAAAAATTTTAAAAACAAGTGATTGGCGTTTTTCACAATTTGGTAGCAGAGGATGGTTACTAACTCCTCGCTGCCGGTGCTTTGGGAGAGTCAGAGTGGGGAAGGCGCGCCCTGCCCTCTTTGGCAGCCTCGCTCTGCTTCCCCTGAAGTGACCGACAGACGCAGGTTACGATCTGTGGACAAAAGGAGACAATAAAACAAAGAGAACGGGAAAAGGGTCCCTACAACTGCTGTAATTTGCCCCCTAAGAGTAGTAGTGCGCACGAAGAACCCGGGAAGGAAAAAGGATTGGTAAGTATTTCTCGGGGGGCAGGTACGGGGGGATGAATGTGTGTGAATGAGAGGCGGGCTGGTTGTCCCAGACCTGCCAAGTGAGTGCGGAGTCTCCCACGCTGCGTTTCCGACTTTTCGCTGGAAAAGCGGCCAGTAAAGAGACAAAGCGACTCATAAGAGAGTGAAAGAATCCCCGGGGGTGACTGGGACTGGGTCTCAGGGAGGGGTTGGACCCCTCGGTGGTGGGGAGCAAGGTTTCCTAGCCCAATCCACTAGGAAACAGGACAGGAGGGGCTCCTAAAACCTGCTGGGTTGAGGGATTTATATTCCAAGAGCATCCAAGAGCAGGGTTGAGCAGAATTCTGTCCGAGTGAGGATATGCCCGAGAACACTCAGGGTGGGACAACACAGCTAGATTGGGGGATAAAAAAATGCCCAAGAACATCCAGGGTTGGACAACACAGCAGAACAAATGAAATGCCAAAGAGCATCTGTAGTTGTACCACACCGCTGGGTTGAGGGACAGAAAATGCCCAAGAGCATCTGAGGTTGAACAACACAGCTGGATTGAAGGAAAATTACCCGAGAGCATCTGGGGTTGGACAACACGACAGGATTGAGGGAAAAATTGCCCAAGAGCATTTGGGGTTGGATAACACAGCTGGGTTGAGGGATATCCAATGGCACCGGGACTGGCCAGTAACACCTAAACTTGTAATAGGCGATGTGAAAGTAAAAGGTACCTTATTGTTGTTTTGTGGTGTGTGAGAGTGACACACACACAGAGCCAGCCTCAACTTCCTGGGCAGGTGGGAAGGGGGAGGTGTGGAAAGAGCGAGTGACCTGCACACCAGGCTGCAGCTCCCGGCTGGGTGGGGGCTTCTGGGCCCAAGAGGAGCGAGTGACCTGCGAACCAAGCTAGCGTTCCCTGGGCGTGTGAGGGGCCGTAGCTGAAGAGTGTGAAAGACACGCAGACAGCCTCACAGGGGAACGGGCACCAGAGGCAGCCAGAGTCAGGGCCCTTCTAGGGGGCCTGGTGACACTGAGACCTGGAGGTAAACCCCAAAGCGAAAGAGGGGGCCACAAGGACCTGTGATTTTCTAGCAATAAGGATCCCCTTTGTGTCTTGAGAGTGTGAAGGAATGTGTGAAAGTGAATGAGAAATAAAAGTGAGTGAATGTAGATGAATGAAAGCATAGGTAATGTCGATTGTGCATTTTAAGCCTTACCGTATCTCCTTGGAGGGAGTTGGATTGTATTGAAAAGCAGTGTGAGAAAAAGGGGTTTTTTTGGGTGTAAGTAGTTGAAAGAAAAGTGGTATTTAAGTTGTTAGTAAAAAGTGACAAACAGAAGCAGGGGACGAATAGATAGAAAACTGAAAAATGAGACAGAAATTCAGTAAGGTGGATACAGGAAAAGAAAAGCAGAAAAAAAATACCAACAGAAATACCCCAAGACAGCACTTTGGGAGTTATGTTAACAAACAGAAATACAACTCATTGCAAAATACAGGGTATGCAGAAGTTGATGAGAAAAAACATGCAAACTTGTGAATTATATACTTAAAAACAGCATTAGAAAATTTAACACAAAAGAGTTATATATTGATTCAAGGTATGCCTTTAGAGTAGCACATACCTTAAGAAAAAATTTAAAAGGGAGATTGCTTAATTAAAGAAGAAAAAGATTAGTACATGAGAAACTTATTTCCGAGGTTTTAGAGGCATTACAATTACCTAAGAGAGATAGCAATAGTACATATTAAAGGACACCAAAAGGTAAAGACCTAGAAATAAGAAGAAATAAAATAAATAATTGGCAGATCAAGAAGCTAAAGATGCAGCAGAAAATAGAGCTGAAAGAGTTAATATTAACTCCAAATGAAGAAAAAAAAAGGGGGGGGGAATTAAAACAAGATTGTGGCGAACAAGATAAATCGGGGAAATAGAAACATCTTGATATGGAAGACAATTAGATAATAAAACGCTTACGAGGGAATAGCAGAGGACGTGTATCAAAAAGCCCGGTGGGATACACAGGCTAGGTGTGATCATTTTTTTAAAAGAACTATGGGTGCATTGAGACTTTTAGAGTAAAAAAACAAGTACCTGAAACATGTATAATTTGCCAAAAGATAAATAAAAGGGTGATGATAAAAACAATATGAGAAGGTCGTCAGTTAGCTCGTCGACCATTTCAAAGCATCCAAAAAGCAAAACGGGGAAAGTACAGAGCTGAGAACAAATTACCTCATCCATTCCCGTTCGTTCCCCGACTCGTTCGCACCAGCCCTCCCAGCCCCTGTGCCGGCTCCGGCACAGTCCGTCTGTCCCGGTCCGTCTGTCCCGGTCCGTCTGTCCCGGTCCGGCCGCCTGGCCCGCGTTCTTGCCGGGGGTGGGGGTCTGTCCTGCCGTGTGCACCGTGGTCACCGCGCTGATCGCACCGAGGGGGGTCCCGTCTGTCCCATCCCCGGCTGCCCTGACTCTGTCGGCTCCCGCCGCTGCAGCCGGGGTCAGTCCCGGCTTTGTCTCTGCCGGATCAGCCACCGTGAGCCGAGTGAGGGCGATCCCCGCTCCAGCTCGGTCTGCACAGGAACAGCCCCTCGGGCGATCCCAGCCACAGACCCCGCCTCTGGAGCCCCCAGACCCTGAGCTGTGCCCATCCCCTCGGGCCATCCCGGCTGCAGACCCCGCCTTTGGAGCCCCCAGACCCTGAGCTGTGCCGATCCCCTCGGGCCATCCCAGCCACAGACCCCGCCTCTGGAGCCCCCAGACCCTGAGCTGTGCCGATCCCCTCGGGCCATCCCAGCCACAGACCCCGCCTCTGGAGCCCCCAGACCCTGAGCTGTGCCGATCCCCTCGGGCCATCCCGGCTGCAGACCCCGCCTTTGGAGCCCCCAGACCCTGAGCTGTGCCGATCCCCTCGGGCCATCCCGGCTGCAGACCCCGCCTTTGGAGCCCCCAGACCCTGAGCTGTGCCCATCCCCTCGGGCCATCCCAGCCACAGACCCCGCCTTTGGAGCCCCCAGACCCTGAGCTGTGCCGATCCCCTCAGGCCATCCCGGCCGCAGACCCCGCCTTTGGAGCCCCCAGACCCTGAGCTGTGCCCATCCCCTCGGGCCATCCCGGCTGCAGACCCCGCCTTTGGAGCCCCCAGACCCTGAGCTGTGCCGATCCCCTCGGGCCATCCCAGCCACAGACCCCGCCTTTGGAGCCCCCAGACCCTGAGCTGTGCCGATCCCCTCAGGCCATCCCGGCCGCAGACCCCGCCTCTGGAGCCCCCAGACCCTGAGCTGTGCCGATCCCCTCGGGCCATCCCGGCTGCAGACCCCGCCTCTGGAGCCCCCAGACCCTGAGCTGTGCCGATCCCCTCGGGCCATCCCGGCTGCAGACCCCGCCTCTGGAGCCCCCAGACCCTGAGCTGTGCCGATCCCCTCGGGCCATCCCGGCTGCAGACCCCGCCTCTGGAGCCCCCAGACCCTGAGCTGTGCCGAGCCCCTCGGGCCATCCCAACCACAGACCCCGCCTCTGGAGCCCCCAGACCCTGAGCTGTGCCGATCCCCTCGGGCCATCCCGGCTGCAGACCCCGCCTTTGGAGCCCCCAGACCCTGAGCTGGGCCGATCCCCTCGGGCCATCCCAACCACAGACCCCGCCTCTGGAGCCCCCAGACCCTGAGCTGTGCCGAGCCCCTCGGGCCATCCCGGCTGCAGACCCCGCCTCTGGAGCCCCCAGACCCTGAGCTGTGCCGATCCCCTCGGGCCATCCCAGCCGCAGACCCCGCCTCTGGAGCCCCCAGACCCTGAGCTGTGCCGATCCCCTCGGGCCATCCCGGCTGCAGACCCCACCTCTGGAGCCCCCAGACCCTGAGCTGTGCCGAGCCTCCCCGTCCTGCCCTGAGCTCCATTCCCTTGGTAACCACAGCTCCGGCTGCTTAAGGAAACTCTCTAAAGGAATCACTTTATTGAAACACTAAAAAATCCGTTAGAAGAAAGCCCTCTCCTGATTCTTCCTAAAAATACGTGAGAAAGGCTGTAGAAGATAAAAATCCAAAAAGAATGGGATAAAGAGATTGGTCTATTTCCATTAAGAGAGGTTCTCAAAGGGGGGTGATGGATCAGAGTTTGTAAATGCTTCTTTGACTTTGTCTGAGGTCTGAAATTTTAAGAAATAAATAAAAGAGATATTTGGAGAATCCCATAGGCATAGCTGAACAATTAGACCAACTTTTAGGTCCAAACATGTATACTTGAGAACAGATGTGGTTGGTAATGAAAATAATATTTTTCTCAGGAAGAAAAGCAATTAATCAGAGCAACTGAAATAAAAGCTTAAGAAAAAGATAATCTGCAGGGACCCCCAGAGAAGACAAAATGCCAACTGTACCTCCTGAATGGGGTTAAAATAATGAGGAGGGGAGTAAACACATGAACAGTTATTGTAATTACATAACCAAGAGAATAAATGAGACAGCATATCAAAGGCGAAATGTGAAAACAAAAGATTTTTGAGAGACAGCTTTTAGAGGGGAAAGAAAAAACTCCAACTAAATAGATAAACAAACTTTAGAGAAAAAGGAAAATGGTCCTAAGTAAGCAGAAGATCTGAAAATCTTTAAAGAAATGGGCCCATAAAAAAAAAAAAAAAAAAAGTCATAGGCTTTAATTTTTTTGGGGGGGAACAAATACCATCAGGAGCCTGTGATAACTTTAAAAGTGGGTCCCCAAGAAGAAGAATTGGAATTTGTTATAGACACAGGGGCAGAGAAAACCTGCCTGTTAAACGTTCCAAAAGGTTATAGTGTGAGCAAACATATAGTGAAAGTAACAGGGGCAAAAAGAGGAAGTTTTACATTTCTGGTCATTAAAGATGTGGTAGTTGAGGGAAGAAACTAAAATTTAGATGGGAGATGTGTTATTGGTCCCAGGGGCAGGTAGCAATTTATTGGGAAGAGTCTTACAAGTGCAATTAAGAGTAAGAGTTATATCAGAAAATAAGAAAATGACAGCTAGAGTTTTGAAATTAAGCCAAGAGGATGAAGAAAAAAAAATCAACAAAGAAGTTTGGGCTGGAGAAAGAAATAGGGGAAGAATAAATATCGACCCCATAAGGGTTACAACTGAGAGAGGAGAAGGAAGAAGTTGAAGTAGAGAAGTAGTTAGGAAACTCTGAGATGTTAGAATGTGAAGTGATGACATCTTGGTGCTAGAAGAGAGCAGAAGTGTGAATGCAAGTTTTTTGCATGAAAGGCAGAGAAGTATCTTAACACACGGTTGTTAAGAGGTTTTTCAATGCCACACTGGGGTCCGGAAAAGCCTTAGCAGAACGGGCCCTCCTTGAAGAGAAAAGAGGATAAGTTGACGAGAGAAAGAGAAAGAATGTCAGGAGCACCTGGGCACGCCAGGTTTGGGGTTGTCAAGGCTGGGAGGTGTCTGAGCGCTCCCTGCGATCGGCGGGGTCTCGGGGGCTGCGGCACGGACCGATCCATGGAGGTGCCCCGGGCGGGGCTGGCAGCAGAGGACACAGGTTTGCGGCCAGGAGCGGGCTGGCTCCGGGGCAGAGCTGCCGGGGGGCTCCCAGACTGTCGGGGTGCCGAGCCCAGGATGGCAGCGTCAGCCTGGAAGTAGGCCGAGAGAGAGAAGGGGAGAGAGAGAGAGAGAGAGGGAGAGGGAGAGGGCAAAAGAGACCCAGGGCAGCCCCCAGGGTCCCCATGCCCGGGGCTGCTCTCCCCTGCCCCGGCCCTGCAGCCAAGGGGCCGCACCGGGGGAAGGGCCAAGAACAGCACTGACAGCAGGGCTGTGAAAAGAGGGGCAGGGGGGACTAGCACTAAAAGATAAAATCAAAGCAGAGATTGCTGACTCTCCAAACCTCACAAAGCGGTTTGTTTTTCTTAAGTAAGAAGTTTTTTGGTTTTTTTTTCTTTTGTGTGTTTTGTTTGCCGTTAACGAGAAGGCTTTTTTCCTGAAGAAGAGGCTGCTGTAGAGAAAGCTTTTAGCTAAACCCAGAAAGTTTAGAAGGAAAGCGAATCGTAAAAGTTAATGCAGTATTATCTTTCTTTTATTATCTATGCTATTAAGAAGTCCTTTCCAGGTACTACTGAAGCAACAACCAAAATCACGGAAAGAGAGTGAATTCATGCCAGCAGAATCAAAGGACTTGTGAAGAAACTTGAGGAACGGACTATCATATTTAAACCGGGTGATACTGAACTGACTTTCCAATGGGGACTGAGTGGTAATGGTTTGAGAAAACCCAAATGATCCAAGAAATGTACAAAGAATAACACTGAATTAAGAAATAAGATAATGCTTATATCACTGGATTTGAGCACTGCCTGAATAAAACATCTCCTTGGGGGAGGAATACCTCAGATAGAAAGATCAAGAACGTTTTTGTATTCTGACCTTAGCCCTAGAATTGTACAAGGGAGAAGGGGAATTACTATTTCCATTAGTAAACTTTACTTGATTCATTCCAATACTGGACATGCTAGGTGGGTTATAAGTAAATGCCTAAATTGTAAGAGTAATTAGTGTTGTGATTCGCAAAATTTATGTTCTTATTGCAAAAAGTGTTAAAGTACTGACTTGGTTTTGTGGATGGGAATTATTAGTGCCTGTTAAATGAGAGCTACCTGAGGAACAGTCAGAGACCACAGTTAAAGAGTGTCAAAAACAATTTGCCTAGCAATTAGTTAAGAGAAAGTGACAAAAAAATAGAGGGCAACACCAGATTGGCCTCTGTATTTCACCACCAAGAAGATCAAATAAACCTGCTGTGGGTTGCAACCTCACAGGCATGGGAGGTGGGAGTATAAGCCATACTGGACCTCTGTTATTCCTGTTTCTGGCACTCACTTGTTGTCTTTTCCCTTTCGGGATACCAGCAGGATTGTGTCACAAATGCTACAGAAAGCATCACATAGAAAGAAACCAAAGTTCCTCCTTTATTACACACACCTATGTCAACAGCCACTGTTATAACCCAGCCAAATTAAGAACTTGTAGGCAAAACAGAGTAAATTATTAGATTACAAGAAACTTAAGAAAAAGTGGCAATAGATTTAGAACTGAATGTCCAAAAGGAGAGAGATGGATTTCTTTTAAATTTAATCTTGAAGATGCGGTTCAAGATTTGGAAAAAAAACCCCAAATAATAAAGGAAAAGGTAAAACCAGCACAGCAATCTAACTCTGTATTGACTCCAAATTATCTGTTGAATTGTATTACAAGACTCCAAGCAGTTACAGAAATGATAGCAAATAAGGCTGCCCAGGCATTAGAGTTAACATTAAGTCAGCTAAGCCAAACAAAAACTGTAGGGTATCAGAAAGGTTCGCTTTAGACTATTTATTGGCCAAAGAAGGGGGTGTTTGTGGAAAGTTCAATATATCAGATCGTTGAAAATTGATGACCACAGAAAAGTCATTCTAGCAAAAGCAAAAGAAATCAAAAAGAAAAATATATACGCATATAACAACCCAGGTACCAGTCCAAAAATTAGAAAACAATGTTAAAATCTAGCTGGTGGGGTAATGTATTAGAAGAAATTAAGATCTTTCATTTGTGTTACAACTGTTTTTATATTTCTTTCTTGTGTAATCCCCTGTTTTATTTTACCAGCATAGTCCAGAAGATATAAGTAGAAAAAAAATATTGCTCAAGCCAAATGATTTACAAAGAATAAGAGTGGGGATTGTGAAAAATGCATGTATTTTATGATTGGCTTTTCGCAAATATTAAAATGAATATTATATGTGTTGTGTGAGAAAGCAATGCAGTATTAATTTTCTTAAGCACTGTGTTAAATATAGTTTTAGGTTATAAAAATAGAAACTATGCTATGTAAGATGCTTTGTTTAACAGAAAGGGCTTGCAGCGAGATAGCAGCCACAGGACATCTAAATCTTTCAGAGAAAGGGAATTTCTTGCCTTCTTATCAGAAAAAATGAACTTCTTCTCACCTTGGAGGCACTGTTAGGATTAGAAGGAAAGAAGTTGACAATGACCAGACACAATCCTGTATTTGAATGGAATTTATGCATCATGTATGAAGTATATGAATATGCAACAGGCTATTGTTCTTAAGGGTTAATCCTTTGTTAATGGGTGTCCTTTTTCAGGCTCCTGATGCCCAGAAAAAGGTACCCGGACATCCGTAACTCTTTGTTTTTATTGTCTCATATTGTCTTAATTCAATTTATCCAAATTGTTATTACTCTAATTGTGTTACTATTTTTATAACTATTTTATTACTATGAAACTTTTTAACATTTTAAAAACAAGTGATTGGCGTTTTTCACACTGACTGTTCACCGCTGCCAATGCTCACAGTATTCTCCTAACACACTTGAGCTTCCTGTCTTTCAGTGAGAGAAAGATTCAGCTAAAGTCAAGGAAAGAGGGCAGGGGAGATGGAAACCTTCCCTTGGGATGCTTTTAGGAAGGCCTGAAGGGACCCTGCCTTTCCTTGGAACAGAGGTGGTCACCATGCATGGTGTTGCCTGACCTGCCCTAGGTGCTCCTCTATTCCAGAAGGACTTTTGCCCACTTCATCACTTGTCTGTCCCTCCAATTCCAGGGCCTCAAACCTGCTCTGTGAGATACTAAACCTGTAAGTCAGCTGTAAGTTTTCAGAATATGGCACTGACCATGGCTCTAAGTAAGTTTTTTTAATCAGGCTTGCAATATATTTTGAGAAGAAGAAGGAACAGAAGGGGTAGATACCACACAAGAATCCAGCAGAGTCTTCCCAGCTTTTTTGTCTGGGTTCTATGAAGCACAATGCCCAGTGCTTGCATTATGCTGTCTTTTCATGTGTTCTGGTGACCAGAACCATCCCATGGCCAGGCCCAGGATAATTTGGGTGCCAAAGTCCCATTGCCTGCAAACATCACACTCTTTTTTACCCAGCTGGTGCTCAGCTCAGCATATTTGCTGAGACAACTTTAGGACTGTTTTCCTTAACTTGGCAGTTCTAGCAGATGTCCTTATGGCCCCTAAATTCTGCATCCTTTGTGTCCACTATCAATGGGCATCCTTCTTCCCAAGCTTTGTCAACCTCCCTCTGGGTCTGAGATCAGTGAAACGGGCCCAGCCCTGAGTCTTAAAGACAATTCTAGCAACAACTACTTTGCTTTTCTAATACCTGGCCATCACTTCGAGCTTGTAGGCTGCTATGTGTGTCACAGGTTAAATGTCTCTTCCTGTTGATCAGGCTTGGAAGCGTGGACAGCCCAGGCATGACAGGATATGTTTTCTTCAGGAAATGGGACGTAGGGCCCAGCTTGCACCAGGTCCAGGCCCGCGCCTTCCAGAGCGCCAGAAGGTTCGCGGCGCCATTGCAGGGCTCAGGGCGCCTCCTTGTGGGCAAGAGTCGCCTCGACAGCACGGGCGCCGCGCGGCGGGGCCAGAGGGCGGGAAAGGGCGGGCGGGTGTGAGGGGCGGGGCGGTTCGTGCCTAGAGCCGAGCCCGCGCTGTACCTCGGCGCCTTCCCGGCTCGGTGTTGGGAGCGAGCCGCCGCTGCTCGGGCTCTGGGAGAAGCGTGCGGCCGCTGCGGAGTCCCAGCCCGCAGATCTGGCTGCTGGCCGAGGCTGCAGTGCAGAGCTGCCATGCCAGAGCTGCCGTGCGCCGTGGCACTGCCAGAGCCCCTGGCAGAGCCGGGCTGGAAGTGCCGACAGCTGAGGGAAGCCCTGCCATGGCAGTGCCCCAAGCTCTTGTTTATCCCACAGAAAGAGAGGATCAGCACCTGGAGGTGACTGCGTCATTCCTGGAAAGGGACTATCTGCTTACAGTTGCGATGTCTGGCAGCAAGCAGGACGGCGCTGGTGCCAGGGAGCCAAGTGAGGGCAAAGCAGCCCTGTGACAGCCTGGCCCAGGGGCTCTTGTGGCAGCAGGCAGCGTGGGGATCAGAACAGAGGCAGGGGGAGGCAGGAGCTGCTCGGCCATGCCAGGGCTGGGAGCCTCCTTCCTGCCCAAGTGGGGCCCAGCTGGGCCAGGGGGCAGCTCCTGGGACAGCCGTGCCCGCAATGGCCCCTGCTCTGCAAGGCCTCCAGCGCTGCCCATCAGCCAGGCAGGGACAGAGCAGCCTTGGGGCCGATGCTGCTGCAGGCTCAGAGCCCCGCACAGCTGCTCATGCCCGGTGCCATTGGCTCTGTCCCCTGCAGCCTGCATGCTGTGTCACCGTGCAGAGGCTGAGCCCTGTGCCTCCCCTGGCCCTGGCAACTGTTCCTGTGCTGCTCCTGCACTGCCCAGGGCACCCACGGGCCCTGCTTGGGCCGCACGCAGACCAGAACCAGCTGGGGCTGTGACAGCTCTGCTGCTCTGGGCCCAGCCCTTGGGCAAAGCACCCGCCTGTCCCTGGGCTGGGGGCAGTGCCCAGGCTGGGCTTGGCAGAGCCCGTCCGCTCCTGGAGGGCTGGGGGCACTGCTCTGGCCTGGCCTGGCCCGGCCCTGGGGTCCCTTGGCATTCCTGCTTGCCCTTGCATCCACCAGGGATGGGCTGCAGCTCAATGGCCCCGGCCTGGCCGCACACTCAGGCCTGGAGCCTTCCCATGGCTCCCCAGGGCACGAGAGCCTCAGCCCCAGCTCCCAAACACGACCTAACAGGGTTTGCTGATATTGATCCCTGTTAGACCTTTGAAAGCATTTTGAAAGTAACCTTGTTTGGCAACTCCTTCAAGGAACAAACGTGATTCGCTTCTAATCAGTAAAAACTTTATTGGTTTGCTTGCACTTCCTATAGGGTATCCTAATGCTTCCTTTGGCGTTCCAGAAAATAATGAAAATCTAACAAATTCTAAAGAGAAGTTCTTGAATCCACTATGAGGAGAAGTCTCTACATTCACTATCCTTACATACACTTAAGTAGCTGCTCCTGTAACACACAAAGATGTAGTGGTTTACCTGACTGGACCACACAACAGGATGTTATACACACCGCTACACTAAAAAACTTCTCTTCCCTGTTCATCACAAATTTAAAGCTCTTCTCGAGGTCCTGGCTTAATTTTACATGCACATTCATACCTGCAATCCCTCCCCATGCTCAGTTTTCACCTAGACTTACCAGGGAACAGATGTTCCATACTCACCTCAAGCAATAATCTACGTCTGTCTTCCTAACCCTCTTTTTCTTCACTGACTTCTACTAATCTACAAAATAACTTGGACCCTCTGCACAAAAGAAACATCCAATTAATAGCCTTAAAGACTTGTGATTGTGCTGCTACTTCTAACAATCTTGACCACCACAGCACTAAAATCAGAAATCAATTCTTCACATCCTTCCTGTTCTCCTGCCCCCACCACGCCTTGGCTCCAGCAGAAATGTTCCCTACTGCAGCCTGGTGTGCTAAGAACAATCAAAGGCAGCAGCACTTTCCCTCAACATGCTGCAATCTGAATTGCAGTGAAATTGCAGCTGTTGCATTAGAAGCTCAGCACCAGCACCCCACATCTTCCCCCAGAACTGAGGCCTGCTGAGGCCTGAGCTCTCCATTTCAACACACCCTGTAAATCAGGCTGCCTGGAAGATTGCAGGCTGGTAACTGTGTGAACACAGCAGTGCATTTCAGCAGAGTTATGGAATCAGTCTCATGGAAGGCACATCCTTTAAGCTTAAGACTCTATTCTACAAAATCTAGCCAGCAATTGTTTTGGTGGCCTGTGCAGGTTTTGGGGACTGTGCATGTTTCCTTTGGATGTTGTTTTCTTTGTTTCTAAATACAAAATTCACTGGATTCAGAAGCGAAACCCCAGATTCATTAGAACAAAGAACCACAGGGACATATGTGGCTGACAAGAACACTCCTCATTTCTAATGGTAACACCAGAAAGAGAGGAAAAAGATAAAGATGATTTAAATACCCGAAAGGATCTGAAATGTCTACATAAGCTGTCAAGTGACTAAGTTTTTGGTAAACTCTAAAAGTCCAGATTCCTATTCGGTAATTGTCTGAAAGAAAAGAAAGCCAGAAAATCTGGTTGACCTTTATTTTGCCAGGACTTTCTCAAGAGATTCTACCACAACTTGGATCACAAGTGAGGGTGGCAAATTTTGACTAGAAAACTTTGATAACTAGGCAGCATTTTTTCCTCCTCACTGAATTACAGGAAGGGTTTAAAAGGAAAAAAAAAATATAAAAGAGCGTAAAGAAATTCTATCATACCTCTTAGGCGTTCATCATCTTTGGAGAACAAAAAAAAAAAACTCTAGCACTTCCTGTGCATGGTAAAGAAAGAAACCTAGAAAAGGACAAAGGGATTTGAGCATCCTAAATTGTACTATCAAATTTCATGAACACAAGTTAATCCTGTAGTGCTTCAGAGAAATGCCATACATTGAAAAGCTTTATTCCCTAGAAACCAAATAAATCTTTTTATTTTCCAAATCCTCTTTTAAAGAGAAAACTGACTGTGTCTTTGGCTTTTGGCCAAACTCAGTTTGGAGTTGGTCAAACCAAAATGACCCAGTTAATTTCCTGTGCTCTGCTCTTTCTTTCCATATTCCCATTCACATCCAATGGGTTGCTGGGAGTTTTGACTCTGTGCAGCACAAACGGTTTTCTAAGATGACTTTCATTGCTCAGAGGTGTGCAATGTCAGTTTCCCATTCCCTGAGTGCTGCTATTAATATTCCCACAGCATCCAACTACTACAGCCAAGTAGACAACAAAGAGAAATGGAACTTGCATTTCTTGGTCCTGTTCAATTTCTGACATCTCAGGCTCATCGTCACCCTCAGAACTGCTGTCCTGGAAACGTGGATCCTCTTGCCATGTGGCTTTTACTGGCTTTATTGTCCCAAGCGCGTGAGGCTCTGCAATGACAGCACCAATAGAGAAAAAAAGCCAAAACCAGATTATTCCTCTAATCATCAGGAAGAATTCCTCCTTTCACGTGAAATACTTACAGTGGAGAAGAGAGATTTAGGAAGGACAGAATCTGACCCTGCCAGATTTTCTAAGCTACATTTCTGCTCCACTTTGTATTTTCCACTTTGTTCCAGGGAGCCCTTATGTATTCTTAAACATTTCTCATTGCATTCAGAAGACACTGAATACCTTTTCAGTTCAGCGCAAGTCTGGGGGGCTCATTGCTTTGTGCTGTTGCGTTGGGTTTTTTAATATTTTGGGTAACTTCACGGGGTTTCTTTTCTCTCCTACATGACTGGGACTTGAGTTAATGTTGTTTCATCTTCATTTCAGACGGCCTCATTTTATCTAAGGTTAGGACACCCCAATGATCATGTGTCATTCCATTTCCTTTTTCTAAAGGTCCAAGAGTAGAATTCAGTAACAAACAGAATGTTCATGGATCTTGGGGCCAGCTCTCGGACTTTGCTCCTCCCTCTACATTAACGCACATTTCCTTAAAAGCCTTGTGAGTTCCTATGAAACTTGATATGACTGGTGTGTCACCTTTTTCCCTGTTTGAGGAATTCAGGGCATGAGAACAAGCTTTTTCACCACTCAGCAAAAACCCCCAATGCCTTCTCAAAGCATGCCTTTCAGAATTCCTGAGATGCAAGCATGAGGCACCTCTCAATAATCACAACCCTAGCAAGCAGAAATGAAGATCAAAATGCTTCTGCCTAATTACTGACTTCTGTTGCTGAAAATCCCCTGCATCCTGACCTTTATTACACCATATTGCCCTACAGTGCCTGCCAGAAGCTCTTCCTTAGCAATGGCACTGTTAGAAGGGTTCTGCTGTTACCTTCTTTGATGCCCAACTCCTCTGTGCCTCCAAAGAAAGAAAACTTGAAGTAACTCGTCTCCTGAGCTGCATCATCCTCAGGCAAAGGTCCCAAATGGTCATCTGGGGCAGAGTCCTGTGCATCCTCTTTGTCCCAGGGTATTTCCTCAGTCTGGTTTGCTCTTTGAAGGTCTTTCAAAGAATAAACCAGAATAGACGGAGGAAATACCGTCTATTCTGGTTTGTTCTTTGAAAGGCCTCTTTCAAATCCGCAGCAATGGTGTAGGAGTTGTCTTCAGACAGTGAGGCAGTGTCTCATCTCTTTCTTCTTTTTTTGGCTTTACTGAAATGAGATTGTTCAAGGATAGCAACACAGCACACGTCCTTTTCGGACACAGCTTCCCTAAGAGCCACCTTGCTCTGAATGTCTCCCTAAGCATATCCAAGCCCATTAAGGAGTGGTTCATTATCAAGGGTAAGCAGTGGGGAAACATCTGAGGTTGAAGTCTAAAGGCCGGAACAAGAGTCCTTTTTAATTAGCCACATCCTTAAGTGACTTTTCACTGAATACACAGTTACACAGAAATCAAGGTATTTAGCCCAGACTTCTTCCTGCCAGTAGAAACATCAAGAGCTAATAGGGTTTGCCCACAGAGCTGCACATCTCAGGGTCCCTGCACTGACCGTTCTCACCTTCACTTCTGGCAAGGAACACACGGCCTAGAAAGAAAAGATGACGGCACTACGTGCTGCTGTTGGAGGTCCCAGTTGAGGTCCGATGTCGCTGGTGGGAGCGGCTGCTCCTGCGGGATGTCCCCGACCATGTCCCCCTACGCCTGGGCCTCTCAGCACTCGCTGCTGTCCTCCTGCTCCTGTCCTGGCGACTCCTGGACCGCACAGTTTGAGTCGAGGCCCGGCGCTGCTGGCGGGAGCGGCTGCGTCTGGGGAATGGCCCTGACCATGTCTCCCTTCGCCTGGGCCTCTCAGCCCTTGTCCCTGTGCCACTGCTGCTGCCGCAGCGACTCCTGGAGCGGACAGGTGGACTCTGGGCCCAGCCTTGCTGGCGGGAGCGGCTGCGTCTGGGGGATGGCCCGGACCATGTCTCCCTTCGCCTGGGCCTCTCAGCCCTTGTCCCTGTCCCACTGCTCCTGTCACAGCAGCTCCTGGAGCGGACAGGTGGACTCCGGGCCCAGCCTTTCTGGCTTGAGCTCCTGCGTCTGGGGGATGGCCCTGACCATGTCTCCCTTCGCCTGGGCCTCTCAGCCCTTGTCCCTGTCCCACTGCTCCTGTCACAGCAGCTCCTGGAGCGGACAGGTGGACTCCGGGCCCAGCCTTGCTGGCGGGAGCGCCTGCGTCTGGGGGATGGCCCTGACCATGTCTCCCTTCGCCTGGGCCTCTCAGCCCTTGGCCCTGTCCCTCTGTTCCTGTCATGGCAACTCCTGGAGCGGACAGGTGGACTCTGGGCACGACCTTGCTGGCGGGAGCACCTGCGTCTGGGGGATGTCCGTGATGGTGTCTCCCTTTGCTTGGGCCTCTCAGCCCTTGGCCCTGTCCTACTGTTCCTGTCACGGTGACTCCTGGACCGGACAGGTGGACTCTGGGCGCGACTTTGCCGGCGAGAGGAGCTTCGCCTGCGGCTGGGCCCAGCACGTCTGGAATGGACCCTGTCCTCAGGGTCAGGGGACGTGCTGCGTGTTGCCCTTGATCTGCTGATGCTGCTGGTGTCCAGTGAGGAAGATGGCAGCGCCTGCTGCCATGCTCCGTGTTGGGGCCTGCTGTGGCTGCCCATCTCTGGAGATGGAGGTGGGGAAACCAGCACCAATGGCACAGGGCTGTGGGAGCTGGGGCTGATGGCCTCAGATTCTGACCAGCCACGAGCAGATTGTAGTCCTGACTGTCTGGCCGGCCTGGGGCCATTGAGCTCTGTCTCATCCCTGGAGGCTGTAAGGGCAAGCAGGAATGTCAAAGATCACCCAGGCCCCGGCCAAGCCAGGCCAGAGCAGTGCCCCCAGCCCTCCAGCAGTGGATGCTGCGCTCTGCCAAGCCCGGCCTGGGCACTGCCCCCAGCCCAGGGACACCGGGGACTTTGACTCATACATGTTCCGAGCCCAGCACAGCTGTCACACTCCCATCTCTGTGTGCTGTTCCTCAGGCCAGAGCAGCGCCTGTGGGTGCCCTCAGCAGCACAGGAGGAGCACAGGAGCAATTGCCAGGGCCTGGGGAGGCAAACAAGCTCATAGCACTGAGAACAAAAAGTGTACCAGCACGTGGTTGTCTAGCCAAGCGCTTCTGCTTCTTCCTGCTTTGAGCCCTTGTCGAGACACAGGTTCCCTGCAGAGCCCCAGGTGCAGCTTCCCAACTTACCCCTGTTCCTCTGCCTCCTCCCTGCCCCCAGGGTAAAGGCACTCCCTGGCATTGCATTGGCCGTGCCTCACTCCTAGATCTGCGAAGGCATCGTTGTCCTCCCACGTTGGCTGTCTGATGGAGAAAGGAAGAGATGATGAATTTCTGCTGCTCTCCCTCACGGAGGTCCAGGGTGTCCCAGCTCTTTCTCCAGCACTTTTCCAAGTTGGGGGTGAAGCTGAAGCCCAGACTCACAGGACAGGGCAGGGCCAGGGCTCCTGGGGCAGGGCCTGGCACAGCACAGCACTTGCACCCTCCTGGCTGGTGGGCCAGGCAGAAGGACACCAACCTGAAGGGGACTCGGATCCCCAAGATGAACATTTCAACAGGGAATTCCCCACTGTCTCTGCACAGGGGGCACTGGAAATAGAAAGCACCAGCGCGCAAGGCCTGTCCCTGCAGGGCAAACACAGGCAGGGTGAGCGAGGCCCTGCTGCTGCTGCTGCTGCTGCTGAGCACCTGCTGTGCCCCAGGGCTCAGGGGAGGGCTCCTACCTGGATGCAGTCCCTGTGGAACCAGGCCTTTTTGCACGCTGGGCACACCAATGTTGTGAAGGTCTTTCTGTCCTCCACAGGTTCCATGCAGATGAGGCAAACGGTGTCCGGCTCAGGAGTCACATCCACCTCCTGCTCTGGACGGTGCTCAGGGCAGAAAGAGCTGGGGGCAAAGGGATGGGGAAAGTGAGAAATGCTGGATCATTCCCCAGGGGTGGCCATAAAGAGAGATGAGGTACCTGAACGGAGTAACGTATAGATTGACACAGCCGCCCTCCTTGGTACAGGGCAAGTGGAACCATCTGTCACAGTTCTCCCTGCAGCACATGATGGTTGCCCCGCTCTGGCCGCAGACGCAGCAGCGCTGGAAAGAGCCAAGCAGCTGCATCAGCAGCAGCAGCAGCAGCAGCAGCCTCGAGGCCTCCCCAGGCAGCCCCAGGGCTAAGGGCAGGGCGCAGGACGTGGCCGCTGCCGGCTCCCAGCCCACAGAGCCGCCAGCTGGAGGAGGGAGGCTGCTGTGCCAGGGCCTCTGTGCCAGAGCTGCTGGGAGCCAGACTTTGTCCCGACTGTTGGGCCGGCCTTTCTTTCCTGCAGTCTGGGCTAAGCTCTGGCAAACCTCGCCAGGCACAAATCTCCCTGCTCTTGTCAGGCTCTCACCTTCTGTGCCGCCCGCCGCACTGCAATTAGGAGATCTCGAGGGAGAAAGTTCATGAGTCCCCCGCGGTCCGTCTCTTGCTGAAATAGTAGAGTGGCGAAGAACTGCAGCCAAGGGGAGAAGCTGATGAGGAGGGGGCGGGAGGAGCTGCCCATTGCAAAGGTGGAGGGAGCGCCCGGAGCCACTCACCATGCAGAACACGTGGGCACAGAGCCCACCCTTCTGCAGTTTGTCACCGCACATGTCCGGGTCAGCCTCGGCACGGCGACACAGCATGCAGGCTGCAGGGGACAGAGCCAATGGCACCGGGCATGAGCAGCTGTGCGGGGCTCTGAGCCTGCAGCAGCATCGGCCCCAAGGCTGCTCTGTCCCTGCCTGGCTGATGGGCAGCGCTGGAGGCCTTGCAGAGCAGGGGCCATTGCGGGCACGGCTGTCCCAGGAGCTGCCCCCTGGCCCAGCTGGGCCCCACTTGGGCAGGAAGGAGGCTCCCAGCCCTGGCATGGCCGAGCAGCTCCTGCCTCCCGCTGCCTCTGTTCTGATCCCCACGCTGCCTGCTACCACAAGAGCCCCTGGGCCAAGCTATCAGAGAGCTGCTTTGCCTTCACCTGGCTCCCTGGCACCAGGACCCTCCTGCTTTCTGTCAGACATGGCGGCTGTCTACGCTGAGTCTATCTCCTCGAAGGACGTGGTCACTTCGAGGTGCTGTTCCTCTCTGTCTATGGGAGAAAGAAGGGGGGGGGGGGAGTTTGCAGAACAGGCCCAGAACCACGAGGCTCTACTCCCTGCTCAGCCCTGCGTGAGCCCTGCTCCTGTCTGTTTCTCCTCCCGTCGTCGCCTTGAGTAACACTGCAGTGTCCTCTGGCTGTTCCTCTGCTGATTCTGTGATTTTGGGAAGGGAGAGGCAGGTGAGCCTGCAGCACAGGCCCAGAGCCCCGAGGTGTGGGGCCCCTCTGGTCCCTGGGCAGCCACATCCCCGCCCTACCTTCTCCTCCCGTTGTCAGGTCGCACTGACACTCGGCTTGAGCCCCGCGTTCCCTTTTGTGGCCTTGGTGGCACAGGTCACAATGGCCACTCTGACATCAGCACCGTGTACCCAAAATCGGGGCAGCCATGGCCCCAGGTCCCTGGCAACCACTTGTGGCGGCCCCCTTGGGCACCGAGCTTCTAAAATGGTCCGAGCGTTTGCTCAGGGTGGAAGCAGGGCCGGGACTCCTGCAGCAAGTGCAGGGTCAAATGCCAGGCCCTGGGGCAGCCATCCAGGGTGGCACTGTAGGCAGGGAGGTGCTGTTCAGGCACTGCCACACTAGGGCTCCGGCCCCGGCCAAGGGAAATTTCTGCTCCTGCCCCTGGCAGGCGGTGGCCCAGAGAGCCCGTGCGGAGTCAGCTGCACTACAGGGATTCCATCCCTGCTCTAGGTGAACTGATGTTTTCATCAAGACCTGTCTGCAGAAAACTAAGATGAACCTGATTTGATGCTGCTGCTGATCACCATTGGGTACAGGAGATAAACCTGGACACCACCACAGCTGCCTCCGTTATCCTGCCATCATATGAACTAACAACTTTGACTTTCCATATAAATGGAAAAATTAGTATTAAGCTTCTGAGAAGCGTCATCTTTTATACTGACTCAGCAGAAAGACAGAAAATTCACTGAGAATTTTCTGTGTACATTTGACAGGAGAGCTTGCAACTGTCCTCAACTCAAGTCAAATACAGGAGGATGCTTTTCCTACATTATAGGAACTTTGCCAGTTTGGTCCATGCTTTCCTACTAGAAAATACATTGGAAAAAATTAGGAAGAGAAGCACAAACAATTCTTGTCAATTTTTCTCTTTCGTGTCTTTGCAAACATGCTCCTGGAAATGCAGATCCATGACTTCTGGAACAATCAGTGGCATCTCTGGGAAGCAGGGCAGGGACTGACAGGCAAGGACACACTGCACCTGCCTGATGCTGGGGCAGCAGGAGTTTGCCCATTTTCCTGTCTCCATGGGAGAGCCACCTTGGCTGGGAAACGATCCCTTCACTGGTCTAGGAGGGAGGCACAGCCAGTGCAATGCCAGGGAGCGCCTTTACCCTGGAGGCAGGGAGGAGGCAGAGGAAGAGGGGGGAAGTTAGGAAGCTGCACCCGGGGCTCTGCAGGGCTCCCGGCTAGGTCTCGAAGCACAAGGAGCCAGAAGAGCTTGGCCGGACAATCCCGAGCTCTGGACACCTTGTCCTCAGCACCGGGAACCCGTTTGCTTCTCCAGGCCCTGGGCACTGCTCCCGTGCTGCTCATGCAATTACACACAGACACAGAGCTACCTGCTCTGTCTCAACCCTCTTCAGCACTGAACAGCACAACACAGTAACATGTTCTCTTCAGTACATGGTCTAATTATTAATAGTCCTGCAAAGACTCACATTCAAAGCACACACAAAAACCCCAAACCCTGGTACAAACCTTGCATCAACACAAAATGCATGTTGCTCTTCAGAAACACAGGGCAGCACTTTTGGCCAATGCTTTTTCCTATAAGATCTTTCAAAGGATTGCAAAAGTGACATTGTTTGGCAACTTCTTCAAGGAACAGACAGGAGAGGCTTCTGAGTTTTTAAAGATTTATTGGTTTGCTTTCACTTTCCTTTTGGCATCCTTACACTTCACCCAGCATTCCAGAAAATCGTGAACATCCAAAATAATATCAGGGGAAGTTTCTGAATTCATTCATGTTTCTCCCAAAGACTTTCTTGACATACATACAAGTGACTGGTCCTATGACATACAGAGACGCAGTGGTTTCCCTGACTGGACATTACAAGACAACGTTATAGACTCCACTATACTAAAACACTTCTGTTGCCTGGTAATTACAAAGCCTGAAGCTCTTCTAGAGGCTTTTCCCAGTGCAACTTCATTAGGTTCCTCTCTGCCCAACTCTCGAGCCTCTCCAGGTCTCACTGAAGGGCAGCAGAGCCTTGTGGTGCCTCAGGCCCTGCTCCCAATTCTGTCCCATCAGCAAACACTGAGGGAACACTCTGTCCCTTCTGCCAGGTCACTGGGGAATAAGGCAAACAAGGCTGGGCCCAGCACGGCGCCCTGAGCTCACAGCTACCTGAGTTTGGAGCTCCCCTGTCCACTTCTCTGCCCCACTGTCCCTGAGCTGCCTCAGGGGCCTCTTATGGGAGGCAGGGACAAAGCCTTGCTGAAGTCCCAGCTGGCAACAACCACTGCTCTCCCCTCACAAGCCCAGCCAGTCACTGCAGCACAGGTGGCTATGGGATTGGTCAAGCATGGTTTCCATTCCTGTTATTCCACAGGCTTAGAGATGGCATCCAAGAGGAGCTGTTCTGTCACCTTTCTGGGGATGGAGCTGAGGCTGATGGCCCTGCAGTTTCCTGGCTCTTTCTTGGTGCCCTTTTGCAAGACTGCAGTGATGTTGGCTTTCCTCCACTGCTCATGCCTCTCTCCAGGGCTGTCTCCTTCCCTGACCTGCTGGCAGAGCACCCTGTGCCAGAGGCAGGAGCAGAGATTTCCCTTGGCCCCAAAAGGGAACACTGGGCTCAGGCCGAGTGTCAGTGCGACCTGACAACGGGAGGAGAAGGCATGAAGGAGCAGAGCTCACACAGGGCTGAGCAGGCAGTAGAGCCCTCGTGGCTCTGGGCTTGCTCTGCAAGCTCCTTGGCCTCTACTTTCTCCACAGAGAGAGAGGAACAGCACCTCAAAGTGACCAGGAAACCCGGACATGGAGCGGGGCTGGGGCTGTGACACCTCAGGGAAACCGGACACGGAGCGGGACTGGGGCTGTCAGCCCTCAGGCAAACTGGCAATGGAGTGAGGCTGGGGCTTTGACACCTCAGGGAAACTGGCAATGGAGTGGGGCTGGGGCTGTGACACCTCAGGGAAAGCGGACACGGAGCGGGACTGGGGCTGTGACACCTCAGGGAAAGCGGACACGGAGCGGGACTGGGGCTGTCAGCCCTCAGGGAAACTGGCAATGGAGCGGGGCTGGGGCTGTGACACCTCAGGGAAACTGGCCATGGAGTGGGGCTGGGGCTGTGACACCTCAGGGAAACTGGCCATGGAGTGGGGCTGGGGCTGTGACACCTCAGGGAAAGCGGCCATGGAGCGGGACTGGGGCTGTGACACCTCAGGAAACTGGCCATGGAGTGGGGCTGGGGCTGTGACACCTCAGGAAACCGGCCATGGAGCGGGACTGGGACTGTGACACCTCAGGGAAACTGGCCATGGAGCGGGACTGGGGCTGTCAGCCCTCAGGGAAACCAGCCATGGAGTGGGACTGGGGCTGTGACACCTCAGGAAACCAGCCATGGAGCGAGACTGGGACTGCCAGCCCTCAGGAAACCCGGCCATGGGGCTGGGGCTGCAGCTGTGACACCTCAGGGAAAGCAGCCATGGGTGTGGCTTGGCCTTTGACACCTCAGGGAACTCACCATGGCAGCCACCTCCAGGGGTTTTGAAGTACTTGTTTCTTGGTTTAATGCCCTTCCAAGATCAATTTTCCTGATCCTTATCCTTTTGGACAAGTATTGCCTCCTGAACAGGCCACCTCCTGGATGTGCAATGATTCCATCTGATCCAGCTGTGCCTCTTCCTTTCTCAAGCGATGGACAGAGGGGCTCTATTGAAGGTGGCATTTCCTGCAGGAAGGGAGGCGATGCCAGACACAGCCACAGGAGGTAGTTGCTCTGCTTCTGGGCCTGAGCCCTGCTGAGGCTTGAGCTGCCCTCTCTGCTGCTTGGCACTGCGGGCACAGCCCGGATAAGATGGGCACAGCCCAGAGGAATTGTCCCGAGCAGGCTCAGGGCACTCGGGTACTGAGCTGTCCTGCTGGGCTCCCTCCGTGGGAGACACGTCCCGAAACCTGGGAGCGGCTGCACGGGGTGCCCGTGGTGGGGAAAGGGCAGAGGGGGAGAGCAAGGCTCCAGTGTGTCCTGAGAGGGCCTGGCTATGTACCCGTGGGCTGTGGGAGCTGTTCCATGGGCAGGTGGGCAAGCAGGAGGGAGGGACGGAGGTTGGGAGTGACAGCTGTGGCACTGCAGATTTCCCCAAGCATTTAGTGAGGGTTTCCTGTGTGGCAGGGAGAGAGCCCCAGGGCCCTGGGCTGCTCCAGCTGCCCCTCCAGGCATGTTGCACAGGACCTGCAAAGAGCGTACAGAGTGACCAGGAGCCACAGGCTCCCACAGCCTTACCCCACCCCCTTGCAGTCCCCAATTCCCCAAGGGAGAAGGGGATCCCA
This sequence comes from Melospiza melodia melodia, assembly GCF_035770615.1. Taxonomy (NCBI): domain Eukaryota; kingdom Metazoa; phylum Chordata; class Aves; order Passeriformes; family Passerellidae; genus Melospiza; species Melospiza melodia. Next base: position 8,799,669 of record NC_086200.1, read on the forward strand.
ACACACCATGGAAATGGTTCTGTAGCATCTGTGATCCCTCCTCGACTGGGATCATGACTTGGATTACTTGGAAATGCTGGTGAATGGTGCTTTGAAGACCTTGCCAGATGTTGGAGGCATGTTCTGAATGTACCTTTCCTGACAGAATAATCTGTGTCAGTATGCCAAGAGCTTACCATGAGCCAGTTCCCTTAAATTTCACTGAAGGTAGATCAGTTCTGGAAACCTTACCCTGCTCCCTTCTGGAGCCCTGAGGGATCCCACAGGATCGCTGTCAGTGGGAGGAAGGGGCATTTAGCTGTCCATCCTCCTCCCGTGTGCAATGCCACTGTGTCCTTCTGTGTGCTCTGTGCAGCCACAGAGAAGAGCAGAGAGGGAAGGGGCTGGGCCCAGGACTGTGCCTGGGGGCTGAGCCTTTCTCAGCTCCTTTGCAGCCCCCAGGGAGCCCGAGCTGCTTCTGCTGCCACTGCTAAGCCCTGGCCCTGCCTGGGGCTGGGTTTCAAGCTGCTGGCTGCTCCAGGGAGTCCTTTCTGCCCCGACTGCCCCGCAAGGGGCTCCTTCCATCCCAGTGTGGGGCCACTGCAGGCACGAGGTCCCCCTGGCCCTGCTCCTGAGTGGAAGGCAGAGCCAAGGGAATGCCTTGGAGGGCACCAATCACCCAGGTGCCCTCACTGCCACTCGGGCCTGAAGGAGAATCTTTAGCAGTGCCATTGGAGCTGTTGTGTCCTGCCTTTCTTTGCAGCTGAGCCTGTTGCTAAAGGTGATCTGGCTTCCCAGCCCATGTTCAGGATTGAGCCTCTGGGAGATGGTGAGGGTACGCCAAGGCCTTTTCCCTGTGAGACCTGCCAGCTCAGAGCCCAAAGCTCGGCCAGGGGGGCATCGCTGCAGGTGCCAGGACAGAGCCATGCATGTGTGTGCCCTCACCCTGCACGATCCACTCACAACTTCTGCTCAGCACTGGCAGGTGTTTGAAGGACGGTGGGCCATGGCCCAGCTGAAAAAGCCCAGATGATTTGTTGATTTTATCCGATTTTGCATAAGCATGACGTTCTGAACATGCCATTAAAGAAATGGAGAATTTCTCCATCTTTTAAGGTGTACTTTTTGTTTCTCAAGTGATGGGCCAAAAGTTAGGACAGAAGGAGGTGTTTCCCCAACAAAGCAGAGGCCGATTGGCAGCCCCTGCTGCAGGAAGGAAGTCCGAGCCAAACACAGGCATGGGCACAGGCACAGAAGGTAATTGCTGTGCCAGGCTCAGCAGGGCTCAGCCATTGGCAGAGCTGTGTGGCTGCAGCTCTTCTTCTTCTACCAGGGCCTCCCTTGCACAGCCCGGCAAAGCTGGAGGTGCCTTTGGAGCTCGTTCAGAGCCCTGGGAAAAGGGGACTCGTGCACCAATGTCCCTCCCGCTGCAGCTGCTCCGGAGCTGGCCCTGAGTGCCCAGAGGCCCAAGGCACAGGAGCAGCCCCGAGTGGGAGCCCTGCCGCGAGCCCAGGGCCAGAGCCAGCCTTGGCTCCTGACTGGGCAGGGGCTGCACTGGGTCCTGACAGGGCCTGACTCTGTGCCCTGGGGCGGGGGGAGCTGTCACGGGGCAGGGAGGGCCAGGGCTGGCAGGGGCTGCTCAGGGATGGCTGTGGCCCGTGTCCCTCCAAGCAGCGACTGCCCAAAAAGCTGCGCTGCGCCCGGGCTCTCCTCCCGGCCTGCTGGGCTTTGTTGGGTGGCACAGCCTGTGCCACGGGGTGGCAAGGTCCCTGCAGGCCCCAGCTCTGGGGGAAGCGGAGAATGTCCTGCCCGCATCCACCGTGCTGCCAGCTCAGCAGTGCAGCACAGCAGGGGCTGACGCTCCCCATTGCTCCCACAGGTGCAGCTGGAACCACAGCACATGTTCCTGATTCCCAGAAGGGCCTTGGAAGGGGTTTCTGTCAGGGAACAGGCTTCTGGCTACGGTTACTGGCAGGCCTGCTTGTCTTGGAGCTGATCTTCATCTTATGCTGTATCCGAATATGGACTTGCTGGAAGAGAAAAGAGTGAGTGTTTAGTTCACCTTTCCCTCAAAGAGCTTCTTTTGAAAGTCTACGTCAGACAGAAAACATTCCCAGTGAGGTTGCAGTGTAGGGGTGGCCAGTCCTTGATTGTCCAAAGAACTCTGCTGAGGGTTCTGCTGCTGCCCAGAGCTTTCATTGGCCTCCTAATTGCTGGGCCTTGTCCGGGGGGGCCCACTGGGGCTGCAGCCAGTGCTGGCTCCCACTGAGGCTGCCTGGCCAAGAGCAGCCCCAGGGGCACAGGACAGAGGCAAAGCACGGTGGGGAGGAGAAAGAGCAGGGACGATATTGCCCTTGAAAGGCAGAGGCCTCTGGGGCCCGCTCCTGGCCAGGGAGCCTGCCCAGAGCCGTGCCCTGCGGGCCGGGGCCTTGAGGGACAGCTGTGCAGCTGGGCCAAGCTGTGCCAGCAGCTCCAGCCGTGCTGGGGAGCCTTGCCAGCTCTGGGCCAGCTGTGCAGGAGGCTCCCTGTGTGCCACTGGCAGCTGGGGCCCCAGCCACCTCTTCTTTCCACAGTTCCACCTCTGGACAGGAGTTTTAAGATGGTGGCTGCATGTCACACCCAAACAGCAGGAGCACCTCCTCCAGCAGTTAGAAGGGCCTGGGCAGCCCTGTCATGAGTTCTGAGAAGAAGACTGCAGAACAGCCATCGACAAGGAAATCTCCTATTCTCCTGGATATCCCACTGCCACCTCCTCTCCCCATGTATATCCCCAAGCTACTTCCATCTCTTTTTTAATCCTCCTCTGTCCTGTCCCGGCTTCTTCTATAGACCCCAGGAGCAGCCCAGCACCCTCCTGCCCCTCCTGAGTCCAACATGTCCCTTCCTCTGCCCCTGAGCCCCCTGGGCCTGCCCTCTAAACAACACTGAAGTTATCCCCGCTCTCTGCCAGGCCAGGTGATGGCCCTTTCTTTAGTTGCACTAAAGGGAAGGTGCCGTCACCCCAGTGTTTGGGTGGCAGCAGCAGCAAAGCCCGGCCGGCAGCACCACTGGCTGAGCTCCATGGCCAGGAGCAGCCGTGGATGCCCACGGTGTGGGCAGGCAGGAGCCAGGCAGGGGCTGCTGTGACCAGCGGCGGGGTCCCGAGGGCTGGGGGAGCCCAGTGGGCAGGCAGCAGCATGGGGCTCCCGAGAAAAAGCAACCCCATTTTCTTAATTTTTCACTTTTAGATATTAGAAATTTGTAGAAATATTTCAAAATATTTTTTCTGTAGACAGACACCCCCAAATATTTCTTCCCAATTCCTATAGTACTTAAAGATTTTTTAAAGTAGTTTTAGAATCCAAAAAAATGACCTCATTTTGTCTTCACTTTTCATTTTTAAAAATATTTAGAAATATCTCTTGTGTAGAGAAATCCTCATATGTTTCATTCCTTTTTCCACAACACATCTGTATTTTTGAAACTGGTTTTAGAGGTCTGGAAAATATTTTCCCCATATACAATAAAAAATAAAATTGCATTTCAGTGGTAATCTTTATTCTAGGAAGAAGTAAGACCCCTTCAGCCAGCCAGCCTGCTGCAGAGGCTCTTTTCCCACAGGAGCTTTGTACCTAGTCACAACCAACATACATAAAACCTTTTCCCAGATATTTCCTGGGATTTTTGACAAGCTCACGTCCTAATCTTCTCAGACAAATTTTGAGCACAGTGGGAATGTCTTCAAATTACCATCATTGTTTGCTTCTGGTGGAACTCCCTCCATTCTAGAGCAGGGCCTTCTCTCAGCTTCCTGCTGCGCCCGGGCTCTCCTCCCGGCCTGCTGGGCTTTGTTGGGTGGCACAGCCTGTGCCAAGGGGCAGCAAGGTGCCTGCAGGCCCCAGCTCTGGGGAAATGGAGAACGTCCTGCCCGCATCCACCGTGCTGCCAGCTCAGCAGTGCAGCACAGCACGGGCTGACGCTCCCCATTGCTCCCACAGGTGCAGCTGGAACCACAGCACATGTTCCTGATTCCCAGAAGGGCCTTGGAAGGGGTTTCTGTCAGGGAACAGGCTTCTGGCTAGGGTTACTGGCAGGCCTGCTTGTCTTGGAGCTGATCTTCATCTTATGCTGTGTCCGAATATGGACTTGCTGGAAGAGAAAAGGGTGAGTGTTTAGTTCACCTTTCCCTCAGACAGCTTCTTTTGAAAGTCTACGTCAGACAGAAAACATTCCCAGTGAGGTTGCAGTGTAGGGGTGGCCAGTCCTTGATTGTCCAAAGAACTCTGCTGAGGGTTCTGCTGCTGCCCAGAGCTTTCATTGGCCTCCTAAATGCTGGGCCTTGTCCCGGGGCCCTGCTGGGCCTGCAGCCAGTGCTGGCTCCCACTGAGGCTGCCTGGCCAAGAGCAGCCCCAGGGGCACTGGGCAGAGGCAAAGCACGGTGGGGAGGAGAAAGAGCAGGGACGAGATTGCCCTTGAAAGGCAGGGGAAGGGAGAATGTTGCTTATCGGAAGAAGCCCCAAAGAGCGGCTGGAAGGGGTGCTGCCTGATCAAGGACCCCCGAGAAGCGGAGGGAGGGCGTATCGGCTGATGGGGTGTCCCGAGGAGCGGCTGGGGAGAGTGGGGGTGTCCCTTAGTGGGGAGGAGCAGCCGGAGCGCTTGCACGGTCCAGTGGTGGGGAGGCCGGCGGGGCAGTCGGAGTAGGCTCAGCCCGGCCGGTGGGCACGGCTCACCCTGCCCGCCCGCAGGACCACGGCGCAGTTCCTGTTCGAGGCGGACCTGCACGGGCTGCTGAAGCTGGACACGCTGATCCCGAACGCGCCGCCTGCGCCATGGCAGCGCAAGGCCAAGGAGAGCGGCCCGGGGCCCAGCCCTGTCGGCGTGTCCCCCATAAAGCCGGCATGTCGCTCCCACAGCCCCAGCAAGACGCCGTCCAAGACACCCGGTGAGCGCCGGCCACCGGCGGCAGAGGTTGAGTGCGGGAGCCTGGCCCAGGCTGCTTGTCCGTAGCCACGGGGCTCTGGGCTCCCTGCCACGCTGCCCTACCGGCTGCTGCTCAGGCAGGAGGAGGTGGGCTGTGCTCCTGACAGCCACCCACCTCCTTGCCAGCATGAGGGGCAGAGCTCTGAGCACTGGGGCTGGCGAGCTGCTGTTCGGCCAGCTGAGCCTTGCTGGCACAGCTGTATGCTAGGACAAGTGTGGGCAGGACTGTCAGCTGACAGCTTTACATCCTGTGAGCGTTTTTGTATCTTCCCCTTATCTCTGGACTCTGGAATTGTTGCACTAAACCCAAGGAGTTGCACCACACAGTCCCTAACCAACTTGGTGGCAGCGAGGAAAATATAAGTTAGTTGGGACTGGGTGGCATGAGACCTCAGAGTCCTACTTGTCTGGTGGGTGTGATGTGGAAGAGTGTTGGGTTTGCTCCCGTGAAAGCTCTAATACAGGCTGTTAAATAGCTGTAAGACAATATTTTCATATGTGAATGCAGGTAAATCTGGATCCAAAATTCAAAGCACCCCCACAAAGGCTGGGGGGGATCGCTACATTCCCAAATGCAGCACTATGCAGATGGAGATGGCAAATTTCCTCCTAACCAAAGAGAATGACCCTGCTGAGGATTCCCCTACCAAGAAGGTGAGCATGTTGCTAAGTTACAATTACTTCAATTACTGCTACTCCTTCCTGCCCCTTTACAGAGCAGTGAACAATAGGTTCTATCAAGGGGGCACACGGCACTGACAAGTCCCAGCCATCACTACTTGCAGCTCTGGGCTTCAGGAGCCTAGGATGAGACTGAAGCTGTAGAGACTGCCATGCACTCGAAGCCTATGCTGCTTCTGGTAGCAAAATTTAGCTTTTGACTAACGAGGCTTTAAAATGTAGCAGGCAACAAAAACACAAAGCTGTAAGCCTATGCAAAGTGAAACTGCTGGTGGTAGCTATTCTAGGACAAGGTCTCCACAGGGAACACTTCTGGAATGTTTTACACTGTGTTCTGAAATCTGTTTATGAAGCATTTGGTCGCTTTGTGGCTGTGGCTTTTCCCTCTGGCAATGACACTGAATTTGCCATTGTTTGAAAATGTGAGCAGGACAATGTATGAAAGTCTGAGGAAAACTGCTTTGACCTGCCTCTGTGTGACTGACCCTTGCAGAACAGTCAAACATCTTCAGATTCTATGAGAAGGGGACTTAGATGTCTGTTTAAATTGTAGTGTGGGAATTGTTTTAAATGCATTGCACTGAGGGTGATTTGTCTCTGTAGGAGCAACAGAAAGCCTGGGCAGTGAATCTGAATGGTTTTGATGTGGAAGAGGCAAAGATCCTCCACCTCAGAGGAAAACCACAGAATGCTCCAGAAGGTATGATACAGGCTCCGTGTGAGCTGAATCAGCAGGAGGGATCAGGTCAGGGGAACAGCAACACAGAGGCTCTGTGTGTGGTCACAGGAGAAATCAACTGGTTTCTGAGAGCTGTACAGGCTGGAGTCTCCTTTCTTAAGGTTCCTGAGGTCGAGGGAGGGCATAACAGTTACAGTGAATTTATTTAGGAGAGTTGCTATGACTGCCAGTTGGTCACCTGTTACAGGGCTTGCAAGGGTCTTCAGGGTGGAGAGAGAGATGAGAATCTTGACCTCATGTTCAGAAGGCTTGATTTAATATTTTATGATATATATTACATTATTACTATACTAAAAGAAATAGAAGGAAAGTTCTCAGAAGCTAGCTAAGCTAAGAATAGGAAAAGAATGAATAAACAAAGGGCTGTTTCTCAGCAGAGGGTGAGACCCAGCTCCGCTGTGAGTGGTCAGTAAATCCAAACATTCACCCAAGACTGATCACGCATCCACCTGTTGCATTCCCCAGCAGCAGATAACCATTGTTTACCTTTTGTTGCTGAGGCCACAGCTTCTCAGAAGGGGGAAAAATCCTAAAGAAAGGACTTTTATGGAAAGATGTCGGTGACAGTTACCGGTACTGCAGGTTCCAAACATTCATGAAGTCTGTAAGAGCATCAAAGCCTCTGCTGTGCACTTTCTAGCTTAAACTGCAACTAAATATAATGGGATTCAAAAACCCAAATGTTTGTTAAATTTGTTTCCATGAATGAGGAAATTGTAGCTCACCCCTGTTCAGCAGTTCATTCTGCCAGTGATTTTAGTGCACTGCAGGCTTGTGAGTGTTTCTCTTAGGACTTTATTTTCACTCCAAGGGATTCCTAGTTGGGTGAGCAGCACTCAGCTGGGAGGAAACTAACTCAGGTTAACAAACCTGTTCCCCTGCACACAGACTATCAGAATAACCTGAAAGTGCTCTACAGTCAGAAAATGGCACCTGGATTGAGCAGGAAGAAGAGCAGATATATTCCCTCAAAGCCAGAACGGGTCTTGGATGCACCAGAGATGTTCAACGACTACTGTAAGTAGGCTACAGGGTTGAGTGCTGGGCATCCAGAACATTCTGTACTGGATTGCTGTTCCTAGGACAGGGTAACTGGGCTGTCTGTATTATTTGGTGTACCCAGGCTAGCACAGACCACTTCTGGAGTGTCCCTGTGTGGCCTTACAGGCACAGTGGTCTAGGGCACAGTGTAGGTGCCTTGGAGCAGGGTACCTGGCCCCAGCAGCTGGGCATAGTGACACTCAGAAGGCTGCCCCTCACCTGCACGTGTGTGTGTGCACGTGTGCACCCACACCTGCTGCAGCAGCACGGGTGAAGGGCAGGGCTCTCTAGCCATCATGGTGTGACCTGCATTGCTCTTTCAAAGTGTAGATCTGAATCTCATAGACTGGAGCTCCCAGAACTTCCTGGCAGTGGCTCTGGATGACACTGTTTATCTGTGGAATCACGCTACTAGGGAGATTATCCCCCTGCTGCAGACGGAGCATCCAGATGCTTACATTTCCTCTGCATCATGGATTAAAGAAGGAGACTACCTTGCTGTTGGCACAAGTAGTGCTGAGATTCAGGTGAATGCAGGAGTAAAACTAGAGGTGTTTTCAAGGGATTGACAGAACTGTGGGGCCTGGGGACAAAACCTTGGCTGGCAGAGGAAGGATGCCATGCACCTGACTTGTCTTCCCTGGTGTGGGGTGGAACTGCCCAGTGTGCAAGGCAGGGTTTGATTTGGGCGTTTTCTGATAAGCAGCGTTACCTTCTGTGCTATAGTCATGAGATACATATTTTCTCTGTTCCCTTACTGAGAAAGCTGAATGCCAGAGCCTGTGCAGTGAGGTTCCTAGGGCATAGAAACAGGATTTGGTTTCTTCTGAAGAACTTTTTACTTTGCCTCTCCAGCTATTGTTGCATTTACATTGTTGTATATAATACTTCTAGGGTCTCATACCTTCTGGGTGGTTTTCTCACAGCAGCTCTTCACAGCAGTGCTGTTGTTCCTTCTCAGCCAGGGCTCCTCTACAGCCCTCCCTGAATGCCCCACCCCCTTTTATCCCAGCCACCTCCACAGGCTACTGCCCAATCAAGGACATTGCAGCTGCAGCCCATTTACAATAACTAGAATCAGGGCAGGGTCACTTATACAATACAGAGATCTTTTACTGCAATACATATATTTACTCAGGCCCCTATAAGCTATGGGACGTTGAGCAGCAGAAACGTCTCCGAACCATGACCAGCCATTGTGCCCGTGTGGGAACCCTCGGCTGGAACAGCTGCATCCTCTCCAGGTAAAGCAGTGGGTCAAGGGCAGTTTCCAGTTGTTGCAAACTCCTATCCCTCAATCTATGTGTGGCATGGGTTAGGGATGGCAGAGAAGTTTGTCCTGGCTTGGGATTCTTACTCAGCCTTATCTGTTGGGGCTGTGAGGAGAAGGCCTCTTTCCTGTATTGCAATTTGTGCTGAAGCTGTAAAGAGCTTGTGTGGGTGTTTCACTCACACCAACAGACCTGTGTTGCTGGTAACACTGGTTGAAACCCAGTGGCAGGTATAGCAGTCTTGCAACAACAAAAATGGATTTGGGTGAAAATGTGCAGCCTGGGGCTGGCTCTGGCATAACACCTGATGCAAAACAAAAGGTTAGCTCACACTGCAACACCCAGCCTGGATATCATGCAAGAGCCACGCAAAGCACCACCAACCCTGTGCTCAGCCTTCAGTCACGTATTCTTCCAACAACTCTGATCTCCCTTCCCCTCCTGCTGACAGGAGGCCCTGGTGCCTCACTGAGGCTTCATGCAGGGGAGCAAGCACCAGGGCTCAGCTGACATTTATTGGAGCTTGACTCCCCTACACTTGGAAAAATGCCTTTTTTCCAGGCTGAACTGTGCTGGAGCAAGTTGCAGGAAATATATTTGAGCCCTTACCTGACCAACAACCAGCTCAGCCACGCTGCTTTGCACGGCGGAGCCGCAGTGTCTGAGCCACTCCACCAAGCCTGTGCCTCCCATCAGCCCTCAGTGATTAGCTGAGGGTGGATTATTAACTGTATTCACCTTTCCCTCAGCACAGTACCACACTGTGCCTAGCACCAGCTCTGCCTCCTGCGCCTCACAGCAGCTGGAACCTTCAAAGGTTCCGACTTGTGCTCTGCCAAGGCCAGTGAGTGTGTAACCACAGCCACCAGAGCACCCCCCCCCCCCCACACACACACATAAAGCTGATATGGGGGGCACAGTCTCAAAAAACAGCCACTGAGCCAGCACCTTCCCAGCAGTGCTGCTGGTGCATCCCCATTTGGCCACTTGGGAAAGATCAGGAGGTCCAAGGATGGAGCTCTCCCTCAGACGCAAATCCTAGGGCCACAGCTGTCTCCAAAGGGGCAGCAGGCAGGAAAAGACTGAAATGCTCTCTTTATGGGCAAAAGAGCTGGTGCAGTAATTCAAATGCCTGGTACAAAAATTCTGTTTAATATTTAGCTCCTATTTAAAACACAGCTTTTCATTTAATTCTATTTACAGAATACTTTCATTTCATTTGTTTCTTTAAAATTACTTAGTTCTCACCTGTTGTATGTCTAGGAATATTTTCTTCCAAAAATAGAAAAAAATAGATGATATCTTTTCAGCAGAAAACATTGGTTGATACAATTTTAAACCATCATGATATGGAAGAATTGTTCTGTCCCTCTCTAAGGTGGAAGAAGCATTTGGATCACAGATCATCTACAATGAAATACTTGACATGTTTAAGATGCTTTCAATCAATTGTGATCGTCAATTGCTTATTCGTTGTAAACAGTCATTTTTCAGTGAAGGGAAAGTGTGTGTGGTATATCTACATGATGTGTTCAAAGCCAGTTCCTACTAATGGCCAGGCTGAATTCCAGTCAATAATGTCCCGAATGATATTTTGCCGCCTTCTTTGGCACTTCATGAAATCTTACCATGATGAAGTGCTGAAACACAGAGATTTTCTCTTAGAGAGTGTCTCATGTTGTAACCCATCCCGTGGATTTTATGCTGTAATTCTTATCTCTTTTGAAATTTGCTATCTTCTGTACAGTTTTCATGAACCTTTCTGTTACAGTAGTGAATATCACAGATAAATGTCATTTTGTACAACTTTGAATTTACCCCAAGAGCTGAGAGAAAACTTGCTCCTATACTTCAGTCCGAGTTTCTTCTATAGTCCAACTTTGTTTCTCTACCATCAAGCTTCTCCTTTGTTGCTGCTCCAAGTCCCGTCCAAGCTGACCTTGAATACTTTCAGGCATGGGACATCCACAACTTCTCTGGGCAACCTGTTCCAGTGTTCCAGCACTCCCTCAGTAAAAAAGGCCTTCCTTTCATCTAATATGTGTAGGAAATCATAAATCTAGGCATAGAAACTTGGAGTGCAAATTTGAAATTCTTTTGATTTGAAGCACATTTTATATGAATACTGACTTACAGATGACTAAAAGATGTAGATGGGCATTTGAGCTGACAAGTTTTGAAAAAGTGCACGGAAATTAAAATTGAAACCACTAAAATTAAAAACTTCTTGCCATTTTCTTTTTCCTCTCCAATTCAAAATGGCATATGTCAGATATCAGTGCTTCATGCAAACCTCTCAGATGCTCTCAGAGAAAAAGCTTTTCTTTCAGACTAAGTTGCGGTTGACGTAGAACACTAGCAGGAGTGAAAGATTTTCTGGGCATTGGGCAGCACCTTCTCCTTGGATTTGTGTGCAGAATGCATTTTATCCAAACTGGAAAATAGATCCCAGCTCTGTTTTATTCATCGATCTTACTGCATCAGGCCTGAAGATTCTGTGAAAAGTAGCCTGTGGACCTTGAAGATAGCGCATGTGAAACAGATGAGAGGTGATGGAGAAGTTGAGGGAGAGAAGAAAGAGCATATGGGCCAGTACAGACACCAGAAAGTATTTCTTCATGTGATCATGGGAGATTGCAGGAGCCACTTGGTACTATCAAACCAGCCCGACTTGGCACTGGTGCCACCTTGGGTCTGGGAACCATCCTGCGTATCGTGGATTTTCAGGGGCCAGCCGGTCACTCCCAGCCACAGGCCCCCAAACACAAACCACGGCCCTTTTCCCTGGCAAACAAAATTCAGCTGCCCCTCTTCTGGATGGCAGATTGCAGGAGCCACTTGGTACTATCAAACCAGCCCAACTTGGCACTGGAGCCACCTTGGGTCTGGGAACCATCCTGCGTATCGTAGATTTTCAGGAGCCAGCCGGCCACTCCAGGCTATAGGCTCCCAGACACAAACCTCAGCCCTTTTCCCTGGCAAACAAAACTCACCTGCCCCGCTTCTGGATGGCAGATTGCTGGAGCCACTTGGTACTATCAAACCAGCCCGACTTGGCACTGGTGCCACCTTGGGTCTAGGAGCCATGCTGCGTATCGTGGATTTTCAGGAGCCAGCCGGCCACTCCAATCCACAGGCCCCCAAACAAAAACCACGGCCCCTTTCTCTGGCAAACAAAACTCACCTGCCCCTCTTCTGGATGGCAGATTGCAGCAGCCACTTGGTACTATCAAACCAGCCCGACTTGGCACTGTGTTGAAAGCGAAGGGAAGCCTATCCACCTTGTCGTTGATCAGCATTGACTCCAATTTATTGATTAAATTAGCCATTTTATATAACAGTGTTAATTAACTTCATGCATATTGCAAAATCCAAGCTCACTATAGGTTAACAGAGAAAACTCTAACCCCTCCTTTTGTTTTACCATACCCATGATTGTTTATTGGAAACAAGACCAGCGTTCCCACTGTGATATTAAAGTCAAGTATTGGAGAGTGCTTTTGTTACTTCTTTAGAAGTTTAGAATATGCCAAAAAGATGCTAGCTGGGGACTTGCAATTAATGAATTATTTGCTGTAAGTAGGTCAAATGACATTAGCTTTCAAAAATGAAAAGTAGTCTTATTCCACGTGCCAATTCTAAAGTAGATTAATAAGCCTTAAGCAGAAGATGGATGTGAAGAGGGATATGACATGAAAGGTTAAGCAACACTGCTGACAGCAAAAGGCTTACCTGCTGCAGATACAGGAGACAAAATACTATTTTGACACAAACATTGCTATTCAGACGACAGCAAAATTTACTCAGTCATGACAGTAAAATTTGCTCACATCAAAATGTGCTAATCAATTCTTAGTGTAAGCTAAGCACCTTAAGCAAAGGGTAGTTCAAGCGTAACTGGTATTTGATGGCAAAAAAGGCAACTTGGCCTGCGTTTCTCACCTCTACTCCATTCAAAAGCTTACTCTGTCTCAGATTCCTTCGGAGGGATACCAACGCAAGCCGCGAAACTGCACGAAAATGATGACTGAAAGAAAGATAGATTAGAAAAATGGAATAATGGTTCATGTTCTTTTCCTTCCAACTGCTTTGTTTGCCATTTTAAATTTTTGAAGTCCTTTCTGGTGTCACCATGGTTGCACTGCAGCAAGTGTTCGGCTGTAAGCTGTCCATATTGCCAGCTTCTGGACTGCCTTCAGAAAACTTCCCGCTGGTTTTGTATAGAAATCACAAGCAGTAGAGATGACAAAGACTGCAGAAACCTTCTCATCTCCTTCTAGAGCAAGAGCATGTCTTTCACCCACTCTTAACTAGACAACTTTCATCAGTCATGAGGGAGTCTCATGTTCAAGAGCTAGGCAGTGACAGCTGTAAATGACAAAAAGCAGACTGAAATTCTCTTGGGACTCCAGCAGAGAGCAATGAAGGAGGTTGAATTCACCTTCTTGGGAAGTTCTAAAATGCACGTTCACTTGAGCACAGGAGCTAAGCCATCGTAACCTTTGTTGAGTATGTCTGCGTAGACAGAGTTTCCATCACTGCAGAAGCAATGTTATTTAACCCGCGTTATCATCTCTAGCTGCTAAGCTGCACTTATTGCAAAGTATCTGCAACGTATTTTACAGGGTGGGCTTTTATGTGTAATTCCTGAGTAACAGTGCAAAGAGAAGTACTTGGGGTGTGGGGTGGGGGGGAAACCGCAACTCTTAGGTTTTTCAAATCATGGTTCCATTTGAAAGTCAAACAAGATGTCAAACCTTTCTTTCCTAGATGTATTACCAGCACAAACTGTACCAGAAATTTATGACCCATAACTGTACCATGGACGCTCTTTCTCTGGACTATTCCTTAAGAAACAAAGTCCTCACTAGAAATAAAACAAAATTAGCCAAGTATTGGCCTGGATTAGTTCCAAGGCTCTGTACTAAAGGCCAAACACATGTAATAATAGTAATAATAATAGAGTGGACTAAAAGTTAAATCAATAGAGCATTACTCAGTTCAAAGACATCTTGTGTCCTAATGTTCTCACAGAAGACTGTAAAAACCTGTCTATTTTTGTGGGTTTCTTTTATCCATTTAGCTGTACCTTCTACTTCTCTCCACTGTCTGAGAACATTGATGGTAAGGTTGGATGACCTCATGTCAACTTGTAGAAGTAAAGAAAGAGAAGCCAGTAAAGGAAGGCAAATTTGTTAATTGCAGGTGGAAAGAGGGAGGCCAACAAGAGAAAACAAAAGAACAGTAATAATGAAATGCTCCCCTGTCTTCTGTGAAAAGTAAAGGCACAGACAAGAAAGAACAAGAGCAAAATTCTCACTAGAGAAACACACTTGATCTGACTCAAGTATTTTGCGGTACATTTCTTGCTGTTTTCTCATGCCAAACATATTAACCGTTGAAGGTATCCCTTTCCTCTTTCTGGAATACAGCTAGGAAGATGGCTGTGTCATTGCTGACAAGCTGCTATTCTCAGAGGTGTCCAGCTGAAAGTCCGAGATCAATTGATTTGCTCTGTCACTTTGATATGGCATGACTTACAGTTTCAGCACCTGAACTGGCCAGCCCTACAATTCTTTGCCCCTTGAATGGTTAGATAGGCTCCTTGGCAACTGGCATTTGTAAGGACATGAAACTATGCAGAATTTGCACCGTGAGATGATGCCAAATGAGTCACGCCGGTAGATTAACTAGGACATGCAAGGCGGAGAGAGGGAAATGAGAGCACAAGAAGAGAGTACACAAGAAGAGAGTACAATCTCCTTTTTTCTGAAACACTGTAGAGATCAAAGTGAACACAAATCCTCCTAGGGGTAGTTCTTGCAAAAGACTAAGAGTTCTTTTTGTGTTCACAGGCCTAGAATCACAGGCCTGGAAGCTTTGGATCACGGCAAAATGCAGATGACAAAACGAGGCCTTGAAGTCACATCCAGTATGAAGCAGTATGAAAGAGGAAAGAAAGCAGCTGAGAGCGTCAACCCTGCTAAGTAGTCTCAGTATTCTTCTTGACATGAGCAGAAATTTGAAATGAGTCTCTGAAAATGGCAAAGGAGGCAGAAGAAAAGGGAGCGATGACTCCTCTGGCATAGTGTTTCCTAACAGGGATCTTCAAAATGGAAAGGTTGTATCATCCTTTCAACTGAAGGAAGGTATGAAAACAACAGGAAGGAAATGGCATCAAATACTCTGGGCAGTGTACTTCTAGACAGAAAGGCCACTGATGGAAAACCAACTAAACTGGCACCAATGCAGCAGCATTGTAACTAAAGCCAGAAATGTCCAGCGCTTCGCTCTCTGCCATTCCATTCAGATGCACACAGCAGCTCTGCAACATTCCTACTGATCATCTCCTTGGCAAACTGGGAGTGAGGGTCCGTGGTGATGCAGAGTCTCCAGGCAGACGCAAAGGAGAGCTGCTTTCTTACAAAAACCAGGCTTTTGAAACACTTAGGCCTTTCTCAGTTCCATAGCTTTAAGCCATAACAAACACAATTCAACCAACCACCATGCACCACGCTGTGAACACACGATGGTTCTAGAACTTGTTGATCTACCTCGAATTCAGCTGCCTCACCTTCCCACAGTCCTTTTCTACTTAGCCAAAGTAATGGGCCTCAGCCCAAGGCCTTCCTTTTGTAAGCTTCTAGCTCTATGCAGCAGCAAACCACTACTTTCTTCTGTGCCAAGACTTCAGGTAGACCATTTGCATCTGCCCTTCCAGTGAAACCTAATGAGGAGAGAAAAGCCTCTCAGAGATGTTCAGTCATTCCATTTTCTAGACAGGCCAAATCCAAAGAAAAGCAAGCTATGGGATTGTGTACTTGCTCTTACAAAACACCTGCTGCCCTCTGACAATCAACTAGCAGAAAACCAGCCAAACTGAGACTTGAGGCAAACAACCCTTGGAAGGGAATAATGATGTGATCAATAAAGACAACATTTTTCCAGGCTACCGAGATATTGGAAATGTCAGCAAAGGCTTGAGAGCAAAGGCTGAACTAATGGGGAAAGGGTAAAAGAATCGCAAGAAAAACATGACCAAAGGTTAAAACAATTCCAAGAAAAACATAGGCAACTAACCTGTTGAAGCCTTCAGGAAATCAGTGGCCGCTGATTTACATAGGCCATTCAAGTTAATTGACCCGTGCACCTTCCACTCCTTTTTCGGCACCATAGGGTGAATTGAGACCATGGAATCACAATTCCTTGGATTCTGTTCTTAACTTTAGGAGAGAAGTACAGCAGCTGAAGTACCTGTTACTGATGTGAAACCCAAAAACACAGAGTTGACACATTTCATTCTTGGCCAATCACAACAAGCAAGACTAAGAGGATAAGGCTGGCTTATTTTCATGACACTTTTCTTCTTTTACAGCCTGCTCTGATTCCGGTGAAACTTTTCCATTAGCTTCTCTCTAAAAGGAGAAAGTCCAGTTCAATGTCCCGCCCTACTGCTGCAAGTATACCATTTCGTTTGTCGAGCCTAAAAATTGAATGGGAAGGTACGGTGCTCTCCGGAGCTAAGGGTCGCTCCCGGGCGTCTTTCGGCAGAAGCCGCGCTAAGGAGAGCACTGTGAGCGGCACAATCGTCTTTGCGCGAAGAAGCCGCTTCTTCCCCTCCAGGAGCCGGAGAGAGCGGCAGCTTCGGAAAGGTGAAGAAGGAAGCTGTACGACACTGGGATTGTGTGCGCAGCTTGCCAACTGATAGAAAACAGTACCTTACCACTCTCGTGACTTTTCCAATCACATGAACATTCGATTGGAAGCTGTTTTGGACAACTTTCCTTTTCTCCCTGCCAAACACTTGGCAGATCTCCGTGCAAACTCTAGAACACGATGGGAGATGTTTTCTGTGCTGGCAGAGTTTCTCCCTGCCAGAACTAGTGGATTTTTAGTGGTTTTTAAACCAGAAAGCCCTGAGTTCCAAGAACACAGCAGCTGCCAAGGACTACCCAAGAGGAGCGCAAAAGTACCACAACATGCCTGCCTCCACAGCTTTTTCCCTGGGACCATGCCTACCCCTAGGCTTATTTACATGCCTCCAGTTAGGGTTAGAGATAGGGTTTTTAAAGCAAGAGGCCCTGAGCTCCAGGAACACTGCAGAGCTGCGAAAGTCATCCCAAGGGGAGAGCAAAAGTGGTGCAACATGGCTGCCTCCACCTCTTTTTCCTTGGCAACATCCCTATACCTAGGCTGATTTACCTGCCTCCAGTGCAGGATAGGGAAAGGGTTTTTTAAATGAGTAAGCTCTGAGCTCCAGGCCCACTGCAGCTGCGAAAGACTTCCCTAGGGCAGCGCAAAATTGCCTCAACTTGCTCCCTCCAGGGCTTTTTCCTTGGGAACATCCCTAATCCCAGCCTGATTTACCTTCCTAGGGTTAGCCTTAGGGATAGTCGTAGGATTATGATTTTTATAATGAAGAAGCCCTGATCTCAAGGCACACTGCAGCTGCGATAGACATCCCAAGGGGAGCTCAAAAGTGCAACAACATGCCTGCTTTCACAGCGTGTGGAGAGCATTATTAATAATTGGTTAGCTGAGAAAGGCCACACTGATATAATGCCGCTGGTTAAACTGAAGGAGAAATGTCAGCAGTCAGCAAGCTGAAAGGAAGAGTCAGCAGCGACCTTGCTGCAACATGAGGATAGGGAGTTGAGATTAGTCCTGAATACATCCTAAGAATATGTAGAAAGTATCAAAAGTAGAACCATAGGAATGTAGAAGTAGGCGTAGGTGCTGATATGCAAGCTGACCAATCCTGAGCTCAACTTTTGCAATATGTATGAAGCTCATTATTAACTGTATTTAACCCGCCGTACTGATCAATAAAATTGAGCCTGTGATGATCAAACTGATGTCCTGGTTCCCTTCCGTCGACACATGATTGGTTAAATCCTTTTTACGCACGCATTTTGATATTTCAGTTAATTTTAGTTAGTCTTTTATCTTCATGCATCTCGCTGTGGTTTTCTTGTCTGCCTTTGCATCCTGAACCGTCTGCTGCTGAGCGTGTTCTCCTTCTTTTGTGTCCTTCAAGGGCATGGTGACCTCACTCAGGTTCTATGAAGGCTGGATTGTGAACATGTTACATATGTCCATTGTCCTCCAAAAAACCCTCAGCAATCCTCCCAGTGCTTTCTGGTCATTCAAGTGCCCTTCAGCTGACTGGTTTCATGCTTTGAGCTTCAGGGAATTGCCCAATCTTTCTGAAGCTGAAATAAATATCATATTAGTCAACATCTTAATTGTGTTTATATCTCACAGAATTGCCTTTTCTTTTGCCTTTGTCTAAAACTGTTCCTGTGCGGAAATCTCTGGGGGATGGTGGACATGTCAGATGCTGCTGGGACATCCCAGAGCACTTGGACCTTGGCTCTGCACAGGAGAGCTCTTCATCCCCTTTCTCTCTTTTCCTCCCTCTGGGCATGGAGGGAGCTCCTGACTTCAGTGTGTGACTCGTGTGTGCAAAGAGCAAATCTGGGCAGAATTGGGGCAGGGAGGGTTTGGGGGGACCTTGGGATCTGTGCTGGGCACAGAAGGTGCTTTCCATTTCTCTGAGGCTGTCTGCTGTGGAAAGTGGATTTAATATCCAGCAGAGGAATGACTTTTGCATTTGATGGAACTGTGCCTTCCCTTGGCTTTGTTGGCTGAAAAGATACAGAGGAGCACACACAGAGTTACCAACTCCTGGATTCCAGCAGTGTTCAGATAGAAATTACAACAGGAGGTAGGGTCAAGATGTGTGCTTGCCTTGTGGTCAGTCTTCAATACCCCTTGGTCTCTCTGGGCCCTTCCCCCAGGTGGGCCTTGGGCTCATTTGGTCCCTCAGGAGCTGGGCTGGGGCTGCAGAGGTGGCTGTGGAGCATTGCCTGTGCTGTGCCAGGGACTGGCAGCCACTGCTGGGCTGGGATAGAGGCTCTGGGGGGATTGGGGCTCCAGGGCAGGGCAAGGCTGGACCTGCCCCTTCCTCCCCCCCACACAAAATGTTTAGAGCCAACAATCTCCTCCAGTCTGTCACAACAGGGAATGCTGGAAGTGAAATCCCAGTTGTGGCCATGGGCACCTGGCTGAGAAGGACAGTTTTGTTCCATAGGAAGGAAAGCACAGAGCCTCAGTGTTTGGAAGGCAGGTGAGAGTCTCACTAGGCCAAGGCCAGCCAGACTTGTCAGGAATGGCAGATTTTTTTTGGGAGCAGTCTTTGGATTTAGGGAATTCTGGAGGTGGAAGACCAATCTCAGCCATGCATGCCTGGAGAAGTAGGACAGTTCTTTCTCATAGGGAGGAAAGCATGGAGCCTTCCCCAGTGTTTTGGGGACAGATGGGAGGTGACTCTCCTGAAAACATTGCCTGCCACACTTGTCCTGGCAATATTCCTATGGGAAAAATTTGGAGTTGAAATCCCAGTTCTGGCCATGAGTAATTAGAAGAGATTGACAGTTCCTTTCCTAGCAAGGAAAGCACAGAGCCGCAGTGCTCCAGGAGCTGACGAAAGGCAGCCTTTGACATTCCAACATCAGCCAGAGCTGTCCAGTGGCCCCTGGGAGGCCAAGCCAGCCAGGCCTGTTCCACGTTCCCTCAGTTCCATGAGACCCAATGGTCCCTTGCTTCCATGTGTCCCTGAGGTGCCATAATGCCCCCTTGGTGACACGAGGCCCTGAAGGGTCCCAATGGTCTCCATGGTTCCATCAGGCCCCACAGAACCATAATGGTCTCTGAGTCCATGAAGCCCCGCTGTGTCACCAAGGCCCCTCGGTTCCATGGGCTCCAGGGGTGCCACAATGATCCCCTTGGTTCCATGAGGTTCCATAGTGCCACCACGGTGTCCTTGGACCTGCTGGGACTCTCAGTGTGTTCCCAGACACCCCCAGCATGGTTACAGACACTCCCAGTATATCCCAGTTGCCTTCAGCATACTCACAGTCATTCCCAGTCACATCCACTTGGCCCAGTAAGATTCCACTTTCCACCAGTATGATCCCAGTCACTCCCAGTGAAGGGAACGGACCAGGATGGACTGGGACAGGCTGGGATGGACTGGGACACCGGGATACACCAGGCAGGATACACTGGGATACACCAGGATAAACTGGGATACACTGGGATACACCGGGACACACTGGGATACACTGGGACACACTGGGATATACTGGGATACACCGGGACATACCAAGACACTCCAGGATACTCCAGGATACACCAGGACACCCTGGGATTCACCGTGCCCAGCACTGGGACCCACTGGGAGCAGGATCAGAGCACACTGGGACTCAGCAGGGCCAGAACTGGGGCAAAAGGGATCACAGTGGGACCCACTGGGATATACTGGGAGTGACTGCAACCATACTGGGGATGACTGGGAACACACTGAGAGTGACTGGAGTCACTGAGTCTACATTGGGGGCAACTGGGAAGACTGGGATCACAGTGGATTCCTACCGGGGTCATACTGGGAGTGACTGGGTCTGTGCTAGGGTGTCGTGGTTTTGGTTTGCTAATATAAGATCTCTTTAATTTTGAGATTTTTTTTGGCTAATGCACTAAAGAATGTGGTGGGTTTGGTGTTGGTTAATTACTAATACACTTATTTTTGGTTGTGAGATAGGATTAGGAGAAAGGTAAAGCAGGCTCAAAACTTTAAAAGGGTAGAAAGAAAAATTTTAATAATAGTAAGTAAAAAGAAAAAAAAAGGTAGTAAGAATCAAAGCAAACTTTTTAGAATACTTCTCCCCACAACTTTTTCTTTCTCACTGACAATGTAAAGAAACTAAACTGAAGATTTCTAGTCAGTTTACTACCTCTCAAAGAGTCTTTTTTTAGTTCACTTAGGGAGAGAAGTCCCTCTTGATAAAGTTATGGAGACTTTTCTACAAAAGGAAAAAAACAGTTTTCTCGTGGTTCTCAATTTTGTCATGAATAACAACTGCCAGGGGAACCTTGCTATCATAAAATCTTTCTTATTTCTACAAACCTTCCCACAGCTTGGAGACGGGCTATGTTGATTGATGGGGTATTGTTTTAAAGATGAGCTGTTCAAAGGCAAAAGTTCTCATTATCTATCTCTAAAATCATCTTCATCTCTGGGAGCACAGATCTTCATTTTTAGAAGCACAAGACTGTGCTCTTTCTTTGTGGAAACTTCTCATGAGATTACAGCTATTTCAACATCTGCTTACTTTAACATAGAAGCCTTTACCTAATATCAATTCAAACACTTTCATTTCCTTATAGTTTTATGTGTTATAAGGGAAAAGAGTCTTTTCTTTATAGCTTACAAGAGGATTTCAGCTCTAAAAACAAAGCATCTTCTCCCCCTCCCATCTGGGCCTTACTTACCTTCTTCTTTATTACCTTTAATATCTTCATCTTGTTTTTAATATACGTGCATGTTGTTCTTTTCTCTCACTCAGAAGAAGACTGAAGCACTGAAAAAGTTAACATCACACCTGAAGCCTACCTAACCCACCAATAACTACTAACAGAAAGCTGTGGCTCAGTTGTGTTCAGATCAGCTTTGTAGTTAGTGTTTAGTTTTCTACACCAGCCACAGAAGTCTCTGGTCTCAGCCAGGCTAAGAAGAAGAAGCAGCAGCCTGACAGCGAGATCTTCGCAGCCACAGCCAGCCCTGCTCTGGCTAAAGCTCCGCAGCCTCCCCTGTCTCCTTGCCCGGCAGCTGCTGAAGCCCAGCCCGGCCAAACCAGAGCCCATGGAGAGAGAAGCCAGCAAGCAGCCCAGGAAATAGAGAAGAAGCCCAGCCTGCAGCAAAACGGCCCAGCCCAGCCCAGACACAGAGCTGAAGCCCAAACCGAAACCCAGCAGCTCCCTGCCGACCAACAAAGAAAAGAAAAGTTTCTGAATTTTTTGGTCTTTACCATGTGTGTTTCACAAAAGCGTGTCTAGCTTTTCAGCAGCTCAACAGACTGTCAGATACACAAAAAACTTTGCATCACTTCCCTACATTTCCTCCCATTCCCAAACGTAACACAGGGGCCACTGGGAACAACTGGGATCAGACTGGGAGCAACTGGGAGCAGCTAGGACCAAGCTGGGAGCAACTGGGATCATCATGGCATCAGAGTAGGATCATACTGGGAGGGACTGGGTCTGTGCTAGAGGCAACTGGGATCACACTGGGAGGAAATGGGGACATGCTGGGGACCAATGGGATCATACTGGGAGCAACTGGCACCACACTGAGGGTGACTGGGATCCTTCTGGAATCATACTGGAAGTGACTAGGGGCAGGCTGAGGGCAATTGGGACCATGTTGGGGCAACTGGGATATACAGGAAATGACAGGAATCATGCTGGAGGTGACTGGGAGTGGCTGTGAGCAAATGGAATCATACCGGAAGCTACTGGGAGCAACTGGGAGTGAGTGGAAACACATTAGGGACAACTGGGATGTACTGGGAGAGACCAGGAGTGACTGGAATCACAAAAGAACCATAAAGGAAGTCACTGGAATAATACTGGGAGTATCTGGGATTGACTGGAATCCTACTGGGTGACTTGGAGTGACTGGGACCATACTGGGGGCAAATGGCACTGTACTGAGAGTGACTGGGTTCATCCTGGAATCATACTGGGAAGGACTGGAACCATACTGGGAGTGTCTGGAACTATAGTAGGGCTGAATGGGAACACCTGGGATCATACTGGGAGTGACTGGGATGATACTGGGATCACACTGAGTGTAACTGGAAGTGACTGGGACCATCCTGGGGGTGACTGGGAGCCACAGGGCCCATGCTGGGAGTGACCTGGGGGGAACTGGGGGAACTGGCCCGGCTGGGGCTCAGGGTTGTTCTCCCCCAGGGCTGCCCTGGCTCCTGCTGCCACCCTGGGCCCCACAGAGCCGAGGGACAGGGGACAGCTGAGGGACAGGAGACAGGGGCAGGGACGAGGAGAGGTAGAAGGGAGTTCCAGGGGGTCCTTGAGCCCAGGAAAGGGGAGTCCAGGGTTTCCCAAAAAGGGGGGACAAGGGTGGGGACACCAGGGATGTTCGAGAACGAGGAGTTCAGGGGGTCTCTGGTTTTGCACACAGCTGGGGCTGGGGACTGGGAAAGGCAGGAATGGGAGACCAAGGCATTCCAGGGCATCCCAGGGTCAAGCCAAAGGCCAGTCTGGAGGCAGGGAGCCATGGGATGGCCGGGGAAAGGGGAGCAGAGAGCCCTGATGTCCAGGAATGGGGTGTGAAAAATGCATGTATTTTATGATTGGCTTTTCACAAATATTAAAATGAATATTATATGTGTTGTATTAGAAAGCAATGCTGTATTAATTTTCTTAAGTACTGTGTTAAATATAGTTTTAGGTTATAAAAATTGTTAAAATAGAACTATGCTATGTAAGATGCTTTGTTTAAAAGAAAGGACTTGCAGCGAGATAACTTGCAGCCACAGGACACCTAGATCTTTCAGAGAAAAAGAATTTATGGCCTTCTTATCAGAAGAAACAAACTTCTTCCCACCTTGGAGGTGCTATTAGGATTAGAGGGAAGAAGTTGACAATGACCAGACAGAATCCTGTGTTTGAATGGAATTTATGCATCATGTATGAAGTGTATGAATATGCAACGGGCTGTTGTTTTTAAGGGTTAATCCTTTGTTACCAGGGGTCCTTTTTTGGGCCCGTGATGCCCAGAAAAAGGTACCTGGACGTCCATAACTCTTTGTTTTTATTGTCTCATATTGTCTTAATTCAATTTGTCCAAATTGTTATTACTCTAATTGTGTTACTATATAACCATCTTATTACTATTAAACTGTAAAAATTTTAAAAACAAGTGATTGGCGTTTTTCACAATTTGGTAGCAGAGGATGGTTACTAACTCCTCGCTGCCGGTGCTTTGGGAGAGTCAGAGTGGGGAAGGCGCGCCCTGCCCTCTTTGGCAGCCTCGCTCTGCTTCCCCTGAAGTGACCGACAGACGCAGGTTACGATCTGTGGACAAAAGGAGACAACAAAACAAAGAGAACGGGAAAAGGGTCCCTACAACTGCTGTAATTTGCCCCCTAAGAGTAGTAGTGCGCACGAAGAACCCGGGAAGGAAAAAGGATTGGTAAGTATTTCTCGGGGGGCAGGTACGGGGGGATGAATGTGTGTGAATGAGAGGCGGGCTGGTTGTCCCAGACCTGCCAAGTGAGTGCGGAGTCTCCCACGCTGCGTTTCCGACTTTGCGCTGGAAAAGCGGCCAGTAAAGAGACAAAGCGACTCATAAGAGAGTGAAAGAATCCCCGGGGGTGACTGGGACTGGGTCTCAGGGAGGGGTTGGACCCCTCGGTGGTGGGGAGCAAGGTTTCCTAGCCCAATCCACTAGGAAACAGGACAGGAGGGGCTCCTAAAACCTGCTGGGTTGAGGGATTTATATTCCAAGAGCATCCAAGAGCAGGGTTGAGCAGAATTCTGTCCGAGTGAGGATATGCCCGGGAACACTCAGGGTGGGACAACACAGCTAGATTGGGGGATAAAAAAATGCCCAAGAACATCCAGGGTTGGACAACACAGCAGAACAAATTAAATGCCAAAGAGCATCTGTAGTTGTACCACACCGCTGGGTTGAGGGACAGAAAATGCCCAAGAGCATCTGAGGTTGAACAACACAGCTGGATTGAAGGAAAATTACCCGAGAGCATCTGGGGTTGGACAACACGACAGGATTGAGGGAAAAATTGCCCAAGAGCATTTGGGGTTGGATAACACAGCTGGGTTGAGGGATATCCAATAGCACCGGGACTGGCCAGTAACACCTAAACTTGTAATAGGCGATGTGAAAGTAAAAGGTACCTTATTGTTGTTTTGTGGTGTGTGAGAGTGACACACACACAGAGCCAGCCTCAGCTTCCTGGGCAGGTGGGAAGGGGGAGGTGTGGAAAGAGCGAGTGACCTGCACACCAGGCTGCAGCTCCCGGCTGGGTGGGGGCTTCTGGGCCCAAGAGGAGCGAGTGACCTGCGAACCAAGCTAGCGTTCCCTGGGCGTGTGAGGGGCCGTAGCTGAAGAGTGTGAAAGACACGCAGACAGCCTCACAGGGGAACGGGCACCAGAGGCAGCCAGAGTCAGGGCCCTTCTAGGGGGCCTGGTGACACTGAGACCTGGAGGTAAACCCCAAAGCGAAAGAAGGGGCCACAAGGACCTGTGATTTCCTAGCAATAAGGATCCACTCTGTGTCTTGAGAGTGTGAAGGAATGTGTGAAAGTGAATGAGAAATAAAAGTGAGTGAATGTAGACGAATGAAAGTATAGGTAATGTCGATTGTGCATTTTAAGCCTTACCGTATCTCCTTGGAGGGAGTTGGATTGTATTGAAAAGCAGTGTGAGAAAAAGGGGTTTTTTTGGGTGTAAGTAGTTGAAAGAAAAGTGGTATTTAAGTTGTTAGTAAAAAGTGAAAAACAGAAGCAGGGGACGAATAGATAGAAAACTGAAAAATGAGACAGAAATTCAGTAAGGTGGATACAGGAAAAGAAAAGCAGAAAAAAAATACCAACAGAAATACCCCAAGACAGCACTTTGGGAGTTATGTTAACAAACAGAAATACAACTCATTGCAAAATACAGGGTATGCAGAAGTTGATGAGAAAGAACATGCAAACTTGTGAATTATATACTTAAAAACAGCATTAGAAAATTTAACACAAAAGAGTTATATATTGATTCAAGGTATGCCTTTAGAGTAGCACATACCTTAAGAAAAATTTTAAAAGGGAGATTGCTTAATTAAAGAAGAAAAAGATTAGTACATGAGAAACTTATTTTCGAGGTTTTAGAGGCATTACAATTACCTAAGAGAGATAGCAATAGTACATATTAAAGGACACCAAAAGGTAAAGACCTAGAAATAAGAAGAAATAAAATAAATAACTGGCAGATCAAGAAGCTAAAGATGCAGCAGAAAATAGAGCTGAAAGAGTTAATATTAACTCCAAATGAAGAAAAAAAAAGGGGGGGGAATTAAAACAAGATTGTGGCGAACAAGATAAATCGGGGAAATAGAAACATCTTGATATGGAAGACAATTAGATAATAAAACGCTTACGAGGGAATAGCAGAGGACGTGTATCAAAAAGCCCGGTGGGATACACAGGCTAGGTGTGATCATTTTTTTAAAAGAACTATGGGTGCATTGAGACTTTTAGAGTAAAAAAACAAGTACCTGAAACATGTATAATTTGCCAAAAGATAAATAAAAGGGTGATGAGAAAAACAATATGAGAAGGTCGTCAGTTAGCTCGTCGACCATTTCAAAGCATCCAAAAAGCAAAACGGGGAAAGTATAGAGCTGAGAACAAATTACCTCATCCATTCCCGTTCGTTCCCCCACTCGTTCGCACCAGCCCTCCCAGCCCCTGTGCCGGCTCCGGCACAGTCCGTCTGTCCCGGTCCGTCTGTCCCGGTCCGTCTGTCCCGGTCCGGCCGCCTGGCCCGCGTTCTTGCCGGGGGTGGGGGTCTGTCCTGCCGTGTGCACCGTGGTTACCGCGCTGATCGCACCGAGGGGGGTCCCGTCTGTCCCATCCCCGGCTGCCCTGACTCTGTCGGCTCCCGCCGCTGCAGCCGGGGTCAGTCCCGGCTTTGTCTCTGCCGGATCAGCCACCGTGAGCCGAGTGAGGGCGATCCCCGCTCCAGCTCGGTCTGCACAGGAACAGCCCCTCGGGCGATCCCAGCCACAGACCCCGCCTCTGGAGCCCCCAGACCCTGAGCTGTGCCGAGCCCCTCGGGCCATCCCGGCTGCAGACCCCGCCTCTGGAGCCCCCAGACCCTGAGCTGTGCCGATCCCCTCGGGCCATCCCAGCCACAGACCCCGCCTTTGGAGCCCCCAGACCCTGAGCTGTGCCGATCCCCTCGGGCCATCCCGGCTGCAGACCCCGCCTCTGGAGCCCCCAGACCCTGAGCTGTGCCGATCCCCTCGGGCCATCCCGGCTGCAGACCCCGCCTTTGGAGCCCCCAGACCCTGAGCTGTGCCGATCCCCTCGGGCCATCCCAGCCACAGACCCCGCCTCTGGAGCCCCCAGACCCTGAGCTGTGCTGATCCCCTCGGGCCATCCCGGCTGCAGACCCCGCCTTTGGAGCCCCCAGACCCTGAGCTGTGCCGATCCCCTCGGGCCATCCCAGCCACAGACCCCGCCTTTGGAGCCCCCAGACCCTGAGCTGTGCCGATCCCCTCGGGCCATCCCAGCCACAGACCCCGCCTCTGGAGCCCCCAGACCCTGAGCTGTGCCGAGCCTCCCCGTCCTGCCCTGAGCTCCATTCCCTTGGTAACCACAGCTCCGGCTGCTTAAGGAAACTCTCTAAAGGAATCACTTTATTGAAACACTAAAAAATCAGTTAGAACAAAGCCCTCTCCTGATTCTTCCTAAAAATACGTGAGAAAGGCTGTAGAAGATAAAAATCCAAAAAGAATGGGATAAAGAGATTGGTCTATTTCCATTAAGAGAGGTTCTCAAAGGGGGGTGATGGATCAGAGTTTGTAAATGCTTCTTTGACTTTGTCTGAGGTCTGAAATTTTAAGAAATAAATAAAAGAGATATTTGGAGAATCCCATAGGCATAGCTGAACAATTAGACCAACTTTTAGGTCCAAACATGTATACTTGAGAACAGATGTGGTTGGTAATGAAAATAATATTTTTCTCAGGAAGAAAAGCAATTAATCAGAGCAACTGAAATAAAAGCTTAAGAAAAAGATAATCTGCAGGGACCCCCAGAGAAGACAAAATGCCAACTGTACC
Source organism: Melospiza melodia melodia (assembly GCF_035770615.1). Taxonomy (NCBI): domain Eukaryota; kingdom Metazoa; phylum Chordata; class Aves; order Passeriformes; family Passerellidae; genus Melospiza; species Melospiza melodia. The sequence continues at coordinate 8,827,058 of NC_086200.1, forward strand.
TCCTGAATGGGGTTAAAATAATGAGGAGGGGAGTAAACACATGAACAGTTATTGTAATTACATAACCAAGAGAATAAATGAGACAGCATATCAAAGGCGAAATGTGAAAACAAAAGATTTTTGAGAGACAGCTTTTAGAGGGGAAAGAAAAAACTCCAACTAAATAGATAAACAAACTTTAGAGAAAAAGGAAAATGGTCCTAAGTAAGCAGAAGATCTGAAAATCTTTAAAGAAATGGGCCCATTAAAAAAAAAAAAAAAAAAAAGTCATAGGCTTTAATTTTTTTGGGGGGGAACAAATACCATCAGGAGCCTGTGATAACTTTAAAAGTGGGTCCCCAAGAAGAAGAATTGGAATTTGTTATAGACACAGGGGCAGAGAAAACCTGCCTGTTAAACGTTCCAAAAGGTTATAGTGTGAGCAAACATATAGTGAAAGTAACAGGGGCAAAAAGAGGAAGTTTTACATTTCTGGTCATTAAAGATGTGGTAATTGAGGGAAGAAACTAAAATTTAGGTGGGAGATGTGTTATTGGTCCCAGGGGCAGGTAGCAATTTATTGGGAAGAGTCTTACAAGTGCAATTAAGAGTAAGAGTTATATCAGAAAATAAGAAAATGACAGCTAGAGTTTTGAAATTAAGCCAAGAGGATGAAGAAAAAAAAATCAACAAAGAAGTTTGGGCTGGAGAAAGAAATAGGGGAAGAATAAATATCGACCCCATAAGGGTTACAACTGAGAGAGGAGAAAGAGAGAAGTTGAAGTAGAGAAGTAGTTAGGAAACTCTGAGATGTTAGAATGTGAAGTGATGACATCTTGGTGCTAGAAGAGAGCAGAAGTGTGAATGCAAGTTTTTTGCATGAAAGGCAGAGAAGTATCTTAACACATGGTTGTTAAGAGGTTATTCAATGCCACACTGGGGTCCGGAAAAGCCTTAGCAGAACGGGCCCTCCTTGAAGAGAAAAGAGGATAAGTTGACGAGAGAAAGAGAAAAAATGTCAGGAGCACCTGGGCACGCCAGGTTTGGGGTTGTCAAGGCTGGGAGGTGTCTGAGCGCTCCCTGCGATCGGCGGGGTCTCAGGGGCTGCGGCACGGACCGATCCATGGAGGTGCCCCGGGCGGGGCTGGCAGCAGAGGACACAGGTTTGCGGCCAGGAGCGGGCTGGCTCCGGGGCAGAGCTGCCGGGGGGCTCCCAGACTGTCGGGGTGCCGAGCCCAGGATGGCAGCGTCAGCCTGGAAGTAGGCCGAGAGAGAGAAGGGGAGAGAGAGAGAGAGAGGGAGAGGGAGAGGGCAAAAGAGACCCAGGGCAGCCCCCAGGGTCCCCATGCCCGGGGCTGCTCTCCCCTGCCCCGGCCCTGCAGCCAAGGGGCCGCACCGGGGGAAGGGCCAAGAACAGCACTGACAGCAGGGCTGTGAAAAGAGGGGCAGGGGGGACTAGCACTAAAAGATAAAATCAAAGCAGAGATTGCTGACTCTCCAAACCTCACAAAGCGGTTTGTTTTTCTTAAGTAAGAAGTTTTTTGGTTTTTTTTTCTTTTGTGTGTTTTGTTTGCCGTTAACGAGAAGGCTTTTTTCCTGAAGAAGAGGCTGCTGTAGAGAAAGCTTTTAGCTAAACCCAGAAAGTTTAGAAGGAAAGCGAATCGTAAAAGTTAATGCAGTATTATCTTTCTTTTATTATCTATGCTATTAAGAAGTCCTTTCCAGGTACTACTGAAGCAACAACCAAAATCACGGAAAGAGAGTGAATTCATGCCAGCAGAATCAAAGGACTTGTGAAGAAACTTGAGGAACGGACTATCATATTTAAACCGGGTGATACTGAACTGACTTTCCAATGGGGACTGAGTGGTAATGGTTTGAGAAAACCCAAATGATCCAAGAAATGTACAAAGAATAACACTGAATTAAGAAATAAGATAATGCTTATATCACTGGATTTGAGCACTGCCTGAATAAAACATCTCCTTGGGGGAGGAATACCTCAGATAGAAAGATCAAGAACGTTTTTGTATTCTGACCTTAGCCCTAGAATTGTACAAGGGAGAAGGGGAATTACTATTTCCATTAGTAAACTTTACTTGATTCATTCCAATACTGGACATGCTAGGTGGGTTATAAGTAAATGCCTAAATTGTAAGAGTAATTAGTGTTGTGATTCACAAAATTTATGCTCTTATTGCAAAAAGTGTTAAAGTACTGACTTGGTTTTGTGGATGGGAATTATTAGTGCCTGTTAAATGAGAGATACCTGAGGAACAGTAAGAGACCACAGTTAAAGAGTGTCAAAAACAATTTGCCTAGCAATTAGTTAAGAGAAAGTGACAAGAAAATAGAGGGCAAGACCAGATTGGCCTCTGTATTTCACCACCAAGAAGATCAAATAAACCTGCTGTGGGTTGCAACCTCACAGGCATGGGAGGTGGGAGTATAAGCCATACTGGACCTCTGTTATTCCTGTTTCTGGCACTCACTTGTTGTCTTTTCCCTTTCGGGATACCAGCAGGATTGTGTCACAAATGCTACAGAAAGCATCACATAGAAAGAAACCAAAGTTCCTCCTTTATTACACACACCTATGTCAACAGCCACTGTTATAACCCATCCAAATTAAGAACTTGTAGGCAAAACAGAGTAAATTATTAGATTACAAGAAACTTAAGAAAAAGTGGCAATAGATTTAGAACTGAATGTCCAAAAGGAGAGAGATGGATTTGTTTTAAATTTAATCTTGAAGATGCGGTTCAAGATTTGGAAAAAAAACCCCAAATAATAAAGGAAAAGGTAAAACCAGCACAGCAATCTAACTCTGTATTGACTCCAAATTATCTGTTGAATTGTATTACAAGACTCCAAGCAGTTATAGAAATGATAGCAAATAAGGCTGCCCAGGCATTAGAGTTAACATTAAGTCAGCTAAGCCAAACAAAAACTGTAGGGTATCAGAAAGGTTCGCTTTAGACTGTTTATTGGCCAAAGAAGGGGGTGTTTGTGGAAAGTTCAATATATCAGATCGTTGAAAATTGATGACCACAGAAAAGTCATTCTAGCAAAAGCAAAAGAAATCAAAAAGAAAAATATATACGCATATAACAACCCAGGTACCAGTCCAAATATTAGAAAACAATGTTAAAATCTAGCTGGTGGGGTAATGTATTAGAAGAAATTAAGATCTTTCATTTGTGTTACAACTGTTTTTATATTTCTTTCTTGTGTAATCCCGTGTTTTATTTTACCAGCATAGTCCAGAAGATATAAGTAGAAAAAAAATATTGCTCAAGCCAAATGATTTACAAAGAATAAGAGTGGGGATTGTGAAAAATGCATGTATTTTATGATTGGCTTTTCGCAAATATTAAAATGAATATTATATGTGTTGTGTGAGAAAGCAATGCTGTATTAATTTTCTTAAGCACTGTGTTAAATATAGTTTTAGGTTATAAAAATAGAAACTATGCTATGTAAGATGCTTTGTTTAACAGAAAGGGCTTGCAGCGAGATAGCAGCCACAGGACATCTAAATCTTTCAGAGAAAGGGAATTTCTTGCCTTCTTATCAGAAAAAATGAACTTCTTCTCACCTTGGAGGCACTGTTAGGATTAGAAGGAAAGAAGTTGACAATGACCAGACAGAATCCTGTATTTGAATGGAATTTATGCATCATGTATGAAGTATATGAATATGCAACAGGCTATTGTTCTTAAGGGTTAATCCTTTGTTAATGGGTGTCCTTTTTCAGGCTCCTGATGCCCACAAAAAGGTACCCGGACATCCGTAACTCTTTGTTTTTATTGTCTCATATTGTCTTAATTCAATTTATCCAAATTGTTATTACTCTAATTGTGTTACTATTTTTATAACTATTTTATTACTATGAAACTTTTTAACATTTTAAAAACAAGTGATTGGCGTTTTTCACACTGACTGTTCACCGCTGCCAATGCTCACAGTATTCTCCTAACACACTTGAGCTTCCTGTCTTTCAGTGAGAGAAAGATTCAGCTAAAGTCAAGGAAAGAGGGCAGGGGAGATGGAAACCTTCCCTTGAGATGCTTTTAGGAAGGCCTGAAGGGACCCTGCCTTTCCTTGGAACAGAGGTGGTCACCATGCATGGTGTTGCCTGACCTGCCCTAGGTGCTCCTCTATTCCAGAAGGACTTTTGCCCACTTCATCACTTGTCTGTCCCTCCAATTCCAGGGCCTCAAACCTGCTCTGTGAGATACTAAACCTGTAAGTCAGCTGTAAGTTTTCAGAATATGGCACTGACCATGGCTCTAAGTAAGTTTTTTTAATCAGGCTTACAATATATTTTGAGAAGAAGAAGGAACAGAAGGGGTAGATACCACACAAGAATCCAGCAGAGTCTTCCCAGCTTTTTTGTCTGGGTTCTATGAAGCACAATGCCCAGTGCTTGCATTATGCTGTCTTTTCATGTGTTCTGGTGACCAGAACCATCCCATGGCCAGGCCCAGGATAATTTGGGTGCCAAAGTCCCATTGCCTGCAAACATCACACTCTTTTTTACCCAGCTGGTGCTCAGCTCAGCATATTTGCTGAGACAACTTTAGGACTGTTTTCCTTAACTTGGCAGTTCTAGCAGATGTCCTTATGGCCCCTAAATTCTGCATCCTTTGTGTCCACTATCAATGGGCATCCTTCTTCCCAAGCTTTGTCAACCTCCCTCTGGGTCTGAGATCAGTGAAACGGGCCCAGCCCTGAGTCTTAAAGACAATTCTAGCAACAACTACTTTGCTTTTCTAATACCTGGCCATCACTTCGAGCTTGTAGGCTGCTATGTGTGTCACAGGTTAAATGTCTCTTCCTGTTGATCAGGCTTGGAAGTGTGCACAGCCCAGGCATGACAGGATATGTTTTCTTCAGGAAATGGGACGTAGGGCCCAGCTTGCACCAGGTCCAGGCCCGCGCCTTCCAGAGCGCCAGAAGGTTCGCGGCGCCATTGCAGGGCTCAGGGCGCCTCCTTGTGGGCAAGAGTGGCCTCGACAGCGCGGGCGCCGCGCGGCGGGGCCAGAGGCCGGGAAAGGGCGGGCGGGTGTGAGGGGCGGGGCGGTTCGTGCCTAGAGCCGAGCCCGCGCTGTACCTCGGCGCCTTCCCGGCTCGGTGTTGGGAGCGAGCCGCCGCTGCTCGGGCTCTGGGAGAAGCGTGCGGCCGCTGCGGAGTCCCAGCCCGCAGATCTGGCTGCTGGCCGAGGCTGCAGTGCAGAGCTGCCATGCCAGAGCTGCCGTGCGCCGTGGCACTGCCAGAGCCCCTGGCAGAGCCGGGCTGGAAGTGCCGACAGCTGAGGGAAGCCCTGCCATGGCAGCGCCCCAAGCTCTTGTTTATCCCACAGAAAGAGAGGATCAGCGCCTGGAGGTGACTGCGTCATTCCTGGAAAGGGACTATCTGCTTACAGTTGCGATGTCTGGCAGCAAGCAGGACGGCGCTGGTGCCAGGGAGCCAAGTGAGGGCAAAGCAGCCCTGTGACAGCCTGGCCCAGGGGCTCTTGTGGCAGCAGGCAGCGTGGGGATCAGAACAGAGGCAGGGGGAGGCAGGAGCTGCTCGGCCATGCCAGGGCTGGGAGCCTCCTTCCTGCCCAAGTGGGGCCCAGCTGGGCCAGGGGGCAGCTCCTGGGACAGCCGTGCCCACAATGGCCCCTGCTCTGCAAGGCCTCCAGCGCTGCCCATCAGCCAGGCAGGGACAGAGCAGCCTTGGGGCCGATGCTGCTGCAGGCTCAGAGCCCCGCACAGCTGCTCATGCCCGGTGCCATTGGCTCTGTCCCCTGCAGCCTGCATGCTGTGTCACCGTGCAGAGGCTGAGCCCTGTGCCTCCCCTGGCCCTGGCAACTGTTCCTGTGCTGCTCCTGCACTGCCCAGGGCACCCACGGGCCCTGCTCGGGCCGCACGCAGACCAGAACCAGCTGGGGCTGTGACAGCTCTGCTGCTCTGGGCCCAGCCCTTGGGCAAAGCACCCGCCTGTCCCTGGGCTGGGGGCAGTGCCCAGGCTGGGCTTGGCAGAGCCCGTCCGCTCCTGGAGGGCTGGGGGCACTGCTCTGGCCTGGCCTGGCCCGGCCCTGGGGTCCCTTGGCATTCCTGCTTGCCCTTGCATCCACCAGGGATGGGCTGCAGCTCAATGGCCCCGGCCTGGCCGCACACTCAGGCCTGGAGCCTTCCCATGGCTCCCCAGGGCACGAGAGCCTCAGCCCCAGCTCCCAAACACGACCTAACAGGGTTTGCTGATATTGATCCCTGTTAGACCTTTGAAAGCATGTTGAAAGTAACCTTGTTTGGCAACTCCTTCAAGGAACAAACGTGATTCGCTTCTAATCAGTAAAAACTTTATTGGTTTGCTTGCACTTCCTATAGGGTATCCTAATGCTTCCTTTGGCGTTCCAGAAAATAATGAAAATCTAACAAATTCTAAAGAGAAGTTCTTGAATCCACTATGAGGAGAAGTCTCTACATTCACTATCCTTACATACACTTAAGTAGCTACTCCTGTAACACACAAAGATGTAGTGGTTTACCTGACTGGACCACACAACAGGATGTTATACACACCGCTACACTAAAAAACTTCTCTTCCCTGTTCATCACAAATTTAAAGCTCTTCTCGAGGTCCTGACTTAATTTTACATGCACATTCATACCTGCAATCCCTCCCCATGCTCAGTTTTCACCTAGACTTACCAGGGAACAGATGTTCCATACTCACCTCAAGCAATAATCTACGTCTGTCTTCCTAACCCTCTTTTTCTTCACTGACTTCTACTAATCTACAAAATAACTTGGACCCTCTGCACAAAAGAAACATCCAATTAATAGCCTTAAACACTTGTGAATGTGCTGCTACTTCTAACAATCTTGACCACCACAGCACTAAAATCAGAAATCAATTCTTCACATCCTTCCTGTTCTCCTGCCCCCACCACGCCTTGGCTCCAGCAGAAATGTTCCCTACTGCAGCCTGGTGTGCTAAGAACAATCAAAGGCAGCAGCACTTTTCCTCAACATGCTGCAATCTGAATTGCAGTGAAATTGCAGCTGTTGCATTAGAAGCTCAGCACCAGCACCCCACATCTTCCCCCAGAACTGAGGCCTGCTGAGGCCTGAGCTCTCCATTTCAACACACCCTGTAAATCAGGCTGCCTGGAAGATTGCAGGCTGGTAACTGTGTGAACACAGCAGTGCATTTCAGCAGAGTTATGGAATCAGTCTCATGGAAGGCACATCCTTTAAGCTTAAGACTCTATTCTACAAAATCTAGCCAGCAATTGTTTTGGTGGCCTGTGCAGGTTTTGGGGACTGTGCATGTTTCCTTTGGATGTTGTTTTCTTTGTTTCTAAATACAAAATTCACTGGATTCAGAAGCGAAACCCCAGATTCATTAGAACAAAGAACCACAGGGACATATGTGGCTGACAAGAACACTCCTCATTTCTAATGGTAACACCAGAAAGAGAGGAAAAAGATAAAGATGATTTAAATACCTGAAAGGATCTGAAATGTCTACATAAGCTGTCAAGTGACTAAGTTTTTGGTAAACTCTAAAAGTCCAGATTCCTATTCGGTAATTGTCTGAAAGAAAAGAAAGCCAGAAAATCTGGTTGACCTTTATTTTGCCAGGACTTTCTCACGGGATTCTACCACAACTTGGATCACAAGTGAGGGTGGCAAATTTTGACTAGAAAACTTTGATAACTAGGCAGCATTTTTTCCTCCTCACTGAATTACAGGAAGGGTTTAAAAGGAAAAAAAAATATAAAAGAGCGTAAAGAAATTCTATCATACCTCTTAGGCGTTCATCATCTTTGGAGAACAAAAAAAAAAAAACTCTAGCACTTCCTGTGCATGGTAAAGAAAGAAACCTAGAAAAGGACAAAGGGATTTGAGCATCCTAAATTGTACTATCAAATTTCATGAACACGAGTTAATCCTGTAGTGCTTCAGAGAAATGCCATACATTGAAAAGCTTTATTCCCTAGAAACCAAATAAATCTTTTTATTTTCCAAATCCTCTTTTAAAGAGAAAACTGACTGTGTCTTTGGCTTTTGGCCAAACTCAGTTTGGAGTTGGTCAAACCAAAATGACCCAGTTAATTTCCTGTGCTCTTCTCTTTCTTTCCATATTCCCATTCACATCCAATGGGTTGCTGGGAGTTTTAACTCTGTGCAGCACAAACGGTTTTCTAAGATGACTTTCATTGCTCAGAGGTGTGCAATGTCAGTTTCCCATTCCCTGAGTGCTGCTATTAATATTCCCACAGCATCCAACTACTACAGCCAAGTAGACAACAAAGAGAAATGGAACTTGCATTTCTTGGTCCTGTTCAATTTCTGACATCTCAGGCTCATCGTCACCCTCAGAACTGCTGTCCTGGAAATGTGGATCCTCTTGCCATGTGGCTTTTACTGGCTTTATTGTCCCAAGCGCGTGAGGCTCTGCAATGACAGCACCAATAGAGAAAAAAAGCCAAAACCAGATTATTCCTCTAATCATCAGGAAGAATTCCTCCTTTCACGTGAAACACTTACAGTGCCAAAGAGAGATTTAGGAAGGACAGAATCTGACCCTGCCAGATTTTCTAAGCTACATTTCTGCTCCACTTTGTATTTTCCACTTTGTTCCAGGGATCCCTTATGTATTCTTAAACATTTCTCATTGCATTCAGAAGACACTGAATACCTTTTCAGTTCAGCGCAAGTCTGGGGGGCTCATTGCTTTGTGCTGTTGCGTTGGGTTTTTTAATATTTTGGGTAACTTCACGGGGTTTCTTTTCTCTCCTACATGACTGGGACTTGAGTTAATGTTGTTTCATCTTCATTTCAGACGGCCTCATTTTATCTAAGGTTAGGACACCCCAATGATCATGTGTCATTCCATTTCCTTTTTCTAAAGGTCCAAGAGTAGAATTCAGTAACAAACAGAATGTTCATGGATCTTGGGGCCAGCTCTCGGACTTTGCTCCTCCCTCTACATTAACGCACATTTCCTTAAAAGCCTTGTGAGTTCCTATGAAACTTGATATGACTGGTGTGTCACCTTTTTCCCTGTTTGAGGAATTCAGGGCATGAGAACAAGCTTTTTCACCACTCAGCAAAAACCCCCAATGCCTTCTCAAAGCATGCCTTTCAGAATTCCTGAGATGCAAGCATGAGGCACCTCTCAATAATCTACCACAACCCTAGCAAGCAGAAATGAAGATCAAAATGCTTCTGCCTAATTACTGACTTCTGTTGCTGAAAATCCCCTGCATCCTGACCTTTTTTACACCATATTGCCCTACAGTGCCTGCCAGAAGCTCTTCCTTAGCAATGGCACTGTTAGAAGGGTTCTGCTGTTACCTTCTTTGATGCCCAACTCCTCTGTGCCTCCAAAGAAAGAAAACTTGAAGTAACTCGTCTCCTGAGCTGCATCATCCTCAGGCAAAGGTCCCAAATGGTCATCTGGGGCAGAGTCCTGTGCATCCTCTTTGTCCCAGGGTATTTCCTCAGTCTGGTTTGCTCTTTGAAGGTCTTTCAAAGAATAAACCAGAATAGACGGAGGAAATACCGTCTATTCTGGTTTGTTCTTTGAAAGGCCTCTTTCAAATCCGCAGCAATGGTGTAGGAGTTGTCTTCAGACAGTGAGGCAGTGTCTCATCTCTTTCTTCTTTTTTTGGCTTTACTGAAATGAGATTGTTCAAGGATAGCAACACAGCACACGTCCTTTTCGGACACAGCTTCCCTAAGAGCCACCTTGCTCTGAATGTCTCCCTAAGCATATCCAAGCCCATTAAGGAGTGGTTCATTATCAAGGGTAAGCAGTGGGGAAACACCTGAGGTTGAAGTCTAAAGGCAGGAACAAGAGTCCTTTTTAATTAGCCACATCCTTAAGTGACTTTTCACTGAATACACAGTTACACAGAAATCAAGGTATTTAGCCCAGACTTCTTCCTGCCAGTAGAAACATCAAGAGCTAATAGGGTTTGCCCACAGAGCTGCACATCTCAGGGTCCCTGCACTGACCGTTCTCACCTTCACTTCTGGCAAGGAACACACGGCCTAGAAAGAAAAGATGACGGCGCTACGTGCTGCTGTTGGAGGTCCCAGTTGAGGTCCGACGTCGCTGGTGGGAGCGGCTGCTCCTGCGGGATGTCCCCGACCATGTCCCCCTACGCCTGGGCCTCTCAGCACTCGCTGCTGTCCTCCGGCTCCTGTCCTGGCGACTCCTGGACCGCACAGTTTGAGTCGAGGCCCGGCGCTGCTGACGGGAGCGGCTGCGTCTGGGGAATGGCCCTGACCATGTCTCCCTTCGCCTGGGCCTCTCAGCCCTTGTCCCTGTGCCACTGCTGCTGCCGCGGCGACTCCTGGAGCGGACAGGTGGACTCTGGGCCCAGCCTTGCTGGCGGGAGCGCCTGCGTCTGGGGGATGGCCCTGACCATGTCTCCCTTCGCCTGGGCCTCTCAGCCCTTGTCCCTGTCCCACTGCTGCTGCCGCAGCGACTCCTGGAGCGGACAGGTGGACTCTGGGCCCAGCCTTGCTGGCGGGAGCGCCTGCGTCTGGGGGATGGCCCGGACCATGTCTCCCTTCGCCTGGGCCTCTCAGCCCTTGTCCCTGTCCCACTGCTCCTGTCACAGCAGCTCCTGGAGCGGACAGGTGGACTCCGGGCCCAGCCTTGCTGGCGGGAGCGCCTGCGTCTGGGGGATGGCCCTGACCATGTCTCCCTTCGCCTGGGCCTCTCAGCCCTTGGCCCTGTCCCTCTGTTCCTGTCATGGCAATTCCTGGAGCGGACAGGTGGACTCTGGGCACGACCTTGCTGGCGGGAGCACCTGCGTCTGGGGGATGTCCGTGATGGTGTCTCCCTTTGCTTGGGCCTCTCAGCCCTTGGCCCTGTCCTACTGTTCCTGTCACGGCGACTCCTGGACCGGACAGGTGGACTCTGGGCGCGACTTTGCCGGCGAGAGGAGCTTCGCCTGCGGCTGGGCCCAGCACGTCTGGAATGGACCCTGTCCTCAGGGTCAGGGGACGTGCTGCGTGTTGCCCTTGATCTGCTGATGCTGCTGGTGTCCAGTGAGGAAGATGGCAGCGCCTGCTGCCATGCTGCGTGTTGGGGCCTGCTGTGGCTGCCCGTCTCTGGAGATGGAGGTGGGGAAACCAGCACCAATGGCACAGGGCTGTGGGAGCTGGGGCTGATGGCCTCAGATTCTGACCAGCCACGAGCAGATTGTAGTCCTGACTGTCTGGCCGGCCTGGGGCCATTGAGCTCTGTCTCATCCCTGGAGGCTGTAAGGGCAAGCAGGAATGTCAAAGATCACCCAGGCCCTGGCCAGGCCAGGCCAGAGCAGTGCCTCCAGCCCTCCAGCAGTGGATGCTGCGCTCTGCCAAGCCCGGCCTGGGCACTGCCCTAGCCCAGGGACACCGGGGACTTTGACTCATACATGTTCCGAGCCCAGCACAGCTGTCACACTCCCATCTCTGTGTGCTGTTCCTCAGGCCAGAGCAGCGCCTGTGGGTGCCCTCAGCAGCACAGGAGGAGCACAGGAGCAATTGCCAGGGCCTGGGGAGGCAAACAAGCTCATAGCACTGAGAACAAAAAGTGTACCAGCACGTGGTTGTCTAGCCAAGCGCTTCTGCTTCTTCCTGCTTTGAGCCCTTGTCGAGACACAGGTTCCCTGCAGAGCCCCAGGTGCAGCTTCCCAACTTACCCCTGTTCCTCTGCCTCCTCCCTGCCCCCAGGGTAAAGGCAATCCCTGGCATTGCATTGGCCGTGCCTCACTCCTAGATCTGCGAAGGCATCGTTGTCCTCCCACGTTGGCTGTCTGATGGAGAAAGGAAGAGATGATGAATTTCTGCTGCTCTCCCTCACGGAGGTCCAGGGTGTCCCAGCTCTTTCTCCAGCGCTTTTCCAAGTTGGGGGTGAAGCTGAAGCCCAGACTCACAGGACAGGGCAGGGCCAGGGCTCCTGGGGCAGGGCCTGGCACAGCACAGCACTTGCACCCTCCTGGCTGGTGGGCCAGGCAGAAGGACACCAACCTGAAGGGGACTCGGATCCCCAAGATGAACATTTCAACAGGGAATTCCCCACTGTCTCTGCACAGGGGGCACTGGAAATAGAAAGCACCAGCGCGCAAGGCCTGTCCCTGCAGGGCAAACACAGGCAGGGTGAGCGAGGCCCTGCTGCTGCTGCTGCTGCTGCTGCTGCTGAGCACCTGCTGTGCCCCAGAGCTCAGGGAAGGGCTCCTACCTGGATGCAGTCCCTGTGGAACCAGGCCTTTTTGCACGCTGGGCACACCAATGTTGTGAAGGTCTTTCTGTCCTCCACAGGTTCCATGCAGATGAGGCAAACGGTGTCCGGCTCAGGAGTCGCATCCACCTCCTGCTCTGGACGGTGCTCAGGGCAGAAAGAGCTGGGGGCAAAGGGATGGGGAAAGTGAGAAATGCTGGATCATTCCCCAGGGGTGGTCATAAAGAGAGATGAGGTACCTGAACGGAGTAACGTATAGATTGACACAGCCGCCCTCCTTGGTACAGGGCAAGTGGAACCATCTGTCACAGTTCTCCCTGCAGCACATGATGGCTGCCCCGCTCTGGCCGCAGACGCAGCAGCGCTGGAAAGAGCCAAGCAGCTGCATCAGCAGCAGCAGCAGCAGCAGCAGCCTCGAGGCCTCCCCAGGCAGCCCCAGGGCTAAGGGCAGGGCGCAGGACGTGGCCGCTGCCGGCTCCCAGCCCACAGAGCCGCCAGCTGGAGGAGGGAGGCTGCTGTGCCAGGGCCTCTGTGCCAGAGCTGCTGGGAGCCAGACTTTGTCCCGACTGCTGGGCCGGCCTTTCTTTCCTGCAGTCTGGGCTAAGCTCTGGCAAACCTCGCCAGGCACAAATCTCCCTGCTCTTGTCAGGCTCTCACCTTCTGTGCCGCCCGCCGCACTGCAATTAGGAGATCTCGAGGGAGAAAGTCCATGAGTCCCCCGCGGTCCGTCTCTTGCCGAAATAGTAGAGTGGCGAAGAACTGCAGCCAAGGGGAGAAGCTGATGAGGAGGGGGCGGGAGGAGCTGCCCATTGCAAAGGTGGAGGGAGCGCCCGGAGCCACTCACCATGCAGAACACGTGGGCACAGAGCCCACCCTTCTGCAGTTTGTCACCGCACATGTCCGGGTCAGCCTCGGCACGGCGACACAGCATGCAGGCTGCAGGGGACAGAGCCAATGGCACTGGGCATGAGCAGCTGTGCGGGGCTCTGAGCCTGCAGCAGCATCGGCCACAAGGCTGCTCTGTCCCTGCCTGGCTGATGGGCAGCGCTGGAGGCCTTGCAGAGCAGGGGCCATTGCGGGCACGGCTGTCCCAGGAGCTGCCCCCTGGCCCAGCTGGGCCCCACTTGGGCAGGAAGGAGGCTCCCAGCCCTGGCATGGCCGAGCAGCTCCTGCCTCCCCCTGCCTCTGTTCTGATCCCCACGCTGCCTGCTGCCACAAGAGCCCCTGGGCCAAGCTATCAGAGAGCTGCTTTGCCTTCACCTGGCTCCCTGGCACCAGGACCCTCCTGCTTTCTGTCAGACATGGCGGCTGTCTACGCTGAGTCTATCTCCTCGAAGGACGTGGTCACTTCGAGGTGCTGTTCCTCTCTGTCTATGGGAGAAAGAAGGGGGGGGGGGGAGTTTGCAGAACAGGCCCAGAACCACGAGGCTCTACTCCCTGCTCAGCCCTGCGTGAGCCCTGCTCCTGTCTGTTTCTCCTCCCGTCTTCGCCTTGAGTAACACTGCAGTGTCCTCTGGCTGTTCCTCTGCTGATTCTGTGATTTTGGGAAGGGAGAGGCAGGTGAGCCTGCAGCACAGGCCCAGAGCCCCGAGGTGTGGGGCCCCTCTGGTCCCTGGGCAGCCACATCCCCGCCCTACCTTCTCCTCCCGTTGTCAGGTCGCACTGACACTCGGCTTGAGCCCCGCGTTCCCTTTTGTGGCCTTGGTGGCACAGGTCACAATGGCCACTCTGACATCAGCACCGTGTACCCAAAATCGGGGCAGCCATGGCCCCAGGTCCCTGGCAACCACTTGTGGCGGCCCCCTTGGGCACCGAGCTTCTAAAATGGTCCGAGCGTTTGCTCAGGGTGGAAGCAGGGCCAGGACTCCTGCAGCAAGTGCAGGGTCAAATGCCAGGCCCTGGGGCAGCCAGCCAGGGTGGCACTGTAGGCAGGGAGGTGCTGTTCAGGCACTGCCACGCCAGGGCTCCAGCCGCGGCCAAGGGAAATTTCTGCTCCTGCCCCTGGCAGGCGGTGGCCCAGAGAGCCCGTGCGGAGTCAGCTGCACTACAGGGATTCAAACCCTGCTCTAGGTGAACTGATGTTTTCATAAAGTTCAGAAAACTAAGATGAACCTGATTTGATGCTGCTGCTGATCACCATTGGGTACAGGAGATAAACCTGGACACCACCACAGCTGCCTCCGTTATCCTGCCATCATATGAACTAACAACTTTGACTTTCCATATAAATGGAAAAATTAGTATTAAGCTTCTGAGAAGCGTCATCTTTTATACTGACTCAGCAGAAAGACAGAAAATTCACTGAGAATTTTCTGTGTACATTTGACAGGAGAGCTTGCAACTGTCCTCCACTCAAGTCAAATACAGGAGGATGCTTTTCCTACATTATAGGAACTTTGCCAGTTTGGTCCATGCTTTCCTACTAGAAAATACATTGGAAAAAATTAGGAAGAGAAGCACAAACAATTCTTGTCAATTTTTCTCTTTCGTGTCTTTGCAAACATGCTCCTGGAAATGCAGATCCATGACTTGTGGAACAATCAGTGGCATCTCTGGGAAGCAGGGCAGGGACTGACAGGCAAGGACACACTGCACCTGCCTGATGCTGGGGCAGCAGGAGTTTGCCCATTTTCCTGTCTCCATGGGAGAGCCACCTTGGCTGGGAAACAATCCCTTCACTGCTCTAGGAGGGAGGCACAGCCAGTGCAATGCCAGGGAGCGCCTTTACCCTGGAGGCAGGGAGGAGGCAGAGGAAGAGGGGGGAAGTTAGGAAGCTGCACCCGGGGCTCTGCAGGGCTCCCGGCTAGGTCTCGAAGCACAAGGAGCCAGAAGAGCTTGGCCGGACAATCCCGAGCTCTGGACACCTTGTCCTCAGCACCGGGAACCCGTTTGCTTCTCCAGGCCCTGGGCACTGCTCCCGTGCTGCTCATGCAATTACACACAGACACAGAGCTACCTGCTCTGTCTCAACCCTCTTCAGCACTGAACAGCACAACACAGTAACATGTTCTCTTCAGTACATGGTCTAATTATTAATAGTCCTGCAAAGACTCACATTCAAAGCACACACAAAAACCCCAAACCCTGGTACAAACCTTGCATCAACACAAAATGCATGTTGCTGTTCAGAAACACAGGGCAGCACTTTTGGCCAATGCTTTTTCCTATAAGATCTTTCAAAGGATTGCAAAAGTGACATTGTTTGGCATCTTCTTCAAGGAACAGACAGGAGAGGCTTCTGAGTTTTTAAAGATTTATTGGTTTGCTTTCGCTTTCCTTTTGGCATCCTTACACTTCACCCAGCATTCCAGAAAATGGTGAAAATCCAAAATAATATCAGGGGAAGTTTCTGAATTCATTCATGTTTCTCCCAAAGACTTTCTTGACATACATACAAGTGACTGGTCCTATGACATACAGAGACGCAGTGGTTTCCCTGACTGGACATTACAAGACAACGTTATAGACTCCACTATACTAAAACACTTCTGTTGCCTGGTAATTACAAAGCCTGAAGCTCTTCTAGAGGCTTTTCCCAGTGCAACTTCATTAGGTTCCTCTCTGCCCAACTCTCGAGCCTCTCCAGGTCTCACTGAAGGGCAGCAGAGCCTTGTGGTGCCTCAGGCCCTGCTCCCAATTCTGTCCCATCAGCAAACACTGAGGGAACACTCTGTCCCTTCTGCCAGGTCACTGGGGAATAAGGCAAACAAGGCTGGGCCCAGCACGGCGCCCTGAGCTCACAGCTACCTGAGTTTGGAGCTCCCCTGTCCACTTCTCTGCCCCACTGTCCCTGAGCTGCCTCAGGGGCCTGTTATGGGAGGCAGGGACAAAGCCTTGCTGAAGTCCCAGCTGGCAACAACCACTGCTCTCCCCTCACAAGCCCAGCCAGTCACTGCAGCACAGGTGGCTATGGGATTGGTCAAGCATGGTTTCCATTCCTGTTATTCCACAGGCTTAGAGATGGCATCCAAGAGGAGCTGTTCTGTCACCTTTCTGGGGATGGAGCTGAGGCTGATGGCCCTGCAGTTTCCTGGCTCTTTCTTGGTGCCCTTTTGCAAGACTGCAGTGATGTTGGCTTTCCTCCACTGCTCATGCCTCTCTCCAGGGCTGTCTCCTTCCCTGACCTGCTGGCAGAGCACCCTGTGCCAGAGGCAGGAGCAGAGATTTCCCTTGGCCCCAAAAGGGAACACTGGGCTCAGGCCGAGTGTCAGTGCGACCTGACAACGGGAGGAGAAGGCATGAAGGAGCAGAGCTCACTCAGGGCTGAGCAGGCAGTAGAGCCCTCGTGGCTCTGGGCTTGCTCTGCAAGCTCCTGGGCCTCTACTTTCTCCACAGAGAGAGAGGAACAGCACCTCAAAGCGACCAGGAAACCCGGCCATGGAGCGAGGCTGGGGCTGTGACACCTCAGGGAAACTGGACACGGAGCGGGACTGGGGCTGTCAGCCCTCAGGGAAACTGGCAATGGAGCGGGGCTGGGGCTGAGACACCTCAGGGAAACTGGCCATGGGGCGGGGCTGGGGCTGTGACACCTCAGGAAACCGGCCATGGAGCGGGACTGGGGCTGTGACACCTCAGGGAAACTGGCCATGGAGCGGGGCTGGGGCTGTGACACCTCAGGAAACCAGCCATGGAGCGAGACTGGGGCTGCCAGCCCTCAGGAAACCCGGCCATGGGGCTGGGGCTGCAGCTGTGACACCTCAGGGAAAGCAGCCATGGGTGTGGCTTGGCCTTTGACACCTCAGCGAACTCACCATGGCAGCCACCTCCAGGGGTTTTGAAGTACTTGTTTCTTGGTTTAATGCCCTTCCAAGATCAATTTTCCTGATCCTTATCCATGTTTTGGACAAGTATTGCCTCCTGAACAGGCCACCTCCTGGATGTGCAATGATTCCATCTGATCCAGCTGTGCCTCTTCCTTTCTCAAGGGATGGACAGAGGGGCTCTATTGAAGGTGGCATTTCCTGCAGGAAGGGAGGCGATGCCAGACACAGCCACAGGAGGTAGTTGCTCTGCTTCTGGGCCTGAGCCCTGCTGAGGCTTGAGCTGCCCTCTCTGCTGCTTGGCACTGCGGGCACAGCCCGGATAAGATGGGCACAGCCCAGAGGAATTGTCCCGAGCAGGCTCAGGGCACTCGGGTACTGAGCTGTCCTGCTGGGCTCCCTCCGTGGGAGACATGTCCCGAAACCTGGGAGCGGCTGCACAGGGTGCCCGTGGTGGGGAAAGGGCAGAGGGGGAGAGCAAGGCTCCAGTGTGTCCTGAGAGGGCCTGGCTATGTACCCATGTGATGTGGGAGCTGTTCCATGGGCAGGTGGGCAAGCAGGAGGGAGGGACGGAGGTTGGGAGTGACAGCTGTGGCACTGCAGATTTCCCCAAGCATTTAGTGAGGGTTTCCTGTGTGGCAGGGAGAGAGCCCCAGGGCCCTGGGCTGCTCCAGCTGCCCCTCCAGGCATGTTGCACAGGACCTGCAAAGAGCGTACAGAGTGACCAGGAGCCACAGGCTCCCACAGCCTTACCCCACCCCCTTGCAGTCCCCAATTCCCCAAGGGAGAAGGGGATCCCAACACACCATGGAAATGGTTCTGTAGCATCTGTGATCCCTCCTCGACTGGGATCATGACTTGGATTACTTGGAAATGCTGGTGAATGGTGCTTTGAAGACCTTGTCAGATGTTGGAGGCATGTTCTGAATGTACCTTTCCTGACAGAATAATCTGTGTCAGTATGCCAAGAGCTTACCATGAGCCAGTTCCCTTAAATTTCACTGAAGGTAGATCAGTTCTGGAAACCTTACCCTGCTCCCTTCTGGAGCCCTGAGGGATCCCACAGGATCACTGTCAGTGGGAGGAAGGGGCATTTGGCTGTCCATCCTCCTCCCGTGTGCAATGCCACTGTGTCCTTCTGTGTGCTCTGTGCAGCCACAGAGAAGAGCAGAGAGGGAAGGGGCTGGGCCCAGGGCTGTGCCTTGGGGGCTGAGCCTTTCTCAGCTCCTTTGCAGCCCCCAGGGAGCCCGAGCTGCTTCTGCTGCCACTGCTAAGCCCTGGCCCTGCCTGGGGCTGGGTTTCAAGCTGCTGGCTGCTCCAGGGAGTCCTTTCTGCCCCGACTGCCCCGCAAGGGGCTCCTTCCATCCCAGTGTGGGGCCACTGCAGGCACGAGGTCCCCCTGGCCCTGCTCCTGAGTGGAAGGCAGAGCCAAGGGAGTGCCTTGGAGGGCACCAATCACCCAGATGCCCTCACTGCCACTCGGGCCTGAAGGAGAATCTTCAGCAGTGCCATTGGAGCTGTTGTGTCCTGCCTTTCTTTGCAGCTGAGCCTGTTGCTAAAGGTGATCTGGCTTCCCAGCCCATGTTCAGGATTGAGCCTCTGGGAGATGGTGAGGGTACGCCAAGGCCTTTCCCCTGTGAGACCTGCCAGCTCAGAGCCCAAAGCTCGGCCAGGGGGGCATCGCTGCAGGTGCCAGGACAGAGCCATGCATGTGTGTGCCCTCACCCTGCACGATCCACTCACAACTTCTGCTCAGCACTGGCTAGTGTTTGAAGGACGGTGGGCCATGGCCCAGCTGAAAAAGCCCAGATGATTTGTTGATTTTATCCGATTTTGCATAAGCATGACGTTCTGAACATGCCATTAAAGAAATGGAGAATTTCTCCATCTTTTAAGGTGTACTTTTTGTTTCTCAAGTGTTGGGCCAAAAGTTAGGACAGAAGGAGGTGTTTCCCCAAGAAAGCAGAGGCCAATTGGCAGCCCCTGCTGCAGGAAGGAAGTCCGAGCCAAACACAGGCATGGGCACAGGCACAGAAGGTAATTGCTGTGCCAGGCTCAGCAGGGCTCAGCCATTGGCAGAGCTGTGTGGCTGCAGCTCTTCTTCTTCTACCAGGGCCTCCCTTGCACAGCCCGGCAAAGCTGGAGGTGCCTTTGGAGCTCGTTCAGAGCCCTGGGAAAAGGGGACTCGTGCACCAACGTCCCTCCCGCTGCAGCTGCTCTGGAGCTGGCCCTGAGTGCCCAGAGGCCCAAGGCACAGGAGCAGCCCCGAGCGGGAGCCCTGCCGCGAGCCCAGGGCCAGAGCCAGCCTTGGCTCCCGACTGGGCAGGGGCTGCACTGGGTCCTGACAGGGCCTGACTCTGTGCCCTGGGGCGGGGGGAGCTGTCATGGGGCAGGGAGGGCCAGGGCTGGCAGGGGCTGCTCAGGGATGGGTGTGGCTTGTGTCCCTCCAAGCAGCGACTGCCCAAAAAGCTGCGCTGCCCCCGGGCTCTCCTCTCGGCCTGCTGGGCTTTGTTGGGTGGCACAGCCTGTGCCACGGGGTGGCAAGGTCCCTGCAGGCCCCAGCTCTTGGGGAAACGGAGAATGTCCTGCCCGCATCCACCGTGCTGCCAGCTCAGCAGTGCAGCACAGCAGGGGCTGACGATCCCCATCGCTCCCACAGGTGCAGCTGGAACCACAGCACATGTTCCTGATTCCCAGAAGGGCCTTGGAAGGGGTTTCTGTCAGGGAACAGGCTTCTGGCTATGGTTACTGGCAGGCCTGCTTGTCTTGGAGCTGATCTTCATCTTATGCTCTGTCCGAAGTTGGACTTCCTGGAAGAGAAAAGGGTGAGTGTTTAGTTCACCTTTCCCTCAAACAGCTTCTTTTGAAAGTCTACGTCAGACAGAAAACATTCCCAGTGAGGTTGCAGTGTAGGGGTGGCCAGTCCTTGATTGTCCAAAGAACTCTGCTGAGGGTTCTGCTGCTGCCCAGAGCTTTCATTAGCCTCCTAATTGCTGGGCCTTGTCCTGGGGGGGCCCACTGGGGCTGCAGCCAGTGCTGGCTCCCACTGAGGCTGCCTGGCCCAGAGCAGCCCCAGGGGCACTGGGCAGAGGCAAAGCACAGTGGGGAGGAGAAAGAGCAGGGACGAGATTGCCCTTGAAAGGCAGAGGCGCTCTGGGGCCCGCTCCTGGCCAGGGAGCCTGCCCAGAGCCGTGCCCTGCGGGCCGGGGCCTTGAGGGACAGCTGTGCAGCTGGGCCAAGCTGTGCCAGCAGCTCCAGCCGTGCTGGGGAGCCTTGCCAGCTCTGGGCCCGGCTGTGCAGGAGGCTCCCTGTGTGCCACTGGCAGCTGGGGCCCCAGCCACCTCTTCTTTCCACAGTTCCACCTCTGGACAGGAGTTTTAAGATGGTGGCTGCATGTCACACCCAAACAGCAGGAGCACCTCCTCCAGCAGTTAGAAGGGCCTGGGCAGCCCTGTCATGAGTTCTGAGAAGAAGACTGCAGAACAGCCATCGACAAGGAAATCTCCTATTCTCCTGGATATCCCACTGCCACCTCCTCTCCCCATGTATATCCCCAAGCTACTTCCATCTCTTTTTTAATCCTCCTCTGTCCTGTCCCGACTTCTTCTATAGACCCCAGGAGCAGCCCAGCACCCTCCTGCCCCTCCTGAGTCCAACATGTCCCTTCCTCTGCCCCTGAGCCCCCTGGGCCTGCCCTCTAAACAACACTGAAGTTATCCCCGCTCTCTGCCAGGCTAGGTGATGGCCCTTTCTTTAGTTGCACTAAAGGGAAGGTGCCATCACCCCAGTGTTTGGGTGGCAGCAGCAGCAAAGCCCGGCCGGCAGCACCACTGGCTGAGCTCCATGGCCAGGAGCAGCCGTGGATGCCCACGGTGTGGGCAGGCAGGAGCCAGGCAGGGGCTGCTGTGACCAGCGGCGGGGTCCCGAGGGCTGGGGGAGCCCAGTGGGCAGGCAGCAGCATGGGGCTCCCGAGAAAAAGCAACCCCATTTTCTTAATTTTTCACTTTTAGATATTAGAAATTTGTAGAAATATTTCAAAATATTTTTTTCTGTAGACAGACACCCCCAAATATTTCTTCCCAATTCCTATAGTACTTAAAGATTTTTTAAAGTAGTTTTAGAATCCAAAAAAATGACCTAATTTTGTCTTCACTTTTCATTTTTAAAAATATTTAGAAATATCTCTTGTGTAGAGAAATCCTCATATGTTTCATTCCTTTTTCCACAACACATCTGTATTTTTGAAACTGGTTTTAGAGGTCTGGAAAATATTTTCCCCTTATACAATAAAAAATAAAATTGCATTTCAGTGGTAATCTTTATTCTAGGAAGAAGTAAGACCCCTTCAGCCAGCCAGCCTGCTGCAGAGGCTCTTTTCCCACAGGAGCTTTGTACCTAGTCACAACAAACATACATAAAACCTTTTCCCAGTTATTTCCTGGGATTTATGACAAGCTCACGTCCTAATCTTCTCAGACAAATTTTGAGCACAGTGGGAATGTCTTCAAATTACCATCTTTGTTTGCTTCTGGTGGAACTCCCTCCGTTCTAGAGCAGGGCCTTCTCTCAGCTTCCTGCTGCGCCCGGGCTCTCCTCCCGGCCTGCTGGGCTTTGTTGGGTGGCACAGCCTGTGCCAAGGGGCAGCAAGGTGCCTGCAGGCCCCAGCTCTGGGGAAATGGAGAACGTCCTGCCCGCATCCACCGTGCTGCCAGCTCAGCAGTGCAGCACAGCACGGGCTGACGCTCCCCATTGCTCCCACAGGTGCAGCTGGAACCACAGCACATGTTCCTGATTCCCAGAAGGGCCTTGGAAGGGGTTTCTGTCAGGGAACAGGCTTCTGGCTATGGTTACTGGCAGGCCTGCTTGTTTTGCAGCTGATCTTCATCTTATGCTCTGTCCGAATTTGGACTTGCTGGAAGAGAAAAGGGTGAGTGTTTAGTTCACCTTTCCCTCAAACAGCTGCTTTTAAAAGTCTACGTCAGACAGAAAACATTCCCAGTGAGGTTGCAGTGTAGGGGTGGCCAGTCCTTGATTGTCCAAAGAACTCTGCTGAGGGTTCTGCTGCTGCCCAGAGCTTTCATTGGCCTCCTAATTGCTGGGCCTTGTCCGGGGGGGCCCACTGGGGCTGCAGCCAGTGCTGGCTCCCACTGAGGCTGCCTGGCCCAGAGCAGCCCCAGGGGCACTGGGCAGAGGCAAAGCACGGTGGGGAGGAGAAAGAGCAGGGACGAGATTGCCCTTGAAAGGCAGGGGAAGGGAGAATGTTGCTTATCGGAAGAAGCCCCAAAGAGCGGCTGGAAGGGGTGCTGCCTGATCAAGGACCCCCGAGAAGCGGAGGGAGGGCGTATCGGCTGATGGGGTGTCCCGAGGAGCGGCTGGGGAGAGTGGGGGTGTCCCTTAGTGGGGAGGAGCAGCTGGAGCGCTTGCACGGTCCGGTGGTGGGGAGGCCGGCGGGGCAGTCGGAGTAGGCTCAGCCCGGCCGGTGGGCACGGCTCACCCTGCCCGCCCGCAGGACCACGGTGCAGTTCCTGTTGGAGGCGGGCCTGCACGGGCTGCTGAAGCTGGACACGCTGATCCCGAACGCGCCGCCTGCGCCATGGCAGCGCAAGGCCAAGGAGAGCGGCCCCGGGCCCAGCCCCGTCGGCGTATCCCCCATAAAGCCGGCATGTCGCTCCCACAGCCCCAGCAAGACGCCGTCCAAGACACCCGGTGAGCGCCGGCCACCGGTGGCAGAGGTTGAGTGCGGGACCTCGCCCAGGCTGCTTGTCCGTAGCCACGGGGCTCTGGGCTCCCTGCCACGCTGCCCTACCGGCTGCTGCTCAGGCAGGAGGAGGTGGGCTGTGCTCCTGACAGCCACCCACCTCCTTGCCAGCATGAGGGGCAGAGCTCTGAGCACTGGGGCTGGCGAGCTGCTGTTCGCCCAGCTGAGCCTTGCTGGCACAGCTGTATGCTAGGACGAGTGTGGGCAGGACTGTCAGCTGACAGCTTTACATCCTGTGAGCGTTTCTGTATCTTCCCCTTATCTCTGGACTCTGGAATTGTTGCACTAGACCCAAGGAGTTGCACCACACAGTCCCTAACCAACTTGGTGGCAGGGAGGAAAATATAAGTTAGTTGGGACTGGGTGGCATGAGACCTCAGAGTCCTACTTGTCTGGTGGGTGTGATGTGGAAGAGTGTTGGGTTTGCTCCCGTGAAAGCTCTAATACAGGCTGTTAAATAGCTGTAAGACAATATTTTCATATGTGAATGCAGGTAAATCTGGATCCAAAATTCAAAGCACCCCCACAAAGGCTGGGGGGGATCGCTACATTCCCAAACGCAGCACTATGCAGATGGAGATGGCAAATTTCCTCCTAACCAAAGAGAATGACCCTGCTGAGGATTCCCCTACCAAGAAGGTGAGCATGTTGCTAAGTTACAATTACTTCAATAACTGCTACGCCTTCCTGCCCCTTTACAGAGCAGTGAACAATAGGTTCTATCAAGGGGGCACACGGCACTGACAAGTCCCAGCCATCACTACTTGCAGCTCTGGGCTTCAGGAGCCTAGGATGAGACTGAAGCTGTAGAGACTGCCATGCACTCGAAGCCTATGCTGCTTCTGGTAGCAAAATTTAGCTTTTGACTAACGAGGCTTTAAAATGTAGCAGGCAACAAAAACACAAAGCTGTAAGCCTATGCAAAGTGAAACTGCTGGTGGTAGCTATTCTAGGACAAGGTCTCCACAGGGAACACTTCTGGAATGTTTTACACTGTGTTCTGAAATCTGTTTGTGAAGCATTTGGTCGCTTTGTGGCTGTGGCTTTTCCCTCTGGCAATGACACTGAATTTGCCATTGTTTGAAAATGTGAGCAGGACAATGTATGAAAGTCTGAGGAAAACTGCTTTGACCTGCCTCTGTGTGACTGACCCTTGCAGCACAGTCAAACATCTTCAGATTCTAAGAGAAGGGGACTTAGATGTCTGTTTAAATTGTAGTGTGGGAATTGTTTTAAATGCATTGCACTGAGGGTGATTTGTCTCTGTAGGAGCAACAGAAAGCCTGGGCAGTGAATCTGAATGGTTTTGATGTGGAAGAGGCAAAGATCCTCCACCTCAGAGGAAAACCACAGAATGCTCCAGAAGGTATGATACAGGCTCCGTGTGAGCTGAATCAGCAGGAGGGATCAGGTCAGGGGAACAGCAACACAGAGGCTCTGTGTGTGGTCACAGGAGAAATCAACTGGTTTCTGAGAGCTGTACAGGCTGGAGTCTCCTTTCTTAAGGTTCCTGAGGTCGAGGGAGGGCATAACAGTTAAAGTGAATTTATTTAGGAGAGTTGCTATGACTGCCAGTTGGTCACCTGTTACAGGGCTTGCAAGGGTCTTCAGGGTGGAGAGAGAGATGAGAATCTTGACCTCATGTTCAGAAGGCTTGATTTAATATTTTATGATATATATTACATTATTACTATACTAAAAGAAATAGAAGGAAAGTTCTCAGAAGCTAGCTAAGCTAAGAATAGGAAAAGAATGAATAAACAAAGGGCTGTTTCTCAGCAGAGGGTGAGACCCAGCTCCGCTGTGAGTGGTCAGTAAATCCAAACATTCACCCAAGACTGATCACGCATCCACCTGTTGCATTCCCCAGCAGCAGATAACCATTGTTTACCTTTTGTTGCTGAGGCCACAGCTTCTCAGAAGGGGGAAAAATCCTAAAGAAAGGATTTTTATGGAAAGATGTCGGTGACAGTTACCGGTACTGCAGGTTCCAAACGTTCATGAAGTCTGTAAGAGCATCAAACCCTCTGCTGTGCACTTTCTAGCTTAAACTGCAACTAAATATAATGGGATTCAAAAACCCAAGTGTTTGTTAAATTTGTTTCCATGAATGAGGAAATTGTAGCTCACCCCTGCTCAGCAGTTCATTCTGCCAGTGATTTTAGTGCACTGCAGGCTTGTGAGTGTTTCTCTTAGGACTTTATTTTCACTCCAAGGGATTCCTAGTTGGGTGAGCAGCACTCAGCTGGGAGGAAACTAACTCAGGTTAACAAACCTGTTCCCCTGCACACAGACTATCAGAATAACCTGAAAGTGCTCTACAGTCAGAAAATGGCACCTGGATTGAGCAGGAAGAAGAGCAGATATATTCCCTCAAAGCCAGAACGGGTCTTGGATGCACCAGAGATATTCAACGACTACTGTAAGTAGGCTACAGGGTTGAGTGCTGGGCATCCAGAACATTCTGCACTGGATTGCTGTTCCTAGGACAGGGTAACTGGGCTGTCTGTATTATTTGGTGTACCCAGGCTAGCACAGACCACTTCTGGAGTGTCCCTGTGTGGCCTTACAGGCACAGTGGTCTAGGGCACTGTGTAGATGCCTTGGAGCAGGGTACCTGGCCCCAGCAGCTGGGCATAGTGACACTCAGAAGGCTGCCCCTCACCTGCACGTGTGTGTGTGCACGTGTGCACCCACACCTGCTGCAGCAGCACGGGTGAAGGGCAGGGCTCTCTAGCCATCATGGTGTGACCTGCATTGCTCTTTCAAATTGTAGAACTGAATGTCATAGACTGGAGCTCCCAGAACTTCCTGGCAGTGGTTCTGGATGACACTGTTTATCTGTGGAATCACGCTACTAGGGAGATTATCCCCCTGCTGCAGACGGAGCATCCAGATGCTTACATTTCCTCTGCATCATGGATTAAAGAAGGAGACTACCTTGCTGTTGGCACAAGTAGTGCTGAGATTCAGGTGAATGCAGGAGTAAAACTAGAGGTGTTTTCTAGGGATTGACAGAACTGTGGGGCCTGGGGACAAAACCTTGGCTGGCAGAGGAAGGATGCCATGCACCTGACTTGTCTTCCCTGGTGTGGGGTGGAACTGCCCAGTGTGCAAGGCAGGGTTTGATTTGGGCGTTTTCTGATAAGCAGTGTTACCTTCTGTGCTATAGTCATGAGATACATATTTTCCCTGTTCCCTGACTGAGAAAGCTGAATGCCAGAGCCTGTGCAGTGAGGTTCCTAGGGCATAGAAACAGGATTTGGTTTCTTCTGAAGAACTTTTTACTTTGCCTCTCCAGCTATTGTTGCATTTACATTGTTGTATATAATACTCCTAGGGTCTCATACCTTCTGGGTGGTTTTCTCACAGCAGCTCTTCACAGCAGTGCTGTTGTTCCTTCTCAGCCAGGGCTCCTCTACAGCCCTCCCTGAATGCCCCACCCCCTTTTATCCCAACTACCTCCATAGGCTACTGCCCAATCAAGGACATTGCAGCTGCAGCCCATTTACAATAACTAGAATCAGGGCAGGGTCACTTATACAATACAGAGATCTTTTACTGCAATACATATATTTACTCAGGCCCCTATAAGCTATGGGACGTTGAGCAGCAGAAACGTCTCCGAACCATGACCAGCCATTGTGCCCGTGTGGGAACCCTCAGCTGGAACAGCTGCATCCTCTCCAGGTAAAGCAGTGGGTCAAGGGCAGTTTCCAGTTGTTGCAAACTCCTATCCCTCAATCTATGTGTGGCATGGGTTAGGGATGGCAGAGAAGTTTGTCCTGGCTTGGGATTCTTACTCAGCCTTATCTGTTGGGGCTGTGAGGAGAAGGCCTCTTTCCTGTATTGCAATTTATGCTGAAGCTGTAAAGAGCTTGTGTGGGTGTTTCACTCACACCAACAGACCTGTGTTGCTGGTAACACTGGTTGAAACCCAGTGGCAGGTATAGCAGTCTTGCAACAACAAAAATGGATTTGGGTGAAAATGTGCAGCCTGGGGCTGGCTCTGGCATAAAGCCTGATGCAAAACAAAAGGTTAGCTCACACTGCAACACCCAGCCTGGATGTCATGCAAGAGCCACGCAAAGCACCACCAACCCTGTGCTCAGCCTTCAGTCATGTATTCTTCCAACAACTCTGATCTCCCTTCCCCTCCTGCTGACAGGAGGCCCTGGTGCCTCACTGAGGCTTCATGCAGGGGAGCAAGCACCAGGGCTCAGCTGACATTTATTGGAGCTTGACTCCCCTACACTTGGAAAAATGCCTTTTTTCCAGGCTGAACTGTGCTGGAGCAAGTTGCAGGAAATATATTTGAGCCCTTACCTGACCAACAACCAGCTCAGCCATGCTGCTTTGCACGGCGGAGCCGCTGTGTCTGAGCCACTCCACCAAGCCTGTGCCTCCCATCAGCCCTCAGTGATTAGCTGAGGGTGGATTATTAACTGTTTTCACCTTTCCCTCAGCACAGTACCACACTGTGCCTAGCACCAGCTCTGCCTCCTGCGCCTCACAGCAGCTGGAACCTTCAAAGGTTCCGACTTGTGCTCTGCCAAGGCCAGTGAGTGTGTAACCACAGCCACCAGAGCACCCCCCCCCCCCCCACACACACACATAAAGCTGATATGGGGGGCACAGTCTCAAAAAACAGCCACTGAGCCAGCACCTTCCCAGCAGTGCTGCTGGTGCATCCCCATTTGGCCACTTGGGAAAGATCAGGAGGTCCAAGGATGGAGCTCTCCCTCAGACGCAAATCCTAGGGCCACAGCTGTCTCCAAAGGGGCAGCAGGCAGGAAAAGACTGAAATGCTCTCTTTATGGGCAAAAGAGCTGGTGCAGTAATTCAAATGCCTGGTACAAAAATTCTGTTTAATATTTAGCTCCTATTTAAAACACAGCTTTTCATTTAATTCTATTTACAGAATACTTTCATTTCATTTGTTTCTTTAAAATTACTTAGTTCTCACCTGTTGTATGTCTAGGAATATTTTCTTCCAAAAATAGAAAAAAATAGATGATATCTTTTCAGCAGAAAACATTGGTTGATACAATTTTAAACCATCATGATATGGAAGAATTGTTCTGTCCCTCTCTAAGGTGGAAGAAGCATTTGGATCACAGATCATCTACAATGAAATACTTGACATGTTTAAGATGCTTTCAATCAATTGTGATCGTCAATTGCTTATTCGTTGTAAACAGTCATTTTTCAGTGAAGGGAAAGTGTGTGTGGTATATCTACATGATGTGTTCAAAGCCAGTTCCTACTAATGGCCAGGCTGAATTCCAGTCAATAATGTCCCGAATGATATTTTGCCGCCTTCTTTGGCACTTCATGAAATCTTACCATGATGAAGTGCTGAAACACAGAGATTTTCTCTTAGAGAGTGTCTCATGTTGTAACCCATCCCGTGGATTTTATGCTGTAATTCTTATCTCTTTTGAAATTTGCTATCTTCTGTACAGTTTTCATGAACCTTTCTGTTACAGTAGTGAATATCACAGATAAATGTCATTTTGTACAACTTTGAATTTACCCCAAGAGCTGAGAGAAAACTTGCTCCTATACTTCAATCCCAGTTTCTTCTATAGTCCAACTTTGTTTCTCTACCATCAAGCTTCTCCTTTGTTGCTGCTCCAAGTCCCGTCCAAGCTGACCTTGAATACTTTCAGGCATGGGACATCCACAACTTCTCTGGGCAACCTGTTCCAGTGTTCCAGCACTCCCTCAGTAAAAAAGGCCTTCCTTTCATCTAATATGTGTAGGAAATCACAAATCTAGGCATAGAAACTTGGAGTGCAAATTTGAAATTCTTTTGATTTGAAGCACATTTTATATGAATACTGACTTACAGATGACTAAAAGATGTAGATGGGCATTTGAGCTGACAAGTTTTGAAAAAGTGCACGGAAATTAAAATTGAAACCACTAAAATTAAAAACTTCTTGCCATTTTCTTTTTCCTCTCCAATTCAAAATTGCATATGTCAGATATCAGTGCTTCATGCAAACCTCTCAGATGCTCTCAGAGAAAAAGCTTTTCTTTCAGACTAAGTTGCGGTTGACGTAGAACACTAGCAGTAGTGAAAGTTTTTCTGGGCATCGTGCAGCACCTTCTCCTTGGATTTGTGTGCAGAATGCATTTTATCCAAACTGGAAAATAGATCCCAGCTCTGTTTTATTCATCGATCTTACTGCATCAGGCCTGAAGATTCTGTGAAAAGTAGCCTGTGGACCTTGAAGATAGCGCATGTGAAACAGATGAGAGGTGATGGAGAAGTTGAGGGAGAGAAGAAAGAGCATATGGGCCAGTACAGACACCAGAAAGTATTTCTTCATGTGATCATGGGAGATTGCAGGAGCCACTTGGTACTATCAAACCAGCCCGACTTGGCACTGGTGCCATCTTGGGTCTGGGAACCATCCTGCGTATCGTGGATTTTCAGGGGCCAGCCGGCCTCTTCCAGCCCCAGGCCCTCAAACATAATCAACAGCCCTTTTCCCTGGCAAACAAAACTCACCTGCCCCTCTTCTGGATGGCAGATTGCAGGAGCCACCTCTTACTGCCAAACCAGCCCGACTTGGCACTGGAGCAACCTTGGGTCTGGGAACCATCCTGCGTATCGTGGATTTTCAGGAGCCAGCCGGCCACTCCCAGCCATAGGCCCTCAAACATAATCAACAGCCCTTTTCCCTTGCAAACAAAATTCAGCTGCCCCTCTTCTGGATGGCAGATTGCAGGAGCCACTTGGTACTATCAAACCAGCCCAACTTGGCACTGGAGCCACCTTGGGTCTGGGAACCATCCTGCGTATCGTAGATTTTCAGGAGCCAGCTGGCCACTCCAGGCTATAGGCTCCCAGACACAAACCTCAGCCCTTTTCCCTGGCAAACAAAACTCACCTGCCCCGCTTCTGGATGGCAGATTGCTGGAGCCACTTGGTACTATCAAACCAGCCCGACTTGGCACTGGTGCCACCTTGGGTCTAGGAGCCATGCTGCGTATCGTGGATTTTCAGGAGCCAGCCGGCCACTCCAATCCACAGGCCCCCAAACAAAAACCACGGCCCCTTTCCCTTGCAAACAAAACTCACCTGCCCCGCTTCTGGATGGCAGATTGCAGCAGCCACTTGGTACTATCAAACCAGCCCGACTTGGCACTGTGTTGAAAGCGAAGGGAAGCCTATCCACCTTGTCGTTGATCAGCATTGACTCCAATTTATTGATTAAATTAGCCATTTTATATAACAGTGTTAATTAACTTCATGCATATTGCAAAATCCAAGCTCACTATAGGTTAACAGAGAAAACTCTAACCCCTCCTTTTGTTTTACCATACCCATGATTGTTTATTGGAAACAAGACCAGCGTTCCCACTGTGATATTAAAGTCAAGTATTGGAGAGTGCTTTTGTTACTTCTTTAGAAGTTTAGAATATGCCAAAAAGATGCTAGCTGGGGACTTGCAATTAATGAATTATTTGCTGTAAGTAGGTCAAATGACATTAGCTTTCAAAAATGAAAAGTAGTCTTATTCCACGTGCCAATTCTAAAGTAGATTAATAAGCCTTAAGCAGAAGATGGATGTGAAGAGGGATATGACATGAAAAGTTAAGCAACACTGCTGACAGCAAAGGGCTTACCTGCTGCAGATACAGGAGACAAAATACTATTTTGACACAAACATTGCTATTCAGACGACAGCAAAATTTACTCAGTCATGACAGTAAAATTTGCTCACATCAAAATGTGCTAATCAATTCTTAGTGTAAGCTAAGCACCTTAAGCAAAGGGTAGTTCAAGCGTAACTGGTATTTGATGGCAAAAAAGGCAACTTGGCCTGCGTTTCTCACCTCTACTCCATTCAAAAGCTTACTCTGTCTCAGATTCCTTCGGAGGGATACCAACGCAAGCCGCGAAACTGCACGAAAATGATGATTGAAAGAAAGATAGATTAGAAAAATGGAATAATGGTTCATGTTCTTTTCCTTCCAACTGCTTTGTTTGCCCTTTTAAATTTTTGAAGTCCTTTCTGGTGTCACCATGGTTGCACTGCAGCAAGTGTTCGGCTGTAAGCTGTCCATATTGCCAGCTTCTGGACTGCCTTCAGAAAACTTCCCGCTGGTTTTGTATAGAAATCACAAGCAGTAGAGATGACAAAGACTGCAGAAACCTTCTCATCTCCTTCTAGAGCAAGAGCATGTCTTTCACCCACTCTTAAGTAGACAACTTTCATCAGTCATGAGGGAGTCTCATGTTCAAGAGCTAGGCAGTGACAGCTGTAAATGACAAAAAGCAGACTGAAATTCTCTTGGGACTCCAGCAGAGAGCAATGAAGGAGGTTGAATTCACCTTCTTGGGAAGTTCTAAAATGCACGTTCACTTGAGCACAGGAGCTAAGCCATCGTAACCTTTGTTGAGTATGTCTGCGTAGACAGAGTTTCCATCACTGCAGAAGCAATGTTATTTAACCCACGTTATCATCTCTAGCTGCTAAGCTGCACTTCTTGCAAAGTATCTGCAACGTATTTTACAGGGTGGGCTTTTATGTGTAATTCCTGAGTAACAGTGCAAAGAGAAGTACTTGGGGTGTGGGGTGGGGGGGGAACCGCAACTCTTAGGTTTTTCAAATCATGGTTCCATTTGAAAGTCAAACAAGATGTCAAACCTTTCTTTCCTAGATGTATTACCAGCACAAACTGTACCAGAAATTTATGACCCGTAACTGTACCATGGACGCTCTTTCTCTGGACTATTCCTTAAGAAACAAAGTCCTCACTAGAAATAAAACAAAATTAGCCAAAGTATTGGCCTGGATTAGTTCCAAGGCTCTGTACTAAAGGCCAAACACATGTAATAATAGTAATAATAATAGAGTGGACTAAAAGTTAAATCAATAGAGCATTACTCAGTTCAAAGACATCTTGTGTCCTAATGTTCTCACAGAAGACTGTAAAAACCTGTCTATTTTTGTGGGTTTCTTTTATCCATTTAGCTGTACCTTCTACTTCTCTCCACTGTCTGAGAACATTGATGGTAAGGTTGGATGACCTCACGTCAACTTGTAGAAGTAAAGAAAGAGAAGCCAGTAAAGAAAGGCAAATTTGTTAATTGCAGGTGGAAAGAGGGAGGCCAACAAGAGAAAACAAAAGAACAGTAATAATGAAATGCTCCCCTGTCTTCTGTGAAAAGTAAAGGCACAGACAAGAAAGAACAAGAGCAAAATTCTCACTAGAGAAACGCACTTGATCTGACTCAAGTATTTTGCGGTACATTTCTTGCTGTTTTCTCATGCCAAACATATTAACCGTTGAAGGTATCCCTTTCCTCTTTCTGGAATACAGCGAGGAAGATGGCTGTGTCATTGCTGACAAGCTGCTATTCTCAGAGGTGTCCAGCTGAAAGTCCGAGATCAATTGATTTGCTCTGTCACTTTGATATGGCATGACTTACAGTTTCAGCACCTGAACTGGCCAGCCCTACAATTCTTTGCCCCTTGAATGGTTAGATAGGCTCCTTGGCAACTGGCATTTGTAAGGACATGAAACTATGCAGAATTTGCACCGTGAGATGATGCCAAATGAGTCACGCCGGTAGATTAACTAGGACATGCAAGGCGGAGAGAGGGAAATGAGAGCACAAGAAGAGAGTACACAAGAAGAGAGTACAATCTCCTTTTTTCTGAAACACTGTAGAGATCAAAGTGAACACAAATCCTCCTAGGGGTAGTTCTTGCAAAAGACTAAGAGTTCTTTTTGTGTTCACAGGCCTGGAATCACAGGCCTGGAAGCTTTGGATCACGGCAAAATGCAGATGACAAAACGAGGCCTTGAAGTCACATCCAGTATGAAGCAGTATGAAAGAGGAAAGAAAGCAGCTGAGAGCGTCAACCCTGCTAAGTAGTCTCAGTATTCTTCTTGACATGAGCAGAAATTTGAAATGAGTCTCTGAAAATGGCAAAGGAGGCAGAAGAAAAGGGAGCGATGACTCCTCTGGCATAGTGTTTCCTAACAGGGATCTTCAAAATGGAAAGGTTGTATCATCCTTTCAACTGAAGGAAGGTATGAAAACAACAGGAAGGAAATGGCATCAAATACTCTGGGCAGTGTACTTCTAGACAGAAAGGCCACTGATGGAAAACCAACTAAACTGGCACCAATGCAGTGCAGCATTGTAACTAAAGCCAGAAATGTCCAGCGCTTCGCTCTCTGCCATTCCATTCAGATGCACACAGCAGCTCTGCAACATTCCTACTGATCATCTCCTTGGCAAACTGGGAGTGAGGGTCCGTGGTGATGCAGAGTCTCCAGGCAGACGCAAAGGAGAGCTGCTTTCTTACAAAAACCAGGCTTTTGAAACACTTAGGCCTTTCTCAGTTCCATAGCTTTAAGCCATAACAAACACAATTCAACCAACCACCATGCACCACGCTGTGAACACACGATGGTTCTAGAACTTGTTGATCTACCTCGAATTCAGCTGCCTCACCTTCCCACAGTCCTTTTCTACTTAGCCAAAGTAATGGGCCTCAGCCCAAGGCCTTCCTTTTGTAAGCTTCTAGCTCTATGCAGCAGCAAACCACTACTTTCTTCTGTGCCAAGACTTCAGGTAGACCATTTGCATCTGCCCTTCCAGTGAAACCTAATGAGGAGAGAAAAGCCTCTCAGAGATGTTCAGTCATTCCATTTTCTAGACAGGCCAAATCCAAAGAAAAGCAAGCTATGGGATTGTGTACTTGCTCTTACAAAACACCTGCTGCCCTCTGACAATCAACTAGCAGAAAACCAGCCAAACTGAGACTTGAGGCAAACAACCCTTGGAAGGGAATAATGATGTGATCAATAAAGACAACACTTTTCCAGGCTACCGAGATATTGGAAATGTCAGCAAAGGCTTGAGAGCAAAGGCTGAACTAATGGGGAAAGGGTAAAAGAATCGCAAGAAAAACATGACCAAAGGTTAAAACAATTCCAAGAAAAACATAGGCAACTAACCTGTTGGAGCCTTCAGGAAATCAGTGGCCGCTGATTTACATAGGCCATTCAAGTTAATTGACCCATGCACCTTCCACTCCTTTTTCGGCACCATAGGGTGAATTGAGACCATGGAATCACAATTCCTTGGATTCTGTTCTTAACTTTAGGAGAGAAGTACAGCAGCTGAAGTACCTGTTACTGATGTGAAACCCAAAAACACAGAGTTGACACATTTCATTCTTGGCCAATCACAACAAGCAAGACTAAGAGGATAAGGCTGGCTTATTTTCATGACACTTTTCTTCTTTTACAGCCTGCTCTGATTCCGGTGAAACTTTTCCATTAGCTTCTCTCTAAAAGGAGAAAGTCCAGTTCAATGTCCCGCCCTACTGCTGCAAGTATACCATTTCGTTTGTCGAGCCTAAAAATAGAATGGGAAGGTACGGTGCTCTCTGGAGCTAAGGGTCGCTCCCGGGCGTCTTTCGGCAGAAGCCGCGCTAAGGAGAGCGCTGTGAGCGGCACAATCGTCTTTGCGCGAAGAAGCCGCTTCTTCCCCTCCAGGAGCCTATTGGAAAAAAGTGGCTCCCAATATTACCAGTTAGATTGTGCCTGGGCCAGTCTGACCCTCGCTGCTGGGCCAAAGGCAGCAACTGCGGCGTGTCACCCCAGAGATACCTTAGCTTGCTGGTGGTTGCAGCTGGGCACTGAACAAGTCCAGGCTTGTAAGGGACCCCGTTACCTCAGGAGGATAGCTTCAGGCGATGGTGAAGAGAAAAAGGCGAGGATTCTGCTGGAGGGTTTAATGTCCAGAGGTTTATTCCATGGTTACAGAGGTCTGAACGTGAGGACCTGCTCCAACAGAACCAGGACCGCATGGTCTGATCACCTTTTTAAGCTCAGGGACAGGGGGAGGGGAGGTACAGGTGAGCCACCAACCAGGTGAGAGGGGCAGGGTCTCAGGAGAAGATGACACCCAGACAGGCCAATGACCCCTGGGCCTGAGTGGCATCCTTTGAACTTGACCAACCACACGACGCCTTGCTGGAATGTTAAGTCTGAGTGACAGGACTCACTCAGCATGGGGGTAAGGGGGAAGGGAGAGAGACATAGGCACACCTGGGAAAGTGACCTGGAAGGCCAAAATGGGACAATACAGCACACCACAACATCTCCCCCTAGTTTTGTTTAAAAAGAAGAGGACTGTGTTTGTGGTGCAGAATGATTGCCAAAGCATGGTTGGTAAATCAGTTCTTCCTCTACAGGAGGGTCAGTGTTTTCCACTGAGGGCTTCAAAAATGGTAGACCTCAGGAGGGGGAGATGAGCTTGAAATTAACTTGAGAACCATGCGTTTGATTAGTCCAAAAACAATGCTGACAACTACAATAACTATAACTAAAATAAACAGCACTAAAAACACAGTTTTCAGAATAGATCCCAACCAGCCCGAGAGTCCCCAGCCTTTGAACAGTCCATTCAGCCAGTTGTCAGTTTCTCTGTTGATGTCTGAGAGCCTTTGTCAAGGTAGTCCATATGTGGTTTGGGCTGCGGCACTATGCAGGAGGTCACAGGTGGGATGATCACGAGTAGGACGAGAAGCAGGCTCGGTCTCATGGTGTCTCGAGGCTACACACGAACAGTGGGATCTAAACTGGTACAAAAACTTGAAACAAACATATATTATAAACTATTCCAGATAGGAGGCTTAAATGGAATTTCCTCCAGAGAACACGGGCGGCGTTTTCTTCTCCAGGCAGCATGAGCAACCTGGGGTGCTTCTGTAGATTTCTCTGAGACCTTGGGAACATAGGGCTTTACCCATTTGGAAGGAACCCACCTTAAACCAGAGGGGGTGGACACACAGGCATATCCACGTCCCCAAGTAACCAATTTGTAGGGTCCCACCATTTTCCAAGTCTCAGGGTCCTTCACTAAAACTGGAGGTTTTTCTTTTATTAACCTATGATTGCTCCCCCCAAAGTGGCGTAGGATGGGTGGGTTCAGGCTGTCAAAAGAACAATTCAGAAAATTTATTGTGAATAGTGCCCTGGATAACCGGATGTGGGGAGGTTCCACCTTCAGAACCTGTTGTTGCTGGTCCAGGACCCTTTTATTATCACGGTGAGTTCTTTCTACAATGGCTTGACCTGTAGGGGAGTAGGGGATGCCAGTTTTATGCTCTACTCCCCATTGCTGCAGGAAGCTCCCGAATTCCTTGGATTTGTAAGCAGGCCCATTATCAGTTTTCAGCTCCTTGGGGATGCCCATGAAAGAAAAAGCCTGCAAGAGGTGCTTAGTAGCATCAATAGATGATTCTCCTGTGTGGGCAGAAGCATAGACCGCTCCAGAAAAGGTATCTACACTAACATGAACATATTTCTGCCGTCCAAAAGACTGTATGTGTGTTACATCTGTTTGCCACAGTTCACAACTGTTCAGTCCCCTTGGGTTTGCTCCCGTACTCACTGTAGGGAGTGCATGTTGTTGGCAATTTGGGCATGTGGCCACAATCGCTTTGGCCTGTTCTCGAGTGATGTTAAACTGACGAACCAGGCCAGGTGCATTTTGGTGGAAAAGCTGGTGGCTGATTTTTGCCTGTTCAAAAACATTTGGGAGAGTGGCCATCACTGCAGGTGCAGCAAGAGCATCTGCCCTTCTGTTGCCTTCAGCGATAAACCCTGGCAAGTCAGTGTGTGATCTGACATGCATCACATAAAATGGTTGCTCTCGGTGAGTGACTAACTTTACCAGTTTTGAGAGCAATTCAAAAAGTGCGATGTTAGACACATCTTGCAGTATTGCTTGATCTGCCCTGGATACTACTCCTGCCACATATGCAGAGTCTGTAATCAGATTAAATGGTTCTGAGAACCTTTTAAAGGCCCTAAAACCGCAGCCAATTCAGCAACCTGAGGTGAACCCTCCACCTCACCAATGTCTGTCTCCCACTGCTGGGTTTGAGGATCCTTCCAAGTCATAACGGACTTGTGGGACCTCCCGGACGCATCTGTAAAGACAGTTAGAGCCCTTTTTAAAGGTCTCCTACTTAGAGCACTTCTCAGTTTTAAGGTAAATTGAACATCTTGTTCGAACAATTTGTGAGCGGGCCGCGCTACCAAAATTTGTCCTGAGTAGGAATCCAGAGCAAACTGCAACACTTCCTTTTCTTGAAACAATTGTTCCAGTATTTTCATAGTATTTTGACCTGATTTTAACTCAACTGGAATGTGAATGCACTTAAAATCACATCCTGCTAACTCCCTGATCCGGGTCCTTGCTTTCCGGATCAGTTCTGCTACCAGCTCCTGAGGCTTTGTCAGTCTCTTGGACCTTTTGTGACTGAGGAAAACCCATTCTATGATCAAGAGAGGGTCCCTCTGGTCCCGGTCCTTTTTTGGTGTGTTCCTTGCCTTAGGTGTTTGTTTTTCCTCCCACTGGAAAATAATTCCATGGAGGTGTGGCAACTTACCGAGGATGATAAATTTGAATGGCAGGTCAGGCCGGCATCGGTTGGCCTGTCTTGTGGACATTGCAATCTGAACCTTTTCTAGAGCTTTCCGTGCTTCTGGGGTAACAGACCTAGGAGCACCTGGGTCCTCTCCCCCTTTCAATAAATTGAAAAGAGGGGCAAGGTCTTTATTAGTCAGACCGAGCCATGGTCTTACCCAATTCAAAGACCCACACAACCTGTGGACATCCGCAAGGGTCTTGATCTTTGGATTGATTTCTAATTTTTAAGGAACAATGGTCGTATTTCCAATTTCTAAGCCCAAATACTTCCAAGGTGGCATCTTTTGAATTTTCTTTTCCTGGAGCTCGAACCCTGCAACAATCAATGCATCAATCGTTAGGTCAAGCGCATGCATGAGTAAATCATCATTGGGGGCACACACAAGGATATCATCCATATAATGATAGATAATGGCCTTCTCTGCGGCTGCATGTACTGGGGAAAGCAGGGAAGACACATACCACTGGCAGATAGCTGGAGAGACCTTTAATCCCTGAGGAAGAACGGTCCAATGGTACCTTTTCATAGGAGATTCTATATCAATAGAAGGAACTGAGAATGCAAAACGCGGTGCATCGTCAGGGTGCAAGGGGATTTGGAAAAAACAATACTTAATATCAATAACAGCTAATTTCCAATCTTGGGGAAGCATTGTTGGGGATGGCATACTAGGTAGGGGAGAACCCATATCTTCAATTACATTATTAATTTGTCGGAGGTCGCAGAGGAGCCGCCATCTCTTTTTGTCAGCTTTTTGGATGACAAACACTGGAGAGTTCCATGGGGACATGGTCTCCACAATGTGGCCCTTTTTTAGTTGCTCTTCCACTAGTTCTTCAAGCACCTTTATTTTTTGTTTACTTAGCGGCCACTGTTTCACCTGAACTGGTTTGTCTGTTATCCACTTCAGTTTTTGGGTGGGGCGCTGTTGTTCAGTGACTGCTGCACAAATATGCTGTGGAGAGTCTGGAATATCAATTGTGCCACCCCACTGGGCCATTAAATCTCTCCCTGACAAAGGTTCTGAATAATCCAACACAAATGGACAGATATTAGCCAATTGTCCGTTTGATCCCTCAAATTGAATAATGCTTTTGGATTGTCTTGCCAATTGCAGACCTCCTACACCTTGAAGGTGACTGGCAACATTTTGCAAAGGCCAATGTGCTGGCCAGTCTTGTACTGGAATTACTGTGCAGTCTGCACCTGTGTCTACAAGCATCTCAATGCGTTTAGACTCCCCACCCCCACTGACATTACACCATAATTTGGGTTTGTCTTTCCCAATAACTTGGACCCGGGCGACTGTGGGCCCTTGTTTTTTGATATTTTCAGGTAAAGATGGCACAGGGATAGCTTGTGCAACAATTTGTCCCTTGGGAAGAAACAGGGGTGGGTGGAAACAATGCAGGCCGAGAACGAATGGCTCAGGATCTGATGTTGTCATTCCCGGAGCAATTTCGATCTCTTGTGGTGTGTGTTTGGTGTCCCCAATGACGATGTACTTACAACGAATCCGGTTCCAAGTACCTTTCTGTTCAGGATTTACAGACACAAAATGCCAATCAGTGTCCTCCAGATGGAGTGACTCAGTCAGCTGCAACCTGTAAGGCTCATTGACAGAAGACGTGGTTAACACAGGATCACTTAAATCATACACAGTCTTTGAAGCACCTGCTTCACTTACACAAACATTAATATTATCGCGCGCTTGATTTGTTTTGCTACCCTTATTCCCTTGGCCTGCTCTTTTTGTGTCTGCGCGCCTGGCAGGCCGGCGCTGGCTCTTCAGTTTTTTTGTTGGTGTTGACCCCCAGGGAGGGCTTGGAGTTCTCCTCCCCTGCCATTTCTAAATTCATGAAATTCCCTTTTCAGGGGGCACTGGTTACTCCAGTGCCCTAGGTTGTTACAAAGCAGGCATGGTTTTGTGGGCTCAACCATTGCTGGTCTCCGCTGCTGCCCAGGGTACTGCTGTGCTGAGGGGAAAGGCGCAGGGCTGGCAACGGCGACACGCTGAGGTGGTCTTGGCAGCAGCCTTGGTCTGGTGTCTTCAGCCACACTCATCAGAGGCACTTTCCTGTTACACACTAGAAGCATATCTTTTAACGTTGGAGAAGGTTGAAAAGGAAGGATCAGGATTGCTGCTTGACACTGTTCATTTGCATTTGTAAATGCCATTTCTTCTAAAATTGCTTCCCTAGCATTCTCTTTTTTAACTTGTATTTCAATAGCTCTAGTTAACCTTTCTACAAATTTCAAAAAAGGCTCTGATGGTAGCTGTTTAATTTTACTATAGGGTTCAAAAGGCCCCTCAGGTTGTAGGGAAAAGAATGCTTTTTCAGCTGCTTCTTTTACTTTCTCAAGAGTTTCTGCAGGAATTGCAGTAGCTTGGATCGAGGGAGAAGACCATTGGCCCTCACCACAGAGGTGCTCAATGGTGATAGGGTTACCACTGTTGTCTTTGGCTGTGTTTGGATCAGCATGCAAGCCTGGGAGAGCATCTTTTAGCATTTGTTTCCATGGTATTTCCCATAATTTAAATTCCGTGGAGGTCATGAGACAGGAAAAAAGCTGTTTTAAATCATGTGGAATCACTACAGTCCTACTCAATTCAGAATTTAAAAGGCCACGGAAATATGGACTGTGTGGACCATATTCTTTATGAGATTTACAGATCTCTTTAATCAATTGTCGTCCAAAAGAACTCCAATTAGCAGTTGGAGCTGCTCCCCCCTGAGCTGCAGGCTGAAAGGTAACAGGAGCCAGTGACAACATGGGACTATGCATTGAATCTTCTGTTCCCTGCTCTGTATCCCTTGAAACAGAAGCATTGGGAACACAGATACAGGTTTGGGGAATGGCAGTGGGTGTGTCCCCACTGTGGGAACCCGGGGGGGGGGCGGGGATGCAACAGGGACAGGGGGCGGGGACAGGGGGCCGGCAAGGGGCGGGGATACCGTGGGAAAAGGGGGCGGGGACACATGGTGACATCACGTCAGCAGACGCCCCCTGGGAGGAGTAGAGGGGTGGAGCTGAGGGTATTGCAGGAAAGGGAGGGGGAGGGGGGAAGGTGTCACGAGGAACAGGAGGAGAGGGGGATGGGGCTGGAGTTTTGGGATGCTTAAGGGGATTTTGGGAAGAAGAAGACCAGGTTTGGGAAGATGCCACGTGGCATCCACCATCTTGTGGACCCCCTAGGGGCTGGGGGCCATTTTGGGTATCACTGCTCTCAAGAAAGCTAACACGTGCTGTGGGTTTCTGAGGATGGGACACAGGGGATTGGGAAAGGTTCCACGCAGCCTGGCCAGGGCCTTGTGGACAGGGCAACTCAGGCATTTCAACAGACTTTGGGCGTCGACTTCCCTATGAGTTTGATCTGTTTAAAATACTAAGTTTTGGGGAAAGAGGTTTAGGGGTTTTAGAGCTAGGAGAGGGAGAAACAGGGAGAGCAGAGGTACATGGCTTTACATTTGGCTTTTTCTCCATTTCCTTTTGTTTGAGCAATGCTGTTCGAATTTGTAAACTCCAAAACACAAATTTAGCTGAGGGTGCATTGCCAGATTGTCCTAAGGTTATCAATTCATTTCCAACTTTATCCCAGAATTGAATATTGTGGATTTCTTCAGGGGAGATTTGTGGGAAGTGGAGGAAAAGCCATCTTATAAACTGTTTCAATTTTCCTTTAGAGAACTTAACATTACCACTGTCTAAAATGCTTACAATATTATAATACACTCCTTTTTGTACAATGCTGAGTTTCAAACCCATGTTAGATGTAAAAAGCAAAGTACTAAATCCTGCCTGACCAAAAACAAAGCCAAAATCAGCTACCGATTTCAAAAAAAAAAAAAAAATACAGATAGGAAAGCGATAACGAGCCGACAAAAGCTTCACAATGCAGCTGTATATACTGCTTTTAAAATTCCCGGGCAGCAGCAGCAGGGCACGCCCTGCCTAGCTGTGGCAGAAACAAAGCCTCCCCCGCCGTGGAATACACCCCCCCGCGGAGCAGAGAGAGCAGCCACGCCACGTGGCAAGCCGAAACCGGGGCCCCCCGCGCCGCGTGTGCAGAGAACCCCCCTTCCTCCACAGAAAGAGAGAAAGAGAGTCCCCCGCGGCAAGAGAGCCGAGAGCCCCCCCTCCCCCGCACAGAGAGAGAGAGAGAGAGATCTCCCGACCACGTGGAGAGAGCCGAGCCTGCAGAGCCAAGAGGAAGAGAGAGAGAGCTCCCGCGCGAATTCCGAAAGACAGCAAAACACGCGGCAGAAAGCTAATAGCTAGAAATCAATGAATTCCCGTCTGTGGGGCTGCGCAGCCAAAAATGCAAATGCAAAAAGGAACAGAACTCACGGCAGAGTCTGTTTTTGAGCTCCTGCCCTACCGAGAGCAGAGATACTCACCCGAAATGGAAGCTGTAGCTGGCTGGGTACAGGCAGGTCTCTTCACCGGAACAGGACCCCTCTGTGGGCGAGAGAGGCTCCCCTGTTCTTCCTCTGGAAAATCTGCCCACCAGAAAGGAGCTGGGCTTTCCACAGGCGCCGAACAGTCCACGAAACTTTTTCTGGGAATATTCCCAAAGTCTCTAGCCGAGGGCCTTGCAACCAAAGCCCCTTTCAGCTGGATGCACGGCTGCCAGAAGCTTCTCCAAGGTGCTGCGGGTCCGTCGTGGGCTGCAGAGTCGCTTTGCCCACCTCAGGGACGCCAAATATTGGGAAAAAAAGGCTCCCAATATTACCAGTTAGATTGTGCCTGGGCCAGTCTGACCCTCGCTGCTGGGCCAAAGGCAGCAACTGCGGTGTGTCACCCCAGAGATCCCTTAGCTTGCTGGTGGTTGCAGCTGGGCACTGAACAAGTCCAGGCTTGTAAGGGACCCCGTTACCTCAGGAGGATAGCTTCAGGCGATGGTGAAGAGAAAAAGGAGAGGATTCTGCTGGAGGGTTTAATGTCCAGAGGTTTATTCCATGGTTACAGAGGTCTGAACGTGAGGACCTGCTCCAACAGAACACCGACCGCATGGTCTGATGACCTTTTTAAGCTCAGGGACAGGGGGAGGGGAGGTACAGGTGAGCCACCAACCAGGTGAGAGGGGCAGGGTCTCAGGGGAAGATGACACCCAGACAGGCCAATGACCCCTGGGCCTGAGTGGCATCCTTTGAACTTGACCAACCACACGACGCCTTGCTGGAATGTTAAGTCTGAGTGACAGGACTCACTCAGCATGGGGGCAAGGGGGAAGGGAGAGAGGTATTGGCACACCTGGGAAAGTGACCTGGAAGGCCAAAATGGGACATTACAGCACACCACAACAGTGTACAAAAAGCTGCATGTTTGCAAATGATTCATGAGAAAAAGTTAATTCCTGGTTTTTAATCCCCGATGCAACTGCCTGTGAAGCCTGAAATTATGACCCCTTTAATTCGTGGGCTTCCAGAAACATTGAAATCAACAGCAATCACTATTCAAAAAACAATTATGGCTTTAAGCCAAATAGATAGACTGGACAGATTTCTTAACAACTCCACTGGTCAGTCTGAGTCTACTGACACTGCACCATCACCCTATACACCAACACAGACCCCCACAACACCATCTGATACATCTAGTAGCCGAAAGATTTGGACATGGAGTGAGGTAGCAGTTGATTTAATAAATTATTGTAGACAGTATGGGCCTGTAAAAACCCTGGAAGAAAAATGAGAAAAAACAAAAGGTGTCCGATTTATTGGAACTCCTAACACTGAAAACCCAGAACCAGGAAAACAAATTTCCAACAGACAACGCTGGTGGATGCTGGAATAAAAAAAGGGGTTCCCCGGGACATAATGGATGGTTTACCACTTGAAAAATTGCAGAAAATCATAACTAACTGGAATTTTAGGAGATCAACCCATCCAGCCAGCCCAGTGCCCCGATCCCCCTCCCTCACCAGAAACTAACAAACACTCCTACCAATACACAGTTCAGTACACACAGTACATCACAGTCTCTCCCGCAGAACACAGCCAGTGAGCCAAAGTTAACCCTTTCCCAGTTTCTCCCTTGAAATCTGGGCAGTGAGGCTGCATCTCAGCCTCTCCCAGAGAACACACCCAGTGAGCCAAAATTAGCTTTCTCAGCTTCCTTCACAGAACTTGCACAGTGAAACCCTGGCTGCGTGTCTCCTGAAAAGCACCAGCAGTAAGCTAGAAGTAACTCTTTCGCAACTTCTTTCACAGAGCCTAAGCAACATAACTGCCCACCCGCCCATACCCCAAAACACAAACAGTGTTCTCTTCATCAACAGAGATTTCGGGAAACTAATATCTTCACCGCTTACAGGTGAG
Source organism: Melospiza melodia melodia (assembly GCF_035770615.1). Taxonomy (NCBI): domain Eukaryota; kingdom Metazoa; phylum Chordata; class Aves; order Passeriformes; family Passerellidae; genus Melospiza; species Melospiza melodia. The sequence continues at coordinate 8,870,598 of NC_086200.1, forward strand.
CGAAGGGACGGACGTTGGGTTTACTTACGAATGCTCACAAAAAATAAATCAGGAGACATGTTAATTACAGCAATCACGGGCCCCAAAAAAGTTCTGGTGACCTGTATTGTTGATACGGGAGCCCAGATCTCTGCACTAACACATAGAGATGCCCAGAAGTGTGGAGTTGTTCCAACAAAAAGGCAATGCCGCATTCTTAATGCTTTAGGAACCATAGAACCCATGAATGTTGCTTTAGTCAAAGTAACACTCCCTGGAGAAGAAAATCAATTGGTAGTCAAAATGGTAATTGGGGACATACCGAATAATCTGCTAGGGATGGATGTCCTCTCAGGAAGGCCTTGGGAAGACACCGAGGGTTTCCTGTGGTCTTTTGGCACTCCGCCACTTAATATTAGACTGCTTCAGGCCGCACCCGCACTGCCTTACAGTAAACCAATCAATATGAAACAGTATCCCTTGCCTTCTGGAGCTAGAGAAAGCATCAAACCAGTTATTCAGGAATTGTGTGATCAAGGAATAATTATTAACACACACTCCCCATACAATTCACCCGTGTGGCCAGTCCGAAAGCCTAACGGGAAGTGGAGTCTTACGGTTGATTACTGTAGGCTCAATGCCAACAGTGATCCTCTGACTGCAGCAGTGCCAAATTTAGCTGAATCAATAACATCAATACAAGAAAAAGCTCACACAGTCATGGCAACCATAGATGTCAAAGACATGTTCTTCATGATACCTATACAGCCCGAGGACATGGATCACTTTGCATTCACATGGATGCAACATGGGACAACAGTACACATTCACTAGACTCCCTCAGGGATACAAACACTCTCCAACACTAGCACACCATGCTTTAGCTAAGGAATTAGAAAAAATACCTAAACCTGACACTGTAGCTTTGTACCAATACATTGATGACATTTTGGTAGGAGGAGAGGAAATTAAAGAGGTGGGGGATCTCCAGCAGAACATAATCTCTCATCTAGAGAGCCTTGATTTAAAGATTCCCTCAGAGAAAATTCAAAGGCCTTCTCAGGAAGTGAAATTCCTGGGAATTTGGTGGCGATCTGGCAGCACATGCATCCCACCTGACACTCTAACTTCTCTTGAGCAGATGAAAATGCCTGAAAACAAAAAAGACCTCCAGCAAGCCTTAGGACTGTTAGTATTCTGGAGGAAACACATCCCAGATTTTTCAATCATTGCTAGGCCCCTTTACAATTTACTGAGAAAGGGAATCAAATGGGATTGGACTCCTTCTCAGGAGGAAGCACTCCAATTATTGATTTTTGAAGCCACTGTACATCAGGCATTGGGGTCCATTCACCCTAAAGACCCTTTCCAAGTGGAATAGGGATTTGCCTCCTCAGGGCTATCAATACACATCTGGCAGCGAGGTCCTGAGGGTCCAACAAGGTCTGTCAGCTTCTTTTCCCGTGGTTTTAAAGATGCTGAGAAAAGATACACTACTTGGGAAAAGGGATTGTTTGTTGTTAGCTTAGCTCTCATTGAAGTAGAGAAAATCACACGGCAGCAAGCTATCATCTTGAGAGGTCTCTTAAAGGTGATTAAAGCTGTCACAAACGGGACCCCTCCACCTGATGGCATAGCTCAAAAGTCGTCAGTCAGGAAATGGTATGTTCAAATAGAGTATTACTGCAATACCTTTTCTGTCACAGAAGGTGCTGCAAAATTCTTGGCAATACAAGACACTGAGAGCCTGGATAGTAGCCAAGACAAACCTGCTTCTGTAATAAAAATAGCACCACCATTCTCACCTGAAATAGCAGCAAACTGCTGGTTTACAGATGCTTCCTCAAAGCGGGAAGGAAAAATATGGAAATATAAGGCGGCTGCCTTACATATTTCATCTGGTGAAAAGATTATCACAGAAGGGGAGGGCAGCGCTCAGGTAGGAGAACTCATAGCCCTCTGGAGTGTCTTCCAGCGTGAGGCACAAAACACTTCTCCTGTTTACATCTATACTGATTCTGTACTCGGCACTGGTGAGGCCTCACCTGGAGTATTGCATCCAGTTCTGGGCCACTCACTTTAGGAGGGATGTTGAGTTGCTTGAGCGTGTCCAGAGGAGGGCAACGAGGCTGGTGAGGGGCTTGGAGCACAAGCCATATGAAGAACGAATGAGGGAGCTGGGGTTGTTTAGCCTGGAGAAAAGGAGACTAAGGGGTAACCTTATCACTCTCTACAACTTCCTGAATGGTGGCTGTGGTGAGCTGGGTGTCAGTCTCTTTCTCTGGGCAACAACAGATAGAACAAAAGGACACAGTCTCAAGCTGCGTCAAGGGAGATGCAAGTTAGAATTAAGAAGGAAGCATTTTACAGAAAGGGTGGTCAGATACTGGAATCATCTACCCAGTGAGGTGGTAGAGTCATCATCCCTCGAAGAGTTCAAAAAAAGTCTGGATGTGGCACTTTCTGCCATGATCTAGTTGAATTGTTAGAACATGTGTTGGACTTGATGATCTTACAGGTCTCTTCCAGCCTTGAATTTCTGTGATTCTGTGATATGCGGTATACAAAGGCTGCACTGAGTGGCTCCCTTTCTGGCAACAGAATGGCTGGGAAGTTAACAGAATCCCAGTGTGGCAGAAAGATAAATGGAAAGAAATCCTAGAAATTGCCAGTAAAGGAAACTTTCTGGTCGGTTGGGTAGCTTCTCATCAAACTGATGGGAATCAAGCAGGTGAATGTAACAACAGAGTTGATGAACTAGCAAGGCTTAGCCCCTTGAAAAAAGAAGAAACTATTTCAGAGGATTGGAATCAACTGTTAGAATGGTTACATGTAAAAAGGCAGCACACAGGTGCCAAAGATCTGTATCAGGAAGCACACGCCCACGGCTGGCCAGTCACCAGGGAAATATGTAAAACATGCATATCGGCCTGCGAACAGTGCCGCAAGCGACTGGAAAGGCATCCTTTAGAGGATGACCCTCTGCATTTAAGGAAAGGTAAAGGCTTGTGGGATGCCTGACAGGTAGATTATATTGGTCCTTTTAAGAAATCAGGAGGTAAACATTTTGTGTTAGTAGGAGTGGAAATTGTATCTGCGTTGGTACAAGCTGATGCTTTTAAAAGGGCCACAGGTGACAATACAGTTAAGCCTTGCAGAGGTGGTTTGGAACTTTTCCAAAGCCGCAAGAAATTCAGTCTGACAACGGGTGTCACTTTACTGCCAAGGTGGTTCAGGATTGGGCCAGAGCTGAAGGCATAAGGTGGACTTTTCATACTCCGTACTACCCTCAGGCTAACGGGATCGTAGAAAGGACAAATGGCCTTTTAAAGCGGTTCCTTAAGCCCCACAAAGCAAGCTGGGACTGTCAGCTGTGGGAGGCTGTTAAAGGGGTAAATAGCAGGTGGGGGGTGAATGGCTGCCCCAAAGTCACTGCTTTTTACCCCACACCTCCAAGCATCATCCCTTCGCTGGAAGGTCCTGACAATGCAAACAATCCATCACATTACCCTGGACAACCTGTCTTAGTGGACCTCCCCTCGGTGGGCAAAGTACCACTTGTGCTGAAAACCCCTCTGAATAAATATGCGTGGGTAGCCTCTGACGCTCTTGGAAAAGAGCACCGCATACACACACGCTGGATAATCCCCTCATTTTAAACTCCTTTCTGCCTCTCAGTGGCAGGATTTTTTGTTGTTCTTGCTTTTACAGGTGAACCCTGAGGGACATGAGAATCGTCTGAAAACATGATAACCTTGCTAATACTTTTCTGCATTTTACCTCAATTTCATGGACAACCCCCTGGTGAGCAGCTGTGGCCTGAAGCCATCGTTCAGCACACCAATGCCCTTGGAACTTATCCCCAAGGGCTGTTACCTGAGCCTGGCAACCCTAGTGCAGCATGACTCCAAGGTGTACCGCCCGAATGAGTGGAGGTGGGACAAGAATGAGTTGATGAGAACCCTGACGGGAACAGTTGGTGAGTCAATTGTGGTAACATGCAGAAAGGTGGAAGGAACCCTCCATGAAAAGGCCACCTCCATCATAATTGCTGGAAATTTTATGGAAGCAGGTGGAAAGAATCATCTGGATATCCCCTCAGAAAAATTGTGTCCCACAAAGAAATGGGGGTGTTCCAAAATAGAAAGTCCCATTACTCTGTGTTGCTGCCAGGAACATGTTGGTAGTTATGTTTCTAGTACCAAAATCACCAATGTTGCAATTACAAAAGATTGTAATGATGAATCATTTGATTGCTGGTACAGTTTTGCCTTGATCAAACCCATTTATGTGACATGTCATTGGGAGAATGACACAGCTAGTCTGTTAGGACTAAGAGGCTTGGTTTACACATTTAAGATAAATACTGTACCAAAACCCACACCGAGTGCTGTAATTACACTCTCTCAGACCCAAAGTGTGAACCTTTTTTCTAACGTCACACCCCAATTGGCAGAGGCAGCAGGGAACTCCTTCGAGTGGCCCTGGTCTCAAGCCTTCCTACAATCCACCAGATCTATGGGAGATGTCACGGGTCTGAACTTGCTAACAGTAGTTACACATGAGGATAAATTGTACACTAGACAAGAATGGGAAAGATGCAAAACCTGGCAGCTTCAAGGAATAGTGGGTGAACTAATTAGTGTTGGGTGTTGAATGCTTAATGGGTCTAATTACAGCAAAGCAATGTCAATCAGTGCTTCCACAGATCGGGAAAACAAACAGAAGCAAATCTGTATGCATCCAAGTGTACGGGATTGCTGGCACAGCTTCACATTAATCGACACTACAGAAGTAATTTGTCTCTGGGCCAAGGATACTCAAGGCCTTTCTTTTAAATTTGTAATAAATGCTGAAACCACTGTTACCACTGTTACCACTTCACCCATACCACCGGTCATACTCATCCCGATAATTTTCATGATTGGACCTTATGTGATCAGGAAAACTGGCCAACAACAAATATCGTTCAATCCAGCATGGTCTCTCAAACAGGTCAAATTACTAATGCAGAACAATGTTTCAGATATACAGCCAGCCTGTTCTCCGTTCCTACAAACCTCTTTTGAAGGCTGGACCACTTGGCTTTGGAAACGAAGCTCTTTTAAGGGAACACCAAGGGATGTGACCGGTGTTGTGGGTACAGGATTGGGAATTCTGAATAGCATTGATTCTGAAGTACTAATGAACAAATTGGCTGCTACAACTAGAGACCTGACCAGATTGCAGCAACCACTGAGGTCATCTCTGTCAGCCTTGGGGACGCACCAGTGGCTGCTGTCAAACATTTTGCCAAATTGGGAAAGAGTGAATGTGAATGATCACAAATTGGTAATTGATGCACTTAGTGCTACACAGAACAATGTTTCCTTAGCCCTCAGCTGTATCCAGGCACAATTGTGGATGCAATCAGTCTCTGCTGCAATTATAAGAGAGGGCAAGGAAAGCACCTTCCCCACAGAAATTCGGAAGATAATCTCGGACAGTGCCACTGAATTTGAAAGGGAATTCCAATCCTGGTGGAACCTGGTGAACTTTACCTATGACCCGATTTCAAACACAGCCACTGCTTAACCATACACAATGCCTCTGTACATTTGGTCTTCCCTGTTATTGCATTAGGATTAAACCATGACGGAGCTGTTCTCTATCCTACTGAACATAGGGGATGGGCCCGTCAGGTTGATGACAAATGGCAAACTGTTAATCTGGAAACTTGTATTGTCCGAGAACAGCAAGGGTTTATCTGTGAAAGCAATGCAATTGTAGCTCAGGACATCTGTTTGGACACAGAGCAGAACATCTGTCATTTCGAGATTCGTCCACATGAGGATACCCAGACAGTTCTTATATACATAGGCAATGGCTATGCTTGCTTTAGAACGACATTCTCTTTTTGTAGAAGATGTTATGGTAAATACAAAGAATCATTCAAACTTTTGTGCTTGTAACTTTACTAAGATAGTAGGATGTGATTTCTCTTACTAAGCTCTAGTTACTTCTCACCACCTACTGCAATCCAACTACACGCTGATCCAGAAGCTGATGCCCACTCCTATCGGAATGAACCTCACCCTCGTGAGACAACTGTTGCTCCATCAGGACCTGGTTGACATCCTCGAGAAAATCAAGGAGAGCGGACAGAAGACTCTGGTGACTGTTCATCACAACGTGAGACAAATACACCGGGTTATGGAGAGGGTAAAGCAGGATGCTGAGCATAGGTGGTGGGATAGTCTCTTTGGGTGTTCACCTACTGCCACAGGTGTTCTGAACAGTGTGCGCCATCCAATTGTTGTTCTTTTGATCCTAGTTACGCTTGGCTTTATCTTGTCAGCAGCTGTATTCATTCTGAATTGGAACATGATGAAAAAGCTTAAGAGATTGTCAACTGTAGTTAATGCACACCGCTTAGCTGATGTACTATATACAATAGATGTCCCCAAAACACTTGATACGAAACAGTTATGAATCAAGCATATGTGCTTTAGAACAACTTCTTAATCATCAAGTATGATTTACAGAAAGTTACTTTAAGTTTTAGAAAATAATTTTAAAAGACAATGATTATATTATGATTTGTTTGTTGCTTTGATTATTTGTGATTTGTTTTAATCATTTTGAAATTGTTAAACAAATGATATTGCTTTAATTGATTAATACTTTTGAAATTGTTAAAATTAATCATAATTTTTTTAAATTGTTATAACAAATAACCACATGTGAAATTGTTATGATGATTAATATTAATTATGTTTATGTTTGTTGGTTCCCCTTTCCCCTCCTTCTTTCTTTTCCTTCTCTTCCCCTTTTATCCCCTCTCCCCTGTCATCCCTACTTTTCCGGGGTTATGCTACCGACGTGCAATGAGTTTCGAAGACACTCTAGAGCTCTGCTGATGAAGATTCCTCAAGACAATCGTGAGTCACGGGATCGTGTGGAAGTCCATCCGAAAATCCTTCAATTTTTGCCTCACAATTGTCATGAGAAAAAGACCACCGAAGGGTTAAAAACTGTCGAGCCAGTTGGGAAAGAAAGTCTCCTGCTTATCTAGTGTGTTCAGAGGTGGTGTTTGCAGAACATGCCATGCTGTACTCGAAGGGGGCATGCTGCCCTTTTCTGGACAATTGAACTGGACTTTCTTCCAAACTTCAGGCCTGGCTGGACTGAGCTCTGGGGTGGCTCCCCGCCCCTCCATGAGAAGACCCCTCTTGCCTGTCTTCAACCACCGTGACGGACCAACAGAGATGAGAATCCCCTCTTTAAGGAACCAAGAAGCCCTCTGGCACCCTATTGGCACCCCCATGGTACCCTATTGGCACCCCCCTGGCAACCTCCTTCCAGAGACTGGGACTGTACCCCCTCCCAACTTGGGGAGGGGGGAAAACCTGCCCAGAGTAAACGTACCTGTGAGCATTCGGCCATGAAAAAAATGGAACAGTCTCACCCCCTCCTCCTGTTCCCATTCTTCTCACCTCCATGGAAACCTAATTTTGGCCACCCTTCCCCCAACCAAGAATAGTATATCTTGGGGTTCAGTTCGACTGCCTCTTTGAGATATCCCCAAGACGTGTACCAGCGAGTTTTGGCGGCGGGACCCCGAAGACATCATGTTTTGGTAGCTATACCCCATTCCCTAACCTTCTTTCCTCCCTTTTTCCCTTGTCCTACCCTTCTCTTCGCCGGATCCCCTAACCAAACGCATATTTAGCTGTGGCGCTAATCAATAAAATTGCATCTTGTTGATTTGTTACTGCAAAACCCTTGTGCCTTTGTTGGTAATTTTTGCACCCAAAAATCATTCGTCACCCGTTCATTTCGGGCGGACCTTCACAATGTCCCTGGTGTAAAACGGGGCTCTCAAGCAACTGCGCATCTGCAAGACGATAAACAATTGTCTTGGTTTGAAGAGAGAGGTGTCTGCTAATGAAGGCAGAGAGCTTCTCTGAAATGGAAAATGTAAATCCCCTCCATTCAAATGATTCTACAGCACACTCGTTCCTGTCTGACCCGGAGCCTTTCCAAGGTGTTCTTCCTGCAGCTGAGCTCGAGGCCAGACCACAGGACTTGGTGACCTGTGGCCTTCCCGAGGCTTCTCTTCTGCAGATGTCCTCACAAATTTAGTCATTATCATGGAGCAGAGACCCCTGAAAGCGCCCAAGGTGGCCTGGGGGGAAGACGAGGAAGAAGGCCCTGGAGCAGCCCCAGCACATGAAACCAAAGGGGTGGTGCCATTTGAGCTGCCGCAGGAGGGTGAGTGGCAGAGCTGGACCACAGGGTTGGTGCCTGCAGCCAACCTGGTGCCATTCCATCCCATCCCATTTTATCCCATCCCACCCAATGCCATCCCATTCCCATGGACAGGACAGAAGAGGGCCTGGGCAGACACCCCACAGGGGCCGTGCTCCATCCCCTGGGGCATCCTGGGACTGTCCCTGCCTGGGGAGCGCAGGGCTGGGCTCTGTTCTCCGGCCTCTCCCGCAGCCCCTCATCTCTGGCTGCGCTCGCTCTTTGCCAGGTGCAGCCCTGCAGTGCCCACTGGAGCAGGACCCCGCCCGTGGCCTCTTCCGCAGAACAGCCCAGGTACCTGCAGCCACCCCCACCTGGGCTGGGCCTGCTGGCACCGCGCTTGGAGCATTCCCTGCAACATCCCTGGCTTCTTGCCCTTCTCCTACAGCTGGTTTGCAAATTCATCAAGAAAATTCGGGCGGAAGAGACCAGCACCTTGGGCACTGGGCTCAGAGCATATTCGCACATCTTCAAAACCAAGACCAGTGGTGCCCTGCTGGATATGCTCGTAGAGGAGGGCTTTTCCAATCCAAAGCAAGTAAGCAGCCTGTGGCCAGGGTTTGATCCTCCCAGCAATCGCTTGGTCTCCCAAGCCACGCCTGCTGGTCACTGTAACTCTTTGAGGCCGTGGCAGTGTGGTGGGAAGGGAAGCACTTCTGTGGGGAAGCTGGGGACATTCCTCCCTCCGGCAGCTTTCCAAGTCTCCCTGTGCCTTCCTCAGGTTCCTGCCCTGGTCAGGTACATCCACCAGTGGCTCCTGGCCAATCAGTTTGCTGAGCACAGGCTGAACAGGACCCTGCTGGATCTCACCAAAGCACAGCCTGCTGACGTAGTCATGATGCTCCTGTGTGTGGCCCTGTCCTGTGACAGGTATGGGGCCCACCTGCCCACAGGGCTCAGGGCTCGCCAGCCCATCAGCCTGTACAGCCTGGCCCAGGTGTCTGACCAAGAGAGAGTTCCAGGGCCCTCTGGCTGCTCCCTTAGCCAGCCCCGGCACGTCAGCCCCCGAGCCTGCTGCCGTGCTCCCTCGCTGCCCCTCAGTGGCCTGGACTGCCTGTGTGCTGTTGGCGAGTAGCAATGGGCACAGGCAGAGCTGGCAGCCGGTTCAGGTCCCCACTGCTGCCCAGGCCACGGTGCTGTGTCTGGGACCCCCCTGAGACAGAGCTCTAACCCTACAGAGCTGCCATCACCATGTGGAAAAGCATCATGTCCTCGCCCAGGACTGCAGAGCCAGCGCTGCTGATACTCCTGGATGTGCTGGGGAGCTGGCCAGAGCACAGCACGTGCCCCTCCAATGGGGACAAAACGGGTGTCTTTGTCCTGGCTGTGAGTTTCTGCAACTGGCCTTTGCTGTCCCCAAGGCTGCCTCTCCAGCAACTCTCCATCCTCCTTCCCCCACTGCATCTCCCTGCCTCAGGCTCTGGGTTGAAACCCAGCCCAGGGGCAGCTTCAGGCCCACCAGGCCCCGTGCTTCCCCTGCATCTCTCTGAGCCTCTCCCTGCCCTGCTTGGGCCCGGCCACACGGACACCTGGGCACTGAGCGCTGTCTTGGGGGGCTTTGTCCTTTGCAGGCAACTGTGGTGATGTGGAAGATCCTCCAGATGCCCTGTGTCTCACATATGGTGACAGTCTGTTTGCCCTGCCTCTTTCTGCATCTGCTCTCCCAAGTGTTTTTCAGCACTCTGGATATGCCAGAGGAGGTCGACACCTTCTGGAAGGGATGCCAGGAAGAGCACGGCCTTGCCACCAGCCCCAACAGGTGCTCCATCCCACTCTTCCTGTCCCTGCCATGCCCCTGGCCAGGATCCAGTGCTCCCAGCTTGACCTGGGCTTTCCTCTGCATGCAGGTTTGCAGTGCAGACTCTGAAGTCCCTGCTCTGCCGAATGCAGCACGAGGATGTGGTGGTGGCAATGGAACGCAATTGTGGCTGGGACACGCTGCTGTGTGCTGACACCCACCACTATGCCGTGGGTCTGCTGGCCAGGTGAGACCCCCTTCTCCCCACTGCCTCTGACATTTGTGCTCTGTGGCCAGGGAGCTCCACACGGTCCCCGAGGTCGTGGGCCAGAGGGCCATGTCACCGAGGGATGGCCAAGCAGACTGGAAGAGGCTGGGAGAGGAGGGTGCCCACCAGGAGCTGCCTCCCAAATAGCCCAGGGCCTCTTGCAAGATGCTGGGGAAAGACCAGACCTGTGTGTGTCAGTCCTGGCAGAGGTTTGTCCCCCTGGCCCACAGTCTTGGTTCCTTTTTCTCCTGCCAGGGAGATGTGCTGTGTCTCCACCGCCTTGTGTTCCCGGATCGCTTGCTACCTGCTCCGGCTGTTTAGCACACAGGAGCCACACTGGGAGCTGCCCGCCCTGGCGTTCCTTGTGGACGTGAGCCTGATGGCCAGCGCTGCCTGGCTGAGCTGCCTCCCAGCTCTCTGCCCTCTTGGAGCCGTAGCTGCCTGGGATGGTGCCCGCGCCCTGTGCTGCTGCCTGGGCCCAGCCCCATGCGGCTCTGGGCTCCTGCCGGCCGGCTCCCTGTCACTGCCCTGTGCCTTTCAGGTCCTCGAGTGCCTTGAGTGAACGCGGCGTTAACAGAGTCCTGCAAATTTTGTCAATGCAGCTGCAGAGCGAGTGCAGGGAGAGGCGTTGCCTGGTGCTCAGGGCCCTTCTTGAGCTCATTGAGGAGCGCTCCATGGTGAGAAGGGGGCAGCGGCTGAGGCTGAGCTGGGGAATGCAGTCGCTTGGGCTTGGCAGGGCTTTGTGTGCTGGGGCAGCTGCTCCCACCTCTCCTGCCTCCCAGTTCAGCCGCCTGAGTGCTTTGGGACAGGCCTTTGGCCTCCAGGCCCGGCGGCAGCAGGATGGCATTTCACAAACTTGCGTTCACCACAGACCAAAAAAATGTGGAGGCTGACTGAAAGTCTTGTGGACTTGCTGTGGGATGCAGATGGAGAGACAGTTTTCATGACAGTCATGCTACTCAGCTTTATCATCTTGGACAATGACATGCTGATGCCTGGCCCCATCACACTGCAGATGCTTTAGGCACTGCTGCCACTCTTTGACCACGTAAGGCTCACTGCTCCCAGCCACAGCCACTGGGTGCTACCCAGACACTTTATGCCCTGTGGATTTGCAGGCTTGCGCCAAGCTGAGCTCCGTGCAGCCGCAATGCTGAGGTCTTTTTTTCTTCCTTTCATACAGGACAATTGGCAGGTGCAGCTGATCTCCAAACTGCTCTTACAAACATTGGTGACTCATCCAAAGTTAAAGGCAAAAAAGGCCCTGAAGACACCCCTGTGCCAGAGTCTCCTGCCACTCTTCTTCCACTGCCATGATGAGAATCAGCGTGTGGCAGAGGTGAGGACTCGTAGGCTGCTGCTGTCCCCCTGGCAGGGGGCTCAGCTGCCTCCTGCCCTGGCACCTGCTGGACTCCTGCCTCCTCCAGGCCTTGGCACAGGGACGTGGGTCCTGGGCTGTGGGGCCATCTCCGCATCTCGGCTGCTCTCCAGGCTTCTCAGGAAACGCTGCTTTCTGTGGCTGAGTTACTGAAAAGGAGGGATCTTGAAAGACTGCTGAAGAACAAGAAGGTGTGGAAGTTCGCTGAGTTCCTGGTAAGGAGGGCCTGCAAGCCCCAGCCTCAGGCTGGAGAAGGCCCCTGAGGGTGGTGCTCATTGTTCGGGGCTGGCAGCTGTGCCCCTGCCCGCTGCTGCAGCCAGAGGACACGCGGGCTCTTCTCCAGGCTCCCGTGGGCCCGAGCAGGTGCCCATGGAGCCCCGGCCCAGCGGGGCTGCGGGGCGGTACCACGCCTCCCCGGGCAGCAGCCGGCCCTCTGCCCCCTGCCCTCGGGAGCCCTTGGCCAGTGGCTGCTCGCCGCGCCTCAGAGCTGTGCGGGCAGGGGAGACTGGGGCTGGGCGCAGGCAGCGCCCGGCCCAGGGGCTGAGCCCACGCCAATCCTTCCCTCCTGCCGCTCTCTGCAGCTGGCAGAGGACAGTGTTATGAAATAAAATTTGGTTAATATTTTTTTTTGTGAGAAAAAGTTACCACTACTGCTGGGCTGCTGCCTGTGTTATGGTAATTACGGGTCGTTTCGTTAATGGTTGTTTTTGTATTAGTAAAAGCCCTGGCTGGGGCGAGTTAATGGCCCTTCTCCTGAGACAGTGAAGGGTGGGGACCTTCCTAAACAGTGAGAAGAGACCTGGAGGGGGGGGTTATGCAAAGTGACTCCAAGGACCAGAATGCTTTGTGGGACCCCTGACTCCAAACCCACAAAGAAACCCCAAAAACAACGAGCCAAATAAGAGTTGAGAGACTGGAGTGATGTCTGGATGTGCGGAGCCGAGTGCTGAGCCTTCAGAGATGTGGAACACCTTCGGAGCCTCTCGCCCTGACGATGGGAGTCGATCCCGGCGGTGAGACCAGGCCGACTGGGAAGGAGAGGCAACATCTGACGGGGACACCACGCTCTAAAGGCTCCCAGGAGGACTGGATCCCCCAGCTCTGCCCCTTGTGGACAGAGCTGTGCATATCCTCCTCCTCTGAGTCGCCCTGGGAGATGATGGGTCGCTGCAGACCCGTCGAGCTGCCCAATCCTGAGCTGATCACTTTTAATAAAGGCATAAAAAAGGAGAAGAAGTCTCCTGGCCCTGTTTATTTCAGGTGGGGGTGCTCGTCCGGGATAGCCACGCCGCAACAGGTCTCAGGACTGGCCATCTTGGATCTTCAGAGGACAGCTGGCTACCAGGACCAGAGAGATCGGCTCAGGAGCAGCGACGCAGAGGAGCACCAGAGCACCGGACTGGTGAGAAATCCGGTGGCATGAGTGGGAGACGTGCACATGTGTGTGTGAGTGAGACGAGGCCGGCAGCCGGACCGTCGACCTGAGAGTGGACCCCTTAGTACCGCGTTTCCTGACTCCTGCGAAGGGGCAGGCCGGGAACAGGGGGAAGCGAGTGGACTTAGTGTGAGTGAAGTCGTCTCCCAAGGGGGAATAAAGGGCCCCCCCGCTTCAGGCGTGGGAAGGGAATTTGTATGAGTGGCACACACCCAAAGTAAGGCCTTGAGAGAGGGAAGTCAGGCACATTTGTAAGTCTCGAGAAGGATCCGAGTAAGATTTGTCAGTCCCGAGAAGGATTCGGGTGGTTCACAAGCCCTGCAGGCAAAGTAAGTCCGGACAAAGGAGTCAGACACAAACCCCAGCGAAGGAGGCTGTGGTTTGCTTTTAAGTCCTGATATGGTGAAGCCTAAAAATTGGCGGGTTAGGCAAACTGAAAATCAGGCAGTTTTTTTTTCCTGACTGAGGGAGTCAGGCACGACCCGGATTCTTAGGCCGAGGCTTCGTGTGTTCAAGTCCCGATAGATGTAAGACCTGACGTTGGGAAGTTGGGCAATCAAGAGATTGGGCAGTTGTTTCAGTATAAAGTCCTGAGCATCAGGCAGAAATTTGAAGTTCAGTGGAGGAGGCTGAAGCTCCTCAAACAAGGTTTTCTTTGAAATTCCCAGTCAGTAGAAGCACCTTTGGGACTTCTTCTATTGAGACCTGGAAAATGGGAGGGTGCAATAGTAAAAAGACTGGCAAGAAACTGAGGTATATACATCCCAATAGTCCCTTTGGAGAACTGTTAGTAAAATGGGATTCTATAGAGGCCACGGAGGGATTAGATAAAGTGAAAATGATCCATTATTGTACGGAAGTGTGGCCAGAATTAGAGGTGCAAGGAGGATGGCCTTGGTGTGGGACAAAGGATAAGTGGATGTGCCAACAAGTAAATAATTATCTGACAGCTCGAGGTGATACTGATCCTGAGCAATTACTCTATGTATCTTGCTGGGTAAAGAGCACTGTTGAGGATGAAGGGGTGCGAATTTGTAAGGTACAGAGGAAGAAAGAGGGGAATGAAGGAGGGGATGATAGAACTAGTAAAAGATGGGACCCCCTGGATTATTTGCCTCCTTCTGCCCCTCCACCTTATAATCCTCTTCTTCAAGCACCTCAAATGGCAGGTCCGGTTCTTCCCCCGCCTGCCGTCTCATTACCACCTGCTCAAACTCCTCCTCCTACCTCTTCAGCTTCCCCTATGATAAACCCAGTATCTCCTCCAGTTCCTTCTGCAGCACCACAAGCGCCTACTCCACCTGCTGCATTCTCCACCCCTTCTCCAGCTCCACTTGCTATACACTCAGGCTCTTCTCCCCCTCCTATTGCTGTCCCTTTACTTCCTCCTAGCTGGGACACAAATGCCTCCTCGCCCGATAAACAGCTATCAGCAAATACACCTGCTGATGGGCAGAAAGTTCAGAGTCACCCAGATATCCCTCAAAATAGTTTGGCATCTGAAGATGGGCCATACTGTAGCACCAGATCCAAGACCTCCAAGGCAGAGAGACTCTTTCCCCTCAGAGAGGTTCCTATGGGAGGAGTGGCGGGAGGTGTTGGCTTTGTGAATGCTCCTCTAACTGCTTCTGAGGTGAGAGGATTCAAGAAAGAGTTGGGGCATTTAGTTGAGGACCCAGTGGGCATAGCCAAACAAGTGGATCAATTTCTAGGTCCAAATATCTACACCTGGGGGGAGATGAATTCCATTCTGAGTATATTATTTTCCCCAGAAGAGGTCCAGATGATAAGGGCGGCTGGCATAAGAATATGGGAGAAAGATAACAGTCCAGGACCCCAGGTGCCAACAGGTGAACAGAAATTGCCACTAACGGATCCCAGCTGGAACCCTAACCAGGAAGAGGGGAGGAAGGCCATGAGGGAATATAGGTCTTTGATAATACGGGGGAATCAAAGAGTCAGTTCCCAAAGGAACTAACACCCAATTGGCATTTGAGGGTACACAGGAGAAAGATGAAGCTCCTGCTGCCTTGCTTAACCGCCTAAGGTGGAATTTCCAGTTGTACTCTAGACTAGACTCGGACACCCCGGGAGGACAAATGCTGCTAAAAGTCCAATTTATTACCAAATCTTGGCCTGATATAAGGAGAAAACTGGAAAAGATGGAAGATTGGCAAAAGAAGGACATTAATGAGTTATTAAGAGAGGCATTGAAGGTGTATTTAAGGAGGGAGGAAGATAAAGCAAAGGCCAAGGCTAAGATCACGGTTGCTGTAGCTAGAGAAAGTGCAGTGTGGGCGGGTACACTACCAGGAGGAGGCAAGGATAGGTCAGTACTGTCAGGTGCAAGAGGGATGGAGACACCTCAAGGCTCTTTGAGAAAACGACATTGCTATTACTGTGGAGAGCCAGGACACGTCAGGAGGTTTTGTAGAAAGCTCAGTCTCGATGCGGCAATAGCCAGGGAAAAAGATAATTTAGGGAAGATCCTTAAAGGTGACGATTAGAGGGTCAGGGGCTTTACACTATAGGGGACCTGATGCAACATCTGCAAGAGCCCTTGGTAAACTTTGAGGTGGGACCCCTAAATGAAGAATTTGAAATTTTTGAGTAGATACAGGAGCAGATAAGTCCTGTCTCAACAAAGTACTAAGAAGTATAGTATAGTATAGTGAAAAACATCTGAAGTTAGACAAAAACAGATAGGTAGAAAGGATATCCAATAGCACCAAAACTTGCCAGTAATACTTAACTTGTAATAAGTGATGTGAAAGTAAAAGGTACCTTATTGTTGTCTTGTTGTGTGTATGAGTGTGTCACAAAGTCAGCCTCAACTTCCCGGGCAGGTGGGAAGGGGGCAGTGGAAGTGTGTGTGTGTGACCTGCAATAGAGGGAAGTGTATTGTGTAGAAGAATAGTGTAAGAAAAAAAAAAAGAAAAAAAAATTAAGTTTAAGGGATTGGAAGAAGTATTTAAGCTGTAAGTGAAAGTAAGAAACAGAAGCAAGAGATAAATAGATAAGATCTTGAAAAATAGAACAGAAAACCAGTGAATTAAATACACAGAGATATGGGAGAATAAAAGTACTTTGGGAGTTAAGTTAGCTGAGAAATACAACTCCTTGCAAAATACAGAGTATGTAGAAGTTGATGAGAGAAACATGCAAGCTATGGAAAAAGAGAAATTAACCAATAACATTAAACAGAGTAACTGAGTTTTGATAGAATCATTAAATAGCAGACCATTAATGCCTGTGTTTGAAAGCCCGTTTCAGGTACTCTTCATTACTAATTCGACGGTGCAGACGAAAAGAAAAAGGTTGGACTCACATCACTCTCACCCCCTGGCAGTGGACCAGGATTCAACTTCAGGTTTTTTTCCCCTCTGGCATTCTGGCATTGGACCGGACTGCACCCCATTCTTCCTCTGGCATTGGACCGGACTCCACCCCTTTCTCCTTCTGGCATTGGGCCAGACTCCCAGTTTTTCCCTCTGGCATTGGGCCAGAGTCCACACCACTCTCACCTCCGGGCACTGGATAAGGATTCATCCACATCAGAAGTCAATTCACCTGAGTATACTGTGATTTAAAGTTGACTCTCAGAAGGAAGAGTCAAAAAGACTGAACTGTGTGGGAAAAAAATTGGTATCAAGACTTCTAACATTGATTAAAATGTTTCAAGACTGTTCTTTGTAAACTATGTTGGTAAAAAGTTTTAAGACTGTAAATAAGTAATTCTGGTTAAGTTCCCCAATTTAATTCTAAAGACTCCAGGTTAATCCTCTACAGGACACTCCCCTGGGAGGGGAAACCAAAATTGGTAGGGAACAGACCAAGAGAGGTTTAACCAGAGAAGCAGGTAGAAGGGACTCTAAAGAGCTTGGAAGCTTTTCCTCGGTAAAATTCCCCAAGAGGCAAGGCCGGGTGGGCAGGCTGTGCACGATGACCCATACCAGACTCTTGGGAAGGGTAGTACTGATGGCTCTGATGGCTGGTGGTGCTCTGGGGAGCCCAGCTGAGCCGTGCAATGAATGCTACCAACCCCTCTATGAGGAGGAAATGAGCTCCTTGTCCAGAGTCCACATCAGTTCTAACCCTAATTGTGTTAACCTCTCCCAATTGGTCCTTTATCAGAAAAAAAGGAGAGTGTATTGGATAGCATACAATACTGCCACTTTTAGGCAGCCACTCCTAGGAGAGTGCCCTATAGGGGAAGCCTGGTTGTGCTTTGAATGTGATGCTGCTGAAACAAGCTCAGCAGATCTAGTGAAAAGCAAAGAAATGGTGAAAATGGTAAGAAAAATTGTTTGTTACAAGTTTTTATATGAGTGTACTGGAAAAGAGATGAACCCCTTTTGGAACACATTTCAGGGGAGCCCTAAACCCCTAGGTTTGATCTCGTCTGGCAGCTGTGCCGCTAGAGTGATAAAACCAATTTTCTTATTACCCAAAGAAACTGGATCAAGTTTGGGAGTTCCTATATATAATGATTTGAGAGAAATTAAACAAATAGGCAAAGTGAAATAGAAATGGAGAAAATCCAAAATTGTAAAAGCCAAATTCAGATCCCAATATCTATGTTAAACAAAGTTATCCGGCTCCAGGCAGTATTAAAAATAAAGAATTCAATTATTAGGAACATTTCAAATGAAATAAAAAGATTAGCATGTGTAAATAATGAAGATCAAACTCCTACACTTGATCCCAGTGGGTGGGAGAACCTAAAGATTTTCAAAAAGGGTGTATGGGAAAAGGTAGTTTTTCTCACTGTGTGTGTACTTGGAGGATTGCTCTTTTTACTATGCTTGTTTATCTGTTTTAGTAAAATAGTACTGGCCGTGCAGACCAACCTGAAGAAACCAAGAAAAGTAACAAGGTTAAGTAACCATGATTACCAAAGTGCACAAGAAATTTATAGTAGATTCAAAACAAATAATTGTGAGTTGATGCGAGCTTAGAATTTAAGCTCGATCAAAGAAAAAGTGGGGGGGCCTGTTATGAACAAAAATTCGGCTAATATTTTTTTTGTGAGAAAAAGTTACCACTACTGCTGGGCTGCTGCCTGTGTTATGGTAATTACGGGTCGTTGTCGTTAATGGTTGTTTTTGTATTAGTAAAAGCCCTGGCTGGGGCGAGTTAATGGCCCTTCTCCTGAGACAGTGAAGGGTGGGGACCTTCCTAAACAGTGAGGAGAAGAGACCTGGAGGGGGGGGTTATGCAAAGTGACTCCAAGGACCAGAATGCTTTGTGGGACCCCCGACTCAAAACCCACAAAGAAACCCCAAAAACAACGAGCCAAATAAGATTTGAGAGACTGGAGTGATGTCTGGATGTGAGGAGCCGAGTGCTGAGCCTTCAGAGATGTGGAACACCTTCAGAGCCTCTCGCCCTGACGATGGGAGTCGACCCCGGCGGTGAGACCAGGCCGACTGGGAAGGAGGGGCAACATCTGATGGGGACACCACGCCCTAAGGGCTCCCAGGAGGACTGGATCCCCCAGCTCTGCCCCTTGTGGACAGAGCTGTGCATATCCTCCTCCTCTGAGGCGCCCTGGGAGACGACGGGATGCTGCAGACCCGTTGAGCTGCCCAATCCTGAGATGATCACTTTTAATAAAGGCATTAAAAAGGAGAAGAAGTCTCCTGGCCCTGTTTATTTCAGACAGGAGCCGAGCGGCTGAACACCTGCGCCAGGCCCAGCGCTACTTGGAGAGCCCACAGGAGCCCCTGCGAGAAGCGGCCGTCAGGTTCATGGGTGAGTCCCGAGCCCGGGCTGCCCTTACCCTCCCCGGCCCAGCCCGCCACAGCTCGGCCCCAGCCCCACCTGCTGCCCCAGCAGCGCCAGCCGGGCCCGGCGCCGTGGAGTCTCGCCTGGCCTGGGCATTGCTGCTGCTGCCCTCTGGCAGCCGTGCCCTGGGGCGGCAGCGTGCGGCAAGGGCCCGGGCTGAGCCCTGCCGGGCCAGCAGCCCGTGTGGCCACAGCGCCGGCAGCGCCGCTGGCAGGGAGCTGTGCCGCTGGGGCCGTGACAGGCTCTGTGTTCACAGGCATGGCCGGGCGGCGCCTGAAGGGGCAGCAGCGAGAGCTGCTGCTGATCTGCACTGGTAAGTGAGGGCAGCGGGCTGACCGTGGGGGCTGCCGGGGGGAGCTGCAAGCCCTGCCCCCTGACCTGGGGGCTGCAGAGGGCTCTGCTCCCGTTGACAGAGCACACGGAGATTTCAGGGCCACGTGGGCCATTGGTGGCCAGCAGCTTCGGGCTGATCCCCTTGCTCCCTGCTCCCTCCTGGCCATGGCAAGAGCCGGCTGGGATGGCCCTTGCAGGGGGCTCTCCTGGGCTCCCCGCAGGTCCGGCTCTGACCGTGCCTCTGTTCCTCTCTCTTGCAGCCCTGGAACGCCTGACAGAGGACACAAGCAGTGCCGTGTCACAGCTGGCGCTTGAAACACTGCATGTCCTCCTGGCAATACAGCATCAATGATATTCCACCATCCAGAGGCTGCACGATCAGCTGCGCAGGGCATGGATCACTCGGCCTCGCCTGTCGGGGCTTGGCTGCCTGCTCTGCCAGATGACTGAGGAGGAGAGCTGATCTGGGAGGCTGTCTTTGCTGGGGCAACCTGTGCCAGGGTTAATTTTCCTTTTCTCTAAGATTTTTCTTTCTTCTTTTCCATTTTTTTTCCATATTGTAAATAAATAAATTTTAGAGTATATAAAATTATATATATTATTATAGATTATAGATTACTGTAAATAATTCTAGAATGTATTATAATACACAGACTGCCAGGAGCTTTTCTTTGCTGCCCAGGCTCTGCAGGGCAAGAGGCAGACAAGGGTGAAAAGGGTACTTGTGCTCAGCAGCACAGCAGGCTGAGGGTTGGTGAGGCCCTGAAGGGGGAGAAGGGTGCTTGTGCTCAGCCAGCTGCCCAGGCATGCAGTGGGCAATGGGAAATGGCCTGAAGCCCCTTGGCCTTTGGTGGTTCTGCTGAAGCCTTTGTGCTGCCCACAGAGCGGCTGGGCAGGGGCCGGGGCTGCAGGGATCCCTGCCAGAGCGGTGCCTGGAGATGGCCACAAGCCCTGTGCTGGACAGGAAGGGCCATCCGTGTCCTCCTGCCCGTCTGCTGCTGGCTGCAGTGCTGAGGGCTCCCAGGTGCCTCTGGATGGGGCTCCTCTGGAGCTGCTGTGGGGCTGCGGCGCTGCTGCCGGGCAGCTTGGCCGGGCTGGGGCAGAGCCTGAGGGGCTGGGGCACTGGCAAGCCCTGGGCAATGGGCTGTCAGAGGCCACAAGCAGCCCCCTGGCAGCTGCCTGGTTCCTGACAGAGCTGACTTGCAAGAGGGATCCTGGGCACTCTGGAACTAACAGCATCAGTGTTGTTGGAAACCCAAATGCAGGGAAATCTCAGACCTTTGGTCTTGTCAGCAAAGCTTAGAATTAAACACAGGATTTTTGTGGGATCTCAGCACCTCAGGACTGATGTGCAGAGTGACCGAGACCACCTTTGGGGGGCTCGGGAGTCCTGGAATGTTGCCAGAAGTGTCTGGTGGTTGGACTTTGATCCTACACGGGAGACGACACCTGTATGAGGATTGGGAGGATTTCACTGGGGTGAAGGGATAAGTTAATTAGAGTGTGAAACACAGGGTTTAGGATTTCTGTACAGGGGGGTTTAGAGAAGTAAGATGGAGGAATTGGGGCGTGTCCTGTCCTTCTTCTTCTTCTTCTTAGCCTCCATCTTCTGTGGTGATGTTGGCACTTTGGGATTGGTTATTACTAAAAGTGCACTGGTCAATAAAGGTAAAAGGTATTGGGGAAAATTGATAAATATTGTATACGTAATTTTGAGTATAAAGATAGGTGACCGCCCCGGGGGCGCGCAGTGTGTACTCATAGCTGACTTGCTGTGCAGACCTCTGTCGGGCCGAGAGAAAATCTTTTAGATAAACAACTAATAAACACTGAAGACCGAGAAAAAACCTGAAGCCTCTTCTCGTCCTTTGGAGCGTGGGCTGCCCAAGGCCACCCCGAACCTTCCCGGGTCATTAAAAGAGCCGAGAAACCAACAGATTTGATCTGAGACCTTGGAAAGGGCTTCCAAACACTAGGTGCTAGAAGCGAGAATGAGGATTTCTAGTTTCTAGCAGAGACATGGGGAGGAACGTTGAAGTGGAGGAAAGTTTAGAGTTTTAGAGTTCAAGATCTAGAAAAAATAAAAGTATTTACAATGGTAAACAAGAAGCTTAGGATGCAGTGCTGTAGGTTTGTGTGTCACAGCATGATTGGCTAAGGAAGCTTACACTGTAGCATGAGTCCATAAGATGAAATATTGAAGGGTTGGCTCCAAAACACAATTATCCTTGTTGGCCGTGTCTTCTTGGCCAAGAAATTCTTCAAAGCTCTTGTAACTACAAGTCTTGCAGCCTTGTGAGCCATGCGGTGGAGATGTGAACCAAACTCACCCTTCCTGTCTATGTAGAAGAGAAGAAAAAGCAATGGCATCATCGAAAAAACTCAGAGGTCCGCTCTCTAGCTTGTTCCAAAGTCCTTCAACTCCCCCAGAGTGGGATTTAGCTACAAATAGATGACAAGGACCCTTAGTGCTGCCTCTTTGACTCCACAGCAGCTGCTTTAGAATCTTTCCCATAACCCTGTGTAGTTATGTGCCAGAAATGTCTCATTTGAAGAAACTTTCCCAACTGACTTGCATGGAGGCTTGTCTGAAGAGTATTTGAGGAGAAAGGCTCCCAGCAGAGGTCTGGGCTTTGGCCGAGCTGTGTCGCCTGCTGATTGTGAAGTGTGCCATCAGCTGCAGGGCTTTCTGGGCTAAAAATATCATCAAGTAACTTGGACTTGCTCTTTTTGGCCTCTAAAAGCTGGACCAAATTTTGGGGCAATTTTGGAAACCTCATCTATGGGTGGATGGAGCACCTAGGATTTTCCCAATTGCTGGGAATGGTTCTCCAGGTCCCTGGAGTATCCAGGGCCCTGGTAAGTTCCAGCAGCACACATGCCATGGCAATGAGAAGCAAAGGAACCCAGCCCTTTTTGTGCTGCCTGTGTCACTGCAGCGGGGTCATGGGATGGGAACACACAGCCCTTGTGCTGGAGCTGAGCTGCTCTGCCCAGCACTGGTGGCCGCCATCCAAGCTGGTTTTGCTTGTCCTGGTTCCCTGACAGCTGGGGCCCTGGGCAGAGCCCTGAAAGCCTGGTCTCCCCCCAGGGAAGGAGAAGAAGCCCCTGGAGAAGCTGTACCGGGTGCGATGCTGCTGCTGCTGCTGCTGCTGGAGACAGTGAGGGAGACATCAAGGATGAGAAGCTCTTCCTCAGCCTGGCCACTGGAGGCTGAAGGTGATGGACTTTGATTCTGGCACCTTTTTCAAAGCCAAACTCCCCAGAGAATTTGCAGATGAGTCCCACCTGGGGAAATTCTTCCAGATTTGGGCATGGCCCAGCCTGGCTGGGAACCAAAGGCTCCCCCTTTGCTGGGGCAGATGCAACTCATTCTTCAGTCGCTGCCCAGCTGCTTTTGGCAGGGCTGGGAGGATGGGCTGGGGTGGGCACGAAATGGGAGTGGGCTCCTGGTTCTGCCAACAGCCCCCAGCACCCACTGTTCCCCGGGCTGGGGCTGGGGCTGGGGCAGCCAGCCCGACACAAACAAAACCCCCATGGTGGGAGCAGAGGTGGGGCTCCAGAACCTGAGCACAGCTGCTTTGCTGTGCAGGCAAGGAAGGGCTTGGGCTGCTCCACTGCCCTTGTTTGCTTTGGGATCACCGTGATTTTGGGGGGCAGTGCAGGGGGGAAGAGAGAAAGTGTGGGCTTCCCTCACTCATGGCTGGGTTTTTCACTGGCATGCAGGGGTTGGGCCTTTTTCAAGGCCCTGACAGAGATAAGAGTTTTTACTGTTGTTCTTGTTTTCTCTTTTTCAGTCTAATGTCTTTTCAATAATCTGTTGTTTGTTTTTCCAGAGGAAGCGTTCTAGGTGGTCCAGTGTGGATGGGGAAGTGCTTGGGAGCAGCTGTGGTGTGGATGGGCCGTGCCATTGGAGGATGCTGAGGACATGGTTTGGGAGCAGCTTTACTTCAGGGTGGCGTGAGGTGGGTCCCTGTGTGCTTGACAGGGTGGGATCAGAACTTTTGGGAGCTGGCAGCGAGCACAGGAGCATCCTGCTCTGGGCAGCTGCTGAGGGCTGGATGTGCCGTGGCTGGCTGCAGGCTGGGCACATGTGCTGCCCTCCTGCTCTGCTGCCAAAGGCAGCAGGGATGGGCAGCTCTGGGTACAGCTCTGGGCACAGCTGGCATGGCCTGGGCACCACAGGCCTGGGCACAAGGGCACAGGAGCCCTCAGCTGATGGGCGGTTTCTGCTTTCTCTCCTTGCAGCCGGGCTCTGCAGGTGCTGAGGCTGCTCTGGGCTCTGCCAGGGCTCTGCTGGGCTCAGCCCTGGGTCCAGCTGGGCTGGCTCTGCCCTCACATTGCTCTGACAGCTCTGCATCAGACGAGCCCCTTGCGAGCACAGCACCTGAGCTTTCTGCTTTGGCAGGTGAGTGAGACCCTGCTGCAGGCCCAGAGATTGCGGCTGGGGACACACATCCAATTGGCAAGGACCCAAACTCTCCACAGTCCCAGCTGAATGCCTGGATCTGTACAGGGTGTTTTGTGTGTCCCGTTCTTCCTTCTTGATTGGCTGGAATTGTGCAATTGCACTTTCTTCCTCCTCTAGAAGTACCACGAGTGGGCCAAAGCTGGCGAGTGGGCCATTCTCCTGAGGCAGTGCAGTCTGGAGCTGATGGATGGAGACTTGCCCTTCTGCACTTCCAAACCAGAGCAAAAAGCTGTAGGTGGGACTTAGTTTCTCTTTGAAATCCCTGACGGTTTCAAAAGGAATGTGCAGCTCATTTGCAGGGCGAGAAGGAAGGTCATCTTCTAAGGGATTTGGGCTTTGACAGAGTTTCCATTCCCAGTCCTGCTTGGAGCTGGAAGGGCACAAAGCAATTTCCTCTTGCTTTGACCACAATTTCAAATACCAATGTTGGAAACAAAGCCCAGAATCTTTAAGGAGGTTGCTGAGGTCAGTAAGATGGATCCATGCCATCAGCACATTTACAATGGAAATAACTGAGTTCTCTTTTTCAAAAGATCATTCACTTCTTAATGCAAAGAATGTAACTTTGCGTTTATGTTTTGGTTTTTTCACTAACATTATGTAATGTTTTTTCACTAAAACTTGGATTTTATTCTTATCTTTTACAATTAACCTATTTTTTTCCTTTTTCCTTTTTTTCTCCTTTCAATAGAAAACATATCCTACAGAAGGAATGTCCTTTGCTCCTGGTTCCCGTATGGAGCAGCTCCCTTCCTGCTGGCTGAGCTGCTCAGGCAGAGCCTGGCAGCTCCTGGCCCTGCAGGGCTGAGGCTTTTCCCCGTTGCTGGGCACAGACTGATGGAGCAGCACTGCTGAACTCGGGCACACAGAGGGATCAGCAGCAGCTGCCTTTGGCCACCTGAGGCTCCAAGGCCCAAACTCTGAGCAGCCAGGGCTGGAAGACACTGGCAGGATCTGATCCCTGACTCTGGGCAGACAGGACTGCACAAATGACCCCACAGCAGCAGCAGCAGCAGCAGCAGCAGCACATGGAGCTGACTTTGAGCACAGCCCCTGCCCCTCTTGCCTCCCGTGTGCAGCGGTGTCACAGCAGCCTGAGGCACCTGGGAGCCCCCAGTGCCAGCAGGGACTGGAGATGGCAGCCCTGGGCTCCTGGAGGCTGTGCAGGGAACGGAGATGGGCACTCCCTGTCCATGGGGAGCTTCCAGATGGAAAAGGCTGCTGTGCCCAGGCAGCTGCAAGGGCACAGAAAGGAGGCTCTGGAGCACTGGATCTGTGCCAGTGCCACAGTCCTGGGCAGCAGCCAGCGAGCCCTGGGGGAACGGAGGGCACAGCAAGAGGGACAGAACCAGGCAAGGGCAGAGACTGGAGAGAGCCAGGCCTGGGAGCAGGAGCAGCTGCTCCATTGCACTCGTGGAGAAAACTCTTGGCTGGTTCGAAGTGCTGAAAGGCGTGAAGGGCAGAGAGGAGGCCACAGCAAACAATGCTCCTGTTTGCACAGCCTCCCCTCTCCATGTCCCAAAAGGAATTGCATGGACTGTGTTCTTCTCTCTGAGTCGTCTCGTTCAGCATGAGCAGCTCAGCACCAGGAGCTGAAGGAGCTGAAGCCTCAGGCCAGAGGAGCTGGGCAAGAGGGAACTTTTGGAGCAAAGTAATGCTGCTAAAATAGACCCAGCAGAATGCAGTGGATAGAGTCATGGAATCACCGAATCCTTTCTGTTCGAAAAGCCCTCTGAGCTCACCCAGTGTAGCCGCTCACCCAGCAGTGCCAAGCCCAGCACTAAACCACATCCCTGAAGTGCACACACCTGGACACCAGCCCTGAGTGAGGCCTGGACAGCAGGCCCTGAGCCAAAGGTGGCCTCTGGATGAACCTTCCAAGCAAAGGTTATCTTTGTATCTGCTCCCTGAAGAAATATGCATGGTCATTAGCCCTGTGATAGATGTAGCCACTCACTAGTGAAACATGTCTTGACCTTTGTGTATTTAGAAGCCAGACAAGGCCATGAAATCTGACATCTGGCCTTGTCTGGAGCCTGAAGGATCAAAGTCAGCTCCCTTGGTTCCTCCTTGAGCCGTGGCCAGGCTTTGGGAGGGACCCAAGAGGAGGATGAAAGCAGATGTTGCCACACTAGCAGTGCTGTCAGTTTTTTCATTCAGCACTGTCAGAGCTGGGCCCTCTCCCAGCGGGGTTGGAGCCTCTCCTGGGGCTGGAGGCACCTGCAGGAATTCCCAGTGCCCAGGAGTGGCTCTGCAGCCCTTGGCTGTGACAGCTTCCCCAGCTGCTGTGTGGGTCTGGGGGATGGTAAAGGCTGAGGGTAAATGCTGCTGGATCTTTCTTAATCACTGCTGCAATCTTTGGTGGGGATGGTTGGGTGCATTGCTGAGCTGCTCCTTTTGTGATTCTTTGCTGCTCTGAACTGCAGGAAATGACACTGATTCCTTCAGCTGGAGTCTGTGTCTTTGGTGCTGACTTTGCCCACTGGTAAAACAAAACTGGCACAGTCTGGACAGATCCCAACAAAATGTCACTTGTTCAATGTAAATGTGAGGAATCAGTCCCATCAGAAATTCCCAGATGGGAAACCCTTTCCTGGAGTTCCCTGGCTCTGGAGTGGGCTGAGGTCAGAGCCCCGTGTGAGCAGTGGGGCAGTCGGGTAAAAGAAGCTGAACCCCTAGATGGCTTCAAATGCATCCAAAAATTGCAAATGGAAAAGGAAAAGACCTTGTGGGTTTAGGCAGATAAAGATGAATTTGTTGTGAGTACATAGGAAACAGCACCTTCAGAAGGAACAATGATTGTTGGAATGCTCCCACATGGAGCAACAGAAGAAGGTTCTAATCTTGAGCTCAGATGCATTTGTGCAAGTGAAATATTAATATAATAAATAACTACATATATATTTATAGGATAATAAGACCTTAATATATACATTTATCTTTTATATATGTCCATATCTATCTATATCTGTATTTCTCTATCACTATCTACATATAAAATTATCATAATGTGAAGTAGTGCTGACAATGCTAATTTGGTAGCTTTGGCTGCTCAGGGATGTAACACTAAATACCCTACAGAACAGGATTGGCCAGGACCTTAATGTCAGTGGCCAACTTTGTGAGATTGTATACAATGAAAAAGGAGGAAGGGAGGAAATTGGCTATTTTTACAGGGTTTGCTGATACTGTGATGCAGAGTGCTTTGTCTGTTCCTGTGAAAAATACAGTGGTTAAGCCTGCAGGGTTTTTCATGTACCAGACTATGCACAAGCTGCAGGACTGGTTGAACAGGTTTTTAAAAGAGCAGTGTAAAAATGAGGAGATGGGAACCTTTGCCCATGGAGAACCCATCTCTCAGATGTGCTCCATGCCCTTCACAATGGCCCACTGGGGAAATGGAGCCCCCTGGCTGTGCACGGCTGCCCCCAATTTGCAAATCCAGCCATGGGCAGTGAGACTTGGACTGCCTGGGAAATTGTCCTGGCTGTGATGGCCCCTGGCAGGGCCAGCCCAGAGGCTGCAGGGCTGGGCCTTCATGCATTGGAATTAATGAGGAGAAATTCAAAGCAAATGAGAGCTATCAATACCAAAACAGGAATTCAGATTCCTCCAGGACACTTTGCTTTGGTAACTGCTCCCTTGGAGCTTGGCCTTGCATAGTGTTCCTGTCATGGCAGGAGGAATTGATGCAGAATATCCAGGAGAAATTGCAGTAATTCTGTAAACAATAGTGACCAGGATTGGATTATTCAACCCCATGACAGGGTAGCACAATTACTGATCTTGCAATTTTAAGAACGATTTTGAAAAAGGGAGATCCACCTCCAGTCACCACCATTTGTGGAGATAAAGGGTTTGGATCCAGCAGCCCTAATAATGGAGCCAGAGTGTGGGTCCAGAGGCCAAATGGCCCTCCCGAGGCAGCTGAAGGAACAGCTCCTAAGAAAGACAACTCTGAGTCCTGAAACCTGGGCAGGAACAATGGGAATGTGTCCCTGCAGCCAGGGATTCTGTGTGAGAACAAGGAGATTTGACAGGATATTGTTTTACACATCCTGCCAGACCAAATCTCCCTGTTTGCCCCAAAGGCACCTTTGAGAAATGCTCTGACCTACAGGGCTCCATGTGAAGGCTGCTGTGACACTGAGGGACTTGCACAGGAATTCCATCCAGGAGCCTGGGTGCCCCTCAGGGACTGGGACCTGGCCCCTTCCAGCCAGAGGGGAAAGGGCCCCCCAAGCCTTGTCAGCCACAGACAGCATGGTAAACCTGAACAGCAAAGAGCCTGGAGGCATTATTCTGGAATTGAAAAGGTGCCAGCTCCATGGACAACAGAATTCTTGTTCCTAACTCAAATGAGATTGAGAAAAAAGAATGAAGAACGGTGTCACTAAAGTACTCCTGATGTCTGTAAGGTGTATATTGATAGTCAGCCAGAATCTTTGTCTGCCACAAACACCTCTGGTGTTTCACCAAGGGATTGGTCATCAAAATGTAATGATGAGTTATGATGGATTGCTGAGCTTATCCTTTTGTAATTCTTTGCAGCTGTGCATGATATAAATTACAATTCCTTCAGTTGGTTTCTGTATCTTTGGTAGTGACCCTGCCCACTGGGGACACAAGGCCCCCTCTTGCCTAAGTGTTCCCTGGGAAGGCAAAAGCCCTCACTCCAAAATTCCCCCCTTCCTCCTTGTTTTCCCCCTTCACACCCTGAGCATGATGTGCTCTGGTCTGGGCTATGCCCGGGGTCAGTTGGGGTCCCCTGTCCTGGCTGTGTCCCCTGCCCAGCTCCCCCGCAGCCCCAGCCCCTCCCCAGCGTGGCTGGACGAGGGGCAGGACAGGCCTTGGCTGTGCTGCAGCTCAGCAAGAACAAAACCATCTCTGCGTGCTCAGCCCTGTGCTCAGCACCCGGCCCAGCAGTGTCCCAGTGCCAGGGGCTGTGCCCTCAGTCCCTGCCGGGGGTTTCCATGGCAACTGCCGGGCCAGGTGACCCAGGTGTCCCCCCAGTGCCGGTTGCCATGGAAACAGTGCCCAGCCCTGCCCCTTTCTGTCTGGCTGACCTGGCCTTTGGCCCTGGCAGTGCCGGTGGCTGCTGGTTCCTGGTGCCTGAGCGGCCAGCGCGGCACAGGGCAGGTGGCCATGGCACAGCCACAAGCAAGGGATCCCCTCTGGCTCTGGGCACTGACACCAGCGCTGAGCAATGGCCCAGGGCAGCTTTTCATGGCCACCAACCATCACAACGGCTCCGGGCATTGGTTGCCATGGCACCAAACCAAGGAACAGCTCTCTGTGGCCATTGCCATGGCACCTGGTCGCACAAACGAGTGTCACTGCAATTGTACCTGGAACAGCCCTGGAACCGCTTTGTCCCAGGGTTGCCATGGAGCTGAGGGCAGCAGCAGCTGGTGCTCTGCAAGGGCCCTGGGGGAGACGGGAAGGAGCAGCAGAGCAGGGGCTGATCCATCCCCAGTGTGCTGCACAGCCCAGGGCAGCGTCCCAGAGCGTCCTCATGGAGCTGCCAACAACATCCCCCCTCTGCAGCCCTGGCCTCTCCCCCAGCTCACACAGGTGCCCAGTCCTTGCAGGCACAGACACGGCTTCACTGGCTCAGCAGCCCCTGTTTGCATTGCACACAGCAGGCGGGAGCACCCCCATGTTGTTGCTGTGGGACATGAACCTGAGGGAGCACAAATGCCATCAGCCCCTGGGGCCAGCAAGGGCTGGGGGATGGCAGGGAAACCACCCAGGTTTGTCCTGGCCTCTGCACTCAGCCAGAAAGTTTGTTCCCATCAGCTGGGAGTGCCCTGTGAGTGCCATCCTGTGAGGTGCCCTGTGATGGCACTCGCACTCAAGGTGATCTGTTCCATAACCTTCCTGGGCACCCAGGTCAGGCTGCCAGGCCTGGAGTTTTCCAGCTCCTCCTTCCAGCCCTTCTTGGGGATGGGCTCACACTGGCACCTCCAGTCCTCTGGGTGCTCCCTGCTGAGCCAGCACTGATGGTAAATGATGGAGCACAGCCTGGGGAGCTCATCCACAGTTCCCTCATTGCCCTAGGATGGATCCTGTCTGATCCCATTCACCTGTGAGCATCTGAGTGGCTCAGCAGGTCACCCACTGCTTCCTCCTGGATTCCAGGGGCTGTTCTGCTCCCTGTGCCCATCTACCAGCTCAGGAGAACACTTGTCCTGAGGATATCCTTTCCTAATATTGAAAATTGAAACAAACTAGGGGTAAAGTAGCTCAGCCTTTTCCTTATCTTTTGTTACTATATTCTCTACTGCAACCAATAAAGAGTAGAGGTTCTCCTACTGCTCCTTTTTGCTGTTATTTTTTTATAAAAACATTTTTATTCTTTTTGCAGAACCCTCCAGGTTAAGTTTTAATAGAGTTTTCAACTCTCAGCTTTTCTTTCTGTATGACCCAGCAACATGCTTAAACACTTCCTGAGTTGCTGGTCCTTTTTCCACCCCTGAGTCTCCAGAAAAGCTCCATGGGCAGCCAGGCCAGTCATTTTCCTCACTAGCTCATCTTCTGCCACACTGGGACAGGCTGCTTCTTCCCCCTTGTGATTACTTTCTTGAAATGTGTCCGTCCTTCCAGGACCCCTTTGCTTTTACGGGCTGTTTCCCTTAAAGCAATCAGTACCTGATTAGGTATTCCCCAAATCTGCAGCCTAAACAGGCCAAAGTCTGCCCTTCCTATTTCCAGTGCAGAAGTTTTGCTGCTGCCCTGTTGCCTTCTAGACCAAGGCAGGCGACCTGGTTCTGAGGTACAGCTCGACAGCCCTCTCTCTAGGGCCGTTCGGGCCAATGACATACGCAGACACCAATGTGGTGGACGGTCAAAAGGCCTTTATTACTTCCTCTCATGGGGTCTTATAGTCTTAGGGGTCTCTACGTCAAAAAGGGGTTTGTCCTTCTTACCTATGGTTAGTAGGGGATGGAAACGTACTGGGTAAGGGATGGAAAGTTACTGGCTTCAGTGGGGCAACATTCCTATTGTTAGTGGGACCACATTCCTATGTTAATTTCTTATCTACGAGTACCTGAGGGTCTTATCTATGGGGAACCGAAGGTCCTAGCTTCCCGTGACATCGCGAAATCTTCCGCAGCGCCTCTTCCCTAGCTACCACATCTCCCCCTCCCTTTTCACAAATGAATGAGGTAGTCGTGTACATAGATACTGAATTGAGGTATAAAGTTGTGACTTGACAAGGGAAAGGGATTTTGGGAAACCTGAGTAAGCTTTTGCCAGACAAGTTTTGAAAATCTTGTGACTGGCAGTGTTCTTTGGTTGAATTCCCTGGTTGAATTCACAGCAGTTGTCGTCACCCTATGAACAGGATGTTGGTCCGTTCCAGGCGGCTCTGAACGAACGAGACCAGCTTGTTCAGCAGGCATGGTCCGAAGGTGACTGTTAGAAACAGCATCGCCAATGGACCTATCAGGGCAGAAATCAGAGTGGTTAGCCAAGGTGATTGATTGAACCAGGACTCGTACCAGCTCTGTTGGGCCTCCCTGTCTTTCTGCCTCTGGGCCAGTCGGTTCCGGAGTTCTGCCATGGAGTCTCTCACGACTCCCGTGTGGTCTGCATAGAAACAGCACTCTTCTTTCAAGGCGGCACACAGGCCCCCTTGCTGCATGAACAGGAGGTCCAGGCCCCGCCTGTTCTGCAAGACCGCTTCGGAGAGTGAGGAGACCGACTTCTCTAGATAGGAGATGGATTTCTCGATCCTCTGCAGGTCCTCGTCAATCGTTGCCTGCAGTTGTGACAGTCCTTGGTGCTGTGTCGCTAGGGCTGAGACACCCGTGGCCGTTCCTGCTGCTCCCAGGCTGAGCAGCATTGCGATAGTTATACCTGTCATTATTTCTCTTTTGTGGATCCAGCTGGGTCCCTCAAGAAGATGGTACATCTCTTCGTCTGAGTGGTACAAGACCCTAGGAACAATCAGAACTTGGACACAGAAGTCGTTAGAATCATTGAATTTGGGAAGGAACACACAAGGACTCACTCCGGATTGCTGGCAAACCCACATCCCCGATGCGGATGGGACTGCCCACTTATTGTTTTTCCTGTTCAGCCTGCCAATTTTGGTGCAGATGTTACCTCCCCGCTTAGCTAGGGTTGAATTGCCAAAGCATCTGCCTCGGCCTGTGACTTGACTCAGGGTGATTCCTTTGCGAGGGGTGTCCCATCTGCACTGGTGAGGGGCGTCGGCTGTGGAATAACTGAAGGGAGTGTCTAAAGCGACTCCCTCGTAAAAGGGGGGTTTGACATCGTAACAAAGCCAGCAGGATTCGGTTAGGTTAGGATTGGATTCGTTCAGGGATACAAGGGTAGCCTCTAACATACAAAGGATTGGGTCTGCATCTGACTCGGTTAAGCGGCTCATCTGAAAGGTTTCCACTTGACCGGTCGGGACATTGCTGACCCCTGTGGGTAAGGTTTTGGGGTAGGTTACGTTTCTCCCTTTCGGCACGCTTTTAATCGCTTTGTTGGGTCCGACTGCTCGGGGTGCTGACGGCTGGAGGCTGATAATTTGCACGTTCACCCTCTCTTTTGACCCTTGAAGGACCACTGTCCACGTTCTGCCTGTGGCCCAGCTAGGGTGATCTGGCTGCAAGACCGTCATGTTGTAATCAGTGCATGCCCGAAAGTTAGGGATTTTAAGTTGGTTTCGATGGGGGTTTTCGCGAAAGAAGAAGGGTATTTTGCAGCCGATGGGTGCCCAGGTGAACTGTAAGAATTTGTCTGGCTCTTGTGGATCCCACCCAGGCCCCGACGGTCTGGCATCTGTAACTATGGTTTCGCAGCCCCAGTGCCCACAATATCCCCACCCTGGGTGATTGCAGTAGCTTTTCCCAGGGTTTGAAGCTGGGCACTAGTAGGATAGGTACGAGTGTTTGGCGTGTAGGGAATAGGGGTTTGCCCTTGGCTGTCCTGGAAACAGGTCGGTGATGCGGAGCACGAAGGATGGAGTGTTCGGTGTGGTGATTTCTCTGAGTGCTTTGCCACTACCAAGGTGTCGCATGACCCACCTGAAGGGCTGATGGGGGTAGTGGTCTGGGCTGGCTTGCCCTCTGGCGACAAGCCCCAACAGCAAAATCACACAGAAACACCCTTGGTGCTCGGGTCTCACCCATGCGGGTCTCTCGGGTGCTGCCTGACGGCTTGGTGGTCTGTCACTTTCGTCTGGAACCGGGATGTACGCGTCACGAGGACGTCCCACGAGCAGGTCCTGTAAACAAAGACTCGCAATTCTCGTCAGTCTCATTCTGCTCGCTATGAAGGTCCGGTTTAATCGACTTAAGTGGACACCACCTGATTTTGCCGTCCTTTTTGACAGCTGCGTACCCTCTCCCCGTGAGCATCAGCCTCCAACCCCGTTCCCACTCGCCTAGCTCGTTTCTGATTACCACCTGTGGGCCCTCTTCTAGCGCTCGAGTGGCCCAGTGTTTTTGGACGGGACTGTTTGTTTCGTCTCCCCTAGGGAATTGATTCAGTGCCAGCAAAACGGTTGCCAGCATACGTGCCTGATCTCCTGGGGGAATGGCATTGGCAAAGCCCTCTGCTTTTGCCAATACTTCTATCTTGGTTTTCAGGGTCTGGTTTGCTCTCTCAACTATGGCTTGCCCGGTACTGTTGTGTGGGATGCCTTGCACTAACGTGATGTCCCATTTCGCAGCGAATTCCTGTACTTGTTTAGAGATGAAATTGGAGCCATTGTCCGTTTTGATCTGCTTGGGGATACCAAGCCAAGCCATGGCTGTCAGCCAGTGCTGAATTGTGTTTTTGGAATTGGTTTTGGGGTGCTGTGTGGCTATGATCGTCCCGCTATAAGTGTCTACTGTCACTGCAAGCCATGCTCGGGGCTTCAGCAGTTGACATAAGGTGAAGTCCGACTGCCAGATTTCTGAGGGTTTGAGACCTCTTGGGTTGACTCCGTAGGTCCAAAGGGGTGACTTCTGGCAGTAAGGGCAAGTGGCTACCACATGTTTCGCGTCCGCCGTCGGGATTCCGCATCTCTTCGCCAGTGCTTTGACTCCGATGTGGAGTGACTCGTGCAGTTGACGAGCTCTTTGCAGGGTCCAAACGCCTTTTGCTGCGGCGTCCGCTTTATCGTTGCCGGTCTGGAAGTAGCCTTTGACTGGGTCATGGCTGTTGATGTGGATGACTGACACGGTGCCCTGTCGCGAGGAAAGTGCTTCTTCCAGCATTAGGGCTGCTGCTGATGTCGACACTCCTGGTCCTGCCATGGCTAGGCAGAGCCTTGCCACGAATATAGAGTCCGTTACAATGTTGAGGTGTTCGTCTTGGAAGAGTCCGCACGCCAAAACCACTGCTGCTGCCTCCAGCTGTTGCACTGACAGTGTGGGGTCACACGCTTTGATGCAGTGCCATTGCTCTCCTGCCTGCCACACTGCTGCTGCGGTTGAAGTCGTGGAGGAAGCGTCTGTGAAGACCGTTGGTCCTGGCTGCGGTCTGTCCTTGACCTTCGGTGGCACGTCCATGTCGACTACGGTCAGCAGCTTAGTCCAGGGTGGCTTGGAGGAGTAGGAGATTTCTCCTCCGAAACCGGAGAGAGCAAGGGCCAGGTACTCTGATATTGTGGCTGACTCCGAGGTCGGCTGCTTGCGAAACGGAAGGTGGATGCTTGTCGGCTCTGTCCCTAGGTGTTTCAAGGCGAGTCTCCTGCCTTTCATGATGAGACTGGCGATGCATTCGATTCCCAGGGAAAATGCACGAGCGGGTCTTCCAAGGACCACCCATTGGATTGGTCGGGCCTTTTCAGCAGGTCCTTGGGCCAGTGCTCCCACTCCCCCCTTCGGTGTAAAGTGGACGTACAGGTCCAGTGGCATGGCTGGGTTCCACCTGGCAAGTGTGCCAGTGGACATCTGGTTTTCGATGAGGTCGAGGGAGCTCGTTGCCTGCGGCGTCAGTTCCTTGGGTTCCCAGGGGTTCTTTCTTTTCAGGAGGTCGTACAGAGGGTCCATGACTTCGGGAGGAATCAGGACGATGTTGCGAAGCCACTGCAGCGATCCCACCAGGCGTTGCACGTCGTGGAGCGTCTTGACGTCTCGGTTGACCTTCATCTCGGGGGGTGTCACGTAGGAGCTTGTGATTCCTACTCCCAGGAAGGTCACGCAGGGTCCTCTCTTGATCTTTGCGCTCGCGATCTCGAAGCCGTTGGCCTGAAGGGTCTCTGTGATTGTGGTCACCAGGTCATCTACTTGGCTTGTTGATGGTGCTGCAACCAGGATGTCGTCCATGTACTGGATGATGGTTGCGGTGGGATTGGAGTGTCGGACCGGCGTCAGTGCTTTGTCCACGGTGATCTGGCGTATGGTCGGGCTGTCGACTAGGCCTTGTGGAAGCACTCTCCATTGGAAGCGAAGGTTGGGCCGCTCGCCGTTCCGAAACGCCATGGAAAAGGCAAATCGTTCTCTGTCCTCAGGGTGCAGGGGTATTGAAAAGAAGCAGTCCTTGATGTCCAGTACTGCGCACGGCTGCCCTTCGGGGAGGGCTGAATTTGCGGGTAGCAGTGTCTGGACTGGACCCAGGGGTCGGATCGTCTTGTTCACCTCTCTCAGGTCGTGGACGAGACGATAGCCTTGTCCGGACCTCTTGGGGATCACGAATACAGGGGTGTTCCATGGGCTGGTGGAGGGTTCTATGTGACCCTTTTGCAGTTCGCGGTCGACCAGTTCCAGCAAGGCTGCCATTCGAGGCTCTGTCAGGGGCCACTGCTCAACCCATACAGGGTCTGATGATTTCCAAGTCAATTTGATTGGCAGCAGGGGGTGCACGGCAGTGGCCCTCAGGATAGGTTTGTAATCCGAAATCCGAGCATGGAAAGGACGTCCCGTTTCCCCGGGGCCGGGATGCTTGGAGTGAGGGTGCTGCCAGGGAAAGCTGTGCCGGCTGGGGACAGCTCGCTGAGTTGTTGCCCTTCCCCGAAGCCTGGGCTAACGCGGTCGTCCTGCCATTCCTGCTTAAATACAGTCCGCCCCGACCCGTCAAAAAGCATGCGGCTTATTTGCATAATATCAAAAGTGAGCAGATCGTTATTGCTAGAAAGGTCATCCTCAAGAGTGTGTACTACAGCTGAGTTGATCCCTATTTCTGAAATCGCTTTGGCTTCTTTTGGGTTAACCGGAGTATATGCCCTTTGTTGGTTCCCCCGCGCTCCGGCAACCCCCCCCGGGAAAGTGTGCATGGAGGCTGCCGGTGCCCGGTCCCCACAGGCTGCTTTTATTTTTCCCCAATTGCTGAGTTTGTGTTGCGATTGTTTCTCGATATTGTTTAAAGCTTTATTCGGTTTCGCTCGAAACCGCATTAATTCTGCTCTCTCGGTTTCCGAGTCCCAGCCGGGCTCGGTCGGCTCTTCCGAGCTGTCTGAGCAGCTGTTACTTGACTCTGAGGCGGAAGCTGACTGCCGGTACACTTCCGGCGCTCCGTGCCGTTTTGTGC
Organism: Melospiza melodia melodia; assembly: GCF_035770615.1. NCBI lineage: Eukaryota > Metazoa > Chordata > Aves > Passeriformes > Passerellidae > Melospiza > Melospiza melodia. Next base: position 8,906,753 of record NC_086200.1, read on the forward strand.
GGCTTCGACCTCGCTCCTCCCTTCGGGGGTGGTGCTGCTCCCTCCCCCTGGGCTCCCCCCGCCTCCTGCCGGGGGAGGTCCTTACCCTACAAGGACCTAATTTGAATAGAGCGCTCTGATTGGTCTTACGCGCCTCCACGGGGGCCACCCCGTCTCCCCGCTCGCCCGCGCATGCGTTGTTAAGCAGGCTGACTCCGTTTCCGCCCCCCGCCTCCTCCCTTCCGCCCTCGCCATGTGGTTCGGCGCCATTTTTAAACGCACATGGCGGGGGCGAGTTTTTACTGATCCCAGCGGGGTCCGACAATCCGGCCTCGTTCCGCGCCTCCTCCGCGAGTCCCTGCCAGAAGCATCGCGCGCGCTGCTCTGCTTCTTGCGCCGGACCGGCGGCCGGCGGGGAAGAGACGGATAGAGAAACCGCGGCTTTTTCGGACGGTTCCGCGGGGGGGCTAGGACCCGGCGGGCTCCGCGGGAAGGTCGGGGGGTCCCCTGGGGGTTCCGGGGGGTCTCCTGGGGGCTCTGGGGGGTCTGGGCTCGGGCTCGGGAAGGGGTGGAACGCGCCCGGCCCCCGCGTATTCCCGCCTTCAATCTGATCGCTCTCAGAGGCGGTTTGCGTCGCGGCCCCCACCCCCGGCTTTGGTGTAGCTAATAAACGTATACGCGCTGCTTCCCGCGTCTCCTGTTCTTCTAACGTCTTGCGTGGGGCCTCTTCTACTTTCCCCCACGCTTTCAGGTTTTTACCACTGCCTGCGGACTTTGAGTCCTCTGCTGAGGCGGCAGTGCACTTCTCCCGCGCTTCCCAGTATAATATATTTACCGGACGTTCGATCGTCCCCAGCTCTAGAAGCCTTGCAATAGCAAGATTAGAATTCCTGAGCTCACCTTTAATTCCCCATTGCTCATGAGCCTGACTTACGACCTTCGCTGTGGATTCCATGGTCCAAGCTGGTCCGGGAGGCGTCCCCCCCCCGCTGTGGTCAGTCCCGCTGCCACAGCCGCTGTCCTTTTTCCAGGAGTGTTCCCGTTTCCCGGGCGCAAGCCGCTGTCCCGGGTTCTGGCACCAAATGTTGCCTTCTAGACCAAGGCAGGCGACCTGGTTCTGAGGTACAGCTCGACAGCCCTCTCTCTAGGGCCGTTCGGGCCAATGACATACGCAGACACCAATGTGGTGGACGGTCAAAAGGCCTTTATTACTTCTTCTCATGGGGTCTTATAGTCTTAGGGGTCTCTACGTCAAAAAGGGGTTTGTCCTTCTTACCTATGGTTAGTAGGGGATGGAAAAGTACTGGGTAAGGGATGGAAAGTTACTGGCTTCAGTGGGGCAACATTCCTATTGTTAGTGGGACCACATTCCTATGTTAATTTCTTATCTACGAGTACCTGAGGGTCTTATCTATGGGGAACCGAAGGTCCTAGCTTCCCGTGACATCGCGAAATCTTCCGCAGCGCCTCTTCCCTAGCTACCACACTGCCCCTCCCTCTTTCACAGAACATTGAACACTTCATTATTTCATGGTAACTGGGCCCCAGGCAGCCTCTGAGCCCCACATCTGCCACCAGCCCTTCTATGTTTGTGAATAGCAGCAGACAGAGCTTTCCTTGGCAGTGGGAGTGTTACCAAAAATTTAATAAAACAGAAAATTCCTTAACCCCAATGTAGCATAAAGAAGCAGCATTCTTTATTCAGCTGGATGCACGGGGAAGAGCTCCTCCCAAAGCTGTGCATGCTGAGTACAGGAAAGTTTCTGTTTATATTCTGTATTTTTCATACATATTCATTGATTGTCCTGGACTAAAAATACATATAATAATCATTTCCCCAAAATAATTAATATATTTCCCCTCCCCTTTACCCGGGCATTCTCCTGTCCTGGGGGTCTCCCTGGTGGTCCCTGGTGGTCGTGGACCCCAATGTTCCCATGGGCCTGGCTGAGCTGGCAGGACACTGAGGCTGCTGAACTTCCAGTTCCCCTTCTCACACAATGGGCACTGTGTGGTTTCCACAGGCCTGGGGTTGTGGAGAACAAGCTCCAGGTGTGAGCTCACCTGGTGTAGGCAATTTATCATCTGGTACCAATTGGTCACAGAGTGGGCTATGACATCACAGAGTGGGTTATGTGAGGTCATCAAGCAGCCATGGCATCATAGTCTGCCTCTGTGACATCAGAGATCCAGCTGTGACATCACAGGGCAGAGGTCTGACATCACAGTGCAGACTATGGCATCACAGACTCTGGTGGGACATCAGAGACCAGTTGTGTGACATTGGAGAATGGGCTGTGACATCCCAGAGGGGCTGTGTGACATCCCAGCAGGCTGTGTCAGGCCACTGGGTTGGTCACTCTGCCCCAGCTCCCCCTCACAGTTTCTCCCAACAAGTCCAATGCTGTTCATGCCCAGCAGGGTCCCTGTCCCCCAGGATCCCCCTGGTCCGCCTGGAGCCACAGCCTCCACCAAAGTATGTTCCACAGGATCCACCCCAGAGCTTGACAGGGGACAAGGGGCCAGGGCGGTGTGACCAGGACATCAAGGACGGGGATTATCCAGGTCACTGTGTCCTGGGTTGGGTTCCCCAGGGCAGGAAAGATGTCTGGCAGCTGGAGCAGGGTCTGGGAAGGGCCTCCAAGGTGGGGCTGGAGCCCTTGGGCTGTGAGCAGAGGCTGAGGGAGCTGGGCTTGTCCAGCCTGGAGCAGGGAAGGCTGAGGGGCTCCTCATGCCAGCCTGGCAGTGCCAGCAAGGAGGGGATGGAGAACACAGAGCCAGGCTCTTCACCGGGGACTGGGGGGAGACAAAAGCCGATGGGTGGAAGGGGAAAGAGGGGAGATCAGCCAGGGCATGAGCAGATGAAATGAGTCAGGCTGCTTTCAGCATTTCTTCAACACCAAGAGCAGCCTGACTCCCTTCTCCATCCACCACTGATAGATTTGCAAATCAGGAATTGTTTGAGCTGTTCTGTCCTCAGTTCAGGACAAGAGTCCTGATACAAGAACTTAATTGTGTTTATATCTATCACAGAACCACATTAGTCAAAAATTAATTTTAGTATGCAAATCAGTTGTGAACAGTGGACTCATCAGACACTGCTGGGACATTGCACATAGCTCAGGGAAGAGTTTGTAATTGTGTGATTGTTATTTTAATGGTGTAATTTTTATTAAGTTATATCCTGTTCAACTGTGGTCTGTTGGCTAGGTCCAGTGCGGGCTGGAGGGAGCTCAGATTTGCACAAGGCTGCTCTGAGTGCCAGCCTTGGGTGGGGAAAATGGTGGGGTGTATTACTGCGCCTGAGTGGGTCGCTGCTGGTGAGAGAGAGAGACGGTGAATCTTGTTTCTTGATCAGAAGGCTGATTTATTGAGATATCATATATAATACATTATTACTATACTGAAAAGAATAACGAGAGAGGTTTGCAGAGCTGCTAGGCTAGGCTAGGAATTGATAGAAAAAAATCTATAACAAAGTTGTGGCCCAAGGACTCAGTCCCCGGCCTTGCACTTTGTGATTGGCCCTTAATTATAAACAAGAAGCATGAGCCAATCAAGGTGCCCCTGTTACATTCCACAGCAGCTGATAATAATTGTTTACCTTGTCTTCTGAGGCCTTTGCCCTCCAGAAGACGCAGAAATCCGAAAGAAAGGATTTCTGTGAAGAAATGTCTGTGACAGGGGTGGGGGTAGGAACAGAGTCTGATTGATTGTCAGCCATGAAAGGTCTTGATTTTCATACCCAGTATAACTGCATGAGGAGGTACTTGGATTCAATGTCAATTGGAGATTGAACATTTCAAGGAATTACTGGTAAAAAAAAAAAATTACAGGACCTAAAAAAATATTTTCTTGCTGTTTTTTTGTTTTGTTTTTTTTTTAAATTCAGGCTATTCACATTGAAATGGCTTCTTAAATGACTAATTAACCACACGTTTGATTTGAACAAATTATTAATTAAATCAAATTATTCCGAGAAGCTTAGCTTGTTTAGCTGTTCTGAATGTTAATGAGCCCTGGGACACTGAATTCCTGCACCGAAGAGCTGAAGGCTGAACAAGCCTCTGGAGCAGGAAAATTCAGCAGCAGCCTCCAAGGTGCTGAGGATGTCAGCAGCCCCCACTGAGGCCATCCCTGCCCAGAGACCGTGGGGGAATGGGCAGACAAGGAGACCGTCCCTGGGGCTGGGGCAGCACAACTCAGAGGCACCAGCGGCTCCAGCTGGGAAATGGAGTGTGGAATGTGGCTGGGAAAGCCCTGCCTGGGCTGTGCCAAGCAGGACAGACAAGCCCTGACTTCCATCCAGTAGAAAACTCTGTCAAGGAGACATTTAAAAGGAATTACAATTGTTTCTGTATTCTGAATTGGACTTCCTGGAGAAATACCAACAAGAGATCCTCAGGAGGTCAAAACAACAAGACAGTCTTTACTGGTAACTTTAGAAAATCAGAGAATTTTTGGCAAAAGATTTAATATGACATTCAATCAACACAGAACACTTCTTAAAGCACTGACTTGGCCCATTCAACTTCACAAACTCTAAGCTATTTGAATTTTACATTACTCAAATTTGCAAAAAAACCGAAATAGAAGAAAAGGACAGAAAGAGAGAGAGGCAAAAAGGATACAGAGGAGCATACACAGAGGTACCAACTCCTGGATTCCAGTAGCATTTACATGGAAATTCCAAGAGGAGGTAGGGTCAAGATGAGTGCTTGCCTTGTGGTCAGCCTTCAATACCCCTTGGTCTTCCTGGGCCCTTCCCCCAGGCAGGACTGTGGCTCATTTGGTCCCTCAGGAGCTGGGCTGGGGCTGCAGAGGTGACTGTGGAGCATTGCCTGTGCTGTGCCAGGGACTGGCAGCCACTGCTGGGCTGGGATAGAGGCTCTGGGGGGATTGGGGCTACAGGGCAGGGCAGGGCTGGAGTTCCAGGGCAGGGGAGGGCTGGACCTGCCCCTTCCTCCCCTATTGGAATAAGATCCAATATTACCAGGTAGATTGTGCCTGGGCTTGTCTGACCCCTGCTCCTGGGCCAAAGGCAGCAACTGTGGTGTTTCACCTCAGAGACACTTTTGGCTGGCTGGATGGTGCAGCTGAGCGCTGAAACAAGTCCCGGCTTGTAGAAACTCAGTTTGCCTCAGGTGAGAAGGCTTCAGGCTAAGGTGAGGAGGAAAAGGAGACAGATTCTGCTGGAGGGTTAATATCAAGAGTTTATTCCATGGTCACAGACATCTGAATCTTAGGTAACAGCTCCAATAGAATCCCAACCGCATGGCCTGAGTGACTTTTTAAGCTCCGTGGGGGGGGAGGAGGGAAGGGACAGGTAAGCCACCAACCAGGTGAGAGGGGCAGGGTCTCAGGGAACGATGACACCGAGACAGACCAATGACCTCTGGGCACAGGGGCATCTTTTGAACCTGACCAACCACATGATGGCCTTGCTGGAATGTTAAGACTGATTGACAGCCCAGCAGGGGGTGAGGGGGAAGGGGAAAGGGAAGAGAGATATTGCCACACCTGGGAAGGGGCTGGGAAGTTTAAAACAGGAAATTGCAGCACACTGCAACACTCCCCACACATGAAATCTCTTGAGCCAAGAAACTCCTCCACTCTGTCACAATAGGGAATACTGGAGGTGAAATCCCAATTCTGGCCATGGGCACCTAGATAAGAAGGACAGTTCTTTTCCTCAGGAATGAAAGCCCCAGTTCTCAGTAAATTTCTGGTTTGATTGTTTAGATTCTGTTTGGTTTTGTTGCTGCTTTGTTTCCTTGTTATGCCTGAAGTGTCCAGTCAGGAGCAGAGTGACTCTTGCCAAGGAACTTTGTGCTGCTGTCCCTTAATATTCAGTCTGGTTTTTGCTGCTCCCTTGCTGGGGATCTTTTCAGCGCTCTCAAGGCCTCATTGGTAGCAGGATGAAGGAGCCCTGGCCCAGGGTCTGGCCCTGGGGGACACGGGGACGCTGCCGGGGGGTCCCTGTCCACTGTGCCACCCCCAGGGCCCCGGCCCCCCGTCCCTGTGTCAGGCTCTGGGGTCGATCTTGTGGAACATCCTCTGGGGGAGGCTGCGGGGCCGGGGGGACCCGGGGGGACAGGGGACCCTGCTGTGCACGGGCAGGGTTGGACTGCTCTGGGGGGAACTGTGAGGGGGGCTGAGGCAGAGTGACCTCCCCAGGGACCTCACACAGCCCCTGTGATGTCACAGTGCCCCTGTGATGTCACACAGACCTCGTGATGTCACACTGCCCCTGTGATGTCACACTGCCCCTGTGATGTCACACAGCCCCCATGATGTCACACCGCCCCTGTGATGTCACACTGCCACTGTGATGTCACACAGATCCCTTTGATGTCACACAGCCCCTGTGATGTCACACTACCCCTGTGATGTCACACTGTCCCTGTGATGTCCCAGAGCCAACTCTGAGACACCATGCTATGATGTGATACAGCTGCTCTGTGATGTCACAGAAGTCTCTGTGATGTCAGAAAGTCACTCTATGATTACACAATCTCTCCTGTGATGTCACAGCCTGCTCTGTGATGTTACACAGCCACCCAGTGTTGTCACAGCCCACTCCCTGATGTCACAGAGCCACCTTCTATGATGTCAGGAGCTGCTCTATGGCCTCACATCCTACCCTATGATGTCACAGCCAGCTCTGTGATGTAACAACCCACTTCAGTGATGTCACAAAACCCTCTCTGTGATGTCATACTGACACTCTGTAAGGTCACAGCACATACTTTGACATCACTGCCAGCTCTATGATGTCATGCAGCCATGCCATGATGTCACAGCCTGTTCTGTGATGTCACAAAGTCCCCTCTATGATGCTGTAGCTGCTCAGTGACCTCACACAACAAACTCTGTGATGTCACAGCCCAATCTGTGACCTCACACAGCCCACTCTGTGCTGTCACACAGCCCCTTGCTGACATCCCAGCTGCTCTGTGCCTCTGTGACACAGCCCCAGAGGTGCTGCTGTGACACAGCCCCCTCGGGGACATGCCACAGCCCCTGCCAGTGCTGAGCCCCTGTGAGCTCTGTCTGTGCCCTGCTGGTGTCCCTGAGGGGCCCTGGCAGCGTCCCAGCCCTGCTGGGCTGTGCACAGGAGCTGCTCCTGGCCATAGCTGTCTCTCTGCAGCGCTGCCCTTGCAAGGAGCTGCCTCTGGGCCAGGAGCCCGGCCCAGCTCAGCAGCACAGACACAGCACAGGGACTTTAATTAGCCTCTGGGGCTTTGCTGCTCTTTGCATCAGACTCAGTCCCTCACAGTGTACTCAAAAAACCTTCTCAGAGACTCAAAAAGAGGGTGAAACACTGAAGTTTCTCATACTTTAAATAGATCCATCTGAGGGACAGGACTGAGAAAGTGTCCCCAGGTTCCAGGTAGAGCAGAACACTGGAGGCAATGATGACAGGTGGGGACAAGCAAGGGAAAGGTGTCTCTGCTGTTAAGAAAACCTGCGCCTCTGTCCCTGCAAGCTGTCAGCATCCCCGGCTGCCCCACCTGGCTGGGCCCTGCCTTTGCTGACAGCTCTGCCTCCTGCCTGTCTCTGCCTGCCCTTACAGAGCCTTGGGCTGCTCCAGGCTCCTGCTGGGGACGTGCTGCACCACAGCCCTGCCCTGTCAGGGAAATTCCCTTCTCCTGGTGTTCAGTCTGGACCTCCCAAGCTGCACTTGGTGCTATTAGGTCTTCTTCAGGCTTATTCCTACTATGAAGAAAAGCTCCAGCCTCTCTGAAACCACCCATCCATCCCTCCCAGGGTATTCCCTTTCAGTCCTCAGTCTCTACACCACTGACCACAGAGGCCACAGACTCTCCCTGCTGGTTTTGTGATGAGGCCTCCAAACCCCATTCTGGGAGATTTTTGAGTCCTCTCCAAGGTCTGTGAAAAGGGAAAAATAGCATTCGAAGTTATTTTCTCCTAAATCCTACAGTGACAGAAAACGGGTCAGTATCTTTAAACTGAATGGGGACAAATTAACATTTGTTAGAAGGAGGAAATCTTTTACAATTAATAAAGTGGCAGGAAACTGCAACTGTTTTTCCAGAGAAGTGGATTCCCCATCCCTGGAATTGTCCAAGAGCAGGAGATTTGTGTAGCCTTGCCCATTGAAACCCTCTAATCCCCAGTGACAGAATTCCTGTAGTGTGGGTTCTCTGATGTGCTGGGTGCCCTCACAAGGCTTCTGGCCAGAATGTCTGCTGAGGGCAGCCAGGCTGCTGCTCGGGCAGTGACCTCACAGCCACCACCATGGCAGCCCTGTCCCCTGGGCCTGTCCTTTCCTCTGCCCCTGCCTTGGCTCTGCTGCCATGAAGAGTTTTGTCATTAATATCTTGTCCCCAAGGTGCTGAGGCAAATGGCTTCCCAGTCAGGCTCCTGGAGCAGAAGTGGCTTTTCAGAGCCCAGCCAGGAATGAGCCCTGAGGCAGCAGCTCTGCAGTGGTGGCCACCAGGCCGGGCTGCCAAGGGAGGCTTCTGGCCATGGCCTGCAAGCAGCTGCTGCTGCCAAGGTGCCTTTGGTGCCTCAGGCTCTCCCTGGCACAGCTCCCAGCACGGCACTCTGCCCTTGTGCCTGAGCCCTTCCCTGTGCTGGGGCTGGTCTGGGGCTTTTCCTGCAGCGGGACCTGCCCTGCTCATGGCACAGGAGAGGCAGTTCCTGCTGGAGCAGGAGGCTCTGCCTGCAATGGGCTCCAACAACTCCAGCAAGGCCCTGTTTGCAAAGCCCCCAGTGGGAAATGAAGGAGGGGAGTCACACTGCTTTGGGGGTGAATAATGCTGACACCAGCCTGACTCCTCCATCCCAAAGTTCAACATCCTCAGAGGGAGCTGAAGCTGTGGCAGAGCTGGAAAAATCCCCAGAGAAAGGAGCAACCAAGTGACACCACTGAGAGCTTCTGCAGAGCTGCTAAGCTGGCCCAGCCTGGGCACATCTGACTGACAGGGCAGCACCTCAGACAAGAAAAGCCCTGTCCCAAATTTTAATGGCAGCATCTCCTGACATTTCCCTTCTTGAGGGGTGTGGGGATTCCGCCCAGCAGTGGGGACACCCTCAAGGTCACTGCTCCAGGTTGAGCCAAAGGGAATTGCCCATGGTTATTGGTCTGGGGGAGCGACATCAATCTCTGCTTACTTACAGGTTTTGCTTAAAACAGTTGCTTTGAAATAATTTCCTAGTGCTCTGCATAATATATTTTACATCTCTTACATCCTGGCATAAATATTTCTGATTAAGGCAGTTTTGTCTAATCATTAACATAATAGAGAATACATATTTATATAAATATATCTGCCCATGACAGGAACTCTGTGAGTGTCTGGGACATTCTGGCTCTTTGCCAGCCTGGGGACTCCTGGGATTTCACTGTGGAGCCCCCCATGAGTGCCTGTGACAGACCGGTGCCTTTGCAGCCCAAGGTCTCCTGGGATGTCACCACGGAATGGCTGAGACTGCCTCTGACCACAGGGCTCTTTACCATCCCCAGAAAGCCCTGGGAGGTCTCCATGGAGCCCCTGTCTGTGCCTGGGACATTCCAGCTCTGGAACAGCCTGGAGACTCTTGGAAAGACCCTAAGGAACCCCTCTGAGGGCCTGTGAGAAACCTGATCCTTAGCAGGCAACCATCACCAGCCCCCTGTTGCTATGGTCATTCCCTTGGCAGCTCCATGGATACCCCATGCCAGGGGTAGTTGCCATGGACACAAGCTCAGGCCTGCAGCCAGAGCCCGCTTCCATGGCAACCACTGGCAGCCCCATCCCCAGGCTCATGGGATCCCAGAACCACAGAATTGGCTGAGCTGGGAGGGACTCATCAGGATCCTCCAGTCCAACTGCTGGCCCTGCACAGGACACCCCAACAATGCCAGCCTGGGCCTGGCAGGCTTGTCCAAACGCTGCTGCAGCTCAGAGAGCCCTGGAGCTGGGACCCTTCCCTGGGGAGCCTGGGCAGGGCCCCAGCAGCCTCTGGGCAAAAACCTTTTCCTGACATCCAACCTGAGCCTGCCCCGACTCAGCTGCAGCCATTCCCTCCACTCCTGTCCCTGGGCACCAGAGGGAAGAGGTTCCCACAGCCCCAGCCAGGGACCCGCTCCCAAGGCTGTTGCCATGGCCACCAGGGCTGGCACCAGCTGGGATGCTCGGTTTCCATGGGCCGGGGCTCAGGAATGGGATTCCCCAATTTCCTGCCCCCGCTAAAACCGCGCTGTCCTCGCTGCCCTCCCGCCTCCCCTGGAAAGCGCTAAAGGCAAAGGTCCCAGGCTGGGATAAGAACAATTTATTGGGAACAACAATGAGATAAGGAACGAATGTACCAGAAACAATATTGATAACAGAGTGTATAAATAAAACTGTTTACAGGGAAAACTAAAACACAACTTACTGGGTCTGCATGGCCGCGTATTTCCTCCTGCCTGGAAAGCACACTCTTCTCCTCAGGGACAGAGAGAGAGAGAGAGAGAGAGAGAGAGTCCCTTTCCTGTCCCTGGCAATGTCCTGAGGTGGGAGTGAATGTAATGACACAGTCATTGCCAGACCCTCATGTTCTTCCATCCCACATCATGTCATTGGCAGAGGCAGGAAAAGGGACAGGTGTCTTCCTAGCATGGATCAGAAGGAAAAATGGATCACCAGGGCTCTTCCCAACATGGATCCTCCAACTATGGATGAAGCTGGGGCAGTGCACAAAAGTCCTCCTGCATTGGGGCATTGGCCGAGCTTCCCTTACAGGTGCCTCCGTTGGTGTCTGGTTAAGACAGAGATCTGGGTGAAGCTTTTCCCACACTGGGGACACTCGTAGGGCCTCTCCCCAGTGTGGATGCGCCGGTGGGTGATGAGGGTGAAGTTGCACTTGAAGCCCTTTCCACAGTCAGGGCATCGGAAGGGCCTCTCATCGGTGTGAATCTGCTGGTGCTGGAGGAGACTGGAGCTGGTCTGAAACCTCTTCTCACACTGGGGACACTCATAGGGCCTCTCCCTCTCCCCAGTGTGGATGCGCTGGTGCCTGATGAGGTTGGAGTTGTGCTTGAAGCCCTTCCCACACTCAGGGCAGCGCAAGGGCCTCTCATCCGTGTGAATCCGCTTATGCCGGAGGAGACTGGAGCTGCTCTGAAACCTCTTCTGACACTGGGGACACTCGTAGGGCCTCTCCCCAGTGTGGATGCGTTGGTGTATGACAAGGGCAGAGCTGGAGCTGAAGCCCTTCCCACATTCCCCACACTCATAGGGCCATTCCCCAGTGTGGATCCTCTGGTGGCTGATCAGGGTGCTGCCCTGCCTGAAGCTCTTCCCACACTGCAAGCACTTGTGGGGCTTCTGCCCATCATGAAGCTGCCCATGGACTACCAGCTCCGAGTTCTGGCTGAAGCTCTGTCCACCTTCCTGGCTCAAGGTGGGTCTTTCCTCCTCAGAGAACCCTTGGTTGGGTTTGGAGCCCCTCCTCCTCATGGAGGATCTCCAGGGCTTTTCCTCCCCATTGGATTCTTTTCCCATGGAGACACTCAAACCGGCCTCTTCCATGAGGTTGTGCTGTGGGGATTTGTTGTCCCTGATCTTGATCCTCAGCTCCTTCTCTGGTAGAGGAAGGACAAGGACAGGATGGGATTTCCCTCCGTGCAAGAGGGAAGGGGAAGGAGATCCCCACAGTGCATCCCCAGCAGGATGACGTTGGCAGCAGGGATGTCCTGCAGCGAGGGGATTTTCTGGGCTGGGAGATGGAGCAGGAGAGAGGGGTAAAGGGGCACTGACTTCCTCCTCACCTGCCTGGGTGTCCTGGGGCATCCTCATCTTCCTTGAGGTGTCTTCCGCCATCTGGCCAAGTTTTAGGAATGGGATATTCCTAAAACAAGGGAGGAAAACAAGGGATGAGCACAATGAGCTTTGTACTGATTTAAAGGCAAACCTGGGGAAGAGTCTAAGCCAGAATTCCAATTCAGTAACAAAATAAGGATCAAGGCAATGATACAGAAACACTGCCTTAAACTGATCGAGTCAGGATATAACCTGACACCCTGTTGTTCAGGGTGATGGCTGCAGTCCCAGTAAATTGTGGTGCAGTCCTGTGGGAGTGATGAAGGTGATTCTGTCGAAGCAGTGATCCTGTAGAAGGGTCTGGTCTTCCTCTGGAGGTCCAGTGGTGGTTATGGAGCTCTTGTCCTCTAGCAATCCAGTAGGCAAACTGCTCCTGGTGTAGCAAGTCTCAGCCTTTATCCAGGTAGGAATGCTTGGATCCTCCCCTTGGGCGGAGCATCCCACAATGGGAGGATGGAATTTTATCAGTCCTGCAGTGACACTCAATGGCCCATTAGCAGAAGATATCTCCCCTGGAGGGCGTTATCAGGGCTGAGTCATGGAAGAGATAAAGAACACTGCCCCACCCGTTTATAAGAGTTGATGAAGATGGGGATTGAAAACATGCATTTGGTTACATCTTGCATGGCAACCTGAAACAGTGGCCTAATCCCTGCTCAGGGGGTGAACACCACCGCCCTTACCCAAACTGGCTCAGCTGTAAAACCCCCACCCTGAAAAGGCCACACACACAGGGGACAATGTCACACTTACCCTGCTCCAGGGGAGGTCTGTTTCACAGGCTGGGGGACTTTGCCAAATGTTAGAATAATTTTTCTCTTTGTCCCTGTCACCTTTGTGACAGCTACACATAGCTTCCCCTTCCTTTTTATAATCTGTATTGGGCCTATTTTCCACTTTTCTTTTTTTAGAATGTGCCAGTAGCTGAGCTGCAGCTGTGCAGGACCAATGGAATTTGGATTTGTCACAAAATTGCTTGTACTGTCAGTTTATTAATGTTTGGGATTTGTTTGCCTTTCCATCACAAGTGACTTGTGGGAAGAGTAAATTCAAGGCATTTTATCTACGGTCAATTTTGATTTCTGACAAGAAACGACATTACTTTGTCTGGTGCCCAGGGGATTCTTGGGGGGGTTTTTCCCTGTCCCTGTCACCCCAGGCCATTCCCCAGGGGCTCTCCATCATTCTCATCCCAGACAATGCCTGGAGGGTCTCCCTCCCTCTCATACCCGGTGCCAGGGGGTGCTCAGGGCAGTCTCTGTCCCTCTCAGCCCAGGGGATGCTCGGGGGTCTCTGTCCCCTCACCCTGAGGGATGCTCGGGGGGTCTCCATCCCTCTGGCCTCAGGCAATGCCTGTGCTGGGCTGGGGACCAGGGGCTCTGTGTCCCTCTCACCGCTGAGGATGCTCAGGGCTGGGGGGGCTCTCCGACCTTCTCACACCTGGGGAGGCCGGGGGGGTCTCTGTCCCTCTCAGCCCTGCTGTGACCCCACCCAAACATCATCGGGCTCAGAGGGACAGAGACACCCCCAAACCCCCAGAAGGGCTGAACCTGGGATTTGGTTTGGGGCTGAGGATTTAGGAAGGGGCTGGAATTGGGGCTGGAGTTGGATTTTGGGCAGAGATTTGGATTAGAGCTGGGATTGGGGTTAAGGCTGGACATGGGATTGGCTTTAGGGCTGGGGTTGGGATTGGGTCTTGGGATAGACGAGTGTGAAACTGGGATGAGATTAAATACAGAACTGTAAGTGTGTCTAAATGTGGAGTGAGACTGAGACCAGGATCAGGGTTTGGGATTGAGCTCACCCAGAGCAGGACAGGGGGGATGTTAAGTGGGAAGGTTTGGGGAAAATCGTTGTTTGGGGGAAAACAAGCTTTGAATGCCTTTGGTTGGGGATTCCTCCCACCCACATCCATTTCTATAAGTCACCTGATGTCCCAAAATAAAGAGTAAATAAAAAAAAGCTACCAGGAGTTTCCCATTTCCAGTCTCATACCTCTTGGGTTATGGTTGGTCCCCCATCTCAGGGCTTGTGGGGATCCCATGGGTCCTAGGGATCCCCCATCTCCAGGTCCTGCATTTGGATTCTGGGAGGTTCTGGGGTCCCAAGGTCCCCCTCTCAAGCCTCCCCTCAATCCAGCCACTTGGGGTTCCCCCTTCTTTCTACCACCCTGTCCTGGTTTAGGGCAAATTTGGTTGAAACCCTCCAAAAGGAGTTTCCTCTAGAATGCTGATTCAGCAGCCCCACCCTCAGCCAGTTTGGGAAAATATTTCCTGAGCAGAACGTGGAAAAAAATGTTACTTTACAGGCAATGCATTTACCAGCACAAAAATTGAACAATATTAAGCAAAAAAACCTCTTGCTGCTCCAAAATATATGACAAACTCTGAAAGTTCCTCCTTGGGTTGTAGCTCCGCGCACTCAGTGTCTTATCAATCTTTTATCAGTCTCTTAGCAGTCTCTTATCAGTCTCTTTCCAGTCCCTCCAGCACTGGAAATGCTGGCCCAGGCTTAGCCAGGTGGTCCAGAGGTGCGAGGTGCCGGTGGTGTTCTGGCTGTTCAGTACAGAGCAGATTTAAACAGCTCCAAAGAAAAAGAAAAACCACAGTCCAGGCGTGGAAGTCCATGCGAAAATCCTTCATTTTTGCCTCACAATTGTCATGAGAAAAAGACCACTGAAAGGTTAAAAACTGTTGAGCCAGTTGGGAAAGAAAGTCTCATGCTTATTCAGTGTGTTCACAAGTGATGTTTGCAGAACACGCCATGCTATACTCGAAGGAAGCATGCTGCCCTTTTCTGGACAATTGCACTGGACTTTCTTCCAAACTCCTGACCTGGCTGGACTGAGCTCTGGGGTCGCTCCCCCACCCTCCATGAGAAGACCCCTCTCGCCTGCCTTCAACCACCGTGATGGACAAACAGGGATGCGAATCCCCTCATCAAGGAACCAAGAACCCCTCTGGCACCCTATTGGCACCCCCCCTGGCAACCTCCTTCCAGAGACTGGGACTGTACCCCCTCCCAACTCGGGGAAGGGGGAAAACCTGCCCAGAGTAAACGTACCTGCGAACATTCGGCCATGAAAACAATGGAATAGCCTCTCCCCCTCCTCCTGTTCCTATTCTTCTCCCCTCCATGGAAACCTAATTTCGGCCACCCTTCCCCCAACCAAGAATAGTATATTTGGGGTTCGGTTTCAGCTGTCCTCTGAGATCTCCCCAAAGCGTGCACCAGCGAGTTTCGGCAGCGGGACCCGGAAGACATCACATTTTGGTAGCTATACCACTTCCCTAACCTTCTTTCCTCCCTTTTCCCCTTGTCCTACCCTTCTCTTCCCCAGATTCCCTAACCAAACGCATATTCAGCTGTGGTTATCATCAATAAAATTGCATTTTGTTGATTTGTTACTGCAAAACCCCTGTGCCTTTGTTGGTTATTTTTTGCACCAAAAAATCATTCGACACCCGTTCATTTTGGGCGGACCTTCACATAAATTGGCGACGAGGATGGGATACTTGTAGCCAGTGAGATTTTGCAGGTACTGTGTAGTCTGTAACCTCTCACAGACTGCACACGCCAAAGCCAAATCTTACCCTCTATTGAGCACACAGGCTCCGGAATTGACACAAAAGATTCTTTGGTGCAAAAGAAGGGGAAAATTGTTACTGTCACTTCTGTTACTGATCCTACCGGCACGGACACCGACACTGATACTCCTCCCAGTCCTGATATTGATGCTGTTACTGATATTGATATTGGTATTGATACTGTTGTTGTTGTATTTGAGTTGAATCTGAACCTGTTACTGTTGTATTTGAGCTGAATTTGAACCTGTTACTGTTTTTTACTGCTGTATTTTTGTGTACCTGGACTGTCTAAAAGGGAAGGGGCAGACTTGAAGTAATTAAGCTGTGCCTTTTAGACAGATATTGTCCCTTCACTTACACAGGGAGCGAGGGGCGGCCCAGGGAAGGCTGAGTGGCTTTTTCCCTGTTCTAGGTTTCTGGTCCCCTCACAAAGAAAACATTTGTGTGTGTGTGTGAGTGTGTGTTTGGACTGTCTGGATAGGAAGGGATAAACTGAAGCAATTAAAACAGTGCCTTCCAGACAGATTTGTTTTCTTCAGCTATCTAGGGAGACAGAGTGGAATAAAAGTCTGTATGATTGTGTAACTTGAGTTTGCAAATCAGCTCCCTGGTATAGTCCTAGTCCCTTCACACAAAATGAATGAAAATCTCAACCCTAAAGCAAAAGCTGACTTTTACTCGTTGCTTGCTAAACACAATGCCAAACTGTCATCTGGCGGAGAAACTTGGGCAGAGAACAATTGGTTTAATTTGGAAAATGTCATTGATAGAATATGTTCTCTGCAACATGAATCAAAATTCAAAATGGGTAAAAATAAAAACATTCTTTGCTCATTCTTTGCTAGTTCTTGGAGCATGTCTCACTGCAGCCATAGAAAACCGCTGTAAACGGAGAACTGAGGAAATGGTAATTATAGATTCTCTTCAAAATTTAGTTGAAATTTTGCAAAAACAGTTAAATGAGGACAGAAATGAAATTTACATGCTGAGAGCTGCCCTTAGGGAAGAACACATCAAAACCATACACAAAATCAACTCCTCTACAGAAGAGGAAGAAAAAGTAACACCTTGCATTAAAAAAATTTATCCATACTAAGAACTTGAGGCAGCAAAACCAAACTATTCTTACAAAGAATCTGAAACA
The DNA here is from genome assembly GCF_035770615.1 of Melospiza melodia melodia. NCBI lineage: Eukaryota > Metazoa > Chordata > Aves > Passeriformes > Passerellidae > Melospiza > Melospiza melodia. The sequence continues at coordinate 8,923,276 of NC_086200.1, forward strand.
GCTAAAAATTGTGGGGAAAATTGTTGTCCTCATTTGAGACCTTTTATTAAGATTGAATATAATTATATTAATAATGAAGACCCGGATCCCCACATAAAAACCAAACAAACACCATTAAGCGCTACCAAATCAGCTAAATTGAAAAAGGAATTTGGTCGCCTCCCCCACGAATCAGAAACGGAATATGTGTTCTGTGTGTCCCTCACTGGCGAAGACCAGATTAAGTTAACTGAACAAGAGGCCAGTGGTTACTGGGGACATGGTGTTTTCCTTACAACAGGAGATAAGCGTGATGCCTGGTCTCTAATACAACGTGCAGCCTATTGGGCTGGGGCAATAAATCCCTTGGAAAGGGGTGATCCCCTAGCAATTGCAACTATCCCTGACCAAATCCTAGAAAGTGTACAAAAAGCTGCATGTTTGCAAATGATTCATGAGAAAAAATTAATTCCTGGTTTTGAATCTCCGATGCAACTCCCTGTGAAGCCTGAAATTATGACCCCTTTAATTCGTGGGCTTCCAGAAACATTGAAATCAACAGCAATCACTATTCAAAAAACAGTTATGGCTTTAAGCCCAATAGATAGACTAGAAAGACTTCTTAACAACTCCACTGATCAGTCTGAGTCTACTGACACTGCACCTTCACCCTACACACCAACACAGGCTCCCACAACACCATCTGACACATCTAACAGTAACCGCAAGACTTGGACATGGGGTGAGGTAGCAGTTGATTTAATAAACTATTGCAGACAGTATGGGCCTGTAAAAACCCTGGAAGAAAAATCAGAAAAAACAAAAGGTGTCCGATTTATGGGAACCCCTAACACTGAAAACACAGAACCAGGAAAACAGATTTCCAACAGACAACGCTGGTGGATGCTGGGAATAAAGAAAGGGGTACTCCAGGACATAATGGATGGTTTACCACTTGAAAAATTGCAGAAAAACATAACTAACTGGAATTTTAGGAGATCAAATACCCAGCACAGTGCCCTGATCCCCCTCCCTCACCAGAAACTAACAAACACTCCTACCAATACACAGTTCAGTACACACAATACATCACAGTCTTTCACACGGAACACAGGCAATGAACAAAAGTTAACCCTTTCCCAGTTTGTCCCTCGGAATCTGGGCAGTGAGGCTGCGGCTCAGCCTCTCCCTCAGAACACAACCAGTGAGCCAAAATTAACTCTTTCTCAGCTTCTTTCACAGAACTTGGACAGTGAAACCCTGGCTGCGTGTCTCCTGAAAAGAACCGGCAGTAAGCTGGAAGTAACTCTTTCGCAACTTCTTTCACAGAATCTAAGCAACATAACTGCCCACCCGCCCATACCCCAAAACACAAACAGTGAATCTTCACCAACAGAGCTTTCAGGAAACGAATATCTCCACTGCTTACAGGTGAGCAAAGGGGTGGAGGTTGGGTTTACTTACGAGTGCTCACAAAAAATAAATCAGGAGACATATTAATTACAGCAATCACGGGCCCCAAAAAAGTTCTGGTAACCTGTATTGTTGATACGGGAGCCCAGATCTCTGCACTAACACATAGAGATGCCCAGAAGTGTGGAGTTCTTCCAACAAAAAGGCAATGCTGCGTTCTTAATGCTTTAGGAACAATAGAACCCATGAACGTTGCTTTAGTCAAAGTAACACTCCCTGGAGAAGAAAATCAATTGGTAGTCAAAATGGTAATTGGGGACATACCGAATAATCTGCTAGGGATGGATGTCCTCTCAGGAAGGCAGTGGGAAGACACTGAAGGTTTCCTGTGGTCTTTTGGCACTCTGCCACTTAACATTAGACTGCTTCAGACCGCACCCGCACTGCCTTACAGTAAAACAATCAATATGAAACAGTATCCCTTGCCTTCTGGAGCTAGAGAAGGCATCAAACCAGTTATTCAGGAATTGTGTGATCAAGGAATAATAATTAACACACACTCCCCATACAATTCACCCATGTGGCCAGTCCAAAAGCCTAACGGGAAGTGGAGTCTTACGATTGATTACCGTAGGCTGAATGCCAACACTGACCTTCTGACTGCAGCAGTGCCAAATTTAGCTGAACTGATAACATCAATACAAGAAAAAGCTCACACAATCATGGCAACCATAGATGTCAAAGACATGTTCTTCATGATACCTATACAGCCCGAGGACATTGATCGCTTTGCATTCACATGGGAGGGACAACAGTACACATTCACCAGACTCCCTCAGGGATACAAACACTCTCCAACACTAGCACATCATGCTTTAGCAAAAGAATTAGAAAAAATACCTAAACCTGACACTGTAGCTGTGTACCAATACATTGATGACATTTTGGTAGGAGGAGAGGAAATTAAAGAGGTGGGGGATCTACAGCAGAATATAATCTCTCATCTGGAGAACCTTGATTTAAAGATCCCCTCAGAGAAAATCCAAAAGCCTTCTCAGGAAGTGAAATTCCTGGGAATTTGGTGGCGATCTGGCAGCACATGCATCCCACCTGACACTCTAACTTCTCTTGAGCAGATGAAAATGCCTGAAAACAAAAAAGACCTCCAGCAAGCCTTAGGACTGTTAGTATTCTGGAGGAAACACATCCCAGATTTTTCAATCATTGCTAGGCCCCTTTACAATTTTCTGAGAAAAGGAATCAAATGGGATTGGACTCCTTCTCAGGAGGAAGCACTGCAGTTACTGATTTTTGAAGCCACTGCACATCAGTCATTGGGGCCCATCCATCCTAAAGACCCTTTCCAAGTGGAATGGGGATTTGCCTCCTCAGGGCTATCAATACACATCTGGCAACGAGGTCCCGAAGGCCCAACAAGGCCTGTCAGCTTCTTTTCCCGTGGTTTTAAAGATGCTGAAAAAAGATACACTACCTGGGAAAAAGGATTGTTTGTTGTTAGCTTAGCTCTCATTGAAGTAGAGAAAATCACACGGCAGCAAGCTATCATCTTGAGAGGTCCCTTCAAGGTAATTAAAGCTGTCACAAATGGGACCCCTCCACCTGACGGCACAGCCCAAAAGTCATCAGTAAGGAAATGGTATGCTCAAATAGAGTATTACTGCAATAGTTTTTCTGTCACAGAAGGTGCTGCAAAATTCTTAGCAATACAAAATACTGAGAGCCTAGATAGTAGCCAAGACAAACCGGCTTCTGTAATAAAAATAGCACCACCATTCTCACCTGAAATAGCAACAAACTGTTGGTTTACAGATGCTTCCTCAAAGCGGGAAGGAAAAATTTGGAAATACAAGGCGGCTGCCTTACATATTTCATCTGGTGAAAAGATTATCACAGAAGGGGAGGGCAGCGCTCAGGTAGGAGAACTCATAGCCCTCTGGAGTGTTTTCCAGCGTGAGGCACAAAACACTTCTCCGGTTTACATCTATACTGATTCATATGCGGTATACAAAGGCTGCACTGAGTGGCTCCCTTTCTGGCAACAGAATGGCTGGGAAGTTAACAGAATCCCAGTGTGGCAGAAAGATAAGTGGAAAGAAATCCTAGAAATCGTCAGTAAAGGAAACTTTCTGGTTGGTTGGGTAGCTTCTCATCAAACAGATGGAAACCAAGCAGGTGAATGTAACAACAGAGGTGATGAACTAGCAAGGCTTAGCCCCCTTAAAAGAGAAACTATTTCAGAGGATTGGAATCAACTGTTAGAATGGTTACATGTAAAAAGGCAGCACACAGGTGCCAAGGATCTGTACCAGGAAGCACGCGCCCGCGGCTGGCCAGTCACCAGGGAAATGTGTAAAACATGCATATCGGCCTGCGAACAGTGCCGCAAGCGACTGGAAAGGCATCCTTTAGAGGATGACCCTCTGCATTTGAGGAAAGGTAAAGGTAAAGGCTTGTGGGATGCGTGGCAGATAGATTATATTGGTCCTTTTAAGAAATCAGGAGGTAAACATTTTGTGTTAGTAGGAGTGGAAATTGTGTCTGGGTTAGTACAAGCTGATGCTTTTAAAAGGGCCACAGGTGAAAATACAGTTTTACTTTGGCCAAACCCACTTATGTGACATGTCGCTGGGAGAATGACACAGCTAGTCCATTAGGACTGAGAGGCTTGGTTTACACATTTAAGATAAACACTGTACCAAAACCCACACCGAGTGCTGTAATTACACTCTCTCAGACCCTAAGTGCGAGCCTTTTTTCTGACTTCACATCCCAAATGGCAGGAGCAGCAGGGAACTCCTTCGAGTGGCCCTGGTCTCAAGCCTTCCTACAATCCACCGGATCTATGGGAGATGTCAAGAGTCTGAACTTGTTAACAGTAGTTACACATGAGGATATGTTGTACACCAGACAAGAATAAGAAAGACGCAAAACCTGGCAGGTTCAAGGAATAGTGGGTGAAAAAATTAGTGTTGGGTGCCAAATGGTTAATGGGTCTAATTACAGCAAAGCAAGGTCAATCAGTGTTTCCACAGATCGGGAAAACGAACAGCAGCAAATCTGCACGCACCCAAGCGTACGGGATTGCTGGTACAGTTTCACATTAACCGGCACTACAGAGGTAATTTGTCTCTGGGCCAAGGATACTCAAGGCCTTTCTTTTAAATTTGTAATTAATGTTGAAACCACTGCTCCCACTGTCGCCACTGTTACCACTTCACCCATACCCCCGGTCACACTCATCCCAATAATTTTCGAGATTGGACCTTATGTGATCAGGAAAACTGGCCAACAACAAATATTGTTCAATCCGGCATGGTCTCTCAAACAGGTCAAATTGCTAATGCAGAACAATGTTTCAGATATTGAACCAGCCTGTTCTCCATCCCTGCAAACCTCTTTTGAAGGCTGGACCACTTGGCTTCGGAAACGAAGCTCTTTTAAGGGAACACCAAGGGATGTGACCGGTGTTGTGGGTACAGGATTGGGAATTCTGAATAGCATTGACTCTGAAGTACTAATGAACAAATTGGCTGCTACAACTAGAGACCTGACCAGATTGCAGCAACCACTGAGGTCATCTCTGTCAGCCTTGGGGACGCACCAGTGGCTGCTGTCAAACATTTTGCCAAATTGGGAAAGAGTGAATGTGGATGATCACAAATTGGTAATTGATGCACTTAGTGCTACACAGAACAATGTTTCCTTAGCCCTCAGCTGTATCCAGGCACAATTGTGGATGCAATCTGTCTCCGCTGCAATTATAAGAGAGGGCGAGGAAGGCACCGTCCCCACAGAAATTCGGAAAATAATCTGGGACAGTGCCACTGAATTTGAAAGAGAATTCCAATCCTGGTGGAACCTGGTGAACTTTACCTATGACCCGATTTCAAACACAGCCACTGCTTTTGTCCTAACCATACACAATGCCTCTGTACATTTGGTCTTCCCTGTTATTGCATTAGGATTAAACCATGACGGAGCTGTTCTCTATCCTACTGAACATAGGGGATGGGCCCGTCAGGTTGATGACAAATGGCAAACTGTTAATCTGGAAACTTGTATTGTCCGAGAACAGCAAGGGTTTATCTGTGAAAGCAATGCAATTGTAGCTCAGGATATCTGTTTGGACACAGAGCAGAACATCTGTCATTTCGAGATTCGTCCACATGAGGATACCCAGACAGTTCTTATATACATAGGCAATGGCTGTGCATGCTTTAGAACAGCATGTGATTCTGTCTTTGTAGAAGATGTTGTGGTAGATGCAAAGAATCATTCAAATTTTTGTGCTTGTAACTTTACTAAGATAGTAGGACGCGATTTCTCTTATGAAGCTCCAGTTACTTCTCACCACCTACTGCAATCCAACTATACACTGATCCAGAAGCTGATGCCCACTCCTATCGGAATGAACCTCACCCTTGGGAGACAACTATTGCTCCATCAAGACCTGATTGACATCCTCGAGAAAATCAAGGAGAGCAGACAGAAGACCCTGGTGACTGTTCATCACAACGTGAGACAAATACACCGGGTTATGGAGAGGGTAAAACAAGATGCTGAGCATAGGTGGTGGGACACTCTCTTTGGGTGGTCTCCTACTGCCACAGGTGTTCTGAACAGTGTGTGCCATCCAGTTGTTGTTCTTTTGATCCTAGTTACACTTGGCTTTATCTTGCCAGCAGCCCTATTCATTTTGAATTGGAGAATGAGGAAAAAGCTTAAGAGACTGTCAACTGTAGTCAATGCACACCGCTTAGCTGATGTACTCGATACAATAGATGTCCCCAAAACACTTGATACGAGACAGTTATGAATCAAGCATATGTGCCTTAGAACAACTTCTTAAATATCAAGTATGATTTACAGAAAGTTACTTTAATTTTTAGAAAATAATTTTAAAAGACGACGATTATATTATGATTTGTTTGTTGTTTTGATTATTTGTGATTTGTCTTAATCATTTTGAAATTGTTAAACAAATGATATTGTTTTAATTGATTAATATTTTTTAAAATTGTTAAAATTAATCAAATTTTTTTGAAATTGTTGTAACAAATAACCACGTGTGAAATTGTTATGATGATCAATATTCATTATGTTTATGTTTGTTGGTTCCCTTTTTCCTTCTTTCTTTTCCTTCTCTTCCCCTTTTATCCCCTCTCCCCTGTCATCCCTACTTTTCCGGGGTTATGCTACCGACGTGCAACGAGTTTCAAAGACACTCTAGAGCTCTGCTGATGAAGATTCCTCAAGACAATCGTGAGTCACGGGGTCGTGTAGAAGTCCATCCGAAAATCCTTCAATTTTTGCCTCACAATTGTCATGAGAAAAGACTACCGAAGGGTTAAAGCTGCTGAGCCAGTTAGGAAAGAAAGTCTCCTGCTTATCTACTGTGTTCACAAGTGATGTTTGCAGAACATGCCATGCTGTACTCGAAGGAAGCATGCTGCCCTTTTCCGGAAAATTGAACTGGACTTTCTTCCAAACTCCTGACCTGGCTGGACTGAGCTCTGGAGTGGCTCCCCCCCGCTCCATGAGAAGACCCCTCTTGCCTGTCTTCAACCACCATGATGGACCAACCGAGATGCGAATCCCCTCATCAAGGAACCAAGAACCCCTCTGGCACCCTATTGGCACCCCCATGGCACCCCCCTGGAAACCTCCTTCCAGAGACTGGGACTGTACTCCCTCCCAACTCAGGGAGGGGGAAAAACCTAACGTACCTGTGAGCATTCGGCCATGAAAACAATGGACTTCTCCCCTCCATGGAAACTTAATTTCAGCCACCCTTCCCCCAACCAAGAACAGTATGTATATTGGGGTTCGGTCCGACTGTCCTTTGAGTACACCCCAAGATGTTTACAATCGAGTTTTATGCGGCAGGACCCTGAAGATATCACGTTTTGGTAGCTCTACCCCATTCCCTGACATTCTTTCCTCCCTTTTCTCCTTGTCTTACCCATCTCCTCCCCAATCCCTTAACCAAACGCATATTTAGCTGTGGTTATAATAAATAAAATTGCACCTTGTTGATTTGTTACTGCAAAACCCCTGTGCCTTTTGTTGGTTATTTTTACACCCAAAAATCATTCGTCACCTGTTCATTTTTGGGCGGACCTTCACAAGGCGTTACTTGGCACTCCGAGGCCTCGTAGTGCTGGGCAAGAATCTCTTGATGGTGAGAAGGGGGCAGTGGCTGAAGCCGTGCAGGCAGCGTGGGGCTGGGCAACGCCGTCACTTGGCATTGTCTGGGCTTCCGCCGCTGGGGCAGCTGTTCCCATCTCTCCTGCTTCCCGCTTCAGCTGCCCCAGTGCTTCGGGACAGGCCTTTGGCCTCTGGGCCCTGCGGCAGCAGGGCGGCCTTTCACAAAGTCGTGTTCCGCACAGGCTGAAAAAATGCGGAGCCTGACTGAAAGTCTTGTGGAGCTCCTGGAGGAAAATGACGGCGATATGCTCAGGATGAGCATTCTTCTACTCAGATATTTGCTCCTGGATAATAGTGCTCCAATAGCCACCCCCATCGCCCTGCAGCTGGCTGAGGTGCTCCTGCCACTCTTTGACAGCGTAAGGTTCTGTGCCCACAGCCACAGCCACTGGCTGCTGCCCAGACCCTTGGAGCCCTGTGGTCAGTCTTGGTCATTTCTTATCATCTAGAGTGGCTGCAAGAGTTTTGTGTACTTTGTCTGCTTACTCTGGGCACTGGTCCTATTTCCAGTGTCCTGATTTATTACATGATGCACATTGATTTGGCCCCAGCTTGGTCTGTGGCTGCTTTGAACCTCCTCTGCCTCTGCTATTTTCGCCCCTGCCTCTGCTTCAACCGCGCCTACATCCGTCCTCTCCCTGGTGCCAATCCAGAGCTGCCACCATGGCTGCAGGGAGCTCTTTTTCTTCTTCCCTCTCTTGACTATCGTACACTTTCTACTTTTGATGTAGTGTCTAAAAGCTTGCGTGACTGCTCAATGTTGTTTGAACACTTCTCAAACACAGACGGGCTTGGTGCTGTGACCATTTCCCTGGGGTGTTCCAGTTCGTGTTTATTTATCAGTTATCGTAGAATGGTTTGTTTTCATGTACCCAGTATTTTCCCCAAGTTGGTTTACCCCTAGGTTCTGCCCTCCCTCAAAGCTGTCTCCCTCATGCCATTCCCCACTCTTTGTTCCAGCTCCTTCCCTGCCTCTCAAGATAATCCAGCTCTTTATTCCTGAACCTTCCCTGTCACTTTTGCCTTGGACCAATCCCTGACTGCACCACCCCTTTGGAATTCCTCTATTGCTGGAAGCCCCGCTGGCGCATGTGACCTACCCTCTCTTCCCATCTGTCCTAATTAGTCCCAAGCAACTGATGGAATCCCCTCGCTCCTCCCCTGCAGATTCCTTATTGCTCAATTGTTTGTATCCACCCCCTGAGTTGTACCCCGATAAAATCCCGTGCACAGAAGTGCTGGCGGCTCTTTGCTGCTGAATCCTTCCCTTGGAATAAGCCTTGGCCTGTGGAACCTCACAATCGAGGAGCCTCCTCCTTCTCTTTAGCCTGCTCTGTGCTGCTGTTAGTGCATCCTGAACCACTGAGCAGTGGCTCACCAGGGTCAGCCGCGGGCAGGACCCAAGCCTTGGCCGTTCCCCACTCCTGGCGCAGCGCCGCAGTTTTCCCAAGAGCCAGCCCGGGCTCCGCTGGGCTGCGTCAATGGGGAACCTGTCCCCGTGCCCGACCGTGCTCTGGGTGAAAAACCTTGATCTGATACGGAAATGAAACCTGCCCTGTCCCAGCTCCCTGCCCTTTTCTCCAGTCCTGTCACTGGTCCCAACAGTGACGAGAGCTGCAGCAGCCCCTCTGATTCCCCTCAGGAGGATGTTGAAGACCACAATGACGCCCTTTACTCTCCTCCAGGCTGAACAAAGTGGCCTCAGCTGCACCTGGATGGCTTCCCCTCCAGGCCACACTCCATCCTTGCAGTCCTCCTTTGCATTCTGGCTAATGGTTTCATAACTTTTGATATTGTGCTGCCCAAAACTGCGCCCGTCTGCTTCCAGCGCTTCTCTTGGCTGCTGCTTCAGGGTGTGGGCACCATCATCAGAGACACAGAAGAGCTTCTCCTCCCAGACTTGTCCTTATCCTCCGCACTTCCACGTCTCTGCCTTGATCTTCACTGGGGAACTTGCCACTTTGTGGCCGCTCATTGCAGTGCTCAGCAGGGACACAGTTTTGTTTGGACATGAGCTGCCAGAGCAAGACATGCAGCAACTGAAGCTGAGAAATGCAGAGGCTGGGCAGATGCCGTTTTTTCCAGAATGTGGGAAAGAGAGTGAGAAAAGCACAAGGAAATTTCAGACTGTTAACTTTGCATTCTAATTGCCCTGCGAAACTCAGCAATGGATGGTGCTCTGGTGCTACTGCCAATGCCTTCCATGAGAAAAATTCATTTCAGGATGGAGCAACATCATCTGACAGAGACCAAGTGTGCCAGCAGTTGCTCCAGGTGCTCCTGCCATCAGCCCCTGCAGGAAAGAGGCACAGCCCCCAAGGCACGTGGCCTTTGGCTCCTTCTGGCACAGAAGCCCCCCGGGGGCACAGGTCTCTGGGGCAGGAGACAGGCACCAGTGCTGCCAGGGCTCAGGGGGTGGCAGGTCTGCTTGGCCGGGGACTCTGCCACACCTGCTGATGTCAGCGCTCCCTGGGCCCCAGGCCTCAGAGCAGCATTCGTGCCCGGGCCCACACGTTCCTTGTGCGTGTCACACCGGCAGCTTTAGGATGGCCACCAGCCGGGACGACGTGTCCCAAGGAGGCCGTGCCAGCTTCCCTGCAAGGCCTCGTGCCCTTCCCAGAACGGCTGTGTCGGCAGCCCTGGGGGCTCCTTCTGCTGCCCTGAGCCCACAGAGCATGGCAGCGTTTGCTGATGCTCTGAGCCCTTCTTAAAGATCCTGTCGGCCTTGCTTAGACTCCTGGGGCCAGCCATTCCTTCCAAACTGGGCCACTTTGGGTGGGCTGGGCGTGGCCCCAGGGCAGGCGGCAGTGTGTGCAAGGGCCCTTGGTGACACGGTGCCGCACAGTCACTGTGACACGGAACGGGTGTCCAAAGGCCCTTTGTGACACGGGGTGACATAGGAGCTGGAGGTGACAAGAGCACGCCACAGTGCTCAGAGCACGCAACGGGACAGGACGGGACAGAGCGGTGCCGTGAGGAGCCCCCGCACAGCGTGCCTGTTCGCGTCCCACCCGGAGCTTTTCTGAAGTCTTGTTCCTGCAGCTGAGCTCGAGGCCAGACCACAGGACTTGCTGACCCGTGGTCTCCCTGAGGCTTCTCTTCTGCAGGTGCCTTTGAGGCCATATCATAGTCCTTGTCAGGAGTCCCCTGTCCTGACAGGGCAGGGGCCGTTGAGACCGAGTGCAGGACTTGCTGTCCTGTAGCCTTCCTGAGGCTTCTTACTTGAAGGTGCCTTCCAGGTATCACTGCAGGACTTGGTGCCTTGGAGCTTTTCCAAGGCAACTGTCCTGCAAATAGCCACAAATCCAGGCAGAGACATGGAGCAGAGACACCCAGCAGTGCCTGAGCTGGCCTGGGTGGAGGAGGAGGAAGAAGGCCCTGGAGCTGCTCCGGCACAGCAGACTGAAGAGGTGGTGCCATTGCAGCCACCACAGGAGGGTGAGTGGCAGAGCTGGGCCACAGGACTGGTGCCTGCTGCCAGCTTGGACCCCATGCCGTGCCGTGCGTTGCCATGCTATCCCCTGGGGACATGCCCACAGACAGGACGGAAGAGGGGCCGGGCAGACACCCCGCAGTGGCCGTGCTCCATCCCCTGGGGCATCCCGGAGCTCTCTCGGCCTGCGGATCGCAGGGCTGGGCCGTGTTCTCCGGCCTCCCTCTCAGCCCCTCATCTCTGGCTGCGCTCGCTCTTTGCCAGATGCAGCCCTGGAGCGCACACAAGAGCAGGAGTCCAGCCGTGGCCGCTTCCGCAGAACAGCGCAGGTACCTGCAGCCACCCCCACCTGGGCTGGGCCTGCTGTCCCTGCTCAGCCCAGCACCGTGTGTGCAGCACTCCATGCAACATCCTCGGCTTCTTGCCCTTCTCCGACAGTTTGTTTGCAACTTCCTCAAGAGAACTGAGGAGGAAGAAACCATCGCCACGGGCGTAGGCCTCAGACCATACTCGCCCATCTTCCTAAGCAAGACCGGTGCTGCCCTGCTGTGTATGCTTGTAGAGGAAGATTTTTACACTCCAAAGCAAGTAAGCAGCCTGTGGCCAGGCTTTGATCCTCCCAGCAATTGCTTGGCCTCCCGATCCATGCATGCCGCTGGCTGTGAGTCTTTCAGGCCACATGGCAGTGGGGTGGGAAGGTGGAACCCCTCTGGGGAAGCTGGGAACATTGCTCCTTCTGGCAGCTTTCCAAGTCTCCCCGTGCCTTCCCCAGGTGCCTGCCATGGTGAACTACATCCACCAGTGGCTCATGGCCAATGATTCTGCTGAGCACAGGCTGGACAAGACCCTGCTGGATCTCACCGAAGCACAGCCAAATGACGCAGTCATCACGCTCCTGCGTGTGGCCCCGTCCTGTGACAGGTATGGGGCCCACCTGCCCATAGGGCTCAGGCCTCTCCAGCCCATCACCCTGCACAGCCTGCCCCAGGTGTTGGAGCAACAGAGAGTTCCAGGGCCCTCTGGCTGCTCCCTTTCCCAGCCCTGCCATGTCAGCCTCTGAGCCTGCTGCCATGCTCCCTTGCCGCCTCTCAGGGCTCTGTCCCCACAGGGCTGGGCTGTCTGGCTGCTGCTGCCTGGGGGGCAGTGGGCAGAGGCAGAAATGGCAGCCGGCTCAGCTGCCCCCACTGCTGTCTCTGAGACCCCCCCTGAGACACAGCTCTAACCCCACAGAGCTGCCATCACCATGTGGAAGACCATCATGGGCTCAGCCAGGACTGTGGAGCTGGCGCAGCTGATCCTCCTGGATGTGCTGGGGAGCTGGCCAGAGTACAGCATCTGCACCTCCGATGGGGACGAAACGGGTGTCTTTGCCCTGGCTGTGAGTTTCTGCAAGTGGCCTTTGCTGGCCCCAAGGCCGCCTCTCCAGCAGCTCTCTATCCTCCTTCCCCCACTGCATCTCCCTGCCTCAGGCGCTGGCCTGAAACCTGGCCCAGGGGCAGCTTCAGGCCCACCAGGCCCCGTGCTCCCCCTGCCAAGGTCGCTCCGGGCCTCTCCCTGCCACGCTCGGGCCCTGCCACACGCACACCTCGGCACTGAGCGCTGTCTCGGGGGGCTTTGTCCTTTGCAGGCAACTGTGGTGATGTGGAAGATCCTCCAGGTGCCCTGTCTCCCACGGATCTTGAAGGTGTATTTCCCCCGCCTATTTGTGCATCTGCTATTCCAAGTGTTCTTCAGCACTCTGGATATGCCAGAGGAGGTCGACACCTTCTGGAAGGGATGCCAGGAAGAGCACGGCCTTGCCACCAGCCCCAACAGGTGCTCCATGCCACTCCTCCTGTCCCTGCCACGTGGCCTGCCAAGGAGCCAGTGCTGCCAGTGTGACCTGGGCTTTGCTCTGCACGCAGGTTTGCAGTGCGCACCCTCAAGTCCCTGCTCTGCCTTCTCCGCTGCGAGGATGTGGTGGTGGCAATGGAGCGCAGGTGTGCCTGGGACACGCTGCTCTCTCTTGACACTCACCACTTTGCCGTGGCTCTGCTTGCCAGGTGAGACCCCCTTCTCCCCACTGCCTCTGACATTGCTGCTCTGTGCCCAGGTGCCCCACAAAGTGTCCGTGGTGGCCATGGGCCAGAGGGCCTTGTCACTGAGGGACGGCCAAGCAGACTGGAAAAGGCTGGCACAGGAGGGTGCCCATGAGCAACCAACTGCCAAATGGCCCACGTCCCCTTGCTGGAAGGGTGCTGGGGAAAGATGAGAACAGGGTGAGTCACGCCTGGGAGAGGTTTGCCCCACTGCATCAGAGTCTTGTTTCCTTTTTCCCCTCTTCAGAGAAATACGCCGCTTAGCCATCCACTTTTGTTCCGCGATTGCATTCTACCTGCTCGCCCTGCTCGGCAAAGAGATGCCATACTGGGATTTCCCTGCCCTGGCATTCCTCGTGGAGGTGAGCCTCAAGGCCAGCGCTGCCTGGCTGAGCTGCCTCCCAGCCCTCTGGCCTCTCGCAGCCACAGCTGCCAGGACAGTTCCTGTGCCCTGTGCTGCTGCCTGGGCCCGGCCCTGTGCGCTTCTGGGCTCCTGCCGGCTGGCTCTCCTGTCACTGCCCGGTGTCTTTCAGGTCCTCGAGTGCCTGGACTTGAGCGAATGCAGTGACAGCGTTCTGGAGATCCTGGCACAGAACCTGCAGAGCGAGCACATGGCCAGGCGTTACTTGGCACTCCGAGGCCTCGTAGTGCTGGGCAAGAATCCCTTGATGGTGAGAAGGGGGCAGTGGCTGAAGCCGTGCAGGCAGTGTGGGGCTGGGCAACGCCGTCACTTGGCATTGTCTGGGCTTCGGCCGCTGGGGCAGCTGTTCCCATCTCTCCTGCTTCCCGCTTCAGCTGCCCCAGTGCTTCGGGACAGGCCTTTGGCCTCTGGGCCCTGCGGCAGCAGGGCGGCCTTTCACAAAGTCGTGTTCCGCACAGGCTGAAAAAATGCAGAGCCTGACTGAAAGTCTTGTGGAGCTCCTGGAGGAAAATGACAGCAACATGATCAGGATGAGCATTCTTCTACTCAGATATTTGCTCCTGGATAATAGTGCTCCAATAGCCACCCCCATCGCCCTGCAGCTGGCTGAGGCGCTCCTGCCACTCTTTGACAGCGTAAGGCTCTGTGCCCACAGCCACAGCCACTGGCTGCTGCCCAGACCCTTGGTGCTCTGTGCAGGTGCAGGCCTGTGCCCTGGGGGGCCTGAAGCAGCTGATGCTCAGGTCTTTTGCCCTTTCCTTTCATCCAGGATGATATCCAGGTGCAGCTGAGCTCCATGGCTCTATTTCAAGAGATGCTGGACTTATTAACAGCAGAGGGAAGAAAGGCCCTCAAGTCCCACGTGCGCCAGAGCCTGCTCCCTCTCTACTTCCACTACCATGATGAGAATCAGATTGTTGCTGAGGTGAGCACTTGTGGCCAACTGCGGTCCCCCTGGCAGGGGCTTGGGCTGCCTCCTGCCCTGGCACCTTGTGGGCTGCAGCCTCCTCCAGCCTGTGCCACTGGGATGCTCCTGTGCCCTGGACTGTGGGGCCATCTGTGCATCTCTGTCCCTCTCCAGGCCTCCCGGGAAACGCTGCATTCCTCAGCCAGATTCCTGAAGAGGAGAGATATAGAACAAATGCTACACGTGGATCAGAGCTTTGGGGAGTGCCTGGTAAGAACAGCAGAGACCCCCCAGCCTCAGCATGGCCAAGGTCCCTGAGGGCGGTGCCCAGCGTGCGGGGCTAGCAGCTGTGCCCGCTGCTGCAGCCAGAGGCCGCGCGGGCTCTGCTCCAGGCTCCCGTGGGCCTGAGTCGGGTGCCCATGGAGCCCCGGCCCGGCGGGGCTGCGGGGCAGCACCACGGCTCCCCGGGCAGCAGCCGGCCCTCCGCCCCTCCCCTCGGGAGCCCTTGGCCAGCGGCTGCTGGCCGCGCCTCAGGGCTGTGCGGGCAGGCGAGGCCGGGGCTGGGCGCAGGCAGCGCCCGGCCCAGGAGCTGAGCCCGCGCCAACCCTTCCCTCCTGCCGCTCTCTGCAGCTGGCAGAGGACAGGAGCCGAACGGCCGAGCACCTGCGCCGGGCACTGCGCTACCTGCAGAGCCCACAGGAGTCCCTGCGAGAGGCGGCCGTCAGGTTCATGGGTGAGTCCCGAGCCCGGGCTGCCCCTCCCCGGCCCGCCGCAGCTCGGCTGCGGCCCCGCCTGCTGCCCCGGCAGCGCCCGCCGGGCCCGGCGCTGTGGAGCCCCCCCTGGCCTGGGCGTTGCTGCCGCCCTCTGGCAGCCGTGCCCTGGGGCGGCAGCGTGCGGCAAGGGCCCGGGCTGAGCTCTGCCCGGCCAGCAGCCCGTGTGGCCACAGCGCCGGCAGTGCCGCTGGCAGGGAGCTGTGCCGCTGCGGCCGTGACAGGCTCTGTGTTCACAGGCATGGCCGGGCGGCTCCTGAGAGGGCAGCAGCAAGAACTGCAGCTGATCTGCACTGGTGAGTGAGTGAGGGCAGCGGACTGACCGTGGGGGCTGGAGGGGGCAGCTGCAAGCCCTGCCCCTGCGGTGGAGGGATCTGCACCCGTGGGCAGAGCACACAGAGATATCAGGGCTACATGTGGCATTCGTGGCCAGCAACTTCGGCCTGATCCACTTGCTCCCTGCTCCCTGCGGGCCATGGCAAGAGACGACCGGGATGGCCCTGGCAGGGGGCTCTCCTTGGCTCCCTGCACATGCAGGATCTGACCTTGCCTCTGTTCCTCTCTCTTGCAGCCCTTGAAGAAATGGCCTATGACAGCAGTCCTGCAATCAGAAATGCTGCCATTGAATCTTGTTTAGTTCTCCGAGCCATACAGAGAGCTCCCTACTCCCCATGGCGTCAGCTGCGAGATCGATTCCGCAGTGCATGGAGGAAACGGCCTCGTCTGTGTGGCACTGCCTTGCTGTTCTGCTGGAGCTCTGCAGAGAGATGATCTGGGGCCATTTAAGCCAGCAGGAATTTTCTTTTTCCTCTTTAACATTTCCGTGTTTGCATTTTCATTGTAGAGTAGGTAAATATAAAATACGTTACAATACACAGAGTCCCAGGATCTTTCTTTTCGTGTGCAAGGTCTGTAGGGCAAAAGAGAAGAGGGGGAAAAGGTTGCTTGTACTCAGCCAGCTGCCCAGGCGTGCAGTGTTGCAGGGAAAATGGCCAGAAGCCTTTAGGCCTTTGGTGGTTCTGCTGAAGCCTTTGTGCTGCCCACAGAGCGGCTGGGCAGGGGCCGGAGCTGCAGGGATCCCTGCCAGAGCAGTGCCTGGAGATGGCCACAAGCCCTGTGCTGGACAGGAAGGGCCATCCGTGTCCTCCTGCCCGTCTGCTGCTGGCTGCAGTGCTGAGGGCTCCCCGGCGCCTCTGGATGGGGCTCCTCTGCAGCTGCTCTGGGGCTGCGGCGCTGCTTCCGGGAAGCTTGGCCAGGCTGGGGGAGACCCTGAGGGGTTGAGGCACTGCTAAGCCCTGAGCAATTGGCCGGCAGAGGCCATAAGCAGCCCCCTGGCAGCCGCCTTGATCCTGACAGCCGGCTGCTCTGGCGCTTCCAGGTCGGTGGCCGGTTGGAGGGACGCCCTGGAATCAGGCGAGGAAACCTGCTCCTGGCCTTTCAGGGCTGTGAGGCCAGCTGTTGTGGGGCTGGGGGGGTGCCCTCCCTGTGCTCCAGACTGGAGCCCCCCACCCCTCAGCCTTAGGCATTGAGCTCCACTGCCTGATATCCAAGTCTTGTTCCTCTTGCTGTGGGGGAGGCCGAGCTCTGTGGCTTTCGGCCCCATTGAGCCAGAAGAGCAGCAGCTTTGAGCCCACAGGGGCCACAGAAAGGCCCTCTTAGACCACGGGCATTCCTGTCCTGCCCAGGCCAGGGACACATGAGAGTGCAGCGGGCACCTTCAGGGTGCCACGCTGGCTTTGCACTGGGCCACCTCCCTGTGCTGTGCACGGCTGGCTCTTTGCTTTGCTGCTCTCGGCCTTGTGTCGTCGTACTCCTCTGGCTGCCTGCAGCCAGGGGCAGCCCTATCAGGAGGGTGAAAGGCCCCGTCTCCAACATCTCAACGGGGGAAATGGAGCTCTTCCAGCCCTCAGCCTACGCTGTAAGCAGAGCAGAGCCTTTTCCCCAGCCCTGTTGGCTTTCTGCCTGCTTCTGGCCCCTGGCCACCATGACCCACTGCACTCGCTCTGAGTCACCTACAGCATGGCTTGATTTGCTGACCCTGGGATGTGAGGCTCACTGAGGGAAAGGTGGCTGTCCCAATGCTGAGGGCACACGTGGCTCACTGAGCAGACTTGTGGCTTCCCCAGCAGCTTGCAGGTGCCTTATGTGTCATGTTACAGTGCGTGTGCTCCTGCCTCTTCCTGTCCCTCTTCTCACCCTCACCCAACCTGCACCCTCTGACCTCCCTTCAAGAAACCCTGTTGCATCAGACACGGTGTCAAGACCCCTCCTTCGGCTGCCGGTCGAGGGCACGTTACAACCTCCGGGCCTGGGAGCAAGGTGGGCTGGGGGAGCTGGTCTCTCAGACCAAGAGGGAACGGCTCTCGACAGCACCTGCCCATGGACCTTCCCCGCACCAAATAAAATCATCTCCAAGTTTAGCTAGTAAGCTAGTAAGGTATAAACCATTAATTGCCTGGAAATCTGGCACTAGTCTCTGAGTTCCATTAGTTTTCTTTATTGCTGATCTAGCAGTATTAAATTTTGACTCCCATTCTTCCAATAGTCCTGATGTCAGGGATTTAATTGATTGTTGGCTCTATTCCTTTCCTAGCTTCTAATCTTCAAGGGTATTGCTTTCTGACTACTGCCCTAACTCTCGTCTGTAGCTCAATTTTCATAGGGTCTGCTCGTTTTGATTTTCCTGGGCTATCAGTATCCCATACTCTTGGGTACACCTGATTCAATACTTGCTGTAACTAGTTCTTCTTGTTTGTTGGTCTGGTGTCAATTGTCAGTCCTACTGCTAAAACCGCTCATTTGTCTTCAGGTACCTTCCATTGAAGTTTTCTTTTCCTAAACAGAACTGTTGCTTCTAAATTTTCAAGCAAATCCCTGCATAGGACAGATTTGGGTGAGTTTGGTAAAGAAAGAAACTGATGTATTCCCATTCTCTTCTTGATTTTACATCAATGTGGTTTCAGGAAGAATGCATTTTCTGGCTGCCCTATAGTTGCTCCTATTGCTTGAAGATAGTTTTCACTTTTGGGTATCAGTTCTTGATTCAAGAGTGCAAATGTGTCTCCACTATTTCTTAAAATTTCAACTTCTTCATCATTCTTTAGCTGTATTTTAAACAGTGGCCTGCTAGGGTAAGAATTGCCAGTCTTGGTCATTTCTTATCATCTAGAGTGGCTGCAAGAGTTTTGTGTACTTTGTCTGCTTACTCTGGGCACTGGTCCTATTTCCAGTGTCCTGATTTATTACATGATGCACATTGATTTGGCCCCAGCTTGGTCTGTGGCTGCTTTGAACCTCCTCTGCCTCTGCTATTTTCGCCCCTGCCTCTGCTTCAACCGCGCCTACATCCGTCCTCTCCCTGGTGCCAATCCAGAGCTGCCACCATGGCTGCAGGGAGCTCTTTTTCTTCTTCCCTCTCTTGACTATCGTACACTTTCTACTTTTGATGTAGTGTCTAAAAGCTTGCGTGACTGCTCAATGTTGTTTGAACACTTCTCAAACACAGACGGGCTTGGTGCTGTGACCATTTCCCTGGGGTGTTCCAGTTCGTGTTTATTTATCAGTTATCGTAGAATGGTTTGTTTTCATGTACCCAGTATTTTCCCCAAGTTGGTTTACCCCTAGGTTCTGCCCTCCCTCAAAGCTGTCTCCCTCATGCCATTCCCCACTCTTTGTTCCAGCTCCTTC
Organism: Melospiza melodia melodia; assembly: GCF_035770615.1. Lineage (NCBI taxonomy): Eukaryota > Metazoa > Chordata > Aves > Passeriformes > Passerellidae > Melospiza > Melospiza melodia. Next base: position 8,942,192 of record NC_086200.1, read on the forward strand.
CCTGCCTCTCAAGATAATCCAGCTCTTTATTCCTGAACCTTCCCTGTCACTTTTGCCTTGGACCAATCCCTGACTGCACCACCCCTTTGGAATTCCTCTATTGCTGGAAGCTCCGCTGGCGCATGTGACCTACCCTCTCTTCCCATCTGTCCTAATTAGTCCCAAGCAACTGATGGAATCCCCTCGCTCCTCCCCTGCAGATTCCTTATTGCTCAATTGTTTGTATCCACCCCCTGAGTTGTACCCCGATAAAATCCCGTGCACAGAAGTGCTGGCGGCTCTTTGCTGCTGAATCCTTCCCTTGGAATAAGCCTTGGCCTGTGGAACCTCACAATCGAGGAGCCTCCTCCTTCTCTTTAGCCTGCTCTGTGCTGCTGTTAGTGCATCCTGAACCACTGAGCAGTGGCTCACCAGGGTCAGCCGCGGGCAGGACCCAAGCCTTGGCCGTTCCCCACTCCTGGCGCAGCGCCGCAGTTTTCCCAAGAGCCAGCCCGGGCTCCGCTGGGCTGCGTCAATGGGGAACCTGTCCCCGTGCCCGACCGTGCTCTGGGTGAAAAACCTTGATCTGATACGGAAATGAAACCTGCCCTGTCCCAGCTCCCTGCCCTTTTCTCCAGTCCTGTCACTGGTCCCAACAGTGACGAGAGCTGCAGCAGCCCCTCTGATTCCCCTCAGGAGGATGTTGAAGACCACAATGACGCCCTTTACTCTCCTCCAGGCTGAACAAAGTGGCCTCAGCTGCACCTGGATGGCTTCCCCTCCAGGCCACACTCCATCCTTGCAGTCCTCCTTTGCATTCTGGCTAATGGTTTCATAACTTTTGATATTGTGCTGCCCAAAACTGCGCCCGTCTGCTTCCAGCGCTTCTCTTGGCTGCTGCTTCAGGGTGTGGGCACCATCATCAGAGACACAGAAGAGCTTCTCCTCCCAGACTTGTCCTTATCCTCCGCACTTCCACGTCTCTGCCTTGATCTTCACTGGGGAACTTGCCACTTTGTGGCCGCTCATTGCAGTGCTCAGCAGGGACACAGTTTTGTTTGGACATGAGCTGCCAGAGCAAGACATGCAGCAACTGAAGCTGAGAAATGCAGAGGCTGGGCAGATGCCGTTTTTTCCAGAATGTGGGAAAGAGAGTGAGAAAAGCACAAGGAAATTTCAGACTGTTAACTTTGCATTCTAATTGCCCTGCGAAACTCAGCAATGGATGGTGCTCTGGTGCTACTGCCAATGCCTTCCATGAGAAAAATTCATTTCAGGATGGAGCAACATCATCTGACAGAGACCAAGTGTGCCAGCAGTTGCTCCAGGTGCTCCTGCCATTAGCCCCTGCAGGTAGGAGCACAGTCCCCCATGCACATGGGCTTTGGCTCCTTCTGGCACAGATCTGTGATAAGGATGTATGATTCATGCTGATAAAAATTGAAACAGTAATCGGTATTGATACAGTAGGTAATATTTGGGAACATAAAATAGTTAAAAGTTGTATTGCCAAAGAAGAGAGGGAGAGGAGGCCTCCCTCCCTCCTCCCCGCAGATGTTCTCAAGGACCACAGGAAAGAAGCCGAATATGCAATTGCTAAAAATGAGCAAAACCCGGTTGGGTCCCAAAAAGTGATAATTATAAGGGATTTTTTGCCTTGATATATAGCTACAGTGATATGTTATTCTTGGTTTACATTGTACTGCCTTGATGCGCATTTGTAGCCCAAAGGTGAATCAAAGGACAAAGAAGTTGACTACAGAGCCTTCATCAGTGACGAGCCCCAAAGACTGGTGTGACCACCAAACTGAGTGGTGGCTCATGCATGGTAAAAATGGTAATGAAGGCAGAGATAGAAGTATGAGAAACCGAAAATGGGATGCGATGGCATTTAGACATGCATTAAAAGGGGGGAATCTTTACTTGACAAGCTTGTACATGATGTGGCAAGGGTCCCAGAACCCTGCACTCCATACCCCGCGGTTATCTTTTGCTTTTGCGCCATAATTGGAACCAAATTATCCCTTATTTTAATCAAATTATATTGTATTAAATTTTATATTTTTTTACTTTAACTATTCAATTAAAATTGTTACTACTTTTAATCTTGTTTGGTTTTTTTTATGATGGGATAATTGTGCAAAGATAAGAATTTTGGTGCCAATATCCGGGACTCTCTCAGCTCCTGGGAGGTGGATAGTTTCTGGGAGGGAGTTCCCCACCTGACTTTTAAGTGGTCCCAATGCTAGACCACTCTCCCTTGGGAAAAGAGAGTCTTTATTAAAATAACGCATAAGCAAACTAATTATTAAAATCGTGCAAGAGAGGCTCCCATCATAGTGCCGGCTTATAGGAGAGAGAGTACCCATAGAAAACTGCTTTGTGCACGAAGACCCTCGTGAGAAAAGGAGGCTGTGAGTATCATGAGTTTTTGGGTCGGGGGGCGGCTGTATGCATGTGTGAGTGTGTGTGGAGTGTCTGAGACAGGGGCTGGGCAGTCCCGGACCCCCAAAGTGAGCGGGATCTCCCAGTACTGCGTTTCCGAGATCTACGTGAGGACACCGGCCAGAAAAGGAGGGAAGCGAAAGAAAAGTGAACGAGTGGGGACCCCAGGAGGGTTTGACCCAGGGGGAAGGAGGGGATCCCTGGTCCAGGCACCTGTGGGAAGGTCTTTGAGCAGGAGGTATTGACTCAGTAGGGAGACTGAGAAAGAGAGTGAATGAATAGGTTCAAATTTCCTTGGAGGGGTTGGTAGCAGGCAATTTAGTATGTGATTAGATGGTGAGAGGTTGACGCTAATAGATTGAGAAAGAGGGAGAGATAGGAGTGGAACAAGAAGATTGCAGAGGGAGAGATAGGAGTGGAACAGTTAGATTCAAAAGGCAGTGTCACAAAGTAGTGAGGAAGTTGAGCCATGAGGTGAGTGTGGGAAACTAAGACTCTCCTGGTACCGCGGTGTCACAGTGGTCGCAAATATTACATTATGACTATACTAAAAAGAAATAGAAAGAAAGGTTCTCAGAAGGTTAGCTAAGCTAAGAATAGAAAAGAATGAATAACAAAGGAGCTCTCTCCGACTCTGTCCCAGAGCGAGCTCGGTCCTTGATTGGCCATTAATTGTAAACATCCAACATGGGCCAATCACAGGTGCACCTGTTGCATTTCACAGCAACAGATAACCATTGTTTACATTTTGTTGCTGAGGCCACAGCTTCTAAGAAGGGGAAAAAATCCTAAAGAAAGGATTTTTCACAAAAGATGTCTGTGACATCAGGGATTTCTTAGTTTGTTGTCGCCAGAAATGGGTCAGGGAAAAAGTAAGTTCCTTGACCCAGGGGCTGCGGATTGTGTGAATAATTCACAGCAGTTTGAGGTATCTAGGAACTGTGAGGCGGGTTCTCAGGGGGAGAGCATTCCTCAGGACAGCCCACTGGGGATGATAATACGGTTTAGGGATGAATGGGAATCCCAAAGGAGAAAAAGTAAACGGAAAATAGTTAAGTATTACATGTTTAAATGGACAAAGGAAATGATCCGGAAAGATAATTTATATTGGTCCAAGTTCGGATCATTTGAGGATTGGATTTGCCAGGCTCTAAATATATATGTGAATTCAAAAGACCCTGTTAATCAGGAGGAGAGTGAAAATGCTGCCTTTTGGAGTCCTGAGGGGAGAAGTAGGTCTGTTGTTCAGAGGCAGGACAGGGGACTTCAGGAGTGACTGAGAGGAGCACAAAGGGTGTATGTGAACAGAGATAAGGAAAAGCAGAAAGCAGATGCCAGAATTTTGGTAGCAGCAGTTAAAGAAATGCAGGCAGCTTTGAATACAGAAAAATCCACAGAGAAAAACAAAGAGCAGATGTCAAGATCTATCTTTAGGAACACAAGACCTGTGTGTTTTTCCCACTACAAGAAAAAGCACCTAAAAAAATTCTTGCCCTACCTTAAAGGGTGCAGGTCCTACTTGTTTTTACTATCATAAAAAGGGGCACAGACAAAAAAAGTTGCAGGAAGAAAGAGCAAGATGAGAAAACTTTTAATGGAGGTCAGGGGCTCTGTTTAATGAAGGGGACTGAAAAACACCACCAGAAGTGTGTTGATACGTTATATTCTTAGTCAATACAGGAGTTTCTCAGTCGACAATGACAAAATTACCCCAGGGATGTGAGATAAGTTGTGAGCAAGTTCCAGTAGTTAGAATTACAAGAGAGGCTTTTCCAGTTCCTGTAATTAAAGGGGTGCAAATTTAAACAGGTGACAGATTTGGAGTAAATGATTTATTGTTGATACCAGAAGCCGAGAATAATTTATTAAGCAGAGATCTAGTAATAGCCTTAAATTTACAGATAAAACCCTGGGAAGGAAAACTAAAAAATTATTCTTTAACTGAAGAAGATAATCTGGAAATTAATGATACGGGTTGGCATTTGAGTGAAGTGGGGAAGAGCTTGGGGTAAAGGAATCTGGTCCCCTTAGTCCCTCCTGGTCAGCACAAGCCTGTGAACTTTATGCATTACTCCGTGCATTATTCATACTAAAAGAGCAAGAAGGGACTATTTATAAAGACTCCAAATATGCTTTTAGTGTAGTACATACTTTTAAAAAAATTTGGAGGGAAAGGGGACTTATAAACACTCAAGAGAAAGGGTTAGTACACGGGGAATTGATAATTCAGATACTTGAAGCTTTAAAAAGCTCAAAGAAAATAGCAGTAGTTCATGCAAAGGGACACCAGAGAGACAGGGATATTAGAGTCAGAGAGAATAATTTGGCCGACAAAGAAGCAAAAAGAGCGACCTTAAGAAAAAAAAACCCAAAGCAAAAATACTGAAATCATGACCTTACAAGAAACAGAATTCAGCAGGGGACACTTTCTCTTTCGCTAGCAGAACTGGCAGCTATAAGGAAATTAGGAGCAACATTTAAGGAGGGAAAGTGGGTTTTTCTTGATAGCAAGATTATGATGCCAAAACCAGTGGCACATTAGGTCTTAGATAACTTGCATAGATGGATACACTGGGAAACAAGAGCCCTTTGTGATCACTTTTTAAAATTTTATGGGTATATAAGGATATTTGAAATTGGAAAGCAAATCACCCAGTGGTGTCTCACCTATCAAAAAGTAACTAAGAAGGCGTTAAGAAGCCCTCTCTCTGGAGGATGCAAAACAGCCTACAGGCTATTTGAAAAGATCCAGGTTGATTTTACAGAATTGCCTAAAGTGAGTCGGTGGAAATATTTGTTAGTTATAATAGATCAATTAACTCAGTGAGTTGAAGCATTTCCAGCAGCTCGGACTATAGTTCAAACAGAGGCTAAAATATTGTTGTAACATGTAATTCCAAGAATGTGATAATATGGTGGGATTTAAGTGGATTTATATTAACCCTGACTGAGTAAGAATGAACTAAGCATCCTGGAGTGGCTGCCGACCGCAATTCCCTTGAGCTCAGAGGCAGAAGAACGCTGGTGGAAATGAATAAAAGACTTTCTGAATCAGTGGGAACAGTCTAAAAGGATCAAAGATCTCCTCCAGGGTTACCCACCAGCAAAATTATTAGAATTTATTACAAAACTGCAATTCCAGAAATTGAGATTGATAACACCTGATGTTGAAAGAGTCCAGAGACAAGTAAAACGTTGGGAGTGCAGTAAACATGGTTTAGGGTGTCATCCCTGGATATGTATTGTTTGAACACTTTGCTTTAACTCATGGTGGAGAGTAACTAAGAGGGAAGAGAAGGAGAAACAATTGATTTGCTTGCTTTGCTATAGTTATGTATTTAGACAGCTAACTATAGAACGCATTGCTAGTGATTTTTTTTAGATACCAATGAGACTGGGAGACGGGACCCTTCCAGGAGCAATTGGATTAATAGAGAACTTAGATCAATTGGTTCTTGCCATATTGACTGTAGCACAAATAAGAGAACGAGCAATTTATAATATTATAGACCAGTGTCTCATAATAGATAGTTGTTGTGGAGAAGAAGTCTATATATCACATCATAAGCGCATTCCAGGGGCATATTGGCCTGGCGAGTGTGCCTATTGGACGCTGCGATTTAATGCACTTCTTGCACTTGAAGTACAAAATATTTAGTGAAATCTTATTGTGGTTGACACATCCCTGAAATTTTGGAAAATACAGGTTTATGGTATTCCAGCCTAACCTTTCCCCTGTTCTTGTAGTTTTAATTATTTCTTCTTAACCAGCCAGAACTGAGAAATGGCATTTAAGAGGGGACAAGCAAACTGTGGGGCTATGGGTACCAGAGAAACTAAAAACACCAGTGACTAGATCCCTAGATATTACCTTTGCTACTGAGAAGACTAGCATCTCGGCCCTTGGTTGCAACCCAAGGGCCTTGAGAAAGGTAGAAAGGTAGATTTCCTAAAGAAATCTATTATATTATTTTCACTGTGATCATTCTGGTACCCTGGGCGGTTGGCCAAAGCCAGAGAGCCACACCTGACAGAGTTTCATCAATAAAAAAGCAAACAGGGCAAAAACCAAGTCCCAGCAATTTCAATATTTGTGACTACTGCAATCACCCTATGAAGATTAAGGACAAGATGGGGTCTGTGTTTGTGACACACCCATATGTTAGTTCTGCCTGCTACAATCACAACCACTTTATAGATGTTTGTGTTAAAGAAAGAAAGATGCATTGGGTAGGGAAAAATTTAAACTATAATGGACGAGCTCCTCATCCCCATGGTAATCAGATTTGCCCCCAGTATGAAAAGTTCTTTTGTTTTGAAAGAGATGATAATTGAAATGATCCAAGTAAAGGCATGGGAAACCAGTCACTAAGAGAAAAATTGAAAGAAAAAATAAAAGAAGAGAAAGAAACAAAGGAGAATAGAGGAAAGAACAAGAGAAAAGAGTCAAAAGAATTGGCTGAATTGTATAAATAACTTAAACAGCACTACAAAGATTGGAACCTGCCAGCCTCGAATAAGAATCTGTTTGTGAGGTTGATGCAAGAGATTGCTACAGAATTGGGATTATCCAAATGTTGGATTTGTGGAGGTCTAAAAATAGCTGAAAAGATGGCCGTGGAAAAGTGAGAGCTTAGCTCCAGAACAATTTTTAAAATGGAACCATAGCCAAATTTCTAGAACATTGAAGAGACTTGAAAGATAGATTCTAAGCTATCAAGTAATTGAAATCATTTGTATAACTCAAGAAGGAAGAAAATGTAATAAAGTAGTGGGGCATACTCCTTGTAAATCCACATTGGTGGTCAATATGGATAATTGTTCAAAAGTTTGGTGACCAGAAACCCCTGTTGGACATTAGAGACCAATAAAAAATAAACTGTGAATGGGATGAACAGATTGATTTATGCTGGTACAGAAGTCCTGGAGCTAACCCCTACCAATCTATCAATGGCTCAGGATTGGTCATGGGGATATAGGACCCTAATTTGCCTGTTGAATCGAGTGATAGGGCCCCAAGTAGTAGTGGAAGTGGTGTCAAATCCCACCACCGGTGCCTTAAAAATGTTGGCCAGGCAATATACACAAATGCGGGCATTTGTGTACCAAAACAGGATTGCCCTAGACTATCTGTTAGCAGAAGAAGGAAGAGTTTGTGGGAGATTTAACAAATTTTACTGCTGTATAGAAATTGAAGATTATGGAGAAGCTATCACCGAACCTGTGGAGGAAATTAAAAGGGTGGCTCATGTGCCAGTACAAAAGTGGAATTCAATCTAGAAAGCAGATTGGTGAGATAACCTCTTTGGAGGTGTTTGGTAGAAAAAGTTAGAGTTCATGTTGTTTTGTTCAATTTTGAGACTTTTGTTTCTGCCTTGTATGATTCCATGTTTTATTAGGCTAATTCGCTCAGTGATTCAGGAGATGCAGATTACAATAATATCTCTAGATTCAGAATCAGTAGAAAGAGGAAAACCAAAATCTGTGATGGTACTAACAGCTGAATCAACCCGTGTTAAATAATAAGGACCTAAACAGATTGAAATAGCCCAGGAAATGCTAACTAAATTTGAAAAAAGTGTGGAAAATTAGAGGCAGCAACAGAAATGCTGGAGAAATTTGAAGCTGAAAAGAGACAACAAGAAAATCAAAATTCTGAGGAATATAAAGGATATCAGGGCGTAGATTTTTAATAAGGCACAGATCATAATGATCAAGAAGAGAAATGGGGGATTTGTGGTAAATAGGTATGATTCATGCTGATAAAAATTGAAACAGGTATCAATATTAATACAGTAATTAATATTTGTGGATAATAAAACAGTTAAAAATTGTAATGCCAAAGAAGAAAGGGAGAAGAGGGGCTCCACCCCCCCTCCCTGCAGATGTTCAGGAACAGGAGGAAAGCAAGAGATAACAGTTGCTAAAAATTAACACAGAAGGGACACTCTGGTTGGGTCCCAGAAAAATGTTAATTATAAGGGATTTATTGCCTTGATATGTAGATGTAGTGATATGTTAGTCTTGGCTTACATTGTCCTGGCTTGGTGGCGCATGTGTAACCCAAAGGTGAATTAAAAGACACACAGTGTTGGAAAAGAAATGAAATTTAGCAAAATATTTAATTATAGTGAGTTGTGTGTGAACTGGTTTGTTAAAAAGTAGTTTTGTAGCCGTTGAAAAGTGTGTTGAGTTTTGTGTGTAACCTAGGAGGTAGTCTTAGGGATTTAATAAATAATTAAAACTAGTGCAGGAAAGTAAGAATGCTAACCTGTCTGGAGGCAGCATACAATCCTCTTAGAATAAGATAAGCAGAGGATTAATGATCTTGTTTGTGAACCAAGGAATGTATCACAAGGGGTCTGTGACCAGGCAAGGGGAACGGGGAAACTGTTTCTTGGAGACTTTGTTGTGAATTGCATGTATAAGAGGGAAGCACCCATACGTGAATTTGGGGGGCTCGGATTTTGGGACGTGAGTCCCCCAGTTCCCTGGGCCCTTAATAAAGCACCCACAAAACTTATCCGAGTTTTGTGTCATTTATCAATCGGGCAACAACAGGAAGACTACGAAATCTTCATCAGACGACCTCCAAAAGACTTTTGCGACCACCAAACTGAGTGGTGGCGCATGCGCGGTAAAGGTGGTGATGAGGGTGGAGATAGAAATATGACAAACCAAAAATGAGAGGAGATGGTATTAACATGGAGATGGCATGTAAGGGGGTAATTTTCACTTGGCAAGCTCATATGTGAGGTGGCACGGGTCCAAGAGCCCTTCACTCTACCCCACATTTTTTTTTTGCTTATGCGCTATTATTTGAACCAAATTATCCCTTAATTTATATATTTCCTCAGCTATTCAATTAAAAATTGCTGCTATATCAAAATATTGTTTGGCTTTTTTTTATGATGGGAATATTGGGCAAACATAACACAGACAGCCAAAAAAGCTCCTTGTGGGCAGAGCTGGCAGCATCGGACCCCCAGATTGTGTCCAGTGCTGCCTTGTGTAGCCCAAAATCGCCAGTAGAGGCACTGGATGTTTGTGCACTGGGATGCTTTAGAACCATGGCTGAAATTTAGGAACCCCGGCCCTAATTACAATGTCTCCTTAACGGTCTGCAGCACCCAGAGCAGAACTGGGGCATTGGCCCAATCAGCTCCAATTTTGCCCCATTTTGCCCTCCCAAGGCACTGCTTCCAGCCTGGGCTGCCCCTGTGCTCCAGCTGCAGCTGTAGAGCCCTCAGAGCTGCGGCTCTGCTCTCCTTCCTCCTCCTCCCCCTGTGGCTTCTGTGTAGGGACCAGCAGTGGCCCAGGAAGAGCAGGAACTCCAAACGTGCTCTGGAGCCCCCTGAGGAGCCCTGGCAGAGTCAGCACCGAGTACCAGCTTTCCTCAATGTGCCAGGGTAATTCAACATTTTCAGAGTGGCTGTGCCAGGGCTGAAGGAAGAAAACGGAGTGAAAGGCTGAGGGTTGGCAGGAATTGCGGTGTAAAGCCACTAGAGGGACTGCTGTGGACCCAAGACCTGCCTGGGGTCAGGTGCTGCCTTCCTTCCATTCAGGATCAGGGAGAGCAGTTGCAGGTGTTGCACAGGGCGTGTGCCTGGCCCTGGGACACTGCTACGCTGCCAGTGGGCACTGGGATCCAACCTGCTGCCTTGGCGGCTTCTGCTCGCTGCCGGTGGTGGTGCCGGGAGCGATTGGTGCCTGTGAGTTTGCAAAAGGAGCGATTTCCCCTCCTCCCTCCCGTCCGAGGCAGCCATGGCCCCTGAGGGGATGGAGCTGGACCAGGGCGCCCCCTGCTGGCCGGGAGTGCTCCCTGCAGCGCCCCCTGATGGCCGCAGTTAGAACTGCCACAAAAACCAACAGCCCTGAGCGGGAGGGAAAGTTCTGGGTTTGTGTTGTTTGTTCTGTTCTGGTTTATAAATTTCCCAATAAAGACCTGTTATTCCTTTTCCTACACTTTGCCTGGAAGCCCCACCATTTTTGAAATTAGAAAACATTTTTGACATGGGTCTTCATTCTATTCCAGGAACATTCCCACTTTCTTGGCACATATTGCTTATAAACGAGATGTCAGCTCCTGAGCTGCAGTGTGGATGGGACAGACACCTATAGGGAAGACAGGATCAGGGACTTGGCCATGTCATGCTCTGCCCTTTAAGCCACTTGGGCCACCAAGGGCCCTCTCCCCAGATGGCACTTCTGCTCACACAGCCACTCAGGAGCTGGCTTTGGCAGAGTGTCACACTGTCCCCAGTGTGCCATGGCTGACAGACTGATGGACAGACGGAGCCCTGTCTCACCAAAAGCAAGGCCTGACCCACCCCTGCAACACACAGGTGTTCCAAAATGTCTCCAGACATCACACTTTTCCTGTCTCTGAAACCCCACCATGTGCCATGGTCTGATCCCAACTGCTCTGGCAAAGGGGCAGGCTCCAGAACCCTCACAGGGCCTTCATGGCATCATTGTGGGATGATCACGGGAGAGAAGGGGTTTGGGAGGGGAGAAGAGGAGGGGAGAAGAGAAGAGAATCCCAAGCCTTCTCAAGGCTGCTTTGGCCATCAGAGCGAGGAAGATCCAAGGCCATGCCAGGTTACTCTGGGGTGTGAAACATGCTGGGAGGAGTGTTCAAGGTTTCTTACTTGTTGGGGGCTCTCCTGGGAAATTGTTCTTTTTGTGACTCTTTGGACTCTGAAACTTGTTGCTGTTGCTGGTGGTTTCATTCTCTCTTGTTGCTGTTTCAGGAAATTGTTCTTCTCTCAGTCCTTTGGGATCTTTCTCCCTTCACAACGAGGTTGAGGAGCAATTTTTTAGTGGCAGCACACACAAGAGTGGGTGCCCATGGGTGGGCAACCCCAGTGCCCCCCAGTGTCACAGCACATTCCCGTAGATGTCACCGGGTTCCTGTGGTCGCCCCTGGGGTCCCCGCAGCTCCGTGTAGGTCACCTGGGGATCCTGGAGGGTGGTGGCACGGGGGGACACTGCGAGACACATGGGCTGTGGGATCTGGATGGGGTGACACTCGTGGGTGAGGTGTCCCTCTGTGTGTGTCCCCACCATACTCACCCCCTGCTCTCTTGGTGACCATGATGTAGGTGTACAGCACCTCCCCCTCCTCTGGGGGAGCCGGGGCATCCGGAGGGACCCTGAAGGAGCAAAGGGGATGTGGGGGAAGAAATGGGAGGTCGTGGCGGTTGGGGTAAAAGGGGAGAGGGTGGGTTGAGCCCCCATTCACCTTTCCTGCTGCTTCCTGGCAGTTGCAGAGGAAAGAGGGGAGGGGTGACTGTGGGATCTGAGGGCTATGACCCCTCTCAGGAATCCTGAACAGCTAAGGGGCCCTCAATTTCCCACAGGACCCCCAAGCATCCCTGAGGTCCCCCAGAATTCATGAACATCCCCAGTGCCCCTGACCAACTCAGCCTCAAGAACCCAAAGCCCGGCAGAGACAGAGACACCCAAACACCCCCAAGGGAACCCCCAACATCCCTGCAGGACCCTCCAGCACCTCCCCAAACCCTAAAGGACCCCCAGACAAGGTCACAATTCTGTGGCTGTGGGTGCTAATTGCTCCCCAACTCTACAGCTCCCTGGGACCCCTGTCTCCCCATTGTCATCCACCCATATGGTGCCACTGGTGCCAGGTCACAATGACACCCACAAGCAGGTGCAGGAACAAAAGGGCCCAACCGACCCCTGCAGCCACTGCAAGAAACAGAGGGGGACACGGTGTCAGGGTTACCCATCATTCCAGGGGTCCTGCACTCCCTAGTGACCCTGTGTGTCGCCACCTGTGTCCCTGTGTCCCCATGTTTTCACTGTCAGTGCCAGCTCAGGGCTGAGTGCCCAGAACACGCGGTGCCGTCCTGTCCCAGCTGGTTGGTGGCCACGTACTGGTAGGTGCCCAAATGTCCCACATTGATGGCTCTGAGCTCCAGGAGGGGACCCCAGCTAACCTTCTGCCCATTGTGCAGTCAGGTGAAGGTGACAGGGGCTGAACCCACCTGCACCTAGCAGCGCAGGGTCATGGGGTCACCTGCACGCACCTGGTGTGACAGGGGACTGGGGGTGATGGTGGCAATGACCACGGGCACTGTGGGGACACAGACAGGGCTGAGGGCACAGGGAGGGGCTGGCATCCGGTGTGGGTGGGTACGGACAGGGGGGGATGGGTGTGATGGGGGATGTCGGGGATGAGGTCACACCATGGAGGGGTGAGAGGACACAGGGCAGAGGTGGGGGGACACAAGCAAGGTGTCCGGGGGCCATGGAGGTGCCCAGGCAGGAGACCCAAGGGGTCTCTTGGTGCTCCCTGTACCCATCCTAGCACTCATTGCGCACCGTGACGCAGAGCCGGGCACTGCTCTTCCACATGGCCTCCCCTTGGAAAGCGCCTGGCAGCTGTAATTCCCCCAGTGGGAGACCCCCACAGCGGGCGAAGACCCGTGCAGGCCCCCCACCACTTGCCCGTCTTGGTAGAACACGTGCAGGAGGGGGGCTCAGGGCCGCAGGGGCCTGGGGGTGCTGAGGCAGCTGAGAGTGAGGGGGGAACCTACGGTGAGATCAGGGGGACCTTCCAGCTCTTGCACCATGAAGAGCTCAGGGAAGGAGAGGGGAGGGAGATTTGTGACCCCAAGTTCCCTGGAAGGGGCTGGAGGTGTCAGGGTGGCAGCTCTGGGATGCTCACCATGCACTGTCACTGTCACCAGCGCAGACTCCTTCCACACCCAGTATTCCACCTGGCCTTTGCAGCTGTAGTGGCCACTGTGGTTCAGCTGCAGAGGGGACAGGGACAGCTCGGTGCTATTGGAGAACACCTCCAGATCTGTCTCCTTTTGGTAGAAGGACACCGAGGTGACCGTGTTGTTCCACCAGCCCTGGCACACAGTATCACTGTGTCCCCCTCCAGTAGCGCCTGCCCCAGTGCCTGCAGTACCAGACAGTCTCGGAGACAGAGAGGATTCATCACATCACATCACATGACAGGGATCTGGAGGGTCCTGGTGAAATTGAGACCCCCACTGGGTTGCACTCAGTGCACCAGAGGTCATCAATTCCATCAACAGGATCCTCTCACTCTGGGATGCTCTGGGATGTCCCAGAGCAGGGGACAGGCTCTGGTAACACAGGAGGTGACCTATGGAGCAAAGACCACCAGGGGCCCTCAGGGATCTCGTGGGTCCCAGGCTGGGGACACCTAAACATCCCTCACCATTTCAGACTCTCAGGGGGGGACTGCGCCTGGTGCCAGGTCTGACACACTGGTATGTGTCTTTCTTGGCGACAGTGATGTTTTCCTGTCCGTCCTGCACCCAGCGCTCCCTGTCCTTGTACCAGGTGGTAGCACTGGCAGTCACCGAGCCCTGGCAGGTCAGTGTCACCCTGTTCCACGGCACCGCCGGCCTCCACGGGGACTCCACCAGGAGCTGGGTGGTCTGGGCACCTGTGGGTGACAGGGGACACCAGACTACCAGGGCCAGTGCAGGGCTGAGGACAGCAGAGTCGGGTCATGGCATCCCCTGAGGACTCACCAGCGAGGCTGAAGGTCTGGGCTAAAAGGGAGAAGGGACAGGGCTGGATGGGGGATGGCACTGAGGGACAGCAGCACAGGGAATATGGGGTGTTGGGGCTGTCCCCAAAAGGTCTCCATGGGGGCATTGGTGTGGCCCAGATGTCTCAACGGCAGGGACACAGTGGCCAACCCATGCGCAGGAATGGGGACCCTGTGCTGTCACTGGTCAACATCAGCAGCCCCAAAGCCACATCCCCATGGCCCTGCACCCATGGTCCCATTCCATTGGCACCTGTCCCCATGGCCCATCAGCGTGGTGCTTGTCCTCTTGTCCCTGTCCCTGCATCACTGTGTCCCTGTCCCCACAGCTGCCCCCGCCCCAAGGTTCCTTCTTCAACATCCTTGTCCCAACATCTCTATCCCCTGTCCCCACATCCCAGTTCCCCTATTCCTGAGCCCTGTTCCTGTCCCCAAAAGCCACCCCAGGACTCTGGTCACACTGGGCTCATTGCCCTGCTGACCCTGGGGACCTCAGGGGACCCCACAGCTCCCCTGCGCCCTGTCCTCTCCCCATCCCCAGGGTGTCAGGCCCGTGCCCAGGGGACTCACCCCACAGGAGCAACACCACCTTCCCAGCCATCCCGGTGTCCCCAGCCATGTGCACTTGCTGTCACTCATTGCTGTGGCCACCGCTCCCCTGGCTGGTGACTCTTCGGATGAAGGGGAAGGAAGCGAGGTCACGTCCGTCCCCACATGTAGGTAGCCCTTGGTGGGGGCAGGGTGGCCACAAGCTGGGCACAGGCCAGGGACATTCTGGGATAGTCTGGGGACATGGTTGGCGATGGTGTTGCCAGGAGTGGGGGGCTCAGGGGATGTGGGGAACCAAGGGTGGGTGTCCAGGGGAATTGGGGTCTCCATGCCTAGGGGGATTCAGGGATGGGAGTGCTGTGGAAACAGGGTCCCCAAGGATTTGGTGTCATGGCATGTGGGTTCTGGAGTTGGGGGTGCAGGGGGAAAAAGGGGACCCTTGGGAATAGGGGTTCTGGGGGAAGAAGCAGCCCGTGGGATGGGCTCAAGGCAATGGTGGTGCTGGGCAATGGCAGTTCTGGGATAGAAGTCCCCAGGGAGGAGAGACCAAGGCAATGGGGGTCCCATGGTTGGGTTTCCAGGGGAATGGGGGTGCCAGGGATGCGCAGTGGCTGGGTGGGCACAGGGGTCACAGCTCCTTCCCAG
Organism: Melospiza melodia melodia; assembly: GCF_035770615.1. Classification (NCBI taxonomy): domain Eukaryota; kingdom Metazoa; phylum Chordata; class Aves; order Passeriformes; family Passerellidae; genus Melospiza; species Melospiza melodia. Next base: position 8,957,367 of record NC_086200.1, read on the forward strand.
GGTACTTCAGAAATCGGGGTGACCCAGGGCCCAGCGCTGCCTTCCTGGGGTGCTCATTTCCTGGGGAAGTATCACATGGGGGTCCTGGGTTGCTGTGCCTCTGTGTCCACCCCTGCCCTTGACTTTTTCCTCTCTTTATTTCTCTTATTTCCCTATTTTCCTCACTTTTGTGCCATGTACCCCCATCCCCAGTTCCTGACGCAGCAATCCTGGGAAACACCTGAGCAAAGAACAGGTTGGGGGCACCCAGGAGAGAGGGAAGATGGGGAGTGGGGGATGCAGGAAAGGGTGGGCAGGCTGTGGGGGATGGGGGTGTTGGGCTGTGTCCCCTCAACACTTTCACTTTCTTTTTCCTAGAAAAGAAGGAAGAGGCCATTTGTGCTCAGTTTCAGATGGGAAAGGGGCGGGGTTCTGTCCTGGGGGACACATCAAGGGGGGTCCTGTCCCGAGAGAATCCTGTCCCAGGGGGTGACGTATCCTGGCATGGGGGGTCCTGTCCCAGAGGGTGGCAGTTCCAGAAATGTCCCTACATGTTCCTGGCCAGGTGCCTGTCCCAGGGGTGGCACATCCTGGAACCCCCTGTCAATGCGAGGGTGGGGCCCAGCCATGGCCCAGCCCCACTGCACAGGGATGGCCATTGCCCAGCCCTGCTCTGGCCAGCCCCAGGTGACAGTCAGGACCTGAGGGTCCCCCCTGTCCCCTAGGCTTTTATTCTGGCAGATTTAGAGCTGCTGCAGAGGTGAGAATTCTGTGGGTGGAAAAAGGCCTGCCTGTGGTTTCCTCAGCCCTGCAAGAAGCACAAGACCCAAAGACAGGCCAAGCAGTGGCTCTGAAAGGGCCTTTGATGGTTTTCAGAGCAGGGCTGGCTGGAAACTCTCCCTGCAGGGGCAGCTGAGAGGGAACCAGTCCAGAAATGCAACAATTGATCACTTTGTCCCTTTGCCCAAGGGACTGAGAAAAACCACAAAACTACTGCAAGGACAACACAATCTGCTCAACAACCTGACCTGGACCCTCCTTCTTGAACAAAACCTGCAGCCCTTTGGAACCTCATGGAAAGAATGTATGTGTTCTGGATGTGTACACCAGAAGAGAGGGGAAAGTGTGAAAATATTGAGCAGGGGCAGCACACGAGGGGCTGGGGAACAGGGGTGTCAGAGCAGGAGCAGGGAGTGTCCATGCAGGGGAATTCAGGGCAGGCTGGAGTGGATTTACCAGGGAATCAGACCCTGGGGCACACACAGGCATTTCCACAGATTCCTGTGCACTGTCCCAAGGATAGACAGAGCTTCTCCCCTTCTTCAATGGGAAGTCAATCAGGTTTCAAGGTGGAAATGAGAAACACAGGGAGAGTTCCTAAATATGGGTCAAGAAAAGGTTTCCTATGGGCTGGGTTGCTGCCCAGCAGGCAGGGAATAATCCCATGGAGCTGTTGGACACTCAGGGAGATAAAGCTGCTGTGGGATGCAGCAAGAGAACCAAAACTTCTCATTTCATTGTGATTTGTTTGTGTTTTTATTGTGAGGGATTTGTTGGGAAAGCAATGGATTCTATAAACCAGACCATTATATACCTTGTCAGATTGATTTTTGATGAGTTTGTTCTTTCTTGGGAAAATAATGCTTTTGCTTTTATTCTATAGATGTATAATTTTGTCTCAAGCAATTTGGCATCAGGTGTTGCCCGGGATGGAAGAGCAAATGGGGGGACCTGACCCAGGGGTGTGTGGAGCAGGGACACAGAAACTCCCAGGACAGCCCTGGGGTGCCCCAGGGTGGGGGCTGTGCTGGGCCTTGAGTCACCCCAAAATCTGAGGCACTCCAGGAAGGAGCTTTGACCCCTGTGCCCACCCAGCCACTGCCTATCCCTGGCACCCCCATTCCCCTGGGAACCCAACATTGTCCACCAAGAGGGCAGGAGGTGAGTACGGGGAGGACACACGCAGGGGGACACGTCACCCATGAGTTTTACCCCACCCAGATCCCACAGCCCGTGTGTCTCGCAGTGTCCCCCCGTGCCACCACCCTTCAGGATCCCCACGTGACCTATGGGAGCTGCGGGGACCCCAGGGGCAACTGCAGGAACTCGGTGACATCTACGGGAATGTGCTGTGACACTGGGGGGAACTGGGGGTACTGGGGGTGCCCACCCATCGGCACCCACTTGTGTGTGTGCTGCCACTAAAAACTGCCCCTCTCCATCCCCATGGGGGCACGAAGATCCCAAAGGGCTGAGAGAAGAACAATCTCCTGAAACAGCAATGAGAGCGAATAAAACCAACAGAAACAGGAACAAGGTTCAGAGTTCAAATGGTCAAAAAAGGAACAATTTCCAGGGAAAGCCACAAAAGGAATAAACCCCAAACGCTGTCCCCAGCATGTTTCCTCCACCAGAGGAACCTGGCAGGGCCCTGGACTTTCTCTGCTCTGATGGCCACAGTGGCCTTCAGGTGGCTCTGGACTCTCTTGTCCCCTGTTCCAAACCCCTCCTCTGCCCTGTACCCAAGACGATGATCTCACAAAGGCCCTGTGAGGGTTCCAGAGCGTCGCTCTTTACCAAGGCAGTTGGGATTAGAGCATGGCACATGGTGGGGTGTCAGAGACAGGAAATGTTTGATGTCTGGAGACATTTTGGAACACCTGTGTGTGGCAGGGGTGGGTCAGGCCTTGCTTGTGGTGAGAGACAGGGCCCCATCTGTCCATCAGTCTGTCAGCCATGGCACACTGGGGACAGTGTGACATTCTACCAAAGCCAGCTCCTGTGTGACCACAGGAGCAGAAGTGCCATCTGAGGAGAGGGCCCTTGGTGTCCCAACTGGCTTAAAAGGAAGAGCATGAGATGGTCAAGTCCTTGACCATTTCTCCTCTTGAGGTCTCTGTCCCATCAACTCTGGAACCCAGAAGTTGGCAACTCTTTAATTGACATTTAAATTAGAAATGTCAGCCAAGGAAAGTGGTAACATTCCTGGAATGGAAAGTAGACCCATCTCTTATATTTTTAAATTTGGAAAATTATGTGGCTTCCAGGCAAAAGTGTAGGAAAAGGAATATCAGCTCTTTACTAAGAAATTTATAAACCAGAACAGAACAAACAACACAAACCCAGAACTTTCCCTTCCACTCAGCGCTGTTGGTTTTTGTGGCAGTTATAACCGTGGCCAGCAGGGGGCGCTGCAGGGGGCACTCCCGGCCAGCAGGGGGCGCCCTGGTCCAGCTCCATCCCCTCAAGGTCCATGGCAGCCTCGGATGGGAAGGAGGAGGGGAAATTGCTCCTTTTGCAAACTCACAGGCACCAATTGCTCCTGGCACCACCACCAGCAGTGGGCAGAAGCCGCCAAGGCAGCAGGTTGGATCCCAGGTCCCACCGGCAGCGTAGCAGTGTCCTGGACTCAGGCACACGCCCTGTGCAACGCCCGTGAGGGCTGTCCATGAATCCAAATGGAAGGAAGGCAGCACCTGACCCCAGGCAGGTCTTGGGTCCACAGCAGCCCCTCTGGTGGCTTTACACCACAATTCCTGTTAACCCTCAGCCTTTCACTCCAGTGAGGAGGGCAGGAATGGAGCAGCTTTGGGGATACCTGGAATCCACACAGGGTCACTCCCCAGAGCTCCACAATGGCCTCAGGCAGAACCTCTGATGGATATTTACTCACATTTCTTTCTAATTTTGTGGCCAAAGTCAGAATCCAAGAATTCATTCCATGAGGTTCCAGAAGGCTGCAGGTTTTGATCCAGGAGAGTCCAGGTGACAGTGAGCAGATTGCTGTGGGATTTGCAGTAGTTTTGTGGTTCTCTCTGTCCCTTACAAAGAGGAGCAAATGATCAATTGCTACATTTCCGAACTGGTTCCCTCTCAGCTGCCCCTGAAGGTGGGGTTTGCAGCCAGCCCTGTTCTGAAAAGCACCAAAGGCTCTCGCAGAGCAACTGCTTGGGCTCCCTTTGGGGTTTGTGCTTCTTGCAGGGCTGAGCAAACTACAGGCCGGCCTTTTTCCCCCACAGAATTCTCACCTCTGCAGCAGCTCTACAGAGCCAGAGCCCCTCGGAATTTGTCTAGGGTGACCCTCAGGCCTCCAGCACCTTGTGGGGGCTGTGCTGGGCCTGTAGTCACCCAAAAATCTGAGGCATCCAGGGAAGGAGCTGAGATCCACAGGCCCATCCAGCCACCGCCCATCCCTGGCACCTCCATTTCCCTGGAAATCAAATCATGGGACTCCCATTCCTTATGTCCCATTTTGCCTGGGACCTCTATCCTAATACTGACCTTTCCCAGGATCTCCATGGCCCAGCACCCCTCATTCCCAAGGAACCCTCTCCTGTTCCATACCCTGAAACCCTCATTCCTGCAGGACCATGATTCTCCCAGGACCCCCATTCCCGTGGGACCCCCCCATTCCCCCAGCATCCCCATCCCATGACCCAAAACCTCTGGAGCCAAACTTCCCCTGGGATTCCCATCCCTGAGACCCCCCAGCCCTGGGCACTCCCATTCACATAGGCCCCCCATCCCCAATGATTCCCCCTCTTCAGGACCCCCGTTCCCACAGACCCCATCCCTGGGTCCCCAAACCCACCAATCCCTCTGCTCCTGGGAACCCCATGTCCCACCTTGTCCCTACCCACCCTTGTCCCCAGGTTGTTCCCACCCATCCCACAGCCTGTCCCCATGGCCACATCCCCATGATCCTGTGCTTGAGGCCACCCTGCCCCCACCAAGGGCCACCAACAAGTGAGGACAAGATCTGACCTCGCTTCCTTCCCCTTTGGCCAAAGAGCCACCACCCAGGGGACAGCCACGCCCAGCAGCGAGTGACAGCCTGTCCACATGGCTCGGGACACTGGGATGGCCAGGAAGGTGGCGCTGCTCCTGTGGAGTGAGTGCCCTGGGCACGGGCCTGACCCCCTGGGGATGGGGAGGGGGCACGGGGGGGTTGTGGAGTCCCCTGAGGTCCCACGTGCCAGCAGAGAGAGAGCATGAGGTGACTGAAGCCATGGGGTGGCTGTGGAGACAGGAGAAGGGGGACTGGAATATGGAGACAAAAATGTCGGGGCAAGGATTTAGGGAGGCATCAGGGGGCTAGTAGGGTGACCTTTGCCAGCATGGGGTGGCCATGGCGTCCCCAGTTCAGGGGTGTCCACAGTGTGACCCAGTGTTCTGCCTAAGCAAGGAATGGCTGCAGTGTCTCTTTCCCTAAGGGGTCCATGTCACACAAGGGCACTTTGGGAACATCCCTGACACCCCATGCCCCTGTGCCTCTGCCCCTGTCTGCACTGAGCCCTGTCCCTTCTCTCTTCCAGCCCAGACCCTCGGCCTTGCTGGTGAGTCCTCGGGGGATGCCATGACCCCACCCCGCTGTCCTCAGCCCTGCACTGGCCCTGGCAGTCTGGTGTCCCCTGTCACCCACAGGTGCCCAGACCACCCAGCTCGTTGTGGAGACCCCCTGGAGGCCGGCAGTGCTGTGGGACCTGGTGACACTGACCTGCCAGGGCTCGGTGATTGCCAGTGCTACCACCTGGTACAAGGATGGGCGGCGCCGACGGCAGCAGGGACAGGATCACCTCATTGTCACCGAGAGAGGAACCTACACGTGTGAAAGACCTGGCACCAAGTTCAGCCCCTCTGTGAGTGTCTTAAAGGGTAAGGTTGTTTGGCTGTCCCCCGCCTGGCACCTATGGGGACCTCGAGGGCTCCTGGTGGTGGGCTCCACTCCATGGGTCACCTCCTGGTGTGACCACAGCCCATCCCCTGCTCTGGGGACATCCCAGAGCATCCCAGTGTGGGGGAACCCTATGCTGGAACTGGGCACTCCTAGTGCACTGGGTGTGACCAGGGGTCCTGGTGCCATCGGGTGTGACAGGACCTCTCTGTCCCCCAGACTGGCTGGTGCTGCAGGTGCCGGCAGGGGTACTGCTGGAGGGGGACACAGTGACACTGCAATGCCAGGGGCTGGCAGGACAGCACAGTTGCCTCAGTGTCCTTCTACCATGATGGGAAGAAACTGGAGGGGGTCCGTGATGAGCCTGAGCTGTCCCTGTCCCCTCTGCAGCTGAGCCACAACAGCCGCTACTGATGTGAGGGCTGGGTGGGGTCCTGGCAGTCATGGTCAGCAGCAGTGACAGTGACAGTGCACGGTGAGCATCCCCACTGCTGGAACTCTAATCTCCTGACACCCCCAAAACCACTTCCCCGCAGACTCAGAGCCACAGTCCTCACCTCACCTCACCCTCCCTGAGCTCTTCCCTGTGCCGGTGCTGGAGGGTCCCCCCGAGCCCACCAATGGGTCCCCCCTGACTCTCAGCTGCCTCAGCACCCCCAGGCCCCCGCAGCCCCGAGCCCCCCTCCTGCACGTGTTCTACCGGGACGGGCAGGTGGTGGGGGGTCCACAGGGTCCCTGCAGCTGCTGGTGCCCACTGTGCGGGTCTCCCACTAGGGGAATTACAGCTGCCAGGTGCGCTCCGAGGGGGGGCTGTGCAGAAGAGCAGTGCCTGGCTCCGTGTCACGGTGCACAATGAGTGCAGGGATGGGCATGGGGACCCCCAGAGACCCCTCAGGTCCCCTTCCTGGGGACCTCTGTGACCCCTAGACACTTTCTTGGGTTCCTCCACCTCTGCCCTGAGTCCCCACACCCCTCTGTGGTGTGACCCCATACCCAACTTTATCCATCACACCCATCCCCCTTCTTCCTATTCCCACACACCGGCTGCCAGCCCCTCCCTGTGCCCTCAGCCCTGTCTGTGTCCCCATAGTGCCCGTGGCCAATGCCACCATCACCCCCAGTCTCCTGTCACACCAGGTGCGTGCAGGTGACAACGTGACCCTGCACTGCTCGGTGCAGGTGGGCTCAGCCCTTGTCACCTTCACCTGGCTGCACAATGGGCAGGAGGTCGCCCAGGGTCCCGTCCTGGAGCTCAGGGCCATCGATGTGGGACATTCGGGCACCTCTTACTGCGTGGCCACCAACCAGCTGGGACAGGACGGGCACCACGTGTTCCAGGCACTCAGCCCAGAGGTGGCACTGGAGATGACACCTGGCTCACCCTGGGTCACAGGTGGGGTCACATGATGTCGCCAGGTGGTTCAGGACCCCTAGGGTTCAGGGTGACCCTGACACGGTGTCCCCTCTGTCCCCAGCAGTGGCTGTGAATGTCAGCAGGACCCTCCTTTTCCTGCTCCTGCTCCTGGCTGTCATCGGGGACTGTCACTGGTGGCACCGCTGGGGTGGGTGACAGGGGGGCGTGACGGGGGTCCTGGAGTAAGGGGGAGGCACCAGAGTGAGGGCAGAGATCAGGGATCCATTAGGAATCAGGGCCGCTGTGGGGATTTGGGTGTCCCATTGGTGGTTGGAGCTGCTGAGGTCCCAGGAAGGTTCAGGGGCCCCGGGGTTCCCACAGTCACCCCCTCCCTTTTTCCTTGAAGCTGCTCGGAAGCCACAGGACAGGTGAGTGGGTATCTTGGGCTGGGACTCCCCTTTTTCCCTCCCCAGACACCACCCAGACCCCCCCCTCCCCCCCAGGACTCCCCCGGAGGAGGGGACTGTGCTCAACACCCACATCATGGGCACCGAGTGGGAAGAGGGTAAGTGCAGGGGGGGACAGGGACACGTCATCCACAAGTGTCACCCCCATCCAGGTCCCCATAACCAGTGTCACTTTCAGGACCCCCACGGGTGTCTCTCACCCCTGCCCCACCTCAGGATCCACAAGTGACCAATGCAGAGCTGTTGGGACCCCAGGAGGGACAGCAGGACCCCTGTGACTACGATGACGTGCTGTGACACTGGGGGCACTGGGGGGCACTGGGGGCATTGATTCCCTTCAGGGGTCCCTTCTTCTTCACACCTCCCCATGGGGCTCCTCATTCCCCCTGCCAGTTCTGGGGAAGTGCACACATATTGGAAAAAGGCTCCCAATATTACCAGTTAGATTGTGCCTGGGCCAGTCTGACCCTCGCTGCCGGGCCAAAGGCAGCAACTGCGGTGTATCACCCCAGAGATACCTTGGCTTGCTGGTGGTTGCAGCTGGGCACTGAACAAGTCCAGGCTTGTTAGGAACCCCGTTTACCTCAGGAGGAATAGCTTCAGGTGATGGTGAAGAGAAAAAGGAGAGGATTCTGCTGGAGGGTTTAATGTCCAGAGGTTTACTCCATCGTTACAGAGGTCCAAACGTGAGCAACTGCTCCAACAGAACACAGCCGCATGGTCTGATCACCTTTTTAAGCTCAGGGACAGGGGGAGGGGAGGTACAGGTGAGCCACCAACCAGGTGAGAGGGGCAGGGTCTCAGGGGAAGATGACACCCAGACAGGCCAATGACCTCTGGGCATAGGGGCATCTTTTGAACTTGACCAACCACACGACGCCTTGCTGGAATGTTAAGCCTGATTGACAGGACTCACTCAGCATGGGGGCAAGGGGGAAGGGAGAGAGGCAAGGCACACCTGGGGGAATGACCTGGAAGGCCAAAATGGGACATTTACAGCACACCACAACATCTCCCCCTAGTTTTGTTTAAAAAGAAGAGGACTGTGTTTGTGGTGCAGAATGATTGTCAAACCGTGGTTGGTAAATCAGTTTTTCCTCTACAGGAGGGTCAGTGTTTTCCACTGAGGCTTCTAGGTCATCCATTGGAGCACTGAGGGCTTCCAAATGGTAGACCTCAGGAGGGGGAGATGAGCTTGAAATTAACTTGAGGACCATGCGTTTGATTAGTCCAAAAACAATGCTAACAACTACAATAACTAAAATAAACAGCACTAAAAACACAGTTTTCAGAATAGATCCCAACCAGCCCGAGAGTCCCCAGCCTTTGAACAGTCCATTCAGCCAGTTGTCAATTTCTCTGTTGATGTCCGAGAGCCTTTGTCAAGGTAGTCCATATGTGGTTTGGGCTGAGTGACTATGCAGGAGATCGCAGGTGGGATGATCACGAGTAGGACGAGAAGCAGGCTCGGTCTCATGGCGTCTCGAGGCTACACACGAACAGTGGGATCTAAACTGGTACAAAAACTTGAAACAAACATATATTACAAACTATTCCAGATAGGAGGCTTAAATGGAATTTCCTCCAGAGAACACGTGCGGCATTTTCTTCTCCAGGCAGCATGAGCAACCTGGGGTGCTTCTGTAGATTTCTCTGAGACCTTGGGAACATAGGGCTTTACCCATTTGGAAGGAAGGTGGGGGTGGACACACAGGCGTATCCACGTCCTCAAGTAACCAATTTGTAGGGTCCCACCATTTTCCAAGTCTCAGGGTCCTTTACTAAAACTGGAGGTTTTTCTTTCATTAACCTATGATTGCTCCCCCCAAAGTGGCGTAGGATGGGTGGGTTCAGGCTGTCAAAAGAACAATTCAGAAAATTGATTGTGAATAGCGCCCTGGATAACCGGATGTGGGGAGGTTCCACCTTCAGAACCTGTTGTTGCTGGTCCAGGACCCTTTTAATATCACGGTGAGTTCTTTCTACAATGGCTTCACCTGTAGGGGAGTAGGGGATGCCAGTTTTGTGCTCTACTCCCCATTGCTGCAGGAAGCTCCCAAATTCCTTGGATTTATAAGCAGGCCCATTATCAGTTTTCAGCTCCTTGGGGATGCCCATGAAAGAAAAAGCCTGTAAGAGGTGCTTAATAGCATCAATAGATGATTCTCCTGTGTGAGCAGAAGCATAGACCGCTCCAGAAAAGGTATCTACACTAATGTGAACATATTTCTGCCGCCCAAAAGACTGCACGTGTGTTACATCTGTTTGCCACAGTTCACAACTGTTCAGTCCCCTTGGGTTTGCTCCCGTACTCACTGTAGGGAGTGCATGTTGTTGGCAATTTGGGCATGTGGCCACAATCGCTTTGGCCTGTTCTTGAGTGATGTTAAACTGACGAACCAGGCCAGGTGCATTTTGGTGGAAAAGCTGGTGGCTGATTTTTGCCTGTTCAAAAACGTTTGGGAGAGTGGCCATCACTGCAGGTGCAGCAAGAGCATCTGCCCTTCTGTTGCCTTCAGCGATAAACCCTGGCAAGTCAGTGTGTGACCTGACACGCATCACATAAAATGGTTGCTCTCGGTGAGTGACTAACTTTACCAGTTTTGAGAGCAATTCGAAAAGAGCAATGTTAGACACATCTTGCAGAATTGCTTGATCTGCCCTGGATACTACTCCTGCCACATATGCAGAGTCTGTAATCAGATTAAATGGTTCTGAGAACCTTTCAAAGGCCCTAACAACCGCAGCCAATTCAGCAACCTGAGGTGAACCTTCCACCTCAGCAATGTCTGTCTCCCACTGCTGGGTTTGAGGATCCTTCCAAGTCATAACGGACTTGTGGGACCTCCCGGATGCATCTGTGAAGACAGTTGTGCCTGGGCCAGTCTGACCCTCGCTGCCGGGCCAAAGGAGACCCTTTTTAAAGGTCTCCTACTTAGAGCACTTCTCAGTTTTAAGGTAAATTGAACATCTTGTTCGAACAATTTGTGAGCGGGCCGCGCTACTGAAATTTGTCCTGAGTAGGAATCCAGAGCAAACTGCAACACTTCATTTTCTTGAAACAATTGTTCCAGTATTTTCATAGTATTTTGACCTGATTTTAACTCAACTGGAATGTGAATGCACTTAAAATCACATCCTGCTAACTCCCTGATCCGGGTCCTTGCTTTTCGGATCAGTTCTGCTACCAGCTCCTGAGGCTTTGTCAGTCTCTGGACCTTTTGTGACTGAGGAAAACCCATTCTATGATCAAGAGAGGGTCCCTCTGGTCCCGGTCCTTTTTTGTTGTGTTCTTTGCCTTAGGTGTTTGTTTTTCCTCCCACTGGAAAATAATTCCATGGAGGTGTGGCAACTTACCTAGGATGATAAATTTGAATGGCAGGTCAGGCTGGCATTGGTTGGCCTGTCTTGTGGACATTGCAATCTGAACCTTTTCTAGAGCTTTCCATGCCTCTGGGGTAACAGACCTAGGAGAACCTGGGTACTCTCCCCCTTTCAATAAATTGAAAAGAGGGGCAAGGTCTTCATTAGTCAGACCGAGCCATGGTCTTACCCAATTCAAAGACCCACACAACCTGTGGACATCCGCAAGGGTCTTGATCTTTGGATTGATTTCTAGTTTTTGAGGAACAATGGTCCTATTTCCAATTTCTAAGCCCAAATACTTCCAAGGTGGCATCTTTTGAATTTTCTTTTCCTGGAGCTCGAACCCTGCAACAATCAATGCATCGATCGTTAGGTCAAGCGCATGCATGAGTAAATCATCATTGGGGGCACACACAAGGATATCATCCATATAATGATAGATGATGGCCTTCTCTGCGGCTGCATGTACTGGGGAAAGCAGTGAGGAGACATTCCACTGGCAGATAGCTGGAGATACCTTTAATCCCTGAGGAAGAACGGTCCAATGGTACCTTTTCATAGGTGATTCCATATTAATGGAAGGGACGGAGAATGCAAAACGCGGTGCATCGTCAGGGTGCAAGGGGATTTGGAAAAAACAATCTTTAATATCAATAACAGCTAATTCCAATCTTGGGGAAGCATTGTTGGGGATGGCATACCAGGTTGGGGAGAACCCATATCTTCAATTACATTATTAATTTGTCGGAGGTCGCAGAGGAGCCGCCATCTCTTTTTGTCAGCTTTTTGGATGACAAACACTGGAGAATTCCATGGGGACATGGTCTCCACAATGTGGCCCTTTTTTAGTTGCTCTTCCACTAGTTCCTCAAGCACCTTTATTTTTTGTTTACTGAGCGGCCACTGTTTTACCTGAACTGGTTTGTCCGTTTTCCACTTCAGTTTTTGGGTGGGGCGCTGTTGTTCAATGACTACTGCACAAATATGCTGTGGAGAGTCTGGAATATCAAGTGTGACACCTGTCCTGGTTTAGGACAAATTAGGGGAAATCTCCAAAAGGGAGCCCCCCAAAACAAAACAAACCTCCAACCACCCCTCCCCCAACACCGGGTTCGGGAAGGAATTTCTCGGAGGAGCAAAGTGGAAAACAAAACCTATTTATTTACAAGTAACAAAAGAACACTCCCCAACACAAGAAAAGGAAAGAAACAGACTGTGTGGTGAGGGCTTCAAGCTTCTCTTGCAAGCTCCAGGTGTCCTGGACGTCTCAGGTCAGGTCCGGAACCGGTCCAGTATCTTCAGGGGAGGGTAAGAAAGAGGGAACAAAAGAAAAGAAAAAAAACAGCGCAAAAAGCAGAAAGCAAGCAAGCAAAGCGGCTAGCCAAGCCAAGCAGCAAAAAGCCAAAAGCCAAAAAGGCCTGGTCAAACACTCCCCCCCCTCTCTTCCCCGCCCCGCCGCAGCAAGACGGCTGGGGGGGGGGGAAGAGAGAAAAGGCACAGCTGCCAGACACAACACACGATATTGGGATAAAGGCTGTCAACCCACGACAACACCCCACTGGGCCATTAAATCTCTCCCTAACAAAGGCTCTGAATAATCCAACACAAATGGACGGATATTTGCCAATTGTCCGTTTGGTCCCTCAAATTGAATAATGCTTTTGGATTGTCTTGCCAATTGCAGGCCTCCTACACCTTGAAGGTGACCAGCAACATTTTGCAAAGGCCAATGTGCTGGCCAGTCTTGTACTGGAATCACTGTGCAGTCTGCACCTGTGTCTACAAGCATCTCAATGCGTTTAGACTCCCCACCCCCACTGACATTACACCATAATTTGGGTTTGTCTTTCCCAATAACTTGGACCCGGGCGACTGTGGGCCCTTGTTTTTCAGTACTTTCTGGTAATGATGGCACAGGGATAGCTTGTGCAACAATTTGTCCCTTGGGAAGAAACAGGGGTGGGTGGAAACAATGCAGGCCGAGAACGAATTGCTCAGGATCTGATGTTGTCATTCCCGGAGCAATTTCGATCTCTTGTGGTGTGTGTTTGGTGTCCGCAGTGACGATATACTTACAACGAATCCGGTTCCAAGTACCTTTCTGTTCAGGATTTACAGACACAAAATTCCAATCACTGTCCTTCAGGTGGAGTGACTCTGTCAGCTGCAACCTGTAAGGCTCATTGACAGAAGACGTGGTTAACACAGGGTCACTTAAATCATACACAGTCTTTGAAGCACCTGCTTCACTTACACAAACATTAATATTATCGCGCGCTTGATTTGTTTTGCTACCCTTATTCCCTTGGCCTGCTCTTTTTGTGTCTGCGCGCCTGGCAGGCCAGCTCTCCCTTTTCAGTTTTTTTGTTGTTGTTGACCCCCAGGGAGGGCTTGTAGTTCTCCTCCCCTGCTATTTCTAAATTCATCAAATTCCCTTTTCAGGGGGCACTGGTTACTCCAGTGCCCTAGGTTGTTACAAAGCAGGCATGGTTTTGTGGGCTCAACCATTGCTGGTCTCCGCTGCTGCCCAGGGTACTGCTGTGCTGGGGGAATAGGCGCAGGGCTGGCAACGGCAACACGCTGAGGTGGTCTTGGCAGCAGCCTTGGTCTGGTGTCTTCAGCCACACTCATCAGAGGCACTTTCCTGTTACAGACTAGGAGCATATCTTTTACGTTGGAGAAGGTTCTATAGGAAGGCTCAGGATTGCCGCTTGACATGGTTTATTTGCATTTGTAAATGCCATTTCCTCTAAAATTGCTTCCCTAGCATTCTCTTTTTTAACTTGTATTTTAATAGCTCTAGTTAACCTTTCTACAAATTTCAAAAAAGGCTCTGATGGTAGCTGTTTAATTTTACTATAGGGTTCAAAAGGCCCCTCAGGTTGTAGGGAAAAGAATGCTTTTTCAGCTGCTTCTTTTACTTTCTTGAGTGTTTCTGCAGGAATTGCAATAGCTTGGATTGAGGGAGAAGACCATTGGCCCTCACCACAGAGGTGCTCAATGGTGATAGGGTTACCACTGTTGTCTTTGGCTGTGTTTGGATCAGAATGCAAGCCTGGGAGAGCATCATTCAGCATTTGTTTCCATGCTATTTCCCATAATTTGAATTCTGCGGAGGTCATGAGACAGGAAAAAAGCTGTTTTAAATCATGTGGAATCACTACAGCCCTATTCAATTCAGAATTTAAAAGACCATGGAAATATGGACTGTGTGGACCATATTCTTTATGAGACTTACAGATCTCTTTAATCAATTGTCATTCAAAAGAACTCCAATTAGCAGTTGGAGCTGCTCCCCCCTGAGCTGCAGGCTGAAAGGTAACAGGAGCCAGTGACAACATGGGACTATGCATTGAATCTGCTGTTCTCTGCTCTGTATCCCTTGAATTGGAAGCATTGGGATCACAGATACAGGTTTGGGGAATGGCAGTGGGTGTGTCCCCACCGTGGGAACCCGGGGAGGGGGCGGCGACAGGGGGCCAGCATGGGGCGGGGAAACCATGGGAGCAGGGGGCGGGGTCAGGGGGCAAGCAGGGGGCGGGGACACCGTGGGAACAAGGGGTGGGGCCAAGGGGCTGGCAAGAGGCGGGGACACCTGGTGACATCACGTCAGCAGACGCCCCCTGGGAGGAGTAGAGGGGTGGAGCTGAGGGTATTGCAGGAAAGGGAGGGGGAGGGGGGAAGGTGTAATGAGGAACAGGAGGAGAGGGGGATGGGGCTGGAGTTTCGGGATGCTTAAGAGGATTTTGGGAAGAAGAAGACCAGGTTTGGGAAGATGCCACGTGGCATCCACCATCTTGTGGACCCCCTAGGGACTGGGGGCCATTTTGGGCATCACTGCTCTCTGGAAAGCTAACACGTGCTGTGGGTTTCAGAGGAGGGGACACAGGGGATTGGGAAAGGTTCCACGCAGCCTGGCCAGGGCCTTGTGGACCGGGCAACTCAGGCATTTCAACCGACTCCGGGAGTCGACTTCCCAATGAGTGTGCTCTCTTTAAAATGCCAAGTTTGGGGAAAGAGGTTTAGGGGTTTTAGAGCTAGGAGAGGGAGAAACAGGGAGAGCAGAGGCTTAACATTTGGCTTTTTCTCTATTTCTTTTTGTTTGAGCAATGCTGTTCGAATTTGTAAACTCCAAAACACAAATTTAGCTGAGGGTGCATTGCCAGATTGTCCTAAGGTTATCAATTCATTCCCAACTTTATCCCAGAATTGAATATTGTGGATTTCTTCAGGGGAGATTTGTGGGAAGTGGAGGAAAAGCCATCTTATAAACTGTTTCAATTTTCCCTTTGAGAACTTCACATTACCACTGTCTAAAATGCTAACAATATTATAATACACTCCTTTTTGTACAATGCTGAGTTTCAAACCCATGTTAGATGTAAAAAGCAAAGTACTAAATCCTGCCTGACCAAAAACAAAGCTAAAATCAGCTACCGATTTCAAAAAAAAGCACAGATAGGAAAGCGATAATGAGCCGACAAAAGCTTCACAATGCAGCTGTATATACTGCTTTTAAAATTCCCGGGCAGCAGCAGCAGGGCACGCCCTGCACAGCTGAGGCAGAAACAAAGCCTCCCCCGACATGGAATGCAGCCGCCCCGCGGAGCAGAGAGAGCAGCCACGCCACGTGGCAAGCCGAAACCGGGGCCCCCCGCGCCGCGTGTGCAGAGAACCCCCCTCCCCCGCACAGAGAGAGAGAAAGAGTGTCCCCCGCGGCAAGAGAGCCAAGAGCCCCCCCCTCCCCCGCACAGAGAGAGAGAGAGGGATCCCCCGACCATGTGGAGAGAGCCGAGCACGCTGCGCTGCAAAGCTGGGGGGAAGGGCAGAGAGCACTCCCACTCCGGTGCAAATTTCAAAAGAGAGTAACACACGCGGCAGAAAGCTAATAGCTAGAACGCAATGAACTCCTGTCTGTGGGGCTGCGCAGCCAAAAATGCAAATGCAAAAAGGAACAGAACTCACGGCAGAGTCTGTTTTTGAGCTCCTGCCCTACCGAGAGCAGAGATACTCACCCGAAATGGAAGCTGTAGCTGGCTGGGTACAGGCAGGTCTCTTCACCGGAACAGGACCTCTCTGTGGGCGAGAGAGGCTTCCCTGTCCTCCCTCTGGAAAATCTGCTCATCAGAAAGGAGCTGGGCTTTCCACAGGTGCCGAACAGTACACGAAACTTCTTCTGGGAATGTTCCCAAAGTCTCTAGCTGAGGGCGATGCAGCCAAAGCCCCTTTCAGCTGGATGCATGGCTGCCAGAAGCTTCTCTGAGGTGCTGCGGGTCCGTCTAAGGCTGCAGAGTCGCTTAGCCCACCCAGGGACACCAAATATTGGAAAAAGGCTCCCAATATTACCAGTTAGATTGTGCCTGGGCCAGTCTGACCCTCGCTGCCGGGCCAAAGGCAGCAACTGCGGTGTATCACCCCAGAGATACCTTGGCTTGCTGGTGGTTGCAGCTGGGCACTGAACAAGTCCAGGCTTGTTAGGAACCCCGTTTACCTCAGGAGGAATAGCTTCAGGTGATGGTGAAGAGAAAAAGGAGAGGATTCTGCTGGAGGGTTTAATGTCCAGAGGTTTACTCCATCGTTACAGAGGTCCAAACGTGAGCAACTGCTCCAACAGAACACAGCCGCATGGTCTGATCACCTTTTTAAGCTCAGGGACAGGGGGAGGGGAGGTACAGGTGAGCCACCAACCAGGTGAGAGGGGCAGGGTCTCAGGGGAAGATGACACCCAGACAGGCCAATGACCTCTGGGCATAGGGGCATCCTTTGAACTTGACCAACCACACGACGCCTTGCTGGAATGTTAAGCCTGATTGACAGGACTCACTCAGCATGGGGGCAACGGGGAAGGGAGAGAGGCAAGGCACACCTGGGGGAATGACCTGGAAGGCCAAAATGGGACATTTACAGCACACCACAACACACACACATTTTTCTCTCTTATTGTACCCAAAATAATGGTTTTTGATTAAACTGTGTGAGAAACAGGACTCACTCTTTAAAATTTGTAAATGTTTAAGAATGGATAAAAATGACAGCAAACAGCATGCTGGGTGGTTGGCAACTGCCAGAGGCACACAGTTAATTACAACAATTCTCCTTATGTACCTTTTCATTTGTATTTGGTAAATACATACTCAGGAGGGTTATATATATTCAAACATTCTTTCCAATTTACATATTCTGGGAATTTTTTGCTGGATTTTACCCTTGATTCATTTTCATAAAATACATGCCATACTTCAGATTAAATTTATATATTTTATGTCCTCACAAGGCCCCCCTGTTCTGTGGCTTGACAGTTCTTGATAACTGAACGGTCAGTGGTAAATTCGTCTTCGCATTCTCTCTTTTGATGTTTATTTACTTGCTACATTTCAATGTGTTTCTATTATACAGATAAGATACTCCAGCACTACATTTTATGAACATTTCACAATGTGCTATTTCACATAATTATCTGAGTTATTCTCATAATTGTCACTTAGTTACACAAATAAAGGCATTAGCTACTTCTGCAATAATTAATGTTGTAATATACAACACATTGTTTCTATCTTGATATTTTATGAGTGTCTAAACTATAATATATTTATCATGCTATAAATATACATTCTACACAGGGATTAGGTTAAAAAGGCTGACAAACTGTGGTCTATCAAAAGCAGTTAAAAAGTGATTACAAACTGTATCATATCAAAATAATTTGCAATAACCAATATAGTAGTGAAAGCCAATGACTACACTGTCATTCACAACAGGGGGAAGGTGTACTGAGGAGTTTATTTGACTTCTCCTTATCCTGCTCTGATTTTGTCAGCAATAAATTCAATTCATATCTCTAATTCCGAGGCAGTTTTTCCCATGACAGGATTTGATGACTGATCTCTCCTGGTCCTTGTCTCAACCCAGGAACCCTTTGCTCAATTTTCTCTCCCATCCAGGTGCGGAGGGCAGTGAGAGAGCGGCTGTGGTGGGTGCCGGGCATCCGGCCACTGTCCATGCACGGCAAGGCAGGGAGGAGGAGGAGGGTCCAGGTCAGGCTGTTGAGCAGATTGGTGTGGGATATGCAGTAATGCTGGAGCTCTCTCAGTCCCTTGGGCACAGGGACAAAAGTATATATTGCTGCATTTCAAGACTGGTTTCCCCACAGCTGCCCCTGCAGGGTGGGTTTCTAGCCTGCCCTGCTCTGAATACCATTAAAGGCCCTCACAGAGCCACTGCTTGGGCTCCCATCAGGGTTTCTACTTCTTGCAGAGCTGAGGAAACCACAGGCAGGCCTTTTTCCTCCAAAGAATTCTTACATCTGCAGCAGCTCTAGAGCTGCCAGAATCAAAGCCAAGGGGGCAGGGGGACACTCAGGTGCTGGCTGCCACCTGGGGCTGGGCAGAGCAGGGCTGGGCAATGGACATCCCTGTGCAGTGGGGCTGGGCCATGGCTGGGCCCCACCCTTGGATGGCCACTGGCTTCAAGGAGCAGGAGTTTGGGAGCTCCTTTCTGGCCAGGGCTCTATTCTCCAGCTGCTCTTGCCAGCTCAGATCCTGCAGGGGACGAGCAAGAATGGAGAAGTCTGGAGCCCCCCGGAGCTGCCATGCTCCAGGACAGGACCCCCTTGTCCAGCATGTGTCCCCTCTGGGACAGGATCCCCCCAGGACAGGAGACCCCTGGATGTGCTCCCCAGGAAAGACCCTTCCCCCACCACCATGTGACACTCAGCACAAACGGCTTCCTTCTGCTGCAGGAAAATGAAAATGTTGGGGAGGCACAGCCAGATACCCTCACGCCTCACAGCCTCCCCAACCCTCCCTGCAAACCCCTCAGTCTTGCTTGCCCCACTCTGGGATTCCCCCAACCCATTCTCTGCTCAGGGCCTGCTCAGGATCATCAAGCCACATACTCAGGGGGTTGTGAAATTGAGGGATAAAATTATGGAAATGGAAATGAAGAGAGGGCAGAGTCACTGGGCATGTGGGGACACCGACCCAGTGTCCCTCAGAATCTGTCTGAGGCAACCCCCAGGCCTCCGGCACCTTGTGGGGGATGAGCTGGCTCTGGGTCACCCCAAAATCTGAAGCACCCCATAAAGTAGCTGAGACCCACGGGCTCACCCAGCCACTGCCCATCCCTGGCACCCTCATTCCCCTGGAAAACCATGGGACCCCCATCCCTTATGTCCCACCCTCTCTGCAACCCCCATCTCAGTACTGACATTGCCCAGGATCTCCATGGTCAAGCGCCCCATTCCCGAGGAACCCCCTCCTGTTAATTCCAACCCCTGAATTCTCCCTTCCCCCAGGACCTTGGTTCTCTCCAGGACCATGGCCTAAACCATGACAGACCCCCATTCCCAGGGACACCATTCCCCTGGGATCCCTCATTCCCCTGGACACCCAGCCCTGGCTCCTCAAACCCTCTGAGCCCCCCAGTCCTGCAAACCCCATGTCCCACCATGTCACCCCCAGCCTTGTCCCCATCCTGTCCCCACCCTACCCACAGCCTGTCCCCAGCTTGTGGCCACCCTGCCCCCACCAAGGGCTACCTACACGTGGGGACAAAACGTGACCTCGCTTCCTTCCACTTGATTCAAAGAGAAGTCAGCCAGGGGAGCGGTGGCCACAGGAATGAGTGACAGCCAGTGCACATGGCTGGGGACACCGGGATGGCTGGGAAGGTGATGCTGCTCCTGTGGGGTGAGTGCCCTGGGCACAGACCTGACACCCCGGGAATGGGGAGGGGAGGGGGCACAGGGGGGCTGCAGGGTCCCCTGAGGCCCCCAATGCCAGCAGAGCCAGAGCATGAGGTGACCGGAGCCATGGGGTGGCCGAGGGGATGGGAACAAGGGACAGGAATGTAGGGACAAAAATGTTGGGGCAAGGATTTGCAGAGGCATCATGGGCCTGGTGGGGGTGACCTGTGCCAGCATGGGGTGACCATGGCGTCCCTAGTTCAGGGGTGTCCACAGTGTGACCCTGTGTCCTGCCTGAGCAAGGAGTGCCTGCAGTGTCTCTGTCCCCAAGGGGTCTATGTCACACAAGGGCACTTTGGGGACAGCCCCCATCCCCCATACCCCATGTGGTGCTTTCCCCAATGGTGCCACCCCCATCCAGCCCTGTCCCTTCTCCCTTCCAGCCCAGACCCTCAGCCTCGCTGGTGAGTCCTCGGGGGATGCCATGGCCCCACCCTGCTGTCCCCAGCCCTGCACTGGCCCTGGCAGGCTGGTGTCCCCTGTCACCCACAGGTGCCCAGACCACCCAGCTCCTGGTGGAGCCCCCTGGAGGCCAGCAGTGCTGTGGGACCTGGTGACACTGACCTGCCAGGGCTCGCCTGACACTGACCACCTGTGCCACCACCTGGTACAAGGACAGGCAGTGCAGGTGGCAGGAGGGACAGCACCGCCTCAGTGTCACCAAGAGAGGAACCTACATGTGTGACAGACTGAGAACCGGGCTCAGCCTCCCTGTGACAGTCTTAGATGATGAGGGGGATCTTTAAAGATCAGCATGGCCCCTGAGAGGACAGGGTGGGCTCCACTCCATGAGCGGCCTCACATCCCTCGTGTGGCAAGAGCCTGTGCCCTGCACACAGGGACATCCCAGTGCACCCCAGAGCACCCCAGAGCACCCGGATGTCCCCAGTGCTATTGGCACCCACCTCAGCCCGGTCTCATCAGTGAGATGTGACCTTCCTCTCCCAGAGCCCACTGGTGCTGCAGGTGCCAGCACAGGCGCTGCTAGAGGGGCACACCTTGACACTGCGCTGCCGCTGCCGGCAGGACAACCATCTCACCAGGGTGCAGTTTTACCGAGAAGAGAAGGATCTCGGGAGGTCCCTAAAGGGAACCACGCTGTCCCTTTCACCTCTGCAGCTGCACCACAGTGGCCGCTACAGATATGAGGGCTTGGTGGGGTCCTGGCAGTCACGGCTAGCAGCACCAGTGACAGTGAAAGTGCACAGTGAGCACCCCTGTGGCTGAAACTCCAATATCTTGACAATCCCAAAGCCACTTCCCAGCAGACTCAGAGCCACAGTCCTCACCTCACTTCACCTTCCCAGAGCTCTTCACGGTGGCAGTGCTGGAGGGTCCCCCTGAGCTCACTGTAGGCTCCCCCCTGACTCTGAGCTGCCTCAGCACCTCCAGCCCGCTGCGTCCCCGAGCCCCTCTCCTGTGTGTGTTCTACCAGGACAGGCAGGTGGTGGGGGACCCACAGGGTCCCCACAGCTGCTGGTGCCCACCATGGGGGTGTCCCAACTGGGGAATTATTATGTCTGTGAGGTGCAGTGTTGGGGCGGGGGCCGTGTGGAAGAGCAGCACCCGGCTCCGTGTCACAGTGCACAGTGAGTGAGGGGATGGGCACGGGGACCCCCCACAGATGCCTCAGGTCCCCCACCCTGCCTGGAACCCCCCAGCCCTCCCTGACGCCTGCTCTGGGCCACCCAACCTTTCCCAGATCACTCCCTGGCTCCCAATATCCTTTCTCAGGTCCCTCCCTGGGACCTCCAGCCCCTACATGGGTACTCCCATCCTTCTCTGACACCTTTGCCGTCTCCTGCAATCCTTGCTGCAGGTCCCTCCCAAGGTCCCCCTATTCCTGGCTCGTGTTTCCCTCCATCCCTCATTGGGTCCCTGTGGGAACTCAGCACATTCCTGATGTGCAGAGTTACCGAGACAACCCTTGGGGGGCTCAGAGGTCCTGGAACCTTGCCAGAAGTGTTTGGTTGTTAGACTTTGATCCTGCACAGGAAACAACACCTGTATGAGGATGGGAGGATCACACGGGGATAAATGCTGAAGGGATAGATTGATTATAATGTGAAAACACAAGTTTTAGAATCCCTGTACAGGGGGGTTCTAGGAGACAAAATGGAGGAATTAGGGCTTGTCCTTCTTCTTCTTCTTGTCATCCATCTTCGGTGGTGATAGTGGCACTTTGAGATTGGTTCTTACTGAACGTGCACTTGTCAATAAGGGTGAAAGGTATTGGGGAGAAAAAGCAAATATCTGACACGTAGTTTTTAGTATGAAAATAAGCGACTGCCCCAAGGGCAGTCAGTGTGCTCATGGCTGGCTTGCTGTGCGGACCTCTGTCGGGCCGGGAGAAAATATTGTAGACAAGAATTAATAAACAACACTGAAGAACAGAAAAAATTCAAGATTCATTTCGTCCTTTGGAGCGCGGGCAGCCCCAAGGCCATCCCGAGCCTTTCCAGGCCATTAGAACAGCCGAGAACAGGGCAGGTCCCCTCACCCCTCCCTGGGTCCCGTCACCCCTCTCTGCAGTCTCCACACATTCCCCAGGTGACACCACCCCGTCCCTGGGTCCCTGTACCCTTCCTGGTGTTGCTCATCTCCCTCTCCAGGTGTTCCCTCCCTGACCCCCTTATCATCCCTCGATGTTCCTTTCTAACCCTCCCTCCCCCAATCTCTGCACACCCTCTCCTTCACTAGAGTTCTCCTGCCCCTCCCTGACACCCCCCGGGTCTCTCACTGTCCCCTGGTGTCCCCCTCTCCCACAGGGGTCCCGCCCTCGGGGGTGTCCCTGTCAGCACAGCCCCCCAGGGTACAGGTGGCACTGGGGGACCGACTGGTGCTGAGCTGTGCGGTGGCCATGGGGACAGGTCCCCTGTCCTTCTCCTGGCACCGGGAGGGCTCAGGGGCACTGTCGGGCACCGGCCCCTGCCTGGTGTTGCACCACATTGGGGACAATGACAGCAACCAGTACCGGTGCCGGGTCAGCGATGGGGACAGCGTGGCCGAGAGTGTCCTCCTGAATGTCACCGTCCTCTGTGAGCAGGACCCTCGATCTGGGCATGACCCCACCCATGGCACCCCCATCCACCTCGCCATGTGCCAGCCGCGTCTCTGTCCCTGCAGTGCCCGTGGCCAATGCCACCATCATGCTCGGTCCCCTGTTACACCAGGAACGCACAGGTGACAACGTGACCCTGCATTGCTTGGTGCAGGTGGGCTCAGGCCCTGTCACCTTCACCTGGCTGCACAATGGGCAGGAGGTCGCCCAGGGTCTTGTCCTGGAGCTCAGGGCCATCAATGTGGGACATTCGGGCACCTACCAGTGCATGGCCACCAACCAGCTGGGACAGGACGGGCACCGTGTGTTCCGGGCACTGAGCCCAGAGCTGTCCCTGGAGGTGACACCTGGCTCACCCTGGGTCACAGGTGGGGTGACATAGGTGGGGTCACCAGGGAGTGCAGGACCCCTGGGGTGATGGGTGACCCTGATGTGACCCCCTCTGTTTCTTGCAGTGGTCTCAGGGGTCGTTGGGGCCCTTTTGTTCCTGCTCCTGCGTGTCATTGTGACCTGGCACCTGTGGCACAGTGTGGGTGGGTGACAATGGGGGGATCCTCTACAGGGAGCTGTAGAGGCCCACAGAATTGGAGAAACCATAGGGAAATATCCACAGCACCACAATTGTGACTTTGGCTAGGGGTCCTGTAGGGTTTTGGGAGGTGCTGGATGGTCCTGCAGGGATGTTTGGGATTCTTTCCAAGGCCCTGGGGTATTTTGGGGGAGTCTCTGTCCCTCCTGGGATTTGGGTTCTTGAGTGTGAGTTGTCTGGGGACACTGGGGAGGCTCATGGATTCTGGCGAGCTTCAGGGATACTTGGAGGTCTTGAAGGGGTTCAGGAATCCTGAGAGGGGTCAGGGCCCTGGGACCCCACAGTCAGTCCTCCCCTGCTTCCATTGCAGCCGCCAGGAAGAAGCAGGAAAGGTGAGTAGGGGGCTCAACCCACACTCTCCCCTTTTACCCCAATCCCCAAGACCTCCCATCCCCTTCCCCACAACTCCTTTGTTCCCTCAGGGCCCCTCCGGATCTCCCGGCCCCCCCAGAGGAGGGGGAGGTGCTGTACACCCACGTTGTGGTCACCAAGAGGGCAGGGGGTGAGTACAGGGGACACACACACAGAGGGACACGTCACCCACAAGTGTCACCCCACCCAGATCCCACAGCCCGTGTCTCTCGCAGCGTCCTCCTGTGCCACCACTGTCCAGGATCCCCAGGTGACCTACGTGAAGCTGCGGGGACCCCAGGGGCAACTGCGGGAACCCGGTGACATCTACGGGAATGTGCTGTGACACTGGGGGGCACTGGGGGTGCCCACCCATGGACACCCACTTGTGTGTGTGCTGCCACTAAAACTGCCCCTCTGCCTCCCTGTGGGGGCACAAAGATCCCAAAGGGCTAAAAGAAGAACAATTTCCTGAAACAGCAATGAGAGAGAATAAAACCAATATCAACAGCAACAAGGTTCAGAGTCCTAAGGGTCACACAAGGAAAGATTTCCAGGGAAAGCGCCCAAAAAGGAACAAACCCCGAACACTCCCCCCAGCACATTACCTCCACCAGAGGAACCTGGAAGGGCCCTAGACCTTCCTTGCTCTGATGGCCAAAGCAGCCTTCAGGAGGCTCTGGATTCTCTTGTCCCCTGTCACAAACCCCTCCGCTGTCATGTACCCCACATGAGGATGTCACAAAGGTCCTGTGGATGTTCCAGAGCCTGCCCTTTTGCCAGGGCAGTTTGGTTCAGGCCATGGGCTACGGTGGGGTGTCAGAGACAGGAAGTTTCATGTCTGGAAACATTTTGGAACACCTGTGTGTGGCAGGGGTGGGTCAGGCCTTGCTTTTGGTGAGACAGGGCCCCATCTGTCCATCAGTCTGTTAGCTGTGGCACACTGGGGACAGTGTGACACTTTGACAAAGCCAGCTCCTGAGTGGTCGGGGGACCAGAAGTGCCATCTGAGGAGAGGGCCCTTGGTGTCCCAACTGGCTTAAAAGGCAGAGCATGAGGTGGTCAAATCCCTGACCCTGTCTCTTCTTGGGGTGTCTGTCGCATCCCTGCTGGAACCCAGGAGGTGGTAACTCATATAAATGAGGAATGTCTGCCAAGGAAAGTGAGAATGTTCCTGGAATGGAAAGAAGACCCATCTCTAAACTTCTTTTAATTTCCAAGATTATGGGGATACCAGGTCAAAGTGTTGGAGAATGAATAACAGCTTTTTACTGGGAAATTTATAAACCAGTACAGAACAAACAACACAAACCCAGAACTTACCCTCCCGCTCAGGGCTGTTGGTTTTTGCGGCAGTTATAACCGTGGCCAGCAGGGGGCGCTGCAGGGAGCACTCCCGGCCAGCAGGGGGCGCCCTGGTCCAGCTCCATCCCCTCAGGGGCCATGGCGGCCTCGGATGGGAGGGAGGAGGGGAAATCGCTCCTTTTGCAAACTCACGGGCACCAATCGGTCCTGGCACCACCACCGGCAGCGGGCAGAAGCCGCCAAGGCAGCAGGTTGGATCCCAGGTCCCACTGGCAGCGTAGCAGTGTCCTGGGGCCGGGCACATGCCCTGCACAACACTAGCGACCGCTATCCATGATCCCGAACGGAAGGAAGGCAGCGCCTGACCCCAGGCAGGTCTTGGGTCCATAGCAGTCCCTCTGGTGGCTTTACACTGCAATTCCTGCCAACCCTCAGCCTTTCACTCAGGTGAGGAGGGTAGTGTGATAAATAGGTATGATTCATGCTGATAAAAATTGGAACAGTAATTGATATCGATACAGTAGGGATGGAGCAGCTTTGGGGACACCTGGAATCCACACAGAGTTACTCCCCAGAGTCCCACCATGGCTGGGGGCAGAGCCCATGCTTGGTATTTCCACACTTTTCCCTCTTATCTGGCAGACACCTCCCAAACCCAAACATTCTTTCCATGAGGTTCCAGAAGGCTGCAGGCTTTCTTCAAGAAGGAGGGTCCAGGTCAGGATGTTGAGCAGAATGTTGCGGGTTGTGCGGTAGTTTTGTGGTTCTCTCTGTCCCTTACAAAGAGGAACAAAAAGATCAATTGCTACATTTTCGGGCTGGTTCCCTCACAGCTGGCCCTGCCGGGTGGGTTTCCAGCCAGCCCTGCTCTGAAAACCATCAAAGGCCCTTGCAGAGCCAGTGCTTGGGCTCCCCTTCGGGTTTGTGCTTCTTGCAGGGCTGAGCAAATCAGAGGCAGACATTTTTTTCTCCACAGAATTCTCACCTCTGCAGCAGCTCCACAGACCCAGAGCCCCTCAGAATCTGTCTGGGGTGATACCCAGGCTGCCAGCCCCTTGTGGGGGCTGTGCTGGGCCCTGGGTCACCCAAATATCTGAGGCACCCAGGGAAAAAGCTGGAACCTGTGGGCCCATCCAGCCACTGCCCATCCCTGGCACCTCCATTCCCCTGGAATTCAAATCATGGGTACCCCATTTCTTATGTCTCCCCCTCTCTGGAAACTGCATCCCAGTACTCACATTCCCCAGGATCTCCATGGCCCAGGACCCCTCATTCCCAAGGAACCCTATCCAGTTCATTCCATCCCTAACATTCCCTTCCCACAGGACCATGATTTTTACAGGACCCCCATTCCCACAGGATCCCCCATTCCCCCAGCATCCCCATCCCATGACCCCAAATGCCTGGAACTCATGTTCCTCTGGCACTCCCATCCCTGAATCCCCTCAGCCGTGGGGACCCCCATTCCCAGTGACTTCCCCTCCTCAGCACCCTCATTCCCACGGGCCCCATCCCTGGGATCCCCCATTCCCCTGGACACCCATCCCCACATCTCCAAACCCCCTGAGCCCCTCACTTCTGGGAACCTCATGTCCCACTGTGTCCTACCCAGCCTTGTCCCCACCATGCCCACAGCCTGTTCCCAGCTTGTGGCCACGCTGCCTCCACCAGGTGCCACCTACGCATGAGGATGAGACCTGACCTCGCTTCCTTCCCCTTTTGCCAAAGAGCCACCACCCAGGGGACAGCCACCCCTGGCAGTGAGTGACAGCCAGTCCACATGGCTGGGGACACCGGGATGGCCGGAA
Source organism: Melospiza melodia melodia (assembly GCF_035770615.1). NCBI lineage: Eukaryota > Metazoa > Chordata > Aves > Passeriformes > Passerellidae > Melospiza > Melospiza melodia. Next base: position 8,984,064 of record NC_086200.1, read on the forward strand.
ACGTGGCGCTGCTCCTGTGGGGTGTGTGCCCTGGGCATGGGCCTGACATCCCGGGGATGGGGAGAGGAGGGGGAAAAGGGGGCTGTGGGGTTCCCTGAGGTCCCCAAAGCCAGCAGGGCATGGAGCCAAGTGTGACCAGAGTTGTGGGGTAGCTTTTGGGACAAAAACAGGAGACAGGTATGAGGGGACAGGGGGATGAAGATGGGGGGGACAAGGATGTGGCAGAAGGAACCTTGGGGCTGGGGCAACTGTGGGGACCAGGACAGGAATACAGGAATCCAGGGACAGGGACAAGGGGACAAACACCATGTGGATGGGCCATGGGGACAGGTGCCATCGGTAATGGACCATGGGCACAAGGCCATGGGGATGGGGCTGTGGGGCTGGCAGGGGTGACCTGTGCCAGTACAGCGTCTCCATGCCTGAGCAAGGGTTGGCTGTTGTGTCCCTGTCCTCAAGACATCTGTGCCACACCATTGCCCCCAGTGAGACCTTTCGGGAACAGCCCCACACTCCATGCCCCCGTGCTACTGTTCCTGCAGTGGCACCCTCACCCAACCTTGTCCCTTCTCCCTTCCAGCCCAGACCCTTGGCCTCGCTGGTGAGTCCTCAGGGGATGCCATGGCCCCACCCCGCTGTCCCCAGCTTCCTGGTGGCCCTGGTAGTCTGGTGTCCCCGGTCACCCACTGGTGCCCAGACCACCCAGATCCTGGTGGAGCCCTCCTGGACACCACTGGTGCTGTGGGACCAGGTGACACTGACCTGCCAGGGCTCAGGGACCTCCGGTGCCACCACCTGGTACAAGGACAGGCGGCGCTTGTGGCAGGAGAGACAGGAACGCTTCACTGTCACTGAGAGTGGCACCTACTGGTGTGACAGACCCGGCACCGGACGCAGCCCCCTCGTGATAGTCTTACAACATAAGGGGGGTTTGGGTGCCAACGTAAGCCTGGCACCCACGGGGACTCTGAGGGCTCTGGGTGGGCTCCGCTCGATGGGTCACTTCCTGTATGACCAGAGCCTGTCCCCTGCTCTGGGGACATCCCAGAGGATTCCAGAGTGGAGGAAACCATGTGGTAACTGGGGACCCCTGGTGCCCTGGGTGTGACACAATGGGGGGGTCCTGGTGCCATCAGGTGTGACAGGTCCCCTCTGTCCCCCAGCCTGGCTGGTGCTGCATGTGCCGGGGCGTGTGCTGCTGGAGGGGACACGGTGACACTGCACTGCCGGGGCTCCTGGAATAGAACAGTCACCTCAGCATCCTTCTACCGAAAGGGCAAGGAACTGGGGAGGCTCCGCTATGGCACCGAGCTGTCCCTGCCCCCTCTGCAGCTGAACCACAGCGGCAGCTACAGCTGCGAGTGCCAGATGAAATTCGGCACATCAGAGAAGTTATTGCGATCAGTGCCGGTGACAAGTGATAGTGCACGGTGAGCACTCCACAGCCCCCACCCCGACACCCCCACAGCCCCTCCCCAGGGATTCAGGCTCACAAATCCCCCTCCCCTCTCCTTCCCAGAGCTCTTCTCGGTGCCAGTGCTGAAGGGTCCCCCCGAGCTCACCGTGGGGTCCCCCCTGACAGTCAGCTGCCTCAGCACCCCCAGCCCCCTGCGGCCCCGAGCCCCGCTCCTGCACGTGTTCTGCAGGGAAGGCAGGTAGTGGGGCGCCTGCAGGGGTCCCCGCAGCTGCTGGTGATTGCCGTGGGGGTCTCCCACTCAGGGAATTACAGCTGTGAGGTGCAATCCGAGGGTGGGGCCGTGTGGAAGAGCAGCGCCCAGCTCCGTGTTACGGTGCACAGTGAGTGTGGGGATGGGCACGGGGAACCCCCACAGATACCTCAGGTCCCTTACACTACCTGGCACCCCGCAGCCCTCCCTGACACCTGCTCTGGGGTACCCAACCTTTCCCGGATCCCTTCCTGGCTCCCAATATCCTTTCTCGGGGCCCTCCCCAGGACTCCCAGCCCCTACATGGGTACTCCCATCCTTCCTTGACACCTTTTCCATGTCTCGCCATCCCTGCTGCAGGTCCCTCCCCAGGTCTCCTCGTTCCTGGCTCGTGTTTCTCTCCATCCCTCATCGGGTCCCTCACCGAACCCTGGGTCTCTTCATCACTCTCTGAGGTCTCCACACATTCCCCAGGTGACACCACCCCGTCCCTGGGTCCCTGTACCCTTCCTGGTGTTGCTCATTTCTCTGGTGTTCCCTCCCTGACCCCCCCATCATCCCTCGATGTTCCTTTCTAACCCTCCCTCCCCCAATCTCTGCACACCCTCTCCTTCACTAGAGTTCTCCTGCCCCTCCCTGACACCCCCCGGGTCTCTCACTGTCCCTTGGTGTCCCCCTCTCCCACAGGGGTCCCGCCCTCGGGGGTGTCCCTGTCAGCACAGCCCCCCAGGGTACAGGTGGCACTGGGGGACCGACTGGTGCTGAGCTGTGCGGTGGCCATGGGGACAGGTCCCCTGTCCTTCTCCTGGCACCGGGAGGGTTCAGGGGCACCGCTGGGCACCAGCCCCCACCTGGAGCTGTGCCACATTGGGGACAATGACAGTGGCCAGTACCGGTGCCGGGTCAGTGATGGGGACAGCGTGGCTGAGAGTGACCTCCTGAATGTCACTGTCCTGAGTGAGTGGGACCCTCGGGCTGGGGATGACCCTACCCATGACATCCCCATCCCACCGTGTCCAGTGCCAGCCCTGTTTCTGTCCCCACAGTGCCCGTGGCCAATGCCACCATCACCCCTGGTCCCCTGGCACACCAGGTGCATGCATGTGACCCCATGACCCTGCGCTGCAAAGTGCAGGTGGGCCCAGTCCCTGTCACCTTCACCTGGCTGCACAATGGGCAGGAGGTGGCCCAGGGATCCCTCCTGGAGCTCAGGGACATCCATGTGGGACATTCGGGCAGATACTAGTGCATGGCCACCAACCAGCTGGGACAGGACAGGCACCATGTGTTCCGGGCACTGAGCCCAGAGCTGTCCCTGGAGGTGACACCTGGCTCACCCTGCCTCACAGGTGGGGCCACACAGGGTTGCTGGGAAGTTCAGGAGGCCTTTAGTTCAGGGTGACCCCAATATGTCCCCCTCTGTCCCCAGCTGTGGCTGTGAATGTCGGCAGGACCCTCCTGTTCCTGCTCCTGCTCCTGGCTGTCATTGGGGGCTGTCACTGGTGGCACCACCGGGGTGAGTGACAATGGGGGGGGATGGGGGTCCTGGAGTGAGGGGAATCCCCCAGAGTGGGGGCAGAGATCAGCAGCATCCAGGGCACCTGAGCTGGGGGACACTGAGCCCTCAGTGACCTCAGCTGGGGATCCTGGGGGAGTTTGGGGGGAATTTGGAAAGTCTTGGATGGGCTCCAGGGCTGTCCCCAGTTGGGCTTTGAGGAACGATGTGGTGCCTTTTGAGCTCCTGGAGGGTTTGGGGAGCTGCTGGAGGACTGTGCAGGGATGTTTGGGAATATTTTTGGGGTCCTGGGCAAGTTTTGGTGTGCCCGTCCCTGCCAGGCTTGGGGTTCTTGGGGCTCATGGGGTCGGGGACACTGGGGTGTTTGGGGACCCTGCTGTGATGCAGAAGTTCTGGGGAGTTCAGGGGTGCTCAGAGTGTCCTGGGGAATCTTGGATCCATTGGGAATCGGGGCTGCAGTGGGGATTTGGGGATCCCATGGGTGGTTGGAGCTGCTGTGGTCCCAGGAAGGTTCAGGGCTCCTGGGGTCCCCTCGGTCACCCCCTCCCCTTTCCCTTGCAGCCACTAGGAAGCCCCAGGACAGGTGAGTGGGGGGCTGAGGCTGGGACTCCCCTTTCCCCCTCCTCAGACACCACCCAGACCCCCCTTATCCCCACAGAACCCCCCACAGAGGAGGGGGCAGTGCTGGACTCCCACATTGTGGGCACCGAGTGGGCAGAGGGTGAGTACAGGGAGTGACAGGGACATATCACCCACATGTGTCACCCCACCCAGTTCCCCACAACCAGTGTCTCTCACAGGGCCCCCCTGTGCCTCATCCCCCAGGTGACCTGCTCGAAGGTGCTGGGATCCCACGGATGACAGTGGGACCCTAGTGACATCTGCGAGTACATGCTGTGACACTGGGGACACTGGGGGCACTGAGGTCCCTATCCAAGAGCACCCCCTGTGTGTCCCCCCCACCCCAGCTCCCATGGGTGCCCACTGTGCCCAGGGGGTGGCCACAAGTGGGGGCTCCCATGTGAGGCTGCCCAGAGCTCCCCATTCCAGTGCTCCCCGTACTCCCAGTACCCCCAGGGGCTCCCCATTCCCTCCCCCAGTGCCAGGGGGCACAGGACCCTTGTCCCTCTTACAGGACCTAAACTCAGCTTTTTGATTAAACCAGGAGAAATGGTTTTTGTTTCTTCAGCTCTGCCCTGTTCAGCTCAGAAAGAAAGAGGGTCCCAGTCAGGTTGTTGAACCAATCCTTCTCAGTTCGCAAAATTCAGAATCCAAAGGGTCACAAAAGGAACAATTTCCAGGGAAAGCCACCAAAAGGGAACAAGCCCTGGACATTTCCCCCAGGACATTTCCTCCGCCAGAGGAACCTGGCAGAGCCCTGGACCTTCCTTGCTCTGATGGCCAAAGCAGCCTTCAGGAGGCTCTGGATTCTCTTGTCCCCTGTCCCAAACCCTTCCTCTGCCGTGTTCCCCACACGAGGATGTAACAAAGGTCCTGTGGGGGTTCCAGAGTCTCCCCTTTTTCCAGGGCAGTCGGGATCAGGCCATGGCACAGGGTGGGGCTGAGTTTCCAGTCAGTTCCAGCAGCTCTGGACACCTCTCCAGGTCAAGGCAAGCTGTGTCCTGCCCTCTGCCACAGGAATGGTGACAAAGGCTTTGGCAATGTCCATGGGGACACCACTTGTTTGCCTCAGACTCCAGCTTGTCCTGGAGGTCCTGCACAGCCTCTCTCAGTGGTGCTGGCACTTGGTTCCAGCCCCTACAGTCCCTGTCTGTGTCCACTCTCCACTGGATTCACGCTCTGACCATGAGGGTCTCTTGTAAGGGGCATTCCCTGGAAATTGTTCCTTTTCTGACCCTTTGGATTCTGAATTCTGTTGCTGTTGGTTTTGTTCTCTCCTTGCTGTCCCTGTCCCCCATACTCACTTCCTGCCCTCTTGGTGATCACATCTTTAGTGTCCAGCACCTCCCCTCCTCCAAAGCGGTTTTGGGGGGGCTGTGGGGAAAAGGGGGTGTTGAAAGGAATCTCTAGAGGGAGAAAAAAGGGTCCTGGCTGGAGTGTCTCACTCACTTCTCCTGGAGCTTCCTGGCAGCTGCAAGGGAAATGCTGGAGAAGGTGACAATGGAGTCCCCAGAGCCCTTGAACCCCTGGGGATCCTCAGGACCTCCAAACCTCCCTGGGACTCCTGAACCCCCACTGGACCTTTGAATGTCCCCAGCACTCCTGAGCACCCTGAAGCCCCACAGAACCCCTGAATCATCCTGGTACCACCAACCCCCCTTTTACTGCTGAACCGCCAGAAACCCAAGCTTCCCCATACAGGGAGGGGCACCCCGTAAACTGTCCCAGGATTCCCAAAGCCCTCTCAAAATCTCTGCACGACCCTCCAATACCTCCCGAGCCCAACCAGGAGCTCCGAGTCCCATCATAATATTCCTCAAGACCCTCCTGGAATTATACAGGAGCACCTGAAGATCCTCTGGAATCCCCAGCCAAAGTCACTTGTTGCTGTCCCTTTGTCTGACCCCTACCTGGGGACCTCCCTTTGACCAGAGGATCCCCATCCATATCCATTGTCACCCACCCAGGCAGTGACACCTGTGCCAGCCCCCAGTGACACCCACGAGGAGGACCAGGAATGGAAGTGACCCAATGACCCCTGTTGCCACTGCTGGGGACAGAGAGGGACACATCAGGGTCACCCAGAATCCCGGGGCTGCTGCAGCCCACAAGGGGTCCTGTGTGACCCCACCTGTATCCCTGCGACCATGCAGTGTCACCTCTAGTGCCAGCTCTGAGGACACACAGTGCCCATCCAGCTGGTTGATGTCCATGCACTGGTAGGTGCCCCAATGTCCCACAGCCACAGCCCCGAGCTCCAGAAAGGGACCCTGGGCCACCTTCTAGCCATTCCACAGCCAGGTGAAGGTGACAGGGGCTGTTGTCCTTGTCCCTGCATCCCTGTGTCCCTGTCCCTCTGCCCACAGCTGCCCCAGCCCCAGGATGCCTCTCTCCACATTCCTGTCCCTACAGTTCCATACCCACTGTCCTGTCCCCACAGCCACCCCATGGCCCCGGTCACCACCTGCACTGACTCTGGTGCTATTGGGCACTTCAGGGGACCCTGAAGCACCCCTGTGCCTCCTCCCCACAAGTCTCTGCCTCACCAGGGCCCATCCCTGGGGTGTCAGGCCCATGCCCAGGGCACTCACCCCACAGGAGCAGCATCACCTTCCCGGCCATCCCGGTGTCCCCAGCCTTGTGCACTGGCTGTCACTTGCTGCTGTGGCCAACGCTCCCCTGGCTGGCAGCTCTAAGGGTGAAGGAGAAAGAAGGGAGGTCACGTCTCATCCTCACGTGTTCGTGGCTCTGGTTGGAGGCAGTGTGGCCACAAGCTGGGGACAGGCTGTGGGCAGGATGGAGACAGTCTGGAAACAAAACTGGGTGGCAAAAGGTGGGAGATGGAGTTCTCAGGAGTGGAGGGTTGAGGGGATCTCAGGGATGGGTGCCCAGGGGAATGGGGGTCCTGAGGAGGGGAAGTCACCAGAGATTGGGGTGCAAGGGGAATGGGGGTCCCCAGGGCTGGGGGGACTCAGATATGAGAGTCCCAGAAGAACCTGGTCTCCAGACTCATGGGAGGAACGTGCTGGTGGAATAGGGGGTCCTGGGAATTTCAAGGTAGCGTGGGAAGGGGGATTTTTGGGGATGGAATGAATGGGGGAGCCAATATTGCTGGATGAAACGTGCATGGGCTTTTCTGGCCTTGCTGCTGGACCAAAGGCAGCAGCTGTGGTGGTCTCACACCAGAGACACCCCCGGCTAGCTGGGTATTGCAGCTGGTGCTTGGGACAAGTCCAGGAAAGCAGGAACTCAGTTTTACCTCTGGTGGAAAGGCTTTAGGCGATGGTGAAGGAAAAAGGAGATGGGTCCTGCTGGAGGGTTTTCATGCAGAGCTTTATTTCTAGGTCACAGACCTCTGAATGTTTCAACAGCTCCAACAGAACCCAGAACCCTGTGGTCGCCCCTGTCTTTTAAGCCCGGGAGAGGGGGACGGAAGGGGTAGGTATGCCACCAAGGAGGTAGGAGGGAGGAAGTCTCAGGAGAAAAGTGACACCTGGATAGCCCAATGTCCCCAGGGCTGAGGGGCATCTTTTGAAGTTTGCCAATCAGACAATGCTCTAGCTGGAATGTTAAGATTGACAGACAGCACTTAGCAAGGGGGCAAGGGGGAGGGGAAGGAAGAGGTTGTTGGCACACCTGAGGGAGGAACTGGGATAGCTAAAACAGGAACTGCAACAGGAGAGGGTTCCTTGGGAGTGGGGTTCCTGGGCCAAGGAAATCCTGAGGAATGTGAGTACTGGGATGGGGCTTCCAGGGACAGGGGGCTGAAGGAATGGGGGTGCTATGGTTGGCTTCCCTGGGGAATGGGGGTACCAGAGATAAGCAGTGGCTGGGTGGACCTGTGGTTCACGGCTCCTTCCCTGGGTGCCTCAGATTTTGGGGTGACCCAGGGCCCATCACAGCCCCCTCTCTGGATCTGTGCTCCTCAGCCCCCAAGGACTTTTCCCTCTCTTTTTTTCCATTTCCATCATTTTACCCCTCAATTTCACAAGCCCCCAGTTTGTGTCTTGATGATCCTGAGGGACATCTGAGAAGGGAAAGGGTTGGGGGAAGCCCAGGGTGGGGGAAGCAGGGGTGAGGGGTCTGCAGGGAGGGCTGAGGAGGCTGTGGGAGATGGGGGTGTATGGCTGTGCCTCCCCAACATTTTCACTTTCTCTCTCCTGCACAGAAGGAAGAGGCCGTTTGTGCTGAGTGTCACGGGGGGGGGGGGGGGGGGGGGGAAAGGGGGAGTGGGCTCTCTCATGGTGGAGCACATCCAGGGGTCTCCTGTCCTGGGGGGATCCTGTCCCAGGGGGGACACATGCTGGACAAGAGGGTCCTGTCCTGGAGCATGGCAGCTCCGGGGGGCTCCAGACTTCTCCATTCTTGCTCATCCCCTGCAGGATCTGAGCCAGCGAGAGCAGCTGGGGAATGGAGCCCTGGCCAGGAAGGAGCTCCCAAACTCCTGCCCCTTGAAGCCAGTGGCCATCCAAGGGTGGGGCCCAGCCATGGCCCGGCCCCACTGCACAGGGATGGCCATTGTCCAGCTCTGCTCTGGCCAGCCCCAGGGTGCAGCCAGCATCTGAGGGTCCCCCTGCCCCCTTGGCTTTGATTCTGGCAGCTCTAGAGCTGCTGCCGAGGTGAGAATTCTGTGGGTGGAAAAAGGCCTGCCTGTGGTTTCCTCAGCCCTGCAAGAAGCACAAACCCCAAAGGAAGCCCAAGCAGTGGCTCTGCGAGGGCCTTTAATGGTATTCAGAGCAGGGCAGGCTAGAAACCCACCCTGCAGGGGCAGCTGTGGGGAAACCAGTCTTGAAATGCAGCAATATATAATTTTGTCCCCGTGCCCAAGGGACTGAGAGAGCTCCAGCATTACTGCATATCCCACACCAATCTGCTCAACAGCCTGACCTGGACCCTCCTCCTCCTCCCTGCCTTGCCGTGCATGGACAGTGGCCGGATGCCCGGCACCCACCACAGCCGCTCTCTCACTGCCCTCCGCACCTGGATGGGAGAGAAAATTGAGCAAAGGGTTCCTGGGTTGAGACAAGGTCCAGGAGAGATCACTCATCAAATACTGTCACAGGTAAAACTGCCTCGGAATTAGAGATATGAATTGAATTTATTGCTGTCAAAATCAGAGCAGATAAGAAGTTTAATAAACCCTTCCATACACCTTCTCCCCATTATGAATAACTATGTAGTCATTGGCTTTCAGTATATTGGTTTTCCCCAATTATTTTGACATAATACAGTTTGTAATCTATTGTAACTGCTTTTGATACACTACTATTTTTCACCTTTTTACCCTAATCCCTGTGTAGAATATATATTTCAGTGTGAATATTATGTTTTAGTTTAGGCTCTCACAAAAGATCAAGATAGAGACAATGTGCTGTGTTATAACATTAACTGTTGCAGAAGTAGCTAATGCCTTTATTTGTGTAACTAAGTGACAATGATGAGAATAACTCAGATAATTTTGTGAAATAGCTAATGTTGATTTAATGTACTGGTGGGGTATCTGATCTGTATGAGAAGAACACATTGAGAAGTAGCAAGTAAAGAAACATCAAAAGGAACCTCCATTCCCATGGCACCTCAATCTTCAGTGATTTCCCCATCTTCAGGACCCCCATTCCCAGGGACCCCCTCCCTGGGATACCCCATTCCCCTGGACACCCATCCTCAGGTCCCTAAACCCCCTGAGCTCCCCACTCATGAGAACCCCATTTCCCACCATGTGCCATACAGTCTTGTCCCCAGCCTGTGCCCAGCTTGTGGCCACCCTGCCCCCACCAAGGGGACGGACGTGACCTCGCTTCTTTCTCCTTCATCCGAAGAGCCGCCAGCCAGGGCAGCGGTGGCCACAGCAGTGAGTGACAGCCAGTGCACATGGCTTGGGACACTGGGATGGCCGGGAAGGTGGCGCTACTCCTGTGGGGTGTCACAGACATTTTTTCGTAGAAATCCTTTCTTTGGGATTTTTTCATCTTCTGGGAAGCTGAGGCCCCAGAAAGAGAATGTAAACAATAATTATCAGCTGCTGTGAAATGCAATAGGTGCACCTGAGATTGGCTCATGTTCCATGTGTACAATTAAGGGCCAATCACAGGGCAAGCTCTCTGGAACAGAGGCACAGAGAACTCTCTTGTTTTTGGATTCTATTCTATTCTTAGCTTAGCAGCTTCTGCAACTTTTCTCTCTATTCCTTTTAGTATAGTCATAATGTATTATATTTCATATGTCAATAAATCCAGCCTTCTGATCATGAACCAAGATTCTCTTCCATCTCTCTCACCCTGAGAAACCCTCATCAAGTCGCTGCAATAGTGGGGTGAGTGCCCCGGGCACAGGCCTGACACCCCGGGGATGGGGAGGGCAGGGGCACAGGGGGGCTGCAGGGTCCCCTGAGGTCCCCAATGCCAGCAGAGCCATGTTACCCACAGTGGACCTTGGTGGGACTGGGGATGTAGGGTGGCTTTGGGGACCGGAACAGGGGGGCAGAAATTTGGGGATGGGGATGTGGGGACAGGAATGTGGGCACTGGCACCTTTGGGCTGAGGTAGCTCTGGGCATAGGGACAAGGGAACTGGGATGAATGGACGGAAGGGGACAAGAATGGTGAGGATGTGGCCATGGGGATGGGCTAATGGGGATGGGATCATGAGCTGGTGGGGGTGACCTGGACAAGCATCTCTTCCCCGAGATGTCCACGGTGTCCCCATATTCTGCCTCAGCCCAGGGTGGCCTCAGTGTCCCTGTTCCCAAGGTGTCTGTGCAACAGGGATGTGGTGCACGGGTGGCTGTGACACAGACATGTCTCCCTGCCTTGCCAAATCTTTTGGGGACCACCCAGACACATTTTCCCACAAGAACTGCTCTCCCCACAGGGACAGTTTGGGGACAGTCCCCACACCCCTTGCCCCTGTGCTGTTTTCCCTGCAGGGCCACCCCCACCCAGCTCTGTCCTTCCTTCCAGCCCAGACCCTCAGCCTCACTGGTGAGTCCTCGGGGGATGCCATGGCCCCACCCTGCTGTCCCCAGCCTCATGCTGGCCCTGGCAGGCTGGTGTCCTCTGTCACCCACAGGTGCCCAGACCACCCAGCTCCTGGTGGAGCCTCCCTGGAGGCCGGCGGTGCTGTGGGACCGGGTGACATTGACCTGCCAGGGCTCGGGGACTGCCAGTGCCACCACCTGGTACAAGAACAGACGGCGCTGGGGGCAGGAGGGACCTGACCGCCTCACTGTCACCGAGAGTGGCACATACAAATGTGACAGACCCGGCATTGGGCGGAGCCCTGCTGTGAGAGTCTTAGATGGTGAGGGGACTTCAGGTGTCTCCAGACTGGCACCTGCAGGGACCCCAAGGGCTCTGGGTGGGCTCAGCTCCATGGATTACCTCCTGTGTGGCCAGAGCCTGTCCCCTGCTCTGGGGACATCCCAGAGCATCCAGTCTGGGGGAACCCTTTGTTGGAATTGGGGACCCCTGGTGCACCTAATGAGGGGCTCCCGGTGCCATCAGGTATGACAGGACTCCTCTGTCCCCTAGACTGGCTGGTGCTGCAGGTGCCAGCAGGGACACTGCTGGAGGGGGACATGGTGACACTGCGCTGACAGGGCTGACGGAACAACACGGTCATCTTGGTGTCATTTTACCATGAGGGGAAAAACTGGAGGGGCTCCACAATGGCACCGAGCTGTCCCTGTCCCCTCTGCAGCAGCACCACAGCAGCAACTACCACTGTGAGAGCCCGGTGAGCATTGTGACGTCAAAGTGGAGCGTGTAGAAGAGGGTTACAGTGACAGTACACAGTGAGTGCAACAATGAGGACAGGGAAGCCCACTAAACAGGCACACAGACACCATCCTGATTTTCCTTTCTCCCTGGCAATGCTTGGTGTAAGTCCAAAATTCCATTCAGTATTGTTTCAGGGGGACTCAACTATCTCAGATCCCCAAATACAAACTGAATGTGTCTTCAGAGCACACCAACCTACTACAATGATAACAATACAACAGAAAGGTATTACACAATTAATCAGGAAAGCTAGAAAACATCAGTGCTCCCTTGCAGGAAGAGACCTTGTGAATATATACTTACTTTTCACTCCAGAGCACCTCAATTGCCTACTTGAAACATCTGAACCACTGCAATACGCCTTAGACAGTCTTTAAACAGGCAAAGATCAGCCACCAATTCTACCATCAAACCATTTCTGCGCTGCACAGAATGTTCAAAATTACCCGAGACCCGGCAAGATCCATTGTAGCCACCGGCCCAAATTGTCAGGAACATGGCCTTGCTTCTCTCAGAGCAGGAGTCAGTCCAGGAGGACTAGAGAGTCTCCACATCTGGCAATCAGACATCACACACTAGGCACCTTTCGGCAGACTAAAATACATCCACGTCTCAATCGACACCTCTTCCACTGGGAATTTTGCCTATGCCCATGCTGGTGAAAAATCAAAGATGCTATAAAACATTACTTTTTAGTTTTTTCCACCTTAACAGTTCCAGAGGAAATTAAAACTGATAGTGCTCCTGCATATACCTCACACTGATTCCAACAAGTTTCTGTCCACTGGGGTATAAAACATGTCACAGGCATGCCACACTCCACCACAGGACAGTCCATAGCCGAGAGGGCCCAATGTTCCATCAAAAGGATCCTTGATCAACTGAGAGGGGTACTCCAGATATTATCTCCCATTGAGAGACTGGCCAAGGCCTTTTATGTATTCAACTTTTTGACCAACTCATTTATGGAGCCAACTCTCCCAGTCATCAGGCAGTTTACTAATTCAACTGCAGCCCAATTAAAAGAACAGCCACCTGTGTTGATCAAAGACCCTGAATCTAAACAAATTTATGGGCCCTTTCCCATTAAATACTTGGGGAAGAGAAGATGCCCTTGTCTTTACAGCAACACTCCTAAGATGGATCCCAGCAAAATACATAAAAACTCTTTCTGGGAATGGTGAGGCAAACACCAGAGCCACCACCAGAAGAAAAGAATGGAAGCCTAAGAGGATCAGCAGCAGCCTGGAAAAGAACAAGGACAAGGACAGAAGAAGATGTCCTAAGCAGCGTTGACCACACACACCAAGACCAAGATAGCTCAGACATCATTAACCAGCTTCTATGTCTTAACGTTTGTAAAAATTATATTTTAGCATTGATACATGATTCTTCTAATAAGCTGTGTTCACACCCTTGGCTTACAGAAGAGAAAGTTTAGTGGGACCACAACTTATGTTTCATCTTCTAATCTCTTTATCTTTTTACTTTTAGGACAACCAAGGGTCAAGATACTAAATAAGCTAAAGTCAGAGGATGCTGCCGTTGGTTGCCGCTGCAGCAGGAATCTGGATGCTCCTCACTGAGCCACATGTCTTCAGCTGGGTGCCACCACAGACAAGCCACAATTTCTTGTCCATGGCCATGCCTGTCAGGCATTTGAAGGCATGTGATTTTTCTACCTGTTGTCACATAGGGAGTCAGTATACCAGGGCATCCAGCTGCTGAAAGATCAAGGAAACAAGATGCAGATGGAAGGCAACAACGACTGGTTCACTGGAATTTTAAAACACAGCGAGATGAAAGGCTGGTTTGCATCTTTAGTTAAGACTGTTTTGTGGAGACTGTTTATTGTATTTATTGTGTTGGTTATTTTATCCTATTTTACTAAATTCCTGCAAAAATCTAGGGCAGAAGCCCTCTTTATAGACAACAAAGAGGCAGGAATTGTGGGGGCCCAGGGGCCTATCATTGGGACTGTAATACCTCAGGGCAAAGTGACCAAGGAAAAAGAGAGACACCGCTCTGAATGCAATGTTGCCGCCCATGGGCATTTGCAGGCTCTTGGTGATGCAGCACGTTTTGCTGGCATCGCCCAGTTCAATTGCTGTGTTTTCCTTATATGTACACCCCCTGGAAGGTTCTCTCCTCTATTCTACTGTTTTGGTCCTGGCTCACTGCAATGCTACCCTGACTTTTCCCCTCATTTTCCATCTGTGTGCCCAGCCCCATTTTGTCTCCCTTCCTGGACCCTCTTCAGGGCAATCCACAGTGTTTGGAGTTCCACACAAAGATCCCTCACTCGCCTCGTTCACCAGCAGTTAAGCAAGTGTGCTCCCAGCTCTGGGAGTGCAGGTCCCTCACAAAGGCTGGCTGTGGGCAGGCTGGAACATAGGAACTGAGTGCAACAGGGAACCTGGCCTCGAAGAAAACACATGAATCCCGTTGCCCACACAAACCAATGCCTTGCATGTCTTTCCATTTTCTTTATTCTTTCAGTTATCATGCCACATTCTGCATTGTCGGTGACTGGGTACTTGGCTTCTCTATCTCCTGTCTTCAGGTCAGGCCACATGTGAGACCCTGCAGGAACAGGCTGACCCACAGGAAAGTGGGAGAGGACACTTGGTCAGAAACTGTAGTGACAGGACAAGGGGGAATGTGATCAAACTGCAAGAGGTAGAGGAGATTTGATGATGGGAAGAAGTTCTTTACTCTCAGGCTGCTTGTCCCTGACACAGGGACGAGTGCAGAGAGGCTGTGGAGAGGCCCCATCCCCAGCAACATCCAAGGCCAGGTGGGACAGGGGCCGCAGCAACCTGCTCTGCTGGGAGATTGCTCAGCTTGGAGCCACATCATCTTTAGGGTCCCATGCAAGCCAAACCATTCAAGGATTTGATCATTCTGCCATCCCCATCTCCCACTGCGCAGCACCCCTGAAACTTCAGTGACATCACAGCTCCCAGAGGGCTCCAGGTGGAACGTCCAGGACCTGGAAACGAGCACAGCAGACACTTCACCGGCTGCCAAGGGTCAGTTGCTGCTCGCTCTGCGCTCTGACCCTCAGCGCTGAGGTGCTGCTGCTGCCTGGGCTTTCCCTGCCGCCGGCTCTGGAGCGCCAATCCCAGCAGGATGTGCTCTTCTGTGCCAATGGAGGTACAGTGCCATGCCAGGCAGGGGGCACCCAGCTTGGGCAGGCTGCAGCCATGTGGGAATGGATGGTGTGGGACAGGAAGCCCACTGGGAGATTGTGCTGCCCCTTGCAGATTGACAGAGACACTGTAGAGGCAATGGAAGTGGACCAGGGGCTGGATGAGGTAGAAATGATGGAGGTGGACTCCTCCTCTACTTCCATGTCCTCCACTGTGGAGGACATGGAAGTAGATGAGGAGGAGACCATCGAGGAGATGGACGTAGATGAGGAGGATGACACCGAGGAGATGGAAGTTGACGTGAAGGATGAGGAGGAGCCCATGGTCCTTGGATGAAGATGCAGCCCCACAGGTAAGACAGGCAGATGCTTCCCACACCCTGCCCACACACACACTGGGTCCCCTGACGCCAGGCTGGGGCTGGGCTGGATGGCCCCGCTCAGGGACACGGTGCCCGCAGGGGGCCTGGATTGTGCTGCCACAAGCACCAGCCCCGGCCTGCCCTGCCCTTGCCTGGGGCCACGCCAGCCCTGCCAGCCCCGGCCCAGCCCCTGGGGCCCAGCTGCCAGCCCTGCTGGGCCCAGTGCTGCCGGCTGAGTCCAGCTCTGCTGCTTCCTTTCTTCCAGGGCTCATGCACATGATGGGACTTCTCCGATGCCTTTGTAAATACGTTTGAGAATTCAGAAGTTGCTTGTAAATATGTTCACTGCATTGGAAGTTCTTTGTAAATATGTTTCAAAGATTGTTAGCCCATCAGATCCCATGTAAATATGTTCTGTACATTATTCCTGTTGTAGTAACGATTGTCACAACGAAACTACTTCTGTAAATCTGAGATTTGCCGATCTTCGGCAAATAAATCCTGTTTCTTTTTAAAACCTGACTTCTCTTGGCCATTCCTTTGGGCACGGGCAGCCTTTGCACACTTGTGGGTTCCACTTGTTCTGCGTTCCCACGGGCAGGCGTCCCTGGGGGTGCTGGCACGGCCACCCCGGGGCTGGGGGTCCCTGTGCACAGGGGCACCCACTGACACCACTCCTGCCACTGGGCACTGCTGCTCTTCCTGGCCTGGGGCACAGCGCTGTCCCCAAGAGCTCAGCTCTCACCAGCTCTCCCACAGGGGGCTCTCACAGCACTGGCCCCTGCAGCCATGCCACCAAAGCAGGCAGCAAACCTTCAGCCACCCTTCCTGCTGCAGACACGGGCACTCCTGAGCCCAGAGCCACCAGCAGGCCACAGCCATGCAAAATCCACCTGCACGCACAGAAGGCCACCACAGCCTTGGCAACCGGGCCACCTGCATCTTGGCTGCTGCAGGGGCTGATCTTTAAGCCTTGCAGACTTCAAAGACCCTGGGCTCTGCTTCCCAGCCTGCTCTGTACTGCCCTGAGCCCGCATTGTTCCAGAGACAAAAGCCAGGCCAGGGCATCCTCACTCTGCCCGCATTCCTGCTGCTGCCAGCGGCCACGGGCCCCTGGGCCCCACTCAGCTGACAGCTGCAGGGACAGGGCAGCCTGTGCTGGGCAGGGGGCACGGGGCTTTGGGCCCTGGGGCTGCTGCTGCTGCTGCTTCTGCTGCTGCTGCTGCTGGGGGCCATGGGCCCAACAGGGCTCCGAGCTCAGCCCCGTCCCGGGCAGCTGCCCCCAAAGCCCCACACTCCCCGAGCATCCCCATCACAGCTGCCAGGGGGAAATCCCATGGGCTTCAGGAAAGAAATTCCCCATAGTGACTAAACCAAAGGGTCCAAGGGGAAAGTCAGCAGCAGCTGATGTTTACAGCACCTTGACAATGGTGGCTGCAGGGCAGGTGAGATCTCCATCGCCTCTGGCAGTGCCTGCTCTGCACGTGAGCCTGTGCGGCTGCTCCCAGGGGGACACAGCACCGGGCTCAGGCCAGCCCTCAGCCCCTCACAGCTGATCCCAAGGAACAGGCTCACAAAGCATTTCCAGACCATTTCCTGTAGATATTTCAAAGGACCACATGTCATTCAAGGAAGTCACCTTGCACATTTAGTTTTGGTGTCGTGGCATGAGAAGCCATGAAGGTGCCTCTGAATGTGCACTTAGGGCACTTCCACTGCCATCCCAAAGGGATCACAAAGGACAGGCCTCAGCTTTCAGCACTGCTGAGCTCCTCACTACCATGATATCTCAGGAGAACACAAGGTTGTGGACGCCCAGGGGCCTATTACTGGAAATATAATACCTCATGATAAAAATGACAAATTGAAGTAAAATGAGGTAGCCCTTTGAATGCAATGTTTTATCAGTTTTACCAGGGCTTACTGAATGCAGCGTTGGCACCCTGCAGCAGCAACAGGGTCGGCTCAGCTGGTGAAGCTCAGGGGACATTTTGAAACATCTGCATCCCACGCCACCAGAGCAGTGAATGTGGGGACAGCCACCTGCAGTGCAGGATCCCTGGGTGATTTTTTGTTCCTGTGGGTGGGCCACCCTTTACATCAGAGGCAGCTCTGGGTAACAAATTATCCAAAGCTGAGAGGGACATATATGTTGGAGTTAGGTAGTCTCTCCTTTCAGAGTGGAAGACTTCTACTAAGGGAGGTTGGAAGTTATTTGTTCATTGGCTGTTTACAGAGTTCCCAGACATTTCTGTGTATTCTGTTCGTTTTTTATAGCATTCTGGGACTGAGTTACGGAAAGTCACTATTTTTAGGAAACTCAGGGAGTGATAAGAGTCGCAAGATTTTACACAACTTTTCATATGATTTATGGAGTTTTCTCAAGGGTTCAAAGTTATAATATTCAATCTTTGAGTTCTACCCCCCGCTTTCTTGAACTGTCTGACACCAACAGGATGAGAGACGGAAACTGCTGTAAAGCACAGACGAGCCACCTGGTGTCTGACATCTCCCCTCCTTCTCTACCCCCTACCCACGTCTGTAGTGATCACACAGGCCTGGATTCTACCCTAACCCATTCTCCAGTATCTCTCCTCACTGGATCCCCCTCAGATAGCCCACAAAATGGAGTCCCTCCTCTGGAGGGAGTCATCAATGTCAAACTCCCTCCCATCCCCGGCTGTCTCATCGGGTCTTCCCCCTGTTTGGGTCCTACCCCTGTATCAAGAACCACCTCTGCATTGGGATTCAGCGCTTCCTTGCCTACTCCCGCTGCCCTACCCCCTCCAACTCAGCCCCTTGCGGATCCCACACTGTCGGAGCTGGAAGTGTGAGGGGCGGTAACCAGAAGGCCACCATCTTGGCTACCAAAGGCCCACAACACCGGGCCTGGCCAGGCACCCCAAGGCCCCGCTCCTCTGCCAGAGACCAAGTTCTGTCTTCTGGAGAGGAGAGGGAAGGTTCATCCCACCTTCAGCATGAGCCTGAGGATTCTTGGCAGAGGATGGAAAAGCTGGCAGCTGAAAAGGAGGACTGGGAATTGGTAGCTAAAATACAAGAAGCACCGGTGCAGTACAAGAGGGGGGGCGAACCCCAGATGGGAAGCTGTCCCACACGGGAGATGAAAGATCTTTGTAAAGCAGCGAAAGACCATGGGAGGGGCTCACTGTACTTTAATAATTTGTTAAATGCCTTCTTCACTGCACATGTTATGGTGCCTCACGATCTGCTCCATTTTATACACATCCTACTTCCTCCCACTGAAATTATTCTGTGGGAAGAAATGGGGAAAAAACTAGTAAAACAATTATTAAAAGACTATACTAGGGAAGACAGGTGGACACACATAACATTAGTCCATCTAGCCAGTAAGGAAGATTTCACTTAGACTCATTCAATAGACCTTCCCTGAGCTCTGTTAGAAGAGATAAAAGTGCTGCAAAGACAGCTCTCATGCAGACAGCCAATGGAGAAACACCTACTCTAGATTTCACAGACGTTCTGCAGGGACCTGGGCCATGCTTTCTAAAATTTATTGACCATTTTCCACAAGCAATAGAGAAACAAGTTGAAAATCCAAAAGCCAGGAAGGTACTCCTTACTAAACTTGCTGAAACAAATGCTAATAATACCTGTAAAGACATTTTAAATTCTCTACCACTAAACCCAAAGCCTACCATTGCACAAAGGGTTGAGGCATGCACACTTAGGGCATCCCTACACCGTCACGCCAGCCAAGCTAAGGCTACCAGTCAGGGTGTAGTAGAGGTGCTAGTAGCCTCCCAAGTTATTCCCTGACATACACATGAAAAAAGACCTTGCTTTAAGTGTAGGGAGATGGAGCATTTTCAACACAATTGTAAAAATAAAGCCTATTACTGGGGACCTTCTAGCTGTCACAGCCACTGTTCTCACTGGCCCCCTCGTCCACACGCTTTCCAACACCCGCAAAACCGCTGGCCTGCGGGAAACCCCACACAGACACAGAAAGGCCCCGCGGGATGACAGCAAACGCAAGGCCGTTCCGCCCCACTCTCCCCAACACCGTGGAGAACCAGCACAGTGACCTTCTCAGATCCATCAGGACAGCTTGATCGCTGCAGAAAACTCGACAGAAGACAGCTCTGCCCTAGAACCTAAAGGCAGCTGGTAAGCGCCTTTTCAATTCCAATACACGATATTTATGTTCTCCATATTCCCACAGGCAAATACAGGCCGGAAGAACGGCCCAGAGACATTTTGATTTTAACCAACACCAGGGAAGGGATGGAGACACTCACTCTACTACCTGAGGTACTCGCCTTGACGTCTTTGCAGGAGATAACTCTCCAGGTTCTATGCTTAGACTTTCCCCTTTTTATTCCAAAAGGAACAGTTATAGCCAGTGCCAACCTCCTATGGGACATGATCACCACACCAGCTGATCCAATGGCGATGTGGGCACATACAACATGCAGAAATAGACCCGTTCTAAAGTGTGCTTTGTCATGTAAAGGGAGAAAGAGATGTCTTTCACGAGTATTAGATACAGGAGTTGACATCACCATAATTTCCTGCTCTGATTCCCTGAAAGAATGGCCCCTGGTTCCAGCTGCTGGGGTAAATATTAGCTAGCAGGGGAGCCACTACCAGCTTCTGGAGTCAAGGTACACTCTGCATGGAAGGTCCTGAGGGCACAGTTGCTACAGTAACATCATTCGTCACCCAGGCACCAATAACACTTTGGGGAAGAGACCTCTTGTCCCAAAGAGGGACAAGGCTAGAGATCCTATCAACACCTCAGGATTTCTAGACGGGGCCACTGAGCAGCACGCCGCCCTTCAGTCAACCTGGAAGACCAACGACCCCATATGGGTGGATCAGTCGCCCCTCCCAGGCAGAAAGTTAAAGGCCCTGAAGTCCCTCGTTCAGGAGCAGCCATCTGTGGGCCACATTGGACCATCTACTAGCCCCTGCAATCCGCCTGTCCCTGACATACAAAAGCCTGGCAAAGACCAGAGGCAGCTACTGCAGGACCTCAGGAAAATCAACGAGGTCATTGAGGACATAGGTCCTTCTGACCGGCCTGCCCTCAGCCTCCATGTTACCGCGAGTTTGGCAGATGGTTGTTATACATCTAAATGACTGCTTTTTTGACATCCGCTTGCACCCCAATGAAAGCCTCTTGTTCGCCTTTTCCATCCGTAAATTGAAAAGCACCTTTTACCGAGGTACCAGTGGACCGTATTGCCTCAAAGAATGAAGATGAACCTAACTACTTGTCAATGTCTGGGAGACCAAATTCTATTGCCCAGCTGGAAAAGACAGCCTAATGCTATAATTTTTCATTACATGGACGACACAGTCGTTTGTGCAGAAGCTCAAATAATTCTGGATGTTGCAGTACAAGATGTCATCACTGCGATACAGGAGAAAGGTTTTAAGATTGCAGCAGATTAAGTTGAAAGGACAGCCCCTTGGAAGTGTCTCGGCCTAAAACCTGCAGAGAACCATCACAACACAAACACTGCACATCAAGGACAACCCAAAGACTCTGCCAGAACTCCAAATGCTCTGTGGAAGCATCAGTTGTGTACGTTCACTGCTGGGATCCACCCCAAAAGATCTCACGCCACTGTTCCTGCTGCTTCTTAAAGGCAGTGAAGGACTCGATTCCCGTGATCACTGACACCAGAGGCAGAAGCAGCTGTACAAAAGGTATCCTGGATGATTCAAACTAAACAGGCACACAGATACTACCCTAATTTTCCTTTCTCCCGGGCAATCCTTGGTGTAACTCCAAAATTCCATGAATTATTGTTTCAGTGGGATTCAACTTTCTCAGATCCCCAAATAGAAATTGAATGCGTTTTCAGAGCACACCAACCTACTACAATGATAACAACACAACAGAGAATTATTGCAGAACTATTGCAGGAAACGTAGAGAGCATCTGTGTTCCCTTGCAGGAATAGACCTTGTGAATATTTACTTACTTCTCACTCAAGAGCACCTCAATTGCCTACTTCAAACATCTGAACCACTGCAATACGCCTTAGATCATGTTTACACATATTATGATCAGCCATCAATTCTACCATCAAAACATTCCTGCGCTGCTCAGGATGTTCAAAATTACCCAAGACCCGGCAAGATCCATTGTAGCCACCGGCCCAAATTGTCAGGAACATGCCTATGCTTCTGTCAGAGCAGGAGTCAGTCCAGGAGGACTAGAGGGTCTCCACATCTGGCAATCAGATATCACACACTAAGCCCCTTTCGGCAGACTAAAGTACATCCACGTCTCAATCAACACCTTTTACAGTGCAGTTTTTGCCTCTGCCCATGCTGTTGAAAAATCAGAAGATGCTATAAAACATTACTTTTTAGTTTTTTCCACCTTAGCAATTCCACAGGAACTTAAAACTGATAATGCTCTTGCTAATACCTTGCACTGATTCCAACAAGTTTCTCACCACTGGGGTCGTCAATGTCAAACTCCCTCCCACCCCCAGCTCTCCATCAAATCCTCCTCCCGTGTTAGGTCCTACCCCTGCTTCAGGAACCACCCCTGCACCCCACAACACCAGGCGTGGCCAGGCACCCCAAGACCCCACTCCTCTGCCAGAGACCAAGTTCTGTCTTCTTGAGAGGAGAGGGAAAGTTCATCCCACCTTCAGCATGAGGCTGAGGATTCTTGGACAAGGATGTGGAAGCTAGCGGCAGAAGAGGGGGACTGGGAATTGGTAGCTAAAATACAAGAAGCACCGGTGCAGTAGCAGAGGGGGACTAAGCCCCAATTGGAAGCTCTCATACATAGCAGATGAAAGACCTTTATAAAGCAGCGCAATACCATGGGAGGGGCTTGCCCTATATTAATCATTTGTTAAATAACATCTATCCAATACATGTGTTGGTGCCCCACAATTTGCACCATTTTATGCACATCCTACTTTCTCCCACTGAAATTATTCTGTGGGAAGGAATGGGGAAAAACTACTACAACAACTATTAAAAGACTATGCTAGAGAAGACAGGCGGGCATACCTAACACTAGACCATCTAGCCAGGGAGGAAGATTTCACTAAACCTAATTCAATAGACCTTCCCTGAGCTCTGTTAGAAGAGACCTGCAGGGACCTGGGAATTCCCTTCTAAAATTTATTGATCCCCTTACACAAGCAATAGAGAAGAAACTTGAACATCCAAAAGCCAGGAAGGTACTGCTTACTAAACTTGCTGAAACAAATGCTAACAACACCTTTAAAGACATTTTACCTTCTCTACCCCTCCACAGAAAGCCTACCATTGCACAAATGGTCGAGGCATGCCCCATTAGGGCATCCTTATACTGTGATGCTAGCTGAGATAATGCTTCCTGTCATGGTGTAGTAGAGGTGCTAGTAGCCTCCCAGCTTATTCCCTGGCACACACATGAAAAAGGATCTTGCTTTAAATGTGGAGAGATGAGGCATTCTCAATAGGATTGTAAAAATACAGGCTAATACGATGGACCTTCTAGGTGTCACAGCCACTATCCCCACTGCCCCCCTTGTCCACATGCTTTACAACATCAGCAAAACCGGTGGCCTGCGGGAAACCCCACACAGACACAGAAAGGCCCCGCACAATGACACCAAACGCAAGGCTGTTCCGCCCTACTTTCCCCAACACCGTGGAGAACCAGCACAGCAAACTTCTCAGTTCCATCAGGACAGCTCGATCGCTGCAGAAAACTCGACAGAAGACAGCTCTGCCCTGGAACCTAAAGGCATCTAGTAAGCGCCTTTTCAATTCCAATACACGATATTTATGTTCTCCATATTCTAACAGGCAAATACGGGCCTGAAGAACGGCTCAGAGACATTTTGATTTTAACCAACACCAGGGAAGGGATGGAGACACTCACTCTACTACCTGAGGTACTCGCCTTGACGTCTTTGCAGGAGATAACTCTCCAGGCTCTGTGCTTAGACTCTCCCTTTTCATTCCAAAAGGAACAGTTATAGCCAGTGCCTACCTCCTACTGGACATGATCACCCCACCAGCTGATCCAATGGTGATGTGGGCACAGACAACAGGCAGAAACAGTCCCATTCTAACGCGTGCTTTGTCATGTAAAGGGAGAAAGAGATGTCTTTCACGAGTATTAGATACAGGAGCTGACATCATGTTAATTTCCTGCTCTGATTGGCTAAAAGAATGGCCCCTGGTTCCAGCTGCTGGGGTAATTTCAGCCATCTGGAGAGCCACTACCAGCTTCTGGAGTCAAGGTACCATCTGCATGGAAGGTCCTGAGGGCACAGTTGCTACAGTAAGATAATTCATCACCCAGGCACCAATAACAATTGGAGAAGAAGACCTCTTGTCCCAAAGGGGGACGGGACTAGAGATCCTATCAATACCTCAGCATTTCTAGACGGGGCCACTGAGTAGTGTGCCACCCTTCAGTCAACCTGCAAGTTCAACGACCCCATATGGGTGGATCAGTGGCCCCTCCCAGGCAGAAAGTTGAAGGCCCTGCAGTCCCACGTGCAGGAGCAGCTGTCTATGGGCCACATTGTACCATCTACTAGCCCCTGCAATGCACCTGTCATTACCATATGAAAGCCTGGCAAAGACAAGAGGCGGCTGCTGCAGGACCTCAGGAAAATCAACGAGGCCATCGAGGACACGGGTGCCCTCCAGTCCAGCCTGCCCTCAGCCTCCATGATACCCCGAGACTGGTAGATACTTGTTATACTTCTAAATGACTGCTTTCTTGACTTCTCCTTGCACCCCAATGAAAGCCCCTTGTTTGCTTTTTCCGTCCCCAAATTGACAAGCACTTTAACAGAGGTACCAGTGGACTGTATTGCCTCAAGGGAATGAAGAAGAACCCAACTACATGTCAATGCCTTGCAGCCCAATTTCTTTCGCAAAGCCGGAAAAGATGTCCTAATGTTATCATTGTTCATTACATGGACCATATATTAGTTTGTGCAGAAGCTCTGATCATTTTGCACTTTGCAGTACAGGATGTCATCACTGCGGTACAGCAGAAAGGTTTTGAGATTGCAACAGATAAAGTCCAAAAGACAGCCCCCTGGAAGTATCTCGGCCTAAAATGCACAGAGAGAACCATCACAGGCTAAACACTGCACATCAAGGACAACCCAACGACTCTGCATGAATTCCACCAGCTCTGTGGAAGCATCAGTTGGGTACACTCACTGCTGGGAATCACCACAGAAGATCTTGTGCCACTGTTCCTGCTGCTCCTTAAAGGCAGTGAAGGACTCGATTCCTGTGATCACTGACACTGGAGGCAAAAGCAGCTGTACAAAAGGTATCCTGGGTGATTCAAACTAAACAGGCACACAGACACCACCCTGATTTTCCTTTCTCCCTGGCAATCCTTGGTGTAAGTCCAAAATTCCATTCAGTATTGTTTCAGGGGGACTCAACTATCTCAGATCCCCAAATACAAATTGAATGTGTCTTCAGAGCACACCAACCTACTACAATGATAACAATCCAACAGAAAGGTATTACACAATTAGTCAGGAAAGCTAGAAATCATCAGTGCTCCCTTGCAGGAAGAGACCTTGTGAATATATACTTACTTCTCACTCCAGAGCACCTCAATTGCCTACTTGAAACATCTGAACCACTGCAATACGCCTTAGACAGTCTTTAAACAGGCAAAGATCAGCCACCAATTCTACCATCAAACCATTTCTGCGCTGCACAGGATGTTCAAAATTACCCGAGACCCGGCAAGATCCATTGTAGCCACCGGCCCAAATTGTCAGGAACATGGCCTTGCTTCTCTCAGAGCAGGAGTCAGTCCAGGAGGACTAGAGAGTCTCCACATCTGGCAATCAGACATCACACACTAGGCACCTTTCGGCAGACTAAAATACATCCACGTCTCAATCGACACCTCTTCCACTGGGAATTTTGCCTCTGCCCACGCTGGTGAAAAATCAGAAGAGGCTATAAAATATTACTTTTTAGTTTTTTCCACCTTAACAGTTCCACAGGAAATTAAAACTGATAGTGCTCCTGCATATACCTCACACTGATTCCAACAAGTTTCTGTCCACTGGGGTATAAAACATGTCACAGGCATGCCACACTCCGCCACAGGACAGTCCATTGCCGAAAGGGCCCACTGAGCCATCAAAAGGATCCTTGATCAACTAAGCTGGGGAGTCCAGATATTATCTTCCATTGAGAGACTGGCCAAGGCCTTTTATGTATTCAACTTTATGACCAACTCATTTATGGAGCCAACTCCCCCAGTCATCAGGCAGTTTACTAATTCAACTGCAGCCCAATTAAAAGAACAGCCACCTGTGTTGATCAAAGACCCTGAATCTAAACAAATTTATGGGCCCTTTCCCATTAAATACTTGGGGAAGAGAAGATGCCCTTGTCTTTACAGCAACACTCCTAGGATCGATCCCAGCAAAATACAGAAAAACTCTTTCTGGGAACGGTGAGGCAAACACCAGAGCCACCACCAGAAGAACAGAATGGAAGCTAAGAGGGACAGCAGCAGCCTGGAAAAGAACAAGGAGAAGGACAGAAGAAGATCTCCTAAGCAGCGCTGACCACACACACCAAGACCAAGATAGCTCAGACACCACTAACCAGGATCGATGTCTTAACATTTGTAAAAATTATATTCTAGCATTGATACATGATTCTTCTAATAAGCTGTGTTCACACCCTTGCCTTACAGGAGAGAAAGTTTAGTGTCACCAGATCTTAAATTTCATCTTCTAATCTCTTTATCTGTTTAATTTTCGGCCACCAAAGCCTCCAGATACTAAAAAAGCTAAAGTCAGAGGATGCTGCCGTTGGTTGCCGCTGCAGCAGGAATCTGGATGCTCCTCACTGAGCCGCATGCCTTCAGCTGGGCGCTTCCACAGACAAGCCACAATTTCTTGTCCATGGCCATGCCTGTCAGGCATTTGAAGGCATGTGTTTTTTCAATCTGCTGTCACATAGGGAGTCAGTATACCAGGGCATCCAGCTGCTAAAAGATCAAGGAAACAAGATCCAGATGGAAGGCAACTACGACTGGTTCACTGGACTTTCCAAACAAAGGGGAGATGAAAGGCTGGCTTTCATCTTTAGTTAAGACTCTTGTGTCGACTCTGTTTATTGTATTCATTGTGTTGGTTATTTCGTCCTATTTTGCTAAATACCTCCAAATCTCTAGGGCAGAAGCCTTCTTTATAGACAACAAAAAGGGGGGAGTTGTGAGGGCCCAGGGGCCTACCACTGGAACTGTAATACCTCAGGGCAAAGTGACCAAGGAAAAAGAGAGACACCGCTCTGAATGCAATGGTGCCACCCATGGGCATTTGCAGGCTCCGGATGATACAGCTCGTTTGTTTCGTATCACCGAGTTGAACTGCTGTGTTTTCCTTATATGTAGAGCCCCTGGAAGGTTCTCCCCCCTCTTCTACAGTTTTGGTCCTGGCTCACTGCAATGCTACCGTGATTTTTCTCCCATTTTCCATCTGTGTGCCCAGCCCCAATTTGTCACCTTTCTAGACTCTCTTCAGGGCAATCCACAGTGTTTGGAGTTCCACACAAAGATCCCTCACTCGCCTCGTTCACCAGCAGTTTAAGCAAGTGTGCTCCCAGCTCTGGTAGTGCAGGTCCCTCACAGAGGCTGGCTGTGGGCAGGCGGGAACACAGAAACTGAGTGCACGAGGGAACTTGGCCTCTAATACAAGGCATGAATCCCGTTGCCCAACCCAACCAATGCCTTGCATTTTTCTACATTCTCCGTCTTCTCTCATCTCACGTGTCATTTTCCCCATTTTCTCTTACTGGGAACTTGGCTTCCCTGTCCTGTCTGCAGGTCCAGCCACACGTGTGACCCCGCAGGAACAGCCTGACCCAGGGAAGTGGGAGAGGACTCTTGGTCAGGAAGTGTAGTGACAGGACAAGGGGGAATGCGATCAAACTGCAAGAGGTAGAGGAGATTTGATGATGGGAAGAAGTTCTTTATTCTCAGGCTGCTTGTCCCTGACACAGGGACGAGTGCAGAGAGGCTGTGGAGAGGCCCCATCCCCAGCAACATCCAAGGCCAGGTGGGACAGGGGCCGCAGCAACCTGCTCTGCTGGGAGATTGCTCAGCTTGGAGCCACATCATCTTTAGGGTCCCATGCAAGCCAAACCATTCAAGGATTTGATCATTCTGCCATCCCCATCTCCCACTGCGCAGCACCCCTGAAACTTCAGTGACATCACAGCTCCCAGAGGGCTCCAGGTGGAATGTCCAGGACCTGGAAACGAGCACAGCAGACACTTCACCGGCTGCCAAGGGTCAGTTGCTGCTCGCTCTGCGCTCTGACCCTCAGCGCTGAGGTGCTGCTGCTGCCTGGGCTTTCCCTGCCGCCGGCTCTGGAGCGCCAATCCCAGCAGGATGTGCTCTTCTGTGCCAATGGAGATACAGTGCCATGCCAGGCAGGGGGCACCCAGCTTGGGCAGGCTGCAGCCATGTGGGAATGGATGGTGTGGGACAGGAAGCCCACTGGGAGATTGTGCTGCCCCTTGCAGATTGACAGAGACACTGTAGAGGCAATGGAAGTGGACCAGGGGCTGGATGAGGTAGAAATGATGGAGGTGGACTCCTCCTCTACTTCCATGTCCTCCACTGTGGAGGACATGGAAGTAGATGAGGAGGAGACCATAGAGGAGATGGACGTAGAGGAGGAGGATGACACCGAGGAGATGGAAGTTGACGTGAAGGATGAGGAGGAGCCCATGGTCCTTGGATGAAGATGCAGCCCCACAGGTAAGACAGGCAGATGCTTCCCACACCCTGCCCACACACACACTGGGTCCCCTGACGCCAGGCTGGGGCTGGGCTGGATGGCCCCGCTCAGGGACACGGTGCCCGCAGGGGGCCTGGATTGTGCTGCCACAAGCACCAGCCCCGGCCTGCCCTGCCCTTGCCTGGGGCCACGCCAGCCCTGCCAGCCCCGGCCCAGCCCCTGGGGCCCAGCTGCCAGCCCTGCTGGGCCCAGTGCTGGCGGCTGACTCCAGCTCTGCTGCTTCTTTTCTTCCAGGGCTCATGCATATGATGGCACAGATGCCACGCGTTTGTAAATACGTTTGAAAGTTTTGAAGATTTCTGTAAATATGTTGACTACATTAGAAGTTTTCTGTAAATATGTTTTGAAGATTGTTAGCCCCTTGGATCTCATGTAAATATTTTCTCTACATTGTTGTTGTTACAGTTATAATGATTGTCATAGCAAAAAATGTTCTGTAAATCCTAGATTTGCCCATCTTCGGCAAATAAATCCTGTTTCTTTTTCAAACCTGACTTCTCTTGGCCATTCCTTTGGGCAAAGGCAGCCTTTGCACACTTGTGGGTTCCACTTGTTCTGCGTTCCCACGGGCAGGCGTCCCTGGGGGTGCTGGCACGGCCATCCCCGGGCTGGGGGTCCCTGTGCACAGGGGCTCCCACTGACGCCACTCCTGGCACTGGGCACTGCTGCTCTTCCTGGCCTGGGGCACAGCGCTGTCCCCAAGGGCTCAGCTCTCACCAGCTCTCACACAGGGGGCTCTCACAGCACTGGCCCCTGCAGCCATGCCACCAAAGCAGGCAGCAAACCTTCAGCCACCCTTCCTGCTGCAGACACAGGCACTCCTGGGTCCAGAGCCGCCAGCAGGCCATAGCCATGCAAAATCCACCTGCACGCACAGAAGGCCACCACAGCCTTGGCAACCGGGCCGCCTGCATCTTGGCTGCTGCAGGGGCTGATCTTTAAGCCTTTGTGCCTCCAAAGACCCTGGGCTCTGCTTCCCAGCCTGCTCTGCACTGCCCTGAGCCCGCATTGTTCCAGAGACAAAAGCCAAGACAGGGCATCCTCACCCTGCCCACATTCCTGCTGCTGCCAGCGGCCACGGGCCCCTGGGCCCCACTCGGCTGACAGCTGCAGCGACAGGGCAGCCTGTGCTGGGCAGGGGGCACGGGGCTTTGGGCCCTGCTGCTTCTGCTGCTGCTGCTGCTGGGGGCCATGGGCCCAACAGGGCCCCAAGCTCAGCCCCTGCCCGGGCAGCTGCCCCCAAAGCCCCACACTCCCCGAGCATCCCCATCACACCTGCCAGGGGAAATCCCATGGGCTTCAGGAAAGAAATTCCCCATAGTGACTAAACCAAGGGGTCCAAGGGGAAAGTCAGCACCAGCTGATGTTTACAGCTCCTTGACAATGGTGGCTGCAGGGCAGGTGAGATCTCCAGGGCCTCTGGCAGGGCCTGCTCTGCACGTGAGCCTGTGCGGCTGCTCCCAGTGGGACACAGCATAGGGATCAGGCCAGCCCTCAGCCCCTCACAGATGATCCCAAGGAGCAGGCTCAGAAAGCAATTTCAGACCACTGCCTGCAGATATTTCAAAGGACTAAATGTCATTCTAGGAAGCCACCTTGAACATTTAGTTTTGGTGTCGTGGCATGAGAAGCCATGACGTTGCCTCTGAATGTGCACTCAGGGCACTTCCACTGCCATCCCAAAGGGAACACAAAGGACAGGCCTCTGCTTTCAGCACTGCTGCTCTCCTGACTCAGCAAGGAAGTCTGAGGTAAGTGCAGGAACTGAGTGCACCAGGGGACCTGGCCTCTAATAAAAGGCATAAATCCCTCAGGCCACTCAAACCAGTGCCTTGCATGTCTGTACATTTTTTGTCCTTCTCTCATCCTTCACGTCACTTTCCCCAAAACCTACCATTGGACAAATGGTCAAGGCATGCACCATTAGCGCATCCTTACACCGTGATGCCAGCCTATATAAGGCTAACAGTCAGGGTGTAGTAGAGGTGCTAGTAGCCTCCCAAGTTTTTCAACAACAAACATGAGAAAGAACCGTGCATTATATGTGGAGAGATGGGGCATTTTCAATGGATTATAAAAATATAGGCAATCACCAGGGACCTTCTAACTCTCACAGGCACTGTCCTCACTGCCCCCCTCGTCCACACGCTTTCCAACACCAGCAAAACCGGTGGCCTGCGGGAAACCCCACACAGACACAGAAAGGCCCCGCGGGATGACAGCAAACGCAAGGCCGTTCCGCCCCACTCTCCCCAACACCGTGGAGAACCAGCACAGTGACCTTCTCAGATCCATCGGGACAGCTCGATCACTGCAGAAAACTTGACAGAAGACAGCTCTGTCCCGGAACCTAAAGGCAGTTGGTAGGGGCCTTTTCAATTCCAATCCACGATATTTATGTTCACCATATTCCAACAGGAAAATACAGGCCTGAAGAACAGGCCAGAGACATTTTGATTTTAACCAACACCAGGGAAGGGATGGAGACACTCACCTGAGTTACTCGCCTTGACGTCTTTGCAGGAGATAACTCTCCAGGCTCTGTGCTTATTCCCTCCCCTTTTCATTCCAAAAGGAACAGTTATAGCCAGAGCCAACCTCCAACGGGACATGATCCCCACACCAACTGATCCAATGGTGTTGTGGCCACAGAGTACGGGCCCAAATAGGCCCATTCTAAAGTGTGCTTTGTTATGTAAGGGGAGAAATAGATGTCTCTTGGGACTATTAGATACAGGAGCTGGCATCATCATAATTTCCCGCTCTGATTGGCTGAAGAATGGCTCCTGGTTCCAGCTGCTGGGGTAATTTTAGCCATCTGGAGAGCCACTACCAGCTTCTGGAGTCAAGGTACCATCTGCATGGAAGGTCCTGAGGGCACAGTTGCTACAGTAAAATCATTTGTCTCCTGGGCACCAATAACACTTTGGGGAAGGGACCTCTTGTCCCAATGGAGGAGAAGGCTAGAGATCTGTCATGGTTTGATGCTGGCACAATGCCGGTGCCCCCATGAAAATACACTCTCCCTTGTTTCTGCTGTTAGATGTGACCAGTAATAAGTAAAGCAGGGTCTCACTTAGAAATGAAGAAAACTTTATTAACTAAACTACAACCATAAGTAAAAAGAAATACACAGGGAAAATGAAGACCTGCCAAAAACTTTTCCTCCTCCCCCCACCAAATCTCTAGTACATCTATCCCCAAATCACCAGCTCTTGCTCCAGCACCCCCTTGAGATAATCAATACTCAGTTCATCAAGAGGAGTGGAGTCCTTCTTGTGCCATAGGCTTCCCCAGCAAACACCATTGAAACCTCGTGTGTTCCCATGTCACTCGTGGCACCGCCCAGAGAACATCTGCCATCGTGACCTCTTCCTTCCATCTCCACTGCTCTCACCACTGCACATGGACCAGAGCTGCTTCTAGGGTCATCTTTTAAGGATGCTTTGTCCCGTTCCTAAAAGAACACAGTCTATATTTTGGAACACCTTTCTCCCCCAGATTTCACCACCTGGGGCCGAGGGGTACCAACACTGAACCCTCTTGGCTCTTAGACATTGTCTCCCCCTGGATGCAGTCTCTGTGTCACAGGAAACATGGTTCTGTCCATGACTATAACAAGAAGAGTCCAGCTAAGGTCACTACATCATCTCTTCCCACCTAAGATTCTTCTCTCCCAACGTCTTTATCTTGCCCAGACCTTCATCACACTTGCCCATTTCCTTCTTAATCTTCCACTCCATCCCTCTTCTAGGGAAGGTTAATGTTCTGTAAAGTTTTTATTGTACAAAAAGGGGTTAAAAACTCAGGCTCTGCCTGCCCGGAGACTCCCACAAGCGGCCGGACACCTTCTCGCTGCACCCCCCCTTTGTCCGCAAGCCGGGCTGTTCTGCCAGGACATGATATTAAATTTCAAGGCAGTCCAGGCTCTCTCTCTCTCTGTCTCCTGGGGGTGTCTGCCTGATGCCTCCTGGTGCTTCTCTCTCTTTAACCCCTCCACACTCGGCGCCAGGCCTACCTCTCCCGGCCGCATGGCTTTTACCCTCCCCCTGCCCAGCCAGCAGCTGGGACAGGGGAGAGATCCAAACTCTTTCCCACCAGAAACCCAAAAGAGCTTCCCCCGGGCCGTGCTCTGCTTTTGAACCCCTGTGTTCTCAGAAGCGTGGCAATGTCCCCAGCGGCCAAACCAGGTGCCAATATTAAAATCTGAAAACCTATTGGTGTGACGACAGCATCCCAGAAAACTTACTTCCTCTCAAACCACGGAAAGATCCTATCAACTCCTCAGGATTTCTAGACGGGGCCACTGAGCAGCACGCCACACTTTAGTCAACCTGGAAGATCAATGACCCCATATGGGTGGATCAGTGGCCCCTCCCAGGCAGAAAGTTAAAGGCCCTGCAGTCCCTCCTGCAGGAGCAGCTGTCTGTGGGCCACATTGTACCATCTACTAGTCCCTGCAATGCGTCTGTCCTTGACATACAAAAGCCTGGCAAAGACAAGAGGCGGCTCCTGCAGGACCTCAGGAAAATCAACGAGGTCATTGAGGACATGGGTGCCCTCCTGCCCAGCCTGCCCTCAGCCTCCATGTTACCTCGAGTTTGGCAGATGGTTGTTACAGATCTAAATGACTGCTTTTTTGACTTCTCCTTGCACCCAATGAAAGCCCCTTGTTTGCTTTTTCCGTCCCCAAATCGACAGCACCTTTACAGAAGTACCAGTGGACCATAATGCATCATAGAATGAAGCAGAGCCCAACTATTTGTCAATGCCTTACAGCCCAAATTCCCTCACACTTGTGGAAAAAATATACTAACGTTATTATTTTTATTACATGGGTGATACATTAGTTTGTGCAGAAGCTCAAATCATTTTGGATGTTGCAGTACAAGATGTCATCACTGTGGTACAGGAGAAAGGTTTTGAGATTGCAGCAGATAAAGTCCAAAAGACAGACCCCTGGAAGTTCCTCGGCCTAAAAAGCACAGAGAGAACTATCACACCACAAACACTGCACATCAAGGACAACCCAAAGACTCTGCCAGAACTCCACCAGCTCTGTGGAAGCATCAGTTGGGTACGTTCACTGCTGGGAATCTCCACAGAAGATCTCGTGACACTGTTCCTGCTCCTTAAAGCCAGTGAAGGACTCGATTCCCGTGATCACTGACACTGGAGGCCGAAGAAACTGTACAAAAGGTATCCTGTGTGATTCAAACTAAACAGGCACACAGATACTACCCTAATTTTCCTTTCTCCCTGGCAATCTTTGGTGCAAGTCCAAAATTCCATGCATTATTTTTTCTGTGGGACTCAACTATCTCAGATGCCCTGATAATAATTGATTGGGTTTTCAGATGACACCAACCTACTAAAATGATAACAACGCAACGGAAAGTTATTGCACAACTAATAGGAAAGCTAGAAAGTGTCTGTGCTCCCTTGCAGAAACAGACCTTGTGAATATTTACTTACTTCTCACTCAAGAGCACCTCAATTGCCTACTTCAAACATCTGAACCACTGCAATATGCCTTAGATAGATTTTGGACAGGCAAGGATCAGCCACCAATTCTACCATCAAAACATTCCTGTGCTGCTCAGGATGTTCAAAATTACCCGAGACCCGGCAAAATCCATTGTAGCCACCTGCCCAAATTGTCAGGAACATGCCCTTGCTTCTGTCAGAGCTGCAGTCAATCCAAGAGCACTAGAGAGTCTCCACATCTGGCAATCAGACATCACACACCAAGCCCCTTCTGGCAGACTAAAGTAAATCCACCTCTCAATCAACACCTTTTCCACTGGGATTTTTGCCTCTGCTCATGCTGGTAAAAAATCAAAGACGCTATAAACATTAATCTTTAAGTTTTTCCACCTAAGCATATCCACGGGAACCTAAAACTGATAAAGCTCTTGCTTATACCTTGCACTGATTCCAACAAGTTTCTGTCCACTAGGGTATAAAACATGTCACAGGCATACCACACTCCATCAAAGGACAGTCCAAAGCTGAGAGGGCCCACTGAGCCATCAAAAGGATCCTTGATCAACTGAGAGGGGTACTCCAGATATTATCTCCCATTGAGACACTGGCCAAGGCCTTTTACGTATTCAATTTTTTGAACAACTCATTTATGGAGCCAACTCCCCCAGTCATCAGGCAGTTTACTAATTCAGCTGCAGCCCAATTAAAAGAACAGCCACCTGTGTTGATCAAAGACCCTGAATCTAAACAAATTATGTGCCCTTTTCCATTAAATACTTGGGGAAGCGAAGATGCCCTTGTCTTTACAGCAACACTCCTATGATCGATCCCAGCAAAATACATAAAAAATCTTTCTGGGAACGGTGAGGCAAACACCAGAGCCACCACCAGAAGAACAGAATGGAAGCTAAGAGGGACAGCAGCAGCCTGGAAAAGAACAAGGAGAAGGACAGAAGAAGATCTCCTAAGCAGCGCTGACCACACACACCAAGACCAAGATAGCTCAGACACCACTAACCAGGATTGATGTCTTAACATTTGTAAAAATTATATTTTAGCATTGATCCATGATTTTTCTAATAAGCTGTGTTCACACCCTTGGCTTACAGAAGAGAAAGTTTAGTGGGACCACAACTTAAGTTTCATCTTCTACTCACTTTATCTGTTAAATTTTTGGCCACCCACGCCTCCAGATACTAAATAAGCTAAAGTCAGAGAATGCTGCCGTTGGTTGCTGCTGCAGCAGGAATCTGGATGCTCCTCACTGAGCCACATGCCTTCAGCTGGGCGCTTCCACAGACAAGCCACAATTTCTTGTCCATGGCCATGCCTGTCAGGCATTTGAAGGCATGTGCTTTTTCTACCTGTTCTCACATAGGGAGTCAGTATACCAGGGCATCCAGCTCCTAAAAGATCAAGGAAACAAGATCCAGATAGAAGGCAACAATGACTGGTTCACTGGACTTTCCAAAACCAGGGGTTTCGAGGATGGCTTCCATCTTTAGTTCAGACTGTTGTGTGGGCTTTGTTTTTTGTATTCATCGTGTTGGTTATATTATCCTTTTTTGCTAAATGCTTGCAAAACTCTATGGCAGAAGCCTTCTTTCTATACAACAAAAAGGGGGGGGATGTGAGGGCCCAGGGGCCTACCATTGGAACTGTAATACCTCAGGGCAAAGTGACCAAGGTAAAAGAGAGACACCGCTCTGAATGCAATGGTGTCGCCCATGGGCATTTGCAGGCTCATGTTGATGCAGCACGTTTTGTCCGTATCACCCAGTTCAACTGCTGCATATTCCTTATATGTACTTCCTTGGAATGTTCCAACTCTCTTGTATCCATTTGGTCCTGGCTTACTGTAATGATCCTGCACTGTTCACCCCCATATTGTGTGCGCAGCCCCAATTTGTCTCCCTCCCTGGACCCTCTTAATGGCAATCCACAGTGGTTAGAGTTCCACAAAAAATCCCACACTCACCTCGTTAACAAGCAGTTTAAGCAAGCGTGCTCCCAGCTCTGTTAGTGCAGGTCCCTCACACAGGCTGGCTGTGGACAGGCTGCAGCACAAGAACTGAGTGCACAAGGGAATGTGGCCTCTAATGAAAGGCATGAGTCCCACAGCCCACGCAACCCAAACCAATGCTTGCATGTCTCTACTTTTTCTGTCTTCGCTCAGTTCTCAAGCCACTTTCCCCATTTTCTCTGACTGCGTACCTGGCTTCTCTCTCTCCTGTCTGCAAGTTAAGATACATGCATAACCCCGCAGGAACAGCCTGACCCACAGGGAAGTGGCAGAGGACTCTTTGTCAGGATATGCAGTGACAGGACACGGAGGAATGGGATCAAACTGAAGGAAGTGGATCAGATTTGATGATGGGAAGGAGTTCTTTACTCTCAGGGTGCTTGTCCCTGACACAGGGACCAGTGCGGAGAGGCTGCCCTATCCGCAGCAACATCCAAAGCCAGGTGGGACAGGGGCCACAGCAACCTGAGACATTGCTCATCTTGGAATGTCGACGGAAGGGAACCAGGACATCAGTTTGATCATCACAGGCTCAATTTTATTGATCAGTACGGCGGGTTAAATACAGTTAATAATGAGCTTCATACATATTGCAAAAGTTGAGCTCAGGATTGGTCAGCTTACATATCAGCACCTACGCCTACTTCTGCATTCCTATGGTTCTACTTTTGATACTTTCTACATATTCTTAGGATATATTCAGGACTAATCTCAACTCCCTATCCTCATGTTGCAGCAAGGTCGCTGCTGACTCTTCCTTTCAGCTCTCTGACTTCTGACTTTTCTCCTTCAGTTTAACCAGTGGCATTATATCAGTGTGGCCTTTCTCAGCTAACCAATTATTAATAATACTCTCCACATTTCCCCCGTTTTCTTCTTGTGCAAGGAGATTAGTTTGCCATGTTTTTGCTATTGTACGGCTGACCATGTTTTGGATACAGTTAAAGATACAAGGCAAAATAAGCAAAAACAGTAAAATTACACCCAGCAGTCCTATAGCATAGATCACAAGGTTCCTCAGCCACGGTCCGAGTCCCAGGCCTTTAAGCCATTCGTCAATTCCTAAACCGTCTTCTTCCTTAAGTTTGTGAAGTCCCTGTTGTAATTCTTTTGTCTTAGTGTGAATGGACACTGAATGATCAGACAGATTCATGCAACACATTCCCTCAAACTCTTCACATCCATGCCCTTGTGCTAAGAGCAAAAAATCTACAGCAGCTCTATTTTGCAAAACAGCATGGTTAACACTTTGCACATCTGCAGTTAACATGTCTAGAATTTGTGATGTCTTGTTCAGCTCATCCCTTGCCCAGCATCCTAATTGTTTTGCTAAATTCATGGCTTTATTGGCAGATCCTCCTGGTAAGATAGTTGAAACCACCACCTGTTTGAATGTGCCCCAAAATCGTGGATCTCCTATCTTGCTGCAGTCTAAGTCATGTATGCTACGTTTTCTCCTGTTTGAATTTTGACTCAGCTGCATTAGCAAGGACACATTAGGATGAAACAGTGACAATTTTCCCAAAAAACAGGGTCCACCTTGTGGTTTAGCTGGTATACCATTCCATGCCCTGTCTCCACAAATCAAAAATATTCCTGTGGGTAATTTCATTGGTGCTGTGATATTTGTGCTGTTACATTGACTGTAATGCTGTGGAGAGAATTCACTCACATTCAGGGATGAATCTAGGGTGGCCCATGTTTCTTTAGGTTGGTTTAAATTCTGAGCACCCGAAAGTTTGAAGCTAAACCATCCACCAGCTGTAGTGTTAGATATGCTGGCATTTGTACTTCCAAAAAGATCCAATTCTTCAGGAGGAGAATGCAAAGAGGTGTTAAGTGATTGGATTAGTAAGCATTGACGATAGCCATCACTCTGACCTGCAGTATACCCTTGTTGCACCGGCAATGTGATGTTTGACATGTTAGACATACATAAGGTTTGATTGTTTATCAAACTGCAAAATTCTCCAGGAGACCACACCGGAAGTCCCACCAGGCATGTTCGAAATGGGTTAGTGACTCCTCCAAGACTAAGACAAAGTGATGATTGGTTAGTTTGATTAGCAAGTGTTACCCGTAAATTTTCCCTTGGTTGACTAAAGTGTGTTACTCCTACTGCTTCACTTGCTACAGCATTGAGCAGCATAACAAAAACAAACCTCATTTTTCTTTCTGCTTGCTCTGCTTCTCCTTTTCTTCCTTCTGCTTATGTTGTTTTTCCTTTCTTCGCTGTCTTTTCCCTGGTTTGCTAGATTGTCTATTGTAAGGCTGAGTCAATTCTTGAATATACTGATCTAATTCTAAATCAGCATCCTTGCTCACAAGTATAGCACGAGGTAAGTTTGAAGGCAAATCAGCTTTGCAGCGAGCTGCTATGATGCGTGAGGCTTTAGTAATTTCAAATATTCTAAGGTTTTCCTGTAACTTCCACCTAAGATATGCTATAACCACTTGTTCTGCACTCTCAAAGAGCTGTAATCCTGTCCGTCCTGGCAGGCCAGTACTTTGTTCAAGAGCTCTAACCCAGATATGATTTCGAATCCACTTTCCAAAACAAGATGTACACCATAAATATCCCAATGACTTCTGTGAATACCAATAAACCTGATTACAATCTGCACAATGCAAAGCTACCCATGCATAGCATTTATCTTTATCCTTTCTGCAAACATAACAAGGAAGCGAATGTAAGTAAGGACCAGTATAAAATTGTGTATCTTCAACCCAAAGCAACCAATTCAATGGTGGTGATCGCAAAGCCTCTTCAGCCTCATTACTATATGAGGCTAACAGCTCAAGGTCTTTCTTTAACACAAGGTGTATCTTATTTCGTAATCGTAGTTCTTGTTCGTTATCCTCCTCAACAACTATATCCTCCCGAGGGTCCCACAACAGTAAAATTGTTCTAATCATAGAAAATTAATTAGCAATCACTGATACCCCTATTCAAATGAGACCGTTCCCTTTTTTGCCTTCTTTTTCTTATCTGTCTTCAATCTTGCTGCTCCTAATTTCACTGGTCCTGCCACTTTCAAACTTAATTTTTGCAACTTATCAATGCAGCAATCTAATGCTCTATCAGGATCCCCTTGGAAGGGTCCTACAACTGAATGCTGTGTTAAAGGCACTAATTTCCTACACCTTATAGAAACTATACGTGATTTACTTTGAACCTTAATTCTATTTACAATACATTGTATTTCCCATCGATAATAAGCAAGAACCTTCTGTTCAGGAGACTCATAA
Organism: Melospiza melodia melodia; assembly: GCF_035770615.1. Lineage (NCBI taxonomy): Eukaryota > Metazoa > Chordata > Aves > Passeriformes > Passerellidae > Melospiza > Melospiza melodia. The sequence goes on from NC_086200.1 coordinate 9,022,738, forward strand.
AGATTTAAAGCTATATATGCGTTTTTCCCCGTTTGTCTCCTTAATTCATCTTGCCAGCTTTTTCCCCACGTATGCTCGTGTTCACAAGTATGACACCACAAATCCCGTAATAATGATTGTTCTATCCAAAAAGTTCTTTTACAACCCCCACAACGTAGAGCTATCCAGGCAGCACAATGTGGATTGTGACAGTCAAGGCAATGTAGTTTCGCTGGATCTGTTAAATGAAAAGTTGATAATGAGTCAATGAAACCAATCAACTCCTGGACCGTCCGGTAGTGACGTGTCAGTGCTCTGTCCACCGCTTCCGAGTACCCCTTCAACTGAAACAGTAGTGGTCGTAGGACTAGAAGCAGTTTCTTCCCCAGTCGCTCCTTGTCCTCCTCCGTAAGGCGATCCACCAGAGGCTGCATCAAAAACAGGTTTAGTCCACTTAGCAGGCACCCACAAAGGCCCTGTAGGTGAGGAAACACAAAGATACCCCTGACCCCAATATAATACCTTTGCAGGTTTTTCCCATAATCCTGTACTTGGGTTCTTATACTTAACCCAGACCTCTGTTTCCTTAGTATTTTCCTGACCTGACCTTAGATGATGTTTCATTGCAGGGGGGGTATCATCTTCCCCAAAAATGCATAAATGATTAATCACATACAAAACCTTAGCCAAACATGCTTGTGGATCTGTCAAATCCTGATGTTTCTCAATATACTGCTTAAGGGTACCATTTGCTCTTTCCCGTAAAGCTTTCCTTAACTGTATCAGTAACTCATACAATCGTTTATTATTCACTTCCTTAATTGCTGCTTCCTCTATTCGTTTGACTACTCCTGCAACATACATAGAGTCTGTGACCACATTTAAAGGCTCCTGTAAGTTGGACACCGCCCATACTACTGCTAACAATTCCAAAGTTTGTAAGCTATCTGCAGGGTCTGCTGTGAGGAGTTGATGCTTCCATTGTCCTTTTTCTTGCCAGGTAACAGCAGCACGTCTTGATTTCTTTCCTGCATCTGTAAAAACTGTAATAGTTCCTTCTATGGGGTTTTCTTCTCTCAAAGGTCGAGTAATCCAGTTCCATTCTGTCATCCATTGCAAAACTCTAGGCACTAATTTACTAGTCTCTACTTTAGCAGGTGACATCAATAATGCTTCTTGTAAATTCTTTGAATTTATCAAGTACCAGTCCAAGGTTTCTTTTTCCATAGGTAATCTAATAGTAGCAGGTTCTCTACCATCCACTTCAAGAATTCTGAGACGCCCCTTTTTGATTAATGCAGCCAATTGTTCAATTTTTGAAAATATTGTTTTCTTATGCTGTAGTGGCGGTGATAACCATTCCAACACCCGTATCTCCCCTGTTTTCTTTTGCAACTGAGAGAGAGCACCAAGCAAGTGGCAAGGGCTATTCCAAATAGTAAGGTCAATGGGGTGGTCGAGTTGTCGACGAGACACATACCCTTGCTGTACACAGTTACTAATTTGCTGCAAGGCAAGATGATGCTCCTTTGTCAGGTGGACAGGAGTAGTAGGGTCCACGCCTTTTAACAAAGGCCGTAGGGCTTCTAATAAGTGATTTGGTATTCCCACAATAGGCTTCAGCCACTGTAAGTCTCCCAGCAACTTCTGTGCATCATGTAGAGTTTTAATGTCCAATTGTAATTCCAATTTTTGTGGTATCACTATTTGATCCGTCAAAGTCCATCCCAAATATTTCCAGGGCTTTGTAGTCTGAATTTTCTCTGCAGCAATAACAAGTGAATATGCAGCAAGAGTGTTTATAATGGTGTTAATCTGTAAAGAGGAGAATGGCTGTTGCTGTGCAAACAAAATATCGTCCATGTAATGATATATTATAGTTGCTGGCCATTTGCGACGTAGTGGCTGTAATGCTGCATCAACATAAAGCTGACATAAAGTGGGAGAGTTGCGCATGCCCTGCGGAAGAGATGTCCATTCAAATCTTTTATCTGGTTCCCCACAATTTATTGCTGGTAAAGTAGAAGCAAATCTCTTCATGTCATCAGGATGCAGGCCAATAGTGAAAAAACAATCCTTTAGGTCAATAATTAAAAGTGGCCAGTGTTCTGGGATCATAGCTGGATTTGGAAGACCAGGCTGTAAGGCCCCCATTGGTTCCATTTGGTCATTTACAGCCCTCAAATCATGTATCAAACGATATTTCCCTGATTTCTTTTTGATTACAAAAATAGGTGTATTCCAAGGGCTTGTGGACAGTCGCAGGTGTCCCTTTGTATATTGTTCCTGTACCAATTCATGGGCATGCATAAGACTCTCCCCTTTTAATGGCCATTGCTTAACCATCACCGGTGTATCCGTTTTCCAGGTGAGTGGAATGGGGAAAGTCCAAGCAATGGCAATTACCCCAAAGGGTGCTGATTAGTTAACACCACTCCCAATTGTGTTAAAATGTCCCTTCCAATTAAGCAGGAAACTGTAGGAGGCAGTTGAACAATTGAAAACACAGCAGATATTTGTTGATTCTCAATGCACACAGACAAAGACGGCGACCTGCTTGCCAATGTAAATCCTCCCACTCCTGTGAGCATGTTTGATGAAGGAAATAGAGGCCAATGTTGTGGCCATGCTTCTGGAGAAATGATGCTAGTATCTGCTCCTGTATCCAATAATCCATAAAGGGTTATGCTTTGATGCCCATAGGTAATTTCAACTTTTTGTTTTGGTCTATTTTGTAAATCCACAGTTAAAAGTGTAACACCAGTAGAGCCAAAACCTTTTTCATCCCGTGCTTGCCCAGTAAATGATTGTATTCCTGATGTCATTTGTGACAGTGGTACCAATTGTGCAATGCGTTGTCCTTTTGTAATTTTAATCGGAGGATAAAGGGTGTAAGCCATAATTTGTATTTCCCCTGTAAAGTCCGCATCGATAACACCAGGCAAAACAAATAATCCCAACATAGTTATAGAGGAACGTCCCAGCAATAATGCTCCACATGTTTGTCCATTTAGTATAAGAGGACCCTTTACTCCAGTGGGTATCCTCTCAGGCCGGTTTGTCATTAGTGTGACGTCTACTGCTGCTGCTAAGTCCAAGCCGAGGCTCCCTGTTGTTGCGGGTTGCAGACAGGAGGTGGCAGCGATGTCACGGCAGCTGCTGGTGTCTCCGATGTCACGGCGGCAACTTGTGTCTGGGCGCGGCCCCCATGATTCGCGCTCTGCAAATGGTTTCCCGACCGGCGCCTACAAGCCGTAGTGTTGTGGGAGCTGGATCGGCAGTGTTGACACCATACGCCAGTTGCTCGGCACGTTCGGCGTGTATGTCCTTCGTTGCCGCATCGGTAACACTTGAGGAATGGTTTCGGACCTCCTTGCGTGAATGCCAGAGAGCCATTTCGGAGAGGAGCAAGAGCAGCTAGCACCTGATTTTGAGTGGACTCTGCTTGCTTTTGCAACCCCAATCCTAATTCCTTTAAGGCTTCTGCTATAAATGCCTGTGAAGCTGTTGGCATTAATGCCATTCGCTCTAATGCTTCCTCAATAGTCTAATTTGCCCCTAAAGTAGCTAACACTCTTTGGGTTGCTGGATTGCTATTTTGCAAGGCACACCTGCTTCAATAGCGCCCTGCAACACCAGCCCGATCTATAGCAGTAGCTGCTCTATCAAAAAAATTTCCAAATGATTCTTCCCTTCCTTGCTTAATACCCATATAAGCCGGTAACCCTCCTGGCTCTTTAACCATATCTATTGCAGCACGCACCAACCTCATAGACTCTCTAAGTTTATCAGCTCCCGATATCATCTGTGCCTCTGTACGCAAATATGCCCCTAAGCCCATCAGCTCCTCTACTGTCACCCCATGTAATGGGTCTCCCTGGGCTCGTTGTACAGCAACCGATTCATTTACCAACGCGTGACAATGGGCATTAAATAATAACTGCTGATGCTGAGTGAATATCAACCGAACTATTCCTCTTAAATCATTAGGACATAAAACCTGAGTATTAAAAAGATAATCTAACATTTGCTTAACAGGTTCACTTTTTACTCCAAACTGACTAACCGTAGAACATAGCTGAGTTAACAGCTTCCAATCTAAGGGAGTATATTCTGCTATATTATGCGTAAGGTTCCCCTGTTCATCATACTGTGGTGTGTATGTAACTGGACATGCAAGACTAGAAGGTATTTCCACCGCCTCACCATCCCCCATTTGCATTACTTCTTTCGCCAAAGCAGCCCAAGCTTCCCTCCTCTGTTTAGCCATCTCCCCCCATGGATCACGGTGTGCCCCTGGGATGGGATCTGGCTCTTTAAGGGTGCTATGCTGCTGGCGCTTCGGTGCAGACACCGAGGTTTCGCGCGGGGGGGGGCAGTGAAGCAGGGGCTGGCTCGGGCGGGGGAAGCGGGAGCCCCCCCCTCCCCCGCTGGAGCTGACAGTGAAACCGGAGCCGGCTCACACGGAGCCAGCCTGCGGGGGGCAATCCGCCCCCCCGCTGTAGCCGGCTCGGGCGGGGGAGGTGACCCCCCCACCGAAGCTGTAACCTGAGCCGGCTCATTGAGGGGTAGCGGCGGAGGCAAGGCTGGCGGCGGAGGCGAAGCTGGCTTGCCCCTACCCCCACCATCCGACCCGCCTGAAGCTGGCGGCGGAGGCAAAGCTGGCTTGCCCCTGCCCCCACCATCCGACCCGCCTGAAGCTGGTGGCGGAGGCAAAGCTGGCTTGCTCCTACCCCCACCATCCGACTCGCCCTCCCCCTCTGACAGGAAAGGTGCAGACGGTTCCACTGCGCCTATAGAGAAATCCTCCACACCACTTTGCTGGGGACTCTTAGGCATAAGTACCTTAGTTACAGAAGGTGCCAGGTGATCATCTTCACGACCATACCCTATATTCCTCTTATGAGCTTCTGTTGCACTTTCTGCTGCCTTTCTCTCAGAGACCTGCTGAAGTAACGTGTTATACACCACCCGCCATAACTTCCCGAATTTCTTTGCTGACTTATCATCGTCTAGTACTGTATCCCACAATATTTCCCCAAACTTTCTCCACTCTGATAACTCATGAACTGTATGAGGATTAGAAAAGATACCCTTAGCATGGCCATAAGCTAATAACCCTGGTAACTCCTTTTTTAAATCTATCCCTTTTATCCCACGCCGCTCTAAATAGGCGGTAAATAAATCATATGCCGCTTGTCTATTCATACCTATTAATCAGCGCGCGCTGTTGCAGCTCTCCAGGCTCCGGCGGACACGTATTGGCTTAAGTCACATTTGTGAACCTTAAGGGTGCTTCAAATTCCGGCACCGTCCCGGCTGCTGGGACCCAAACCCAACTTCCCCGACCATGGCGTAATCCCTTTTCCTTTTAATCCGAGAAAAAGGGCAGAGATTCGGTTATGCCCGCATTCTCCACCATTTGTTGATGGAAGGGAACCAGGACATCATTTTGATCATCACAGGCTCAATTTTATTGATCAGTACGGCGGGTTAAATACAGTCAATAATGAGCTTCATACATATTGCAAAAGTTGAGCACAGGATTGGTCAGCTTACATATCAGCACCTACGCCTACTTCTACATTCCTATGGTTCTACTTTTGATACTTTCTACATATTCTTAGGATATATTCAGGACTAATCTCAACTCCCTATCCTCATGTTGCAGCAAGGTCACTGCTGACTCTTCCTTTCAGCTTGCTGACTGCTGACTTTTCTCCTTCAGCTTAACCAGCGGCATTATGTCAGTATGGCCTTTCTCAGCTAACCAATTATTAATAATGCTCTCCACAAGCCACCAATTCTTGTCCATGGCCATGCCTGTCAGGCATTTGAAGGCATGTGTTTTTTCAACCTGCTGTCACATAGGGAGTCAGTATACCAGGGCATCCAGCTCCTTAAAGAGCAAGGAAAAAAGATCCAGATGGAAGGCAACTATGACTGGTTCACTAGACTTTCCAAACAAAGAGGGCATGAAAGGCTGGCTTTCATCTTTACTTAAGACTCTTCTGTGGACTTTGTTTATTGTATTCATTGTGTTGTTTATTTCGTCCTATTTTGCTAAATACCTGCAAAACTCTAGGGCAAAAACCTTCTTTATAGACAACAAAAAGGGGGGAGTTGTGAGGGCCCAGGGGCCTACCACTGGAACTGTAATACCTCAGGGCAAAGTGACCAAGGAAAAAGAGAGACACCGCTCTGAATGCAATGGTGCCACCCATGGGCATTTGCAGGCTCCGGATGATACAGCTCGTTTGTTTCCTATCACCGAGTTGAACTGCTGTGTTTTCCTTATATGTACACCCCCTGGAAGGTTCTCCCCTCTCTTCTACAGTTTTGGTCTTGGCTCACTGCAATGCTACCCTGATTTTTCTCCCATTTTCCATCTGTGTGCCCAGCCCCAATTTGTCACCTTCCTAGACCCTCTTCAGGGCAATCCACAGTGTTTGCAGTTCCACACAAAGATCCCTCACTCGCCTTGTTCACCAGCAGTTTAAGCAAGTGTGCTCCCAGCTCTGGGAGTGCAGGTCCCTCACAGAGGCTGGCTGTGGGCAGGCGGGAACACAGAAACTGAGTGCACGAGGGAACTTGGCCTCTAATACAAGGCATGAATCCCGTTGCCCAACCCAACCAATGCCTTGCATTTTTCTACATTTTCCGTCTTCTCTCGTCTCACGTGTCATTTCCCCCATTTTCTCTTACTGGGAACTTGGCTTCCCTGTCCTGTCTGCAGGTCCAGCCACACGTGTGACCCTGCAGGAACAGCCTGACCCAGGGAATTAGGAGAGGACTCTTGGTCAGGAACTGTAGTGACAGGACAAGGGAGAATGGGATCAAACTGCAAGAGGTAGAGGAGATTTGATGATGGGAAGAAGTTCTTTACTCTCAGGGTGCTTGTCCCTGACACAGGGACCAGTGCAGAGAGGCTGTGGATGCCCCATCTGCAGCAACATCCAAGGCCAGGTGGGACAGGGGCCGCAGCAACCTGCTGTGCTGGGAGCTTGCTCAGCTTGGAGCCACATCATCTTGAGGGTCCCTTCCAAGCCAAATCATTCAAGGATTTGATCATTCTGCCATCCCCACATCCCCCTGTGCAGCGGCCCTGAAACTTCAGTGACATCACAGCTCCCAGAGGGCTCCAGGTGGAACGTCCAGGACTGAGAAACGAGCACAGCAGACACTCCACTGGCTGCCAAGGGTCAGTTGCCACTCACTCTGCGCTCTGACACTCAGCGCTGAGCTGTGTCTGCTGCCTGGGCTTTTCCTGCCGCCTGTTCTGGAGCGCCAATACCAGGACTTGCTCTGCTGTGCCCATGGAGGTACAGTGCCATGCCAGGCAGAGGGCACCCGGCTTGGGCAGGCTGCAGTCATGTGGGAATGGATGGTGTGGGACAGGAAGCCCACTGGGAGATTGTGCTGCCCCTTGCAGATTGACAGAGACACTGTGGAGGAGATGGAAGTGGACCTGGGCCTGGATGAGGAAGAGATGATGGAGGTGGACTCCTCCTCTACTTCCATGTCCTCCACTGTTGAGGACACGGAAGTAGAAGTGGAAGACAACACCAAAGAGATGGAGGTGGATGCGGAGGATGACACCGAAGAGATGGAAGTCGATGAGAACGAGGAGGAGCTCATGGTCCTTGGATGAAGATGCAGCCCCACAGGTAAGACAGGCAGATGCTTCCCACGCCCTGCCCACACACACACTGGGTCCCCTGACGCCAGGCTGGGGCTGGGCTGGATGGCCCCGCTCAGGGACACGGTGCCCGCAGGGGGCCTGGATTGGGCTGCCACAAGCACCAGCCCCGGCCTGCCCTGCCCTTGCCTGGGGCCACGCCAGCCCTGCCAGCCCCAACCGAGCCCCTGGGACCCAGCTGCCAGCTCTGCTGGGCCCAGTGCTGCCGGCTGAGTCCAGCTCTGCTGCTTCCTTTCTTCCAGGACTCATGCTCAAGATGGCACAGATCCGATACCTTTGTAAATACGTTTGAAAGTTTAGAAGTTCCTGTAAATATGTTGACCACGTTAGAAGATTTCTGTAAATACGTTTTGAAGATTGTTAGCCCATCAGATCCCATGTAAATATGTACTGTACATTGTTGTTGTTGTTGTTGTTGTTGTTATAACAATTGTTATAATGACACATATTCTCTATATCTCAGATTTGCCAATCTTCGACAAATAAATACTGTTTCTTTTCAAAACCTGACTTCTCTTGGCCATTCCTTTGGGCACGGGCAGCCTTTGCACACTTGTGGGTTCCACTTGTTCCGCGTTCCCAGGGATTCAGGTCCCTGGGGGTGCTGGCACGGCCACACCAGGGCTGGGGGTCCCTGTGCACAGGGGCTCCCACTGACACCACTCCTGCCACTGGGCACTGCTGCTCTTCCTGGCCTGGGGCACAGCGCTGTCCCCAAGAGCTCAGCTCTTACCAGCTCTCACACAGGGGGCTCTCACAGCACTGGCCCCTGCAGCCATGCCACCAAAGCAGGCAGCAAACCTTCAGCCACCCTTCCTTATGCAGCCACAGGCACTCCTGGGCCCAGAGCCACCAGCAGGCCACAGCCCTGCAAAATCCACCTGCATGCTCTCAAGGCCACCACAGGCTTGACAACTGGGCCACCTGCATCTGGGCTGCTGCAGGGGCTGATCTTTAAGCCTTGCAGCCTCCAAAGGCCCTGGGCTCTGCTTCCCAGCCTGCTCTGCACTGCCCTGAGCCCGCATTGTTCCAGAGACAAAAGTCAGGCCAGGGCATCCTCACCCTGCCCACATTGCTGCTGCTGCCAGTGGCCACTGGCCCCTGGGCCCCACTCGGGTGACAGCTGCAGGGACAGGGCAGCCTGTGCTGGGCAGGGAGCCGGGGGCTTTGGGCCCTGGGGCTGCTGCTGCTGCTGCTGCTGATGCTGCTGCTGCTGGGGGCCATGGGCCCAACAGGGCCCCGAGCTCAGCCCCTGCCCAGGCAGCTGCTCCCAAAGCCCCACACTCCCCGAGCATCCCCATCACAGCTGCCAGGGGGAAATACCACGGGCTTCAGGAAAGAAATTACCCATAGTGACTAAACCAAAGGGTCCAAGGGGAAAGTCAGCACAAGCTGGGGTTTACAGACCCTTGACAATGGTGGCTGCAGGGCAGGTGAGATCTCCAGGCCTCTGGCAGTGCCTGCTCTGCACGTGAGCCTGTGGGGTCCTCCCATTGGGACACAGTACTAGGCTCAGGCCAGCCCTCAGCCCTTCACAGCTGATCCCAAGGAACAGGCTCAGAAAGCAGTTTCAGACCACTGCCTGCAGATATTTCAAAGGACTAAATATCATTCAAAAACCCAAACAGCTGATTTATTTTTGGTGTTGTGGCATGAGAAGCCATGGAGGTGCCTCTGAATGTGCACTCAGGGCAGTTCCACTGCCATCCCAAAGGGATCACAAAGGACAGGCCTCAGCTTTCAGCACTGCTGAGCTCCTCACCCAGCAATGAAGTCTGAGGCAGAGGCAATGTTTTGCAGGCTGGGGGGCCTACCACTGGAATAGTAATACCTGATGACAATGATATAGAATTAAAGCAGGTTGAATAACCCCTCTGAATACAATGATCTTTCTCATTGTCTTTTGTGGGATCATGCAGATTCAGCACATTTTCTTGGTATCATGCACTTTCTCCTTTCCTTATATATACTCCTCTAGGATGTTCTCCCCTCTCTTAACACCTGTTAGTCCTGAATTACTGCATACAAGGTCCTTTTTTCCCGCATATAAAGCCTTGTGTGCCCACCCCCACTTTGTCTCCCTCCTTGGACCCTCTCCAGCGCAATCCACAGTATTTGCAGTTCCACACATAGATCCCTCTCTTGCCTCATCCATCATGCATTCCAGCAAGTCTGCTCCTACCTCTGGGAGTGCAGGTCTCTCACAGTGTCTGGCTGTGGGCACGTCTCAAGGGCTGCCCAAACAGGGACCTTCTTTGAGAATTCCTGAGAGCCACTCCAGTGAGAATTCAGCTCTTCCACCGTCACGGGACAGAAGACGCCTCAGGTCAGCCAGCACCCTGGATTGGGACCTGAGTTTTATCAGGGCTTGCTGAAGGCAGCGTTGGCACCATGCAGCAGCAACAGGGCCGGCTCAGCTGGTGAAGCCCAGGGACATTTTGAAACACCTGCATCCAGAGAAACCAGAGCAGTGAGCTGGGGGACAGCGGCCTGCAGTGCAGGATCCTTGAGAGATATTTTAGTCCTGTGGGTGGGCTAACCATTATTTCAGGGGCAGCTCTGGGTAACAAATTATCCCATCCTTAGAGGGATATATAACTCCCAGTTTGGTAGTCTCTCCTTTCAGAGTGGAAGACTTTTACTAAGGGAAGTTGAAAGTCATTTGTTCATTGGCTTTTTAAGGAGCTCCCAGACATGTCTGTTGATTCAGTTTGTCATGTAGCATTTTGAGACTGAGTTAGGGAAAGACTCTATCTTTGGCAAACTCAGAGAGTGATAAGAGTCACAACATTTTACCCAATTTTTCATATGATTTATGGAGTTTTCTCAGGGGTTCAAAGTTCTAATATTCAACCCAGAGTTGGAGTTCTGCCCCCAGCATTCCTGAACCCACTGACACCATCAGGATGAGAGACAGGAACTGCTGTAAAGCACATACAAGACACCTGCTGTCTGCCATCTCCCCTCTTTCTCTACCTGCTACCCACGTCTGTACTGATCACACTGGCCTGGATTCTACCCTAACCCATTCTCCAGTACCTCTCCTCACTGGATCCCCTTCAGATAGCTCACAAAATGGAGTCCCTCCTCTGGAAGGGGTTGTCAATATCAAACTCCCTCCCACCCCCAGCTCTCTCATCGGGTCTTCCCCCTGTTTGGGTCCTACCCCTGCATCAGGAACCACCTGTGCATTGGGATCCAGTGCTTCCTTGCCCAATCCCGCTGCCCTACCCCCTCCAATTCAGCCCCTTGCGGATCCCACACTGTCGGAGCCGGAAGTGTGAGGGGTGGTAGCCACCGCCATCTTGACTACCAAAGGCCCATAACACCGGGCCTGGTCAGGCACCCCAAGGCCCCGCTCCTCTGCCAAAGAACAAGTTCCCTCTTCTGGAGAGGAGAGGGAAGGTTCATCCCACCTTCAGCATGAGCCTGAGGCTTCTTAGCAGAGGATGGAAAAGCTGGCAGCTAAAGAGGGGGACTGGGAATTGGTAGCTAAAATACGAGCAGCACCGGTGCAGTACCAGAGGGGGGCTAACACGTGATGGGAAGCTGTCCCACACGGGGAGATGAAAGATCTTTGTAAAGCAGCGAAAGACCATGGGAGGTGCTCACCGTAATTTAATAATTTGTTAAAAGCCATCTTCACTGCACATGTTATGGTGCCTAACGATCTGCTCCATTTTATGCACATCCTACTTTCTCCCACTGAAATTCTTCGGTGGGAAGAAATGGGGAAAAAACTAGTAAAACAATTATTAAAAGACTATACTAGGGAAGACAGGTGGGCACACATAACATTAGTCCATCTAGCCAGTAAGGAAGATTTCACTTAGACTCATTCAATAGACCTTCCCTGAGCTCTTTTAGAAGAGATGAAAGTGCTGCAAGGACAGCTCTCATGCAGACAGCCAATGGAGAAACACCTACTCTAGATTTCACAGACATTCTGCAGGGACCTGGGCAATACTTTCTAAAATTTATTGACCACCTTACACAAGCAAGAGAGAAACAAGTTGAAAATCCAAAAGCCAGGAAGGTACTCCTTACTAAACTTGCTGAAATAAATGCTAATAACACCTGTAAAGACATTTTATCTTCTCTACCACTCAACCCAAAGCCTACCATTGCACAAATGGTTGAGGCATGCACACTTAGGGCATCCCTACACTGTCACACCAGCCAAGCTAAGGCTACCAGTCAGGGTGTAGTAGAGGTGCTAGTAGCCTCCCAAGTTATTCCCTGACATACACATGAAAAAGGACCTTGCTTTCAGTGTAGGGAGATGGAGCATTTTCAACAGAATTTTAAAAATAAAGCCTATTACCGGGGACCTTCCAGCTGTCACAGGCACTATCCCCACTGCCCCCCTCGTCCACACGCTTTCCAACACCAGAAAAACCGCTGGCCTGCGGGAAACCCCACACAGACACAGAAAGGCCCCGCACAATGACACCAAACACGAGGCCATTCTGCTCCACTCTCCCCAACACCGTGGAGAACCAGCACAGCGACCTTCTCAGATCCAGCGGGACAGCTCGATCGCTGCAGAAAACTTGACAGGAGACAGCTCTGCCCTGGAACCCAAAGGCAGCTGGTAAGAGCCTTTTCAATTCCAATCCACGATATTTATGTTCACCATATTCCAACAGGCAAATACAGGCCTGAAGAACAGGCCAGAGACATTTTGATTTAAACCAACACCAGGGAAGGGATGGAGACACTCACTATACTACCTGAGGTACTCGCCTTGACGTCTTTGCAGGAGATAACTCTCCAGGCTCTATGCTTAGACTTTCCCCTTTTTATTCCAAAAGGAACAGTTATAGCCAGAGCCGACCTCCTACGGGACATGATCAGCACACCAGTTGATCCAATGGTGATGTGGGCACATAAAACATGCAGAAATAGACCCGTTCTAAAGTGTGCTTGGTCATTTAAAGCGAGAAAGAGATGTCTTTAAGGATTATTAGATACAGGAGTTGACATCACCAAAATTTCCTGCTCTGATTCCCTGAAAGAATGGCCCCTGGTTCCAGCTGCTGGGGTAAATATTAGCTAGCAGGGGAGCCACTACCAGCTTCTGGAGTCAAGGTACACTCTGCATGGAAGGTCCTGAGGGCACAGTTGCTACAGTAAGATCATTTGTCACCCAGGCACCAATAACACTTTGGGGAAGAGACCTCTTGTCCCAATGAGGGAAAAGGCTAGAGATCCTATCAACTCCTCAGGATTTCTAGACGGGGCCACTGAGCAGCGCGCCACCCTTCAGTCAACCTGGAAGATCAATGACCCCATATGGGTGGATCAGTGGCCCCTTCCAGGCAGAAAGTTAAAGGCCCTGCAGTCCCTCGTTCAGGAGCAGCTGTCTGTGGGCCACATCTACCATCTACTAGCCCCTGCAATCCGCCTGTCCCTGACATTCAAAAGCCTGGCAAAGAAAAGAGGCAGCTACTGCAGGACCTCAGGAAAATCAACGAGGTCATTGAGGACATGGGTGCCCTTCTGACCGGCCTGCCCTCAGCCTCCATGTTACCGCGAGTTTGGCAGATGGTTGTTATACATCTAAATAACTGCTTTTTTGACATCCCCTTGCACCCCAATGAAAGCCTCTTGTTCGCCTTTTCCATCCGTAAATTGACAAGCACCTTTTACAGAGGTACCAGTGAACCGTATTGCCTCAAAGAATGAAGAAGAACCCAACTACTTGTCAATGCCTGGGAGACCAAATTTTATTGCCCAGCTGGAAAAGACAGCCTAATGCTATAATTTTTCATTACATGGACGACACAGTCGTTTGTGCAGAAGCTCAAATAATTCTGGATGTTGCAGTACAAGATGTCATCACTGCGATACAGGAGAAAGGTTTTAAGATTGCAGCAGATTAAGTTCAAAGGACAGTCCCTTGGAAGTGTCTCGGCCTAAAACCTGCAGAGAGAGCCATCACACCACAAACACTGCACATCAAGGACAACTCAAAGACTCTGCCAGAACTCCACCAGCTCTGTGAAAGCATCAGTTGGGTACGTTCACTGCTGGGATCCACCACAAAAGATCTCACGCCACTGTTCCTGCTGATTCTTAAAGGCAGTGAAGGACACGATTCCCGTGATCACTGACACCAGAGGCAGAAGCAGCTGTACAAAAGGTATCCTGGATGATTCAAACTAAACAGGCACACAGATACCACCCTACTTTTGCTTTCTCCCTGGCAATCCTTGGTGTAAGTCCAAAATTCCATGCATTATAGTTTCAGTGGGATTCAACTTTCTCAGATCCCCACATTGAAATTGAAGGCGTTTTCAGAGCACAGCAACCTATTAAAACGATGACAACCCAACAGAGAGTTATTGCAGAACTATTGCAGGAATCGTAGAGAGCGTCTGTGCTCCCTTGCAGGAATAGACCTTGTGAATATTTACTTGCTTCTCACTCAAGAGCACCTCAATTGCCTACTTCAAACATCTGAACCACTGCAATACACCTTAGATCATTTTTACACATATTACGATCAGCCACCAATTCTACCATCAAAACATTCCTGCGCTGCTCAGGATGTTCAAAATTACCCGAGACCCGGCAAGATCCATTGTAGCCACCAGCCCAAATTGTCAGGAACATGGCCTTGCTTCTCTCAGAGCTGGAGTCAGTCCAAGAGGACTAGAGAGTCTCCACATCTGGCAATCAGACATCACACACTAAGCCCCTTCTGGCAGACTAAAGTACATCCACCTCTCAATCGACACCTTTTACAGTGCAGTTTTTGCCTCTGCCCATGCTGTTGAAAAATCAGAAGATGCTATAAAAGATTACTTTTTAGTTTTTTCCACCTTAGCAGTTCTACAGGAAATTAACACTGATAATGCTCTTGCTTATACCTCACACTGATTCCAACAAGCTTCTGACCACTGGGGTATAAAACATGTCACAGGCATTCCACACTCCAGCACACGACAGTCCTTAGCCGAAAGAGCCCACCGAGCCATCAAAAGGATCCTAGATCAACTAAGCTGGGGAGTCCAGATATTATCTTCCATTGGGAGACTGGCCAAGGCCTTTTACGTATTCAACTTTTTGAACAACCCATTTATGGAGACAACTCCCCCAGTCATCAGGAATTATACTAATTCAACTGCAGCCCAATTAAAACACCAGCAACCTGTGTTGAGCAAAGCCCCAAATCTAAACAAATTATTTGCCCTTTTCCATTAATTACTTGGGGAAGCGAAGATGCCCTTGTCTCTACAGCAATACTCCTAAGATCGATCCCAGCAAAATACATAAAAACTCTTTCTGGGAACGGTGAGGCAAACACCAGAGCCACCACCAGAAGAACAGAATGGAAGCCTAAGAGGGACAGCAGCAGCCTGGAAAAGAACAAGGAGAAGGACAGAAGAAGATCTCCTAAGCAGCGCTGACCACACACACCAAGACCAAGATAGCTCAGACACCACTAACCAGGATCTATGTCTTAACATTTGTAAAAATTATATTTTAGCATTGATCCATGATTCTTCTAATAAGCTGTGTTCACACCCTTGGCTTACAGAAGAGAAAGTTTAGTGGGACCACAACTTAAATTTCATCTTCTACTCACTTTATCTGTTAAATTTTTGGCCACCAACGCCTCCAGATACTAAATTGCCCAAGTCAGAAGATGCTGCCGTTGGTTGCCGCTGCAGCAGGAATCTGGATGCTCCTCACTGAGCCACATGCCTTCAACTGGGTGCTTCCACAGACAAGCCACAATTTCTTGTCCATGGCCATGCCTGTCAGGCATTTGAAAGCATGTGCTTTTTCTACCTGCTGTCACATAGGGAGTCAGTATACCAGGGCATCCAGCTCCTAAAAGATCAAGGAAAAAAGATCCAGATGGAAGGCAACTACGACTGGTTCAGTAGACTTTCCAAACAAAGGGGGGATGAAAGGCTGGCTTTCATCTTTACTTAAGACTCTTCTGTGGAGTTTGTTTATTGTATTCATTGTGTTGGTTATTTTGCCCTATTTTGCTAAATGCCTCCTAAATTCTACGGCAGAAACCTTCTTTACAGACAACAAAAAGGGGGGAGTTGTGAGGGCCCAGGGGCCTACCACTGGAACTGTAATCCCTCAGGGCAAAGTGACCAAGGAAAAAGAGAGACACCGCTCTGAATGCAATGGTGCCACCCATGGGCATTTGCAGGCTCCGGATGATACAGCTCGTTTGTTTCGTATTACTGAGTTAACCTGCTGTGTTTTCCTTATATGTACACCCCCTGGAAGGTTCTCCCCTCTCTTCTACAGTTTTGGTCTTGGCTCACTGCAATGCTACCCTGATTTTTCTCCCATTTTCCATCTGTGTGCCCAGCCCCAATTTGTCACCTTCCTAGACCCTCTTCAGGGCAATCCACAGTGTTTGCAGTTCCACACAAAGATCCCTCACTCGCCTTGTTCACCAGCAGTTTAAGCAAGTGTGCTCCCAGCTCTGGGAGTGCAGGTCCCTCACAGAGGCTGGCTGTGGGCAGGCGGGAACACAGAAACTGAGTGCACGAGGGAACTTGGCCTCTAATACAAGGCATGAATCCCGTTGCCCACCCCAACCAATGCCTTGCATTTTTCTACATTTTCCGTCTTCTCTCGTCTCACGTGTCATTTCCCCCATTTTCTCTTACTGGGAACTTGGCTTCCCTGTCCTGTCTGCAGGTCCAGCCACACGTGTGACCCTGCAGGAACAGCCTGACCCAGGGAATTAGGAGAGGACTCTTGGTCAGGAACTGTAGTGACAGGACAAGGGAGAATGGGATCAAACTGCAAGAGGTAGAGGAGATTTGACGATGGGAAGAAGTTCTTTACTCTCAGGGTGCTTGTCCCTGACACAGGGACCAGTGCAGAGAGGCTGTGGATGCCCCATCCCCAGCAACATCCAAGGCCAGGTGGGACAGGGGCCACAGCCACCTGCTGTGCTGGGAACTTGCTCAGCTTGGAGCCACATCATCTTGAGGGTCCCATCCAAGAAAAACCATTCAGGAATTTGATTATTCTGCCATCCCCAAATCCCCCTGCGCAGCGGCCCTGAAACTTCAGTGACATCACAGCTCCCAGAGGGTTCCAGGTGGAACGTCCAGGACCCAGAAACGAGCACAGCAGACACCTCACCGGCTGCCAAGGGTCAGTTGCCGCTCACCCTGCGCTCTGACCCTCAGCGCTGAGCTGTGTCTGCTGCCTGGGCTTTTCCTGTTGCCAGCTCTGGAGCGCCAATCCCAGCAGGATGTGCTCTGCTGTGCCAATGGAGGTACAGTGTCATGCCGGGCAGGGGGCACCCGGCTTGGGCAGGCTGCAGCCATGTGGGAATGGATGGTGTGGGACAGGAAGCCAACTGGGAGATTGTGCTGCCCCTTGCAGATTGACAGAGACACTGTGGAGGAGATGGAAGTGGACCTGGGCCTGGATGAGGAAGAGATGATGGAGGTGGACTCCTCCTCTACTTCTATGTCCTCCACTGTTGAGGACATGGAAGTAGAAGTGGAAGACAACACCGAAGAGATGGAGGTGGATGCGGAGGATGACACCGAAGAGATGGAAGTCGATGAGAACGAGGAGGAGGCCATGGTCCTTGGATGAAGATGCAGCCCCACAGGTAAGACAGGCAGATGCTTCCCACACCCTGCCCGCACACACACTGGGTCCCCTGACGTCAGGCATGGGATGGGCTGATGGCCCCGCTCAGGGACACGGTGCCCGCAGGGGGCCTGGATTGTGCTGCCACAAGCACCAGCCCCGGCCTGCCCTGTGCTTGCCCGGGGCCACGCCAGCCCTGCCAGCACCGGCCCTGCCGCTGGGGCCCAGCTGCCAGCCCTGCTGGGCCCAGTGCTGGGGGCTGAGTCCAGCTCTTCTGCTTCCTTTCTTCCAGGGCTCATGCTCAAGATGGCACAGATCCGATACGTTTGTAAATACGTTTGCAAGTTTAGAAGTTCCTGTAAATATGTTGACCGCATTAGAAGATTTCTGTAAATATGTTTTGAAGATTGTTAGCCCATTGCATCCCATGTAAATATGTTCTGTATATTGTTGTTGTTGTTGTTATAACAATTGTTATAATGACACGTTCTGAAAATCGTAGATTTGCCGATCTTCGGCAAATAAATCCTGTTTCTTTTTAAAACCTGACATCTCTTGGCCTTTCCTTTGGGCAAGGGCAGCCTTTGCACACTTGTGGGTTCCACTTGTTCCACATTCCCAGGGATGGAGGTCCCTGGGGGTGCTGGCACGGCCACCCCGGGGCTGGGGTTGCCTGTGCACAGGGGCTCCCACTGACACCACTCCTGCCACTGGGCACTGCTGCTCTTCCTGGCCTGGGGCACAGCGCTGTCCCCAAGAGCTCAGCTCTCACCAGCTCTCACACAGGGGGCTCTCACAGCACTGGCCCCTGCAGCCATGCCACCAAAGCAGGCAGCAAACCTTCAGCCACCCTTCCTGCTGCAGCCACATGGACTCCTGGGCCCAGAGCCGCAAGCAGGCCACAGCCCTGCAAAATCCACCTGCACGCTCTCAAGGTCACCACAGCCTTGGCAACTGGGCCACCTGCATCTGGGCTTTTGCAGGGGCTCATCTTTAAGTCTTGCAGCCTCCAAAGGCCCTGGGCTCTGCTTCCCAGCCTGCTCTGCACTGCCCTGAGCCTGCATTGTTCCAGAGACAAAAGCCAGGCCAGGGCATCCTCACCCTGCCCGCATTCCTGCTGCTGCCAGCGGCCACGGGCCCCTGGGCCCCACTCGGGTGACAGCTGCAGCGACAGGGCAGCCTGTGCTGGGCAGGGGGCACGGGGCTTTGGGCCCTGGGGCTGCTGCTGCTGCTGCTGCTGATGCTGCTGCTGCTGGGGGCCATGGGCCCAACAGGGCTCCGAGCTCAGCCCCTGCCCGGGCAGCTGCCCCCAAAGCCCCACACTCCCCGAGCATCCCCATCACACCTGCCAGGGGAAATCCCACGGGCTTCAGGAAAGAAATTCCCCATAGTGACTAAACCAATGGGTCCAAGGGAATGTCAGCACGAGCTGATGTTTACAACACCTTGACAAAGGTGGATGCAGGGCAGGTGAGATCTCCAGGGCCTCTGGCAGGGCCTGCTCTGCACGTGATGCTGTGGGGCTGATCCCAGTGGGACACAGCACCGGGATCAAGCCAGCCCTCAGCCCCTTACAGCTGATCCCAAGGAACAGGCTCAGAAAGCAATTTCAGACCACTGCCTGCAGATATTTCAAAGGACTAAATGTCATTCTAGGAAGTTCTAGGAAGCCACCTTGCACATTTAGTTTTGGTGTCGTGGCATGAGAAGCCATGAAGTTGCCTCTGAATGTGCACTCAGGGCACTTCCACTGCCATCCCATAGGGAACAAAAAGGACAGGCCTCTCCTTTCAGCACTGCTGAGCTCCTGACCCAGCAAGGAAGTCTGAGGTAAATGCAGGAACTGAATGCACCAGGGGACCTGGCCTCTAATAAAAGGAATAAATCCCTCAGGCCACTCAAACCAGTGCCTTGCATGTCTGTACATTTTTTGTCCTTCTCTCATCCTTCACGTCACTTTCCCCAAAACCTACCATTGGACAAATGGTCAAGGCATGCACCATTAGGGCATCCTTACACCGTGATGCCAGCCTATATAAGGCTAACAGTCAGGGTGTAGTAGAGGTGCTAGTAGCCTCCCAAGTTTTTCAACAATAAACATGAGAAAGAACCGTGCATTATATGTGGAGAGATGGGGCATTTTCAATAGATTTGTAAAAATAAAGGCTATCACCAGGGACCTTCTAACTCTCACAGGCACTGTCCTCACTGCCCCCTCGTCCACACGCTTTCCAACACCAGCAAAACCGCTGGCCTGCGGGAAACCCCACACAGACACAGAAAGGCCCCGCGAGATGACAGCAAACGCAGGCCGTTCCGCCCCACTCTCCCCAACACCGTGGAGAACCAGCACAGCAACCTTCTCAGATCCAGCGGGACAGCTCGATCGCTGCAGAAAACTCGACAGAAGACAGCTCTGCCCTGGAACCCAAAGGCAGCTGGTAAGAGCCTTTTCAATTCCAATCCACGATATTTATTTTCACCATATTCCAACAGGGAAATACAGGCCTGAGGAACATCCCAGAGACATTTTGCTTTTAACCAACACCAGGGAAGGGATGGAGACACTCACTCTACTACCTGAGGTACTCGCCTTGACGTCTTTGCAGGAGATAACTCTCCAGGCTCTATGCTTATTCCCTCCCCTTTTCATTCCAAAAGGAACAGTTATAGCCAGTGCCTACCTCCTACGGGACATGATCCCCACACCAACTGATCCAATCGTGTTGTGGCCACAGAGTACGGGCCCAAATAGACCCATTCTAAAGTGTGCTTTGTTATGTAAGGGGAGAAATAGATGTCTCTTGGGACTATTAGATACAGGAGCTGGCATCATCCTAATTTCCCGCTCTGATTGGCTAAAGAATGGCTCCTGGTTCCAGCTCCTGGGGTAATTTTAGCCATCGGGAGAGCCACTACCAGCTTCTGGAGTCAAGGTACCATCTGCGTGGAAGGTCCTGAGGGCACAGTTGCTACAGTAAAATCATTCGTCTCCTGGGCACCAATAACACTTTAGGGAAGGGACCTCTTGTCCCAATGGAGGAGAAGGCTAGAGATCTGTCATGGTTTGATGCTGGCACAATGCCGGTGCCCCCATGAAAATACACTCTCCCTTGTTTCTGCTGTTAGATGTGACCAGTAATAAGTAAAGGAGGGTCCCACTTAGAAATAAAGAAAATTTTATTAACTAAACTACAACTATAAGTAAAAAGAAACACACAGGCTAAATGAAGACCTGCCAAAAACATTTCCTCCTCCCCCCACCAAATCTCTAGTACATCTATACCCAAATCACCAACTCTTAGTCCAGCAGCCCCCTTAAGATAATCAATACTCAGTTCATCAAGAGGAGTGGAGTCCTTCTTGTGCCATAGGCTTCCCCAGCAAACACCATTGAAACCTCGTGTGTTCTTATGTCACTCGTGGCACCGCCCAGAGAACATCTGCCATCGTGACCTCTTCCTTCCATCTCCAGTGCTCTCACCACTGCACATGGACCAGAGCTGCTTCTAGGGTCATCTTTTAAGGATGTTTTGTCCCATTCCTAAAAGAGCACAGTCTCAATTTTGGAACACCTTTCTCCCACAAATTTCACCACCTGGGGCCGAGGGGTACCAACACTGAACCCTCTTGGCTCTTAGACATTGTCTCCCCCTGGATGCAGTCTCTGTGTCACAGGAAACATGGTTCTGTCCATGGCTATAACAAGAAGAGTCCAGCTAAGGCCACTACATCATCTCTTCCCACCTAAGATTCTTCTCTCCCAACGTCTTTCACTTACCCAGACCTTCATCACACTTGCCCATTTCCTTCTTAATCTTCCACTCCATCCCTCTTCTAGGGAAGGTTAATGTTCTGTAAAGTTTTTATTGTACAAAAAGTGGTTAAAAACTCAGGCTCTGCCTGCCCAGAGACTCCCACAAGCGGCCGGACACCTTCTCGCTGCACCCCCCCTTTGTCCGCAAGCCGGGCTGTTCTGCCAGGACATGATATTAAATTTCAAGGCAGTCCAGGCTCTCTCTCTCTCTGTCTCCTGGGGGGGTCTGCCTGATGCCTCCTGGTGCTTCTCTCTCTTTAACCCCTCCACACTCGGCGCCAGGCCTACCTCTCCCGGCCGCATGGCTTTTACCCTCCCCCGGCCCAGCCAGCAGCTGGGACAGGGGAGAGATCCAAACTCTTTCCCACCAGAAACCCAAAAGAGCTTCCCCCGGGCCGTGCTCTGCTTTTGAACCCCTGTGTTCTCAGAAGCGTGGCAATGTCCCCAGCGGCCAAACCAGGTGCCAATATTAAAATCTGAAAACCTATTGGTGTGACGACAGCATCCCAGAAAACTTACTTCCTCTCAAACCACGGAAAGATCCTATCAACTCCTCAGGATTTCTAGACGGCGCAACTGAGCAGCACGCCACACTTTAGTCAACCTGGAAGATCAATGACCCCATATGGGTGGATCAGTGGCCCCTCCCAGGCAGAAAGTTAAAGGCCCTGCAGTCCCTCATGCAGGAGCAGCTGTCTGTGGGCCACATTGTACCATCTACTAGCCCCTGCAATGCGTCTGTCCTTGACATACAAAAGCCTGGCAAAGACAACAGGCAGCTCCTGCAGAACCTCAGGAAAATCAGTGAGGTCATTGAGGACATGGGTGCCCTCCTGCCCAGCCTGCCCTCAGCCTCCATGTTAACTCGAGTTTGGCAGATGGTTGTTACAGATCTAAATGACTGCTTTTTTGACTTCTCCTTGCACCCAATGAAAGCCCCTTGTTTGCTTTTTCCGTCCCCAAATCGACAGCACCTTTACAGAAGTACCAGTGGACCATAATGCCTCAAAGAATGAAGCAGAGCCCAACTATTTGTCAATGGCTTGGAGCCCAAATTCCCTCGCCCTTGTGGAAAAAACATACTAACGTTATTATTTTTATTACATGGGTGACACATTAGTTTGTGCAGAAGCTCAAATCATTTTGGATGTTGCAGTACAAGATGTCATCACTGTGGTACAGGAGAAAGGTTTTGAGATTGCAGCAGATAAAGTCCAAAAGACAGACCCCTGGAAGATCCTCAGCCTAAAAAGCACAGAGAGAACCATCACAACACAAACACTGCAAATCAAGGACAACCCAAAGACTCTGCATGAATTCCACCAGCTCTGTGGAAGCATCAGTTGGGTACACTCACTGCTGGGAATCACCACAGAAGATCTAACGCCACTGTTCCTGCTGCTCCTTAAAGGCAGTGAAGGACTCGATTCCTGTGATCACTGACACTGGAGGCAAAAGCAGCTGTACAAAAGGCATCCTGGGTGATTCAAACTAAACAGGCACACAGACACCACCCTGATTTTCCTTTCTCCCTGGCAATCCTTGGTGTAAGTCAAAAATTCCATACATTATTGTTTCAGTGGGACTCAATTATCTCAGATGCCCTGATAATAATTGATACGGTTTTCAGATGACACCAACCTACTAAAATGATAACAACCAAACAGAGAGTTATTGCACAACTAATAGGAAAGCTAGAAAGTGTCTGTGCTCCCTTGCAGAAACAGACCTTGTGAATATTTACTTACTTCTCACTCAAGAGCACCTCAATTGCCTACTTCAAACATCTGAACCACTGCAATATGCCTTAGATAGATTTTGGACAGGCAAGGATCAGCCACCAATTCTACCATCAAAACATTCCTGTGCTGCACAGGATGTTCAAAATTACCCGAGACCCAGCAAGATCCATTGTAGCCACCTGCCCAAATTGTCAGGAACATGCCCTTGCTTCTGTCAGAGCTGCAGTCAATCCAAGAGCACTAGAGAGTCTCCACATCTGGCAATCAGACATCACACACTAAGCCCCTTTCGCCAGACTAAAATGCATCCACGTCTCAATCGACAGCTGTTCCACTGGGATTTTTGCCTCTGCCCATGCCCGTGAAAAATCAAAGACACTATAAACATTAATTTTTAAGTTTTTCCACCTAAGCATATCCACATGAAATTAAAACTGATAAAGCTCTTGCTTATACCTTGCACTGATTGCAACAAGTTTCTCACCACTGAGGTATAAAACATGTCACAGGCATACCACACTCCACCACAGGACAGTCCAAAGCTGAGAGGGCCCACTGAGCCATCAAAAGGATCCTTGATCAACTGAGAGGGGGAGTCCAGATATTATCTCCCATTGAGAGACTGGCCAAGGCCTTTTACGTATTCACCTTTTTGAACAACTCATTTATGGAGCCAACTCCCCCAGTCATCAGGCAGTTTACTAATTCAACTGCAGCCCAATTAAAAGAACAGCCACCTGTGTTGATCAAAGAACCTGAATCTATACAAATTATCGGCACCTTCCCATTGATTACTTGGGGAAGAGAAGATGGCCTTGTCTCTACAGATACACTGGTAAGATTGATCCCAGCAAAATACATAAAAATTCTTTCTGGGAACGGTGTGGCAAACACCAGAGCCACCATCAGAAGAACAGAATGGAAGCCTAAGAGAGCCAGCAGCAGCCTGGGAAAGAACAAGGAGAAGGACAGAAGAAGATCTCCTAAGCAGCGCTGACCACACACACCAAGACCAAGATGGCTCAGAAATCATTAACCAGGACATATGACTTAACATTTGTAAAAATTATATTTTAGCATTGATATATGGTTCTTCTAATAAGCTGTGTTCACACCCTTGCCTTACAGTAGAGAAAGTTTAGTGGGACCACAACTTAAGTTCCACCTTCTAATCTCTTTATCTTTTTACTTTAAGGACACCCAAGCCTCCAGATACTAAATTACCAAAGTCAGAGGATGCTGCCATTGGTTGCTGCTGCAGCAGGAATCTGGATGCTCCTCACTGAGCCACATGCCTTCAGCTGGGTGCCACCACAGACAAGCCACAAATTCTTGTCCATGACCATGCCTGTCAGGCATTTGAAGGCATGTGTTTTTTAAACCTGCTGTCACATAGGGAGTCAGAGTACCAGGGCATCCAGCTGCTGAAAGATCAAGGAAACAAGACCCAGATAGAAGGCAACAACGACTGGTTCACTAGACTTTCCAAACAAAGGGGGGATGAAAGGCTGGCTTTCATCTTTAGTTAAGACTGTAGTGTGTGCTTTGTTTTTGTATTCATTGTGTTGGTTGTTTTGTCTTTTTTTGCTAAATGCCTGCAAAACTCGATAGCAGAAGCCTTTTTTATATATAACAAAAAGGGGGAGATGTGAGGGCTCAGGGGCCTACCATTGGAACTGTAATACCTCAGGGCAAAGTGACCAAAGTAAAAGAGAGACACCGCTCTGAATGCAATGGTGTCACCCAAGGGCATTTGCAGGCTCATGGCATTTTATTGGTATCACCCGGTACAACTGCTGTATTTTCCTTATATGTATTTCCCCTAGAATCTCCTCGCCTCTCCTTTACCCTTTCAGTCCTGGCTCTTTCCACGGCTCCCCGGCTTTTCCCCCCAATTTTCCCTCTCAGTGCCAAGCCCCATTTTGTCTCCATTCTGGACCCTCTTCAGGGCAATCCACTGATGTGTTTGCAGTTCCACACAAAGATCCCTCACTCGCCTCGTTCACCAGCAGTTTAAGCAAGCGTGCTCCCAGCTCTGCGTGTGCAGGTCACACACAGACGCTGCTGTGGGCAGGCTGCAATGCAGGGACTGAGTGCAACAGAGAACCTGGCCTCTAATAAAAGGCACGAATCCCGCAACCCACCAAAGAAAAAACATGCATGTCTCTACTTTTTCCTTATCCTCTCTGTCCTCATGCCACGTTCCCCATTTTTTCTGACTGGGAATTTGGCTTCTCTCTCTCCTGTCTGCAGGTCCAGCCACACGTGTAACCCGCAGGAACAGCCTGAAACACAGGGAAGTGGAGGAGCAGATTTTGTCAAGAAATTTAGAGACAGGACAAGAAAAAATGGGATCAAACTGCAAGAGGCGGAAAGGATTAGATAATGGGAAGAAATTCTTTATTCTCAGGGTGCTTGTCCCTGACACAGGGACCAGTGCAGAGAGGCTGTGGAGAGGCCCCATCCCCAGCAACATCCAAGGCCAGGTGGGACAGGGGCCGCAGCAACCTGCTCTGCTGGGAGCTTGCTCAGCTTGTAACCAGATCATCTTGACGGTCCTTCCAAGCCAAACCATTCAAGGATTTGATCATTCTGCCATCCCCACCTCCCCCTGCGCAGCACCCCTGAAACTTCAGTGACATCACAGCTCACAGAGGGTTCCAGGTGGAACGTCCAGGACCTGGAAACGAGCACAGCAGACACTTCACCGGCTGCCAAGGGTCAGTTGCCACTCGCTCTGCGCTCTGACCTTCAGCGCTGAGCAGTGTCTGCTGCCTGGGCTTTTCCTGCTGCCTGCTCTGGAGCGCCAATACCAGCAGGATGTGCTCTTCTGTGCCAATGGAGGTACAGTGTCATGCCAGGCAGGGGGCACCTGGCTTGGGCAGGCTGCAGCCATGTGGGAATGGATGGTGTGGGACAGGAAGCCCAGTGGGAGATTGTGCTGAACCTTGCAGGCTGCCAGAGACACTGTGGAGGAGATGGATGTGGACCAGGGGCTGGATGATGAGGAAATGATGGAGGTGGACTCCTCTACTTCCATGTCCTCCACTGTGGAGGACATAGAAGTAGACGAGGAGAACACCATTGAGGAGATGGAAGTAGATGAGGAGGATGACAACGAGGACATGAAAGTTGATCATGAGAAGGAGGAGGAGCCCATGGTCCTTGGATGAAGATGGAGCCTCACAGGTAAGACAGGCAGATGCATCCCACACCCTGCCCACACACACACTGGGTCCCCTGAGGCCAGGCTGGGGCTGGGCTGGATGGCCCCGCTCAGGGACACGGTGCCCGCAGGGGGCCTGGATTGTGCTGCCACAAGCACCAGCCCCGGCCAGCCCTGCACTTGCCTGGGGCCACGCCAGCCCTGCCAGCCCCGGCCCAGCCCCTGGGGCCCAGCTGCCAGCCCTGCTGGGCCCAGTGCTGCTAGCTGAGACCAGCTCTGCTGCTTCCTTTCTTCCAGGACTCATGCACATTATGACACTGCTCCGATTCCTTTGTAAATATGTTTGAGAATTCAGAAGTTGCTTGTAAATATGTTCACTGCGTTGGAAGTTCTTTGTAAATATAATTTGAAGATTGTTAGTCCATCAGATCCCATGTAAATATTTTCTGTACATTATTCCTGTTGTTGTAATAACGATTGTCACAAGGAAACTTCTTCTGTAAATCTGAGATTTGCCAATCTTTGGCAAATAAATCCTGTTTCTTTTTAAAACCTGACTTCTCTTGGCCATTCCTTTGGGCACGGGCAGCCTTTGCACACTTGTGGGTTCCACTTGTTCCACATTCCCAGGGATGGAGGTCCCTGGAGGTGTTGGCACGGCCACACAGGGGCCGGGGGTCCCTGTGCACAGGGGCTCCCACTGACACCACTCCTGCCACTGGGCACTGCTGCTCTTCCTGGCCTGGGGCACAGCGCTGTCCCCAAGAGCTCAGCTCTCACCAGCTCTCACACAGGGGGCTCTCACAGCACTGGCCCCTGCAGCCATGCCACCAAAGCAGGCAGCAAACCTTCAGCCACCCTTCCTGCTGCAGCCACAGGCACTCCTGGGCCCAGAGCCGCAAGCAGGCCACAGCCCTACAAAATCCACCTGCATGCTCTCAAGGCCACCACAGGCTTGGCAACTGGGCTGCCTCCATCTGGGCTGCTGCAGGGGCTGATCTTTAAGCCTTGGTGCCTCCAAAGGCTCTGGGCTCTGCTTCCCAGACTGCTCTGCACTGCCCTGAGCCCGCATTGTTCCAGAGACAAAAGCCTGTCAAGGGCATCCTCACCCTGCGCACATTCCTGCTGCTGCCAGTGGCCAGTGACCGCTGGGCCCCACTCGGGTGACAGCTGCAGGAACAGGGCAGCCTGTGCTGGGCAGGGGGCACGGGGCTTTGGGCCCTGAGGCTGCTGCTGCTGCTGCTGCTGATGCTGCTGCTGCTGGGGGCCATGGGCCCAACAGGGCCCTGAGCTCAGCCCCGTCCCGGGCAGCTGCCCCCAAAGCCCCACACTCCCCGAGCATCCCCATCACACCTGCCAGGGGAAATCCCACGGGCTTAAGGAAAGAAATTCCCCATAGTGACTAAACCAAGGGGTCCAAGGGGAAAGTCAGCACGAGCTGATGTTTACAACACCTTGACAAAGGTGGATGCAGGGCAGGTGAGATCTCCAGGGCCTCTGGCAGTGCCTGCTCTGCATGTGAGCCTGTGAGGCTGCTCCCAGTGGGACACAGCACTGGGCTCAGGCCAGCCCTCAGCCCCTTACAGATGATCCCAAGGAACAGGCTCAGAAAGCATTTCCAGACCACTTCCTGTAGATATTTCAAAGGACAACATGTCATTCAAGGAAGTCACCTTGCACATTTAGTTTTGGTGTCATGGCATGAGAAGCCATGAAGGTGCCTCTGAATGTGCACTCATGGCACTCTTACTGCCATCCCAAAGGGAACACAAAGGACAGGCCTCGCCTTTCAGCACTGCTGAGCTCCTCAATGAAGTCAGCAATTAAGTCTCAGGAAGCAGTAGTTTTTTGGAGGTCCAGGGGCCTACCACTGCAACTCTAATACCTCATTAGTACTATGACGAACTTAAGTAAGTTGCGGCACCCCTCTAAAGCAATGATCTTGTCCATTGGCTTTTGTAGGGTCATGGGGATTCAGGTAATTTTCATGATATCATGAAGTTTTTTCTTTCCTTATATGTACTCCCCTAGGTGTTCTCCCCTTTCTTGTCCTCTATTGGTCCTAAGTTACTGCATACAAGGTCCTTTTTTCCCGCATATAAAGCCTTGTGTGCCCAGCCCCTTTTTCTCTCCCTCCCTGGACCCTCTCCAGCACAAACCACACTGTTTTGAGCTCCACACAAATGCTCCTCTCTTGCCTCATCCATCATCCATTCAAGCAAGCCTGCTCCCAGCTCTGGGAGTGCACGTCTCTCACAGAGGCTGGCTGTGGACATGCGACAACAAAGGGTGCCCAAACAGGGACCTTCTTTGAGAATTCCTGAGAGCGATTCCAGTGACGATTCGACTGTTCCACCGTCACGGGACAGAAGACGCCTTGGGTCAGCCTACGCCCTGGAGTGAGAGCTGAGTTTTATCAGGGCTTGCTGAAGGCAGCGTTGGCACCCTCCAGCAGCAAGAGGGCCGACTCGATGGACAAAGCCCACGAAACACCTGCATCCAGAGCCACCAGAGCAGTGAGCTGGGGACAGCCACCAGCAGTGCAGGATCTTTGGGTGATATTTATTCCTGTGGGTGGGCCACCCTTTACATCAGGGGCAGCTCTGGGTAACAAATTATCCAAAGACGAGAGGAACATATATGTCCGAGTTAGGGAGGTTCTCCTTTCAGAGTGGAAGACTTTTACTAAGGACAGTTTGAAGTCATTTGTTCATTGGCTGTTTGCGGAGCTCCCAGACATTTCTGTTGATTCAGTTCGTCATGTAGCATTTTGGGACTGAGTTAGGGAAAGACTCTATTTTTAGAAAACTCAGGGAGTGATAAGAGTCGCAACATTTTCCACAATTTTTCACATGTTTTATGGAGTTTTCTCAAGAGTTCAAAGTTCTTATATTCAATCCAGTCTTTGCATTCTGCCCACAGCATTCCTGAACCCACTGACACCATTAGGATGAGAGACAGAAACTGCTGTAAAGCACAGACGAGCCACCTGCTGTCTGACATCTCCCCTCTTTCTCTACCCCCTGCCCACATCTGTACGGATCACACAGGCTTGGATTCTACCCTAACCCATTCTCCAGTACCTCTCCTCACTGGATCCCCCTCAGATAGCCCACAAAATGGAGTCCCTCCCCTGGAGGGGGTCGTCAATATCAAACTCCCTCCCACCCCCAGCTCTCTCATCAAATCCTCCCCCTGTGTTGGGTCCCACCCCTGCGTCAGGTACCACCCCTGCATTGGGATATCCAGCGCTTCCTTGCCTACTCCCACTGCCCTATCCCCTCCAACTCAGCCCCTTGCGGATCCCACACTGTCGGAGCCGGAAGTGTGAGGGGCGGTAACCGGAAGGCCGCCATCTTGGCTACCAAAGGCCCACAAAACCAGGTATGGCCAGGCACCCCAAGGCCCCGCTCCTCGGCCAGAGACCAAGTTCTGTCTTCTGGAGAGGAGAGGGAAGGTTCATCCAACCTTCAGCATGAGCCTGAGGATTCTTGGAAAAGAATGTGGAAGCTGGCGGCTGAAGAGGGGGACTGGGAATTGGTAGCTAAAATACAAGCAGCACTGCTGCAGTAGCAGAGGGGAACTAAGCCCCAATTGGAAGCTCTCATACATAGCAGATGAAAAACCTTTATAAAGCAGCGCAATACCTTGGGAGGGGCTTGCCCTATATTAATCATTTGTTAAATAACATCTATCCAATACATGTGTTGTTGCCCCACAATTTGCGCCATTTTATGCACATCCTACTTTCTCCAACTGATATTATTCTGTGGGAAGGAATAGGGAAAAAATTACTACAACAACTATTAAAAGACTATGCTAGAGAAGACAGGCGGGCATACCTAACACTAGACCATCTAGCCAGGGAGGAAGATTTCACTAAACCTAATTCAATAGACCTTCCCTGAGCTCTGTTAGAAGAGACCTGCAGGGACCTGGGAAATCCCTTCTAAAATTTATTGATCCCCTTACACAAGCAATAGAGAAGAAACTTGAACATCCAAAAGCCAGGAAGGTACTGCTTACTAAACTTGCTGAAACAAATGCCAACAACACCTTTAAAGACATTTTACCTTCTCTACCCCTCAAAAGAAAGCCTACTATTGCATAAATGGTCGAGGCATACACCATTAGGGCACCCTTATACTGCGATGCTAGCCGAGATAATGCTTCCTGTCACGGTGTAGTAGAGGTGCTAGTAGCCTCCCAGCTTATTCCCTGGCACACACATGAAAAAGGATCTTGCTTTAAATGTGGAGAGATGAGGCATTCTCAATAGGATTGTAAAAATACAGGCTAATACGATGGACCTTTTAGGTGTCACAGCCATTGCCCCCCTTGTCCACATGCTTTACAACATCAGCAAAAACGGTGGCCTGCGGGAAACCCTACACAGACACAGAATTGCCCCGCACAATGACACCAAACGCTAAGCTGTTCCGCCCCACTCTCCCAACACCATGGAGAACCAGCATAGCGAACTTCTCAGATCCAGCAGGACAGCTCAATCACTGCAGAAAACTCGACAGAAGACAGCTCTGCCCTGGAACCCACAGGCAGCTGGTAAGAGCCTTTTCAAAGCCAATCCATGATATTTATGTTCTCCATATTCCAAAAGGCAAATACAGGCCTGAAGGATGGCCCAAAAACATTTTGATTTAAACCAACACCAGGGAAGGGATGGAGACATTAACTATACTACCTAAGGTACTCGTCTTGATGTCTTTGCAGGAGATAACTGTCCAGGCTCTATGCTTAGACTGTCCACTTTTCATTGCAAAAGGAAAGGTTATAGCCAGTGCCTACTTCCTACGGGACATGATCACCATACCATCTCATCCAATGGTGATGTGGGCACAGACAACAGGCAGAAACAGTCCCATTCTAAAGTGTGCTTGGTCATTTAAAGCGATAAAGAGATGTCTTTCACGACTTATTAGATACAGGAGTTGACATCACGATAACTTCCTGCTCTGATTGGCTAAAGAATGGCCCCTGGTTCCAGCTGCTGGGGTAATTTTAGCCATTGGGAGAGCCACTACCAGCTTCTGGAGTCAAGGTACCATCTGCATCAAGGTCCTGAGGGCACAGTTGCTACAGTAAGATAATTCATCACCCAGGCACCAATAACAATTGGAGATAAAGACCTCTTGTCCCAATGGGGAACAGGGCTAGAGATCCTATCAATACCTCAGGATTTCTAGACGGGGCCACTGAGTAGTGTGCCACCCTTCAGTGAGCCTGGAAAACCAACAACCCCATATGGGTGGATCAGTGGCCCCTCCCAGGCAGAAAGTTGAAGGCCCTGCAGTCCCACGTGCAGGAGCAGCTGTCTGTGGGCCACATTGTACCATCTACTAGCCCCAGCAATGCCCCTGTCCTTACCATATGAAAGCCTGGCAAAGACAAGAGGCTGCTGCTGCAGGACCTCAGGAAAATCAACGAGGTCATTGAGGACATGGGTGCCCTCCAGTCCAGCCTGCCCTCAGCCTCCATGATACCCCAAGACTGGTAAATACGTGTTATATTTCTAAATGACTGCTTTTTTGACTTCTCCTTGCACCCCAATGAAAGCCCCTTGTTTGCTTTTTCCGTCCCCAAATCGACAAGCACCTTAAAAGAGGTACCACTGGACTATATTGCCTCAAGGGAATGAAGAAGAACCCAACTACATGTCAATGCCTTGCAGCCCAACTTCTTTCGCAAAGCCGGAAAAGATGTCCTAATGCTATCATTTTTCATTACATGGACCATATATTAGTTTGTGCAGAAGCTGTGATCATTTTGGACTTTGCAGTACAGGATGTCATCACTGCGGCACAGCAGAAAGGTTTTGAGATTGCAACAGATAAAGTCCAAAAGACAGCCCCCTGGAAGTATCTCGGCCTAAAATGCACAGAGAGAACCATCATAGGCTAAACACTGCACATCAAGGACAACAAAAAGACTCTGCATGAATTCCACCAGCTCCGTGGAAGCATCAGTTGGGTACGCTCACTGCTGGGAATCACCACAGAAGATCTAACGCCACTGTTCCTGCTGCTCCTTAAAGGCAGTGAAGGACTCGATTCCCGTGATCACTGACACTGGAGGCAAAAGCAGCTGTACAAAAGTATCCTGGGTGATTCAAACTAAACAGGCACACAGATACCACAGTACTTTTCCTTTCTCCCTGGCAATCCTTGGTGTGAATCCAAAATTCCATTCAGTATTGTTTCTGGGGGACTCAACTATCTCAGATCCCAAAATACAAATTGAATGTGTCTTCAGAGCACACCAACCTACTACAATGATAACAATCCAACAGAAAGGTATTACACAATTATTCAGGAAAGCTAGAAAACATCAGTGCTCCCTTGCAGGAAGAGACCTTGTGAATATATACTTACTTCTCACTTGAGAGCACCTCGATTGCCTACTTCAAACATCTGAACCACTGCAATATGCCTTAGATAGATTTTGGACAGGCAAGGATCAGCCACCAATTCTACCATCAAAACATTCCTGTGCTGCTCAGGATGTTCAAAATTACCCGAGACCCGGCAAGATCCATTGTAGCCACCGGCCCAAATTGTCAGGAACATGGCCTTGCTTCTCTCAGAGCAGGAGTCAGTCCAGGAGGACTAGAGAGTCTCCACATCTGGCAATCAGACATCACACACTAAGCCCCTTTCGCCAGACTAAAATACATCCACGTCTCAATCGACACCTTTTCCACTGGGATTTTTGCCTCTGCCCATGCTGGTGAAAAATCAAAGATGCTATAAAACATTACTTTTTAGTTTTTTCCACCTTAGCAGTTCCAAAGGAAATTAAAACTGATAGTGCTCCTGCATATACCTCACACTGATTCAAACAAGTTTCTGTCCACTGGGGTATAAAACATGTCACAGGCATGCCACACGCCACCACAAGACAGTCCATTGCCGAAAGGGCCCACTGAGCCATCAAAAGGATCCTTGATCAACTAAGCTGGGGAGTCCAGATATTATCTTCCATTGAGAGACTGGTCAAGGCTTTTTATGTATTCAACTTTTTGACCAACTCATTTATGGAGCCAACTCTCCCAGTCATCAGGCAGTTTACTAATTCAGCTGCAGCCCAATTAAAAGAACAGCCACCTGTGTTGATCAAAGACCCTGAATCTAAACAAATTTATGGGCCCTTTCCCATTAAATACTTGGGGAAGAGAAGATGCCCTTGTCTTTACAGCAACACTCCTAGGATCGATCCCAGCAAAATACAGAAAAACTCTTTCTGGGAACGGTGAGGAAAACACCAGAGCCACCACCAGAAGAACAGAACGGAAGCCTAAGAGGGACAGAAGCAGCCTGGAAAAGAACAAGGAGAAGGACAGAAGAAGATCTCCTAAGCAGCGCTGACCACACACACCAAGACCAAGATAGCTCAGACACCACTAACCAGGATCTATGTCTTAACATTTGTAAAAATTATATTTTAGCATTGATCCATGATTCTTCTAATAAGCTGTGTTCACACCCTTGCCTTACGGGAGAGAAAGTTTAGTGGGACCACAACTTAAATTTCATCTTCTACTCACTTTATCTGTTAAATTTTTGGCCACCAACGCGTCCAGATACTAAATTACCTAAGTCAGAGGATGCTGCCGTTGGTTGCCGCTGCAGCAGGAATCTGGATGCTCCTCACTGAGCCGCATGCCTTCAGCTGGGTGCTTCCACAGACAAGCCACAATTTCTTGTCCATGGCCATGCCTGTCAGGCATTTGAAGGCATGTGCTTTTTCTACCTGTTCTCACATAGGGAGTTAGTATAGCAGGGCATCCAGCTCCTAAAAGATCAAGGAAACAAGATCCAGATAGAAGGCAACAATGACTGGTTCACTGGACTTTCCAAACACAGGGGTTTCGAGGATGGCTTCCATCTTTAGTTCAGACTGTTGTGTGGGCTTTATTTTTTGTATTCATCATGTTGGTTATATTATCCTTTTTTTGCTAAATGCTTGCAAAACTCTATTGCAGAAGCCTTCTTACCAGATAACAAAAAGGGGGGGAGTTGTGAGGGCCCAGGGGCCTACCATTGGAACTGTAATACCTCAGGGCAAAGTGACCAAGGTAAAAGAGAGACACCGCTCTGAATGCAATGGTGTCGCCCATGGGCATTTGCAGGCTCATGTTGATGCAGCACGTTTTGTCCGTATCACCCAGTTCAACTGCTGCATATTCCTTATATGTACTCCCTCGGAATGTTCCAACTCTCTTGTATCCATTTGGTCCTGGCTTACTGTAATGATCCTGCACTGTTCACCCCCATATTGTGTGCGCAGCCCCATTTTGGTCTCCCTCCCTGGACCCTCTTAATGGCAATCCACAGTGGTTAGAGTTCCATAAAAAATCCCACACTCACCTCGTTAACAAGCAGTTTAAGCAAGGGTGCTCCCAGCTGTGTTAGTGCAGGTCCCTCACACAGGCTGGCTGTGGACAGGCTGCAGCACAAGAACTGAGTGCACAAGGGAATGTGGTCTCTAATGAAAGGCATGAGTCCCACAGCCCACGCAACCCAAACCAATGCTTGCATGCCTCTACTTTTTCTGTCTTCGTCAGTTCTCAAGCCACTTTCCCCATTTTCTCTGACTGGATACATGGCTTCTCTCTCTCCTGCCTGCAAGTTAAGATACATACATAACCACGCAGGAACAGCCTGACCTAGAGGGAAGTGGCAGAGGACTCTTTGTCAGGATATGCAGTGAGAGGACACGGAGGAATGGGATCAAACTGAAGGAAGTGGATCAGATTTGATGATGGGAAGAAGTTCTTTACTCTCAGGGTGCTTGTCCCTGACACAGGGACCAGTGCAGAAAAGCTGTGGATGCCCCATCCGCAGCAACATCCAAAGCCAGGTGGGACAGGGGCCGCAGCAACCTGAGACATTGCTCATCTTGGAACCAGATCATCTTTAGTGTCCCTTCCAAGCCAAACCATTCAAGGATTTGATCATTCTGCCATCCCCATCTCCCACTGCACAGCGCCCCTGAAACTTCAGTGACATCACAGCTCACAGAGGGTTCCAGGTGGAACGTCCAGGACCTGGAAACGAGCATAGCAGACACTTCACCGGCTGCCAAGGGTCAGTTGCCACTCGCTCTGCTCTCTGACCCTCAGCGCTGAGCTGTGTCTGCTGCCTGGGCTTTTCCTGTTGCCAGCTCTGGAGCGCCAATCCCAGCAGGATGTGCTCTGCTGTGCCAAAGGAGGTACAGTGCCATGCCAGGCAGGGGGCACCTGGCTTGGGCAGGCTGCAGCCATGTGGGAATGGATGGTGTGAGACAGGAAGCCCACTGGGAGATTGTGCTGCCCCTTGCAGATTGACAGAGACACTGTGGAGGCTATGGATGTGGACTAGGGGCTGGATGAGGTAGAAATGATGGAGGTGGACTCCTCCTCTACTTCCATGTCCTCCACTGTTGAGGACATGGAAGTAGACGAGGAGGAGACCACCGAGCAGATGGACGTAGATGAGGAGGAGGACAACGAGGACATGGAAGTTGATGAGAAGGATGAGGAGGAGCCCATGGTCCTTGGATGAAGATGCAGCCCCACACGTAAGACAGGCAGATGCTTCCCACACCCTGCCCGCACACACACTGGGTCCCCTGACGCCAGGCTGGGGCTGGGCTGATGGCCCCGCTCAGGGACACGGTGCCCGCAGGGGGCCTGGATTGTGCTGCCACAAGCACCAGCCCTGGCCTGCCCTGCGCTCGCCTGGGGCGACGTCAGCCCTGCCAGCCCCGGCCCAGCCCCTGGGGCCCAGCTGCCAGCCCTGCTGGGCCCAGTGCTGGCAGCTGAGTCCAGCTCTGCTGCTTCCTTTCTTCCAGGGCTCATGCTAATCATGGCACAGATGCCACGCGTTTGTAAATACGTTTGCAAGTTTTGAAGATTTCTGTAAATACGTTTTCTACGTTGCAAGTTTTCTGTAAATATGTTTCGAAGATTGTTAGCCCCTCAGATCTCATGTAAATATGTTCTCTACATTGTTGTTGTTACAGTTATAACGATTGTCATAGCGAAAAATGTCCTTAAATCCTATATTTGCCGATCTTCGGCAACTAAATCCTGTTTCTTTTTAAAACCTGACTTCTCTTGGCCATTCCTTTGGGCAAAGGCAGCCTTTGCACACTTGTGGGTTCCACTTGTTCCCCGTTCCCAGGGCTGGAGGTCCCTGGGGGTGCTGGCACGGCCACCCCGGGGCTGGGGGTCCCTGTGCACAGGGGCTCCCACTGACACCACTCCTGGTACTGGGCACTGCTGCTCTTCCTGGCCTGGGGCACAGCGCTGTCCCCAAGAGCTCAGCTCTCACCAGCTCTCACACAGGGGGCTCTCACAGCACTGGCCCCTGCAGCCATGCCACCAAAGCAGGCAGCAAACCTTCAGCCACCCTTCCTGCTGCAGCCACAGGCACTCCTGGACTCAGAGCCGCAAGCAGGCCACAGCCATGCAAAATCTACCTGCACGCTCTCAAGGTCACCACAGCCTTGGCAACTGGGCCACCTGCATCTGGGCTGCTGCAGGGGCTGATCTTTAAGCCTTGCAGCCTCCAAAGGCCCTGGGCTCTGCTTCCCAGCCTGCTGTGCACTGCCCTGAGCCTGCATTGTTCCAGAGACAAAAGCCAGGCCAGGGCATCCTCACCCTGCCCGCATTCCTGCTGCTGCCAACGGCCACTGGGCCCCAGGCCCCACTCGGGTGACAGCTGCAGGGACAGGGCAGCCTGTGCTGGGCAGGGAGCACGGGGCTTTGGGCCCTGGGGCTGCTGCTGCTGCCGCTGCTGCTGCTGCTGCTGCTGGGGGCCATGGGCCCAACAGGGCCCTGAGCTCAGCCCCTGCCCAGGCAGCTGCCCCCAAAGCCCCACACTCCCCGAGCATCCCCATCACAGCTACCAGGGGGAAATCCCACGGGCTTCAGGAAAGAAATTCCCCATAGTGACTACACCACGGAGTCCATGGGGAAAGTCAGCACCAGCTGATGTTTACAGACCCTTGACAATGGTGGCTGCAGGGCAGGTGAGATCTCCATCGCCTCTGGCAGTGCCTGCTCTGCATGTGAGCCTGTGCGGCTGCTCCCAGTGGGACACAGCACTGGGCTCAGGCCAGCCCTCAGCCCCTTACAGATGATCCCAAGGAACAGGCTCACAAAACATTTCCAGACCACTTCCTGTAGATATTTCAAAGGACCACATGTCATTCAAAGAAGTCATCATGCACATTTCGTTTTGGTGTCGTGGCATGCGAAGCCATGAAGGTGCCTCTGAATGTGCACTCATGGCACTTCCACTGCCATCCCAAAGGGAACACAAAGGACAGTCCTCTCCTTTCAGCACTGCTGAGCTCCTCATTGAAGTCAGCAATGAAGTCTCAGGAAGTACTAGTTTTTTGGAGGTCCAGGGGCCTACCACTGCAACTCTAATACCTCATTAGTACTATGACGAACTTAAGTAAGTTGCGGCACCCCTCTAAAGCAATGATCTTTCCCATTGGCTTTTGTAGGGTCATGGGGATTCAGGTAATTTTCATGATATCATGAAGTTTTTTCTTTCATTATATGTACTCCCCTAGGTGTTCTCCCCTTTCTTGTCCTCTATTGCTCCTAAGTTACTGCATACAAGGTCCTTTTTTCCTGCATATAAAACCTTGTGTGCCCAGCCCCTTTTTCTCTCCCTCCCTGGACCCTCTCCAGCACAAACCACACTGTTTGGAGTTCCACACAAACGCTCCTCTCTTGCCTCATCCATCATCCATTCAAGCAAGCCTGCTCCCAGCTCTGGGAGTGCACGTCTCTCACAGAGGCTGGCTGTGGACATGCCACAACAAGGGGTG
Source organism: Melospiza melodia melodia (assembly GCF_035770615.1). Taxonomy (NCBI): domain Eukaryota; kingdom Metazoa; phylum Chordata; class Aves; order Passeriformes; family Passerellidae; genus Melospiza; species Melospiza melodia. Next base: position 9,060,579 of record NC_086200.1, read on the forward strand.
CCCAAACAGGGACCTTCTTTGAGAATTCCTGAGAGCGATTCCAGTGACGATTCGACTGTTCCACCGTCACGGGACAGAAGACGCCTTGGGTCAGCCTCCGCCCTGGAGTGAGAGCTGAGTTTTATCAGGGCTTGCTGAAGGCAGCGTTGGCACCCTCCAGCAGCAAGAGGGCCAACTCGATGGACAAAGCCCACGGGATATTTTGAAACACCTGCATCCAGACCCACCAGAGCAGTGAGCTGGGGGACAGCCACCAGCAGTGCAGGATCTTTGGGTGATATTTATTCCTGTGGGTGGGCCACCCTTTACATCAGGGACAGCTCTGGGTAACAAATTATCCAAAGACGAGAGGAACATATATGTTCGAGTTAGGGAGGTTCTCCTTTCAGAGTGGAAGACTTTTACAAAGGAAAGTTGGAAGTCATTTGTTCATTGGCTGTTTACGGAGCTCCCAGACATTTCTGTTGATTCAGTTCGTCATGTAGCATTTTGGGACTGAGTTAGGGAAAGACTCTATTTTTAGAAAACTCAGGGAGTGATAAGAGTCGCAACATTTTCCCCAATTTTTCACATGTTTTATGGAGTTTTCTCAAGAGTTCAAAGTTCTTATATTCAATCCAGTCTTTGCGTTCTGCCCACAGCATTCCTGAACCCACTGACACCATTAGGATGAGAGACAGAAACTGCTGTAAAGCACAGACGAGCCACCTGGTGTCTGACATCTCCCCTCTTTCTCTACCCCCTCCCCACATCTATACGGATCACACAGGCTTGGATTCTACCCTAACCCATTCTCCAGTACCTCTCCTCACTGGATCCCCCTCAGATAGCCCACAAAATGGAGTCCCTCCTCTGGAGGGGGTCGTCAATGTCAAACTCCCTCCCACCCCCAGCGCTCTCATCAAATCCTCCCCCTGTGTTGGATCCCACCCCTGCGTCAGGTACCACCCCTGCATTGGGATATCCAGCGCTTCCTTGCCTACTCCCGCTGCCCTACCCCCTCCAACTCAGCCCCGTTGCGGATCCCATACTGTCGGAGCCGGAAGTGTGAGGGGCGGTAACCGGAAGGCCGCCATCTTGGCTACCAAAGGCCCACAAGACCAGGCCTGGCCAGGCACCCCAAGGCCCCGCTCCTCGGCCAGAGACCAAGTTCTGTCTTCTGGAGAGGAGAGGGAAGGTTCATCCAACCTTCAGCATGAGCCTGAGGATTCTTGGACAAGAATGTCGAAGCTGGCAGCTGAAGAGGGGGACTGGGAATTGGTAGCTAAAATACAAGCAGCACTGCTGCAGTAGCAGAGGGGGACTAAGCCCCAATTGGAAGCTCTAATACATAGCAGATGAAAAACCTTTATAAAGCAGCGCAATACCATGGGAGGGGCTTGCCCTATATTAATCATTTGTTAAATAACATCTATCCAATACATGTGTTGGTGCCCCACAATTTGCGCCATTTTATGCACATCCTACTTTCTCCAACTGATATTATTCTGTGGGAAGGAATGGGGAAAAAATTACTACAACAACTATTAAAAGACTATGCTAGAGAAGACAGGCGGGCATACCTAACACTAGACCATCTAGCCAGGGAGGAAGATTTCACTAAACCTAATTCAATAGACCTTCCCTGAGCTCTGTTAGAAGAGACCTGCAGGGACCTGGGAATTCCCTTCTAAAATTTATTGATCCCCTTACACAAGCAATAGAGAAGAAACTTGAACATCCAAAAGCCAGGAAGGTACTGCTTACTAAACTTGCTGAAACAAATGCCAACAACACCTTTAAAGACATTTTACCTTCTCTACCCCTCAAAAGAAAGCCTACCATTGCACAAATGGTCGAGGCATGCACCATTAGGCCATCCTTATACTGTGATGCTAGCCGAGATAATGCTTCCTGTCACGGTGTAGTAGAGGTGCTAGTAGCCTCCCAGCTTATTCCCTGGCACACTCATGAAAAAGGATCTTGCTTTAAATGTGGAGAGATGAGGCATTCTCAATAGAATTGTAAAAATACAGAATATTACGAGGGACCTTCTAGGTGTCACAGCCACTGCCTCCCTCGTCCACATGCTTTATAACACCAGCAAAACCACTGGCCTGCGGGAAACCCCACACAGACACAGAAAGGCCCCGCACAATGACACCAAACGCGAGGCCGTTCCACCCCATTCTCGCCAACACCATGGAGAACCAGCACAGTGACCTTCTCAGATCCAGCGGGACAGCTCAATCACTGCAGAAAACTTGACAGAAGACAGCTCTGCCCTGGAACCCACAGGCAGCTGGTAAGAGCCTTTTCAATGCCAATCCACGATATTTATGTTCACCATATTCCAAAAGGCAAATACAGGCCTGAAGGATGGCCCAAAAACATTTTGATTTAAACCAACACCAGGGAAGGGATGGAGACATTAACTATACTACCTAAGGTACTCGCCTTGACGTCTTTGCAGGAGATAACTGTCCAGGCTCTATGCTTATACTGTCCACTTTTCATTGCAAAAGGAACAGTTATAGCCAGTGCCTACCTCCTACGGGACATGATCACCACACCATCTCATCCAATGGTGATGTGGGCACAGACAACAGGCAGAAACAGTCCCATTCTAAAGTGTGCTTGGTCATTTAAAGCGAGAAAGAGATGTCTTTCATGACTTAATAGATACAGGAGCTGACATCATGAAAACTTCCTGCTCTGATTGGCTAAAAGAATGGCCCCTGGTTCCAGCTGCTGGGGTAATTTTAGCCATTGGGAGAGCCACTACCAGCTTCTGGAGTCAAGGTACCATCTGCATCAAGGTCCTGAGGGCACAGTTGCTACAGTAAGATCATTCATCACCCAGGCACCAATAACAATTGGAGATAAAGACCTCTTGTCCCAATGGGGAACAGGGCTAGAGATCCTATCAATACCTCAGCATTTCTAGACGGGGCCACTGAGTAGTGTGCCACCCTTCAGTCAACCTGGAAGACCAACAACCCCATATGGGTGGATCAGTGGCCCCTCCCAGGCAGAAAGTTGAAGGCCCTGCAGTCCCACGTGCAGGAGCAGCTGTCTGTGGGCCACATTGTACCATCTACCAGCCCCAGCAATGCCCCTGTCCTTACCGTATGAAAGCCTGGCAAAGACAAGAGGCGGCTGCTGCAGGACCTCAGGAAAATCAACGAGGTCATTGAGGACATGGGTGCCCTCCAGCCCAGCCTGCCCTCAGCCTCCATGATACCCCGAGACTGGTAGATATGTGTTATACTTCTAAATGACTGCTTTTTTGACTTCTCCTTGCACCCCAATGAAAGCCCCTTGTTTGCTTTTTCCGTCCCCAAATCGACAAGCACCTTAACAGAGGTACCAGTGGACTGTATTGCCTCAAGGGAATGAAGAAGAACCCAACTACATGTCAATGCCTTGCAGCCCAACTTCTTTCGCAAGGCCGGAAAAGATGTCCTAATGCTATCATTTTTCATTACATGGACCATATATTAGTTTGTGCAGAAGCTGTGATCATTTTGGACTTTGCAGTACAGGATGTCATCACTGCGGTACAGCAGAAAGGTTTTGAGATTGCAACAGATAAAATCCAAAAGACAGCCCCCTGGAAGTATCTCGGCCAAAAATGCTCAGAGAGAACCATCACAGGCTAAAAACTGCACATGAAGGACAACCCAAAACTCTGCATGAATTCCACCAGCTCTGTGGAAGCATCAGTTGGGTATGCTCACTGCTGGGAATCACCACAGAAGATCTAACGCCACTGTTCCTGCTGCTCCTTAAAGGCAGTGAAGGACTCGATTCCCGTGATCACTGACACTGGAGGCAAACGCAGCTGTACGAAAGTATCCTGGGCGATTCAAACTAAACAGGTACACAGATACCACACTACTTTTCCTTTCTCCCCGGCAATCCTTGGTGTGAGTCCAAAATTCCATTCAGTATTGTTTCAGGGGGACTCAACTATCTCAGATCCCCAAATACAAATTGAATGTGTCTTCAGAGCACACCAACCTACTACAATGATAACAATCCAACAGAAAGGTATTACACAATTATTCAGGAAAGCTAGAAAACATCAGTGCTCCCTTGCAGGAAGAGACCTTGTGAATATATACTTACTTCTCACTCCAGAGCACCTCAATTGCCTACTTGAAACATCTGAACCACTGCAATACGCCTTAGACAGTCTTTAAACAGGCAAAGATCAGCCACCAATTCTACCATCAAACCATTTCTGTGCTGCACAGGATGTTCAAAATTACCCGAGACCTGGCAAGATCCATTGTAGCCACCGGCCCAAATTGTCAGGAACATGGCCTTGCTTCTCTCAGAGCAGGAGTCAGTCCAGGAGGACTAGAGAGTCTCCACATCTGGCAATCAGACATCACACACTAGGCACCTTTCGGCAGACTAAAATACATCCACGTCTCAATCGACACCTCTTCCACTGGGAATTTTGCCTATGCCCATGCTGGTGAAAAATCAAAGATGCTATAAAACATTACTTTTTAGTTTTTTCCACCTTAGCAGTTCCACAGGAAATTAAAACTGATAGTGCTCCTGCATATACCTCACACTGATTCCAACAAGTTTCTGTCCACTGGGGTATAAAACATGTCACAGGCATGCCACACTCCACCACAAGACAGTCCATTGCCGAAAGGGCCCAATGTTCCATCAAAAGGATCCTTGATCAACTAAGCTGGGGAGTCCAGATATTATCTTCCATTGAGAGACTGGCCAAGGCCTTTTACGTATTCAACTTTTTTAACCAACTCAATTATGGAGCCAACTCCCCCAGTCATCAGGCAGTTTACTAATTCAGCTGCAGCCCAATTAAAAGAACAGCCACCTGTGTTGAGCAAAGACCCTGAATCTAAACAAATTTATGGGCCCTTTCCCATTAAATACTTGGGGAAGAGAAGATGCCCTTGTCTTTACAGCAACACTCCTAGGATCGATCCCAGCAAAATACAGAAAAACTCTTTCTGGGAACGGTGAGGAAAACACCAGAGCCACCATCAGAAGAACAGAATGGAAGCCTAAGAGGGACAGCAGCAGCCTGGAAAAGAACAAGGAGAAGGACAGAAGAAGATCTCCTAAGCAGCGCTGACCACACACACCAAGACCAAGATAGCTCAGACACCACTAACCAGGATCTATGTCTTACATTTGTAAAAATTATATTTTAGCATTGATCCATGATTCTTCTAATAAGCTGTGTTCACACCCTTGGCTTACGGGAGAGAAAGTTTAGTGGCACCAGAACTTAAATTTCATCTCCTGATCACTTTATCTGTTTATGTTTTGGCCACCAATGCCTCCAGATACTAAATTACCAAAGTCAGAGGATGCTGCCGTTGGTTGCCGCTGCAGCAGGAATCTGGATGCTCCTCACTGAGCCACATGCCTTCAGAGGGGTGCTTCCACAGACAAGCCACAATTTCTTGTCCATGGCCATGCCTGTCAGGCATTTGAAGGCATGTGCTTTTTCTACCTGTTCTCACATAGGGAGTCAGTATACCAGGGCATCCAGCTCCTAAAAGATCAAGGAAAAAAGATCCAGATGGAAGGCAACAACGACTGGTTTACTAGACTTTCCAAACAAAGGGGGGATGAAAGGCTGGCTTTCATCTTTAGTTAAGACTCTTGTGTGGACTTTGTTTATTGTATTCATTGTGTTGGTTATTTCGTCCTATTTTGCTAAATGCCTCCAAAATTCTAGGGTAGAAACCTTCTTTATAGACAACAAAAAGAGGGGAGTTGTGAGGGCCCAGGGGCCTACCACTGGAACTGTAATACCTCAGGGCAAAGTGACCAAGGAAAAAGAGAGACACCGCTCTGAATGCAATGGTGCCACCCATGGGCATTTGCAGGCTCCGGATGATACAGCTCGTTTGTTTCGTATTACCGAGTTAAACTGCTGTGTTTTCCTTATATGTAGACCCCCTGGAAGGTTCTCCCCTCTCTTCTACAGTTTTGGTCCTGGCTCACTGCAATGCTACCCTGATTTTTCTCCCATTTTCCATCTGTGTGCCCAGCCCCAATTTGTCACCTTCCTAGGCCCTCTTCAGGGCAATCCACAGTGTTTGCAGTTCCACACAAAGATCCCTCACTCGCCTTGTTCACCAGCAGTTTAAGCAAGTGTGCTCCCAGCTCGGGGAGTGCAGGTCCCTCACAGAGGCTGGCTGTGGGCAGGCGGGAACACAGAAACTGAGTGCACGAGGGAACGTTGCCTCTAATACAAGGCATGAATCCCGTTGCCCACCCCAACCAATGCCTTGCATTTTTCTACATTTTCCGTCTTCTCTCGTCTCACGTGTTATTTTCCCCATTTTCTCTTACTGGGAACTTGGCTTCCCTGTCCTTTCTGCAGGTCCAGCCACATGTGTGACCCTGCAGGAACAGCCTGACCCAGGGAATTAGGAGATGACTCTTGGTCAGGAACTGTAGTGACAGGACAAGGGGGAATGGGATCAAACTGCAAGAGGTAGAGGAGACTTGATGATGGGAAGAAGTTCTTTACTCTCAGGGTGCTTGTCCCTGACACAGGGACCAGTGCAGAGAGGCTGTGGATGCCCCATCCCCAGCAACATCCAAGGCCAGGTGGGACAGGGGCCACAGCAACCTGCTCTGCTGGGAACTTGCTCAGCTTGGAACCAGATCATCTTAAGGGTCCCTTCCAGGCCAAACCATTGAAGGATTTGATCATTCTGCCATCCCCACCTCCCACTGCGCAGCGGCCCTGAAACTTCAGTGACATCACAGCTCACAGAGGGTTCCAGGTGGAACGTCCAGGACCCAGAAACGAGCACAGCAGACACTTCACCGGCTGCCAAGGGTCAGTTGCCACTCGCTCTGCGCTCTGACCCTCAGCGCTGAGGTTCTGTTGCTGCCTGGGCTTTCCCTGCCGCCTGATCTGGAGCACCAATCCCAGCAAGACTTGCTCTGCTGTGCCCATGGAGGTACAGTGCCATGCCAGGCAGGGGGCACCTGGCTTGGGCAGGCTGCAGCCATGTGGGAATGGATGGTGTGGGACAGGAAGCCCACTAGGAGATTGTGCTGCCCCTTGCAGGCTGCCAGAGACACTGTGGAGGAGATGGATGTGGAGCAGGGGCTGGATGAGGTAGAAATGATGGAGGTGGACTCCTCCTCTACTTCCATGTCCTCCAATGTTGAGGACATGGAAGTAGACGAGGAGGAAACCATCGAGGAGATAGAAGTAGATGAGGAGGATGACAACGAGGACATGGAAGTTGACGAGGAGAACGAGGAGGAGCCCATGGTCCTTGGATGAAGATGCAGCCCCACAGGTAAGACAGGCAGATGCTTCCCACGCCCTGCCCACACACACATCGGGTCCCCTGATGCCAGGCTGGGGCTGGGCTGGATGGCCCCGCTCAGGGACACGGTGCCCGCAGGGGGCCTGGATTGTGCTGCCACAAGCACCAGCCCCGGCCTGCCCTGCGCTTGCCTGGGGCCACGCCAGCCCTGCCAGCCCCGGCCCAGCCCCTGGGGCCCAGCTGCCAGCCCTGCTGGGCCCAGTGCTGCCAGCTGAGTCCAGCTCTGCTGCTTCCTTTCTTCCAGGACTCATGCACATGATGGCACTGCTCCGATGCCTTTGTAAATACGTTTGAGAATTCAGAAGTTGCTTGTAAATATGTTCACGGCGTTGGAAGTTCTTTGTAAATATGTTTCGAAGATTGTTAGCCCATCAGATCCCATGTAAATATGTTCTGTACATTATTCCTGTTGTTGTAATAAAATTGTCACAACTAAACTTCTTCTGTAAATCTGAGATTTGCGGATCTTCGGCAAATAAATCCTGTTTTTTTTTAAAACCTGACTTCTCTTGGCCATTCCTTTGGGCACGGGCAGCCTTTGCACACTTGTGGGTTCCACTTGTTCCGCGTTCCCGGGGCTGGAGGTCCCTGGGGGTGCTGGCACGGCCACCCTGGGGCTCGGGGCCCCTGGGCACATGGGCTCCCACTGACACGACACTTGGCACTGGGCACTGCTGCTCTTCCTGGCCTGGGGCACAGCGCTGTCCCCAAGAGCTCAGCTCTCACCAGCTCTCACACAGGGCGCTCTCACAGCACTGGCCCCTGCAGCCATGCCACCAAAGCAGGCAGCAAACCTTCAGCCACCCTTCCTGCTGCAGCCACCGTCACTCCTGCGCCCATAGCCAGCAGCAGGCCACAGCCCTGCAAAATCCACCTGCATGCTCTCAAGGCCACCACAGCCTTGGCAACTGGGCCACCTGCATCTGGGCTGCTGCAGGGGCTCATCTTTAAGCCTTGGTGCCTCCAAAGGCCCTGGGCTCTGCTTCCCAGCCTGCTCTGCTGCCCTGAGCCCGCATTGTTCCAGAGACAAAAGTCAGGCCAGGGCATCCTCACCCTGCCCACATTCCTGCTGCTGCCAGCGGCCACGGGCCCCTGGGCCCCACTCGGGTGACAGCTGCAGGGACAGGGCAGCCTGTGCTGGGCAGGGGGCACGGGGCTTTGGGCCCTGCTGCTGCTGCTGCTGCTGCTGCTGGGGGCCATGGGCCCAACAGGGCCCCGAGCTCAGCCCCGTCCCGGGCAGCTGCCCCCAAAGCCCCACACTCCCCGAGCATCCCCATCACAGCTGCCAGGGGAAAATCCCATGGGCTTCAGGAAAGAAATTCCCCATAGTGACTAAACCAAAGGGTCCAAGGGGAAAGTCAGCAGCAGCTGAGGTTTACAGCACCTTGACAATGGTGGCTGCAGGGCAGGTGAGATCTCCATCGCCTCTGGCAGTGCCTGCTCTGCACGTGAGCCTGTGCGGCTGCTCCCAGGGGGACACAGCACCTAGATCAGGCCAGCCCTCAGCCCCTCACAGCTGATCCCAAGGAACAGGCTCAGAAAGCAGTTTCAGACCACTGCCTGCAGATATTTCAAAGGACTACATGTCATTCATGGAAGCCACATTGTACATTTAGTTTTGGTGTTGTGGCACGAGAAGCCATGAAGTTGCCTCTGAATGTGCACTCAGGGCACTTTTACTGCCATCCCACAGGGATCACAAAGGAAAGGCCTCTGCTTTCAGCACTGCTGAGCTCCTCACTACAATGATATCTCAGTAGGACGCAAGGTTGTGGAGGCCCAGGGGCCTATTACAGGAATTATAATACCACACGACAAAAATGACAAATTACAATAAAGTGAGGCAGCCCTTTGAATGCAATGTTTTATCAGTTTTACCAGGGCTTACTGAATGCAGCGCCGGCACCCTGCAGCAGCAACAGGGTCGGCTCAGCTGGTGAAGCCCAGGGGATATTTTGAAACATCTGCATGCAGCACCACCAGAGCAGTGAATGTGGGGACAGCCACCTGCAGTGCAGGATCCTTGGATGATTTTTTAGTCCTGTGGGTGGGCCACCCTTTACATCAGGGGCAGCTCTGGGTAACAAATTATCCAAAGCTGAGAGGGACATATATGTTGGAGTTAGGGATGTTCTCCTTTCACAGTGGAAGACTTTTACAAAGGAAAGTTGGAAGTCATTTGTTCATTGGCTGTTTACGGAGTTCCCAGACATTTCTGTGTATTCTGTTCATTTTATAGCATTCTGGGACTGAGTTAGGAAAAGTCTCTATTTTTAGAAAACTCAGGGAATGATAAGAGTCGCAACATTTTACCCAATTTTTCATATGATTTATGGAGTTTTCTCAAGGCTTCAAAGTTCTTATATTCAATCCAGTCTTTGCGTTCCACCTCCCCTCATTCCTGAACCGTCTGACACCAATAGGATGAGAGACGGAAACTGCTGTAAAGCACAGACAAGACAGCTGCTGTCTGCCATCTCCCCTCCTTCTCTACTCCCTGCCCAGGTCACACCGGCCTGGATTCTACCCTAACCCATTCTCCAGTACCTCTCCTCACTGGATCCCCCTCAGATAGCTCACAAAATGGAGTCCCTCCTCTGGAAGGGGTTGTCAATATCAAACTCCCTCCCACCCCCAGCTCTCTCATTGGGTCTTCCCCCTGTTTGGGTCCTACCCCTGCATCAGGAACCACCTGCGCATTGGGATCCAGCGCGTCCTTGCCTAATCCCGCTGCCCTACCCCCTCCAACTCAGCCCCTTGCGGATCCCACACTGTCGGAGCCGGAAGAGTGAGGGGCGGTAACCGGAAGGCCGCCATCTTGGCTACCAAAGGCCCACAACACCGGGCCTGGCCAGGCACCCCAAGGCCCCGCTCCTCTGCCAGAGACCAAGTTCCCTCTTCTGGAGAGGAGAGGGAAGGTTCATCCCACCTTCAGCATGAGCCTGAGGCTTCTTAGCAGAGGATGGAAAAGCTGGCAGCTAAAGAGGGGGACTGGGAATTGGTAGCTTAAATACAAGCAGCACCGGTGCAGTACCAGAGCGGGGCTAACACCTGATGGGAAGCTGTAACACACGGGGAGATGAAAGATCTTTGTAAAGCAGCGAAAGACCACGGGAGGTGCTCACCGTACTTTAATAATTTGTTAAATGCCATCTTCACTGCACATGTTATGGTGCCTCACAATCTGCTCCATTTTATGCACATCCTACTTTCTCCCACTGAAATTCTTCGGTGGGAAAAAATGGGGAAAATCTAGTAAAACAATTATTAAAAGACTATACTAGGGAAGACAGGTGGGCACACATAACATTATTCCATCTAGCCAGTAAGGAAGATTTCACTTAGACTCATTCAATAGACCTTCCCTGAGCTCTTTTAGAAGAGGTGAAAGTGCTGCAAAGACAGCTCTCATGCAGACACCCAATGGAGAAACACCTACTCTAGATTTCACAGACATTCTGCAGGGACCTTGGCAATACTTTCTAAAATGTATTGACCACCTCACACAAGCAATAGAGAAACAAGTTGAAAATCCAAAAGCCAGGAAGGTACTCCTTACTAAACTTGATGAAACAAATGCTAATAAAACCTGTAAAGACATTTTACCTTCTCTACCACTCAACCCAAAGCCTACCATTGCACAAATGGTCGAGGCATGCACACTTAGGGCATCCCTACACTGTCACACCAGCCAAGCTAAGGCTACCAGTCAGGGTGTAGTAGAGGTGCTAGTAGCCTCCCAAGTTATTCCCTGACATATACATAAAAAAAGGACCTGGCTTTAAGAGAAGGGAGATGGGGTATTTTCAACAGAATTGTAAAAATAAAGCCTATTACCGGGGATCTTCTAGCTGTCACAGGCACTGTCCTCACTGCCCCCCTCGTCCACACGCTTTCCAACACCAGCAAAACCGGTGGCCTGCGGGAAACCCCACACAGACACAGAAAGGCCCCGCGGGATGACACCAAACGTGAGGCCGTTCCGCCCCACTCTCCCCAACACTGTGGAGAACCAGCACAGTGACCTTCTCAGATCCAGCGGGACAGCTCGATCACTGCAGAATACTTGACAGGAGACAGCTCTGCCCTGGAACCCAAAGGCAGCATGTAAGCGCCTTTTCAATTCCAATCCACGATATTTATGTTCACCATATTCCAACAGGCAAATACAGGCCTGAAGAACAGGCCAGAGACATTTTGATTTAAACCAACACCAGGGAAGGGATGGAGACACTCACTCTACTACCTGAGGTACTCGCCTTGACGTCTTTGCAGGAGATAACTCTCCAGGTTCTATGCTTAGACTTTCCCCTTTTTAATCCAAAAGGAACAGTTATAGCCAGAGCCGACCTCCTACGGGACATGATCAGCACACCAGTTGATCCAATGGTGATGTGGGCACATACAACATGCAGAAATAGACCCGTTCTAAAGTGTGCTTGGTCATTTAAAGCGAGAAAGAGATGTCTTTCAGGATTATTAGATACAGGAGTTGACATCACCATAATTTCCTGCTCTGATTCCCTAAAAGAAAGGCCCCTGGTCCTAGCTGCTGGGGTAAATATTAGCTAGCAGGGGAGCCACTACCAGCTTCTGGAGTCAAGGTACACTCTGCATGGAAGGTCCTGAGGGCACTCAAGTCACTTCCACTGCCATCCCAAAGGGATCACAAAGGACAGGCATCAGCTTTCAGCACTGCTGAGCTCCTAACCCAGCAATGAAATCTCAGGAAGAGGCAGGAATTATGTGCTCCAGAGATTCTGGACTCCAATAATTGGCATAAATTCCACAGGCTATCTAACCCAATGACCTGCATGTTTCTTTTTCCTCTTTCTCTCATCTCTCATGTCACTGTCCCCAAAACCTACCATTGCACAAATGGCCGAAGCATCAACCTTTAGGATATCCTTACACCATGATGCCAGCCTAGCTACGGCAACATTAGTTTGAGCAGAAGCTCAAATAATTTTGCATGTTGCAGTACAAGATGTCATCACCGCTGTACGGGAGAAAGGTTTTTAGATTGCAGCAGATAAATTCCAAAAGACAGACTCCTGGAAGTAGTTCGGCCTAAAAAGCGCAGAGAGAACCATCACACTCCAAACACAGCAAATCAAGGACAACCCAAAGACTTTGCCAGAACTCCACAGGCTGTGTGGAAACTGTTTTGGTGTCGTGGCCTGAGAAGCCATGAAGTGCTCTGAAAGTGCACTCAGGGCACTTCCACTGCCATCCCAAATGGAACACAAAGGACAGGCCTCTGCTTTCAGCACTGCTGAGCTCCTCACCCAGCAATGAAGTCTCAGGAAGATGCAGGAATTGAGTGTACCAGGGAACCTGGCCTCTAATAAAAGGCATGAATCCCACAGCCCACCCAACCCAAAGCCTTGTATAACTGTACCTTTTTCTTCTTCTCTCTTCTCTCGTGTCACCTTCCCCATATTCTCTGTCCGGGAGTTTGGCTTCTCTCTCTCCTGTCTGCAGGTTCAGCCGCACGTGTGACTCTGCAGGAACAGCCTGACCTGCAAGCAAAGGTCACGTTATTTCAGAGCACTGCACTGTTCCCGCTTGGGGAGGAACTGGGAACTGGAGACATGTGCTCCTCCTTGGGAGCAGCTCCTCCCCATCCTGCACAGTGAGGAGTGGGATATCTACCACTGACCTCCTCCCATGCAGCAGCACCCCTGAAGTGCTGCTTTTCCCTCCCAGAATTGCCACCCTGAGCCACCCAAGGTGTCCCTCCGCTGCCGGGCTGGCTCTGATCCACAGTGGAGGTGGAACCCTGAGCCCAGCAGACACTGATTCCTCCCCTTCTAGCCCAGGTCCTAGCAGAGCACTAAAACTCCACACCAGGAGTGGATTTGGAGGCTACATGGAGAAAGGGGAATTGTGTCTGATTGGGGCAGACAGAATAAAATGCAGCTGCCAAAGGGAAATCAAAGCATCCCAGAGAGTACAGCCAGGTACGCTGCACATCAAGGCTGTGCTGGTGTAGAAATACTGTATTAAAAGGAATTTATGATCACTACTATCTGCCAACAAAAATACACAGAATACATTAAGCTTCAGTTTTAAATGCAGAAAAGATACGAAATTCAGAGTGGTTTTCTCCACAAACACATCTCAATGGCCAGCCCAGCACTGGGGTCAAGGGGAGGCAATATTTTGTTGCTACCTCTTGATGGCATTTCTTCTTCTCCTAATGCAGGAATTCTGCCTGCCCAGGACAGCAAGGATGCAGGTGAACAGCCACAGAGCTGCTCACAGATGGACAGACAGACCAAAGCTTCTCATCTTCACCCTTCTGAGGAGGATTTCTTATTCAGCCTTTCCTTTCTCTCTTCCTTTTACCTAAAAAGATACCTGGGATAGAGTAACAACTTGCAGGAGACAGGGAGCATCTCTTACCAAAGGGAAGTGAAGGTAAGGGTAATTATTTTGTAGAATAAATGCATGTACTCACAGACAAAAAGCTCTGGTCTTGGGAACAACTGGATTGATCCCTCCCTGTTCAAGACCAAAGAGACATTTCCCTGATCAAAGGACCTGGTCCCTCCTGTGTAAGACTGGGATGTTTGTCACAATTCAGACACAAGCATTTCAAAGCCTGTAGTCACCCAATAGGTATAAATGCTTTTAGAAAATGCAGGAAAATCCATCTTGGAGGATTTCCCATTAAAACAAGGTTTGTATTTCTGGTAGACTCTCTTTCTCTCCATCAGTCCTGTCCACTGGAAGCTGCATTGGTTGGATATGTGAGAGGACAGGTGTGCTTATCTCCCCATTTTAGGGGAGGATAGGCTACATGTTCCTCCTCCACACTTGGGATGCTTTCCATGGACAGATCCCAACCTTCTCCTGCTCCTTAAATTTGTGATGCACAGGACCTTTAATCTCTGTCTATCTATGGGAGCATCCTCCCACGCTGAGAAATCGGGCTCTGCAGGAATTTGGTGCCCTCACCAATGTGTGCCCCTTGCTGGTGGTGGAGTGCTGGTCAGAAAGGAGTTTGTAGGATCTCCATGAAAAGGCCAACATCACATCTCCTGTCCCTGGCTCGGGCAACACCAGAACAGGGCTCTGCAAGCAAGGAAAACACAGCCAATGCTGACCTGCTCTAGTGGGAGACGTCCCTGCCCACGGCAGGGAGGTGGAACAAGGTGAGCTGTGAGGTCCCTTCCAGGCCAGGCTCTGAAGGATGAAATGCCATCGCGGGCTGAACGGGAGGCGGGAGGACAATCCCCTCCTCCGCAGACACAGCCAGGGCCCGGCTGCCTCCCCCCAAACCCAAAGCGTTCCTGACCGTGCCACCAGCGCTGGGCAGGCCAGGTCACAGCCCCAGCAGTGGCTGTGGCAGCTCTGGGCTGTCACACAGCCGGGAATGGCCCCTGACAGGGAGCACAGCACAGCTCCAGCTGCATCCAGCCACAGCAGCCTGCCAGGGAGGGGAAGGAGGTGGATGGAATCCCATCGAGGGAATCACCCAAAGGGAAAGCACAGGAGCAGGCTCCAGAAGGGTGGGGGACTGGGGGGTCCAGCCCTCTATTCTCAGTGTGAGAAATGCTACTCACTTCCAAAAAATTTAAAAGGTTTATTAAAATCCTATCAAAAATAAAACAGAAGACTGAATAGAGACAATATTACAGCGCTGGGAGCAGAGGATTTTCCCCACCATGTGCTCACCCACACCAGGGAGGTTTCACCTTTTAACCCTTTAGCCCCCCCAAAGTTCTGTCCATCGACTCCTCCTTCCCTGCCCAGGGGTGGAGATCCCTTCCTGACACCTTGAGTGGGGCTCAGGTGCTGCCACAGGAACGAGTGACCCTCCCAAATGTCCGAAACCCAGGGCATCCCTGATAACAACACAAGGGGGTAAAACACAACTATTAAACTTCTGTTAACATTTCCCTTTTAAATGTGAGAGTCAACCATGGCATTACTCATCTGTCTAATCAGCAAGCAGAAAACAAAACCAAACCCAGGCCTGGTGCTCATGAGCTGCACCCCCAGCACAGTCAAATCCCCGAGGCTGCATCAGCCCAGGCACAAACCCTTCCTGCTCCTCCTTTGCAACACTAAATGGGATTCAACCAGGAGCATCCGAACCCCAGAGCAAAACTCACAGCCCTGATGTGTTTAAGCAGCTCTTGGTGCTCCAGAGATTTCCCCTCCCCATCCAGCACAGCGACTCAGGCTCATGGCACAACAGGACAAATGTGCTGCTTTAATAAATAAACCACGAAAAACATCTCTGTTTTCAATAAAAAGATTGACACTAACACATAAAAATGTTGCAGCTGTTCAAGGAAGGTCTTCTGTCTTATTTAGTTTGGGGTATTTTGAAGTCAAAAGTGTGTTTGAGGGAAGGTTGGCTTGAATAATGTGATTAAAATTGCTGATTTAGACGAGTAAGTTGGAAATCTTGAATTTTAATCATGTTTCAGTATGTAGCTTCTAGACATTTCCCTTAAAAATATTGATTCTCTTTGATTCCTATAATTTGATACTATTCAACAACTGGGAGCACACACTGGAGCAATACATGTGTAAGCAATTACACAGCTTCACATGCTGCTAAAACAGAACCATTTGGTTAATAGCTTTTTCCCAAGAGAAATTAATTTCTTACTTATTGTTTGCATTAAGTTGCATTTGAGAAATGAAACTCAATTGAAAAAATACAAAACCACATTTTCATTTAAGCCATTTCGTAACATTTTTTTTCCTTGACACCTCAGACAAATAAAATATGTGTATCCACAGGTAGGCACTGCATAGATGTGTTACTGAATCGTCCCTCTTCCCTGAGAGCTGCAAATCCTACAGCTGCCAGACCTCATCCCTTGCTCCTCATAAAGGGAAAGAAGAGTTTCCATTCTAGTTAATTTCCCAGCTCTAAATCAACTACCCAGTGAGCAGAAATAGCAGTGAAATCCCCTCCACAAACCTGCAGAAGGGTTCCAGCTGTGGAGAGGGAAGCAGCAAATTCCTGCTTCCACAATTGGGTTGGAACCCTTACCAATTAAAAAATATCCCACTCTTGGGATTTTTTTAACCACAACTAAAATAAATTAAAATCAATTAAAAGAAAGATCACAGACTCACAGAATGGCTTGGGTGGAAAGGAACCTTAAAGCTAATCCAGTGCCATCCCCTGCCATGGCAGGGACACCTCCCACTGTCCCAATGTCCAGCCTGGCCTTGGGCACTGCCAGGGATCCAGGGGCAGCCACAGCTGCTCTGGGCACCCTGTGCCAGGGCCTGCCCACCCTCACAGGGAACAATTCCTCCCCAGTATCCAATCTGAACCTGCTCTCAGTTGGAATAGGTGTTATTGCATTGCCTTGGGATGATGGATCAGGAGAAAGCCCCAGGGTGTGAGCAGAGCTCCCAGTGCCGCTGCTGGGGACGTGCCTCCCACCTGCTCCTCAGTCACTCAGCTGCCTCACAGCCAAAAAGACAGTGTCCAACAGGAAAAGTACTCCCAAAGGATAAAACCCTTGCCACTGCACAAATGACAAGGCCTTTATTGGGAATAAATGTCAAAGCAGAGCAACAGCGTTTATTTTCCAAACAGGAGACACTGATCCTGTGGCGACGCTGCAGGGATGGTGTTATTCCTGCTCCTGATTTAATCCCTTTATCAGCTGCAGAAGCACCAGGACAGGCTTTGATCTCCCATGCCAGCTCTGACTGACACTGCTGTCCCCACGAGCTGTCCCCACCCCTGGGTGCTGCCTCTGCAGCCCAAAGCACCTGGAGGTCCCTCTGAGCACTGGCACTCCTTCATTTGGATGCACTCTGCCCATAAAGATGCTTAAAGAGACGCTGAGGAAGACTTTAATTTATAGCCCCATTCTTTTAATCTTGGTCAGCCAGATTTTTTCAGACATCTGTTTATATCTCCTTATAATATATTGGCTGGAGCAGCAGCACCAGGCAGCAGCTCCCTCGCAGGGGCTCTGCTGGTATTTATAAACCAAAGCGCTTTCTCTCGTGTGCTTTATGTTATCAGCTAAACCTGTCCACTTAAATTATTGCCTTGTAACCAAATCACAACTATCTGTTACTCTGCTCTGTGCACGTTTCCCAGGCTCTATACCAATATCAAGCTTTGCAGAGGCTAAAAACAAGATTATAAATTAATAAACAAATGGAAAACAGGACATGCTTCCACCAGGCTCACAAATGAGGGAGGATCAGGCACGTTGTGCACCGCATTAGTAAAAGCAGAGGGTTGCTGGTGGAATATGCAGCACGCAGTGATAACCAAAGAACCCCATCTCTCTTCTTCTAGAGCAACCAAATGATCAGCTGTGTTTCCTCACTAAAGGAGAAAGGTCTCATCCTGGGCTCCTTTCCAGCACATCATTCTACATTCCACAGGTGGGTTTGTGTTCCAGCATGGGGACAGGGCTGAGCCCCAACTCACTGCACAGCTACAGGCTGGCAAGTTGTACATCACACACTGACCTGCAAACCTCCCACCAAGGTTGTGCAGTAACTCACTGCACTCCTGAGAGTGGCTTCCCATCCCATCCCATCCCATCCCATCCCATCCCATCCCATCCCATCCCATCCCATCCCATCCCATCCCATCCCATCCCATCCCATCCCATCCCATCCCATCCCATCCCATCCCATCCCCACCCCTTGGACAAAGCTGACAGCCACTGACTGCCCATCAAGAGGAGCCCAAGAGGGACAGGAGACTCTCCCCCTGCAGCAGCACCCTGTCCCCTTGGCACAGGAATGTCCCCTGGGAAGGCTAGAGCAAGCGGAACAAAGGTGATCCAGCTCACTGAGGCAGATTCCTGGCTTGTCCCCAAGTGAGCATCCTTGTTTGCCATTGTAAGAGAATTCAAAAATCTATCAAGGGTTTGAAAACAAGCCCCAGTTATGAGTCAGTAAGTGGCCCTGCAGCTCTCAAAAATTACCACGGCGTGTGAGCAAGCCTCAGATAACATCTCCCTTCCTTTACTCTTTGTTTCTCACCACACAGGGAGTGAGGGAAAAGCGACTTTCTTTCTAGTACAGGCAACAAATTGGAATCAATATGTGAATGTTCCAGCAAACCACACCAGCAGTGCTGCAGTACTGAAATAATCACACTGCCACAGCATCCATAATAAGTTATCTGAGGGCGCCACACCTTCTCCCTTAATAAAATATTTATTAAAAACTACCAGGAAACAAATCCCAGCGAGCAGCAGAGCTCCCCACAGCTGCGTCCCCAGCTCCAGGAGCCACCAGTGCCAGGGCTGGGGACCTGGCTGAGGCTGGGGCATCCCGTGCTGGTGGCACATGGGGACACTGTGCCTGACTCCAGCTGTGCCTGGGTGGATGGGATGTCCCACACCAGTGTGGTCAGAGGAAAACAGAGGAGCCAGACCCAGTCTGGGGGCTCAGCTCACACCCTGACCCCAGACTCTGGTTAGAGCTGCTGAGCAAGGAAGCAGCAAAGCCTGCCTCCATTTTTCTTTCCTTTCTTTCCTACAAAGGCAAGTCTACCACTCTCCAGATTGTTTGTTACTTCAAAACAAAACATTTTTACACGCAAAAGGAAGACATGTAACAGACACAGGTAAGAATGAGATGGATTACTGATGAGAAGAAGAGGCCCAGAGCCTGAATCTCATTTTATTTCTTTCTGTCCCTTCTTCACTCAGCCTTTTGCATTAGTTCACTGTCTGGCATTTACTGCTCCTCCCAGTTAAGTGCCACTAGAAAATGTCATTAATATGCTCTATGTCACCTCCTCCTGATAGCTGGTGGGGAGGTTTCACAGCACCAGGCCTGGAAGCTCCCCCAGCAGCTGCCCCTGCACCCCCAGCATTCCCCACCTCAGGCAGGGAGGAAGCTCAGACACCTGTGTGCACATCCCAAGTACAAACTCCTGTGACAAACTCCTCTTCCTGGGGAAGAAGTGCTTTACAAATGCACTCTCTGGGCAGCTCCTCCTCCCACAGTACTGCTGGGGAGCCAGAGCTGCCTGCTGAGTGCAGCATCTCCTCAGAGCAGCACCAGCCTGGGCACTGCCTCTCCACTGCTCAGGTAACCAGGGACAGCAGGGGCTCTGCAGGGGATGGGATGCAGGAGGAACCCCTGGGGTGATGCACCATGCCCAGTGCCATGGTGCCACCTCTCCCAGGCGCTGCCCAGCTCGGGCTAGAGGAGCTGGGCTGCCTCTGCCTGCGAGTGACCAGCCCTGGTGCTGCCAGCCTGGTTTCAGCACTGTTCTGTCTGATCATTGCCCAGAGGGCTGACAAGGACAGAAATGTCCTTCTCTTCCTGGGATTGCAGAGGAAACCCTCAGAGAGGAGTTCTGTCCTTACAGCATGAGCAAACAATTGGCACTGCTGCTTCCTTCTGCCTCCCAGGGCACCCCGATGGAGCAACACAGGGGTTTGGATGGTGGGTGCTGCTGCCTATTTCCCAATAAGCATCTCCTTGGAAAAGCTGCTTGGGTGAACATTCAGGGAGAGCAGCCAAGTCCACACACCACACTCACCATGGCTAGTTCAGCCACGAGAGGCAGAAGGGCCTTTTGTATGACAAATTCCAGCAAAGGTTTATTCCAGCACGCCAAAGGGGAATCAGAGACAAAAGAGCTGGCCATGTGGTGTGCACAGGGTTAATTAGGGGTCAGTGGCCAATGGTCCAAAGGCACTGGGGTGGCACAAAGGGCAGGGCAAAGGGCACTGCCCTACAGGGGAGACGCAGAGCCAGCACCAGGGATACCACAACCAATGAGGGAACAGGGAAAGGAGAAACTACCAGAGTTTGGGACATATGGGAAAGGAAATGGGGTGGTTCATAGTGTTGTGCAAGGCTCCATGGGGAAGTTTTCTCTTGCAGCCTAGGTGGAGACCCTATAGCATAATTTAGGGCAAGGCCCTGGGGATTGCCCTGAGGGATTCAAAGGATTCCACACCCAGACATACAGGGAGCAGGCAGGGCCTGATCCCCAAACCACAGACCTTGCAGAGGCTCCTCCAGAAAGGCCTGAATGGGATGAATTGTTGAGAGACTGAATGAAGAGTTCAAAGCACCTGAATAAAACCAAGGAAATCTCATGTAAGAACTTCAGTTGGCTAGTTTATCTGACAAACCTTTCTGTGACATTCCAAGCTATGTTAATAAACATCCTGGAAATCAACCTGTCAGAATGGTGATGTCTAAGTATGACATCTTCTCCAGCATCTGATTTTGTTCTGTGCTGCACTGGAGCAGGGACAGAAGCCATCTGAAATGCTTTCAACCTTGCCAAGGGTGAATCTGTCCCCTGTCCAACATCCAGCACAGCTGCTGGCAGCAAAGGCATTCCTGAGAAAGCCCCAAAGCCACCCTGTTCTGGTACATCCCAACAGCAGGTGTGCTCCTGCCCAGGCTCCTCACAGGTCCCAAAGCAGCAGCTCTGCTTTCTGCTTGAACTCCACTTGAACAGGGGCAGGGAACGAATTATGGAGTGGTTTGGTTGGAAGGGACCTTAAAGATCATCCAGTTCCAGCCCTCCTGCCACAGTGATGCCACCCCAAAAGGGCTGATCCCATTGCAGTTTCTCATTTAGCAAGAGACAAGTGACCCACTGGTGCTTGCTGTGCTGCTGCTCTCCCATGGCTGATGCCACAGAGCTCACTGGTGGACTCAGGGTGTTAAGGGCTCCTCACACCAGGATTACAGGGAGACAACCTCCACAGTAACCCCTGGAAGAACTTTCTTGCACCCAGTGATTTTAATGCCAACCTTGCTGCAGTAACCACATCTTTAAGCACCATCCATCAGGCCTTCAGCTCAAACACTTGTTTGGCTGAAAAGGGTTTTAGAGCCACTCTTTTGTCACAGTGCTGAGAGGTCTTCTCTGTAATTCGTTCCCCTCAGCAAATAGAATGAAAACATTTTTAAAATGATGCCAGAATCCAATCCCTCCTCCCGTGATTCAATCCACAGCTAGCAGAGAACAAAGCCTCACAAGGAAGGGGCTCTCCACTAAGTAACCCTTGATAAGAGATGTGAAAGCACCATTCCATTTGGACACTGGGCTGGACGGCGCTCACAACTGGCCCTTTTCCCTGAGCCAGGGCTCTCCTGTGGCACTGGGATTTATGTTCTCCCAGCTGATCAGTGGGTGCTGAGTGCTCTGAACGCTGCTATTCAAACAGAGGCACTCTGTGGGGGAGGCTGGGCTGGGCTCTCCTCACACCGCCTGCCAAATCCACTTGGCTTCTCCTGCAGCTCCTGCAGCAAGGGGGAAGGAGGGGCAGGCGAGCCCCTGGGACAGGCAGGGCCGTGGGGACAGGCAGGGCCTGGTAGTGCCAGAGCAGGTCCCTGTGACTGCCACCCACCCTCAATGGCAGCCAAGGTGACGATGATGATGGTGGTGGCACACCAGGGGGCCCAGCCTCATGCCCAGAGCTGAGCCTGCTGAACACACACCAAACCTCATCCCTCACGTGCAGGGGAGCCACACGGACAGGAGGGGTGTCTGTCACACACAGGGCACAGCGTGGCCCTCCCATGATGTGCCTGGGCCCCCTGGGAAGTCTGGAAGTGATGGAATTGAAGGTGGAAGCCAGCGAGGAGCCTGGGGAGGAGGGATCTCAGGGAAGGAGGGGTGACAGGAGGGCTCCAGGGGGAAATACAGGGCCTCTGATGGAGGCACTGCTGCAGCATCTGCTGATGTACCTGCTGCTGCTGCTGCTGCTGCTCCTGCAGGAGGGAAATGCTTCCTGTGGCAAAGAGCTCCTCCAACAAGTGCTCCATTCTCCACCTCCTTCCTCGGAGGGCTGCTCTGCCTTGCAGTGCAACAGCAGCAAACACACCAGGAAAAAATAACCACAGGGCAGGAAGAAGAAGGGGTACCCTTTTGTAGAGTGAGGTCAACATGTTTTCACTTTTCCAGCAAACCCTTGTCCCCAGTTTCAAGGCAGGCACTGCAGTGAGTTAGGGTGCAGCAGGAGCCATGTGCTGAGGATTTAATACCAGGCATTTGATTTAGTTTTTCTTCTGATACTGGGCTTGAAGTCTGTGAACTGCAGCAGTTTAGAGAGTTTAATCCCACAAAGGTGCAAGCAGAAGAAAGAGAGAGACCAAAGGTATCCAGCCACACTGATATCTCATCTCTCAAATGGCACACCAGGCTGCAGAGACACTGCAGTGACCTTGGTCTCACCATGTCCCCAAGTCAACATCCATGAGAAGCTTACTTACAAAAGCCAGTTTTAATCCCTTTCCAAATCATTACATTATTTATCCCCAAGCCAATGCTACAATCCTTTAATAATTGTCATTCCTCAGGTCTATTTGTTACTCCAGAAAGACCATCTGGGATGCTGAAGGCTTGGCTATGTTCAGAGAAGATCAATGCAGGATGTAGGCAGAGAAGAACAAGGCAGCTGACCAGGAGAACCTGACAAAAGGAACTGAGGATGATTTTAATTTTGTGGAATTTTAAGCATCTAATACCTTTTGAGAGAGGCTTCTTTACTATGATGGAGGTTAGCACCTCCAGAACATCATCAACCATCGTGTCTCCCACATGTGTCACTCTCAGAGAGCCTCTCCTCCTCTCTCAGCGACTCAGGAGAGGGCCACCAAAGAACCTGGCAATGTGGAGGCACAGAAAGGACACAATAGGGGGGAAATATCCATCAGGACCAACAACAGTGTGAGAACCAGGAGGTTTAAAACAGCCCTGGTTAATCTGTTGTTGGAAACATGGAGTTAAAGGCTAAAAGGGCTCAACTTGAGGAGGGCAAAAGAGCAAAACAGGAAACTATTTTCCAGGGGAGGGCTAGGAAGCTCAAGAAGGGGATTCATGACCAGGCCTCAGCACTCTCTCTTCCTGTCCTCAGGGTCTGAGTCTGTAACTCAGCGCTGAAATTGCAAGGATGAGACACGCACGACACAAACTCCCTTCTCCCAGCTCCAACTCCGAGTGGGAGTGTTTCAGGACACGCTGTGCCTCTGTCAGGGTGTGCGGCTGACTGCCTTGGATCCCCTCTCTGCTCGATGGGTGTCAGCTGCCTCCCCTCAACCAGGCCCCAGCCCCGTCCCAGCAGTGCTGCCCCCTGTGAGAGTCTTTCCGAAAATCCTTCATTTTTGCCTCACAATTGTCATGAAGAGAAAAGACCACTGAAAGGTTAAAAACTGTTGAGCCAGTTGGGAAAGAAAGTCTTACGCTTATTCAGTGTGTTCACAGGGGGTGTTTGCAGAACATGCCATGCTGAACTCGAAGGGGCATGCTGCCCTTTCTGACCAATGGATCTGGACATTCTCCAAACCTCCTGACCTGGCTGGTCTGAGCTCTGGGGTGGTCCCCCCCCCAAGAGAAGACCCCTCTTGCCTGCCTTCAACCACCATGACAGACAAACAGAGATGAGAATCCCCTCATCAAGGAACCAAGACAAGACAAGAAACCCCCTGGCACCCCCCTGGCACCCCCTGGCATCCTCCTGGCACCCCCCTGGCACCCTCCTGGCACCCCCTTGGCACCCCCTTCCAGAGACTGGGACTTAACAACCCTCCCAGCTCGGGGAAGGTGTGCACGAAGCAGGGAATACTGTCCAGAATAAACGTACCTGCGAGCATTCGGCCATGAAAACAATAGAAATAAACACCCCTTCTCCTGTTCCTATTCTTTTCCCCTCCATGGAAACCTAATTTCAGCCACCCTCCCCCCAACGAAAAACGGTATATTTTTGGGGTGAAATCCGACCGTCCTTTGAGATCTCCCTGAGACGTGCACCAGTGAGCTTCAACGGCTGAACCCCTGAATGACAATGACACATTTCGGTAGCTATACCCTACCTGACACTTCTTTCCTCCCTCTTCCCTTGTCTTACCCTTTTCTTCCCCAGATTCCCTAACCAACGCATATTCAGCTGTGGTTATTTCAATAAAATTGCATTTTGTTGATTTGTTACTGTAAACCCCCTGTGTCTTGTTGGTTATTTTGCACCAAAAAATCATCCGTCACCCGTTCATTCGGGCAGACCTCGACACCCCCGAGCCCAGAGCCTCCCCGGGGCCGAGGGCTCCGCAGGGCTTGGCCAGCACTGCCCAGTCCAGCTCGGGAGGTGCTGCTCCCACCCCTGGCTGCCAGACCAGATGGATGGGCAGAGCTGCCTGCCAGCCCTGCTGCCAAGGCAGAGTGAGAAAAAATTTGGATAATAAAAGCTGGAATAAGGAGATGCCTTGGAGAGGGCGCTGGAATATCGCTTTGCCAAGCTTCAATTTAAAGCCTTGTTTCTATAGCTAACGCAGTCGTAAGGGACATTAGGCTAATTTCTGTCAAGAGAACTTGTCAACACTGCAGTATTTAAGATAGACACTAAAGATGTGTTTTATCTCACAGATAGATCACTGGGAAAGGAAGGAGCTGTGTCACACTTGGTTCACAGGAAAATAAATTGATGTTCTCCCTGGGCCTAATTCGTGGATGCTGTTTTATAACACCACATGCACGAGCAGCCTCCCATTTTATCAGTGTGCAGCTGAGATTGGTGCCAAATCCACTAGAAAGTGGAGTTAGATACAGGAACCCACAGGGACATGCTTCAAATGGGCACCCAAGGACACAGAGCTGGGCATTTTCCAACCACAGAGTATCTGAAACATTGGGCCATGTCCTGAAGGGTCAGGTCCTTCTACTGATGGTGCTCACCAGCTGCGCCATAGTTGGTAGGGGGGCTTTCAGGGCCAAGGGGAGAAAACTGGGGATAGAAGAAAAGAACTGTCTTGGCTTCCTCAGGACCAGCAGCAGGAACTCACCTGGCCTGGTTTTTAGAGATGCTCCATTGTGAGTCAATAGAAAGCAAAGAAAAGAGAGGCTGTACCCTGAAGCTTCAGGAGAAGTGTTGCAAGCTCCTGCTCCCATCATACCCCACTCTGAGGAACTAAAACATTCCCAGGAGTCCGAGTATATTAAGGCTGGCATGGCTCCACATGTCCCACGTGCCAGCCTTGGAGCTGGGTTTGAGACATGCCCAAGATAATGCTGGTGCCACGGCACAAAGTCTTGTCCCAGACTTGCAGCTTCTGCAGTGGAAAGTTGAAAATGCCCTTTTATTTGCAGTTGTTACACGGAAATAACAGCCATGCAACCTTGTCCCAGCCTTGGAACAGAAATCAGCTTGCAGAGGAAGCCTGAGGGAGCGCGACCCTGAGCTGCAGGCTCGAGGGCAGGAGGGTGGCTCTGCTCTGCCATGGATTCTGCCCTTGCAGAAGAACTAAATCACTACATCAGCCAGAAATGTCCCTCGGGAAGGAAATCCTCTCAAAGACAAATCAATAACTCAGTGTAATTTTAGTATGCAGCCAGGAGAATTTACATTGCCAGGAAGGCTGAGAGCTCTGCCACAGTGACAGAGGCAACAGCATCATCAAACAGGCCTGCAGCAGACCCTGCACAGAGCACGGGCTCTGGGTGTTCACTGCCAAGCCACGAGGCTGGGCTCTGCATTTTGGGACCCCACAGACCCAAATCACAGGGACAGCAGCAGGGATGTGGTCCAGCCAAACTCCCTTGGGACAAACCCACCTTTCCCTTTTCTCCTCTGCGGCAGCAAGGCTGCAGTCATGGCAGTGCTGGCAAACACTCCAGATCCTGCAGGGTGAGACACACAAAGCTCAGCTAAACCAGGCTCAGGAGCAGAGGGGGAGTGCTCCAGCCACAGCCCCCATCCCTGGCCAGGGGTTCCCACCAGCCAAGCCACCCACGAAACAGCACAACAAGGATGTGCTGCAGCCCCCAGTGATTAATGAGACTGCAATTTACATAATTATATTAATGCTAAGTACACTTGGAGCAGTAAGTTCAAGGGAAGTGATGACACTGTAGAGGACAGTTCAACACTGAGCAGTAACTCCAGCAGAAAGGGAGAAAAAAAAAGCCCCTAATTATTCAGTAGCTCTTCTCCCAGATTCTCAGGGTCAGCTTGGAGGAGAAGGTGGCCTGAATTATATTTTCATTTCCAGAACATCAACAGAATTGCTAAGTGAGTTCCAGCGGCAGTGTCAGAGCCTGCCCATTGTTATGGGTGCCAGCCCTGTCCCCTCCCTGGCTCGGCAGGGCCAGGCAGGGCTGGGCTGCCGTGTCCCTGCCAGTGCTGCCACCACTGAGCCCTGCTATCCTGGGGACACAGAACCAGCTCCTGTGCCAGTGCCTGTCCTGGTCCCCAGCACGGACAGACAAACTGCAACAACCAATTCCTCAGGAGCCAGGTGTAGCCTCCAGGTCTGAAGGTGCAGGAGCCTGTCCAGGATAAGCCTGAGGAGCAAACAGCCCAGTCCAGCCAGCAGACGTTTGTGCACAGCCAGCCCTCTCCAGAGTGCCTGTTGGCACAGTCACAGCCCCTGGCAGATGTGGAGCCTGTGCCAGGGCATGCAGAGCTGGGAAGGACTGTGCCCACACACACACAGAGCTCTTCCCCTGTACACCCACCTGGAGCCATGGACGCATTTTGGAGCACCCGTGCTGGCCACAGTCCTGTCACTCCTCACAGGTTCCTCTGGTGCCAACAAGCTCTCACACAGATTGTGCCATCAGTGCTGATGTGCTCCAAGAGCCTCAGTCTGCAAATCCAGCTTTACAGCAGTTACCAATGCACACTGGGCTTCTGCATTGCTTCATTGAGACTTGAACCTTTACAGGGGCCTGGAGTGCCAGGACACAGGGAATGGCTTCCACTGCCAGAGGGCAGGGATGGATGGCATATTGGGAATCAGGAATTGTTCCCTGGGAGGGTTGGCAGGCCCTGGCACAGGGTGCCCAGAGCAGCTGGGGCTGCCCCTGGATCCCTGGCAGTGCCCAGGGCCAGGCTGGACACTGGGGCTTGGAGCAGCCTGGGATGGTGGAAGGTGTCCCTGCCATGGCAGGGGATTGGAATTGGATGAGTTCAAGGCTCCCTTCCAACCCAAACCATTCTGGGATCCAATGACTCTGCACCTCTGAAATGCTGAGATCTGCCTGCAGAGCTGCCCCAAGGGCCAAGGTCAGTGCTGGAAGCTAAAGGTGCATTATGACCACCCCACACAAAGCCAGGACAATGACTTGTTTTGCTCCTACAACACATAACACGAAGCTGCCTGAAAAGCCAGGGCAGAAGAACTCTGCAAAGATTACACAAAAGAGGAGACCCCACAAGCCTCATGTGACCCCTGTGTCTGATTGAAAACCAAACTGATTTAAATGAGAAGTCACAAGATTGGTGTCTCAGGATTGCACTCAGAGCTCTCCTGGTGCCTTCCACGCTCAGCAGCCGCATCCAGCAACAGGGAACATGCAGAAGGCAACTCAGTGATGATTAGGAAGACACATATGAAGTTATCCACCACAGAACAACCTGTGTGCACCTACATGTCCTGCAGTACAATCAGAAATCAATAACAAGATGCAGAAACCCTCAACCACTCAGTAAAATATGAAGAACAATTGTAATATTGATTTTAAAAGCACCACTGTAAAGACAGTTGAGAAGAAGCCTGAGAAAGCAAAGCAAAATGCCTGAATTGAAACTTTTTTTTTTCCCTCAGAAAGACATTAATAATGGATTTTAAATGCAAGAAGAAAAACTGAAACCCACACCAGATTGTCCTGGTAATAACAGCTTTCTGCAAAGCACAGCTATTAATGTAACAGGGACGTCCATCAATCAAGCACACAGAAAGTACTTTGAGAGCTAAAAAATGAGCATGCAAACATCTGCATTTGGCAACTTAAATTTTGCCTTTAAGCATAAGGAACATAATAAATTATCAGGAGGTTGGGCTTGAACTTGTTTTCCTCCATCCTGCACCTAAAATGCTGAGGATAAGGATGAAGGTACACAAACATGCTGCTGCTGAGATTTGTCATGACAAAAAGTGGGCGAAAGGAGCACAATTTCATTTGTGTTTTCATTTGAGAACACTGGTGCAAGAGGACACCAAGCAGGGGTGTAGCATCTCCCTGTGTGCAGTTCAGGGAGCTCCTGTGAACCCTTTTCCACCTCCAGCATCCTCAGCACATCCAAGACTGCTGGGGTGGTCCCACAGTGGAGTGACAAATGTGCCAGTGTGCTCCAACATGCCCATGGCTCCCTCCTCGCCCAGCTCCTTCCCTGCTCCCCGTGGAGCTGTGGTGATTTTGGCAGCTCCTCAGTCCCTCAGTGTTCTCTTCAACCATCACATCACACCTGGGGTCCATCCACGCAGCCAAGCACTGCCTGGGGTGTCCCAGCAATCCCAGAAAAGCTGGATTGGCACGAGGGGAATGGCTGCAGAAAGCAGCTGGGGTGTCCCCACGCCTCCAGTGTCTCCCCCCTTGTAAAATACAGCAGGTCAGAGCAAGTGCTGGAGATAATGAACACAATTTATGGATTCCAGCACAGGAGGCTGCAGGCATGGCTGCAACCAAGTCTTAATAAATTCTGAGGAGTGACACCATAAAATGGCATTTTGTAAGGCTGTATTTATTGTCTCCCCATGCTTCCGTCTCCAAGGTGCCACGTTACACTTAATAACAGTTTTCTCCCCAGCTGCCAGTGCTGCAAACCCTGACAGGCTAATGGCTGGGCCAGCCCTCCCCAAACACACACATCTCACCCAGTACACAGCTTCCATGGCAGGAACAGGCAAAAAGGATTAAACCAGTGCTGCCCAGCTGCTGCCCAGCCTGTCCCCTCCGTGCTGGCTCTGCAGGGCTCCCTGCCATGCAGCGGGACAGGAGTTCTGTCCCTGGAAGTGATGCAGAGGAGGAGCAGCTGCTGTTGGGTGGTACCTGCATGCCCAGTGTCCTGCTGGGACAGGAGCATCCCTGCCCTGCCCTGCTGGGAACACCAAGGCCCTGCCAGCAGAGCAGCCCTACCTGAAACTGCTGCCTGCTGACATAGCAAGCTCTGGGCAAGGCACCAGCACAGCCCTGGGGGGAACCATGGGGAACCAGGGATCCTTATGGAGAACCAGAGATCCTCATGGAAGACCATGGAGAGCCAGAGATCCTCGTGGAAAACCATGGAGAACCAGAGATCCTCAAGGAGAACCATAGAAAACCAGAGGACCCCTGGTTCCTGGTGCCAGAAGGGCAGGAAACCTCCCCATTCAGCATTCCCACCTCCCCTACCACTGCAGTGTGCACTTCCATGGTTCCATATTTAGCTTTTGGGCCACGCATACCGTTTTTCTGGAGCATAATCTCCACTGAGTTTCTTGTTCTCTCTGCTGGTGTAGTGTTCTAAGCCTGCAAGAAAATCACTTTGAGCTTCAGGCAGTACCGTAGGTGTGGATGAACACTTGACAAGTATAAAGATGCTGCTGTTCCATCCCTGCCTGTATCACCTGCACTGCAGAAGGCACAAAAAAAATCATGTGAACCATCTTTAGTTCTCTTCAGAATACAAAAAGGTAACAAAAATGCCCAAACTCACATATATCAGTTTATCAAGTACAGCAAGCCGTACAAACAGGAGTGCAGGTGTGTTTGGCACTCGCAGTGGATGGAGCTGAGTGTGAACATCTCCTCACCCAGTGTCCCCCCCTCTGGCCTCCATGTCCCTCCCCTCTTTCCAGCTGACAGCCACCAGCTCTCCTCAGCAGCCTGGCTCTGCTCCTCCTCCAGGACAAGTCCTTTCCCCTTCAGAAAGCAAACCAAAGGTTTAGAGAGGTTTAGAGAGCATCTGAAGAGATCAGTGTGTGGAAGGATGATGAAACAGGAGTCAAGTGAAAGCCCCTTGGCTTCTCTTCCAGCAAAGGCTTTGCCCTCATGGGCCCCCTTCCCTGCAGCCTGTGGCTCCTGGCTCCAGCCCTCTGGACCCGCAGCTCCCCAGCAGCTCAGACATTTCCTGCTGCCTCTTTTCAGAGGAGCCCTTTCTGTGCTTGCCCTGCTCAGACTGCAGCTATGTTAGTGGGGCAGCAGTCAGCACCACCACCAGGGCTTGCAGCCCTCTGTGAAGCCCCCGTGAGATTTTCTGTCTCAAAAAAGGCACTGCCAGACAGTCCCAGATAGCTGAGCCTGGAAACACCTCTGGGATCAACCCCTGCTCCAGCAGTGTCCCCTCCAGCCCTAGGGCTGTGCTCAGGTGGGTCTGGGATGTCCCAGGACTCCATCACCTCTCTTGTGGAGATGGCCTGCTCCAGCCACCCTGCAGTAACCATTTTTCTGTGTTTAAGCAGTGTTTTCTGTATGTTTTGCTGCTGGGATGGCAGCACAGCCAGTGGGGCAGCAGCCACTCATCCAGCATTTCCTCAGACAGTCTATAAATACCTGCACTCCACCTGTAAAACCCATCACCATGTGCACCCCCCTTACAGCTCCAGCTAATCCAGATACAGCCAGGGATAACAATTTTTTTGTGTATTATCTGGTGAAGAACAGACAGATAACTGTAATTAGTAGCACCCTGGTTAGGTGAAATGATAGTGTAATTAATGAAGATCAGGTAGGCTTTGTTTCAGATAAGGAAAGCAGCAGATTCTATCAAAATGTAAATGCAGCTCAAAATCCAGCCTCAGTGATCACTTAGAAGTGCTTTTAGAAACACCACCAGCCTGAGATGCAGAGGTTTTGCTTGGGCTGACTGACACATCCTGAAAATAAACCCTGGTCCAGGGCTAACATGTAAGTTGTTGATTAGATCTATTTATTCACACCCCGCAGTGATGGGGGAGACTTGCAGCTCCCTGCTCCTCCTCTGGCTTTGCAGGATCACTGGTACATTCCTGTTATTGCTGCTTGCAAGGACTCTGCAACCCCTGGAGCTCTCCAGCAGCGGAACAGCAGCAATTCCAAGTGACAGGCTGCACACATCAATTCTGTATTCACATAACATCCTGTTGCAAGTGAATGACCCAAGCAAAACTTCCTGCAGTCTGAAGGATCAGGCAGAAAAATCAGGAGAGAGGAGCCTGAGTCTTTTCAATCAGAAATGTTGTCCCTCATTAGAATTTCCAACACCACCACCCTTACTCCTTCCAAAATGTAAACACATAATAAAAAATTAAACGTTAATCTGGCATGGAAGAGTTCTTTCAATAAATGGGAATTAGCTGTACAAAACATCAGGACAGACCCAAGGAGATTACATTTCCTTCCCCAGCTTTTGCTGGTAAAGCAGGGCTGGAAAAACAGAGCCATATTTATTTTTTAGCTAGGAAGCTTCCTCAGGATGCCAAAGGAAGCAGCTTCAGTAAAGCAGAGCCATTTATCTCAGTGTGCGTTCAAGTAAAAACAAATGCAAAACTAGCTTCTAGACCTCAAGGAGCATCAAATACCTTTTTAATTTATGTCCCAAATTCCCTGCAGATTCTGAAATGAACAGAGGGCAGGGTTCAGAGAAAATGCCTCGCTCAGTCAAGACAGCTGGATGGATATTCTGAGTTTTCCTCAGAGGAGAAGGTGCTTTTGCACCAGAATGGAGCAGGCACAGCACACGGCTCTGGAAGGATCTGTGGAAAAAGCAGACCTGTTGCATGTGTGACCCTATAAATAAATGTGTGGAAAACTGAATAACTTAGGAAAGAAAAAGGAGAAAAAAAAAAGAAACTGGAGCCCCATCTGAGCAAGAGGACAATTTGCAGGCAAGAGCTGTGAAGGAGCAAGTGAAATATTCCTCACAGGAGCCATCTGACTGTGCTGACTGCTGAAAACCCTCTGGCCTTGTCCCTGCCCACCCAGAATCAGCTCTGTGGAAGTTTCAGTAAGTCAGGCCTTAACCCATGGGGGAAACTGCAGGGAGGAAGGGCCTGAGCAAGACCATGGAAAACACTCCCTAATTATGGAAAAAGATAATGCTGCAAAACTATAGTTAAGGGATGTATATGATGCAGACTGAACAGCAAGGAAAAACCAGGGATTAGCCCCTAGAGCCAAGTTCTTTTGTAACAACTGCCACACACATCCCAAGGCCCAAATCCAGCATCTCCTGGAGCATATGGCCACAAGTATCCTGGGAAAAGGGCTCAGAAATGGTCATCCTGGCCACAGGCTCAGACACCTGTGCTCCAGCAAACCTTCAGTCAGGGCAGGGTCTGGGTACAGAGACAGCAATGCCAAAGGGACAGATGTGGAAGGAGGTGGAAAGATGGTGCAACCCCTCAGGGCTGGGGCTGCCTCCTTCACCACCAGCAAATGACAGCAAACACAGGAGAGTGGGCTGAACACACAATGTCTGCAAGATATCTATAGAACAGGGCCGAATTTATGACATTACAGAATAAAGTTGACAAATTTAGGACAAAAAAATCTCTGCAGGAATGCCTGACCCCAGAGCTGCCAGCCTCTCCCAGAGCGTGTGGTCAGTCACATCCTGCAGCAAAAACCAAACACTGCAGTGCCTGCAGTGCCTGTCCCACACAAGATCACACATTTGAAGCCTGAGGCAGTTGCTGTGATTATGTTTGATCAAACCTTCATAACTGTTTCAGTAACCCTGGGACCCAAGTCCCATGTTTTGAAAGCATATTCCCCCAGGAATTTCCCATTTCCCAAGGAAAATGTTGGAGCTTTGGGCCTGCTGTGGCTTGCTGGCTTTGGAAAGAGGAGAGATGCTAGCCAGACTGGAAATTCAAGATAACCAAGGCTGGAGGCACTGCCAAAACATTTCAGAGGAGGGAAAACATTTTTTTTCCAAAGCACTGTTACAAGCTTGAAATAATTGTGCAGACTGTTAGATAAAGAGAGAGATAAAAATAGGTCTGTTATTAAATACCTCTTCTTTAATGAGGTTCATCCTTCTAAACAGCCACTCGAAGGTTATTGGAGCTATTGCAGCAAATCCAGCCTACTTGCACATAAAAACCAGAGCAAGGTATTCCTCATCACCCAGCACACATTTGAGCACCTCTCAGCAGCTCACAGGCTCACGGCATACCCAGCTTGGCAGGGAGGAGATAAAAGCAAGGAATGAGAGATGTCTTCCCTGGGAAACAGTCTCTCTTCCTTCAAAGCACTTTTCCCCCACCAAACAATGTACATTTAACCATGGGAATGGCTCCCACTGCTGATGTCTGCTGCTATTACACCACCAGCAGCCTGAGCATCATTAAAGTGAAGTTTGAAATTATTCTGAAAGCTGCAGCTTAACCTCCTCCTGTTGCACTAAAACCACTGCTTGACTCTCAGCACCTCATCCCCTGGTTTATGGCCACTCCTGACCACCTGGAATACCCTGCAGGGCTCAGAATTCCACAAACCACTAGCAGGAGTCATGGCTTGGCTCATGGAAACACAGCCCTGCACCCTTGTTTTGGCAGTGCCCACAGCCTAGCCCATGGCTCTGTGTTACAGAAGCTCAGATTTTATTCTGGCTGCTCGGAAGCACAGTTAGTTTTTGGCAGAAGGAGCATCCCTGCCAAAGTCTTTTGTAACCAGTTTGAAACCAGAACATCATGGCCAGCAAGGGACAGGACTGACCTGACACACCAAAAACCCACCCCAAGCCCACTCTGCTCCTAAACCTGAGCAAGCATTGTAGGGCTTTTCCTCACCACACCAGTGCTGCCAGGACACTGCCACTTCTGCAAATGACAGAAGTTTTACCTGCATTTGGGGGGCAAAAGCTGGCTCCCAATTAATGGAATTGGGGGTCCCAATTCTGTACAGAAATGCTGAAACCAAGCCGCAGGGCAGGACATTTGTGCTGTGATTCCCTGCCCAGAGCTGGCATCCTTCAAACACATCCTCCTGCTGGAGCAGGGGGCTGGGAACCCCTGTCTGCTCACTGTCCCAGCATCTCCTGAGCCCCAGTCCTGTCCTCTCACCAACAGCTGGAGGGAAACATCACCATCCCTCTTACCCAGACCAGGACCAGGGCATGGAGGGTGTGCTTGGTGAGCCCCATCTGCCTGGCACTGCCCCACACGCCGGGCAGGAGCAGCACCTGGAGCTTCAGCCCTGGCACTTCTGCCAAGGACTTGGAATTAGGCACAAGTGTGGACACTGTGCTGCCTGTGATGTGAGGATGAGGGGCAAAGGGAAGCTCACAAGGGTAGGAAGCTGAGAGAGGAGCCCATGAAGGCAGCTGGCAATAAAAAGGACAGGCAGGAGATAAATTAAGGAGATGGAAAGCCTCCTATGCTAGAAATCAGATTGAAAACAAGTAGAGGGAGAACTACCAGGGACCATAACTCAGCTTCCAAGCACTGAACATTTGCTCTCAAGTCAGCCTGGCCTTTCCTACCTGCTGGAATCATCCTCCAGCTCTCCTGTTGCTGGCCAGACAAGATTATAACAACTCCAGAGTCGAGATTCCTCCCATCTGCACATCACTAACAAGTCGTTTTATAAAGAAACGTGGAGAAGAAGCATTTCATCTAGTATAGATGAGGTTTTTAAAATTCCATTTGCCTTCCCTCTGTATGCAAAACCGTGCTGATCTGATGAGGCTTCTATTTCCTGGATTAGACATGTCAAACTTTGCAAAAACGAGCATACCCTGGTGGTTTCACTCTGTATTTCACAGCCCTCTCTTGACTGTGCTGCCATAAATATTTCAGAGACCTGCCCACCACTGTCTCAGTTAGGTCTGGGTCAGTGAGAAGCCAATGGTTTGGACAGTGATGAATTCAGCAGAGCAATTAGCAAGAGTTGTTGCAGCTTAGGACATCCCAGCGAGCAGCAGGAGCAGACAAGGTGTGAGGGGACCCTCAGCAGCAGCCAGGTCACCCCCACGGGCTGTGGCACAGGCCTGGCACAGATCATGCTGCCTCCTGCCTCCCCTGCCTCAGGAACCTCCTGTCAGCCAAATCAGTGCTGCCTCATTTGGCCACTGGAATCCCCTGGAGGACAGACTGGCAGTGAAACTGGGCCGAGGTACTGCCCATCCTCAGCCCTGTCCTTGCACAACAAGCCCTTCAAAGCAGCCCTGAAAACGCCTCCCTGCCGTGGCTGCCTGCAGAACTGGGCTCCCACAGGTGTAAAACCTTGTTTGAGCAGCAAATGAGACGGGAGAAGATCTGTGACAAGCAGGAGCAGCAAAGGCAGCCTGAGGATCCTTGGGAGCTGCAGCCATGGATATTTAAATGCCAAGCAATGTATCACTGGCTCCCTGTTGAACATGAGATGGTTTCATCTTTGCAGAAGCAGCACCAACAGCATGCTCACATCAGCTTCACTCTGGCAGCCTGACCAGCAGCAGCAGCTGTGGCTCCTTGGTTTTTAACTGGGAAATCATTGGGCACTGCAGAAAATTACTCTGGGCAGCACAAACAGTGGGGAGTCACTGCAGGTTCAGCTCTACAAGGCAGAGCTTTAACCACAGCTGAAGGTGCAGGCCAGCTGAGCTCCCTGCTCTGCCCTGAGACATCCATCCAAAGCCCAGAGAGATCCACGCTGCACCATGCCAGTCACAGTGCCAGGCTCTGCTCCCATCCCTCCAGTCTGCAGGGAGCTGCTCTGCAGCAAAGGCAGCCTCTGTGCCCCACTGCCACCTCTCTGCAGAGCAATCTGTAAATATTTTGATATTTGAGCAGTGGAGGTTCTCACTTGTCCATCTGGATTGGAAACTGGACTCATTAACTCCCAACTGTCAGCTGGAAAAGCTGCCAGAGGGTTTCTGCCACATTAGGGAGCAGCAAAGGACTGCTGCCACGGGGATGGGCAGAGCAGAGCCTTGTGCAGCCCCAGCTCTCCACTTATCACTGCTGGGGGGCGATTAATGCCCTTTTCCTTTCCCAATTAAACCCCTGCCTCTAATATCCTTGCTCTGAATCTTCACAGCAAACTCTCCCCAGAGGCGCCACTGCTGCGTGGAAAATTTCCCACCACTGCTGGGTGGAAAATCTGCTGCTCAGTGATACAACTAGATGGCCAGAGAAATCCAAATTCCAATCATCATTAGGAATGCTGAACAAAATTTTGGGAAATTTGGTGCCCAAATAACAAAAGTAAAATATGTTCCAGCTCCCAAGGGTACTGTCACATGGAGAAAGTGTATTCTGAAAGAAAAAAGACTGCAGAGGAAGCACAACTTCAAACAAACTCTGTTACCTGACCATGAGGAGTCAGAGCAGGGGTGTGAACCTTCATTCAGAGGAAACAGCAATCCCACTCACTAAACCCCAAAAAACCTCCAGGTTCCTGTGGACTCCAACCATGGACAGAAGGAAAAGCCCCACAGATGATGCCCAAAAGTCTAAGAGCAGAGGTGCTGGAAGCCTCTCTGGGGCACACATCTCCCTTCAGTTTGAGCCTGCACCTGGTGCATTATTTAGTGCCAAGTGAGAAAGAAGCAATGCCTAACCAAGTGTTAAAGGGCTTTGGGAAGTTTCACCAACCTTTCCAGAGCTGTCAGCTCCGGCTGCCTGGCAGAAGAGACAACTGATCTTGCTTCCAGACTACAGGCAGCACAGCTCTTAGGGCAACTGTCTCTCTGTGTTTGCATCCAGCCACCTCCAGCAGCTTGAAGTGTGCTCATAGCGCAAGGAAGCACTTGATCAAAATCCAGCTCACACTGTAGACAGCGAGGAACCACCGCCCAAAGCATTACAGACACAACAACAATCGAATTTGGGGAGGGATTTGACAGGTTACAGGTTGATGACACTGCTGCAGTCCCGGTGGAAATGTGGATTGATGCAATTAGCAACAGGGAACTGGAAACTCAGCAGAGGAAAACTGGGAACACATCTATAAAAGATGAGCTGCTGCACCATTGTAGAGAAGCACAAAATCCTGCGTGAGCTCAGAACAGGAACAAGTTGAAAGAGGAGTGAGATAGGGGAAACGCAGCTCCAAGCTCCCTCCCAGTGCTCAGAACTGTAGATCCAAATTCTAAATTCAAACACTTGAATTTGCTTCCCCCAGAGAGACTGGCCTAGTTTGCCACAGGCATACAACGGGAGAGGGAGTGGGGGTGTCCTGGAGACATGGGCAGCAG
This sequence comes from Melospiza melodia melodia, assembly GCF_035770615.1. Lineage (NCBI taxonomy): Eukaryota > Metazoa > Chordata > Aves > Passeriformes > Passerellidae > Melospiza > Melospiza melodia. The sequence goes on from NC_086200.1 coordinate 9,097,765, forward strand.
CAGGCAAACCCTGAGCCCAGCCAGGCTCTGCTCAGCTGCCAGTGAGTGCAGCCACATGGAAAACATGGCAAGATGCAGAACCAGTGGGATGGACACTCTGCCGAGTTGCGTGGCTCTGCTGCAGCACCAAAAGGTGAATCCCTGTGCAGCCACAGCAGCAGCTGTGCCAGTCAGCTCCCTGCCAGCCAGAGCTGTGCTCACACTGGGAAAATGTGGCCAGAGGCTACAGGGATGGGCTCATGCTGGCAGGAGGGCCCCAGCCTTGGCTAACACGTGCTGAAGGTGTCAGTGCCAGTCCTCACAGGGATTTCACTGCAGAAGAACCCCAGGAGACAGAAACCCAGGCTGGCAGCAGGAGACCAAGGCCGGCTCCTCTTTGTGCCACGTTCCCAGTGCTGGGGTCTGTAGCAGTCAGAACATGAGGCAGGACACCATTTAAGTCTTTACAAGAGTAACCAAAATTACTCTCCTCTGTGAATACTGACAAGCTCCCCACTTCTACAAGCCCTTCACTGCATGTGCCCAACATGGAATAACTACAAAAATGAAGCGGAATAAGGCACCCGAGCAGTGGAGAAGGTGCTCGTGAACAAACCCTGCAATGAGGTTTCTAATGATTGTACATACATGTTCTGCTCCAGCAAAGCTGGTGGGGATCTGCCAGGCTGAATAATGAGCAGGGACACCACACGCCTTCCATACATAATGGTACAGAAATGGAATATAAGTATATACTGCAGCTCTGTGGAACGCAGGGGCTTTTTTAGCCATTTACGTTATACAAAGATTTACATTTGGAAAAGTCATTCTGCTATATCTGGCAGAAATTTCAAGACAAACGGAACCCATACTTATTCTTTCAATGATAATACTGAGCACAGGATAAAGCTCTTAAATTCAGAGCACATTATAAAAATTAATTACTACTTAGTTCACCCTTGTGAGGTGGGAAGGTATTACACCTGCATATACATGAGGACACCAAAGCACAAGTGGATTAAACAGCTTGTTCAGGATCCCAGAGACAGGCTAATTGTTGAAATATGTATGCACATGTGCATCTGTGTGTGTTTGAATGGGTTTGGCCCCTCCAGAGCCTTCTCAGCACACAGAGGCCAAGCTGCTCTGCTGGGCTCCTCTCACCACAGAGTCCCAGGCATGTCTAATGAAAGACACCAACCCAAAGAAAGGGAAGAGATTTTTTGTGGTTGCACAGATGGAAATAAAAGCTAGCTTTCAAACAGGCGAGGAACAGAAAAGCCATTGTTAAAAAGCTGTGCAGTGCTCCAGTGACAGCTCCTAATCAGCTTGCCACTGAGCAGCGTCACACCAGAGCACAGCAGACCTGGGAATCCACGTGCCAACAAACGTTATAAAACCTGGCCCTTGACAAATGAAGAGAGAAAGGGCTGTGGAGCCAGTGACAGAGACAGCCCCCCACCCACAGGGGGCTGGCAGCCCACTCCTCCTGCTCCAGTGACCTGAAAGCCCTGGAGCAACCTCTCCCCTCCTTGGACGCTTTGCTCACCACCTCCAGTCCCTGCACTGGGTCACGAGTCCTCCTCTCTGTGTGAGCACCAGCAAAAGCACACATTGTCATGGGAACAAACAGCTCTTGGAGCGTCTGCAAGGCTCCTGTCAGTGCCGGCAGGTGGGTTCCAGAGGCATGCTATAATTAGCAGTTACCTGGACGCAGGGTTTGCTACTGATCCGTGGGGTAAAACACTTCCAGGTCTTCAGGATCAGCGTCAGCCTCTGTCCCCAGCTCCTTCCCACTGTCATCTTTTATGTCGCTCTCTTCTATTTTTGTAAGGGCAAACTCCTTTTGGAGAGAAGAGATTCAGCTCATTAGCAATTGGATCTGGGTAATTTAGTGCTGGCTGAGAATACAAAATTTTTTCCCTCACCAGCAGATTTTTTTTTTTTTTGACATCTGAGATTCTTTCCACATGGTTAAATTTAGATTTAAAGTATATTAAAGGTTAAACATGCATAACTAGCATGACATTTGTGCTGAACAAAGCAACGCAGCTTATTTCCTATTCCAGAGCAGGTTGCAGGTTTCAAACCAGCTCTCACAGAGCCTTACCTGTATTTCCTCCTGTCAGAGGCAGGAGCCCTGGCTATTATTAGGGCTATATAACATTGTAAGACCCCATTTTCCCTTGCCTAAAAATATGTCAAACTTTTAACTTTTTCAGCTGAAATTTTCCACACAAGTGGAATGCCTCAAGGCTTGTTGGTTGGTTTGGGGTTTGGTGCGTTTTTTTCGGTTTTGTTGGGTTGTTTTTATTTTTTCTTTTTCTTAAATGCACTTATTTCAGGCTTGGAGAAGATTTCAGCTAAAATAGTTCAGCTGTTTCCAAAATAGGACACGGGAAAAAACACACTGAGCTGCCCACATGATACAAATGTGAGGATCCTCTTCTCCACCCTCTTCCAGTGTTCTCCAAGGCTTTTAAAACAATGAGGCAGGGATTTAATCACCACCTCCATGGCAAGCGCAAAACGAGGCTGGCAGAGGTGTGGGAGAGCAGCCAGCACGAGCGGCTCGATGTTACACCAAGGGAAGAACAGCAGGGAAAAAAATCCTTGCTGTGAGGGAAACCTTGGTGTTCAATGGAAAGCCTCCCTAGGGAGCTGGTGGGAGTCACAAAAAACTCTGGAGAGTGCACAGAAATGACCTGTACTCTCACACCTGGCACTGATTCTGGGTCTGGGCTGTTCTGGTTCCAGTAGGAACAGATGAACTGGTCCAGGCTCATCATCCCCACAGCTCAGTGCCTGCTGAAGGGAATATTTTCAGCTTCTGAGATCACCAATTCAGTCACCACTGAGGAATTTGAGTTAACCACCCTACAAGGAACGATTAGTCCTAATTGTTGGCAATTAAGATGGAGTTACAGTTCACTTCATGAAGTGTTTGGTTCTTAATCCTTAGGATGTTTTCACTGGGAAAAATGTAAGTAAATTCAGAGGTTAACTGGGAAATTCTGGGACACATTCTGCCTTCAGTTCTTCCACTCTTTGGGAAAAAATGCATGCACATTTTCTGTCAGAGTTTGGATGCTCTGCATATAAATATCTGTTTCCAGCCTAGAAGAGTCTTTCTGAGCAACAGAAATGTCAACCTGAGCAAAACACGCAGAGTAGCAACAACAGTGTGGATGTGGCACTTGGGGACGTGGGCTGTGGTGGCCTTGGCAGCACTGGGTTAAAGGCTGTACTCAATGATCACAAAGGTCTCTCCCAACCTACACAATTGCACAATTCCATGATTGTGGTAGCACACAAAGAAGGCTGACAAACCCATAGAATGTTTTTATTTCAGCTATGGAAAGCGACTGCGATTTCAGAAATGCACGAGGAACCAGATCTTAACTCCTGCTTTTGCTGAGTGCATCAGGGGCTTGGAATTGTTTAAATTGTAACAAATGGTTAAAGCTCAGGAACAATCACAGCCATAAAAGCCCAGGTTCTGCAGATGAAAATCAATGTTACCATTTTCTGAGCCAAGACTCAACAGGACTAAAAAAGAGTGAGTGGAGCAGTTATTACTTAACTGATTTCCACAGCTCTGTGATTATCCAAGAGGGAGTTAGTGATACAGGCTATTGTAAATTTACCACCAGGCCTCCCAGTGCTGGATCTGTTCAAACACATAACGGAGACAGCTGATGTTTACCAGCTCTGCTCAGGAAAAGTGTGGGGTTTAAACGCTCAGTAAGGATAAAAGGATGTGACTTGGTTCATTTAAGTGCTGCTGTCACTGCCTGGCCACAGTTGCTTTGCAATACCCCATTTTCATTAGCATTTCTAGCAAAAACGGGCAGCACCACACAAGCGATTCTTCATTTACACAGAAATCAGCAGAACCCTTTCTGGTTTGTTTTCATAATTCAAGCAGGAGAAAGACATTTCCTAAAGAATAATGGGCATTTCCTTAAAGGCAAAAATCATCTGTGTTTTATCAGTCTGAAGTCAAGTGGAGCAGCCAAAACTTACAGACACTCTCTGTCCCAGGCTGGAGCAGGAGAGGAGCACAGAGCCCAGCAGCAGCAGCAGGCTGACCCTGGAGGTGCTGGAGAGGAGCCTGGCCCAAGGAGACATTGCCACCAGCCTGAAATGCAAAGCAAAACAAACCCAACAGTATTTTTTTTTCCATTTTTGCAGGTTTCAGGACTCTTTACACAACACTTTGCCACACAGCGTGGGATCAGGGGTGTGACATGGCAGGAGGCACAACACCTCGAGGTGTGAGCACAGGGACTCGTGGGGCTCACTGCTAATGGGGTTTGTGACAGGAAATGCCAAGAACTCATACTGACCCCACAGGGGATGATATCTCTCCTGGAAAATATGAGGAGACCTGCAAGACTTGTTTAAAATCTCTGTGTCAGTGCCATGGATGACAACTGGAGGGAAAAATAAAAAGCTGTGCAATCCCTAGGTGAAGGCTTTTTATGCCTGTGCCTCATTTTAAGCACTGAAGTAGCTGCGTTAATTCAAATTAAACAAAACAACCAGCTGTCCAAGGAGCAGGGGTTCATCTAATCCATATGTAGGTTTTTCTTGAGGAAAACAACATTTTGCAGAGGTCAGCAAGGTTTACTCAGTGGTTCCTACAGCACAAGGCTTTCCCTGCTGCTCAGAGCAGAGGCTCAGCCCAGCCATGGGGCCAGGAGCTGGCTCTGACCATGCTCAGGTGTTCCAGGGAGCAGAGCCATGGCACAGACCCACTCTGATGGGGCACAGAGCCACCCTGATGGAGCACAGAGCCACCCTAATGGGGTACAGAGCCACCCTGATGGGTATAGAGTCACCCTGATGGGGCACAGAGCCACCCTGATGGGGCACAGAGCCACCCTGATGGAGGACAGAGCCACCCTGATGGAGGACAGAGCCATCCTGATGGGTATAGAGTCACCCTGATGGGTACAGAGCCACCCTGATGGGGCACAGAACCACCCTGATGGGTACAGAGCCACCCTGATGGGTACAGAGCCATGGCACAGACCCACCCTAATGGAGCACAGAGCCATCCTGATGGGGTACAGAGCCACCCTGATGGAGCACAGAGCCACCCTAATGGGGTACAGAGCCACCCTGATGGGTACAGAGCCACCCTGATGGGGCACAGAACCACCCTGATGGGCACAGAGCCACCCTGATGGGTACAGAGCCACTCTGATGGGGCACAGAGCACATCACGGGGAAATGAGGGCTGCTGCTGCTGCTGTGGGTGCCAGTGCCCGGGCACAGAGCAGTTGTGCCCACCCTGCGTGTGAGCACACACACGTGAGCCCCCAGTGCCTCACACGAGGCTCGGGATCCACCTGCAGCCTTCAGCTCTCTGCTGGGCTAGGGAGTGCAGCAGCCTGCCAGCACACAGGCTGCACAAGTATTTCCTTTGATTGGCTCTAAATTTACATGCTGCTAAATTAAACTAAATGAGGTCTTTTGAAAGAAGATAGGACTGATTAGTTCCATTCAAACACTCCTTCATTACTCATCCCTCCATCAAGTCTGCTCCTACTCCTATCCAGGTTTTAAAGAAGTTCCTCCCCTACACACAGTCCAAAATTGCTTTGCTGTCCATCAGGGTGGCACATCAGATAGCAGAGCTCTCCCTCACTGAAGCAACCACTTTGCGTCCCACAAAGCAGAAAACCTGCTCACAGCAGCACCCACCACCAGCTCCTGGCACCAAAGAGCCTCTGCCCCCAGAAGCCTTCAGGGACGTGGAGGGAAGCCTCCTCTCCTTCCACCCTTTCACTGGTACCTTGTCCCTACACTCCACTTTGTTATTTCTTCCTCTCCCTGCTTGGTTTTTGCCAGAAAAGGAAGAGGAAACCAGGAGAGGGACAGAGCAGAGGTAACAGTGCACCTGATGTACTTCTGCAGCCTCCAAAAACTCCTGAGCCAGGGTCTTCCTGAGCAGCAGCCTCTTCCTTTGAGCCACCTCGACCACATCAACTGGATTTTTCTCATTAATTGGTTTTGGAACAGATCTGGATTTCTGACACCCACAGCATGCCTGAGCAATGAGCATCCCCCTGCTTAACTCACACAGTTCAGGAAAGCATCACCTCCCAGTTCCTACTTCAGTGTCTCCTCTTTCCTAAAGGGTCAAAGAATCACCTCAAGGGCCCACAAGCCCTTATTAAACCACAGCTGGAGTAAAAGAAAAGCTCCCTGTTTTCATAAGCCAACCTGTGGCCAGAGCCTCCAGCTCTCTCCTGGGACATGGCCAAGCAAATCCAGGCTACAGCCAACACCCAGGCTCCTGAGCTGGCACACCCAGAGCACAATGCACAGCCTCAAACTCCCTCTGCTCCCAGATCTTGATCCTTGTGCCCTTCTGGACAGTCCCACGGTCCTGACCTCAGTCCAGTGTGACCACAACACACAATTAATTCCCTCTCACCTCAGAACAAACTAAAGCTTTTTACACAGGAACAGGTTTCTTGGTTGGATTGAGGTTTTCCAATTATAAAACAAGCAGCAAAACTGGAATAATGAAAAATAGATGTATCCCTCAAACTTTATCTGCAAGCCTGGAAATAAAAAGAGAAAAAAAAAAAAAAAAAAAAAAAAAAAAAAAAAAAAAAAAAAAAAAGAGAAATTCAACAAAGCAGTGGCTGAAAGCGAACGCACACTCCCAATAAAAATAGAGCTCACGTGTACCAAGGAGGCTGCTAGCAAATGACAGCACAGCCTCTTCCAAGCCTCCAGCCTCCTGCCTGCCTGGCAGATGACATCTGCACAACAATTAGCACTTTGCTCAGTCCCAGGTAGGCAGGAGGAGCCGACATGTGCAACAGGGGCTCTGGAGCTCCTGGAGAGGAGCTTCTGCACAGGCTGACATCTCCTTACAGACAGAGACACATAGAGAGCAGGAGAGGATTTCCACACAGAATGTTCTGTGGATACAATGAGAGCAGGAGAGGATTTCCACACAGAATGTTCTGTGGATACAATGACAGCAGGAGAGGATTTCCACACAGAATGTTCTGTGGATACAGTGGATTTCCAGAAACAACTCTCACAGCCTGTGAAGCAGAAAGGGTGGTCGTGGTGACCCCACCTGCACACGGAATGTTTGCTTGGATTTGAGGGCATCTTTGGGGATCCAGCACGTACAGCAGCCAGGCAGCAGCAAAACTGGACTAGGAAGGTCACAAATTCCCCTTGTGCAGAGTGGAGGGGCTGGTTTTTTCTCAATAATCCTTTTTTCAAACAAAATCAGGCACTAGGGAAAGAGCAAAGGGTCAGACTCTGAGAAGTCTCCTCTGCTGGCAGTAACCCTCCTGTCAGAGATGGGGATGTTGCTGGCTGGGAGGTTCTGCTCCACAGCTCCAGAAATCCTGGTCTGCACCAACAGCAGCAGAAACAGCCCAGAGCTGTGCTCCCCATTAGCAGGGACATTCCAGTGAGGGCAGAGCTGTGCACAGGGGGCTGCACAGCCCCGGGAATGCAGCTCCCACAGCCACAGGTGACAGCCCCAAGGCAGCCAGAGAGAGGAGCACATGTCATTGATGCCTCCTGCTGCTGGCAGCACTGCCCCCACAGCCCAGCACAGAGCCCACACTGCCCGTCCTGTGCCACTCCAACAAATCCTCCAGGAGCCTCATCTGAGCCCTGACATGCTGCTCCAGGAGAGCACACAGACATCCCAGAGCCCCTCAGCCCCAGCATCAGCCTCTGGCTTTGCAGCCAGCTGGAAGCAGAATTCCAGAATCACTGAGCTTGGAAGAGACTGCCAGGACCACTGAGTCCAAGTTGTGCCTGATCCCCACCTCGTCCCCTGCCCAGAGCACTCAGTGCCACCTCCAGCCCTTCCTGGGCGCCTCCAGGGATGGGAACTCCAAACCCTCCTGGGCAGCCCCTCCCAATCCCTGAGCCCCCTTTCCATGGGGAAATTCCTGCTGTGCCCACCCTGAGCCTGTAGGCAATTTCCTCTTGTCTTGTCCCTCATTCCCTGGGAGCAGAGCCTGACTCCAACCTGGCTCCTCCCTCCTGGAAAAGGTTCCCCTGAGCCTCCTTTTCTCCAGGCTGAGCCCCTTTCCCAGCTGCTCCTCACCGTTCCATACACTGCTGGGACTCTCCAGCCCCTTCCCAGCTCTGTTCCCTTCCCCGGACATGTTCCAGCCCCTCCATGTTTTTCTTGCCATGAGAGCTCAGAACTGGACACAAGACTGGAGGTCCCTCAGCAGGGCCAGCACAGGGGACAGGCACTGTCCTGCTCCTGCTGCCACCCCAGTGCTGATACAAAAACACCAATTATCTCCAAGAATATGCAATACCAATAAGCTAATCCTTGTTTTCACCTAGGGATGACCTGAGGGAGCAGGACTGGTATTATAGCCTTACAAACTGTCTGCAGGTTAACTCAGGACAGGTTTCTGTCCAGCCAGCCTCACTGAGATGGCAAGGGGAGCACCAGCAGCACACTGTGCCATCCAGCACAAAGCACCAACAGAGCTCCCTCGGTGAGAGCAGGGCAGGGATGGGAACCCCCAGGCACCTCCAGCTGAAGCAGGGCACAAAGCCCTGGCGGCACTCACAGCCTCTGAGGCTGAAGGAGAAGTTTCCTGCAACAGCAGCTCAGGGAATGAGCTCCAGCCAGCCGTGCACGGGGGCTGTGGGACTGGAGAGGCTCTCAGGACACAGAGTGCACTCACAGCGAGCTGAGATCCCCTTCACACACAATGTCCTTCCAATGGTGGCATCCAGGGCCGAGCCCCTGTGACAGGCTGAGTGATGTGCAGTGCCACAGACAAAGAGAAGGAAATGCAGCTGACCTGACCTGCAATTTCCCTCCTCTGAGCAAGAGGGTCCCCAGGTCTGTGAGGAGCACTCATGTTTGCTGGTGTGCTACAGACACCTGGGGAGCACCCTGTGGCCAGCTGTCCCTCCTGCTTGCCAACCGCACAGCTACACCAGCAGGAGAAAGAGGAGGCTTGGAGCTGAAATTCAGCCTATGCCTAGGACAGGAAACAGCTGGACGGCAAAGAGAGGATGATTGGGAGGCCACAGAGGATTACTGGGAGGCCACACTCTAATGCCCTTCCCCAGCCACTAGCTGGGTGTGCACAACCCTGTGCTTTCACACAGGACAACCTGCACACACCATCACCCGAGGCCAATGCCCAGGATGATCCCAGCAGCTCTGCTCCTCCAGGCATCCTGTCCTCAGGAAAGCACCCCTGTGCCTCCAGTGGGTGTCCCAGCCCCACTGCAGTGAGAGCCCCCAGCCCTGCCAGAGGGTCCCACCTGGGCACAAAGCCCCAGCCAGGTAGGGCAGCCCAGGGAGCAGCAGTTGTTTTCCAGCCCACTCACACCTCCAGGATCCCAGTGGAGAGGGTGTAGCTGCCACACAGACCATTCCATTCATGTCGCTTATGAAATGGCTTTAAAAAAACATTTATTCTTCTCGCCTGCTCCTCATCATTTACTCCTACTAGGACTCTGCTCTGGCATGTTAAAAACACTCCTACACAAAGGGAAAAGTTGTGGGAACACCTTCTTGCTGCCTACAGAGAACCCACACAGCAAGGAAGCCACACTTTGAGGCTGGTAGGAATAAACTGGGCTGGCTGGGCCCAGCCTGAGCAGGGGCAGCAGGTCCTGCTCCAAACTTGAACTGGCCCACAGGAGGGAATTGTAACACGGGCACAGGATGGCAGGGGCAGGATAACCATGGCACAAACACATGTTTACAGAGCTTGGCATCTACTGAGCACTGATGCAACCTTTGTAACCGCTGCTAACAAATAATAACAATAAATATCAATAACTCCTCCAGGCTACCTGTGCAGCCATCAGCTCACATCAGCCCCTCGAGCAGCAGCTTGGCCATGGCACCACCCAACACAGCTCTGACAGCCCTGCCAGGTGCCAGGAGCAGGACAGGGATGTGTCCAGCAGCAGGAGACAGCCCAGCAGTGCCTGGGCACGGTGGGGGCAGCTCCTGGCACCAGCAGCTTCACCAGCACTGCCACAGCTCCCCCAAGAGCAAGGGAGGCGTTGTTGTGTGTTGGATAAAGCCAGAACCGCCCCTTCTACGCTGCCACAGCAACCCTGACCCTGCTGTTTATACAGCTCGCACAGTTTAACACTAAGCATCGTTTAGTCTATCATTTAAATTGACTTCATTCATTCATTCAGCAAGCTGCATTCACACAAAACGCTGCTCTCCAGAGGGCAGGAGCACAGCTTTGAGCGGGGGTGGTGTGAAGGCTGAGCAAGGCTGCCCTCACCCTCGTTAGCGGCCGTGGCACAGGGGCCACGCTCATTAGTGCTGCTGGCAGAAGGGGCCACGCTCCACCGGGGCTCAGCACGACCCCAATTCCATGAGCTGCCTTCCCCAGACCCTCCACGCCAGAGACAGACTGCTGAGTCCAGCACGGGGAATCTTCTCTGCCAGCATGGAACATGCAGAAGCAGAGCGTGCCTCGGAGATCAGAGGCTGAATTTATCATTTATTATTTATAAGCAGCGCATCTCTCTGAATTTCTGTCAGCTGCTCTCGCAGGGCTCTGCTCTGCCTGCACACCACATGACACTGACTCCTCAGAGCTCTGGGGTTGGCAGGGACCTCTGGGCCCACATCACAGCACTGGTGCTGATTTGCTCCAATTTAGGACTTCAGGACTTGCCTGGAGATGAGAGTGCACAGGGACCTTCAGGACAAACATCTTTCTAAAAGCTGTCACACTGCCTGACCTCCACCACATGAAACAGCTTTTCCCTTCCTCTTCGCCTCCCCACCACCCCGAATCCCAGCCAAAACACCTCTCATCCTACCCATACCTATTCCCTTCTCCCACTCCTTGCTGCAATTTCCCATGCACAGCACAGACAATAAGTGATGTTTTCTCCCCCCCTCAGATCTATCCTTTCCACCAGTTCCTATTTGCAAGGTGACACATTGCCTCACACTATCCCAGAAACCTCCTGCTGATGTGGAACACTCTGCCCGAGCTTCCCCACATACACTCTGTACTTGATTACCCCACGCTTGCTGGGAGAAGAGGAACAAAATGCACTCCAGAGCCACTTACTGATTCCTGATTTGAATACGACCATGGCAGCAACACCATTTTTCCCTCCCTCTCCAAGGCTGGCACATGCCATGTCCAGTTCCCAGAGACAGGAACCTCACACCCAGCCCTTCTGTTCTGTCACCCTCAGGAGGGCCCATCTGGAGGAGCCATCACACACTAGGTACCAACACAGTATTCAAAACTACATGCAGAACTTGCAGAAGCACTTCGATCACCCACGGCTCCTGCTGGAAATTTTCCACAGTGTAAGAGTTTATTTTGTGGGCAGGAAGAGAGCAAGAAAATTAATTAAGGCAGAGTAAGAAGAAAAAACTCCTCCTGAAGTGAGTTAAATACACTAAAGCAGCAGTTGTGAGCAGGCCAAGTCCATTTTAAGGGCTATACATTTTCACTTCCACAGTCTTGAAAAGGAAAATAAAGAGACTTAGTTCTGTATGCATATTGTCCACCATTTGTTATTGTCTGTCTATTGATGCTCAGTTGAAAAACAAAATTCAATTAAACCCCACAGTACTGCATTGCCTGCCTTTGAAATATGCCTGCATTAGTGGATCATTACAGTAAATGAAATACAGCTTCATATCGGATTTTTCAAATGACGTCCTAAAACTGTTACAAATTAAATAATACTCCTGCAGAGAGAAATTAAGAAACAGTGTTTTTAGCAAGGGCAAAGAGATGTTTACAGATGAAGTCTGGAATAAGACATGGAGGCAATGAGGCAGAGTTGCCACAGGGCCCTTCCAGACCTTGTTGGGAGGGTTCTGTGTACCAGAAACTAGAAAGGAAAGAGTGTGCCAGGGGCAGGCACAGAGAAAGGGCAGTGTCCCCAACCCCCCAAGAATGTCTGCATGACCAGAACAGGGTTTTGGGGTGTGCTCAGCCCAGAGAGGTGTTTCTGCATGGGGGAGAACTCACCGCAGCCACACACCCTCCACGTCCTCCCCAAACCCGGCCAAAGCAGCAGCAGCCATGGGAGGTGAAGCCTTGTAACCACTCAAAGCATTGAAAGCCTGGACACTCAGTGGGCAAGGAAAGGGATTCAGGAAGGTACTGTTGTGGCAGGATGACAAATACCTACACAGGGAGGAGAAAAGCAACAGGAGCTTTGTTATCTCAGGGTAAGTAAAAGCACAAGTGGGTCAGTGAGTCAGCATTGGGCACAGCAGCAATGCCTGATGTGGAACACAGCAAAGCAGGTGAATATTGTATGAGCCTTACAGCTCTGGCTTCAAGAGATCTTCTCCTTAATAGCACCTGAGCTGATGCCAAGTGTTCTTTGACAATTTATTTACTCCAAGAAATCATTTTCCCTAAATAAGAGGAGCCCGTTACCGCATCCTTCTTCACGTGAGCCTGGAAAAGGCTGCGCCCTGCAGCTCCTGTGGCCTCATCTCCATGGTGATGCACCAACAAACACACACACACTGACTCCAGCAAGAAGGCAAACCTCCCCAAAGGAAAGGCTGAACCTGCTCAAGGGAGAGGCTGAACAGCCCCCAGGGAAAGGCTGCAGGTGGCAGAGCTCTCAGCAGCACCAGGCCTGGCACAAGGTGTGCTGCAGGTGTTGGCAGGCAGGGCTTCCCTGAGAAGCAGAGCAGGTCAGCCTATCAACAGGCTGGAAATAAAACCTAGCAAGGGCACCTCTGGATCCATTTTATAGGAAAACAGCACATTTCCAGCTGCTGTCCATGCCAGGGAGCAGCAACTGAGAGACAAGTTCCTAAAGCTCTCATCAGCCTGTGAATCAATTATTTATAGGAAGAAGGTTCAGCATATAATCATTGAAAGCTGTCAACTTCCAGCCCACACAGAGCTTCCTCTGTGGAAAGGCTGCTGGTCTGTGAGCCAGGGACTCCTCACCCCTCATGTCACAGGATTAAATGAGCAGCTGTGACACGAGGGGATCCATTACACTACAGCCACAATGAGCACTGGCACCTCAAGGCACTAACAGCACTCAGCAACATCGGGCAAAAACCACAGGAACACAGTAAATGCAGCCCAGCATCCTTCCTAAAGGAAAAATAGTGGTGAAAGGGCATTGGGAGTGATGTAACAGGGCTGGCACATGGAGCAGCTGGGGAAGGAGACTCTGACAAGGCTCTGTGGGGCCAGCCTGTCGAAGGCAAGGCAAGCACAGCACTCAAGCACCAGCCCAGTGCTCTGCTACCCCCACAGCAAAGCCTCTGTAGGGATCAACAACTCTCAGCCACTCACCTGCACACCCCCAGTGCTCTCCATCAGGAGACTCTGGCTTTGTGCTTCCCAGGCTGTGGCAAAGCCACCCCTAATGGTTAAGAGCAGCACAAGCAGCTTGCAGAGAGGATGGAGATTGCTGAGGCTCTGCAGCTTCCGAGGGTGGGAGCAATCCTCGAGTGCCACAATCATCAGGCTGTGGGAGCACGCCAGGAGCAGGGCAGACAGAGGCTGAACACGAGCAGGCTTCACACTCCCAGGTACTGCAGGAAACCTGCTCATCCTCAGCTCACCAGCACTCTTTGAGCACAGCCGAATGAGGTCTGAACATTAACAACACACCAGAGTGCTGCTCCCAGTCTGCTGGAGGAAATAGAGGGAGGGGGATGTCTGATGGGGAGGAGAGGGCGCAGCACAGGCACCTCTGGAAGAGCCCTGCCTCTGCAGTTCAAGGTTAAACACCTCCTTTGCACTCATCTCTGAATCTGCCTCTCTTTAAAGCTGCACCAGGTAATTAGAATCATTATAACTATTATTAGACCATAATATTATTATAGCATTTTTGCTACACTTGACATCTGTTGGCTGATAGATTTAACTGGTACATAAGATTTAACTGGTAAATAACTGTGCAGAGATTTCTTGAAAATGAGCACCAACACGGAAGACATTAAAGCATTCTGCATTCAAAAAGTTAATTTTATGGAAGGACACTTGAAATAAAAATTCTAAAATTAGGTTAAACCTTTAAAACCTGCCGTTAAACGAATTATTTGGGCTTTAAGTAGGCAACCATTTAAAAAATTCTGACTTTTATTTAGATGCTGGAAGACATATATGTGGCTTGGTATCTCCTTCAGATCAACATATGCATCTTTTTCCCATCTACTCCAGAGATTTCTAAATCATCCTTCCATCTTCCTTTCCCTCTCTCTGCAGCAGGCACTTGAATTATTTGGGCAGAGTCTGACTGCACAGGGAACCAGTATAATCAGGGCTTTTACAACCTGCTGTCTGCAAATCCTATAGAATTATCAGCAAACACACATCCAGAATAAAATACAGCTTCCTGCAGCCCATGAAGCCCAAAGGGCTTTGCAAACTAGACTTGGGATGCAATTTATCCACCACTGAGATTCAGCTATAATCCAGAGTGGAACACAACCTTTCCATCCATATTTAACTACAGCACACAGCCCCCTGGAGAAAAGTGAGGAAGAATCCAACAGAAGCCATAGGAAGGTTTTAGGGAGACTGAATTTTCTGCCCTGGAACTGAAATTAGGTCAGGGCATCCACCAAGTTGGACACAATGATGCTTGTAGGTGCCTTCCATCTCAGAATATTCCATGATTCCATGACCTCTACCATCAGCCACAGACCAATAGAAAGAGGGCACAGCATCTCCATCCTGTTGATGGTGTCCCTGAAGCACAGCTGGATTGAACAGCTGGGTACCACAAGTTACCAGCCTGGAGAGGAGGAAGACATGAACACCCTGTGTTGTCCTTAAATTCAGTGGGGCCCAAATTTCACCCCACAGTTACACTCATGTGCAAAGAAAGATGGAATAGCACTTCAGAAAAGGACCAATTCTTGAACCTCAGGGAGCTGAGCCCAGCAGCTCAGTACTCACAGAACTCAGGGAGGGTAGAGCTAGGCAGAGATGTTTGCTCCAGTGAAATCTATTTCAGCTCTTCCTTCAGCAGTTGGCACTGAGGTGACAGCAGAGGCCTGGTGCAGTGAGGTGTCCTGCAACCACATCCACCATGACACACTATTTAGGAATAAAAATGAGTGTCATTAATTTCTCCAGAGCAGGTAGTTTTATCTTTTCCAGAGAAGAGCAACCACACAAGGAACTTGGAATTGCTTGAGGAGAAAAATGCATTTTTGCTACCTTAGCCACATACAGACAAGCCCAACTCTCACTGAGGAGAGACTTATAGAGAGAAAAGGGGAGCAGGAGATGCTGGACACAACTTCCCCCATGCACAGCCCACTGCTGAGGCAGCTCTGAACGGGAAGCGGGGCTGAGGATTGTCCCAGAGCTGTGACAGCCCCAGCAAGCATCAGCAAGAAGCCCCAGGTGAACAAAGTTTATGAAAGCTCTTAAAAATCACCTCAGCCTTCCGAAGGAGAGCACAACACAGTCCTCCCCTACAGAGACCTGCCCATCACACCTGTGACCAGCACAAAGCAGGTTTTTCACTCTATCCATCTGATGCTTTCAATAGCCAGAGGAGCTGGGTCTGGGCAAGCTCACCTTCATGAGGCCCAGTGCTCATTAATAAGAAAAAAAAAGACCAACCAAAGCAACTCAACCCCACACACTTGAGGGGTAGCCATCAGCAATTCCCTGTCACCACAAGAGAAATCCTTGTGTATGAGCCCTGGGAGCTCAGCCCAGGTCTGCTTCTGTTCAACCTTTCCATTAATAGTTTGAACAAAGAAGAGAAAGCACTTTTATAAAACCTGAAAGGATGCCCAGGAGTTAAGAGCTGGAGGCACTCTGGAGGTCATGATCGGAATTGATAAACTGAAGAAAAGTTCCCAAAACACCAACAAATCAATAGAAAGAAAAGCTAAGAAAACAATGCAAAGAAGTGTACTTGGAAACAGCACAAACAGAGATCAAGCACACAAACAGAGTCCAGGGGAAAGTTCTCCAGACAGAGGGAACCTAGGGAAAACTGGGGACCAGACTAAATGTGCCAGCACTGTGACACCACAGCTCCAAAGAGCTGAACTCCCCTCTGTGATCCAGAAACATAAAATACCCAGTTCTGGGCTCTGTGCTGGTATCAGCTCTGAGGTACACACAAACCAGAGGGTCTGGGCAGCCAGCAGAGCAGTCAGCAGTATAAAACATGCTGCCCTACACCAGCTGTGGAGGGGTTTCTCCATCCCTGCTCCCTCCAGGGCCAGTCCCAGCTCTCAGATTTTAACAGGGTTTACTCACAAGGAAAACCAGCCACAGGACTCCCCACTCTATGAAGGCAAGACACAAACTGGCTGCTCAGTTTGCTGCAAGGACAAGTTAGATGGGCTGTCAGGCTCTGAGAGTGGGATTCCATCAAGGCCCAGAGGGAACTGGGCCCTGTCCAGATCTGCACTACCATCCACCGCTGCCCAGCCTGGAGCCAAGCATCTCTCACCTGGCTCAGGACAGGGGCATGGACAAGGAGGCTGTTCCAGCCCTGTATTTCCTTTTAGCATCCTCCATCTGGCTACTCCTACAGCAGTGACAAAGCCACATGAACAGCCTTCTCTTCCCCAAAATACAACAGAGCTCCTCATCCTGCTGAGGGGCACCCACACAACACAGAGCCAGCACTGCTGTGGCCGTTTCCATTCACGCCTCCCTTATCCCTCACTAACAGAGCTCATCAAGCTTCATTTGCCACCTGCTGCTGCAGCAGAGAAGCCAGCAGGGAGTGGGATGCTGCCCTGGGGGAGGGCATGGTTTCCTAGCTTCCCTCCTCCCTTCCACCCCACTGACCTCTGCAATGCCTGAAGCCCACAGGGGCCATCACCCAGCCCTGCCCACCCCAGACACCTTAATTTGAGGGGACAGTTGTTAAAAGCCATTGCCACAAGGTGTTACAAAGCAGGTGACACCAGAACACAGCTGCACCAAACCCAACCAGCAGCTTGGGAGAAACCCAGCGAGGGGGCAAAAGCTACAAATCTCATGCAAAAGCAGGGCTTAGCTCTCAGGAACGTTTCACATTTCCCAAAGACTCAGAGGGATTTGGGGTTTTGCTGAGCTGCCTCGTGAACCACAGCCAGAATGGATCTCACGGTGAACAGGCGCCGTCTCCCTTGGCAGGGCTGCTTCCCGGAGATCGCCAGCCTTGTGTCACTTCCCACTGCAGGTGCTAAGAATATCTGCGTGCTCATAAAAAATAGCAACCAGCTATTGAGAACTTATCAACAAAGTGCTCAACAAATCTTAATTAAAGCTGATTCACCTCCCTCACGAGCCCGAGTGGAGCGTTATTTCTCAGAGGAGAACGCTGGGTGTAAGAGCTGAGGTGGGTTACAAAAGCCACGGAGGGAGTCAGTAGCACAGAGGATTAGCACATGGAAAGGCTGACTATTATCCCTAAATTTATCCAAATTATCCACTGCCTCACAAATTCTCAAGGTATGGCTGCTGTGCATTCAACCCCATCTGCTCAACCCAAGCAGAAGCAGAGACAGGTGTGGGGGTGCTGGAGTTTGCCAGGTGTTTTATTGCTCAGGCTAAAGGAATTCTCCACTGTAAAAATGAAGAAGGTGGTGGCAGTAGCACCAGCCCTGCTCTTGTGCTGCTTCAGGACACAGGGACAACACTGTGGGTTCAAAGGCTGTTCTGACAGTTCACCAGGAATTGTTTCCAGCTGATTTCTTACCAAGAATCATATTTGTATCCTTTCAAATTTAGTAAATACATGGTCACACAGACTGCAGCCTCCACGAACTCGCAACACTGCTCTCCCACCTCTGGTAGCTGGACTCCTACACTGAAGTTTCTGGGACAGCATTTTGGATACTTCCACCACAGAAATACCCTAGAGGCTGCTGAAAAACCAAGTGGATCAGGCTGGGTCATTTTAAGGCAGGATTGGGGGAAAGAAAAGACAGAAACTTAGAAGTGCATCCCTTAACAGTGCTACTCCCAGAGAAAAAATGAATTCAAATGATCACAGGGTGCAGGAGCACTGCGGCAGCAGGTTGGGTAAATGACAGGGCATGTCACCATCTTCTAACATCCTCTGGACACTTATCTGCACTTAAAAGGCTCCTGCCAGGCTGTGCACAGACCAGCCTCTTCCACAGACAGCTCCACCACAGAAATGCCTCTGCTGATCACCCTCCTTTGGCAGGCACACTGAGCAGCACCAGCGCAGGCAGCTCTGCCTCTGCGCTGCACTCAGACAGGGTTAGTTCTAGCAAAGAAACACTGCAGAATAAATAACTTAAGAAATTGTGTCTATAGAGCTTGGTGTAAACCCAGACCCTCCTGAAGGTGGGCAGCATCAGAGCTCTGTCAAAGCTCACTCCTAATGCAAGTGTTAGTCAACCACTGAACTTAAACATTTTAAGGCAACATTGCAAACAGTGTTTATATACAAAGTCCCATTTGCTCAGCGTTCTCCTTCCTGGCCTTGTGGAATGCATCGTTTCACCAGTTCCCCTGCCAGAAAACCATATGCGGGCTTGTACCAAAACAATTAAACCAGTTTTAAAATTCATACCTCCTGTTACAGAGCGCACACCCTGAAGAAACATTTATTTTAATATCCCAGAGCTACTTCAATTTTTCCAGCACGTTTTTATTCCACAGCAGCCTGGGCACACAGCAGGCCAGAGGTCACGCAGCCTCGTGCTCCAGGTGTTGGAAAAGAAATGAAATTTAGCAAAATATTTAATTATAGTGAGTTGTGTGTGAACTGGTTTGTTAAAAAAGCAGTTTTGTAGCCGTTGAAAAGTGTGTTGAGTTTTGTGTGTAACCTAGCAGGTAGTCTTAGGGATTTAATAAATAATTAAACTAGTGCAAGAAAGTAAGAATGCTAACCTGTCTAGAGGCAGCATACAATGCTCTTAGAATAAGATAAGCAGAGGATTAATGATCTTGTTTGTGAACCAAGGAATGTATCACAAGGGGTCTGTGACCAGGCAAGGGGAACGGGGAACTGTTTCTTGGAGGCTAGGCAAGGGGAACGGGGAAACTGTTCCTTGGAGACTTTGTTTTGAATCGCATGTATAAGAGGGAAGCACCCATACGTGAATTTGGGGGCTCGGACTTTAGGGACGTGAGTCCCCCAGTTCCCCGGGCCCTTAATAAAGCACCCACAAAACTTATCCGAGTTTTGTGTCATTTATCAATCGGGCAACAGTTTTCTGGCGACCGCGGCAGGACTCCGAGGGCTGCTGGGGCGGTTCGCGTCCCGATCCACTCCAAGCCGGCACCGAGCACTTCTCGGGGAGTCATCGGTCGTGCCCGACCCCCCGCGCCTGTCGGACCAACTGCATTAAGGTAAGCCCGAAGGTGCTTTATATTGGAAAAAAGGTGATAATTGGATTTGGTGGTTGGTAAAAAGCCTAGGCTCCAGCCATAAGACGTCTAAGGACGCAGGACCGGAACTCGCCTCCTGTTTTGTTTTAGGGAAGGACGGCGAGAAGGTATATTGGTTTAAGGTATATTGGTTTATTGGGATTAATAGTGGAATTAAAGGTTGTAATATGATGTCTTTTAAAACTTTTAAAACCTTAGTGCAAGCCAATGGTAAAATACCTGGAAATACACCATTAGGTTGTATATTGAAACGGTGGAAAAGTGAGGGGTATTATCAAGAATTGGATAAAAGTAAAATGATAGATTATTGTAATCATTGGTGGCCTGAATATGAGATTGGGGAAGCGGGATGGCCGGTGAATGGTACACTGGAATTGGGGATAATGGAATCTTTGATGCAATTTTTAAGGAGGAATGAGAAATGGGATGAAATACCATATTTGGATTTGTTTTTTGTTTTATATCGGAAAGAGGAATGGCAAAAGGAATGCGGTATTTTTGTTTTAGAAGTGAATGATGAAAGGGAGTGTGTGGGATGTAAAGAAAGAAAGGAGCGTAATTTGTATCCTTCAATCGAGGAAGATTTGTCTTATTGTATAGCACCTCCGAGGGTTCCGGTTGCTCCTAATGTGCCCCCTGCTCCCTCTGCGGATATAGCTATAAAAACGGGATCTAGTGAGAGTGATAGTGATGGTGGTGATGGTGAAAAGAAGGTATAAAACAACAGGGAAAAAGAAACTGCAAAAAGACAACAAGCTAGTATTCTGGCTGTAATGCAACAGACAGGGGCAGGAGGAAGACCCATTAGGGGTCGAGGTCGGGGAGGAGCTAATCGCGGACAGAGGGGGTTGGCAAGAGGTCGGGGAGGATTTGGGTTTGCACCTAACATGGGGAGGTTGGATCCAAACCAGTGTGCGTTTTGCCGACAATTGGGACACTGGAAAAATGAATGCCCGGTTAGAGGAGGTATGGGCATGGGAAACATGGGATTAAGGACAGCCCCAGTGGGAAATGCCCCTGTGGGAGAATTCACGGGAGGACCAGCAGAAGTCGCTCAAGCACTAGTTTTGGGAAACTATCAGAATCAAAGCTGACTAGAAAAGGATTTAAGGGTAGTTTTAGAAATAGATGGAAAAGATCAGGAATTTATGGTAGACACTGGAGCTACTTATTCTGTACTCAATAGACGATTGGGACCTTTGAGTGACACAACGGTACAGGTGGTGGGGGCAACAGGGAAACTAGAGGAACAACCATTTTTACAACCTTTAAATCTTAGGTTTGGGGGGAAGGAATTAGATCACCAATTTTTGTATATGCCAAACTGCCCCACACCCCTTCGTGGCAGAGATCTGTTGTCCCGACTTAATGTGAAAATAATATTTGAAGGGGGAAGGGTGAAATTGGAAATACCTGAGGAACAAATAGCAGGCATTTTTGTAATCAAGGAAGTGGATGCCTCTCCTATTCCAGAAGAAATTGAGCAGGCTGTAGTACCCTGGGTATGGGAGTCAGGGGTCCCCGGAAAATCTAAAGCTGCGCAGCCAGTAAAGGTGGAACTAAAGGAAGGGGCCCGACCAGTGAGGATAAAGCAATACCCCTTGAAGCTTGAGGCAAGGAGGGGAGTAGCCCCGTTAATTAAACAATTTTTGGCTCAAGGAATATTACAGGAATGTGAATCAGAGTATAATACTCCAATTTTTCCAGTAAAGAAACCTAATGGTAAGTACCGTTTGGTACAGGACTTAAGGGCTATTAATGAAAGAGTGAAAGACATACATCCAGTTGTTGCTAATCCTTATACTTTGTTAACATCTGTATCAGAGGAGTTTAAATGGTTCTCAGTGATTGACCTTAAAGATGCCTTCTTCTGCATCCCACTGGCAGTAGAGAGTAGGAAATATTTTGCCTTCGAGTGGGAGAGTCCTGATTTTTGGGAGAAAGAAGCAGCTTATGTGGACGAGACTCCCACAGGGATTTAAATGCTCCCCTACTATTTTTGGAAACCAACTGGCCAAGGAGCTGGAGGAATGGAAGATAACCCAGGTAACAATATCCCCATCCTTGTATGTAGTCTTGCAGTATGTGGACGACATTTTTCTGGCTACTAAGGAAAGGGAAATGTGCGTGGAATTAACAATTAAATTACTCAACATGCTTGGCCAAGCAGGATATCGGGTTTCTAAGGAAAAAGCTCAATTGGTCAAAAATAGCGTTATTTACCTCGGTTGTGAGATCACACAAGGGCAGAGATGTTTGGGAGTAAACCGAATAGAGGCAATATGTGCTATTCCTTTGCCTCGTAACCATCAGGAATTGAGATCTTTTCTAGGAATGGTGGGATGGTGTCGACTGTGGATCATGAATTTCGGTCTCCTAGCCAAGCCACTATATGAGGCCTTGAAGCAGCATCGGTTGGAGTGGACGACACAGCAAAAGAAGGCCTTCCAGGAATTGAAGCAGGCACTAAAGGAGGCCCCAGCCCTAGGACTCCCTGACGTGACCAAGGAATTCCAGTTGTACGTGAATGAGAGGCAAAAACTGGCATTGGGGGTCCTCACCCAGAAGGTGGGATCCTGGAAGAGGCCAGTGGGATACTTTTCTAAACAACTGGATTCGGTAAGTTCCGGGTGGCCCTCGTGTTTACGAGCCATGGCGGCAACAATAATTCTTATTCAAGAGGCCCGGAAATTGACTTTGGGGCAAAAAAGAAAGTGTTTGTTCCCCATATGGTCATGGCCGTTTTGGAGCAAAAGGGGGGTCACTGGCTATCATCCAGTCGAATGTTGCAATACCAGGCCATCCTGAGAGAACAGGATGATATTGAAATAAGGACTACTAATCATGTTAATCCAGCAGAGTTTTTACGCAGTGACCAGGAAGCTGGGGGACTGGTGCACGATTGCGTAGAGGTAATTGAACAAGTATATGCCAGCAGACTCGACCTAAAGGATGAACCATTGGAAGAACCTGAATGGGAACTATACACTGATGGATCCAGTTTTGTCGAGAATGGGACTCGCTATGCCGGGTATGCAGTGGTAACATTGGATCAGATAATAGAGGCAAAGGCTTTGTTACCTGGAACTTCGGCCCAGAAGGCAGAGGTGATTGGACTCACCAGAGCCCTGTATTTGAGCAAGGACAAAAGGGTTAATATCTGGACAGATTCTAAATATGCCTTTGGTGTGGTTCATGTACATGGGGCGTTATGGAAGGAAAGGGGGCTTTTGAATTCACAGGGAACCAACATCAAGCACCGGGAAGAAGTGCTACAGCTACTGGATGCGGTACACAGTCCCAAAGCAGTTGCAGTAATGCATGGGACATCAGACTGCGGAAGGAGACGTTTACAGAGGAAATCGATTTGCTGATGTTACAGCTCGGCAAGTGGCACGGGAAGTATGGACTCAAATGGCATTGGTACCGGTAAGAACAAATCCGGCTACCCCATACCTGAATCAGGAGCCCAAATATTCAATAGAAGATGGAAAACTAATAAACTTGCTAGGGGCACAGAAGAATCAACTTGGGTGGTACGTTACACCAATGGGACAAATAGTGGTACCTACGCGCATAATGAAATTTATTTTGGAATCAGAACATAATAAATGTCATTGGGGGGCAGAAGTATTGGTAAAATTTTTGAAGAATGAGATAATCTCTAATCAGATGTTAACAATGGCAAAAAGAGTTAATGCAATGTGCCCGGTATGTTTGAAAAATAATCCAGTAGTTAGGAGACAAATACAAATGGGAAAGTTGCAAGTCGAGCCACAACCAGGAGATTACTGGCAAGTTGATTTTTCTGAATTGCCTAGGGCACAGGGATACAGATACTTGTTAGTGTACGTATGTACGTTCTCAGGGTGGCCGGAAGCTTTTCCATGTAGAACTAATCAGGCTAAGGAGGTGGTAAAAACCTTGTTAAAAGAAATAATACCAAGATTTGGAGTACCTTTAGGATTGTCATCAGATAGGGGTCCGCATTTTATAGCCGGGGTAGTGCAGGAATTAGCACGAATGTTAGATATAACCTGGAATTTGCATACCCCCTGGAGACCTCAGTCTAGTGGGCAGGTGGAAAGGATGAATCAAACCCTGAAAGGACAAATCAAAAAGATTTGCCAGGAAGCTAAACTGCACTGGCCTCAAGCTTTGCCTTTGGCCCTACTCAGGATTCAAATTAAACCAAGGGAAAAGGTAGGTGTAAGTCCATATGAGATATTATATGGCAAACCATATAATGCAACTGTATTAAAAGGGGAGGTACATGTGAGTGGGGACCAGGCGATTGCAGAGTATGTTATGTCACTTAATAAGATCTTGAATTCTTTAAGAAATACGTTACAGTGGAATAGACCGCTCACGCTAGAGAATTCTGTCCACGACATCCAGCCTGGGGACGAGGTGTACGTCAAGAAGTGGATCACGGATCCGCTACGGGAATCATGGAGCGGACCCCACCAGGTGATGATGACGACCTACACGGCGGTGAAGGTCCAGGGGATGGATGCTTGGATCCATTACACCAGGGTAAAGAAGGCACCGTTCCAATGGGAAACCCAGATAGTGTCTCCAACCCGGATGATCTTCCGCGCAAAGCCGCCTTCTTAATTATATTACTGCTAGTGATCATGAGACTAGTACCCGTTCAAGGGTCTACTCTTGTACAGGTTGAAGAAACAAAGGTTACAGTCATGGAAGGGATGGATGTTCAATTAACTTGTGTTATCTTTGACAGCCAGAGAGTTGAGGCCGGTGAAGTTATTGCAATATGGCAACGGGGGGCTGAAAGAAGCCGAGGCAAGATAGGAGTCGGTTGGGATCAGGATAAACAACAAGGAAACACGGTACTGAATCTTACCAAGGTAACCACAAACGACACGGGAGAATATACATGTTTGGTCAAAATACAGGATAGTTTTGATTACAAAAGAGTGAGTATGAGGGTTTTGCCATGGACAGGGGATCGTGCTGAAAACATAAAGGTTAATCCAGTATCAATGGCAGTG
Organism: Melospiza melodia melodia; assembly: GCF_035770615.1. Classification (NCBI taxonomy): domain Eukaryota; kingdom Metazoa; phylum Chordata; class Aves; order Passeriformes; family Passerellidae; genus Melospiza; species Melospiza melodia. Next base: position 9,122,111 of record NC_086200.1, read on the forward strand.
GACATATGGGATGGGCCACCTCTCAGAATAAATTGTTCCTTCCTAGTAAGATCAAGATATCAAAGGAACCTTTGGGTCAAATAGTGGAAGCAAAATAGGGAACTGACCTGGGACAGAATAGAGGACGAGACCAATTGGTGGGGGAAGGAAGGCAAAGGTTGTGGGTGGTCGAGTGTCACTAATCCTAGAATAGGAAATGCATGGTGGAGGCATGACAGAATGATGTTATCCTTACAGAGACACGGTAGGAGTAGACCGGAGGTTAATGATACAATAGAACAAAATACTGAGCAGGAAAATTTAGTGGTAGGATTAATCAGAGATTTTGGGATCATGCAGAATGTGACTAAAATAACAGCTTGCCTGCCATTACCACAGGCTGCAGGTGAACCAATTCCCTGGGGAATAATACCAGTAACCAAAATGCCTGAAACATTCAAGAATGTTTCATGGTCCTGCCAGTCAGTTCCCAAACCAGTAGATGTATGGAGGGATTTGTTGATGACCATTTGGGCCATGACTAGAGAGGAATGTGAAAAGAAATCCAATCATTATGGTTAGATTCAAAATACCAGGAGGTGTTTAATTGCAACCCCAATAGATGAGCCATGCAATACAGTACGAATAAGAACGAAATCCCAACGAAATGAGATGAGTTGTCAGAATGTCACACAGAATTTTGACACCTGGAATAGTTGGAAGACATTATGGGGACCTAGTGTTTTGGAACACTATAATGACCTTGGGGAAGTACAATGGTGCATCCAATGGTCAGGAGTAAAGAATCAGTCACATTATAGGGCCCTTATCACGTCTACATCTTCCCGAGAGTTCAGACCGCAGAAAGAGGATTGGAATTGTACTGAGGTTTTTACATGTGATACACCGGAAGACCGAATCGGATTGGTACTGGTGAAAATGGCATTAAAGTGGGGATGCGAGTGTAGGGGGTATGATCACGGTTAGCAGAGAGTCCATGGATGGGCCTATAGATTGCAGATATACTACTGTGCATAGCCCTGGAAATCTAGTCTGGGTGTTGGGACACGGACAGTGGACCACACATTTACCTCTAGATGGATCAGTAACACAAATCACCCTAGGGGTTCCCACATTGTGTCCATACTGGAAACAGAACAGGTTGATCCAAAGGAAAGGACTCAGAAAGAGGGAAGAATCCCTAGAGGAGCAGTGGCATGAACCTGGCTCAGGAGTGCAATTTGGATGGATATTGGAGTCATTATTCCCTCCGGTAGCGACATATTGAAACAGGGAAATGCTCAACAATTTGTTAGGACAGACAGAAAGGTTGGCAGCAGCTACTAAGAAGGGATTTAAGGATCTAAATTTGCAATTGCAAGCTACATCAAGAATGACCCTACAAAACAGAATGGCATTGGATTTGCTACTGTTAAAGGAACATGGAGTTTGTGGTTACCTGAGTAGAAGAATAGATCATTGCTGTGTACACATTCCAAATGTTACACTTGAAGTTGAGAAAGATATTTCTCAACTGGCAGAAGTGGAAACAAAAACCAAGGAAATTGAAAGGGAAGCACAGCATAATTGGATAGGAGCAGTATTTGATTCTTTGGGGCTTCACCTGTCTGGCTGGATTACGTCTGCTATACAGTATGTACTAATGTTTTTAGTATTTTTAGTGACTATATGGATTGTATATAGATGCCTCTTGGGTGTGATCGAAAAGGAAAAGAGGCGATCTCTCCGGTCGCTGAAGGCGATGACCCGCGGGCGGCAGAATGAAGAACACTCCCCCCCTCGTTATGAAGATGTTACTGTCAATACTGTTGATTGAGCATCCTTGCAGCAGGACTGAAGGATGCTCAAAAGGGGGGAAATGTTGGAAAAGAAATGAAATTTAGCAAAATATTTAATTATAGTGAGTTGTGTGTGAACTGGTTTGTTAAAAAAGCAGTTTTGTAGCCGTTGAAAAGTGTGTTGAGTTTTGTGTGTAACCTAGCAGGTAGTCTTAGGGATTTAATAAATAATTAAACTAGTGCAAGAAAGTAAGAATGCTAACCTGTCTAGAGGCAGCATACAATGCTCTTAGAATAAGATAAGCAGAGGATTAATGATCTTGTTTGTGAACCAAGGAATGTATCACAAGGGGTCTGTGACCAGGCAAGGGGAACGGGAAACTGTTTCTTGGAGGCTAGGCAAGGGGAACGGGGAAACTGTTCCTTGGAGACTTTGTTGTGAATCGCATGTATAAGAGGGAAGCACCCATACGTGAATTTGGGGGCTCGGACTTTAGGGACGTGAGTCCCCCAGTTCCCCGGGCCCTTAATAAAGCACCCACAAAACTTATCTGAGTTTTGTGTCATTTATCAATCGGGCAACACAGGCAGGATCCAAACTGTGCCCGTTGGGGGAAACTCACGTGTAAGATTTTTGTTTAAAAGCCCTGAGTGTAAGGGACCCCTGCCCTGCTCCGACTGTGTGCCTAAGTGCCCTTCACAGGGCACGCGTTTGCTGCAGCACTCCAGCCGCACAGGCTGCCCGTCCTGCCGGGGCTGCCGAGCCTCCGGGGCCGCACACGCAACGTCCCCAACGGCCCGGCCACAGCCAATGAGGGGAACCGGGCCGGCGGGCAGCCTCCACCCGGCAAGGCCTTACCGCCGGGTCCGCTCGCGCGAGGGCAAAGCAGGGAGGCAGCAGTGGGTACCCCCGAACCGGGACCAGGGCTCCGTCCCGGATCGCAGATCCCCGACCCGGAGCTGCGCCCCGGCTCTCACGGGCCGCCAGCACCACGGCCCCCTGCTACCCCCCCACCCTGACTCACCGCTCCGCACTGCGCACGCGCCGCCCGGCCCCAGCCGCCCCGCCCCGGCCCCGCTCTAGCCAATCAGCGCCGTCCCTGCACGAGCTCCTGCCATTGGCCCCGCCCCTGGCCCCGCCCTACTCACTCAGCACGGCCCCACTCTTGGCCACACCCCCTGACCCGTGCCTGTCTGTCACCACCGCTCTTGGTCCCGTCCCCTGGTCCTGGCCCCGCCCCCTGATCCTGGCCCCGCCTGTGCCCTGTGAGGCGGCGGTGGCGGCGCTGTCTGGGCCCCGCCGTGTCCCGGACTGGATTCGCCGGCCTGAGCCTGAGCCTGAGCCGTGTCCCGGGCCGATCTGAGCCATGTCCCGGGCTGAGCCTGAGCCTGAGCCTGAGCCGTGTCCCGGGCTGAGCCTGAGCCGTGTCCCGGGCCGATCTGAGCCATGTCCCGGGCTGAGCCTGAGCCTGAGCCGTGTCCCGGGCTGAGCCTGAGCCGTGTCCCGGGCCGATCTGAGCCATGTCCCGGGCTGAGCCTGAGCCTGAGCCGTGTCCCGGGCTGAGCCTGAGCCGTGTCCCGGGCCGATCTGAGCCATGTCCCGGGCTGAGCCTGAGCCTGAGCCCGGTCCCGGGCCGATCTGAGCCGTGTCCCGGGCTGGGTTAGCCGGGCTGAGCTGTGTCCGCTGCCCTGGGCTGCGGGAGCCTCCCTGGCTGTGGGAGCGGCGTGTCCCGGGCAGCAACCCCATCCTGGAGGATCTGTCCCTCAGGAGTGAATGCCTGCTTTGGCGCGCCTCTGTGCATCGTGTTTAGTTGGACTAATGGAGGAATTTCTCAGTGGAAAGGGTGGTCCGGCCTTGGCAGGGGCTGCCCAGGGAGGTGTTGGAGTCTCCTGCCCTGCACATGTCCAAGGAAGGGCTGGAGGTGGCGCCCAGTGCTCTGGGCTGGTGACAAGGTGGGAATATCTGGGATGGATGCCTGGGATCAGGAGGGAATAATTGCAATGATCTTGCAATTATTGATATATTGGCTTTACACATCACATCATCCCTGCCACAGGCTACTTCAGCACCCCCTTTATTTTTCACAGGTTTTGAGGAAAGTAGTGAGGTTTCAGGTAAATACAAGGGTGTAAATTCTCAGTCTTGGCACCCCTGGTTGATGCTGAAATGAGGTGAGAAAGTCAGAGAAGGCACAGGGAGCTCACTGGTCCCCTCACCTCATTCACTCAAAGCCCTCTGCTGATTAAAATCATGCCAAAGCATTTCCCACCCCTCTCCCAACTGCAACTGAGTGATGGCATTGCAGAGATGATGGAAAATCAGCCACGAGCTGTGCAGCCCTCCCAGGTAAGGGCTGGGCTGTGGCTGAGGAACAGGCCATGGGATCCACTGCACAGCAGCCAAAACCAACGTGCCAGCCCCAAAATTAAACCTGCAATGCTTAATCATCTAGTGAAAGATGCTCAGTGACATCAGGGGACCTGTCCCTGGGCCACTGTCCCCACGGCTCTGCTCACCCATGCTGTGTTTCACTGCTGGCACCCACAGAGATCCTGGAGGCAGGAGATTGACTGTAAGCAAATCTCAGCTCTCCTTGCCAGTAATTGAATATTTTCAATCTTTCCACGTTGGTTGTAAACATCTCAAAAACATAATCTGGAATCAAATCCCTCAAAGCCTGTCAGGAGTGCACCAGAGCTTTATAGATGTTTATGATTTTTGTTGAGGTTTATAGTTTCTCAGGCAGCTATGTGATTGCTGCCTGGGTGTAACTCCTGGCTTTTGGATGGGGGAAGTACTGCTGTACATCATCCTCTTCCTTCTCCTTTTGGGCTCCACACACCAAGCCAAGGCTGGCAGCCAGGCAGGACTGGTCTCTCTGCTTGCAGCCCAGGAGCCAAATGTCAGCTGGGGCACTGAGAAGGGGATTTTCCCCCTGCTTGTCTCAGGCTGCTGCACACCAGGCACTTTGGGAAGCCTCACTGAGATGCTCAGTCCATCCAGAGAGGAGCACTGCTGCATCCCTGGGCAATCCCAACCAAATCCCACATCTGAAACTGCTCCCACATCTAAGAGATAAGAAAATACACTCTGCATGTATTACCTTCTGCATCTGGAGTTCCTCTCTCTGGTCTGATGGGATGAAGGGCTTTTTCAAAAGGTATTAGAGAAGATGGGTGTGAGAGAGTAATTTGGGACTGGGAGTAATTTTTCATCAGTATACTTAAAGGCAGTCACAGCACTAGGAGGGAGGCCTAATTGTGGAGTTGTGTAATTAGTTTTTATGTCACTGCAATTATTCTGTTGGCTACATATAAAGAACATGGGAAAATGCAGCACTTAATTTTAAATCAAGACTTGATTCTCTTTTAGTAGGTAATTGATGTTGATCACATCACTTAGCAGCAACTATAAAATGTGCTATTTAGATTGTAAAAGGATGGAGAAAAGGACTGAGCAGATAGGTAATTGATGAATCGCGGCAGCGTTGGTGGGAGGCAGCAGGAATCCCTCAGCTGCCTCTGCCTGCAGCTGCTCCTGGGCTTCCTTAGTGCCCAGGGCTTTAACAGGCACTGAGCCCCTGTCCCAATCCCACAGCATTGCTCTGTCCTGGACAGCAGTGGAACAGGGCAGCTGCTTTTCATGGAATTGATCCCTCCTGGGAAAACCCCTTCCTTTAAGAAATCCAGATCTTCTTCCTGGAATTGATCCCTCCTGGTAAAACCCCTTCCTTTAAGCAATCCAAGTTTTCTTAATGGATTTGATCCCTCCTGGTTAAACCCCTTCCTTTAAGGAATCCAGATTTTCTTCATGGAGTTGATCCTTCCTGGTTAAACCCCTTCCTTTAAGCAATCCAAGTTTTCTTTGTGGAATTGATCCCTCCTGGTTAAACCCCTTCCTTTAAGGAATCCAGATTTTCTTCATGGAGTTGATGCTTCCTGGCTAAACCCCTTCCTTTAAGGAATCCAGATGTTCCTCTGGCAAAGGCGTGTGAGTTTGTTCCCAGGACTGCCATATGCTCATCTGGAGCCACCAGGCTCCTCTCCTCTCAAGGCTGTTTGGCTTCTCCAGTGACTCAGTTGTGGCAATGTGTCCCAAATTTGGTCACAACAGCTAAACACTCCCAGATACATAACTGGACATTTAAGTCCACAAGCAAAATTAAGTCCCAAGGTGCCAATGCTGTGAAGCCTCACAGTGCTGCCCTTGACAGGTAACTTAGTTTTTGGTGATGGGTTCATACTAAAAGTACCTGCAAGTAGTTTTGGTTGGGGGAAGACCCAGAGACACGGCCCACAGCAAGGCACAGACATCCAGAGGGTTCAGTTGCCCTTTTCTCTCTGGAAGGATGCCAGGATGAGCATGAGAGGTGTCTCTTCTGGGTACAAAGCAAACTCCACAGGCTACAGGAGACTCTTGAGGTCACATTTCCAGGTGGCAGGTCCAGGCTTTGCACTTGCACCAAAACAGATGGATTTGTGGCCAGACAAGCCACTGCATAGAGTCCTACCAGGATTTTTAAGTGAAACACTTTTCCCCTTCAGCCTTTCCTTCCCCTGAACCTTTTTTGTGTGCTGTAGCAAAATATGAGATGGAATTTGGGCTCCAGTGGGTGTAATTGCTGAACAGCCTGCCCTTGCCAGCCTCACCGCTGCCAGAGCGCTGCCCACAGCCACTTTCCTGCTGTCACAATGAAATGCATTTTTACAGCCCAAGACATGAGTCATGACCCAGCCTAAATTCAGAGCAGAGCATTTTTTAAGTACTTGTGACTCCAAAGAGGCCAGAGCGGAACCCTGGGCTTGAGATAGGATAGCATCATAACTGCAGAGTTTCCCCAGTCACTTTTAAAAATGCTTTTTCTCACCCATTTTGTGTGCTGGGACATGAACACTATTGTAGGACCTGTTCTGCCATGTCAGCATCAGCCTCTCTGAATTGCTGTGAGGATCAGATGAGTCCATCTTGCAGTCTCTTATCACCAGCAGCACAAATCCTATTTCATTCACTGCCAAAATAAGAGACTCATCCAAAGGCTTTTGCCATCAGTCCCTCGGGGGCTCTGGAGCCATAAGTGGGATGCAATGAGCCCGGGGCCATCCCTGCTCTAGAAGGGCTCTGCCGGCGGGGATGCAGCTCGGGGTTCGCGGGTGAGCTGCTGCCCATGCAGCCCTGGTACAGCTCGGGGTCAGGCCTGCCGGGTGACAGCCCCTGAAAGTCCCTGTGCCATGTCCCCAGGAGTGATCTGTCCTGGCACTGAGGGCTCAGCACCCGCTGGGTGACAGCCCCTGACAGTCCCTGTGCCATGTCCCCAGGACAGCTCTGTCCTGGCACAGCTTGGGGTCAGTCCCGCTGGGTGACAGCCCCTGACAGTCCCTGTGCCGTGTCCCCAGGACAGCTCTGTCCTGGCACTAAGGGCTCAGTGCCCGCTGGGTGACAGCCCCTGACGGTCCCTGTGCCGTGTCCGCAGCACAGCTCTGTCCTGGCACTGAGGGCTCAGCGCCCACCGGGTGACAGCTCCTGACAGTGCCTGTGCCGTGTCCCCAGGACAGCTCTGTCCCCGTGGGAGCTGTGCCAGAGTGAGAGGGGCGATGCCGGGGGGCTGCCGCCTTTCACCCCCGTTATTAACAGCACCGCTCGGCACCGACGGGTTCTTCACAGCATGCCGGGCCCGCGGGCTGCCCTCGCTCGCTCCCTCGCCTGGTTAAATTTGGATTAAATCAGCGAAGCCAACACAGTGATCAATTCCCAGTGCTCTCCTCCGGAGCCGGGCACAAATGAGGGGAAAGCAGGGAGGAGAATAAAGCCCAGAGTGAGGGCACAGGGACCTGCAGGTACAGGAGGGATGTGAATGGAAACTCAAGTTTTCAGTGCCACCAGCTCAGCTGTGACTAGGCAGGGACAGCGACCCTAGGGACGCTTTTCTAGAAGCCATCATGCCAGATGATCTGGGCAGGGGCCTTTATGGGTGCTCAAGCCAGGATTTAGGTGAAAAATTGGCCAGCACAGAGGGCCATGCAGGCAGCAAGGGGACAATTCAATCCCCTGCCTCCTCCCCATGGAACAGAGCCCAGTCACAGACACACAGTCCTGGTTATCCCCCAGCAAAGTCAGACTCCCTTAGTCTGGAGCAGTCACTCCCTCCCAGGGCTGAAGGTTTCAGATCACTGGACAGCTGTGGGCAGCACCATCCCTGCCTCTCTGGCTGCCTCCCCCAGGAGCCACATCCTGGCTGCCACCTCCTTGTCACTGCATTTGAAGCACGTCCACATCACAGCACACACGGGCTCAGGAGCAAGGCCAGGGACAATTAATAAAACGCCTCCCCTAAGGTGGAAATGAGACCACCCATCTCAGCAGTGTCACACCACTAAAGGAGAGGGGATGGTTATGAGCCATTATTCCCTGCACAAATGGGCTTTAAATCATCATCCATCACCAGCACCCAGCACTGGATGTTCCAAAGGTGTCCAGCAAACCCTTTGTGGCTCCTTTCCACCATGGCATGGGTGACCACAGTGCCCATCACCTGGAGATCCTCACGGAGCCTCCACACCCACACTCTGCTGCTGCTCTGGGAAGAAATCAGCCCTGCCAAACATCAGCAAGACCAAACGTGCTGCTTTGGGGTCTCAGGTCTATCTCCCTGGGGTGGGATCATAGGAGGGCAGGGTTCCTCAGCTGCCCCACTCCTCCTGGCCTGGCAGGGGAATTGGGTTGTTATAGAGCAGCAGTGAAAGCCTTTTTCCTTCTGGAAGCCCTTGAGGCTGCCAGTCTCAGCTGAGCCGCCACTTGCCAACAGTTTTTAATTTCTTCTCTGTTTCATCTAAACTTTCCAGTGGGTTCCTCATCCATCTGAGCTGCAATGATAAATATGGAAATAAAGAGGCATTTACAGCCCCTCTCTTGGGCTGATTCTGTGTATAAACAAGCTGTGCTCACAGCATCCTCCTCTCCACAGTGCTGATTCAGGAGCAGCAGGGTCTGCCCAGGACTCAGTGGGCACAAGGATTTGGGGGAAATCCCTGGGTCACTGTGGGGAGAAAACTGCAGCAAAAGGAATGGGGCAAGCAAGGCCCACAGGGACTTCTGTAAAGGACTAGAAGGGAAAGAACAACAGCTGAAGAGCTGGATGTGCAAAGCATGAAGAAAGGCTTTAATTTGCACAGAATCTCTTAATCCATTAATCACAGGGACATATGTGTATGAAAACCTCCCTCTCGTTTAATACTATCTCAAGTTTGTCCAAGAAGGTCATAACTGTTTGGCAGGGGAGTGGGAGGGGCGAGGTGGGACAGGCAAAGGCCATGGGCTTGTTTCCAGGGAGAGATCAGCCATTAACAGCGTGGAGCCAGCCCAGGGATGAGCAGGCATGAAAAGCACTGGACATGGCAGTCCAGGAGTCACAGTGGCACTGGGGACACCAGTCCCCTGAAAGAGGATGTCCCAGTGCCTCTTGGCTCTCTGGAGGTTGCCTGCAAAGGCTGGATAAACTTGCCTGGGTGCCTGGAATAGAGGGTTTGGGGGTTTAAGAGCAGACTCTGACATCTTCCCTTCCCCTCCACCACAGTCATTTCCTCTTCATTCGCTGCTCCAGTGTTCCTTTCCTCACCCTACAGAGCTGGATTGTGAGGATCATCCTGGAGGCAGGGGGAAGCTCTGGCAGCATAGCATGGACTGATCCGTCCCCTGATCTTCACCTGACGCTTCTTTCAGGTTTAACCTGTTCTGCTTTAATCCCACATTCTTTCTCAGCAAATCCAGCCTTGCACCAGACCAGCCAAAGTCTCCTTGTGTCCCATGATGGTCCCACAGACCTCAGAATTCCCTGTCAGCCAGTGGGTAAACATAATATCTACAAACCCAGCTGCCTTCCTGGAGCTGTTACCTGTGTTCCTCAAGGGAGGAAAACAGGAAAAATTAGTATGCGGCTTCTTCCTTGAGAAATCAATGCGATCTCAACTCACTGTGAAGTTCCCTGACTGTTAGAGATGCTGCACTGGTAAAATCTAACCCTCAGAGGAGAAAGGGTGGGAAAAAAGAAAGAAAAATAAATTCCAGTGACTAGACAAGTCTAAAATGTTGCAGAAGGCTAAACTGCCAGGGCTGGGGCTTGTTTGGAAGTCCCAGAGTGGAGAGGGCTGTGCAGTCCAGCTGTTTATCACCCCACCAAGAATCAGCTGTAATTTTTAATTCTAATTAGAACTGTTGGATAAAAATGTAATCAAGAGTTTCCATTAGGAAAAAAAAAAGACATTTCATCTAAATTAAAAATTTTGTTTTTTAAGAAAGGGGGTAAACATTGAAAATTTTGTAACAACTCATTTCAGCATTTTCAAGATGAAAAGGGATGTATTTTTGCCGTGAAATGCATCATCAATTCAAATTCTTTTATCTTACAGTCTGAAGAGCAAAAAATAGTTTTCAAATCAAAGCAAAAATGGTATTTTTAGGCATTTTCTTTAAAAAAGCCTATCTGGAGGTTTCTGTCCTAATTAAGAATGATTATTGGTTTTCTTTTTTTCTTAATGGAATAAGCTGTTCCTAGTTAGCTCTGCTCTAAAACATTGGGTTGATGTTGACGTGCCCACCCATCTGCCCCAGCACCTGACCCCAGGGCTGTGCTCACACCACCCCACTCTGCGTGTCAGCACTGCCTGAAATCCCTGGGGTTTGAGTCAGGCTTTATAAAACTCACAGAACTAAAGCAAATTCCTTGCTGCCAGGAGACCTGGTGGGGCACTGGAAGGACACAGGTGTGTTTGGTGGGCCTTGTGCAGGTCTCAATTCATGAGGCAGGCTGATTGTGGTGCCCACACTCGGGCAAGGCACCTGCAACCCCCCCTTGTACGTTTGACCCTGTGGCTGATGCCATGGAATTGCCACAGATCCCAGCAGGGGTTTGCATCCTGGGGGATCCTCTCCACACGATTAGCAGATCACCTTTATCACACTGAGACAGTGGCTTGGGATCTGGTAGATGAATAGCAGAGCTTGTGGTTTGTGATCTGTCCTCTGGCCAAGGAGAAGCTCAGAAGGAGGAGAGGAGGGTGGAAGAGGAAGGGAGCAAAGCTCAAGGGCTCTGCCAGAGATGAAATGGAAAAAGGAGTTGCTGTGCAGCAGTTTCAGCCCAGAACAGAGGGAACTGCACGGGCTCCTCGAGCTGCCCGAGGGCATTTTGAACAACAAAACCAGCAAGCTCTGACAGGGCCAGGAGACCCAGGCAAGAGTGAATGGACAGAGGGGCTGCAGGGTCCCACAGGCAGGGTCCCACAGGCAGGGCACGCTCCTGCCCAGCCACATCCAGAGTGGCACTGCCCTTGCTGCTGCTGCACCGCCCCTCTGGCAGCCTGATCGGGGTTATGTAACCTTTCCTGACTGCTCTTTCCCCCGATCAAGTGAGGTTGCTGCTCCAGCTCCCTGCAAGGAACAGCTGGAGCAGCCTTTCCTGAGCTGCCCAGAGGGACACAGCCAGCCCCAGCCTTCGAGGCAGCTGAGCAGCAGATCCTGCCCCACTGCCACCCCCGGGGAGCTGTGCTGGCAGAGCTGGCACCCAGGACATGGCACCAAGCCCCGGTGGGAGGCTGCAGGCCCTTGGCCAGGGAAGGAGATGGTTGGATCATGGGTTCTTCCTGCAGGGAGCAACTGGTGGGTGAAGCCTGGAGCACCCACTCACACGTGGGAGCAGACACAGGGGATAACACACTGCACTAGTGCTTTATGCACCTAACTCAAAATAAGATTTCTTTTTAAAAAACATATCTAAGAAGAATGATTTTTCTCTCTCTTTTTTTTTTTTTGTTATTATTTTGAAGTTATAAATTATTGAAACAAATTATTCTCACTACTCTCCCAAATCATTCTGAGGCAAAGAAAAGGCAGGTCTACCTTCAACACCTTCAACACTGCTTTGTAACAAAATGAGTCAGATTCGTTTTGCTCATGATTTGCCCTTGGCTCCCTTTGTCCATGTCTTAAACTACATCCTGGCTCGGTCTGATGAGCAGCGTGTCCTCGGAGGCAGAGGAGGCCCTGCAAGAGGCCGAGGTATTGCAGGTCAAGATTAAAGTGCTCTTCATGACATACACTGTCAAAGCTGTAACTGGCTTAACTCAGTGCAATTAGATGGCTCAGAGGTTACACAGTAACGGCAGCAGTGTTTCAGTGCAGCTGATTAAGGCACAGCCCTGGAGTTAAAGGATGTGATTAAAAGGCAGTGTCAGGGCTGAGACCTGGCAGAAGAGCTCAGCAGGCAGGGTTAAATCCACAGCTTCTTCTGGGGTTGGACACCCCAGGGCCTGGAAAAGATCTCCAAGTATCAGCTGAGCCAGCTCAGCTTTTAGGTCTGGAATGCCATCTTGTGATGGCAGTGGGGAAGTGGAAATGGCCCCTCTGTGGAGGCAGAGGAGATGATGGAATTACAGAATGGGTTGGGTCAGAAGAGACCATAAAAATAATTTTATTCCTCCCCCTGCCATGGCAGGGACACTTCCCACTGTCCCAGGCTGCTCCCAGCCCCACTGTCCAGCCTGGCCATGGGCACTGCCAGGGATCCAGGGGCAGCCACAGCTGCTCTGGGCACCCTGTGCCAGGGCCTGCCCACCCTCACAGGGAACAATTCCTGATTCCCAATATCCCATCCATCCCTGCCCTCTGGCAGTGGGAGCCATTCCCTGTGTCCTGTCCCTCCATCCCTTGTCCCCAGTCCCTCTCCAGCTCTCCTGGAGCCCTTTAGGCCCTGGAAGGGGCTCTGAGCTCTCCCTGGAGCCTTCTTTTGTTCAGGTGAGCACCCCCAGCTCTCCCAGCCTGGCTCCATGGCAGAGGGGCTCCAATCCTGGGAGCATCTCCATGGCCTCTCTGGACTTGCTCCAACAGCTCCAGGTCCTCCTGATGCTGGAGCAGCTCTGCAGGGGTATCTCACAAGGGCAGAATAGAGGGGGACATCCTCCCCTCACCTGCTGCCCACTCCTCTGTGGGTGCAGCCCAGCACAGGGGAGTTTCTGGGCTGCCACTGTTGGTTCATGTCCAGCTTTTCATCCATTATATCCTCCAAGTCCTTCTTTGCTGGTCAATGAGCTCTTCTCCCAGTCTGTGCTCATGTGTGGGGTATCCCTGACCTGGGTGCAGCACCTCAAAGAGGAAAAGGCACCATCGAGGCCATGGCTGCCCTGCCTTCTGCTGTGTGGGAGCCAAGCAAGGCTGGTGTCACTCACAGGGCTGTGCAAGCACCAACACCCATGAGGTGTCATCATCACGGGCCCCAGCCATGACAGACACCAGGGGGATAAAAGTTCTTCTCACCAAAGCCTGAACGTGCTTGGCTGTGGGGCTGGAGGTGACCACCATGGTAAATGATGATGTACATCCACAGATCTTTTCTTCCATAGGTTTACTGAATTTTCTTCCTCTTCCCACGGTACTACTCTCTTTTTCTCCAGTGACTGACAGTGTGGCCAAATGGTGTTGAGCCAAAATCTGATTGGTACAGAAGGATCACAGTACCAGCCCTGCAGTGCCAGAGCTGAGCAGTGACGGGGGGCAGGCAGTGAGCCCTGGGCACGGGTGTGTTCAGGGCTGAGGTGACAGTAAAGGATCTCTCTTGCTGCCCCAGGAGCTGCAGACATCAGCTACATGGGGGATGTCCCACCGCAAGCTTGGAGCACACGTCTTTTGAGGCACTACAGCTCCATGCCAGTGCAGATCTCTTGAGTGGATGCACTGTGCCAGCAGACAGTGCTCATGTCCTGGTTTAACCCATCCTGCTAATTTATGGGAGCAAAATCACTCAGATGTGATTCCTCCTTTATGATGCAACTGAACATTCACTCAACAGAGGTTACCCAGGCTTCTGGAGCCAGTTGAGTTGCTTTGAACACAAGCTGCAGGGCTGTGCTGGGATGCAGGGAGCTCAGGGGAGGCTGCGTCTAGACTAGAGGAACTCTCCAGGAGGCTTGCTGGGCTTTTGTTTTGTACTAACTCATATCTCTAATCTGGCTTGGAACAAAGCTTCTCAGTCCTTTCAGGCCTTGCCAGGACACTTGCAGGAGAAAAGGAGGCTCTTTTTAGTGGTCAGCAAGCCAAGATGAACAACAGGGACTGGCTGCAGCTAATGCAGAGAGCACATTCCTGTGACAGAAAAGGGCTTCACCCCCATGGCAGAGCGGCTCTGCTGTGTTTCATCTGGTTTGATGCTTTTCACCCAAAGTTCACAAATGATGTGCAGGCCTTTGTTTGAGCCCCCCTCCAAGGCCAGCAAGCAGAGAAAAAGCTGTGCACACAGAGGGAATCTGTACTGGGAAGTGAGAGACTGGTCCTGGCACTGAGAGTTGCTGAGTTCTGGTATTTGGCATTCAGGAAGCTTTTGAAGTATCTCCCCAATCCTGCTGAAAATGTCTTATTAAAGAGACAAAGCATAATAATTTGGGCCCCATGCTGGGCTAATGAATTAAACAGTTCTAAACTGAAGCTGTGGCTTAGGGTCTTGGCAGAGTCATCATCCATGCCTGTGTGGGCATGTGCCCTTGGCCATGGGCAGCGAGACCCCCAGGAACAAAAGCATGAAGTGTTCTGTGTCTGCTCTTACCTGTCTCTCCCCAGACAGGTTTTGCTGTGTGCACTGGGCATAGCTGGGAAACCTGTTCCTCACCAGGTTCATCAGTGACAGGGGAAGCACCTTCTGCTTAGCACCAGCCTCTGTCCCTGCACACAGCAGTGTCCTGGGCACAACAAGCCCAGAGCTTCCCAGGACAAGGCAGGATCAGGCTGAGCTGGAGAGGAGCACTCCACATCCAGGAAGAATAGCTGCCTGCTTGGGCTGAAAATAGACCATGAAACATTTGAAGAAGACAGAGATGGAGTGGATGATTGCCTGAGGCAAGGCACAGCTCCAGCTGAGTTCACTGCTGAGCTCTGAGAGCATAAGCACATGAGGAGCATGGGGGAGGGATGCCAGGCTTTCTGGAAAGGCCTTCAAGTGTCTCAATGGAGCACAAAGCCCAGAGAAAAACTTCCTTTGAATGGATCCCCAGTGAGGGAGTTACAGTTACACTGCTGTGCCCAGACATGGATACACAGAGCACTGGGCTGATGTTACAGCATCCAGTGGAGGTCAGGGAAGGTGTGGAATTGTGCTTCTCCCAGCAAGGCACTTGGCAGCACCACAGCTTTTTCTCTGCTTATTTCAGGGCTGGATTTTTGTTGCTGGCAGCTGTTTCTGAGCTGACACTTCTAGCTCCTGTGCCCGAAGTGGGACACATCAGGGGCAAGCAGAGGCAGCTCACCAGCCCTCTGCTTCCCATGAGCCGGTGCTTGAGTTCAGTTCTCCCAGCTCCACAGATCGTGTTCCTGCTCCGGCTCTGTCAGGGATGCTGGAAGTGTCCAAGGCCAGGTCGGACAGGGACTGGAGCAACCTGGGACAGTAGAAGATGTACCTGCCCATGGCAGGGAGTGGGACGAGACGACCTTAAAGTCCCTCCCGGTGCCTGATTACCGAGGTTTTTCACCGCCCCGGGGAGAGCGGCCGAAGCGAGCGGGGCGGTGTCTGTGGAATCACCTCGGCAGCATGGTCAGGCCTGCTCCTTTTCTGTCCCCGCCGCCATGTGGAGATGAAGCGGTTCTGGGGGGCTGGGCTTCTTCAGCTCGCTGCCATAAGGGCCAGGAGCGGCTCTGGCGGGCCGGGCTCCCTCGCCATGAGGGCAGGGAGTGGCTCTGGTGGGCTGGACTCCTTCAGCTCGCCGCCGTGAGGGCAAGGAGCAGCTCTGGTGGGCTGGGCTCCTTCAGCTCGCCGCTATGAGGGCAAGGAGCGGCTCTGGTGGGCTGGGCTCGTTCAGCTCGCCGCCAGGAGGGCAAGGAGCGGCTCTGACAGGCCGAGCTCCCTCGCCATGAGGGGCCACCGCCGCCATGAGGTGAGGGGGGGTGGGGTACAGGGCATGGGTGGCGGCGGCAGCGGGGCTGGAGACCGGGGCTCCGGGGCAGGAAGGCGCCACCTGAAATACTCACTGCCTCCTATTTAGCTGTTCGGCCGGGGGACTGGGGATGTTGCTCGGCTGTGCGGTTCAGAATTAATTCCTTAGCCTTTCGCTCGGTGTGCTGGCTTTTGTCCTCTGCCACAAGCCAGGCTGCTGCTGTTGAGCTTTGTGAATACAGATGGAATAATGGCTTATTTGTGATGTTTCTGCTGTCCTCTCTTTAGGCCTTCAGCCGATGACCGATGGCGGTGACCTGCCCGAAGGAGCAGCTCTGAGGTGCCCCGGCCCCGTCGCGTGTGGAACCCCAAACTGAGTTGTGCTGAGCTGTGCTGGGACAGCCGGGGAGGCGCTCCGGGAGGGCACTGGAGCCTGCGAGAGCAGATGTGAAGGGCCCGTGGGACACAGCAAGAGCTCTGGAGCCACATGGGTGAGGTGTGACCGTGAGCCAGCCTGGGAAAATGGGCAAAAATGTTTTGCTGTCTAAAAGGCCTCTGCTGGCTCCTGTGCTAGCCTCAGGTCCTCAGGGTGGAAATAACGTGGTTTATCCAGAAATAAGTTTAGCTTATCTATTCCTCTTGCTGGATGAAGCCTTGATGAGAGTAGGCATCATCAGAAAAGTGCCTCCACGTTTTTTCTGCCATCTAAACCCCCCAGTTTTGGGGTTTTTGTCTCCCAGCAGTAGCCAGCTGCCCATGGCTGCTCAGTGCCTGTGCCAGTGTTATGCTGCTGGGAGAAAAAGGTGCTGCTGAGCTTTCCTGGCACCAGCAAGGCCATCCTGGTGCTCAGTGGTGCCAGGTTTTGGCAGCACTCTGCATGCCTGAGAGTGGAGTAACTCCTGCCCGTGGAGACAAGTGACTAGACTGTACATGTTCATGCAGCAACAGGCAGCTTTATTGAGATCTGACTTATTTATATAGATAAGAAGGCCCATGAAGGTAATCCTCATTGGCTGAGCCAGTTACTACTCAGCTAACCAGCCAATAGCAGCCTGAGTCTCCAATGGCCTGGGCCTGCTCTTACTGGTCGAATTACATAAGCAAGGTAATTATATAATAAATCACTTATGAAGTTGGAATTATTTATACTGTGTGGCCTACAGGCCAGATGTAGAGCATCACAGAGGAATAGCTCATAAATATGGAACTTGTGTGTGTCATAAAACCTCTATAGCTTATAAATATGGAACTTTTGTGTGTCATAAAACCTCTGTTCGCATGATGTTTGGGGCACTCGAATGGAGGAAGGATCCTCCAAGTGATCAGTGCTGCAATAAAAATGAATGCTTTTTGATACTCAAACTGTGTTAGAAAGTTTCTTTTTGGGTGATTTCAGTGTCAGTTCCACAAGGCCCTGTAGTTTCACAGTGGCCCCTTGGTTCTAAAGTGTCACGATGGCCTCAGTCCCACAAGGCCCCACAATGTCCAAAGAGTCCCCTTAATTCCATGGGGCCCTGAAGAGCTACAATGGCCCCTTGGCTCCATGAGGCCCTGCAGTGCCACCCTGGGGCAGGAGGCCAGGAGGAACTCGTTCCCCACACGCTGCAGCTCCCTGGGCCAGCTGGCACCAACACCTTCTCCCAGGCCAGCACTGCCTGGCACAGCCAAGGCCGAGCCACACTGCAGCTCCCTGCAAACCACGGCGGGGGCTGCAAGGCCAAAACCCGAGTCACAGACAGTTTGTCACTCTTCCTGACTGTATCTGACCAAGAAATGTCCCATTGTGGGGTCCCCTTTCCTGCAGTCACTGCAGCACTGGGACCATCCCTGGAGCTCTGAGCAAGAGAAATGGCCAGCGCTGCACCTCTGCACTGACTCAGGGATGGTGGGAAATGCTCTCTGGGGTGGCTGGAACCATGGAAAAAGGACAGTTGGGAGCACAGAGGAAAACCCAGCTGGGCTGCTGGACTGGGGCAAGACATCTCTGTCTGGGGGAGAAGTTGGCTGTGAAACTCCCTCCTGTGGATGCTCATGTGCCCAAGAGTTGGGCACTGAAGAGCATCACAACAACTGACAGGAGGATGGGGTGGCCAGGATTAAAGTGCCTCAGGGGGGTCTGGACTGGCCACACAAGGGTGAACCCTGGACACCATCTCCAGGTTATCCCTGACTGTGAAACATGGGCTGAGATCAATCAGGGCCTGCCGGATTTCTCCCGGCTGATTTATGGCCTGGAAAGGCTGGGAGATGGCCTTGGACAGCCCGCGCTTCAAAGGACGAGAAGAGGCTTCAGGTTTTTTCTCGATCTTCAGTATTTATTAGTTGTTTATGTAAAAGATTTTCTTTCGGCCCGACAGAGGTCTGCACAGCATGTCAGCCATGAGCACACTGAGACCCCCAGGGCGGTCACCTATCTTTATACTCAAAGTTACGTATACAATATTTACCTTTTCCCTCCAATACTTGTCACCCTTATTGATCAGTGCACTTCTAGTAATAACCAATCCCAAAGTGCCAACATCACCACAGAAGATGGAGGCGAAGAAGAAGAAGAAGAAGGACAGGACACGCCCCAATTCCTCCATCTTACTTCTCTAAACCCCCCTGTACAGAAATCCTAAACCCTGTGTTTTACACTCTAATTAACTTATCCCTTCACCATTTACCCCAGTGAAACCCTCCCATCCTCATACAGGTGTCGTCTCTCTTGCAGGATCAAAGTCCAGCCACCAGACACTTCTTGCAACATTCCAGGACTCCCGAGCCCCCCAAGGGTGGTCTCGGTCTCTCTGCACATCAGTCCTGAGGTGCTGAGATCCCACAAGGGCCAGGCCAGGCAAAGCCCCTGTGGTGTGGGGGGGCAATGGTGGGAATATAAATCTGGGGCGTGGTCTTGGTAGTAGGTGTAGTAAATTGGGAGCACCATTCCTAAACCACAACAGCCCTGTCAGAACCAGGCCTGTCCCTGCACTGCCCCCGCTCTGCTGCCCCACAGCTGCTGGATCAGGAAGGGCAGAGCCATGGGGGAGGAAAATGCACAGGGACTCCTCCTGGGAGCGACCTTCCATCCTGATACTCAGACCCCAAGACAGAAACCCCCATTGTCAGCTGGGAGGTCACTGTCAGAATCTCTGCCTGTATCCCACTTGGTGAATCTTTCACACTGAGATTTTGGTCCTTCCTTTCAGTTTCTTTGCTTTTTGGGGCTTTTCATGATTCCTCCATAAACATGACAATTCATGTCCCTAATATGGCAATTCTTTCCTTTTTATGAAAGTGTTGGGAATTAGGCCACATTAAAATGCTGGCAGGGTGTGCATAGGTATTTGCAGCCCTGTGGAGAAGCAGTTGGGATATAAGAACCAAAGAAATGTAAAATGGTTTGAGTTAGAAGAGACCGAAAAGAGTCTCTGGTAAAACTCCCATTACCCAGGAACACCTTCACTCATTCAGGTTGTACAAAGCACCTGACCTTAAACACATCCAGTGATGGGGTTTCAATTCTGAGGGCAGCCTATGCCAGTGTCCTGCCACCATCATCAAAAAATATTTCATCCTTACAGAAAATCTAAATCTGCCCTAAGTCACTTAAAAGATACAGTGTATTATTCTGTATTATATTCCCCAATACAATCTTGGGCAAAAATGTACTCAGCCATTCCTGGACTTAAATCACATCTCCAGGGCTGAGCACCTTTGACAAGGCCCAGAGATCTCCCAGGATGGGATTTGGAGGCCCCAAGAACATGATCACTGTATGGGAACTGGAAGTCCTGGGTTCAGTGGAGACTGAGGGCAGAACAAGAACAGCCTGTGAGGATGACAAAGGTGGATTCAAATATATTGGACCTCTTCTTCATAGTGGAAATGAACCTGAGATAGAAATAATGTCACCAAATGCAGCTGTGAAGACCCAGAATGGAAACAAGGAGAGATTAATTTCCCTGCCAGAGCAGGGCTGTGGCACAACACATCTCCCAGAAGGAGCCTGGAGCAGCCCAAGGCTCTGTGTGGGCAGGCAGGGGCAGGCAGGAGGCAGAGCTGTCAGCAAAGGAAGGGCCCAGCCAGGTGGGGCAGCCGGGGGATGCCAGCAGCCTGCAGGGACAGAGGCGCAGGGCAGGGACACCGTGGGACAGCCTGGGCTGCACAGGGCACAGGGATGGGCAGCAGCTGCAACACAGCCCTGCCAGAGCCAACTTGGGCAGCACTTTGGCCATGGCTGCTGGGCCTGGGTCTGAGGCAGGAGCAGGAGACAAGTGACCCTTGCAGGGCTGGGGCCTCATTGCCTCCTTGTCCCTGCTCAGCAGCCTGGCAGGGGCCGCCCCATGCTCCTGCCCTTGGCATTGCACATGCCCACATGCCAGTGCCCATCCTGGGAAGAGCCCTGAGCAAGGAGGGAGGGATAGGATCTGCCTGGCCAGGGGATGGGGCTCAGGCCTTGGCCCTTTGCATTCCTCAAACACATCCAGCTTTGCTCAGCACCAGAAGCACCTTGGCCTTGTTTGTCCCCAGCTGTCATCACTGCCTCCAGTGTTCTGCTCTAACTGCAACCTGGGGACACTTTCCCAGTTGCGTTCTTCAGTGGGACCCATTAAAACTTCTAGAAACTTAAGAGTTTAAATTTAATTTTGAGTTCTTGAGAAGTTTTTTGAAGACACTCTCCGGGGCTGAGTCTGATGTAAACAACACCAAAGCCCCAAGAGGCTCATTTAAGTCCTTGTGCTGTGTCTGTGCTGCTCAGCTTTAAAGGAACAGCTCTTCCCAGGACCAGCTCCTCTCCCAGCCCAGCAGGGCTGAGGGCTCTGCCTGCAGGCACTGAGGGGATAGGAGCCAGGCAGAGACAGGCTGAAGGCAATCAGGATTGGTAAGACATTGAGCTGAGACTTCACTTGGGGAAAGATCTTCACAGCCCTGTGCATGGTGAGTGTGTGGGTGCAGGGCAATATCCCCTGTGCTCCTGGAGGGACCTCCTGAAGCCAGCACACCCCAGAGCCTGGGGGATGTGTCAGGAGGACTCTCCCAGTTTCTCTGTGGCACAGGAGGAGGAGGAGGAGGAGGAGAATGTGCTGCAGAGCGGGGCTGCCCTGGGCACCGTCAGACGGACAGGGCAGGAAGGCTCCTGCTTCCAGGGACGGCTGCAGGGGGTGAAGCTGTGGCTGCAGCCAGGGCTTTCCAGGGCTGTCCTGCAGAGCAGCTCCTGCAGCCCTCAGGGCTCTTGGCCAGCCCAGGGCATGTGCCACCTGCCAGGGGCAGCTCTCAGCCTGCCTGGCAGCTCCTCATGGACACTGCAGGGGAGAAGTTGGAGGTGGAGGGAGCCACCCCTATCAGGGCAGATTCCTCCTGCTGTGGAGATGGTGCTGCATGGCCAGGGCTGCTCTCAGCTTTTTCCTCAAGGGAAGGGAAAGGGGCTGTCAGCTTTGCCTGTGTCACTGACACTCCTGCACTGTCAGCCTGGGCATCAGCAGATGTGCCTCAGATCTCCCTCAGACAATACCTCCTCAGCCTCCTCTCCCTACAGACAGCAGCAGCAGCACCTTGGCTTGTAGCATCTCTGTTTGTCTGCCCTGCCCTTAAGGCCCTACTGCCAGGGAGAGCCCCCTGGGCAGTGCCCTGTGCTGGGAGGGGTCTGCAGGGCAGAGCTGAGCCCCCAGGGCTGGCCTGGGCTCGGGCAGCACTGGCAGGGACAAAGCTTGGACAGAGAGAAACAGCTCCCAGTAGGCACAACTCCAGGCAGCAGAGAGCCAGACCAACCCTTGGTATCCCTTCCTTTTCAGGTGCACAGGGAAAGAGAGAAGGATTTGGAGATAATTATTTTTAAACTGGAGTGTTCAAAAATTGCACAATATTGTTCAATCAAGTTATAAGTGCAATCACCCTGAAACAGAGAGAGGTGAAATGAGCAAAGGGCACCTGTGTGGGATGAGTAGGTCTGATTTCACTGGGGCACAGGGAGCCCTGTTTTCCCTCTTGGTTCCCCGGTGCTTTGGCAGAGAGCAATGCTGAAGATGAGCCAGCAGCCTAAACCTGAGCTCAGAGATAAAAATGTTCAGCAAAGTTCCCCCAAAAAGGAAGTAATTTTGAGGGGATTCATAACAAAAAAGGATAAGTATAACACAGTTAGTTCTTTCCCAGCTTATCAGTGTCTTCTTTCAACAGCCCATGATGCCCAGAGTGAAGAAATGTCTAACAGCAGCTCCATTGGGCACTTCCTCCTCCTGGCACTGGCAGACACGCAGCAGCTGCAGCTCCTTCACTTCTGCCTCTTGCTGGGCATCTCCCTGGCTGCCCTTCTGGGCAACGGCCTCATCATCAGCGCCGTAGCCTGCAGTCACCACCTGCACACGCCCATGTTCTTCTTCCTGCTCAACCTGGCCCTCTGCGACCTGGGCATGATCTGCACCACTGTCCCCAAAGCCATGCACAATTCCCTCTGGCACACCAGGACCATCTCCTACTCAGGATGTGCTGCACAGGTATTTTTCTTTGTCTTTTTCATTGCATCAGAATTTGCATTTCTCACCATCATGTGCTACGACCGCTACATGTCCATCTGCAAACCCCTGCACTACGGGACCCTCCTGGGCAGCAGAGCTTGTGCCCACATGGCAGCAGCTGCCTGGGCCAGTGGCTTTCTCTTTGCTCTGCTGCACACAGCCAATACATTTCCCCTGCCCCTCTGCCATGGCAATGCCCTAGGCCAGTTCTTCTGTGAAGTTCCCCAGATCCTCAAACTCTCCTGCTCACATTCCAGCTTAAGGGAAGTTGGGCCTCTTGTGGTCACTTTTTGTTTAGGTTTTGGTTGTTTTGTGTTCATGGTTTTTTCCTATGTGCAGATCTTCAGGGCTGTGCTGAGGATCCCCTCTGAGCAGGGACGGCACAAAGCCTTTTCCACCTGCCTCCCTCACCTGACTGTGCTTTCCCTGTTCCTCAGCACTGACACATTTGCTCACCTGAAGCCCCCCTCCATCTCTTCCCCATCCTTGGATCTGGCAGTGTCAGTTCTGTACTCGGTGGTGCCCCCAGCCCTGAACCCCCTCATCTACAGCCTGAGGAACCAGCAGCTCAAGGAATCTCTCAGGAAAGCTGTGACTGGATGCTTTTCAGCCTTTTCATTGTCCCATAAGAGCCCTCACAGTGCTTTGCATTGGGAGCGACAAAGGACCTGGCAACACACCCCTGCTTTGGCTCCTGCCGTCTCTCAGAATTCTCTTTCCCTCAAGGGGCTTCAAGTGGGTCAGGTCCTGGGAACGGACAGCAGGTCATAGACCCAAATTAACCAAAGGGATATTCCAGACTGTATGGCACCAGTTCTGGTATAAAAGCTAAGGAAGGAGGAAGAATAGGGTGCATTTCCTATTTACAGTGTTTGTCTTCTTGATAAACCACTCCACCTGGTGAAGTTCTGCTTCCTGGGAAGTGGCTGAACATCACTTGCTGACAGAAGAAGAGAACAAAATTATTGGGGTTTTTCCTCATTGCTGGTGCCTGTAAAAACTTCCTCTTTTGCCTTATCTCAGTCCACAATTTGTCTCCCATAACATTTTCTCTCCCCTGTGCAGCCAAGGAGGGGAGTGCTAGAGTGGCTTGAGAGGCACATGGACTCAGCAGAGGTAACCCACCAGAACAAGCCACAGAAGGCCTGCTTTCCTCTGTCAGCAGCTCTCAGTGCATATCATGAGAGGCCAAGTCTGCCCTTAAGTATATTTTAAATTGCTTTCTGCTTCTGATTCTGTTAAAAATAAAAGAAATGCTTTTATCCACCCCCTTCAATTTAATTATCCCTCCTGCTTGTGTGACCCAGAGAAATTGTGTAAGAAGGGAGTCTCACATTGTATCTATGTGAAATAAATTAATATGCAACCACTTTGTAAAAAATTTTATACTATTCTTATCACAGTAGGAATGAACAGAAATGGGCACAGCTTTGTGGCTGCCCCAGCTTTGGCATGGGCCCTGGGCCTGGAGCAGGAGCAGCTCTTGAGGGCCCCAAGGCCGGGGCTCTTGTGCTGCCCTGAGCAGATGGGATGGCAGCAGGGGCTGCAGAGCTCTCAGCATCTCCTGTAGAGGGGAGCAGGGCACCCAGGGAGCCTCCTTTCCCTTGGCCAGGCACCTTTCCCCATGGCTGGGGCTGAGTCCTGTGGCAGCTGCAGCTGCTGCTGTGCCCTTGCCAGGGGCTGAGGCTGTGGGGCAATGCCCAGAGCAGCCTGGCCTGAGCAGAGCTGTGGGGCCAGAGAGGGCTGGGCTGGGCTGGGCTGGGCTGGGGAGAGGCCCTTGGTGCTTCCCAGAGCTCAGGGCAGCTGGCAGAGCTTGCAGGGAGCTGGGCTGGGCTCAGAGAGCCTGGCCCAGAAACCCTCAGTGTCCATCTCAGCCTGGCTGAGCGTGCAGGGGCCAAGAAGAGCAGCCCAGGGTCTGCAAGTTCTCTGGGTGGGAGCTGAGCTTGTGAGCTCTTGAGCCCTGCCAAGTGCTGGGGCTGCGCCTCCAGCTCCAGAGGAGATGGGACAGATGGGAGCAGAGACAAATCATTCCTGCTGCATTCTTTCTTGTGTTGTCTGATACAGATCACCTGGATCCATATGTAGAGGAGGTGTTTTGTGTCAGATAACACTGGTAAAGGGAGAAGAATAATATTATGTAGCTGAAAATAATATTTCATGCATAATACACACTGAGGAAAAAAAGGCACATATGATCAGAAGATCGTCTGAGTTTTTCAGAGGATGAGAGACCCATTGATGTTCCAGTAGTCAACCCTGTTCAAATACTTTCCTCAGGGCTTCCTTGCGATGAGAGGTGACCACCAGAGCCTGGTCCAGAAACCATCAGTGTCCATCTCAGCCTGGCTGAGCGTGCAGGGGCAGGACCCAGGCCAGGCCTTGTGGGGCAGGGCCAGTGCCTGTGCAAGGCATTGCAAACAGGCAAGTGGCCCAGAGAGGAGGCTGCTCTGTGGCCTTGGTGGCATGGACAGAGCAGGGAGGGGGCCCAGGACATTTGTCAGTGCCAGCCTCTGTGCCCAGGCCTTAGCAGCCCTGGCTGCTGGGCCCAGCTTTGGCCTGGGCTGAGTTTGGCTGTGGCCCATCTCCATCCTCCTGTTGGGCTCGGGGCCTGTTCCCGGCCATGGCCAGCTCTGGCTGCCTCTCTGATGGCCCAGAGGCTGGCAGAGCCCAGGGCAGGGCTGTCTGTGAAGGCCCACAGGTGCCACGGGCTCTGCAGGAGCTGGCAGAGGCTGCCCAGCAGGGAGGCCATGGGGCACAGAGCCCCAAGGCTGCTGTGGGCACCACAGCACAGGGGCCATTCCCAGCCGCAATGCTCCTGGCCTGGGCTGGGCCTTCACAGGGTCTGGGCCACCATGGCTGGACCAGCACAGGGCCACAAAGGGGCCACGCAGCCGCTGCCGGGGCTGACAGCAAGGCCAGACACACACAAGCAATTGCTGAGCATGGCCTGCGCTGGCCAGGCCTGACTGTGCCAAAGGCAGAGCTCAGCTGTCCTTGGGGGCTGCAGGAACAGTCCAGAGCCCAAAGAGCCTCCATGGCTGTGCTGGAGACCAAGGCTGTAGAAGGGAAATGCAGAAATGCAGGGCTGCTGCAGGGTAGGGAGGGCATTGAATTCCAGCGCACACCTCAGCTCTCTGATGATCCTGGCACCATGCTGGGCCCTGTTTCAGCCTGGAGCAGAGCAGATGTTAACAGGACAGGAGCCCTGCGGGGCTGTCAGGGACCTGCAGCTTACAAGGTGCTCTGCTCTCCCTCAGGTGCTCTCGGAGAGATCCAACCCCAGCTGGGAACCTCAGGGCACAAGTGGCACTGCTTGTTCATAGGCACACAACTGATGTCTGCCTGGAAAGGGGCACAGGTTTTAATACGTGTTTATCTGATAATATACAAGTGAATCTTTATTATCTTGATCATTTGAGTACTATTAAGAAATAGCAATATTTTCCCACCAGGAACGGGAATTTCCTGGAAGTGTACTGATGGCAGGAGAAGCAGTACTGATCTTCCTCTCTACTTGTATGACCAATACTCATTCTATTATTTAATCTCTCTTTTCCATCTGGTGTTTCTACCTCTCCTGTTGAAATAGCCATGTCTGACTACATCTCTTACTAGACCAGCTGGATCCATGTCCTTCCTGCTGCTCTCACATTTCTTCTTCCATATGCTCTCTGGCCATTCAAGTGCCTCTCAGCTGACTGGTTTCATGCTTTGAATCTCAAGGAGTGGCCAAATCTTTAAGAAGTTCAAATCAATATGAATTAAATATGTCATTCTGGTTATATCTATCTCAGTATTACCTTTTTTATGTCTTTGTCTTGAACTGTTTCTGTATAGAAATCCCTTCGGGATGGTGGACATGTGAAATGCTGCTGGGACATGACAGGGAGCCGAGGGAAGAGCTGTGATGGTTATTAAACTCTTCAAATATTCCTGTTGTGTTTGTTGGCAAGAAATGTTTCTGTGCCTCTGAGTGTCACCAGGCCCTGAATCCAAAGGACACAAACCTGATGAGTTGTGGTTCCCACTGCAGGGGCTGCACTTGGACCTTGGCTCTGCACAGGAGAGCTCTTCATCCCCTTTCTCTCTTTTCCTCCCACTGGGCATAGAGGGAGCTCCTGACTTCAGCATGTGACTCGTGTGTGCAAAGAGCAAATCTGGGCAGAATTGGGGCAGGGAGGGTTTGGGGGGACCTTGGGATCTGTGCTGGGCACAGAAGGTGTTTTCCATTGCTCTGAGGCTGCCTGCTGTGGAAAGAAGATTTAATATCCAGCAGAGGAATTACTTTTGCATGTGACGGAGCTGTGCCTTCCCTTGGCTTTGTTGGCTGACAAGAAATTGAACATCCCTCTGTGTCTTGGGCAGCTCCTTCTCCAAGGAAAGCAGGTGGGAGTTGGAGCCAAGGAGCTGAAAGCTGCAGGTGCAGCCTGGGCTGGAGGGAGCTCAGATTTGCACAAGGCTGCTCTGAGTGCCAGGGCTTGGATGGCAGAAATGGTGGGGTGGGGGTAGGGACAGAGTGTGATTGATTGTCAGCCATGGAGGGTCTTGATTTTCATATCTATGCAAACTGCATGAGGAGGCACTTGGATTCAGTGTCAATTGGAGATTGCACACATCAATGAATTAACAGGAAAACAAAATTAACAGGACCTAAAAAGTATTTTCTCACCGTCTTTTTAAATATCATGTGTTCACTTTGAATACACTACTGAGATTTACCTAAATACAAATTATTTGGAAACTGAAATCAAATTGTTCCCAGAGGCTTGGCTTGTTGAGGTGTTTTCAATGTTAATGAGCCCTGGGACACTGAATTCCTGCACTCAAGAGCTGAAGGCTGAACAAGCCTCTGAAGCAGGAAAATTCAGCAGCAGCCTCCAAGGTGCTGAGGATGTCAGCAGCCCCCACTGAGGCCATCCCGGCCCAGAGACCGTGGGGGAATGGGCAGACAAGGAGAGCGTCCCTGGGGCTGGGGCAGCAAAACTCAGAGGCACCAGCGGCTGCAGCTGGGAAATGGAGTGTGGAATGTGGCTGGGAAAGCCCTGCCTGGGCTGTGCCAAGCAGGACAGACAAGCCCTGACTGCCATCCCCAAACAACTCTCTCAAGGAGACATTTAAAAGGAAATTCAATTGTTTGGGTCCTCTGAGTTTATGTGCTGAAGAAATAGCAACAAGAGACTCTAAAAAGTTCAAAATAGCAAAACAACCTTTACTGTCAACTTTAGAAAATCAGAGAAACTTTTGCAAATGTTTAATATGACATTAAATCAACAAAAAACACAGCTCAAAGCATTACCTTGTGCTATTCAACTTCATAAGCTCTAGGCCTGTTCAATTTTAAGTCACTCAAAATTTGAAAGAGGACATATATATGAGAAGTAGACACAGAAAGAGAGACAGACAGAAAAGATACAGAGAAGCATACACACAAACAAACAAACAGAACTACCAACTCCTGGATTCCGGCAGTACTCAGATGGAAATTCCAAGAGGAGGGAGGGTCAAGATGTGTGCTTGCCTTGTGGTCAGCCTTCAATACCTCTTGGTCTTCCTGGGCCCTTCCCCCAGGTTGCACTAGGGGTCATTTGGTCCCTCAGGAGCTGGGCTGGGGCCTCCACAGGTGGCTGTGGAGCATTGCCTGTGCTGTGTCAGGGACTGGCAGACACTGCTGGGCTGGGAGGGAGGCTCTGGGGGGATTGGGATTCCAGGGCAGGGCAGGGCTGGGGTTCCAGGGCAGAGCAAGGCTGGACCTGCCCCTTCCTTCCCAACACATGAAAATTTTCCAGCCAAAAATCTCCTCCAGTCTTTCACAACAGGCAATGTTGGAGGTGGAAATCCCAATTCTGGCCATGGGCACCTGAAGGACATGGGCTAAGAAGGACAGTTGTTTTCCATAGGAAGGAAAGCATGGAGCCCCAGTGTTTCAGCAGCTGGTAAGAAGAGATCCCCAAAATGCCAAGGTCAGTTGGATCAGTCAGGAAGTCAAAAGGAGGCCAAACCAGCCAGACATGTTCCGTGTTCCCTTGGTTTTATGGGGCCTAACAGTGTCACAACAGTGCCTTGATTCCATGGGGTCCAGCAGTGTCACAATGGTCCCACAATGATCCCTTGAGAAGACCTGCAGTGTCACAATGGACCCTTGGGTGTATGGAGTCCAGCAGTGTCACAATGGCCCCTACATTTGATAAGGCCCTGAAGTGTCACAATGGCCTCCGTGGCTCCTAGGCCCCATAATGTCATGTGACTCCTCTGTTCCATGAGCCCTGAAATGTCACAATGGACCTTTGGTTCCATGCAGCCCTGCAGTGTCACAAAGGCTTCTTGGTTTCACGAGGCCCCACAGTATCACAATAGTCCTCTTGGTTCTGTAGGTATCCCCATGGTCACAATGGTCTCTCTAGTTCCATGAGGCCTCACAGTGTCACAAGGCTTTGCTTATTCCATGGTACCTCATAGCATCACAAGAGTCTCCATGATCCCATGAGTCCCCTCAGTATCACAATGGAGCCCTCAGTGCCATGGTGCCCCACAGTGTCACAATGGCCCCTTGCTTCCATGAGGCCTCATGGTGTACCAATGTATCCTTGGTTTGATGAGGTCTCTCAGTGTCACAATGACCCCTACATTCAATGGAGTCACACAGAGTCAGTACACACCCCTTGGTTCCATGAGACCCAGCAATGTCACAGTGGTCTCCATGGTTCCATGAGGCCCCACAGTGTCACGATGGCCCTTGGTCTCACAAGGGCCCACAGTGTCACAATGGTCCCTTGGTTCCATGGGCCCTGTGCTGGTACATTCCCCCCTCCCCTTCTCAGGCTGCCCTGCCAGCTGACAAATGCTCCTTGGGCCTTGGCCTTGGCCAACAGCCCCTGGGCTCAGCTCCTCTGCAGCTCATCACAAACACTGTCTGCTCCAGGAACTGCTGCTGCCCAACCAGCTCCTGGTTCCTGTAGGAGCAGCTCTGGGAACTGTTTCTGTTCCCTCAGTGGCACAACATCCCTGTTCTCACACTGCCAAAGAAAGCTGTTGGTGCCAAGTACGGCCAGGATGGACCATTGCAGGGACTGAAGCCCCTCTCTTGGGGCCCTGCAAACAGCGCTCCAAAAGGAGCCCTTGGAGCTCTCCTGGGCCAGCGACTCCCTCTGAGTGGGGCCTCTCCCAGCCGGGAACTCTCCCGTTTGCTGCACTCGGGGATCCTGAACAACGACGGAGCCTGGGCCGATCCCCCCACTCCTCCAGGCTCAACCCTTCACCCTCTGGGGAGATGCCAAAGGATCCACAGGGAGCATTCCCTGCCCTCAGGGGAATTGCTCACAGGTGCCTTGCACTGAGTGTTTGTGTCTGTGTGCACACCGGACTGCCTGTGCTGGGGAAATGTGTCAGAAATGCTGCTGTCTGAGGGATTTGAGTGCCTTGGATAACTGAGTCAGTCAGGCCTGTAGGTCAGGTTAAGTCACAAGGCCTAAGTGAAGATAAATGCTGCTAAGAGTTGTTCTTTTGCTAAGTTGTTACATTTAATATAAGTTATCTGCTAAGCAAAATATTGTAAAGTGTTATTCCGCTGTTAAATTGCAAAGTCATAGGTTTGAGTTAGATTAAATGCTAATCCTGCTACGCTCTGCTCTTTTGCTAAATTGTGAAGCTGAAAGTATCAGTTAAGGTTAAGGTATAAGTTAAGTCCTGTTAAGTTTGAGCTCTGTTAAGCTTTCAGGCCGTATTCATTTTATCCTTGCCCTCACTGTCCTTGTGTCACACACAGACACACAGGGACAGTTCTTGGTTAATTTCTGGTTTGATTGCCTGGATTTGGTTTGGTTTTGTTGTTGCTTTGTTTCCCTGGTGTGCCTGGTTTCCCTGGTTTCCCTGGTGTGCCCAGTCAGGAGCAGAGTGACTCTTGCCAAGGAATTTTGTGCTGCTGTCCCTTAATATTAAATCTTGTTTTTGCTGCTCCCTTGCTCGGGATTTTTTCAGCGCTCTCAAGGCCTCGTTGGTAACAGGGTGAAGGAGCCCTGGCCCAGGCTCTGGCCCTGGGGGACACGGGGACGCTGCTGGGGGGTCCCTGTTCCCCTGTGCCACCCCCAGGGCCCCGGCCCCCCATCCCCGTGTCAGGCTCTGGGGTCGATCTCGAGGAACATCCTCTGGGGAGGCTGCGGGGCCGGGGGTGGGGGGACCCAGGGGGACAGGGGACCCCATTGTGCATGAGCAGGGTTGGACTGCTCTGGGGGAACTGTGAGGGGGGCCGGGGCAGAGTGACCTCCCCAGTGACCTCACACAGCCCCTGTGATGTCACACAGCTCCTGAGATGCCACACTGCCCCCGTGATGTCACATAGCCCCTGTGGTATCATGCAATCATCTCTGTGATGTCACACTACACCTGTGATGTTACACAGCTATCTTTGTGATGTCACACTGCCCCTGTGATGTCACACTGCCCATGTGATGTCACAATCTGTTCTGTAATACCACAGCCAGCTCTATGATGTTCCACAGCCACCAGGTGATGTCACAACCCACTCTCTGATGCCACAGAGCCACCCTCTATGTTGACAGGATCTGCTCTATGGCCTCACACCCTACTCTGTGATGGCACAGCCAGCTCTGTGATGTCACCACCCCCTCAGTGATGTCCCAAAACCCTCAAGAACTCAGTTCTATTGAAACCCTGAAGTTTCTTGTATTTGAAGAAATTTCTGTCAGGGACACAACTGAGAAAGTGTCGCCAGCTTCCATACAGAACAGAACATTGGAGGAAGTGATGGCAGCTGGGGACAAGCAAGGGAAAGGTGTCTCTGATGCTGAGTAAAACCTGGATGTGTTTGAGGAATGCAAAGGGCCAAGGCCTGAACCCCAGCCCCTGGCCAGGAAGATCCTGTCCCTCCCTCCTTGCTCAGGGCTCTTCCCGGGATGGGCACTGGCATGTGGGCATGTGCAATGCCAAGGGCAGGAACATGGGGCGGCCCCTGCCAGGCTGCTGAGCAGGGACAAGGAGGCAATGAGGCCCCAGCCCTGCAAGGGTCACTTGTCCCATCGTGGCCTCAGTCCCAGGCCCAGCAGCCATGGTCAAAGTGCTGCCCAAGTTGGCTCTGGCAGGGCTGTGTTGCAGCTGCTGCCCATCCCTGTGCCCTGTGCAGCCCAGGCTGTCCCACGGTGTCCCTGCCCTGCGCCTCTGTCCCTGCAGGCTGTCGGCATCCCCCAGCTGCCCCACCTGGCTGGGCCCTTCCTTTGCTGACAGCTCTGCCTCCAGCCTGCCCCTGCCTGCCCACACAAAGCCTGGGCTGCTCCAGGCTCCATCTGGAGGACATGCTGCACCACAGTCCTGCCCTGCCAGGGAAATTTCTTTCTCCTGGTATGCACTCTGGGCCACCCCAGCTGCCCTTGGTGCCATTGTTTCCTTCTCATGCTTATATCCTCAATGAAAAAATATCCAGCATCTGTGGAACCACCCTTCAACCCCTCCCAGGCTATTCCTGTTCTGTCCTCAGTCTCCACCCCTCAGCCTCTCTCTGATGCTTATGTGATGAGGCCTCTAAACCCCATCTGGGGAGATTTTTGTGTCCTCTCCAAGGTCTGTGAAAATGGAAAAATAGTGGTCAAAGTTATTTTCTCCCACATCTTGACAAGACAGAAAAAGGGTCAATAACTTTAAACTGAATGAGGGTGGATTTACATTTGTAAGAAAGAGGAAATATTTTACAGTTATGAGAAAGGCACAAAAGTGCAAGTGCATTTACAGAGAAGTTGATGCCCAATCCTAGGAATACTCCAAGATCAGGACTTATGTGCAACCTGACCCAGTGAAACCTTCTCATCCCCAAGGATGGAATTCCTGTTCTGTGATGTGCTGCGTGCCCTCACAACGTTTCTGGCCAGAATGTCTGCTGAGGGCAGCCAGGCTGCTGCAGGGGCAGTGGCCTCACAGCCATCGCCATGGCAGCCCTGTCCCCTGGGCCTGGCTCTGCCCTTTCCTCTGCCCCTGCCTTGGCTCTGCTGCCATGAAGAGTTTTGTCATTAATATCTTGTCCCCAAGGTGCTAGGGTCAGTGGCTTCCCAGTCAGGCTCCTGGGGCAGAAGTGGCTTTTCAGAGCACAGCCAGGAATGAGCCCTGAGGCAGCAGCTCTGCAGTGGTGGCCACCAGCCCCGGCTGCCAAGGGAGGCTTCTGGCCATGGCCTGCAAGCAGCTGCTGCTGCCAAGGTGCCTTTGGTGCCTCACGCTCTCCCTGGCACAGCTCCCAGCGCGGCACTCTGCCCTTGTGCCTGAGCCCTTCCCTGTGCTGGGGCTGGCCTGGGGCTTTTCCTGCAGCGGGACCTGCCCTGCTCATGGCACAGGCAAGGCAGTTCCTGCTGGACAAGGAGGCTCTGTGCCTGCAATGGGCTCCAGCAACTCCAGCAAGGCCCTGTTGACCTCAAAATTGCTTCATAGAACATTATATTCTAATAATTGTTATAGCACCTGTACTGTGGAGTAAATAACTCTGGTTAAGATCTTCCTGTAAAATCATGATCACAATCAATCAGAGCGGTATTTGTATAAATGTATCTGGTATTCTATCATTAATCCTGTGGGACAAATTGAGTTAAAGTTCAATTCTACCTGTCCAATCTTTTACACCTTTGAAAAAGTCTGGGGCTGGGATTGTATGCAGCCACTCCCATTCTCCTCTCTTAGAAGGAATTGTAGAAGTTGAGGGGTCCTGCAGGGGTTAAAGGATCCATGGTGGCTGTTGGATTTCATTTCTCCATCTCATGTCTCAGCAGAAGATTCTGTGGTAAAGAAATAAAGCTTTTGCCTGAAGCTCCCACTGTGCCCATGACAGGAACCCCTGTGAGTGTCTGGGACATCCTGGCCCTTTGCCAGCCTGGGGACTCCTGGGATGTCACTGTGGAGCCCCCGTGAGTGCCTGTGACAGACCGGTGCCTTTGCAGCCCAAGGTCTCCTGGGATGTCACCATGGAATGGCTGTGACTGCCTCTGACCACAAGGCTCTTTACCATCCCCAGAAAGCTCTGGGAGGTCTCCATGGAGCCCCTGTCTCTGCCTGTGACATTCCAGCTCTGGAAGAGCCTGGAGACTCTTGGAAAGTCCCCATGGAACCCCTCTGAGAGCCTGTGACAAATCTGATCCTTAGCAGGCAACCATCACCAGGATCCTGTTGCTATGGTCAGTTTCCATGGCAACCATCACCAGGATGCCCTGTTGCTATGGTCAGTTTCCATGGCAACCATCACCAGCCCCTGTCCCTATGGTCATTCCCTTGGCAGCTCCATGGAGACCCCATGCCAGGGGTGGTTGCCATGGACACCAGCTCAGCCCTGCAGCCACAGCTCGTTGCCATGGCAACCATTGGCAGCCCCATCCCCAGGCTCATGGGATCCCAGAACCACAGAATTGGCTGATCTGGGAGGGACACATCAGGATCCTCCAGTCCAACTGCTGGCCCTGCACAGGACACCCCAACAATGCCAGCCTGGGCCTGAGAGCGCTGTCCAAACGCTGCTGCAGCTCAGAGAGCCCTGGAGCTGGGACCCTTCCCTGGGGAGCCTGGGCAGGGCCCCAGCAGCCTCTGGGCAAAAACCTTTTCCTGACATCCAACCTGAGCCTGCCCCGACTCAGCTGCAGCCATTCCCTCCACTGCTGTCCTTTGGCACCAGAGGGAAGAGATTCCCACAGCCCCAGCCAGGGACCCGCTCCCAAGGCTGTTGCCATGGCCACCAGGGCTGGGACCAGCTGGGATGCTCGGTTTCCATGGGCCAGAATTTAGGAATGGGATTCCCCAATTTCCTGCTTTTGCTAAAACTGCGCTGCCCTCACTGCCCTCCCGCCTCCCATGGAAAGCACAAAAGGCAAATACCCCGGGCTGGGAAAGGAACGATTTATTGGGAACAGCAACAAGATAAGGAAGAAACAGAACAGAAACAATATTGCTAACAGAAGGGATAAATGAAACTGTTTACAGGGAAAACTACAACACAGCTGCCTGGCTCTTCCCAGCAACATATATCCCCCACCTGTAAAGGTCACCCTTCTCCTGAGAGAGACAGTCCCTTTCCTGCCCCTGGCAGTGACCTGAGGTGGGAGTGAATGTAATGACATGCCAATGGCCAGACCCTCATGTTCATCAGTTCCACACCATGTCATTGACAGGGGAAGGAATAGGGACAGGTGTCTTCCCAGCATGGATCACAGGAAACATGGATCACCCAAGCTCTTCCCAACACGGTTTTCTCCTGGGGGATGAAGCTCCTCCTGCAGCTGGGGCATTTCCATCTTCCCTTACTGGTGCCTGTGTTGGTGTCTGGTCAAGTCAGAGCTGCTGGTGAATCTCTTCCCACATGTGGCGCACTGGTAGGGCCTCTCCCCAGTGTGGATGTGTAGATGGGTGACAAGGTGGGAGTTTTGCTTGAAGCCCTTCCCACACTCAGGGCAGCGGAAGGGCTTCTCCTCTGTGTGAATCCGCTGGTGCTGGAGGAGATTCCAGCTGGTGTGAAACCTCTTCTGACACTCCCCACACTCGTAGGGCCTCTCCCCGGTGTGGATGCATTGGTGCCTGATGAGGGCGGATCCGTAGCTAAAGTCCTTCCCACACTCCCCACACTCATGGGGCCATTCCCCAGTGTGGATCATGTGATGACAGATCAGGGTGCTGCTCTGGCTGAAGCTCTGCCCACCCTCCTGGCTCAGGCTGGGTCTTTCCTACTCAGAGCACTCTGGGCTGGGTTTGCAGCCCATCCTTGTGCGGGATTGCTGGGGCTTTTCCTCCCTATTGGATTCCTGTGCCCTGGAGTCACTCATAACAGCTTCTTCCACAAGGTTCTGCTGTGGGGATTTGTCCTCCCTGGTCTCAATCCTCATCTCTTTGTCTGGGGGCAGAAGGACAAGGAGAGGATGGGATTTGCCTCCGTGCCAGAGGGAAGGGGAAGGAGATCCCCCCAGTGCATCCCCGGCAGGACAGCATTGGCAGCAGGGTTGTGTGCAGCCAGGGGCCGTGCTGGGCTGGGAGATGGAGCAGGAGAGAGGGGGAAACGGGCACTGACTTCCTCTTCACCTGCCTGGGTATCCCGGGGCATCTTCCTCTTCCTCGCAGCCTCCTTCTCCATCTGACAAAGGTTTCGGGATGGGAAATCCTGTTTTGGGAGAATAACAAGGGATAAGCACTTTGAGTTTTTTTCTGGTTTGAAGGCAAACCTGGGAGACAGTCTAAGCTAGAATTACAATTTAATAAGAAAATGAAGATCAAGGCAATGATAAAGAAACACTGTCTTAAACTGACAGAGTCAGGATATAACCTGACACCCTGTTGGTCAGGGTGGTTGCAGCAGTCCCATTAAATGGTGGCCTCAGTCCTGTTGGAGTGATGAACGTGATTCTGTCCAAGAAGTGATGCTGTAGAAGGGTCTGGTCTTCCTCTGAAGGTCCAGTGGTGGTTATGGAGCTCTTGTCCTCTGGCAATCCAGTAGGCAAGGTGCTGCTGGTGTTGCCAGCCTCAGCTTATATCCAGGTAGGAATGCTTGGATCCTCTCCCTGGGCAGAGCATCCCACAATGGGATGATGGAATTTTATCAGTCCCGCAGTGACACTCAATGGCCCATTCACAGAAGATATCTCCCCTGGAGGGCATTATCAGGGGTGAGTCAAAGAAGAGATAAAGAACACTGCCCCACCTGTTTATAGCAGTTGATGAAGATGGGGATTGAAAACATGCATTTGGTTACATCTTGCATTGCAACCTGAAACAGTGGGGTAATCCCTGCTCAGGGGGTGAACACCACCCCCTTACCCAAACTGGCTCAGGTGTAAAACCCCACCCCAGGAAGGCCACACACACGGGGAACAATGTCACACTTGCCCTGTCTCTGTCTCTGCCTCTCTCTTGCCCACCCCCCTTTTCTCTTTAACAGACTACGGGGCTTTGCCAAATATAGGAATATTTTGTCTTTTTGTCCCTCTAAACCTTGTTAACACCTACACAGAGCTTTACCTTCCTTTTTAAAATGTGAATTCGGCCAAATTTCCACATTTCTTTTATCAGAATGTGCCAGCAGCTAAACTGGAGCTGAGCAGGACTAATGGAACTTGGAATTGCCACGAATTTGCTTCTTTTGTCATTTTATTAAAGTTTGGGGTTTTTCTGCATTTCCATCAAAAGTGTCTTGTGGGAAAAGCAAATTCAAGTCATTTTTTGGACGGTTAAGTTTGATTTCTGATCAGAAACAAACTTTACTTTGTTTCTGTCACCCCAGAGAGGGATAGAGACCCCCCCAGCCTCCCCAGATGTGAGAAGGTCGGAGAGCCCCCCCAGTCCCAAGCACCCTCAGCAGTCAGAGGGACACAGAGCCCCTGGTCCCAAGCCCTGCACAGGCATTGCCTGAGGCCAGAGGGATGGAGACCCCCCGAGCATCCCCCAGGGTGAGGGGACAGAGACCCCCGAGCATCCCCCAGGGTGAGGGGACAGAGACTGCCCCGAGCACCCCCTGGCAGAGGGATGAGAGGGAGGGAGACCCCCCAGGCATTCCCTGGGGTGAGAATGATGGAGACCCCCTGGGGAATGGCCTGAGGTGATTCGCCCTGGGGACAATCGCAACAAATTCCTCCTGAGCGTGCCCGAGGGTAAGAGGCACAGAGACCCCTTGAGCATCCCCAGGGCACTGGACAAAATAAATTAGGCAGAAATCAAACTTAATCCTACATAAAACACTTTTATGAATATTTGATCTTCCCAAGAGTCATATGTGATGAAAATGCAAACAACTCCCAAACAGGAATAAACTGACAATAGAAGAAATTCTGTGGCAATTCCAAGTTTCATTGGTTCCTGCACAGCTCCAGCTCAGCTGCTGGCAGGTTCCAATAAAAGAAAAGTGGAAATTAGGCCCAATACAGATTATTAAAAGAAAGGGGAAACTGTCTGTAGCTGTCACAAAAGTGACAGGGATGAAGAGAATACTGATTCTCACATTTGGCAAAGAACCCAACCCTGTGAATTCCAGAGTTATTTTTGAATTTAGGTACTTGAGCTGGGCTTTTTGTGGGATTTATAGCAGCCTTATGTTCCTCACCATGGGGTGAATGAACCTTGTCAGTCTCGCTGGTATTATTTGCTCCCTTTCCTACAGTGATTTTACAAACATTTCAAAGAAGGACAACAAAATATTTTCTTTTTCACTGGCCACCTACAACAGCCATTTTCCTCATCAGTTCTCCCATAAGTTGCTCAGAGGAAGCTGTGTCCAAGTTTCCAAGAGTTTCTCCAGAGAGAACCACAACCTCCTCATAGGAGGGAACCATGCTGTTGTCAAAGGCACTTGGGGTCAGAGAACAGTGCCCTGAACCCACTATGGCAAAATAATGTCACAATCTGGTTAAGAAAATTGCTGGAGAGATGCCTCTGCCCCAGTTAAGGTCCTAAAAAGACCAAATCCAAGGTGGATTTTATTGAACAGTAAATGTGAGGTAGAGAGAGAGATGGAAAGAAAGAGAAAAGGGGGGAGAGTAAGGGAGTAACAGGGACAGAGACCTCACCTGGAGCATGGTAAGTGTGACATTGTCCCCTCTGTGTGTGGCCTTCCTGGGGTGGGGGATTTACACTTTAGCCAGTTTGGATAAGGGGGGTGGTGTTCACTCCCTGAGCAGGGATTGTCCCACTGTTTCAGGTTGCCATGCAAGATGTAACCAAATGCATGTTTTCAATCCCCATCTTCATCAACTGCTATAAACAGGTGGGGCAGTGTTCTTTATCTCTTCTTTGACTCACCCCTGATAATGCCCTCCAGGGGAGATATCTTCTGTGAATGGGCCATTGAGTGTCACTGCGGGACTGATAAAATTCCATCATCCCATTGTGGGATGCTCTGCCCAGGGAGAGGATCCAAGCATTCCTACCTGGATATAAGCTGAGGCTGGCAACACCAGCAGCACCTTGCCTACTGGATTGCCAGAGGACAAGAGCTCCATAACCACCACTGGACCTTCAGAGGAAGACCAGACCCTTCTACAGCATCACTTCTTGGACAGAATCACGTTCATCACTCCAACAGGACTGAAGCCACCATTTAATGGGACTGCTGCAACCACCCTGACCAACAGGGTGTCAGGTTATATCCTGACTCTGTCAGTTTAAGACAGTGTTTCTTTATCATTGCCTTGATCTTCATTTTCTTATTAAATTGTAATTCTAGCTTAGACTGTCTCCCAGGTTTGCCTTCAAACCAGAAAAAAACTCAAAGTGCTTATCCCTTGTTATTCTCCCAAAACAGGATTTCCCATCCCGAAACCTTTGTCAGATGGAGAAGGAGGCTGCGAGGAAGAGGAAGATGCCCCGGGATACCCAGGCAGGTGAAGAGGAAGTCAGTGCCCGTTTCCCCCTCTCTCCTGCTCCATCTCCCAGCCCAGCATGGCCCCTGGCTGCAGGACAACCCTGCTGCCAATGCTGTCCTGCCGGGGATGCACTGGGGGGATCTCCTTCCCCTTCCCTCTGGCACGGAGGCAAATCCCATCCTCTCCTTGTCCTTCTGCCCCCAGACAAAGAGATGAGGATTGAGACCAGGGAGGACAAATCCCCACAGCAGAACCTCGTGGAAGAAGCCGTTTTGAGCAGTGCCACGGTGCAGAATTCCAACTGGGAGGAAATGCCTCAGAGATCCCAAAGGAAGAGGGGCTCCAAAGCCAGTCCAGGGTGCTCTCAGGAGGAAAGACCCACCCTGAGCCATGAAGGTGGACAGAGCTTCAGCCAAAACTCAGAGCTGGTGGTCCATGAGCAGCTTTATGATCAGAAGAAGCCCTACAAGTGCTCAGAGTGTGAGAAGAGCTTCAGGCACAGCAGCACCCTGATCAGCCACCAGATGATCCACACCAGGGAATGGCCCTATGAGTGTGGGGAGTGTGGGAAGGGCTTCAGCTACAGCTCCACCCTCCTCAGGCACCAACGCATCCACACTGGGGAGAAGCCCTACGAGTGTACCCAGTGTCAGAAGAGGTTTCGGACCAGCTCCAGTCTCCTCCAGCATCAGCAGATTCACACAGATGAGCGGCCCTTCTGCTGCCCTGACTGTGGAAAAGGCTTCAAGCGCAACTACACCCTCGTCAGCCACCGGCGCATCCACACTGGGGAGAGGCCCTACGAGTGTCCTGAGTGTCAGAAGAGGTTTTACACCAGCTCTGATCTCCTCCTGCATGAGCAGATTCACACGGATGAGAGACCCTTCCTCTGCCCTAGCTGCGGGAAGGGCTTCAAGCGCAACTTCCACCTCATCAGGCACAAGCGGACCCACACTGGGGAGAGGCCTTACGAGTGTGGGGAATGTGGGATGAGCTTTAGCCATAACTCTAACCTGATCTCCCACCAGAAGACCCACACCAGAGAACAGACCTATGAATGTGGGGAATGTGGGAAGAGCTTCAGTCTGAAGTCTCTCTTGAGCTGCCACCAGAGGATCCACACTGGGGAAAGGCCATACAAGTTTTGGGAATGTGGGATGACCTTTACTAGGAGGCCCCCACTGATCATCCACCAAATGACCCACACTGGGGAGAAGCCCCACAAGTGCCCTGAGTGTCAGAAGAAGTTTCACACCAGTTCTCATCTCGTCCAGCACCAGCGGATTCACACGGTTGAGAGGCCCTTCCGCTGCCCTGACTGCGGGAAGGGCTTCAAGCACAACTACACCCTGATGACCCAGCGGCGCATCCACACTGGGGAGAGGCCCTACGAGTGTCCCCAGTGTGGGAAGAGCTTCACCAGCAGCTCTCACTTGACCAGACACCAACGGAGTCACCAGTAAAAGAAACCCTGCACATGCCCCAACTGCAGGAAGAGTTGCACTCTTCATGCACTGCTCCAGCTTTATCCCCCGTGGGAGAACTCACGTTGGGAAGAGCCCTGGGGACCCATTTTCCCTGTGATCCATGCTGGGAAGACAGCTGTACCTTTTCCTGCCTCTGCCAATGATATGATGTGGGATGGAAGAACATGAGGGTCTGGCCATTGCTCTGTCATTACATTTACTCCCACCTCAGGTCATTGCTAGGGGCAGGAAAGGGACTCTCTCTCTCCCTGAAGAAAAGGGTGAAATTTCCAGGCGGGGGAAATTGTGGCCAGGCAGACCCAGTGAATTGCGTTTAGTTTTCCCTGTAAATAGTTTTTCTCTTATCAATAAAATTTCTGTTCAATTTGTTCCTTATCTTGTTGCTGTTCCCAATAAATCGTTCCTTTCCCAGCCCAGGATCTTTCCCTTTTGTGCTTTCCAGGGGAGGTGGGAGGGCAGTGAGGGCAGAGCAGTTTTAGTGGGAGCAGAAAATTGTGGTACCCAATTCCTGAATCCTGGCTCGTGGAAACCGAGCATCCCAGCTGGTCCCAGCCCTGGTGGCCATGGCAACAGCCTTGGGAGCGGGTCCCTGGCAGGGCCTGTGGGAACCTCTTCCCTCTGGTGCCCAGGGACGGGAGTGGAGGGAATGGCTGCAGCTGAGTCGGGGCAGGCTCAGGTTGGATGTCAGGAAAAGGTTTTTGCCCAGAGGCTGCTGGGGCCCTGCCCAGGCTCCCCAGGGAAGGGTCCCAGCTCCAGGGCTCTCTGAGCTGCAGCAGCGTTTGGACAGCGCTCTCAGGCCCAGGCTGGCATTGTTGGGGTGTCCTGTGCAGGGCCAGCAGTTGGACTGGAGGATCCTGATGTGTCCCTCCCAGATCAGCCAATTCTGTGGTTCTGGGATCCCATGAGCCTGGGGATGGGGCTGCCAATGGTTGCCATGGCAATGAGCTGTGGCTGCAGGGCTGAGCTGGTGTCCATGGCAACCACCCCTGGCATGGGGTCTCCATGGAGCTGCCAAGGGAATGACCATAGGGACAGGGGCTGGTGATGGTTGCCATGGAAACTGACCATAGCAACAGGGCATCCTGGTGATGGTTGCCATGGAAACTGACCATAGCAACAGGATCCTGGTGATGGTTGCCTGCTAAGGATCAGATTTGTCACAGGCTCTCAGAGGGGTTCCATGGGGACTTTCCAAGAGTCTCCAGGCTCTTCCAGAGCTGGAATGTCACAGGCAGAGACAGGGGCTCCATGGAGACCTCCCAGAGCTTTCTGGGGATGGTAAAGAGCCTTGTGGTCAGAGGCAGTCACAGCCATTCCATGGTGACATCCCAGGAGACCTTGGGCTGCAAAGGCACCGGTCTGTCACAGGCACTCATGGGGGCTCCACAGTGACATCCCAGGAGTCCCCAGGCTGGCAAAGGGCCAGGATGTCCCAGACACTCACAGGGGTTCCTGTCATGGGCACAGTGGGAGCTTCAGGCAAAAGCTTTATTTCTTTACCACAGAATCTTCTGCTGAGACATGAGATGGAGAAATGAAATCCAACAGCCACCATGGATCCTTTAACCCCTGCAGGACCCCTCAACTTCTACAATTCCTTCTAAGAGAGGAGAATGGGAGTGGCTGCATACAATCCCAGCCCCAGACTTTTTCAAAGGTGTAAAAGATTGGACAGGTAGAATTGAACTTTAACTCAATTTGTCCCACAGGATTAATGATAGAATACCAGATACATTTATACAAATACCGCTCTGATTGATTGTGATCATGATTTTACAGGAAGATCTTAACCAGAGTTATTTACTCCACAGTACAGGTGCTATAACAATTATTAGAATATAATGTTCTATGAAGCAATTTTGAGGTCAACAGGGCCTTGCTGGAGTTGTTGGAGCCCATTGCAGGCACAGAGCCTCCTTGTCCAGCAGGAACTGCCTTGCCTGTGCCATGAGCAGGGCAGGTCCCGCTGCAGGAAAAGCCCCAGGCCAGCCCCAGCACAGGGAAGGGCTCGGGCACAAGGGCAGAGTGCCGTGCTGGGAGCTGTGCCAGGGAGAGCCTGAGGCACCAAAGGCACCTTGGCAGCAGCAGCTGCTTGCAGGCCATGGCCAGAAGCCTCCCTTGGCAGCCCGGCCTGGTGGCCACCACTGCAGAGCTGCCGCCTCAGGGCTCATTCCTGGCTGGGCTCTGAAAAGCCACTTCTGCTCCAGGAGCCTGACTGGGAAGCCACTGGCCCTAGCACCTTGGGGACAAGATATTAATGACAAAACTCTTCATGGCAGCAGAGCCAAGGCAGGGGCAGAGGAAAGGACACAGCCAGGCCCAGGGGACAGGGCTGCCATGGTGATGGCTGTGAGGTCACTGCCCCTGCAGCAGCCTGGCTGCCCTCAGCAGACATTCTGGCCAGAAGCGTTGTGAGGGCACCCAGCACATCAGAGAACACACACAACAGGAATTCTGTCCTTGGGAATGAGAGGGTTTAATTGTGTCAGGCTGCACAAAGCTCCCGATCTTGGGCAATGCCTGGGATGTGGCATCCAATTCTCTGGAAAAAAAGCTGCAATTTTGTGACACTCTCATAAGTGTAAAATGTATCCTCCTTCTAATAAATGTAAATCCACCCTCCTTCTGTTTAGAGGTATTGACCTTTCTTCTGTAACTGCAAGATTTAGCAGAAAATAAATTTGACCACTATTTTTCTATTTTCACAGACCTTGGAGAGGAACTAAAAATCTCCCAAGATGGGGTTTGGAGGCCTCATCACAAAACCAGTAGGGTAAGTCTGATGGCTCTGGGCTCTGATGTGGAGACTGAGGACAGAACAGGAGTAGCTTGGGAGGGATTGGAGGGTGGTTTCTGAGGGGCTGGAGCTTTTCTTCATAGAGGATATAACCATGAGAAGGAAATAATGGCACAAGTACATCTTGGGAGGCCCAGACTGGCACCAGGAGAAAGGAATTTCCTTGGCAGGGCAGGGCTGTGGTGCATCATGTCCCCAGCAGGAGCCTGGAGCAGCC
This sequence comes from Melospiza melodia melodia, assembly GCF_035770615.1. NCBI lineage: Eukaryota > Metazoa > Chordata > Aves > Passeriformes > Passerellidae > Melospiza > Melospiza melodia. Next base: position 9,165,104 of record NC_086200.1, read on the forward strand.
CAAGGCTCTGTGTGGGCAGGCAGAGGCAGGCAGGAGGCAGAGCTGTCAGCAAAGGAATGGGCCAGCCGGGTGGGGCAGCCGGGGGATGCCGACAGCCTGCAGGGACAGAGGCGCAGGGCAGGGACACCGTGGGACAGCCTGGGCTGCACAGGGCACAGGGATGGGCAGCAGCTGCAAGACAGCCCTGCCAGAGCCAACATGGGCAGCTCTTTGGCCATGGCTGCTGGGCCTGGGCCTGAGGCCATGAGGGGACAAGTGACCCTTGCAGGCCTGGGGCCTCATTGCCTCCTTGTCCCTGCTCAGCAGCCTGGCAGGGGCCACCCCATGCTCCTGCCCTTGGCATTGCCCATCCCCACATGCCAGTGCCCATCCCAGGAAGAGCCCTGAGCAAGGAGGGAGGGACAGAATCTGCCAGGCCAGGGGCTGGGGCTCAGGCCTTGGCCCTTTGCATTTCTGAAAAACATCCAGGTTTGCTCAGCACCAGAGACACCTTTGCCTTTCTTGTCCCCACCGTTCATCACTGCCTCCAGTGTTCTGCTCTACCTGGAACCTGGGGACACTTTCTCAGTTGTGTTGCACAGATGGAGCTATTTAAAGTATGAGAAACTGCAGTGTTTCAATCTCTTTTTGAATTCTTGAGAAATTTTTGAGCCCTCTCTGAGCGACTGGGCCTGATGCAAAAAGCACCAAAGATCCCGAGGGTCATAAAGTCCCTGTGCTGTGTCTGTGCTGCTGAGCTGGGCTGGGCTCCTGGCACGGAGGCAGCTCCTGGCAAGGGCAGCGCTGCAGAGACAGCTCTGGCCAGGAGCAGCTCCCGTACACAGAGCTGTCTGTGACATCATACGGTAGAGTGTGTGGCCATTGAGCAGATCCTGCCATCATAGAGGGTGGCTCTGTGACTTCAGAGAGTGGGTTGTGACATCACCAATTGGCTGTGTAAATTCATAGAGCAGGCTGTGATGTCACAGAACAGACAATGAAATCACAGGATGGTTTTGTGACATCACATTCAGCTGCATGACATTCCAGAGTTACATCCCAGAGTTAGATCTGTGACATCATAGGAGGCAGTGTGACATCACAGGGACTGTGTGACATCACAGGGGCTGTGTGACATCACAAGGGCAGTGTGACATCACAGGGGCTACATGAGGTCACTGGGGAGGTCACTCTGCCCCAGCCCCCCCCACAGCTCCCCCCAGAGCAGTCCAACCCTGCTCGTGCACAGCGGAGTCCCCTGTCCCCCTGGGTCCCCCCGTCCCCGGCCCTGCAGCCTCCCCCAGAGGATGTTCCACAAGATCGACCCCAGAGCCTGACATGGGGACGGGGGACAGGAGCCCTGGAGGTGGCACAGGGGGACAGGGACTCCCCAGCAGCGTCCCCGTGTCCCCCAGGGCCAGAGCCTGGGCCAGAGCTCCTTCATTCTGGTATAAGCGAGGACTTGAGAGCACTGAAAAATCCCTGGCAAGGGATCAGCAAAAACCAGATTTAATAGTAAGTGACAGCACCACAGAGTTCCTCAGCAAGAACCACTCTGCTCCTGACTGGATACTTCAGGCACACCATGGAAACAAAGCAACAACAAAACCAAACAAATTCCAGGCAATCAATCCACAAATCATCAGAGAACTCTCCCTGTCAGTGTGTGACACAAGGACAGTGAGGGCAAGGATGAAAGCAATATGGCCTAAAAGCCTAACAGAGCTCAAATTTTACAGGACTTAACCTACAGCTTTACCTTTGCTGACACTTTCAACTTCACAATTTAGCAAAAGAACAGAGTTTAACAGTATTTACCTTACTTAAAACTTTTGATTTAGCAATTTAAAAGAGGAATAACGCAACAATATTTAACTTAGCTAATAACCTAAATTAAACTCAACAACTTAGCAAAACAACTCTTAGCATCATTTAACTTAGCTTAGACCTTGTGATTTAACCTCACTTACAGGCCTGACTGATTCAGCTATCCAAGGCATTCCAACCCCTCAGAGAGCAGCATTTCTGCCACATTTCCCCAGCACAGGCCCTCATGTGTCCACACAGACACAAATACTCAGTGCAAGGCACCTGTGAGAAATTCCCCTGAGGGCAGGAAATGCTCCCTGTGAATACGTTGGCATCTCCCCAGCAAAGGGCAAAGGGTTGAGCCTGGAGGAGTGGGGGGATCGGCCCAGGCTCTGTTGTTGTTGGGGATCCCCGAGTGCAGCAAACGGGAGAGTTCCCGGCTGGGAGAGGCCCCACTCAGAGGGAGTCGCTGGCCCAGGAGAGCTCCAAGGGCTCCTTTTGGAGCACTGTTTGTAGAGCCCCAAGAGAGGCGCTTCAGTCCCTGCAATGGCTCATCCTGGCCGCACTTGGCACCAACAGCTTTCTTTGGCAGTGTGAGAACAGGGATGTTGTGCCACGGAGGGAACAGAAACAGTTCCCAGGGCTGCTCCTACAGAAACCAGGAGCTGGTTGGGCAGCAGCAGTGGCTGGAGCAGACAGTGTTTGTGATGAGCTGCAGAGGAGCTGAGCCCAAGGGCTGTTGGCCAAGGCCGAGCCCCAGGGAGCATTTCTCAGCTGGCAGGGCGGCCTGAGAAAGGGAGGGGGGAATGGAGCAGCACAGGGCCCATGGAACCAAGGGACCATTGTGACACTGTGGGGCCCTGTGAGACCAAGGGACCATTGTGACACTGTGGGGCCTCATGGAATCATGAAGAGCACTGTGACATTGCTAGGCCTCATGGAACCAAGGAGACTGTACTGATGCCGTGTGACCTCATGGAATGTAGGGATCGCTGTGGCACTGTGAGGCCCCATCAAACCAAGGATCCATTGTGACACTGCGGGGCCACATGGAACTGTGGAGACCATTGTGACACTTTGGGGTATCATGGAACCAAGGGGCCATTGTAGCAGTGTGAGACCCCATGGAGCCAGACATCCATTGTGACTTTGCAAGGCCTCATGGAATCATGAAGAAACCACTAAGACACTTCACAGCCTCATGGACCCAAGAGGCCATTGTGACACTGTGGGGCACCATGGAACCAAGGGACCATTGTGACACTGAGTGGACTCATGGGATCATGGAGACCTTTGTGAAACTATGAGGCCCCATGGAATAAGCAAAGCATTGTGACACTGTGAGGCCTCATGAAACCAGTGAGACCATTGAGATCCTGGAGGTCCCCACAGAACCAAGAGGACCATGGTGATACTGTGGGGCCTGGTGAAACCAAGAGGCCTTTGTGACACTGCAGGCCTGCATGGACCATAGGTCTATCGTGACATTGCAGGGCTTTGTGTCATCAGTGTTCCATTGTGACACTGGAGAGCCAAAGGAGACCATTGTGACACTGCGGGGCTGCATGGAACCAAAGGTCCATTGTGATACAGAGGGGCCTCTTGTCATCAATGGTCCATTGTGACACTGTGGAGCCAAAGGAGACCATTGTGACACTGCAAACACCCAGGATCCAAAGGTCCATGGTGAAATTGCAGGACTCATGGAATAGAGGAGTCACATTATATTGTGAGACTTGTGGAACCATGGAGACCATTGTGACACTGCAAGGGCACATGGAATCAGTGGGGCAATTGTGACACTGCAAGGCCTTCTGGAACCTAGCGGCCATTCTGACATTGTGGGACTCCAATGAACTAAGGGTCCATTGGATCCAACTGCAGATCTTCCTGTAATCAACAAGTCCTTGTGACACCATGCGACACCATAAAACCAAGGGAACAAAGAACAGATCTGTCTGGTTTGGCCTCCCAGGAGCCACATGACTGGTCCAACTGACCTTGACATATTTAGGGTCTCATCTGCTATTGAAACAATGGGGCTCCATGTTTTCCTTCCTATGGAAAAGATCTGTTCTTCTCCTCCAGGCATGCTTGGCCAGAATTTGAGTTTCACCTCCAAATTTCCTTATATCCAGGGATTGTTGCCATAGGAATATTGCCAGGACAAGTCTGGCTGGCAATGGGCTCACAAGGGTCACCTCCCATCTGACCCCAAAACACTTGTCAAGGCTCTGTGCTTTCCTTCCTATGGGAAAGAACTGTCCTGCTTCTCGAGATGCCCATGGCTGAGTTTGGGTTTCCACCTCCAAAATTGCCTATATCCAAAGACTGGTCCCAGACAAAATCTGCCATTACTGACAAATCTGGCTGGCCTTGGCCCAGTGAGTCTCTCACCCACCTTCCAAACACTCGGGCTCTGTGCTTTCCTTCCTATAGAAAAGAGCTGCCCTTCTAGGCCAGGTGCCCATGGCCAGAATGGGATTTCACCTCCAGCATTGCCTGTTGTGACAGACTGGAGAAGATTGTTGGATCAAAATATGTTGTGTGTGGGGGAGGAAGGGGCAGGTCTAGCACTGCCCTGCCCTGTGACCCCAATCCCCCCAGAGCCTCTATCCCAGCCCAGCAGTGGCTGCCAGTCCCTGGCACAGCACAGGCAATGCTCCACAGCCACCTCTGCAGCCCCCAGCCCAGCTCCTGAGGGACCAAATGAGCCCAATTCCCACCTGGGGGAAGGGCCCAGGAAGACCAAGGGGTATTGAAGGCTGACCACAAGGAAAGCACACGTCTTGACCCTACCTCCTCTTAGAATTTCTGTTTATTTTAACACCATTGGAACCCAGGAGTTGGTAGCTCTGTGTGTGCTTCTCTGTATCGGTTTTGTCTTTCTCTCTTTCTGTGTCTTCTTCTAATTTTGTTCTCTTGTAAATTTTAATTGACATAAACAAGAACAGGATTACAATTTGTGGAATTGGATGAGCCAAGGTATTGCTTTGAGAAGTGTTTCTGTTGATTGTTTGTCGTACTGAAAATTTTACAAAAATTTTCTTGATTTTCCAGATTGCCAGTAAAGGCTGTTTTATTGTTTTGAGTTCCTGAGAATCTCTTGTTGGTATTTCTCCAGTGAGTCCAACTCAGAGTACACAAACAACAGTAATTCTTTTAAATGTCTCCTTGAGAGAGTTGTTTGGGGGATGGCAGTCAGGGCTTGTCTGTCCTGCTTGGCACAGCCCAGGCAGGGCTTCCCCAGCCACATTCCACACTCCATTTCCCAGCTGGTGCCTCTGAGCAACTGGTGCCTCTGAGTTGTGCTGTCCCAGCCCCAGGGACGCTCTCCTTGTCTGCCCATTCCCCCACGGTCTCTGGGCAGGGATGGCCTCAGTGGGGGCTGCTGACATCCTCAGCACCTTGGAGGCTGCTGCTGAATTTTCCTGCTTCAGAGGCTTGTTCAGCCTTCAGCTCTTCACTTCAGGAATTCAGTTTCCCAGGGCTCATTAGCATTCAGAACAGCTTAACAAGCCAAGCCATTGGGAATATTTTGATTAAAGTTACAAAATATTTTGTAGTTAAGTAGCTCTCAGTTGTGTATTCAAAGTGAATACATGATATTTGAAAAGACAGAGAGAAAATATTTTTTTAGGACAAGTTTAGTTTAGTTTCCTGTTGATTTATTGATATGTGCAGTCTCCAATTGACACTGAATCCAAGAACCTCCTCATGTAATTTGAATAGATATGAAAATCAAGACCCTTTATCACTGACAATCAATCAGGCTCTGTCCCTGTCCCCAGCCCACCATTTCCCCCATCCAAGCCCTGGCACTCAGAGCAACCTTGTGCAAATCTGAGCTCCCTCCAGCCCAGGCTGCACCTGTGGCTTTCAGCTCCTTGGCTCCAACTGCCACCTGTTTTCCTTGCAGAAGGAGCTGCCCGAGACACAGAGGGATGTTCATTTCTTGTCAGCCAACAAAGCCAAGGGAAGGCACGGCTCCATCAAATGCAAAAGTAATTCCTCTGCTGGATATTAAATCTACTTTCAACAGCAGACAGTCTCAGAGCAAAGGAAACACCTTCTGTGCCCAGCATAAATGCCAAGGTCCCCCAAAACCTTCCTGCCCCAATTCTTCCCCGAATTGCTCTTTGCACACACGAGTCACAGGCTGAAGTCAGGAGCTCCCTCCATGCCCAGAGGGAGAAAAGAGAGAAAGGGGATTAAGAGCTCTCCTGTGCAGAGCCAAGGTCCAAGTGCCCCTGCAGTGGGAGCCACAACTCATCAGGTTTGTGTCCTTTGGTTTCAGGGCCTGGTGACACTCAGAGGCACAGAAAGGTTTCTTGCCAACAAACACAAATTAAACATTTGAACAGTTTAAAATCCATTACAGCTCTTCCCTCAGCTCTCTGGGATGTCCCAGTAGCATCTGACATGTCCCCAGTCTGCACTGCTCCAGTCTGAAACAGGGCCCAGCATGGTGCCGGCATCATCAGAGAGCTGAGGTGTGTGCTGGAATTAAATGCCTTCCCTACCCTGCAGCAGCCCTGCATTTCCCTCCTGCAGCCTTGGTCTCCAGCACAGCCATGGAGGCTCTTAGGGCTCTGGACTGTTGCTGCAGCCCCCCGGGCAGCTGAGCTCTGCCTTTGGCACAGTCAGGCCTGGCCAGCGCAGGCCATGCTCAGCAATTGCATGTGTGTGTCTGGCCTTGCTGTCAGCCCCGGCAGTGGCTGCGTGGCCCCTTTGTGGCCCTGTGCTGGCCCAGCCATGGTGGCCCAGACCCTGTGAAGGCCCAGCCCAGGCCAGGAGCATTGCGGCTGGGAACAGCCCCTGTGCTGTGGTGCCCACAGCAGCCTTGGGGCTCTGTGCCCCATGGCCTCCCTGCTAGGCAGCCTCTGCCAGCTCCTGCAGAGCCCCGGGCACCTGTGGGCCTTCACAGACAGCCCTGCCCAGGGCTCTGCCAGCCTCTGGGCCAGCAGAGAGGCAGCCAGGGCTGGCCATGGCTGGGAACAGGCCCTCAGCCCAACAGGAGGATGGAGATGGGCCACAGCCAAACTCAGCCCAGGCCAAAGCTGGGCTCAGCAGCCAGGGCTGCTAAGGCCTGGGCACAGAGGCTGGCACTGACAAATGTCCTGGGCATCCTCCCTGCTCTGTCCATGTCACCCTGGGCACAGAGCAGCCTCCTCTCTGGGCCACTTGCCTCTTTGCAATGCCTTGCACAGGCGCTGGCCCTGCCCCACAAGGCCTGGCCTGAGTCCTGCCCCTGCACGCTCAGCCAGGCTGAGATGGACACTGATGGTTTCTGGACCAGGCTCTCTGAGCCCAGCCCAGCTCCCTGAGAGCTCTGCCAGCTGCCCTGAGCTCTGGGCAGCACCAAGGGCCTCTCCCCAGCCCAGCCCAGCCCAGCTGGCTCTGGCCCCACAGCTCTGCTCAGGCCAGGCTGCTCTGGGCACTGCCCCACGGCCTCAGCCCCTGGCAAGGGCACAGCAGCAGCTGCAGCTGCCACAGGATTCAGCCCCAGCCATGGGGAAAGGTGCTTGGCCAAGGCCAAAGGAGGCTCCCTGGCTGCCCTGCTCTCCTCTGCAGGAGATGCTGAGAGCTCTGCAGCCCCTGCTGCCATCCCATCTGCCCAGGGCAGCACAAGAGCCCCGGCCTTGGGGCCCTCAAGAGCTGCTCCTGCTCCAGGCCCAGGGCCCATCCCAGAGCTGGGGCCGCCACAAAGCTGTGCCCATTTCTCTTTATTGCTGCTCGGATGGGGATGGATCCTCCGCCACTTGGAGTTTGGTAACGAGTTTTCTTACTCCAGAGGCCTCTTCTCTCTAGAGATGTTCTGTTCAGGAATTCAATAGGAAAAGCTCATAAACATTTGTTCAAATCTCCCAAAAAAGAAAATTCTCTGAAAATAATGCAAGATATTTATTCTTCTATTAATTAGAGAGATTACAAAAGTGTATTCAAAGTGAATATACTATACTGAAAACAATGCAGAGAGAACTGTTTTGTCCTGTTTTCTTTTCCTGTTTATTGCATGGTATCAGCAATCCACAGTTGATATTGGCCCCCAGTTCCTTCTAATGCAGTCTGACTAGATATGAAAATCAAGACCCTTCATGGCTGCCAATCAATAAAACTTTGTCCCCACCCCCTCCCCACCATTCCCCTCATCCAACCCCTGGCACTCCTATGGATCAGGAATAATGTTGCCAGCAGGAGCAGGGCAGTGATTTTTCCCCTATGCTCGGCTCTGGTTTGGTAGCACCTTCAGTCCTGTGTCCAGTTCTGGGCCCTCCAATTTAGGAAGTACATGGAGGGGCTGGAGCGTGTCCAGAGAAGGTCAACAAGACTTTGGAGAGGTCTGGGACACAAGTCCTGTGAGGAGTGGCTGAGGAAGCTGGAGTTATTTATCCTGGAGAAGAGGAGGCTCAGGGGAGACCAGGCAGGTTGGACTTGATGATCTCCAAGATCTTTTCCAACCTTGCTGATTCTGAGATTCTCTGAAGCCACCCTTGGAGCAGTTGCAGGATGAACCATGGGCCTCCTCTTCAGAATCTCCAGCAGCCCAGGTCCCTCAGCTTCTCCTGGCAGCCCCAAAGCCTATCCTGTCAGTCTTGCAAAACCTATGCAGATCCTCCTCATTGCCCAGAACAGGGAGCCCCAGAGCCAGACACAGCAGCCCAGATGTGCCGCCCTGGCCTGTAGTGCCTCTGGCAAGGGAGCAGCACCAGGCACTGCAGGAGCCTGCAGACAATTCCTGCAGCACTTGTAGGATGATCCTGCTGCCCAAGGGATGTTCCCATGGGGCCAAGTCAGGAACTGCAATAGGAAGTGGGGCCAGAGAGGAAAGGGCACACAGGGATGAGCTGTTGGCAGGGCAGGGAACAGGGGTCGGCAAGAGGAAGAAATTTATAGCAGGAAAAAGCATAGAAAGCAATGGTGAAGCCAAGGAAATGCTCAGGGGGGTTTGGGGGTGGCTGCCAGGCAGCCCTGGCTCTGAGGAACAGCGTCTGCAGTGGCACAGGAAACTCCCAGCTGATGGGAACAAACTTTCTGGCTGACTGCAGAGGCCAGGACAAAGCTGAGAGGTTTCCCTGGTGTCCCTCAGCCCTTGCTGGCTCCAGGGGCTGATGGCATTTGTGCTCCCTCAGGTTCATGTCCCCACAGCAACAGCATAAAGGTGCTCCTGCCTGCTGTTTGCAATGCAAACAGGGGCTGCTGAGCCAGTGCTGCTGTGTCTGTGCTGCAAGGATGGGGCACCTGTGTGAGCTGGGGGAGAGGCCAGGGCTGCAGAGGGGGGATGTTGTTGGCAGCTCCATGAGGACACTCTGGGACACTGCCCTGGGCTGTGCAGCACACACTGGGGATGGATCAGCCCCTGCTCTGTTCCTCCTTCCCATATGCCCCAGGGCCCTTGCAGAGCCCCAGCCATGCTGTTTGCTCCCAGCCTGCCCATGGCCAGCCTGGGGCTGCTCACGGGGGTTTTCTGGGCTGAGCATCGGTCTGGCCGTGTTCTTGAGAGAGCCTGGGCAAGGAGCCTGGAGCCCCCAGGCCCTGGCCTGAGGCATCTGGGCTGCCACAGCCGTGCCCATGGCCTGTCTTTGCTGCAGCCCTGGCACTGCCACCCCCAGGGCCGTGCCCAGCCCCGAGAGCACTCAGGCCCTACAGCAACACCAGGACCACCAGGGCAGTGGGGCAGGGCCATGGCAGCAGCACTGGCAACACCAAGTGCTGCTGCTGCTGCTGGACACAGCAGCTGTGCAAGAACTGATGTGCCCCCAGCTCTGCACACAGACATTGCTACTGTGGCTCTAGAGAAGGCAACCAAAGGGCATCTCTGCAGAAAACTCTGCTGGGAGATCCTTTAGTTACTTTGAAGCCATGGACAGCACAGTCCCTCACTGACACAGTCTGTGGGCACAGGGTATGTGGAGGGAAACAAAATGAGGAATGGCACAAACAATGACCTTTCTCTGTGGACAATAAGAAGGGCTTTACAGCTAGCTTGCAAGCAAAGCAGAGGTAATAGAAGAAGTAACAATTGAATTTTTTAGAGTTTATCCATAGCAAAGAAGAAAACAAGGTGGTCAGCATGGGAACAGATTAGTAAATGTACATGAAAAATTTTTAAAGCTGGACTATGTGCATAAGTAAATGTATATACTGACCTTATAAATTTTCTGTAAAACTTCTGCCAATTATATTGATGCTAATAACTTTGCAATAATTAATATAATAAGTTATTGTGATATAATTAATGTTTTAAGATCACGTTTTTTATAAAGTATGTAAGCTGGGGAACATGCAAAATAAACACTTTTTCTTCTTTGACCCTAATGACATGTGTGTAGGCCACATCCAGCCTAACAGTATCAGACAAAATTATTGAAGTAAAAGAAGGAAAAAGAACCTCCAGAATGGAACAAGAAGTATTAAAGATAATTTTATTACAAGAGTAAGAAGAAGTTGAAGAACTTGGTCAGCATTTTAATGTTTCTGAAACCGTCCTGTCATCAGACTCCACACTGCTGCCTTGAGCTCCTGGTTCCTCAGGCTGTAGATGAGGGGGTTCAGGGCAGGAGGCACCACTGAGTACAGAACTGACAGGATCAGATCCAGGGATGGGGAAGAGATCGAAGCGGGTTTCAGGTAGGCAAACACTGCAGTGCTGAGGAACAGGGAGAGCACACCCAGGTGAGGGAGGCAGGTGAAAAAGGCTTTGTGCCGTCCCTGCTCAGAGGGGATCCTCAGCACAGCCCTTAAGATCTGCACATAGGAGAAAACAATGAACACAAAACAACCAAAAGTTAAACAGGCACTAACAGCAAGGAGCCCAAATTCCCTGAGGAAGGATTTGGCACAGGTGAGCTTGAGGATCTGTGGGATTTCACAGAAGAACTGGCCCAGGGCATTGCCCTTGCAAAGGGGAAGGGAAAGTGTATTAGCTGTGTGCAGAAGTGAATAGAGAAAAGCACTGGCCCAGGCAGCTGCTGTCATGTGGGCACAAGCTCCGCTGCCCAGGAGGGTCTTATAGTGCAGGGGTTTGCAGATGGACATGTTGCGGTCATAGCACATGATGGTCAGGAGAAAATACTCTGCTGTGATGAAGAAGAAATTCAGAAAGAGCTGAGCAGCACATCCTTTGTAGGAGATGTTCCTGGTGTCCCAGAGGGAATTGTGCATGGATTTGGGGACAGTGGTGCAGATGGAGCCCAGGTCACTGAGGGCCAGGTTGAGCAGGAAGAAGAACATGGGTGTGTGCAGGTGATGGCTGCAGGCTACAGTGCTGATGATGAGGCCATTGCCCAGGAGGGCAGCCAGGGAGATGCCCAGCAAGAGGCAGAAGTGCAGGAGTTGCAGCTGCCGCGTGTCTGCCAATGCCAGCAGGAGGAAGTGCCTGATGGAGCTGCTGTTGGACATTTGCTGTGCCTTGGCAAGAGGACCGGTGAAAAAAGTAATCATGGAATAGTTGGGTTTGGAGAGGACTTTAAATATCCCACACCAGCCTAGGGGCACTTTCCCCACACTGTCGGCCCAGGGCTCTGCTGTCTGGAGCTGTCCCTGCCAGCAGCTGCTTCCCTGTGCCCAGGGCTGGGTCCTGCCAGTGCTGCCAGAGCCCAGCCCAGCCCTGGGGGCTCAGCTCTGCCCTGCAGATCCCTCCCAGCTCTGGCACTGACTAGGGGCAGCTCTGGCTCTGCAGGCTCTGATGGCGACGTCAGAGCAACCCTGAGGAGCCTGGAAAAGTGACACTGATTTTTCCTGGGAGGGGCCCTGTGCTGAGTTCTGTCACTGCTTGGTCTCGTAAGATTTGAGGAAAAAAAAAAATTCTCACCCTGATCTGAGAGATAAATATTGATGTGCAATTACCCATCCTGGCAACCCAGAGCAGTAGATTGAAAAAGCAGGATTTTCCCTTTTATGCAGCCCCTGCCTTGCTGTGCTTCCTGTATAATCTACTTTGAAATATTCTGCAGTTAAATGCAATGCTGGGAGCAGTCCTGAACAATGCACCATCCTCCCCACACAAGGAGAACACTTCTAAGCCTTACCAGCTGTCTCCTCCCACCCAGATCTTGTCCCCCAGTGCTGGGAGCAGCTGCCAGGGCTGGCTGAGAGCTGTCCCTGGCAGGCAGCAGAGTCCCTGTCCCAACACAGCACCCTGGGGTGCAGGACCCTGCTCTGCAGGACAGCCCTGGGAACCCCTGGCTGCTCTGCACAGGAGATAATCAGAGAATGTACTCACAGAGTCTGTAGGCATTGGGATGTTCCAGTTTAGGAGATGGCTCCAGGAGCTGCTGCTGCATTGTCCTGCAGCCAGAGGTTCCTGTGCCAAGGGCTGGCAGTGATTATGCCCCAGGCAGTTCTCAGCACCTTCCCAGCCCTGACTGATTGAAGCTCTCTGTGCCTCTCTGCTGCGCCCAGGGTGGCTGCAGGCAGTTCCCCAGCCCTGCTGGGCTGGCAGAAGAGCTGCTCATCAAGAGAAATGTGCTTTTGAAGCTTTGCTTTGTTACCAGGAGCTGCCTCTGTGTCAGGAGCCCAGCCTAGCTCAGCAGCACAGACACAGCACAAGAACTTTAATGACCCTCTGGGGCTTTGTGCTCTGGCCCTGAACATCAGTCCCTGAGAGGGAGCTGAAGAAACCTCTCCAGAACTCCAACTCAGAATCCAACTCCAAAGTTTCTTGGACTTTTAATGGGTCCCACTGAGGGACACGAGAGAGAAAGTGTCCCCAGGCCCCAGGCAGAGCAGAGAACTGGAGGCAGTGATGACAGGTGGGGACAAAGAAAAGCCAAGTCTTGGTGCCCTGGGTCACAGCAGGGTCTGTGCCACCAAGGGCTGTGAGGAGACACCTTGTCCCGAGGTACTGAGGCCTCCTGGCACAGCCCCAGCCAGGCTGGGCACTGTCAGCCCCTTGTCCTGCCCTCAGCATCCCCCCCTAGCCCACAGCCCAGGGGCCGCAAGGATCTGCTGGAAGGAGTCCCTGGGGAGCTTTGGTTGGGAATGGCCATGGGGGGTCCTTAATGCTCCTTGCAGAGACGACAGGTTTTTCAAAGGACTTTGGGCTTTGCTTTTTCCTTGGAGTCTCTGAGAGGTTTGTGCAATCATGGCCTCCAATTATCTGCTTTAATTATTCCCTTGAGATTCTTCGTCAGTTATTGGAAAAAGGCTCCCAATATTACCAGTTAGATCATGCCTGGGCCAGTCTGACCCTCGCTGCTGGGCCAAAGGCAGCAACTGCGGTGTATCACCCCAGAGATACCTTGGCTTGCTGGTGGTTGCAGCTGGGCACTGAACAAGTCCAGGCTTGTTAGGAACCCCATTTACTTCAGGAGGAATAGCTTCAGGCAATGGTGAAGAGACAAAGAAGAGGATTCTGCTGGAGGGTTTAATGTCCAGAGGTTTATTCCATGGTTACAGAGGTCTGAATGTGAGCAACTGTTCCAACAGAACTCGGTCGCATGGTCTGATCACCTTTTTAAGCTCAGGGACAGGGGGAGGGGAGGTACAGGTGAGCCACCAACCAGGTGAGAGGGGCAGGGTCTCAGGGGAAGATGACACCTAGAAAGGCCAATGACCTCTGGGCCTGAGGGGCATCCTTTGAACTTGACCAACCACACGATGCCTTGCTGGAATGTTAAATCTGATTGACAGGACTCACTCAGCATGGGGGCAAGGGGGAAGGGAGAGAGGCATAGGCACACCTGGGGGGATGACCTGGAAGGCCAAAATGGGGCATTACAGCACACCACAACAGTCAGTAGCAACATTTAGTGGGCTCATTAATGCTTCAAGGTACTTCAGTTGTTTGAAGGTACTTGGTGTTTCCCTTTTGATCCAGACTCTGTGAGAGGTTTGTGCAATCATGGCCCCAATTATCTGCTTTAACGAGTCCCTTAAGAGCTTTGTACTGACACTCAGTGGGGCTCATTAATGCTTTGAGATACTCTAGTTTTTCAAGGTACTTTGGATTTTTCTTTCCACACTGAGTATTTTTTTCCAACCTGGTCTCAAATTCTCCCCTCCAAGTAGCCCATGAGGAGCCTGTGTTTGGGATGGACCTCAGTGTGACCCATTAATTCCTTGAGACACGTTGCAGCTTTTCTTCTGACTTTGACTCATGGAAAGGTTTGTGCAATCTCCTCTCAGGCCTTGAGGTTCCAGGGCTCGGCTCCAAATGCACAGTGAGGCTCATTAGGATCAGGCAACTCCTGATAAACCATGGCTCTACCTTCATTTCCCTCTGCTCTACTGCTCTTCTCTAGGAAGCTTTCCATTTACAGTTGTGGAGAAATCTTTCAATGAGCATCGAAGAAATAAGTAATCCTGTTTTAAAGAGTGTACTTTATTACTGTTCTCTTTATAGAAGAGGTGATTGCAGTGTTCTGTGATTGATATTGATGTTGTACCACTCCCAAGGAAGTCTGGCCAGGTCAGAGAAGTTTCACCTTGAGAGCTGACCCAGTGTGGACAACCTTGCCCCACATTCCCCAACCTAATGTGAGAAACAATTTTCTCTTTCAAAGATTTAAATGCTTTTTTAAGATCTTATCAAAATACAACAGAAGACTGAATAAAGAAAAGGATACAGTACTGGGAGCAATGGATTCTGTCACTGCGTGCTCATCTACAAAATGGATGTTCTGTCTTTTATACCCCTAGCCTCTCCCAAAGTCTTGTCAATCAACTCCTTCTTCACTGTCCAGTGGTGGAGATCACTGTTTTACAGCTTGATTGGAGGTCAGGTGCTGCCAGAGTAACAAGCCAACCCCCCCATAATCCCTGACTACTGACGCCCTCCTGCGATAACAATGCAAGGGAGAGGGGAAGGATAACTACACATCCACAAAACTTCTCTTAACATATATTTGATATTCACACCTTAATTGAGATAGTCAGCCATAGGACTACTCATCTATAACAAGCCCCCCTTTTCTTTTTCTATAAGTCTTTTTTCTCAATTAAGTAAAAAATTTTCTCTCACTCTTGAATGAGTCATACCAGCATCTGTTGATGTGGGTAAGGACAGTGGGAACAGAACAAAATAATCTGAGTTTTTCCTTAGACACACTCATTTTGAATGCACGAAAGGGCATCACAAAGGTCCAGTAGGGCTTTGACTCCCATCTACCGTGCCTATGTAGTTGCTACCCCTAGTCAGTGTATCTTAGGGGTGAGTACAGAGGCCAACTCGTTCCTGCCCTCCCGTCCCTGTTTAATTAAAAGACAACTGAGGAATGATAGAGGTCTGGTATGGCCTTTTGTCCCTACCTTACCATGCCTATGGGGTTGGTACCCGCAGCAGCGTTATGGAGCCTTCTTGGTAGAAAACAAAGGGGCAAACCTGGTCTTGCCCTCCTCCTTTGTCTTATTTTCTTCAAGAAGCTGTCCCATTACCTTTTTCATTTCCTTGTGTACTTCTCCTCAACAGATGCTTGCAATTCTCACCCATGAAAACAGGAAGACAGTTCTCGAGCTGGAGGGTGGAAGCTTGACTCTACTTTTTGAGTGTCTTGGTGTTTTTCTGCTTGTCTTTCAGTCTCTGCTTGAGAGTCAGTCTTGTTTCACCCAGCCTGGATATTATAGTCCACTCTTTGGGTTCTTCTACTGGGCCTTTGACTCTGTTGGCATGAGTCCATCCCCGCTCTGCAGTTCGCACGGCTGATTCGGTGGTGAGCAGTACCTGAAAGGGACCTTCCCACTGAGGAGTTAGAGGCTGATCTCTCCATGACTTAATCATCATCCAATTCTTGGGAATAATATTATGGATTCTGAAATCCAGGGTGGTAGTTTGAGGAATTGTCCCTTTATGTCTTAGCCCTTCTAAGGTTTCTGCTATAAACATAACTTATTACTTGGCATTGGCTTCCCCTTCCTCATAGGTGGCAACCTTCTGGGGTGAGGTCAGGAAGGTTAACCCAAACATCATTTCATAGGGTGACACCCCCAGATCTGAGTGGGGTTGGGTTTAATTCTTAATAAGGCCAAAGACACACATTTTATCCATGACATTTGGGTTTCAGTCATTAGCTTAACTAGAGCTGTTTTAAGAGTTTAATTCATTCTCTCAACCTGACTGGAACTCTGTGGATGCCATGGAGTGTGTAATTCCCATTTCACTCCCAGGGCCTGAACAACTTTCTGCAATATCTTCGATGTGAAATGAGTTCCCCAGTCTGAATCAATCCTGTTTTCCATCCCATATCAGGGAATGATTGATTGTAGAAGTGTTTTACTCACAACATTGGCATTGGCTTTTACAGTGGGTACCACCTCTACCCAATGAATCATGTGATCTACTATCACTGGCAAAAACTTCCACCATTGTACCTGGGGAAGCTTGGTAAAGCCTACTTGGATGTTTTGGAAGGGCCCTAATGCTAGTTGTCACCCTCCTCTGTGTGTTTTCCTCATGATTTTCTTATTCACTTGTTAACTTATCACACACTGTTCAGTTATTTGCTTAGCTATTCTGAAAATTCCTATGCAACCCAATCCCTGAGAAATTGATCACTTAGCACTTGTGTACCCGAATGTGTTTTGTTCCATGTATGCCTTCCAGCATTTTCTTGGCAAGGGGCTTGCCTGAACATTTGCCTCCCATCTGCTAATATCCATTTCCCTTTGTTGTCTTTCTTGGCTCCTATTTTAAGGAGTTCTTCCTCTTCTATCCCACTGAAGACGGGGACTTTTTGCATTTCGCTCATATTATTAACACCATCATTAGTTTTCTGTCTCTGATTCAGTTGCATTTTTAGCTTCTAAATTGCTAAATTGTTCCCTTGCACCTCCTGAGTTGCCCCTTTTTGATGTCCTTTAACATACACCACTGCTTCTTACTCTGGCAATTGTAAGGTTTCTAACTCTTCTAAGACAATTTTTTTGTGAATCAGTCCCTTTCCCTTTGAATTTAATAGCACCCTCTCTTCCCTAATTTTTCCAAAAGTATGCACTATTTCAAAAGCATATTTTGAGTCCTGTATATAATGTTCCCCTTTTCCATGCTAATCTTTCCAGAGCTCCTTTTAGGGCATACAACTCACACCTTGAGCTGACCAGTTGGAAGGTAACTTTCCCTTTTCTACGGCTACCAACCCTTCATGCACTATAGCGTACCCCATACCCTGCGCTCCTTTATTACCCGTGAAGATCCATCAATGTACAATTGCTTTCCACCTTGGAGTCATTGATCTGGTAGGTCATCTCTCCCTTTAGTTTCATAGTTTATAACCTCTAGGCAATTATATATTAGTTCCTCATCTGGTTCTCCATCCAAAAACTGGGCAGGGTTGAGTTGGTTACTCACAATCAGCCCTAAACCATTATCTCTTAAGATGGCTTCATACTTTAGCATTCAGGAATCAGTGAGCTGTTTCTCAGCCTTTTGGCTCCGGATACTCCTTACTGAGTTTGGGATATATATCTTCAGGTTTCCCCCAAAAGGTTAATGTTTTGCTTTCTGCTATGAGTAAGGCAGTCACTGCCACAGCCTGAATTCAGGTTGGCCACCCCCGGCTGACAGGGTCTATCAGTTTTGATAAACAGGCCACTGGTTTCCCAGATCCTCCCCAGTCCTGGGCTAACACTCCATGTGCTCTTTCTACATCTACAAACAGATAGAAGGGTTTGACTAAGGCAGGAAGACTCCGTTCCGGTGCACTGACTAATTTTTCCTTTAAATCTTCAAACTTTTGTTCATCGTCTTTTACTCACTTAATCTCTTCCTCAACTAACTTTTCATACAAGAATTGGATGGCCTTGGTGTATCCTTCAATCCATAGCCTACAATATCCCAACAGGCCTAAAAAACTTCTGACTTCCCTCTTAGTTTTTTGTGGTGGGTGTGAGACTATCCCCGTAATTCTCTCAGGGTTCAGCCTCCAGCTCCCTTGACAAATCACATGTCCAAGGAATTTTACTTCCCACTCTACAAATTTGAGTTTTCCTTTTGATACCTGAAGTCCTTGGCCCCCCAGAAAATTTAACAACACTATGGTAGATTCCCAAACTTCTTTTTCTTCCCGTCCTGAGAGAAGTAAATAATTTACACATTGGATGAGCTTTGTCTCAGGTTTAATGGAGAAGAGCTGTATTATTTCTCTTCCTAGGGTTTGACCAAAGAGGTTTGGGGGTTCAGAAAACCCTTAGGATAACCCGGTCCACCAAAGTTGTTACTTCCTCCCAGAATCAGGGTCTTCCCATTCAAAGGTAAATATATCCCTACTTTCCTCTTGCAGTAGGCACACCCAAAAAGCATCTTTTAGGTCTGTCATGCTAAACCACTGGTGTGCTGGGGGGATATTACTCAGTAGTGTAGAGGGGTTAGGCACTACTGGGTACGGATTCACTGTTCTTTTGTTCACTTCTCCTTATCTTGGACAAGCCTGTAAGTCCCATCTGACTTCTTTACTGGTAATATGGATGTATTGCGGGGGGACATACATGGTTCTAAGGTCCCCTCTTTAAGTAGGTCCTGGATCAGTGGCTGTGGGATCTCAGCACCTCAGGACTGATGTGCAGAGTGACCGAGACCACCCTTGGGGGGCTCGGGAATCCTGGAATGTTGCCAGAAGTGTCTGGTGGCTGGACTTTGATCCTACACGGGAGACGACACCTGTATGAGGATAGGAGGATTTCACTGGGTAAAAGGTGAAGGGATAAGTTAATTAGAGTGAAACACAGGGTTCAAGATTTCTGTACAGGGGGGTCTAAAGAAGTAAGATGGAGGAATTAGGGCGTGTCCTGTTCATCTTCTTCTTCTTCTTGGCCTCCATCTTCTGTGGTGATGTTGGCACTTTGGGATTGGTTATTACTAAAAGTGCACTGGTTAATAAGGGTAAAAGGTATTGGGGAAAATTTATAAATATTGTATACGTAATTTTGAGTATAAAGATAGGTGACCGCCCCGGGGGCTCGCAGTGTGCTCATGGCTGGCTTGCTGTGCAGACCTCTGTCGGGCCGAGAGAAAATCTTTTAGATAAACAATTAATAAACACCGAGACCGAGAAAAAACCTGAAGCCTTTTCTCGTCCTTTGAAGTGCGGGCTGTCCAAGGCTACCCCGGGCCTTTCCAGGTCATTGAAACAGCCGAGAAACCGACAAGTGGCTGCAGTCCTCATCTCTCCTCCAGGGAGAGTAGATACTGTGGTACCCGAACTGGATTGTTCTCATTAACTACTTTCATTACTATAGGTTTCATGTGTAATTTATCTCACTTTTTTGTTTTTGCCCACATCATCTCACGAATTTTCTCCCCATTTTCTTCCCTTACTTGGAGAAGCTTAACTACCATTTTCCCTTTCTCTGGGAGCACTCCAATGTCAAACTGCACCTGTAAATCCTGTCCTAATAAATTTCACCCTGCTTCTGGAACTAATAGAACATCTCCAATTCCTATTTTATTTGTTCCTTCAAACGTTATTTACATTATAACTGAGGCTTTGAAATCTTCCCCTTGTCAAGGTTTGAAAAGACAAGTGTCAGCTAATGAAGGCAGGAGCTGCCCCTGAAATGGAAAATATTAAACCCCCTCCCTCCGGATTGTTATCATTTTGAAATTAAGGGGCCTCTCAGGCACAGATGTGGGAGCAGGAATAACAGTTCTTTATTGAAGAAGAAAAAATAAATAAACAATGCAGTAATACAAAATAATGCTGACAGAGTTGGAAAACAACCTGAAACCCTAGGGGTTTGGGTGTTGCATGCAGTGCAATGAAAATAGTGGCTGCATTCTTCCTGCAGTCTTCCTGCAGACAGGTGTGGTTCTGTTGGAGCAGTGGTCCTGTAGAAGGGTGTAGGTTTCCTCTGAATATCCAGGGGTGGTGTAGATAGGCCTGGTCTACCTCTGGGAATCCAGTGGAAAAGGCTGCTGCTCCCCTGGGAATCCAGTGGAAAAGGCAGCTGCTCCTGTAGGAATCCAGTGGAAAAGGCTGCTGCTCCTCTGAGAATCCAGTGGAAGGGGCAGCTGTTCCCCTGGGAATCCTGTGGAAAGGCTGTTCTGACATCCCAAAATCTCAGAATATGTCCAGTTAGGAATGCTTGGTTCCTCCCTCTGGGGCAGAGCATCTCACAGTGGGATGATGTATATTAGTCTTGCAATGATATTTAATAGCCCATTAACAGCAGATGTCTCCCCAGAGGGAGGGCTGGTTTGTGGAAGAGATAAAGAAAAACTGCCCAATTAACAGAAGATAACTGCCACACCTCTAACAGAAAGGAATAGAACACACACATTACCTTGCAGTCTAGGACATTATCCACGCCTTATTCTATTTCCATCTGCATCACAATGAAACCTTACACACAGTTGTCACTTAAGACTAGGTTTCCCTGTGGTACACAACGGCTTTCTCCATCTTTCTGCATTACCCACCAAGTATAACCAGGTCCTTGAGCAAAAACAATCCCATGGATGGGTTTGTCTTTGCCTGTGGTGGGAATAATCCAAACAGTCTTTCCTAAAATACCTTTCATGTACCAGAGGGACTTTGTCTCCATCCACTGTGTGCAGGGGTTCAGACTGGACAGGACCAGCTTGATTGATTGACCCTTGGGTGTTGACCATCCAGGTGGCTTATGCTAAGTTCACTTCCCAATTTCTAAAAGTTCCCTCGCCAAGTGTCTTCAGGGTAGTCCTAAATAGTCCATTGCATTGTTCAACTTTCCCAACAGCTGGTGCATGGTAGGGGATATGGCACACCCACTCAATGCCATGCTCCCTGGCCCAGGTGTTGATAAGGTTGTTCTTGAAATGGGCCCTGTTGTCCGACTCAATCCTCTCAGGGGTGCCATGTCTCCACAGGACTTGCTTTTCCAGGCCCAGGATGGTGTTCTGGGCAGTGGAATGAGGCACAGGGTAGGTCTCCAACCATCCAGTGGTGGCTTCCAGTATGGTCAGCATGTAGCGCTTGCCCTGGTGTGTCTGGGGCAGTGTGATAGTCAATCTGCCAGGCCTCCCCATACTTGTACTTGGACCATTGCCCACCATACCACAGGGGCTTCTCTCGCTTGGCCTGCTTGATGTCAGCACATGTCTCACAGTCATGGATAACCTGAGAAATACTGTCCATGGTTAGATCCACCCCTCGGTCTCGTGCCCACTTATAGGTGGCATCCCTGCCCTGATGGCCTGAGTCATCATGGGCCTATTGAGCTAGGAATAACTCTCCCTTGTGTTCCAAATCTAGATCTATCTTGGACACCCCTATCTTTACAGCCTGGTCTACTGTTCGTTGTTTCAGTGTTCCTCATTAGCCCGACTCTTGGGAACATGATCATCCACATGGCAGACTTTCACAGGTAGCTTCTCCAACTGAATGGCAATGTCTTCCATTCATCAGCAGCCCAGACTGGCTTTCCTCTACACTGCCAGTTGGTCTTTTTCCTCATTTCCAGCCAGCCCCACAGAGCATTGGCTACCATCCACAAATCAGTATAAAAGTTGAGCTTTGGCCACTTCTCTCTCTCAGCAATGTCCAGGGTCAGCTGAACAGCTTTGAGTTCAGCAAATTGACTTAATCCACCTTCTCCTTTGGTAGCTTGTGCAACATGTTGTGTGGGGCTCCATACGGCTGCTTTCCACTTCTGGTTCATCCCTACAGTGTGACAGGAACCATCAGTGAAAAAAGCGTAGCGTGTTTCTTCTGCTGGTAGATAGTTGTAAGGAGGTGCTTCTTCACCCTGTGCTCTTGTTCCTCTTCATCAATGAGACCAAAGTTTTCCCCTTCTGGCCAGTTTGTAATTATCTCTAAAATCCCAAGGTGATTCAGGTTTCCAATACAGGCAAGCTGTGTGATCAGAGCAATCCACTTGCTCCATGTAGCATCGGTGGTGTGGTGGGTAGTGGGAAGCTTTCCTTTAAAAATCCACCCCAGCACTGGTAAGTCAGTGTGCCAAAAGGAGTTGTGCTTCCATGCCAATCACCTCCGAAGCGGCTTTAACTCCTTCATAGGCAGCCAAGATTTCCTTCTCTGTGGGAGTGTATTTGACTTCAGACGCTCTGTAGCTTCAACTCCAAAATCCTAGTGGTCGGCCTCAAGTCTCCCCAGGCAGCTTCTGCCAAAGGCTCCAGGACAAGCCATTGTTCCCAGCTGCAGAGTAGAGCACATTCTTCACCTCTGGTCCTGTCCTGACAGGGCCAAGGGCAACCGCATGAGCGATCTCCTGCTTAGTCTTGGTGAAGGCTTGTTGCTGCTTAGGGCACCAGTGGAAAGTGTTCTTTTTGTGGGTGACCAGGTGGCTCACAAGATGGCTCACAATCTGGCTGTACTTGGAGATATGCATTCTCCAAAAGCCTATGGCGCCTTGGAAAGCTTGTGTCTCCTTCTTGCTGGATGGTGGAAACATAGCTGTGATTTTGTTGATGACCTCAGGGGCAATCTGACGCCGTCCATCTTGCCACTTTGCTCCCAGGAACTGGATCTCTTGGGCAGGTCCCTTGACTTTGCCCTTCTTGATGGCACAACTGGCTTCTAGCAGAATCTGAATAATCCTCTCTCCTTTCTCAAACACTTCCATTGCCGTGTTCCCCCACACAATGATGTCATCGATGTACAGCAGGTGTTCCGGAGCCTCATCCTTCTCCAGTGCACTCTGGATCAGTCCATAGCAGATGGGGGGGGCTGTGCTTCCACCCCTGGGGCAGTCGGTTCCAGCTGTACTACACGCTGCTCCAGGAGAAAGCAAACTGAGGCCTGCATTCTGCTGTCAGAGGAATGGAGAAAGATGTGTTAGCAATGTCAACAGTGGTGTACCACTTTGCTACCTTGGACTCCAGCTCGTACTGGAGTTCCAGCATGTCCGGCCCAGTGGTGCTCAGTGGAGGAGTCACTTCATTCAATGCACGATAGTCCACTGTCAATCTCCATTCTCTGTCAGATTTGTGCACAGGCCAGATGGGGCTGTTGAAGGGTGAGTGGGTTTTGCTGACCACCCCTTGGCTCTCCAGCTCACGGATCATTTTGTGGATGGGGATCACAGTATCTTGATTCATCCGATACTGCCAGCGGTGCACTGTCGAGGTGGCAATCGGCACTTGTTGCTCTTCCATCTTCAGGAGACCTACTGCATATGGGCTTTCTGATAGTCCAGGCAAAGTGTTCAACTGCTTGATGTTTTCTGCCTCCACAGCAGCTAGGCCAAAAGCCCATCTGAGTCCCATTGTGTTCTTGTAATAGCCATTCCGGAGGAAATCTATGCCCAGATACACGGGGCCTCTGGCCCGTCACAATAGGATGTTTCTTCCACTCTTTTCCAGTCAGGCTCACCTCGGCTTCCAACAGGGTCAATTACTGTGATCCCCCTGTCACCCTGGCAATGGAAACAGGTTCGGTCCCCACATGTCCCGATGGCATTAGGGTACACTGTGCACCAGTATCAACTAAAGCATTGTACTTTTGTTGTTCTGATGTGCCAGGCCATCTGATCAACACCATCCAGAAAATCCAGTTTTCCCGTGCCTCTCCCTGGCTAGAAGCACGGCCCCTCTAACCCTGGGCATACATGGTAGAGGTACCTTCCAGGGCATCTGACAGATCATACTCAGCAGCTTGGTCATGGGAGGATGAGGCTACCTTCACTTTACTGGAGTTCCCTTGGTTAGTGTTTCTCTCCTTGAGTTGATGCACCCGTGCTGCCAGGACAGAAGTGGGTTTTCCATCCCACCTTCCCATGTCTTCCCCATGGTCACGCAGAAAAAAACACAGGTCAGCCCGTGGGGTGTACCCTCTCTGTGTAGCTGGGGAACGTTGGGCTCTGACTCTGGGGCCTGTGACTTGCACTGGTGCAACGAGGGTACTGTTCCTCCTCACCTCCTCCCTCATCTCCCTCATCTCCTCTCTGAGTTCTTGGACCACAGCACAAAGACATGAGCCTGCATCGGGCCATTGATCACACTCTCATAATTCCTTAGCTTGTTGGCCACAGAACCCAATGTCTCTCGGTTGGTGTCGGCATTAATCATTGCAATAAAGGTGGTATATTGAGATGGCCCCAGATTTGCCAGGCTCCACAACATTTGCCCTGTGCACCTGACTTTTTCAGGGTCATTATCATGCTGTCCATCCCTCCCAAAGAGTCCCTCCAATACTGCCACTTCTCTCAGCTGTTGGATCCCTTCCTCAAGAGTCTTCCAGCGCATTCTATGGTGGTGGTTCTCCATTCTTTCCCTGTGAACAAACCTCTCTCTGACACTTGTTAAAAGCCACTCCCGGAGGGAAAGGGACCCTGGCTCCCTTGCAAAAATCTGATTGATACCTGAGTCCTGGGTCAAGGGTCCCAGATTCCTTGCCTTACCACCATCCAACTGGACGCCTGTACCCATAAGATCCCAGACCCGGAGTAACCAGGTTGTATAAGCCTCACGTCCCCATTGTACAATGTCTTTGTGCAGATTACAGAGACTTTCGTACATCAGAGACTCAGTGATGATCACAACCTCTGGTTCCTCTGTGGGTTTTGAGGGCCCTCCCCTATCTGCTTTCATCTTAAATCTCCTTGTTTCCACAGGGGCAACTGCTGCTGGCTGTGTCTGCCTTTGCAATTCAGCTGGAACCTGGACAGTTGTAACATCTGTGGGTTCTACTGCTGCACTATTAGACTCTCCCTCTTCAAGGCAGAGGGAGGGCTTCTCACCAGCTGGGGAAGTGTATTCCTTCAGCATCTGGCCCATCTCATGTATCTCGTTGACCGAACCCCCCACCCAATCTGGGTGGTTTGTATCTGAGGTGGGCTGTAGGGCAGGGTCAGGCTCTGGGGCAGCAGCATCCCTAGACTCTGGTGGTGTGTTAGGTTCTGGGGTAGGTGTCAGGGTAGTTATCCAGGTTAATCTTCCCTTCTCTCTAAATGCTAAATAGAACAGGCCTATCAGCAACACTGGCCACTGTATGATATTTTTAGTATTTAGAGTGGATCTGAACCCTTCAAAAACTGGTGGGGCGGACCCAAAGAGATGGTTAAAGGGTTGGGAGAAGATTTTTCCTGGTGTCATTTCTTTACAGCAGGTGCCATTATTAAAGTAACCCTAAAAACATACAGTTAGTTTTGTGCGATAGCTGTGAATCCATGTGCCTGCTTTCCAGAGGAAGTTAAAAATCTATGAATCCCTCACCTTATTCACCCATAAAACAAGCCGGATAACAGACACAGTAGCCTTGGTTATAGGACTCATGTTTAGATAAGGGCTTATATATGGGAGAAATACAGCCAGGATCACGTGCCACCCAAACCAGGGCAAGCTGGACCACGTGGTGTTGCTTAATGAGGTTTCTATAGCAGCACACACACAAAAAATTAGATTACTCAAGAACTGTTACTCCCTTTTGGTTTCTGTGCCCTCGAGGCCCACATTGGGCGCCAAAATCTGTCTTGGTTTGGAAAGCCAGGAGTCTGCTCAGGAAGGCAGGCACCTTCCCTAAAATGGAGAATGTAAACCCTCCCCATGTCCCCGAATTGCGATAAACTTTAAATTAAGGGGGCTCTCAGGCAAAAATATGGAAGCAGGAAATAACAGTTCTTTAAAGGGATAAGAAAAAAAATAAACCATAGAATAAACAATGCAGTACACTGGAACAACACTGACAGAGTCAGAACCCAACCTGACACCCTGTGGGGTGTTGGTAGCAGTCCAATTGGAAATGCGGCTGCAGTCCTCCTGAAGTATCAGGTGTGGTTCTCTTGGAGCGAGGGGAATCTGTAGAGAAGGATGGATTCTTCCTCTGAAGATCCAGTAGAAGAAGGGACAGCTGCTGTTCCTCTGGGGAATCCAGTGGAGAAAGCCATGCTGGTGTCTCAAAATCTTCTGGATTATATCTGGGTAGAAATGCTTGGCTCCTCCCTCTGGGTGGAGCATCTCATAATCGGATGTTATAGTTCTTATTAGTCATGCAGTGACATTCAATAGCTGTTATCAGCAATGTCCCCTCCTGAGGGATGTGTGAATGTGGTCACTCAAAGAGAGAGATAAAGCAAACTGCCCACTTGACCAAAGGTAATCTGCCGTACAGATGGTAATGGAAAACAACTTTGCAATCTTCAACAGCCATGCTGTGCCTCTTAGTGACAAACCTGCCCTCCCCAAGTGCCCCAACCACCAAGGCCATTACAAAGGGAGAGGAAAGAGGACTATGGGAGACAGATGACAATAACATCACTACACATCTTAACATACACATAATATCTATCTCCACATTGTGAGACGAACTATGACATTACTCATCTGTAACACTGTGCAATAGTGGAGCCTTGTCCCTACTAGACCTGGCAATGTCCCAGTAGCACCTGTGTCCCATGAGGCCCCACTTGGTCACAGCAGAGCCTTGGTTTAACAACTGACCCTTGTTTCCTTGAGATTCATTTTGTGAAAAAAACATTCACTCTCCTGTGAAAATGTACAGAGTTTAATAAAAGCTTAATTGGAGACCAGGACCATGGAGCAAAGGTTATTATGGCCAGGTGCATCTTGGCACTCAGCCAGGAGCACCCTGTTACCTTCGGGGATCCCCCTGAAATACCTTTCCCCTTACATCAACCTGTTGCATATTCATAGACCCTCATGCATATTCATAAACTACTTTACATATTCCAGGAAAGATTTTACATGGCCCCTCCTTGGGTCTGCCTTTTCAGAGCATGTGTGTTTCTTGGCTGTGGTTTTGGCTCCTTCTCTTTATCACCTCCAGTTTTTGGGCCTTAGTCCACTCTGCCTTAGACGGTGAGTACGGATAGTTGGCAGATCTGTACAGGTGTCCTCATCTTGTGTGCATTGGATGTTATCCCATCCAAGCAGGCAGTTTAACACAAGCAGCTATTCCACTAAGCTTAATTAACAACACAAATAAGAACGATATCTTTACAACAAAGTTACTTTAACATCACACATATAAAATCCATTTTAATATTTGCAAAAAGCCAATATTATGATATTTATCTATAATAGGGTGAAGGAGCCCTGGCCCAGGCTCTGGCCCTGGGGGACACAGGGACGCTGCTGGGGGGTCCCTGTCCCCCTGTGCCTCCCCCAGGGCCCTGGCCCCCCGTCCCTATGTCAGGTTCTGGGGTCGATCTCGTGGAACATCCTCTGGGGGAGGCTGCGGGGCCGGGGGCGGGGGGATCCGGGGGGACAGGGGACCCTGCTGTGCATGAGCAGGGTTGGACTGCTCTGGGGGGAACTGTGAGGGGGACCGGGGCAGAGCGACCTCCCCAGGGACCTCACACAGCCCCCGTGATGTCACACTGCCCTGTGATATCACACAGCCTCTGTGATGTCACACAGCTCCTGTATTGTCACACTGCCCCTGTGATGTCCCACTGCCACCTGTGATGTCACACAGCCCCTGTGATGCAACACTGCCCCTGTGATGTCGCACAGCTGCTCTGTGATGTCACACTTCCATCTGCAATGTCACACAGCCCCTGTGATGTCACACTGTCCCAGTGATGTCACACTTCCATCTGCAATGTCACACAGCCCCTGTGATGTCACACAGCCACCTGTGATGTCACACAGACCCTGTGATGTCACACTGCCTCCTGTGATTTCACAAAGTCCCTGTGATGTCACACTGCCCCTGTGATGTCAAAATGCCCCTATGTTGTCACACAGACCCCTATGGTGTCACACTGCCCCTGTGAAGTCACAAAGCCATCTGTGATATCACACAGCTCCTCTGATGTCACACAGCCCCTGTGATGTCATGCAACCACTCTGGTATGTAACGCCGCCTCCATATGATGTCATTCAGCTGCTGTGTGATGTCACAGTCACACTATGAAGTCACAGCCTTCTCTGTGACATCACACAGCTGCTCTGCAATATCATAATCTACGTCACAACCCACATTGTGATATCACAGAGCCACCATCTGTGATGTCACAGCTAGCTCTGTGATGTCACACCCCACTCCGGGCTCTTACACAGCCCACTCTGTGCTGTCACACAGCCCCTTGCTGACATCCCACCTGCTTTGTGGCTCTGTGACACAGCCCCAGAGGTGCTGCTGTGACACAGCCCCCTCTGGGTCATCCCACAGCCCCTGCCAGTGCTGAGCCCCTGTGAGCTCTGTCTGTGCCCTGCTCGTGTCCCTGAGGGGCCCTGGCAGTGCCCCAGCCCTGCTGGGCTGTGCACAGGAGCTGCTCCTGGCCAAAGCTGTCTCTCTGCAGTGCTGCCCCTGCCAGGAGCTGCCTCTGGGCCAGAAGCCCAGCCCAGCTCAGCAGCACACACACAGCACAAGGACTTAATGACCCTCTGGGGCTTTGGTGCTCTTTGCATCAGACTCAGTCCCTCAGAGAGGGCTCAAAAAACTTCTCAAGAACTCAAAGTGAGATTGAAGTACTGAAGTTTCTTTAAAGAGATCTCTGTGAGGGACAGGACTGACAAAGTGTTCCCAGGTTCCAGGCAGAGCAGAACACTGGAGGCAGTGATGATAGCTGGGGACAAACAAGGCAAAGGTGTCTCTGATGCTGAGCAAAGCTGGATGTGTTTGAGGAATGCAAAGGGCCAAGGCCTGAGCCCCAGCCTCTGGCCAGGCTGATCCTGTCCCTCCCTCCTTGCTCAAGGCTCTTCCTGGGATGGGCACTGGCAAGTGGGGATGTGCAATGCCAAGGGGCGGCCCCTGCCAGGCTGCTGAGCAGGGACAAGGAGGCAATGAGGCCCCAGGCCTGCAAGGGTCACTTGTCCCCTCGTGGCCTCAGACCCAGGCCCAGCAGCCATGACCAAAGTGCTGCCCATGTTGGCCCTGGCAGGGCTGTCTTGCAGCTGCTGCCCATCCCTGTGCCCTGTGCAGCCCAGGCTGTCCCACGGTGTCCCTGCCCTGCGCCTCTGTCCCTGCAGGCTGTCGGCATCCCCCGGCTGCCCCACCTGCCTGGGCCCTTCCTTTGCTGACAGCTCTGCCTCCTGCCTGCCTCTGCCTGCCCACACAGAGCCTTGGGCTGCTCCAGGCTTCTGCTGGGGATGTGCTGCACCACAGCCCTGCCCTGGCAGGGATATTTCTTTCTCCTGGTGCCCAGGCTGGACCTCCCCAGCTGCCCTTGGTGCCATTGTTTCCTTCTCATTCTTATATCCTCCAGGAAGAAAAGCTCCAGCCTCTCTGAAACCACCTTTCAGCCCCTGCCAGGCTATGCCTTTTCTATCCTCAGTCTCCACACCACTGAGCCCAGAACCTGCAGCCTCTCCCTGTTGGTTATGTCATAAGGCCTCCAAACCCCATCTTGGGAGATGTTTGGGTCCTCTCCAAGGTCTGTGAAAATGGGGAAATAGATATCAAAGGTATTTTCAGGCAAATCTTTCAGGGGCAGAACAAGGGTCAATATCTCTAATGTGAATAAGGCTGGATTTACATTTCTTAGAAGGAAGAAATAATTTACAATGATGAGAGTGGAACAAAACTGCAACTGTTTTTCCAGAGAAGTGGATGCCCCATCCAAGGAATTTTCCAGGAGCAGGAGCTTTGTGCAACCTGACATAGGGAAACGCTTTCATTCCCCAAGGATGGAATGAATGGATGAACAATGTATGCTCTACTGATTGTGCTTTTTTTTTTTGCACTGAAGAAATGTGACATTTTCTAAATGTACTAGTCTATACATTTTTTTCCAAATTCCTGTTGTGTGGGTTCTCTGCTGTGCTGGGTGACCTCACAAGGCTTCTGGCCAGAATGTCATCTGAGGGCAGCCAGGCTGCTGCAGCAATTCAGAGGCATCTCCCTAATAATTTTAATAACCAGATGATAACAACCCACTGAAACTTGAACAGAACTTGTTCATCTTTAAGCAGTTTAAGCAATCATTTTAGAAAAAAAATGTATAGACTAGTAAATTTAGAAAATGTCACATTTCTTCAGTGCAAAAAAAAAGCACAATCAGTAGAGCATATATTGTTCATCCACTCAGCTGGGCACACCACTGAACTGCTGCACCAGAAGACGGGCACTATGCTGTCCTGTATTTCCTTTTGGCATTCTCTCTCAGAGCGCAGATTAGACAAAACAAAAAATCTCAACTTTAGTCAATCTTTACGTTCAAGAGAAATTCAAGAATCTTCTGCAGTGGCCAATGCTCTGCACGATGATGAACTCTTTGCAGAGGCCAATGCTCTGCAGGTGTAGGAATTCTCTGCGCAGACCAACGCTCTGCAAACAATTCCCTTTGCGAATCGCCTGGTGCAGCCGCCTGCAGGAGCCCAGGCTGCGCACACCCAGCCAGGGCCACGTTCTCAGGCAGCTGAGGCCATGCCGCTTTCACAGACGCCAACGCCGCGTTCGCGGTTCCCAGGCACCCGAGGCCCCCGGCAGCCACCGCCGTTTCCTGGATCCTGCCCCTCCCGGCCCCAGACGCTTCCCCAAGATGCTGCTGGGGCTCGGGGGCTTCGTATCTCCGGGCTGGGGCTCGGCCTCCCCTGCAGGACAAGGTGGGGGGGGGTCCCGGGGATCCTGTCCCCCCCAGAAGCGTGTGTGAGTCCCCCATGTCCCCCCCAAGTCGGGGTCACCCCCTTTTCTCTGCCCAGAGCTCCTGAGACAGCTCCTGCTGCCCCCTGGGAGGGGCTTTGTGGAGCCCCCCGGGACCCCCTTGAATGCCCATTCCTGGGCACTGGGACCCCCCTGCATCTCCTTCCCCAGCTGCAGGACCCCCTCCACCCCCTTATCCTTCCCCGACTCCCCCTGCACCCCTTTCCTGGGTATTCTCCTCTCCTAGCCCCTGGATCCCCCCTTTCCATGATCCCAGGGATCCCCGGACCCCATTCCTGGCCAGCCCGGGGCACCTCACCCCCAGGCCTCCCTTAGCCCGGCGACCGGTGACGCCACTGCAGACTCGGGCCACCATTGGTGGGCAGCAAAGAGCGACACCAATGGCGGGGCCGGAGGCGGCTCAGGGGATGCCGCGCCTGGGGTGGTGAAGGGCCTTGAGCTGTGAGGGGCCGTGAGGGTCTGTGAGAGGCCATGAGGGGCTGTGAGGGACTGTGAGGGGCTGTGAGGGGTCGTGACGGTCTTTGAGGGTCCATAAGGGGCCATGAGGGGCTGTGAGATGTCACTCTTGCACCGAGAATGACACAGGTACCAGCAGGAGGCAGTATTGCAGAAAGACTAAAAGAAGGTTTTATTCAAGAGAACCATGAGGTTTTTATAGAGTGATACAATATATTCTATTTGATTGGCTGGTTAACAGAACCACATTCTTTATACACTGTCCTTGAGAAGAAGAGAAAGATGAAGTAGAACACCACCTGCAGATTGTTTATACATAAGTTCTCACATTCTTTCAACTTGCTAATAATTCTCACAAGATGCTGTGAGAAACACTTGCTGTTTCTCCATCTCTGTCCCATGGCATCCACAGTGAGGGGCTGTGAGGGGTCTTGGGGAACTGTAAGGGAGCCATGTGGGGTCATAAGGGTCTGTGAGGATCCATGAAGTGCTGTCAGGGGCTGTGAGGGGTCTTGGGGAACTGTGAGGGGCCATGAGGGGCCTGTGAGGGACCATGAGGGGCTGTGAGGAGCCATGAGCTGTGAGGGGCCGTGAGGGGCTATGAGGAACTGTGAGGGAGCCATGAGGGGCTGTGAGGGAGCCATGAGGGGCCGTGAGGAGCCATGAGCTGTGAGAGGCTGTGAGGGGCCATGAGGGGCCATAAGGGGCCATGGGGAACTGTGAGGGAGCTGTGAGGGGCCATGAGGGGCCATGAGGGGCCATAAGGGGCCATGGGGAACTATGAGGGAGCTGTGAGGGGCTATGAGGGGCCATGAGCTGCGAGAGGCTGTGAGGGGCCATGAGGGGCAATGGAGAACTGTGAGGGAGCTGTGAGGGGCCATGAGGGGCCATAAGGGTCTGTAAGGGGCTGTGGGAGGCCAGGCTCCTTATGGAACCAAGGGTCCATTGTGACACTGCGGAACCAAGGAGATCATTGTTGACAGTGCAGAACTTCATGGAACAAAGGGGCTATTGTGGCACAGCAAGGCCTTGTGGAACCAAAGGGACCATGGTGACACTATGGAACCTCATGATACCACAGGTCTGTTGTTACACAGCAGCCACAGCAGGGCCGTAGAACCAAGGAGATCACACTACACAATCTCATGGAATCAAGGCACCCATGTTACACCAATGAACCTCATGGACCAAAGGGTCCATTGTGACACTGGAACCAAGGAGACTTTTGTTGGCAGCCCTACACATTTATTGGTTTAGTTAGGGTGAGTTTAGAGTTATCTTTTTTAGTGGAATTGGAGAATACTACAGCAAATAGCAGTGTTGACCTCATTGTCAAATGTACATGGCAAAGCATTAAGGGACACCTATTATCACAGAAATTTGTGCTAAGTAAAATAATTTACTTGTTTCTAGAAAAGGGGGGAATAAAATATGGGATTGGAAATTTAACTCAGGGTAGAAAGCAATTTTGGATTTTTTTGATTAGTCTTTTAACTTGTGTGCTTAGCAAAAAGCCTGCAGAGAGAGAACAAAGGAGACACAAGGCTACTCAGAAAATATTGTATTTGATTTCCAGAGTGCCCAGACGAAGGAAGGAACAATGAATCTGCCTCCATGTTCTCAGAAGGCTAATTTATCAATTTGTTACTATATTATATTAAAGAATACTATACTAAACTATAGTAAAGAATACAGAAAGGATACAGACAGAAGGCTAAAAAGATAACTTGTGACTCTTTCCAGAGCCCCGACACAGCTTTACCCTGATTGGCCAATAAGTCAAAACAATTCACATTAAACCAATGAAACAATCTCCAAACACATTCCAAAGCAGCAAAACATTGGAGAAGCAAATCAGATAATGATTGTTTTCTTTTTTCTCTGAGGCTTCTCAGCTTCTCAGGAGAAAAATTCTGGGTGAAGGGATTTTTCAGAAAATAGGAATGTGACAAGAAAGAAAAGCTGAAGAGAGATGAGAAGAGGCTCCCTGCTGACTTTGAGACAGAAGCAAACAGAAAAACTGAATCAGCGTTATAAACACCACATTACAACTATGTGACTGAAAATTTGTACAGGCTCATAAAATTGATACGTTTAATACATATGCATGATTTTATGCAAATGCAACATTATACAAATGCAACATTAGGGGATAAAGTAGACTCAGGAATTTTGGGGGTGCTCATGTCCTTGGGGAGCATGTCCAGCAGTGAAATAAATAATTCCAGCTTTACAACTTTTACAAGTTGTGGGATTTTTTTTCACAAATCACCCCCACTCTGGTCTGCTATACCACTTAGACCAATTCAGGCAGTGAGACAATTGAACCAGTTTAACTAGATAAACCAGTTAAACTTGTTCATTTAGATGAACCAATTAAACCAGTTGAAGCAGTTATAAACTCATTGTGGAACCACTTAAATAATTTAAAACATTTAAACCAGCTGAGTTAGATAGACTGGATTAAATTACCTAAATTAGAGAAATCAATTAGACAATTCAGCCAGTTAAACCAGTTACCCCAGCTAAAGGTGCCAGGCCCTGGGGGACTTTGCCCCGGATTCACCACCAGGAAGTTGGTTCTATTTATCCACCAGGAAGTTGTAATTTAGGATTTTTCCAGACAGAGGAGGGATTTTCCTGCCCCAGGACATTTCCAGCACCAGTGGAGACCCAGAAGGTGCTCAAACAGGGAGACCACAGGGAAATTTGGGGGCTGGGGTGGAGATACTGGATCCAGGGTCTACCTGGATCCAAGGAGACCAAGGTGGAGATTCTGGATCCAAGGAGTGCTGAGGAAAGCCCGGGGCTGAGGAAACCCCAGAGCTGAGGAGAAGATTTCAGTGCTGAGGAGACCCTGGATCCAAAGAGACACCGAATTTGAGAGGATTCCAGATCCAATAAATTTCCAGAGACAGGAACAAGATTCCGGAGCTGAGAAGATTCTGAATCCAAGGAGACCCCAGATCAGAGGAGAAGTGCTTAGGAGACCCTGGATGCAAAGAGATACCCAATCTGAGAGGATTCCAGATCCAAAGAGATTGTGGATCCAATAAATTTCCAGAGACAGGAACAAGATTCCAGAGCTGACAAGATTCTGAATCCAAGGAGACCCCACAGCTGAGGGAAAGATCCTAGATCCAAGAAGAAGATTCTGGAACAAAGAGACTCTGGAGCTGAGGAGGAGACCTTGGAGTGAGAAGATCACAGATTCAAGGAGACTCCAGAGCTGAGAAAATTCTGTCTCCAAGGCCAAGATCCCAGAGCTGAGGAAACCCCAGACGGGAGGAGTAGATTCTGTCCCCCTGGAGCAGCCAATCGTGTGCCAAGATGTGGAATTTCCTGGAGAGGACCGTGGAGATCCAGATATCCAACAGCACCCAGAATGTCACCCTGGAGAACCCCAGGTGAAGGGAAGGTGCAGGAGGACCCCTGGGGTGCAGGGTGTGTGGTGGTTTTAGTTTGAAATTGGGTGGAAACACCAATTTTGTGTTGTGGTTTAGGTTTGCTAATTTAAGATATTTTTAATTTGAATTTTTTTTGCTGATATACTAAAGAATGTGGTAGGTTTGATGTTGGCTGATTACTGATACACTTACTTTTTGTGGTGAGATAGGATTAGGAGAAAGGTAAAGCAGGTTTAAAACTTCAAGAGGGTATAAAGAAAATTTTATTAAAAGTAATTAGAACGAAAAAAGTAGTAAAAACCAAAACAAACCTTTTAGAAAACTTTTCTTCTTCTCACAAGTTTTCTTCCTCACTGATAATGTAAAGAAATTACACTTAAGATTTTTAGTTAGTTTATAATTTTTAAAATAGTTTTTCTTTAGTTTATTGAGGGAGAAAAGTCTTTTTTGTTCAGGTTATGGAGACTTTTTTATAAGAGACAAAGGAAACAGTTCTTTTGTGGTTCTTAATTTGTTACAAATAGCAGTTGTTTGGGGAATTTTGCTATGATGAAGTTTTTCTTATTGTTATAAGCATTTTTATAGCTTGTTGATGGGTTGTGTTGATTTAAGGGGTATTGTTTTAAAGATGTGTTGTTTAAAGGTGAAAATTCTCTTTATTGTTTTCTTTTAAATTATTTTTATTTTTAGGAATAGAGATTTTTTTTTTTGGAAGCATAGGACTACGTTTTTTTTCTGTTTAACTTTTTCTAGGATTACACTTATTTTAGCATTTGTTTATTTTAGTATGGAGGCTTTTGTTTGCTATCAACTTGATACACTTTTTTCTCTTTATATCTTTATGTGCTATAAGGAAAAAGAGTCTTTTCTCTATAGCTTATAAGAGGATTTTAGCTCTAAAAAGCAAATAATTTATTTTTCTTTCTTATTTGGGACTTCTACACCAACTTTGATGTCTTTATGCTGTTCTTTTACATGTTTGTATTTCGGGGTTTTTTCTCATTTGAGAGAGGATTGAGGCACTGGAAGGGTTAACATTACATTGAATTTGACTCCATGTCCTCAGAAGGCTGATTGATTATTTTTTGATATTATATTATATTATCTCAGAATCTCTGCTGATCACAGTGACCCCAAGTGTCAGAAAGTCTCTTTTCCCAGCCCGGCAGTAGAAGAAGGAGTCAGAACTCTTCTATTCTTGTTCTTAAGGTTGTTTATTGGTTTTTTATCTATAATTTTTTTTTTGCTCACCAAGGTCTGTCTGGCAGGTTGGGTTGAGGCACATTGCCCGTCCTTGGGGTGGTGTTATCTTTTTATACTAAAAACTACGTGTACAATATTTACAATAACTTCTAAATGCTTATCACCTATGTTAGACAGTGAGTTTTTACTCTAAACTAATCTAAAAATGCCAACATCACTTAAAAGATGGAGGAAGAAGGGAAGGGAAGGGAAGGGAAGGGAAGGGAAGGGAAGGGAAGGGAAGGGAAGGGAAGGGAAGGGAAGGGAAGGGAAGGGAAGGGAAGGGAAGGGAAGGGAAGGGAAGGGAAGGGAAGGGAAGGGAAGGGAAGGGAAGGGAAGGGAAGGGAAGGGAAGGGAAGGGAAGGGAAGGGAAGGGAAGGGAAGGGAAGGGAAGGGAAGGGAAGGGAAGGGAAGGGAAGGGAAGGGAAGGGAAGGGAAGGGAAGGGCACTTAAATTCTTCTATTTTGGGACTTTAAGCCCCCATTCTAAAAATCTCAAAAATCTATTTTTCGCCCCATGACAAACTAACTATTATTCTACTTAAACTCTCTTGACTTGTAATCCTTCCTATAAAGGCTGGTAATTGTTTTTTCCAAGGGCTAAATCAAAGGCACAGGGGTCTTGGGCTCTGTGCCAAGGTCTCTGAGCCCCCCAGGCAGGGGCTGGAGACCTCCAGGGCAGCCAGAGGAATTTCCTGGGTTCCCTCAATATGATATTAAAAGAAATGATATACTAAAACTACACTAAAGAAAGAGAAAGGATATATCAGAAGGCTGGAAATGAATGAATAATAAAAACCTGTGACTGACCAGAGTCCTGACACAGCTGGACTGGGATTGGTCATTAATTAAAAACAATTCACATTCTGGGTAAACAATTCTCAAAATCACATTCCAAAGCAGCAAAACAGAGAGAAGCTGAGGCTTCCCAGCTTCCCAGGAGAAGAAATCCTGGCAAAGGGATTTTCCATAAAATCTCACAGTGAAGCTGTTTGACTTGGTTTGGCTGAGTTGGGGGTTGAGGTTCGGGTTTGCTGCTTTTTTGTTGATTGGAAAGGAAAGAGAGAATTTTGAGGGTTTTTGGTTTTTAACATGTGTGCTTCACAGAGTTGTGCCCAGCTTCTCAGTGGTTCAGCAGCCCATCAGTTACACAAAAAGCTTTGCATCACTCCCCTGAATTTTCCTCCCATTCCAAACCAGGACAGGGTGGTGTCGCAGACATATTTTATGAAAAATCTTTTCATTAAGATTTTTTCTCTTGAGAAGTTGAGAAACTTAAAACTAAATGTAAACAACAATTATTTGCTACTGTAGAATGCAGCAAGTGCATCTTTGATTGGTTTCATGTAGTTGTTTTTAATTAATAGCTAATCACGGTCCAGCTGTCTCAGACTCTCTAGTCAGTCACAAGATTTTATTATCATTCTATCCTTTTCTAGTCTTTGCTAGCTTTCTGATGAAATCTTTTCTTCTATTCTTTTAGTAAGTTTTAATATATCATTTTCTTTTGATATAATATATATAATAAAATAATAAATTTGCTGCTGTAGGATGCAACAAGTGCATCTTTGATTGGTCTCATGTAGTTGTTTTTAATTAATGCTAATCACAGTCCCACTGTCTCAGACAAGATTTTATTATCATTCTATTCTTTTCTATTCTCTGGCAAATTTCTGATGAAATCTTTTCTTCTATTCTTTTAGTAAGTTTTAATATATAATTTTCTTTTAATATATATCATAATAAATCAGCCTTCTGAAACATAAAGTCAACATTCTCATCTCTTCCCTCATCCTGAGACCCCTGTAAACACCACCACAGGGTGGGGTCATCATCCCATGATGGGAGCATCTCCTAGGTCTTGGTCCATCTCCTATTTGTCCCCCAGTGCTCCCAGCACCTCCCAGCAGTGCTTCCATCACCTCCCAGTGCTCCCAGCATGTCCCAGCAGTGCCCCCAGCACCTCCCAGTGCTCCCAGCCCCTCCCAGCAGTGCTCCCATCACCTCCCAGCAGTGCTCTCATCACCTCCCAGTGCCCCCATCACCTCCCAGTGGTGGTGAGACTGTCTCGTGCTGGTTCCACCACCTGCCACTTGCTCCACGATGATCTGCTGGTGTGTGACCGTGTTCACAGGGGTCCGAGAATGAGGGAAGAGATGAGGATCTGACTCCATGTTTCAGAAGGCTTGATTTATTATTTTATGATATATATTATATTAAAATATATTAAAAGAATAGAAGAAAGGATTTCATGAGAAGGCTAGCTAAGAATAGAAAAAGAAAGAATGAATAACAAAAGGTTCTGTCTCAGAAAGAGAGTCTGAAGCAGCTGACTGTGATTGGCCATTAATTAGAAACAACCACATGAGACCAATCACAGATGCACCTGTTGCATCCCACAGCAGCAGATAGCCATTGTTTACATTTTGTTCCTGAGGCCTCTCAGGTTCTCAAGAGAAAAAATCCTAAAGAAAGGGTTTTTCATTAAAAAATGTCTGTGGCATTGGTGGTCTCACCATGCTCCCCTGATGGCACAGCCCCATTTCTCCTCCCCAGGACCTACTTCTACAGTGGGCACAGCTCCATCCCCCCAGCCCTTCCGTGCCCCCAGGCTCCTCTGACACCTGCCAGTTCTCCAGCCCCCTGTTCCATGGCTGTTGTGGAGTCCTGGTCTATGAAACCACCACCTTCACCGTGGCCATCTTCTTCTCCAGCCCCCTGGATTACAACCCCTTTGCCATGGAGCTGGGCCTGGAGCTGTCCCTGGTCAAAGCTCACCTGGGCAGCTTGAAGGACACCTACAGCCGCATGTCCCAGATGAGGACATCCTTCACCACCAACGGAAGCACTGCGTGCTGCCACATCACCCTGGACACCTGCCAGGAGCCTGTCCAGGTGAGTGTTGGCCACGCCAAGGTGACAGCCACCATGTCCAACACACTGAGGTCCATTATCAGGGTGGTTCTGCAGGAGCAGGAGTGCTCAGGGAAGGAAGCTGGAGAGAGGCTTCCATGCTATGTGACAGCAAAGGAATTAATTTGGTTTTTACTGGGCTTGTGAACAGAGAAACCAAGCACACAAAAACTGCTTTTCCCAGCAAGAACAGTTGGAAGATAAGAAGAAAACATCCAGCTCAGGAATGTAGGAATAGACAAAACAAACAAAACAAGGCCTGAATCTGGGCTTTATGGTAAGTTGTAATATGTAAATTGCTTACTTGTAAAATTGTGTGTACACAAATGGTTAGGAGTTTCCCTTGTGTGACCTCAGGTCTGAATAAATTATGCCTTTTTAAACCAAATCAGTGTTAAGAAGGCTTGTTCCAACATTATGGAGTTTTTGTGCCAGCCAGAAGATCAGCCTAGAGCTTCAATGAATCTACAGATCTCTAGCCAGCGCTGAGGAATTTTCAGGGAGAACCTCAACTTTAGACCTTCAGGGACTCGAGGCAAGATCCCTGGCATAAGTGAAGGCATCATTTAAATTATTTTACTTTGGGTTATTGACAAGGGATGCAAATCCCCGCACAGAGTTACTGGTAAGTTTCAGAACCCAGGAAATTCCTCTGGCTGTCTTGGATGGCTCCAGCCCCCTGCCCGGGGGGCTCAGAGACCTTGGCACAGAGCCCAAGACCACTGTGACTTTGATTTTGACCCATGGAAAAAAAACTTTCGAACCTTATATATATGAGGATCTGCAAACGACGAAATTCTAAGTAGAATAATAGTTTGTCATGGGGTGAAAAATAGATTTTTGGGGTTTTTAGAATGGGGGTTCGGGAGGCAAGATGGAGGAATCTGGGTGTGTCCAGTCTTTCTCCTTCTTCTTCTTGGCCTCCATCTTCTGCTGTGATGCTGGCACTTTTGGATTGGTTTGGAGTAGAAGCTCACTGTCTGACATAGGTGATAGGTATTGGGAAGTTTTGGTAAATAATGTACATGTAGTTTTTAGTATAAAAAGATAACACCACCCCAAGAGTGGCCAGAGTGCCTCTGTCTGACCTGCTGAACAGACCTCAGCAAGCCAAGAGAAAGAATTTTATAGTTAAAAATTACTGCCCTTCTCTGCTCTGGCTTCTGCTGTCAAGATGATGGGCTGAACCTCCTCACCTCACTGGCAGAGGGATTCTTCAAGCCCCACAGAAAGAACTGTAAATGCCCTTTCCCAGGAGCTGTCAGCAGCTGTGCACAGCCAGAGTGTGACGGAGCTGTGCTGGCTGCGTTCAAGCTATCTCACAGCCTCACTTCTTGTGCCCACAGGATGGAAGCCAATGTGTGCCTGGCACAGGGATGCACTTGATCTCTTACTCCCCACTTTCCTGTTAAAGTGTTGGAACCCAGGAATTCCTCTGGCTGCCCTGCAGGACTCAAGACCCTGACAGTGGGCTCAGAGACCTTGGCACAGAGTCAAAACCACCTGTGCCTTTGATTTTAGCCCTTGGAAAAAACAATTACCAACCTTATATGAGGATTCACAAGCCATGAAAGTTTAAGTAGAATGATAATTAGTTTGTTCCAAGATAGAAAAGTAGAATTTTAAGATCCTTAGAATGGGGGTTCAGGAGGCAAGTTGGAGGAATCTGGGCATGTCCTATCCTTCTTCTTTCTTCTTAGCCTGCATCTTCTGGGTGATGTTGGCACTTTTAGATTGGTATAGAGTAGAAACACACTGTCTAACAGAGGTATTGGGAAATTATTGTAAATAATGTACACATGGTTTTTGGTATAAAAGATAACACCGCCTCTGTAGGAGGTCAGTGTGCCTCAACCTGACCTGCCAGACAGACCTCCATGGGTTGGAGAAAGAATGATGTACATAAGAAATAATAAACAACCTTGAGAATGAGAGCCAAGGAATCCTGAGTCATTCTTCAGCTGGGAAAAGAGACTCTCTAACACATCTTGTGGTCGGATGACCACAGAGACCTCCGAGATTAAGGGCAGTCACCTCTTGGAGAAAGTCTTGATCATCTTCTCAGCTTTGCACCCCTCAGGTGACAAAAGAAAAGCCTGAGGCACTCAGCTTCCTGGGAAATAGGCTAAGCATCTGGCCATCCTAAAGCAGCAGGAGTCAGACAGCAACAGCCCTGCAGCAGAGTGCAACTTCACACTCAGTATCCATAAATCGCTCACCTTTCCCTATTGGAATATGAATCCCAATATTACCAGTTAGATTGTGCCCGGGCCAGTCTGACCCTTGCTGCTGGGCCAAAGGCAGCAACTGCGGTATATCACCCCAGAGATACCTTTAGCTTGCTGGAGGTTGCAGCTGGGCACTGAACAAGTCCAGGCTTGTTAGGAACTCCGTTTACCTCAGGAGAAAGGCTTCAGGCAAATGGTGAGGAGGAAAAGGAGATGGATTCTGCTGGAGGGTTTATATCCAGAGGTTTATTCCATGGTTACAAAGGTCTGAATGTGAGCAACTGCTCCAACAGAATCCTGACCGCATGGCCTGATCACCTTTTTAAGCTCAGGGACAGGGGAAGGGGAGGGAACAGGTGAGCACCAACCAGATGAGAGGGGCAGGGTCTCAGGGGGGGATGACACCCAGACAGGCCAAAAGCCCCTGGGCTTGAGGGGCATCCTTTGAACTTGACCAACCACACAACGCCTTGCTGGAATGTTAAACCTGATTGACAGCCCAGAAGGGGGCGAGGGGGGAAGGGGAAGAGAGGTATTGGCACACCTGGGGAAGGAAGTTTACAACACACTGCATAATCTCCCCCTAGTTTTGTTTAAAAAGAAGAGGACTGTGTTTGTGGTGCAGAATGATTGCCAAACCATGGTTGGTAAATCAGTTCTTCCTCTACAGGAGGGTCAGTGTCTTCCACTGAGGCTTCTAGGTCATCCATTGGAGCACCGAGGGCTTCCAAATGGTAGACCTCAGGAGGGGGAGATGAGCTTGAAATTAACTTGAGAACCATGCGTTTGATTAGTCCAAAAACAATACTAATAATTACAATAAATATAACTAAAATAAACAGCACTAAAAACACAGTTTTCAGAATAGTTCCCAACCAGCCCGAGACTCCCCAGCCCTTGAACAGTCCATTCAGCCAGTTGTCAGTTTCTCTGTTGATGTCCGAGAACCTTTGTCAAGGTAGTCCATATGTGGTTTGGGCTGAGGCACTATGCAGGAGATAGCAGGTGGGATGATCACAAGTAGGACAAGAAGCAGGCTCGGTCTCATGGCATCTCGAGGCTACACACGAACAGTGGGATCTAAACTGGTACAAAAACTTGAAACAAACATATATTACAAACTATTCCAGACAGGAGGCTTAAATGGAACTT
This sequence comes from Melospiza melodia melodia, assembly GCF_035770615.1. Lineage (NCBI taxonomy): Eukaryota > Metazoa > Chordata > Aves > Passeriformes > Passerellidae > Melospiza > Melospiza melodia. The sequence continues at coordinate 9,206,728 of NC_086200.1, forward strand.
CCTCCAGAGAACGCGTGCGGCGTTTTCTTCTCCAGGCAGCATGAGCAACCTGGGGCGCTTCTGTAGATTTCTCTGAGACCTTGGGAACATAGGGCTTTACCCATTTGGAAGGAACCCACCTTAAACCAGAGGGGGTGGACACACAAGCGTATCCACGTCCCCAAGTAACCAATTTGTAAGGTCCCACCATTTTCCAAGTCTCAGAGTCCTTTACTAAAACCGGAGGTTTTTCTTTCATTACCCTATGATTGCTCCACCCAAAGTGGCATAGGATGGGTGGGTTCAGGCTGTCAAAAGAACAATTCAGAAAATTGATTGTGAATAGCGCCCTGGATAACCGGATGTGGGGAGGTTCCACCTTCAGAACCTGCTGTTGTTGGTCCAGGACCCTTTTAATATCACAGTGAGTTCTTTCTACAATGGCTTGACCTGTAGGGGAGTAGGGGATGCCAGTTTTGTGCTCTACTCCCCATTGCTGCAGGAAGCTCCTGAATTCCTTGGATTTATAAGCAGGCCCATTATCAGTTTTCAGCTCCTTGGGGATGCCCATGAAAGAAAAAGCCTGTAAGAGGTGCTTAATAGCATCGATAGATGATTCTCCTGTGTGGGCAGAAGCATAGACCGCTCCAGAAAAGGTATCTACACTAACGTGAACATATTTCTGCCGTCCAAAAGACTGTATGTGTGTTACATCTGTTTGCCACAGTTCACAACTGTTCAGTCCCCTTGGGTTTGCTCCCGTACTCACTGTAGGGAGTGCATGTTGTTGGCAATTTGGGCATGTGGCCACAATCGCTTTGGCCTGTTCTCGAGTGATGTTAAACTGACGAACCAGGCCAGGTGCATTTTGGTGGAAAAGCTGGTGGCTAATTTTTGCCTGTTCAAAAACATTTGGGAGAGTGGCCATCACTGCAGGTGCAGCAAGAGCATCTGCCGTTCTGTTGCCTTCAGCCATAAACCCTGGCAAGTCAGTGTGTGACCTGACATGCATCACATAAAATGGTTGCTCTCGGTGAGTGACTAACTTTACCAGTTTTGAGAGCAATTCGAAAAGTGCGATGTTAGACACTTCTTGCAGTATTGCTTGATCTGCCCTGGATGCTACTCCTGCCACATATGCAGAGTCTGTAATCAGATTAAATGGTTCTGAGAACCTTTCAAAGGCCCTAACAACTGCAGCCAATTCAGCAACCTGAGGTGAACCTTCCACCTCACCAATGTCTGTCTCCCACTGCTGGGTTTGAGGATCCTTCCAAGTCATAACGGACTTGTGGGACCTCCCGGACGCATCTGTAAAGACAGTCAGAGCCTTTTTTAAAGGTCTCCTACTTAAAGCACTTCTCAGTTTTAAGGTAAATTGAACATCTTGTTCGAACAATTTGTGAGCGGGCCACGCTACCGAAATTTGTCCTGAGTAGGAATCCAGAGCAAACTGCAACACTTCATTTTCTTGAAACAATTGTTCCAGTATTTTCATAGTATTTTGACCTGATTTTAACTCAACTGGAATGTGAATGCACTTAAAATCACATCCTGCTAACTCCCTGATCCGGGTCTATGCTTTCCGGATCAGTTCCGCTACCAGCTCCTGAGGCTTTGTCAGTCTCTTGGACCTTTTGTGACTGAGGAAAACCCATTCTATGATCAAGAGAGGGTCCCTCTGGTCCCGGTCCTTTTTTGGTGGGTTCTTTGCCTGAGGTGTTTGTTTTTCCTCCCACTGGAAAATAATTCCATGGAGGTGTGGCAACTTACCTAGGATGATAAATTTGAATGGCAGGTCAGGCCAGCATCAGTTGGCCTGTCTTGTGGACATTGCAATCTGAACCTTTTCTAGAGCTTTCTGTGCCTCTGGGGTAATGGACCTAGGAGCACCTGGGTCCTCTCCCCCTTTCAATAAATTGAAAAGAGGGGCAAGGTCTTCGTTAGTCAGACCGAGCCATGATCTTACCCAATTCAAAGACCCACACAACTTGTGGACATCCGCAAGGGTCTTGATCCTTGGATTGATTTCTAGTTTTTGGGGAACAATGGTCCTATTTCCAATTTCTAAGCCCAAATACTTCCAAGGTGGCATCTTTTGAATTTTCTTTTCCTGGAGCTCGAACCCTGCAACAATCAATGCATCGATCGTTAGGTCAAGCGCATGTGTGAGTAAATCATCATTGGGGGCACACATAGGGATATCATCCATATAATGATAGATGATGGCCTTCTCTGTGGCTGCACGTACTGGGGAAAGCAGGGAAGAGACATACCACTGGCAGATAGCAGGAAATACCTTTAATCCCTGAGGAAGAACGGTCCAATGGTACCTTTTCATAGGTGATTCCATATTAATGGAAGGGACGGAGAATGCAAAACACAGTGCATTGTCAGTGTGCAAGGGGATTTGGAAAAAAACAATCTTTAATATCAATAACAGCTAATTTCCAATCTTGAGGAAGCATTGTTGGGGATGACATACCAGGCTGGGGAGAACCCATATCTTCAATTACATTATTAATTTGTCGGAGGTCGTGAAGAAGTCGCCATCTCTTTTTGTCAGCTTTTTGGATGACAAACACTAGAGAGTTCCATGGGGACATGGTCTCCACAATGTGGCCCTTTTTTAGTTACTCTTCCACTAGTTTCTCAAGCATCTTTATTTTTTGTTTACTGAGCGGCCACTGTTTCACATCAACTGGTTTGTCTGTTTTCCACTTCAGTTTTTGGGTGGGGCGCTGTTGTTCAATGACTGCTGCACAAATATGCTGTGGAGAGTCTGGAATATCAATTGTGACACCCCACTGGGCCATTAAATCTCTCCCTAACAAAGGTTCCAAATAATCTAACACAAATGGACGGATATTTGCCAATTGTCCGTTTGGTCCCTCAAATTGAATAATGCTTTTGGATTGTCTTGCCAATTGCAGACCTCCTACACCTTGAAGATGACCTGCAACTTTTTGCAAAGGCCAATGTGCTGGCCAGTCTTGTACTGGAATTACTGTGCAGTCTGCACCCGTGTCTACAAGCATCTCAATGCGTTTTGACTCCCCACCCCCAATGAGGTTACACCATAATTTGGGTTTGTCTTTCCCAATAATTTGGACTCGGGCGACTTTGGGCCCTTGTTTTTCAATATTTTCAGGTAAAGATGGCACAGGGATAGCTTGTGCAACAATTTGTCCCTTGGGAAGAAACAGGGGTGGGTGGAAACAGTGCAGGCCGAGAACGAATTGCTCAGGATCTGATGTTGTCATTCCTGGAGCAATTTCAATCTCTTGTGGTGTGTGTTTGGTGTCCCCAATGATGATGTACTTACAATGAACCTGGTTCCAAGTACCCTTCTGTTCAGGATTAACAGAGACAAAATTCCAGTCAGTGTCCTCCAGGTGGAGTGACTCTGTCAGCTGCAACCTGTAAGGCTCATTCACAGAAGACGTGGTTAACACAGGATCATCTAAATCATAACAAAGGTTATTTTGTTTCACTTTCAACAGTGGACCAGCAGACTTGGTCTTTGAAGCACCTGCTTCACTTACACAAATATTAATATTATCGCGCGCTTGATTTGTTTTGCTACCCTTATTCCCTTGGCCTGCTCTTTTTGTGTCTGCACGCCTGGCAGGCCGGCGCTCCCTTTTCAGTTTTTTTGTTGTTGTTGACCCCCGGGGAGGGCTTGTAGTTCTCCTCCCCTGCCATGTCTGAATTCATCAAATTCCCTTTTCAGGGGGCACTGGTTACTCCAGTGCCCTAGGTTATTACAAAGCAGGCATGGTTTTGTGGGCTCAGCCATTGCTGGTCTCCGCTGCTGCCCAGGGTACTGCTGTGCAGAGGGAAAAGGCGCAGGGCTGGCAACGGCGACATGCTGAGGTGTGTCTTGGCAGCAGCCTTGGTCTGGTGTCTTCAGCCACACTCATCAGAGGCACTTTCCTGTTACAGACTAGAAGCATGTCTTTTAGTATAGGGGGAGGTTCTATAGGAAGGCTCAGGATTGCTGCTTGACACTGTTTATTTGCATTTGTAAATGCCATTTCCTCTAAAATCGCTTCTCTAGCATACTCTTTTTTAACTTGTATTTCAATAGCTCTAGTTAACCTTTCTACAAATTTCAAAAAAGTCTCTGATGGTAGCTGTTTATTTTACTATAAGGCTCAAAAGGCCCCTCAGGTTGTAGGGAAAAGAATGCTTTTTCAGCTGCTTCTTTTACTTTCTCGAGTGTTTCTGCAGGAATTGCAGTAGCTTGGATTGAGGGAGAAGACCATTGGCCCTCACCACAGAGGTGCTTGATGGTGATAGGGTTACCCCTGTTGTCTTTGGCTGTGTTTGGATCAGCATGCAAGCCTGGGAGAGCATCATTCAGCATTTGTTTCCATGCTAATTCCCATAATTTGAATTCCGTGGAGGTCATGAGACAGGAAAAAAGCTGTTTTAAATCATGTGGAATCACTACAGTCCTACTCAATTCAGAATTTAAAAGGCCACGGAAATATGGACTGTGTGGACCATATTCTTTATGAGATTTACAGATGTCCTTAATCAATTGTCGTCCAAAAGAACTCCAATTAGCAGTTGGGGCTGCTCCCTGAGCTGCAGGCTGAAAGGTAACAGGAGCCAGTGACAACATGGGTTTATGCATTTGGTCTGCTGTTCCCTGCTCTGTATCACTTGAATTGGAAGCATTGGGATCACAGATACAGGTTTGGGGACAGGCAGTGAGTGTGTCCCACCTGTAGGAACCTGGGGAGGGGGCGGGGACGCAACGGGTACAGGGGGTGGAGACAGGGGGCTGGCAAGGGGCGGGGACACCCTAGGAACAGGGGGCGGGATCAAGGGGCGAGCAGGGGGCGGGGATGCCTGGTGACGTCACGTCAGCAGACGCCCCCTGGGAGGAGTAGAGGGGTGGAGCTGAGGGTACTGCAGGAAAGGGAGGGGGAGGGGGGAAGGTGTCACAAGGAACAGGAGGAGAGGGGGATGGGGCTGGAGTTTCGGGATGCTTAAGAGGATTTTGGGAAGAAGAAGACCAGGTTTGGGAAGATGCAACGTGGCATCCACCATCTTGTGGACCCCCTAGGGACTGGGGGCCATTTTGGGCATCACTGCTCTCTGGAAAGGTGACACATACTGTGGGTTTCAGAGGAGGGGACACCGGGGATTGGGGAAGGTTCCACGCAGCCTGGCCAGGGCCTTGTGGACAGGGCAACTCAGGCATTTTAACAGACTCTGGGAGTCAACTTCCCAAGGAGTGCGCTCTCTTTAAAATACCAAGTTTTGGGGTAAGACGTTTAGGGGTTTTAGAGCTAGGAGAGGGAGAAACAGGGAGAGCAGAGGTACATGGTTTTACATTTGGCTTTTTCTCCATTTCCTTTTGTTTGAGCAATGCTGTTCGAATTTGTAAACTCCAAAACACAAATTTAGCTGAGGGTGCATTGCCAGATTGTCCTAAGGTTATCAATTCATTTCCAAATTTATCCCAGAATTGAATATTGTGGATTTCTTCAGGGGACATTTTCGGGAAGTGCAGGAAAAGCCATCTTATAAACTGTTTCAATTTTCCTTTTGAGAACTTCACATTACCACTGATAAAATGCTAACAATATTATAAAACACTCCTTTTTGTACAATGCTGAGTTTGGAACCCTTGTTAGATGTAAAAGGCAAAGTTCCTAATCCCGCTTGACCAAAAACAAAGCCAAAATCAGCTACCCATTTCTAAAAAAAAACACAGATAGGAAAGCGATAACGAGCAGACAAAAGCTTCACAATGCAGCTGTATATACTGCTTTTAAAATTCCCGGGCAGCAGCAGCAGGGCACGCCCTGCCGAGCCAAGGCAGAAACAAAGCCTCCCCCACCGTGGAATGCAGCCCCCCTGTGAAGCAGAGAGAGCAGCCATGCCACATAGCAAGCTGAAACCGGGGCCCGCCCTCGCCGCGTGTGCAGAGAACACGCCCCCCCCCCCCCGCCCCCGCACAGAGAGAGAGAGAGAGAGAGAGACAGCTATCCCTTGACCACGTGGAGAGAGCCGAGCACGCTGCGCTGCTGAGCCAGGGGGAAGGGCAGAGCACTACCGCTCCGGCGTGCATTCCAAAAGAGAGTAACACATGCAGCAGAAAGCTAAAAGCTAGAACGCAATGAATTCCGGTCTGTGGGGAAGCCAAATTTGCAAAGGCAAAAAAGGAACAGAACTCACGGCAGAGTCTGTTTTTGAGCTTCTGCTCCACTGAGAGCAGAGATACTTAACCGAAATGGAAGCTGTAGCTGGCTGGGTACAGGCGAGTCTCTTTACTGGAACAGGACCTCTCTGTGGGCGAGAGAGGCTACCCTGTCCTCCCTCTGGAAAATCTGCTCACTACAAAGGAGCTGGGCTTTCCAGAGGCACTGAACAGTCCGTGAAACTTCTTCTGGGAATATTCCCAAAGTCTCTAGCTGAGGGCAATGCAACCAAAGCCCTTTTCAGCTGGGTGCACGGCTGCCAGAAGCTTCTCCGAGGTACTGAGAGTCCGTTCTCGGGCTGCAGAGTCGCTTAACCAACCCCAGGGATGCCAAAATATTGGAATATGAATCCCAATATTACCAGTTACATTGTGCCTGGGCCAGTCTGACCCTTGCTGCTGGGCCAAAGGCAGCAACTGCGGTATATCACCCCAGAGATACCTTTAGCTTGCTGGAGGTTGCAGCTGGGCACTGAACAAGTCCAGGCTTAGGAACTTAGGAACAAGTTAGGAACTCCGTTTACCTCAGGAGAAAGGCTTCAGGCAAATGGTGAGGAGGAAAAGGAGATGGATTCTGCTGGAGGGTTTATATCCAGAGGTTTATTCCATGGTTACAAAGGTCTGAATGTGAGCAACTGCTCCAACAGAATCCTGACCGCATGGCCTGATCACCTTTTTAAGCTCAGGGACAGGGGAAGGGGAGGGAACAGGTGAGCCACCCAACCAGGTGAGAGGGGCAGGGTCTCAGGGGGGGAAGACACCTAGACAGGCCAATGGCCCCTGGGCCTGAGGGGCATCCTTTGAACTTGACCAACCACACAACGCCTTGCTGGAATGTTAAATCTGATTGACAACCCAGAAGGGGGCGAGGGGGGAAGGGGAAGAGAGGTATTGGCACACCTGGGGAAGGAAGTTTACAACACACTGCAACATTTCCCTCAGCAACAAAGAGGTCCTTGCAGCCAGGAGGAAGAGAGTGATGACCACCTACCCTATCATGATATCTTGGTGAGACTTTTGGAAGCATGGAGGATTGGTAAGTGAAGGAACAGAAGCTGTTGTGGTAAAAGGGACATTCTGGAGAGGGGAATTTTGGAGCAGAATAGGCCCTTAGAGCCAAGCCAGATTCTGTCTGTTGAACCTTTCCATGTCATGGTGTTGGCAGCTGGGCAGCCTTGGCCCAAAGCCGATGGGCACTGGCGGTGCAGGGAGGGAGTTACTCAGCATACATGCATGTTCCTGCTTAGGAGCTGGATGCACTGCCTAGCAGGAGAAAATGACAGGGAGACAGTCTGCAGCTGCCCCAGGTCCTGCAGACCCATGCCCTGTGGGCACCCCCTGCTGGGGCTGTGCATTAGTTCTGGCAGCACCACCCTCCCCTTTCCATCATGCTGAGCCAGGAGAGGAGCAGGAGGCTCTCCTGGCACTGGCAGCTGTTGCCCTGGCACCAAAGGCTGGGCTGAAGTGCACCCTGATCCTCAGCATCTCAACTGCCTGGGCACATGCCATGGGGCAGGCCAGGCTCCCTTGCCTCACTGGGGCTCTGGGGGGCCCGGCAGTGTTTCCTGGGTGTGCCCCAGTGCCACAGTTCACCTGGGACACTTGGATTCAGGACAGCACTGAGGGCAAAGTTCCCCACTCAGTCACTCTTGCTTGGATGCTAAGATCCACATGGCAGTGTCTCTGGGCTCCCCCTCAGCATGCTCAAGGGCATCAAGTAGCTCTCCTGTCCCTCTTGGCCTTTCAGGCTCTGCACCTGTACCCCATGCTTGCAGCAGATGATTCATGCGACAGGAGACTTTGGCACAATTGAGCACTCAAACAAAACAACAGGTCTACCCCAGCTCTGGCGGGACAACAGGTCTACCCGGAATCTGGAGGGGCAACAGGTCTAACCTGGCTCTGTAGAAACACTAGGTCTACCCCAGCTCCAGAGGGACACCAGGTCTATCCAGAATCCGGAGGGACAGCAGGTCTACCCCAGCTGTGGGGGACACCAGGTCTACCCAAGCTCCGGGGGACAACAGGTCTACCTCGCTCCAGCAGGACTTGGTCCAATTTCGGTGGGTGCCGGGTAGACCTGTCGTCGCGGCCAGCTCCGCAAGTTCACCAAGGGGGCCCGAAAGAGTGGATCCGGAGAGGCGAGAGAGAAGGGCGAAAGAGGATCCAGAGAGGCCGAGAGAGAAGGGCCAAAGAGGAGCCTGAGAGGACGAGAGAGAAGGGCCAAAGACCATCCTAGAGTCACTCGCTGGCCGAGGCCAGGCGGACACAGAAGCTGCCAGCATGTCCTGCTCCACCCTGGCTTCTGCCTGCCCATTTGCAAGGGGGGGCGGCCCCCCTGGGCACTGCTGGCGGCCGAGGCGGTGGTCCCTCATCCCTTTCCTGCCACCCTTAATTCCCGGACTTGCCTTGGCGGGCACAATTGTTCAGGGCCAGAGCCCACCCACGGTGCCTGCCCGCCCTAGAACGGACTCGCTCAGAAGCGCCGCTCCTGCTTGGCACTGCAGGGCCAGGCAGATGTGGCGCCACCTCCTCCCCGGCATGGACCACATCATCCTGGGGCACCTGGTGCTAAATCATTCCTAGACCACCTGATTCTGCCGCAGGCTTTCGGATGGAGCACAGCAGCTCCCTCGCTGCCATCTATTGACAATCAGCCCTCCACACAAGCCTTTCTCGTGGCGGCCCCGGGTCTCCCATTGCCGGTAGCATCCTGCGAGGGAGCCCGTTTGCTGCCGTCTGTGGTCGCGGGGATAGACCAGTTGTCCCTCTGGAGCCCGGGTAGACCTGGAGTCCCTATGGAGCCAGGGTATATCTGTTATATAGCCAGGTTTTCTGTGGACCTGTTGTCCCTCTAGATTTGGGGTAGACCTGTTGTCACTCTGGATTTGGGGTAGACTTATTGTCCCCCCAGAGCTGAGGTAGGCCTGTTGTCCTTTTGGAGCCCAGGTAGACTTGTTGTCCCTCTAGATTTGGAGTAGACCTGTTGTCTCCCCATAGTCGTGGTAGACCTGTTGTGCCCCCAGAGCTTGGGTAGACCTGTTGTCCCTCTGCATTTGTGGTAGACCTGTTGTCCCACTGGTTCAGGGGGGGGTAGGGGGAGGGTCAGGACACTGCAAACCATCTCTGATCACAGCTCAGCCCTTCATTTCTCTCTTCCTAGGCAAAAGCCATTCTTTGCCAACTCTTCACAAGCACCCTTTCCTCTCTGCGAGGACACAGCTGGCATGGAGAACACCAAGGCAGAGGGAACAATGACCAGAACCAATTTAATCTCAGTCAAGTGTCTTTTAGCCTAAAACTGGAAAAGGAAAGATGTGTTAAGCCTAAAACTCTTGCTCTCTTGACGTGCTTCTCCTGAGCTCATGGGAAGGACAGCAGGTGTTGGATTCAGCTGCTCACCCAAAAATCTCTTGTGAGACCAGAGCTAAGCTGGGGTGTGCAACCATGGAGCCCCAGGAGGGCCCAGCTGTGCTGCACAGGAGAGCTGCCTCAGCCATGGGTTTCTGCTGAGTGCAGTCGGAGCTGTTTTTCAGGTTGATGAGGCAAGTGCCTTCTCCTTGCAGGGGCTTCAGTGTCCTCTAGGAATTGTGGAGTGGAATCTTAAGGCTCATTGCAGTTTGTGCCTGTTTAGGACTCAGGTTTGTGTTCATTGCTTTCTCCTATGTGCAGATCTTCAGGGCTGTGCTGAGGATCCCCTCTGAGCAGGGACTGCACAAAGCCTTTTCCACCTGCCTCCCTCACCTGCCTGTGCTCTCCCTGTTTCTCAGCACTGTCATGTTTGCTCACCTGAAGGCCCCCTCGATCTCCTCCCCATCCCTGCATCTGGCTCTGTCAGTTCTGTACTCAGTGGTGCCTCCTGCCCTGAACCCCCTCATCTACAGCCTGAGGAACGAGGAGCTCAAGGCTGCAGTGAGGAGACTGATGACTGGATGGTGTCAGGAACATTAAACTGCTGGTCAATTTCTGCAAATCACTTGTAATCTTTGATACTTTTTGTTAGTTTAATTTTGGAGGTTCTTTTTCTTTGTTCTAGTTTTTTAATGTTGTCCGCAAAGAAAAGCCACTCCTTCTGCCATTTATCATTTTGTTTTTCTCTACCTTCCCCGTGGCCACAGACTGTGTCAATGAGGGGTTGCACTCTCAGTGGCTTTCAAGGAACTAAAGGATCTCGCAGCATAGTTTTCTGCAGAGATGCCCTTTTGTTGCCTTCTCTGGAGCTGTAGCAGCAATGTCTGTGTGCAGAGCTGGGGGCAGATCAGTGCTGGCCCAGCAGCTGTGCCCAGCAGCAGCAGCACTTGGTGTTGCCAGTGCCACTGCCATGGCCCTGCCCTGCTGCCCTGGTGGTCCTGGTGTTGCTGTAGGGCCTGAGTGCTCTCGGGGCCAGGCACAGTCCTGGGGGTGGCAGTGCCATGGCTGCAGCAGGGACAGGCCATGGGCACTGCTGGGGCAGCACTGACGCCTCAGCCCAGGGCCTGGGGGCTCCAGGCTCCTTGCCCAGGCTCTCTCAAGAACACAGCTAGGGCAATGCTCAGTACAGAAAACCCCCGTGAGCAGCCCCAGGGTGGCTGTGGGCAGGCTGGGGGCAAACAGCATGGCTGGGGCTCTGCAAGAGCCCTGGGGGAGACAGGAAGGAGCAGCAGAGCAGGGGCTGATCCATCCCCAGTGCACTGCACAGCCCAGGGCAGTGTCCCAGAGTGTCCTCATGGAGCTGCCAACATCATCCCCCCTCTGCAGCCCTGGCCTCTCCTCAGCTCACACAGGTGCCCCATCCTTGCAGGCACAGACACAGCAGCCCTGGCTCAGAAGCCCCTGTTTGCATTGCACACAGCAGGGGGAGCACCCCCATGCTGTTGGTGTGGGGACATGAACCTGAGGGAGCACAAATGCCATTAGCCCCTGAGGCCAGCAAGGGCTGGGAGACACCAGGGAAACCATTTAGCTTTGTCCTGGCCTCTGCAGTCAGCCAGAAAGTTTGTTCCCATCAGCTGGGAGTTTCCTGTGCCACTGCAGACGCTGTGGCTCAGAGCCAGGGCTGCCTGGCAGCCACTCCCAAACTGCCCTGAGCATTATTTTGGCTTCACCTTTGCTTTCTTTACCCTTCACTGGTACACATTTCTTCCCATTGCCCACCCCAGTTCCCTCCCCTGCAAACAGCCCATCCCTGTTTGCCCTTTCCTCTCTGGCCCCACTCCCCATTGCAGTTCCTGACTTGGCCCATGGGAACGTCCCTTGGGCAGCAGGATCATCCTACAAGTGCTGCAGGAATTGTCTGCAGGCTCCTGTAGTGCCTCCTGCTGCTCCCTTGCCAGAGGCACCACAGGCCAGGGGGACACATCTGGGCTGCTGTGTCTGGCTCTGGGGCTCCCTGTTCTGGGCAGTGAGGAGGAGCTGCAGAGGCTCTGCAGGACTGACAGGATAGGCTTTGGGGCTGGCAGGAGAAGCTGAGGGACCTGGGCTGCTGGAGCTTCTGAAGAGGAGGCCCAGGGCTCATTCTGAACTGCGCCAATGGTGGTTTCAGAGAATCCCAAAATCAGCAAGGTTGGAAAATACTTTAGAGATCATCAAGTCTAACCTGTTCCCCTAAAACTGCCTGGTCTGCCCTGAGCCTCCTCTTCTCCAGGATAAACAACCCCAGCTCCCTCAGACACTACTCACAGGACTTGTATTCCTGACCCCTCCCCAGCCTTGTTGCCCTTCTCTGGACACGCTCCAGCCCCTCCATGGCCTTCCTCAATTGTGGGGGGGGGGGCCAGAACTGGACACAGCACTCGAGGTGCTGCCCAAGCAGTGCTGAGCACAGGGGAAGAATCCCTGCCCTGCTCCTGCTGGCCACACGATTTCTGAGCCAGCCCAGGAGCCATTGGCCTTCTTGGCCTGCTGGGCACACTGCTGGCTCATGTCCAGCCTTCTGTCCATGAGTCCCTGCAGGTCCCTTTCTGCCTGGCTGCTGTCCAGCCACTCTGTCCCCAGCCTGTAGTGCTGCAGGGGTTGTTGTGGCCAAAGTGCAGGACCCGGCACTTGGACTTGTTCAACCTCACCTTGTTGGATTTGGGTCCTGGATCCAGCCTGTCCAGGGCCCTGTGCAGAGCCCTCCTACCCTCCAGCAGATCCACACTCACACCCAGCTTGGTGTCATTTGCAAATTTGCTGCTGCTGGACTCAATCCCTTCATGCAGATCATCAGTGCAGATATTGAAATCCTCGCTGGCTGGCTCTGATCCCTCAGCCATCCTGTGGGTGCCCTGGGATGGCACTCAAGGTGATCTTTTCCATAACCTTGCCGGTCACCCAGGTCAGGCTGACAGGCCTGGAGTTCCCCAGCTCCTCCTTCCAGCCCTTCTTGGGGATGGGCTCACACTGGCACCTCCAGTCCTCTGGGACCTCCTTGCTGAGCCAGTACTGATCGTAAATGATGGAGAGCAGCTTGGGGAGCTCATGCACCAGCTCCCCTATCCCCCTAGGATGGATCTCATCTGATCCCATACACCTGTGAGCATCTGAGTGGCTCAGCAGGTCACCAACTACTCCCTCCTGGATTACAGGGGCTGTTCTGCTCCCTGTGCCCATCTGCCAGCTCAGGAGAGCACTTGTCCAGAGGACAACCTCTCCTTATACTGAAAATTGAGAGAAACAAGATGCTAAGTGGCTCAGCCTTCTCCTTAGATTTAGTTACTATATTCCCCACTACATCCAATATATAGTAGAGATTTTTATCTCATGTTTTGCTATTAATTTAGCTGTAGAAAAATTTTGTATTATTTTTCACAGAAGTGGTCAGGTTTAGCACTAATTGAGCTTTCCCCTCTCAACTTTTGTTTCTGCATGACCTAAGAACATTCTAAATACTTCTTAAGTTGCTAGACCTTCTGTCCAAAGTTGATGTTCCCTCTTTTTACCTTGAGTTCCCAGAAAAGCTCCATAGGCAGCCAGGCCAATCATTTTCCTCACTAGCTCATCTTTTGCCACAGTGGGATAGGCAGCCCCTTCCTCCTTACAATTACTTTCTTGAAGTGTGTCCATCCTTCCTGGACCCCTTCTTTTTTAAGGTCTGTTTCCCTTAAAAGAAATGAGTACCTGATTTGGTACTTCCCAAATCAGCATCCTAAATAGGCCAAAGTCTGCCCTTCCTAATTCCAGTGGAGAAGTTTCGTTGCTGCCCCTCCTTCTTTCACAGAACATCGAAAACTTGATTATTTCATGGTCACTGTGCCCGAGGCAGCCTCCGAGCCCCACATCTGCCACCAGCCCTTCTCTGTTTGTGAACTGCAGGGGACAGAGCTTTCCTTGGTAGTGGGAGTGTTACCAAAAATGTGGTAAAACAGAATAATCCTGAACCCCAATGTAGCATTAAGAAGCAGCATTCTTTATTCAGGGGAATGCACAGGGCATAGCTCCTCCCAAAGCCATGCAGGCTGAGTGCAGGAAGGTTTCTGTTTATTTTCTGTATTTTCCTCACATATTCATTGATTGTCCTGGACTAAACATAGAGATGATAATCACTTCCCCAAAATCATTAACATATTTCCCCTCCCCTTTGCTGTGTTCATCTGTCCTGGGGGTGTTTCTGCTGGTCCCTGGTTCTCGTGGACCCCAATGTTCCAGTGGGCCTGGCTGAGCTGGCAGGACACAGAGGCTGCTGAACTTCCAGTTCCCCTTCTCACACAATGGGCATTGAGTGGTTTCCATAGGCCTGGGGTTTTGGAGAACAAGCTCCAGGCGTCAGCTCACTGGGTGTAGACAATTGATCATCTGGTAACATGAGGTCACAGAGTGGGTTATGTGAGGTCATCGAGAGCTATGACATTGTAGACTGCCTCTGTGACATAACAGAGATCCAGCTGTCACATCACAGGGCAGAGGTCTGACATCACAGAGCAGACTATGATATCACAGAGTTGTCTGTGACATCAGAGACCAGCTGTGTGACATTAGAGAATGGGCTGTGACATCACAGAGCAGGCTGTGACATCCCAGAGGGGCTGTGCGACATTCCAGCAGGGCTGTGTCAGGTCACTGGGTTGGTCACTCTGCCCCAGCTCCCCCTCACAGTTTCTCCCAACAAGTCCAATGCTGTCCATGCCCAGCAGGGTCCCTGTCCCCCGGGATCTCCATGGCCCAACTGGAGCCACAGCCTCCACCAAAGGATGTTCCACAGGATCCACCCCAGAGCCTGACATGGGGACAAGGGGCCAGGGCTGTGTGACCAGGACAGCTAGGATGGGGATTATCCAGGTCACTGTGGCCTGGGTTGGGTTGCCCAGAGCAGGAAGGATGTCTGGCAACTGGGGCAGGGTCTGGGAAGGGCCTCCAAGGTGGGGCTGGAGCCCTTGGGCTGTGGGCAGAGGCTGAGGGAGCTGGGCTGGTCCAGCCTGGAGCAGGGAAGGCTGAGGGGCTCCTCATGCCAGCCTGGCAGTGCCAGCCAGGAGGGGATGGAGAACACAGAGCCAGGCTCTTCACCGGGGGGCTGGGGGGAGACAAAAGCCAATGCATGGAAGGGAAAAGAGGGGAGATGAGCCAGGAAGCTGGAGATGAAATGAGTCAGGCTGGTTTCAGCATTTCCTCAGCACCAAAAGCAGCCTGACCTCCTTTGTCCATCCAGGACTGACAGCTTTTCAAATCAGGAATTGTTGGAGCTGTTTTGCCCCCACTCCAGGATGAGAAGCCTGATAGAGTAACTAATTGTTTTTGTATCTATCATAGAACCATGTTTGTCTGAAAGTAGTTTTAGTATGGAAATCACCTGTGGATGGCAGACTCATCAGACACTGCTGGCATGTTGCACAATGCTCAGGGAAGAGCTGTGATTGTTATTAAATTGTGTCCTGTTCAACTGTGTTCTGTGAGCCATGAAGAGAAACTTTCTGTGCCTCTGAGTCTCAGCAGTTCCTGACCCCCAAAGGACAAAAACCTGATGAGCTGTGGCTCCCACTCCAGTAGTGGCCCTTGGACCTCCCTCCATCCCCAGAGCAGAGCTCCCTTGTCCCAGAAATTCCGGGGCAATGCAGGGATGAAGGAAACAGGACAGGCTGTGGGGATCAAGGGAAGGGTGGAACCAGGGAGAAGAATGACTTTTGCATTTGATGGAGCTGTGCCTTCCCTTGGCTTTGTTGGCTGACAAGAAATGAACATCCCTCTGTGTCTTGGGCAGCTCCTTCTCCAAGAAAAGCAGGTGGGATTTGGAGCCAAGGAGCTGAAAGCTGCAGATACAGCCTGGGCTGGAGGGAGCTCAGATTTGCACAAGGCTGCTCTGAGTGCTGGGACTTGGATGGGGGAAATGGTGGGGTGGGGGTAGGGACAGAGTCTGATTGATAGTCAGCCATGAAGGGTCTTGATTTTCATATCTATTCAAACTGCACGTGGTTTTTGGATACAGGGTCAATTGGAGATTGCCCATATCAATGAATTACCAGGAAAAAAACCCTAAACCGGACCTAAAAAATCTTTTCTCACTGTCTTTTTAAATATCATATATTCACTTTGAATATACTACCGAGATCTACTTAACTACAAATTATTTGTAAACTGAAATCAAATTATTCCCAGAGGCTTGGCTTGTTTAGGTGTTCTGAATGTTAATGAGCCCTGGGACACTGAATTCCTGCACTGAAGAGCTGAAGGATTCTTCAGTGAAGAAGAAGTATTTAGAGCAGGAAAATTCAGCAGCAGCCTCCAAGGTGCTGAGGATGTCAGCAGCCCCCACTGAGGCCATCCCTGCCCAGAGACCGTGGGGGAATGGGCAGACAAGGAGAGTGTCCCTGGGGCTGGGGCAGCAAAACTCAGAGGCACCAGCGGCTGCAGCTGGGAAATGGAGTGTGGAATGTGGCTGGGAAAGCCCTGCCTGGGCTGTGCCAAGCAGGACAGACAAGCCCTGACTGCCATCCCCCAAACAACTCTTTCAAGGAGACATTTAAAAGGAATTACAATTGTTTGTGTACCCTGAGTTGGACTCACTGGAGAAATACCAACAAGAGTTTCTCAGGAGCTCAGAAGAACTTTAGGAAATCAGAGAAACTTTGGCAAAAATTTTTCAGGGCATTGTATTGATTTTGGTTTGTTAATTAAGGATTTTTCAAATCCTGGGAATTTTTAAGCAATGTATTGATGAGTGTGGTGGGTTTTAGTGTCAGTTAACTATTTATGTATTTCTTTTTTTGTGAGATATGATTAGGAGAAAGGGAAAGTAGACTTAAAATTTTAAAAGGGTATGAAGAAAATTTTATTCAAAGTATCTAAAAGAAAAAAACGCAGCAAGAATTAAACACTTTAGAACACTTGTTTTTGTTCACAACTTTTTCTTTTTACTGACAATGTAAAGAAACTGAACTTAAAATTTCTAGTTGCTTTACTCTTTCTAGACTAGTCTTTTTTTTATTACTTTGGGATGGACGTTTTTCTTGGTAAATTTATGGAGATTTTTTTTACAGGAGGAAAAAAATTTTTTTGTGGTACTTTATTTTGTCATGGATAACAGTTGTCTGGGGAACTCTGTTCTTTTGAAGTTTTTTTTATTGCTACAAGCTTTTATGCAGCTTGTTTATGGGCCATGTTAACTTATGGGGTATTATTTTAAAAATAGTTCTTTAGAGGTAAAGGTTTTCATAATTTATTTTAAAATTATTTTTATCTCTGGTAATAGAGATCTTCTCTTGGGAATACTGGATTACTTTTTTTCCCCCCTGTTTAAACTTTTTATGTAATTACAGTTATTTTAACAGTTGTTTTATTTAGCATGGAGGTTTTTCTTTGATATTAGTTTGAATTTTTTCAATAGTTTTATGTGTTTTAATGAAAAAATAGTTTTTTGGGATTTAATTTCTTCTTTACTGACTTTGATGGTTTTATGTTGGTTTTTTATATGCTTGCATTTTGTTTTTCTTTTACTCGAGGGAGGATTGAAGTATTGAAAGGATTAACACCTGACCTGTCAGTAGCTTGTGGTTGAAGTTGTGGTTGGGTTAGGATTGGTTTTATGGTTCATTTTTGTGGGATGTTTTGTTTAATTTTAGTTGTGGGATTATATATGTGGATTGCAGGTTGTAGGAGTTTTTTGTTTTAATTGTCTTGGGGGGAGGGGACTTAATGGTAAGATTCTAACAGCTGTGGCTGGCCTTGTTCTGGTTAGGAGTTTGTAGGCTCTCTTCTTTTCCTGTTTGGTAGTTGTTGGGGTTTAGTTTGGTTTGAATGGGGCCAATGGGGGGGGGTGGGGGCCAACCTGAGGAGGAGGGAAGGGGCTCAGCCCATGGCAGAGTTGCTTGGTTTGGTTTGGTTTGGTTTGGTTTGCTTTGCTTTGCTTTGCATTGCTTTGCTTTGGTTGAGATGGGGGCCGGGGCCAGGGCTCACTGCTTCATTGTTGACTGGAAAAAAAAGAGGTGGTTCCTGGGCTTTTTCATCTTTAACATATGTGTTTCACAGAGGTGTGTTCAGTATCTTAGTGGTTTAACAGATTGTCACTTGCACAAAAAGTTTTTTATTAAGTTTTTAAATTCTTCTCATGTCAAATTATGACAGACATTCAATCAACATAAAACACTTCTCAAAGCATTGACTTGGCCCATTCAACTTCACAAACTCTAAGACTGTTCAATTTAATGTTAATCAAAATGTGCAGAAGCACAGAAACAGAAGAAGAAGACACAGAAAGAGAGAAAAACATAAAAGATTTAGAGAAGCCCACACATAGCTACCAACTCCTGGATTCCAGCACTGTTCAGATGGAAATTCCAAAAGGAGATAGGTCTAGATGTGTGCTTGCCTTGTGGTCAGCCTTCAATTCCCCTTGATATCCCTGGGCCCTTCCCCCAGGTGAGGCTTGGGCTCATTTGGTCCCTCAGGAGCTGGGCTGGGGGCTGCAGAGGTGGCTGTGGAGCATTGCCTGTGCTGTGCCAGGGACTGGCAGACACTGCTGGGCTGGGATAGAGGCTCTGGGGGGATTGGGGTTCCAGGGTAGGGCAATGTTGGGCTTACAGGGCCGGGCAGGGCTGGACCTGCCCCTTCCTCCCCCTCACATGAAATATTTTCAGCCAAAAATCTCCTCCAGTCTTTGAAAATAGACAATGTTGGAGGTCAAAATCCCAATTCTGGCCATGGGCACGTGGATGAGAAGGGCAGTTCTATTCCATAGCACAGAGTGCCAGTGTTTAGAAGGCAGGTGAGAGCCTCACTAGGCCTAGGCCAGCCAGATTTGTCAGTAATGGCAGTTTTTGTCTGGAAGCATTCTTTGGACATAAGGAATTTTGGAGGTGGAAGCCCAATCTTGGCCATGAGTGCCTGGAGAAGTAGGACAGTTCTTTCCCATAGGAAGGAAAGCATGCAGCCTTCCCCACTGTTTCGAGGACCCATGAGAGGTGACCCTTGTGAAAACATTGCCAGCCAGACTTGTCCTGGCCATATTCCTATGGGAACAATCTCTGGATATAAGGAAATTCGGAGGTGAAATCCTAATTCTGGCCATGGGTGCCTGGAGGAGGAGGAGAGTTCTTTTCCATGGCCAAAAAGCATGGAATCCCAGTGTTTCAGCAGCAGAAGAGAACTGCTCTATTCCCCCCTCCCCTTCTCAGGCTGCCCTGCCAGCTGAGAAATGCTCCCTGGGGCTCGGCCTTGGCCAACAGCCCCTGGGCTCAGCTCCTCTGCAGCTCATCACAAACACTGTCTGCTCCAGCCACTGCTGCTGCCCAACCAGCTCCTGGTTTCTGTAGGAGCAGCCCTGGGAACTGTTTTTGCTCCCTCAGCGGCACAACATCCCTGTTCTCACACTGCCAAAGAAAGCTGTTGGTGCCAAGTGCGGCCAGGATGAGCCATTGCAGGGACTGAAGCCCCTCTCTTGGGGCCCTGCAAACAGCGCTCCAAAAGGAGCCCTTGGAGCTCTCCTGGGCCAGCGACTCCCTCTGAGTGGGGCCTCTCCCAGCTGGGAACTCTCCTGTTTGCTGAGCTTATCCTTTTGTAATTCTTTGCAGCTGTGCACGATATAAATGACACAATTCCTTAGGTTGGTGTCTGTCTCTTTGGTAGTGACCCTGCCCACTGGTGAAACAGGGCCCCCTCTTGCCTAAGTGTTCCCTGGGAAGGCAAAAGCCCTCCCTCCAAAATTTCCCCCTTCCTCCCTGTTCCCCCCCCTTCACACCCTGACCATGATGTGCTCTGCTCTGGGCTATGCCCGGGGTCAGTTGGGGTCCCCTGTCCTGGCTGTGTCCCCTGCCCAGGTCCTCCGCAGCCCCAGCCCCTCCCCAGCGTGGCTGGACAAGGGGCAGGGCCGGCTTTGGCTGTGCTGCAGCTCAGCAAGAACAAAACCATCTCTGCGTGCTCAGCCCTGTGCTCAGCACCTGGCCCAGCAGTGTCCCAGTGCCAGGGGCTGTGCCCTCAGTCCCTGCCAGGGGTTTCCGTGGCAACTGCCAGGCCAGGTGACCCAAGTGTCCCCCCAGTGCTGGTTGCCATGGAAACAGTGCCCAGCCCTGCCCCTTTCTGTCTGGCTGACCTGGCCTTTGGCCCTGGCAGTGCCGGTGGCTGCTGGTTCCTGGTGCCTGAGCGGCCAGCGCGGCACAGGGCAGGTGGCCATGGCACAGCCCCCAGCAAGGGATCCCCTCTGGCTCTGGGCATTGACACCAGCCCTGAGCAAGGGGCCAGGGCAGCTTTCCATGGCCACCAACCATCACAACAGGTCCAGGCATTGGTTGTCATGGCACCAAACCAAGGAACAGGTCCCTGTGTCCATTGCCACGGCACCTGGTGGCACCAAGGAGTGTCACTGCAATTGTACCTGGAACAGCCCTGGCACCGCTTTGTCCTGAGGGTTGCCATGGCAGCTGAGGACAGCAACAGCTGGTGCTCTGCAAGGGCCCTGAGGGAGACGGGAAGGAGGAGCAGAGCAGGGGCTGATCCATCCCCAGAGCGCTGCAGAGCCCAGGACAGCGTCCCAGAGCATCCTCATGAAGCTGCCAACAACATTCCCCCTCTGCAGCCCTGGCCTCTCCCCCAGCTCACACAGGTGCCCCATCCTTGCAGGCTCAGACACGGCAGCACTGGCTCAGCAGCCCCTGTTTGCATTGCAGAGAGCACAAATGCCATCAGCCCCTGGGGCCAGCAAGGGCTGGGGGACACCAGGGAAACCACTCAGCTTCGTCCTGACCTCTGCAGTCAGCCAGAAAGTTTGTTCCCATCAGCTGGGAGTTTCCTGTCCCACTGCAGACGCTGTTGCTCAGAGCCAGGGCTGCTGTGGCCTGGCAGCCACCCCCAAACTGCCCTGAGCATTTTCTGGGCTTCACCTTTGCTTTCTTTCCTCTTCCTGATAAAAAAGTCTTCTTATTGCCCACCCCTGTTCCCTCCCCTGCAAACAGCCCATCCCCGCTTGCCCTTTCCTCTCCGGCCCCACTCCCCATTGCAGTTCCTGACTTGGCCCCATGGGTGTTGTTGTTATATTTCTACAATCTCATACTGTTTCTAAAGTCCCATATTTCTCAAGTCCTATACCTCCTCTCCTCGGTGTTTTCTTATAGCTAAATACCTACACAGCACAGACTCCTCCTTCTGCCAGTTTTTGCTTCTTAGTCAGGGCACCCACAAGGCTCACCCTGACTGGCCAACCCACCCCCTTTTATTCCAGTTATCTTCACTAGCCACAGCTGCAGCCCAATGAAGGACATCACAGCTGCAGCCCATCAAGAACAACTGGGACTTACCTGGGCAAGGCCGCTATACAAATATTCAAGTACAACACACATACTCTAATAGGACACAAAAGCCACCTATACTATACATGGCAACATCCCTTGGGCAGCAGGATCATCCTACAAGTGCTGCAGGAATTGTCTGCAGGCTCCTGTAGTGCCTCCTGCTGCTCCCTTGCCAGAGGCACCCCAGGCCAGGAGGCCACATCTGGGCTGCTGTGTCTGGCTCTGGGGCTCCCTGTTCTGGGCAGTGAGGAGGAGCTGCAGAGGCTCTGCAGGACTGACAGGATAGGCTTTGGGGCTGGTAGGAGAAGCTGAGGGACCTGGGCTGCTGGAGCGGCTGAAGAGGAGGCCCAGGGCTGCTCCTGCAACTGCTCCAAGGGTTCTTTCAGAGAATCCCAGAATACGCGAGGTTGGAACAGGCCATGGAGATCATCAAGTCCAACCTGTGCCCTGACACCGCCTTGTCTCCCCTGAGCTTCCTCCAGGATAAACAACCTCAGCTGCCTCAGCCACTCCTCACTGCTCTTGTGCTCCAGACCCCTCCCCAGCCTTGTTGCCCTTCTCTGGACACGCTCCAGCCCCTCCATGGCCTTCCTAAATTGGGGGCCCCAGAACTGCAAACACCACTCGAGATGCTGCCCAAGCAGTGCTGAGCACAGGGGAAGAATCCCTGCCCTGCTCCTGCTGGCCACACCATTCCTGATCCAGGCCAGGAGCCATTGGCCTCCTTGGCCAGCTGGGCACACTGCTGGCTCATGTCCAGCCTGCTGTCCATCAGTCCCTGCAGGTCCCTTTCTGCCTGGCTGCTGTGCAGCCACTCTGTCCCCAGCCTGTATTGCTGCAGGGCTTGTTGTGGCCAACATGCAGGGCCCAGCACTTGGACTTGTTAAACCTCACCTTGTTGGATTTGGGCCATGCATCCAACCTGTCCAGGGCCCGGTGCAGAGCCCTCCTACCCTCCAGCAGATCCACACTCACACTCAGTTTGGTGTCATCTGCAAATTTCCTGATGCTGGACTCAGTCCCCTCGTTCAGATCATCAGTGCAGACATTGGAATCCATGCTGGCTGGCTCTGATCCCTCGGCCATCCTGTGGGTGCCCTGTGATGGCACTCAGGGTGATCTGTTCCATAACCTTGCCGGGCACCCAGGTCCAGCTGACAGGCCTGGAGTTCCCCAGATCCTCCTTCCAGCTCTTCTTGGGGATGCACTCACATTGGCACCTCCAGTCCTCTGGGAGCTCCCTGCTGAGCCAGCACTGATGGTAAATGATGGAGAGCAGCTTGGGGAGCTCATCCACAGCTCCCTCATCCCCCTAGGATGGATCCCATCCATTCCCATACACCTATGAACATCTGAGTGGCTCAGCAGGTCAGCAACTACTTCCTCCTGGATTACAGGGGGCTGTTCTGTTCACTGTGCCCATTTACCAGCTCAGGAGAACACTTGTTCTGAGGACAGCCTGTCCTAGTATTGAAAATTGAGAGCAACAAGATGATCAGTAGCTCTGCCTTCTCCTTATCTTTAGTTACTATATTCCCCACTGCATCCAATAAAGAGTAGAGATCCTCCTTATCCCATTTTTTGCTATTAATTTAATTGTGGAAACATTGTCTATTTTTTTTTTTTTTCACAGAAGTGGTCAGGTTAAACCCTAATTGAGCTTTCATCTCTTGACTTTTTTTCTGCACGACTTTACAACTTCCTTAAACATTTCCTAAGCTGCTTGACCTTCTGTCCAAAGTTGATGCACCTCTTGTTACCCTTGAGTTCCCACAAAATCTCCACACCCAGCAGGCCAGTCATTTTTCTCACTAGCTCATCTTTTGCCACAGTGGGACAGGCTGCTCCTTCCCACTTAGGATTACTTTATTGAAATATGTCCATCCTTTCTGGACCCCTTTTGTTTTTATGAGATGTTTTCCTTAAAAAAAATCAGTGCCTGCTTCAGTAATCCCCAAATCTGCATCCTAAATAGGCCAAAGTCTGCCCTTCCTAATTCCAGTGGAGAAGTTTCGTTGCTGCCCCTCCTTCTTTCCCAGAACATTGAAAACTTGATTATTTCATGGTCACTGTGCCCCAGGCAGCCTCCGAGCCCCACATCTGCCTCCAGCCCTTCTCTGTTTGTGAACAGCAGCAGACAGAGCTTTCCTTGGCATTGGGAGTGTTACCAAAAATTCAGTAAAATAGAAAACTCCTTAACACCAATGCAGCATTAAAAAGCAGCATTATTTATTCAGGGGGATGCACGGGGGACAGCTCCTACCAAAGCCCTGCAGGCTGAGTAAAGGAAAGTTTCTGTTTATATTCTGTATTTTGCATACATATTCATTAATTGTCCCAGACTAAATATACATCTGATAATCATTTTCCCCAAATCATTAATATATTTCCCCTCCTCTGTTCTCCTGGGGGTCTCTCTGGTGGTCCCTGGTGGTCGTGGACCCTGATTTTCCAGTGGGCCTGGCTGAGCTGGCAGGACACTGAGGCTGCTGAATTTCCAGTTCCCCTTCTCACACAATGGGCACTGTGTGGTTTCCATAGGCCTGGGATTTTGGAGAACAATCTCCAGGTGTCAGCTCACCTGGTGTACACAATTGATCATCTGGAAACATGAGGTCACAGAGTGGGCTATGACATCACAGAGTGGGTTATGTGAGGTCATCGAGAACTATGACCTCATAAACTGCATCTGTGACATCACATGGCAGAGATTTGATATCACAGAGAACACTGTGACATCACAGAGTTGGCTGTGTCATCAGAGACCAAATGTGTGACATTAGAGAATGGGCTGTGACCTCACAGAGCAGGTTTTGACATCCCAGAGGGACTGTGTGACATTCCAGCAGGGCTGTGTCAGGTCACTTGGTCACTCCGCCCCAGCTCCCCCTCACAGTTTCTCCCAACAAGTCCAATGCTGTCCATGCCCAGCAGGGTCCCTGTCCCCCGGGATCCCAACGGCCCACCTGGAGCCACAGCCTCCACCAAAGGATGTTCCACAGGATCCACCCCAGAGCCTGACATGGGGACAAGGGGCCAGGGCTGTGTGACCAGGACATCAAGGACGGGGATTATCCAGGTCATTGAGGCCTGGTTTGGGTTCCCCAGGGGAGGAAAGATGTCTGGCAGCTGGAGCAGGGTCTGGGAAGGGCCTCCAAGGTGGGGCTGGAGCCCTTGGCCTTGTGAGCAAGGCTGAGGGAGCTGGGCTTGTCCAGCCCAGAGCAGGGAAGGCTGAGGGGCTCCTCATGCCAGCCTGGCAGTGCCAGCACGGAGGGGATGGAGAACACAGAGCCGGCTCTTCACAGGGGGCTGGGGGGAGACAAAAGCCAATGGGTTGAAGGAGAAAGAGAAGAGATCAACCAGGGCATGAGGAGATGAAAGGAGTCAGGCTGGTTTCAGCATTTCTTCAACATGAAAAGCAGCCTGACCTCCCTTCTCCATCCACCACTGAAAGCTTTGCAAATCAGGAATTGTTCAATCTGTTCTGCACCCACTCCAGGAGGAGCATCCTTATACAAGAACTTAATTGTGTTTATACCTATTCCCACATTTGTGTAAAACTACTTTTAGTATGGAAATCACTTGTGAATGGTGCACTCATCAGACACTGCCGGGACATTGCACATAGCTCAGGGAAGAGTGTGATTGTTATTAAATTGTGTCCTGTTCAACTATGGTCTGTTGGCCATGAAGAGAAACTTTCTGTGCCTCTGAGTCCCACCAGTTTCTGACCCCCAAAGGACATAAACTTGATGAGTTGTGGTTCCCACTCCAGGGGTTGCACTTGGACCTCCCTCCACCCCAGAGCAGAGCTCCCTTGTCCCAGAGAGTTCCTGGCAATGCAGGGATGAAGGAAACAGGGCAGGCTGTGGGGATCAGGGGCAGGGCACAGTGTGGAGAGTTTAGTTCAGGCATGGCTTGAAGAAAAAGGCCATGAAGCCATGAAACTGAGAGAAAAGTAACAGGTAGCTGTGAAGCAGTTCCCAGCCTGACTTCTATAAACAATTAGACTCTTTCAGGCATCATTGTATAAACAATAAAGTTCTCAGGCAGTCTTCTCATAACAAGTGTAACACTCTCTCTGGGAAAAGATGGCACCCTGAGAACAGATGTGGAAGTTTTGGGAACCGTTCGCATCACAGTGAGAACACTGGTTTTGTTTTGTGTAAACAATCAACGGTGTAGTAAAACAAAAGGTGTGGTTAGAGTTTTCTCTGTTAGCCTATCATAAACCTGTATTTCAGAATATGCATGAAGTTCGTTAACACTATTATTTAAGCTGACTGATCGATCAATAAATCGAGTTCGATGCATCACAGGATGGTCGTTCTCCCCTCACTTCAACAAATGGTGACCCCGACGTGATAGCGGACACGACGATCGCGACCACCACGGGGATTGCGAACACCACGAGAAGTGAGGACTGGTTCAGGCTCCGAAGCAGCGGGAGCGGCAAATAAGCGCGAAACCAAAGCGGAGAAAAAAAAGCCGCCGATACGCGCCGTGCCCTGGCGACCATATAGATGGGACCAGCTGATACGTGTGGCCGATGCCTGGAAATCGCTGCTAGGTAAAAGTGCGCACTTAAAAGAGGTATGGAAAGGCAAGCCACATATGAACTTTTTATTATGTTTTTGCAAAAAAGGCAAATTAAGGGAATAGACTTACGGAAGGAATTGCAAGGTCTTTTGGCTTATGGTCTGGAATGGGGAGTCTTCGTGAATCCCCACACAGTTTACGAGTTAACGGAATTGCGTGAATTCGGTGATTTATTGTCAGAGGCTGCTTTAGAGAGTGGTAAAACTGCCAAGAAGCTAAGCAGGCCATGGCGAGTGATATATGGCGCACTGTTTTACTATCTATCTGAGTGCAAGACAGCGGCCGCGGCTCGCGGAGCTTGCGAGGCTGTGCTACTCCGAACTCGGCACGGGCGCTCCGCCATGGCGAGCAGCCGCGGCGAGCGACGCGGGAGCGGAGGCATTGGCGGGGAGAGCGGAGCCGCAGCCGCGGGAGCCGAGGCTCGCCGCCCCGGGAGAGAGCGAAGCCGCCACGGGGGGAGCCGCGGGTGCAGCGGTGCCTGCAGCAGAGTCAGCCTGCCGGTGAGTAAACAAAGAGCCCAGCGCAGTGGGGGGGTTTCGCCCGCTCCGACACACGCGCCGCGGGACTGGAGCGCTTTTTGCAGCGGGAGCGTTTCTCCCTCCCCCCACAGCCGGCAAAAACTTCAGTTTAAGACCTAACAGCCTAATGGATGCCTCGGTCTAGGACATAACAGCCTAATGGATGTAACTTTTGTCAGCAAAAGGAAAAGATCCCTGTTGAAATTAAGAAACAAGTGATGGTAAACAAGGAAAGTTAAAGGCACTTTTGTTCTTCCTGGCAGAGACTATGAAACAGGAATCAGCGTACTGTATGCATGGGTCAAACTTCGGCCGATTTGGCTCGGCATTGGTTATGCTGTTTTGAAATCACCTGCATTAACGTAGACTTTAACATCAGAAGCCCGGATGGTTCAGTCAATGGAACATCAGACTCTAAAATTATATTTTGAAAAGTTTAAAAATGTTAAGATGTGTTGGATTGATTGTATGAGTGAGATGTTGTGAGTGTGCTTTTTGGTATAGAAATGCTATAGCAAACACATGAAGAAAGTTATTTTAGCTTAATATTTTAGAATCAGGCCTGTAAGTAAGTTATAGTAAATGCTATATTTTATTTCTATAGTAAGTTTTATCCGTTGCTAAGTAGTTTAAGTCGAATTATCTATTAAGTGCCGTTAAATGTTAAATACTGTTAAGGTTTAGTTTTGTTAAGTTGATCTCCTGTTAAGTTTAAGTGTTATTAAGTTTAAATAAAGCTAGATTCTGTTTAAATTATATTAGGTTTAGGTTAAGTTAGATTCTGTTAAGTTTGATCTTACATTATTTACAAATAAGTCTGTTATTTAAAGTCAGTTAAGTTTTGTTATAGTTAAGTTTTATTAGAATTAAGAGATTTTACATGTAAGTTCTGTTGATTTAAAAATCTATTAAGTTTAAGTAAAGATAAGTTTAAGTAATGTTAAGATCTATTAAGTTTAAATATTTTAAGTTTAAGTATTTTAAGTATAAGTGCTATTAGTTTTAAGTGATGTTAGATAGATTTATGCTTTTACGATAGACGTTTATTTTATGGCTTGTGTGCAAAGTGTTGTTGTGAACTTCAGAGAAACCTTGCTAGCTGAAAATACTATTTAATTATTAGAATTGCCTACTCTTATATTGCAAAGAGTGTAACACAGCTAGCCCATAGAATTTTGAAGCCAGTTAAGTTCTGTTAATTTACAAATAAGTCTGGTAAGTTAAATATTTTAAGTGCTTTAAGTGTATACTATTTTCTCACCACTCCAAATCAACAAAGGACTGAGAATCGCCCAGCTGATGCCATTTCAGCCAAATGACTAAAGAATTACAGACTGTAAAACAGATTTTGAACTTTTCTGAGAGGCCCGGGGAAGGGGTGGATGTGAAAATCTCAAGGACAAAAAGGATTGTTTTCAGACTTGCCGTTCACCTCCTCTCCAGGTTCGCATGAATGAAAACAACTAACAGCTGTCTTTTCTTAGTCCAATTACCATCTACCTTGCAATGCCTGATAAGGCCGGACATTGTGGCTCAGCTGGGGGTGCGTTTAACCCTTTGGGATAAAACGCCGTTGCCGGAGGACCAGAGAACTGATTGACATTATTGAATCATTATCATCTTTCTATATAAAAGGACCGGCAAAAGAGAACTGTCTTGAATGTCACAGCCCAAATTGTGCTGCTTGGGTTGCACTGTGTTGTGGGGGTTGTGACAGGACCTTTTGGGTGGATCAGTTGTCACTTTTTCGTTTATGGTGTAATACCTGTAATTATAGACATAACTGGGAACATAATTGGGAGTGGGCACTACGGAATGAAACAGGACTAAACACTGCCTCAGCTTTAGCTCTTTATGAGTCACATGAGCAGAAAATCTTGGCTTATTATCGGTGGGAGGTAGAGTGTATTTTGAAAAGGATTAAAGCTCAAAGTGCATCATATATAACCTCTGTAAGGTGTAAAAAACTGGTGCCTTTAACACAACATTCCGTTGTAGGGCCTATAAAAGGAGATCCCAATCAGGCATTAGACAACTGCATTAGAAGGTTACAAAGGTGTGGTCTTCAGGTCTCGGGAACAGTAAGGTTAAAAACAGATATAAGAAAAAGAAAGTCAAAGTAAAACCAGAAAAATGAGGTTTACTTTTATTATATTACTTGGTGTAGTGGTAGCTGAAGAATTAAAGGTAACACATTTTAGTCAACCTAGAGATAATGTATGGTTAACACTTGCTAGGCAGATTAATCAGACATCGCTTTGTCTCAGCATTGGAGGAGTTACTAACCCCTTTCGAACATGTTTGGTAGGACTTCCAGTGTGGTCTCCTCAAGAATTCTGCAGTTTTATTAACAACCGTGCCTTATGTATGAGCAGTATGGTAAATATTAAATTGCCTAAAGGGTATACTGCCAGTCAGAGTGACGGCTACCGTCAATGCCTGTTAATTCAATCACTTAATATTCCTTTGCATTCTCCACCTGAGGAGTTGGAGCTTTTCGGGAGTGTAAATGCTAGCATGACCAGCACTTCTGACGGTGGGTGGTTTAGCTTTGATTATTCTAATCCTCAAAAGATGAATCAACATAAACAAACATGGGCTACCCTGGATTCAGCTCTAAAGCCAAACATAGTGTCTAAACAACTCTACAACCATTGTAAAGGCTCTAGCATCATAACACCTAAGAAATTACCTATGGGTATATTTCTAATTTGCGGAGATAGAGCCTGGAATGGTATACCTGCCCAGCCTCAGTGTGGACCTTGTTATTTAGGCAAGTTATCTTTATTCCACCCTAATATATCTGTGCTAATGCAATTAAGCCATAAGATAAGCAGGCAAAAGCGTAGCTTACATAATTTAGACTGTAGTCAAATAGGAGATCCGTGGTTCTGGAGTAAATTTAAGCAAGTGATGGTTTCAGCTTTCCTACCATGGGGTGCTGCAAGCAAAGCATTGACTCTAGCAAAACAAATAGGGTATTGGGCTAAGGGTGAACTGAGTAAAACTTCACAGATATTAGATATGTTAACTGCAGATGTACAGAGTGTTAATCACGCTGTTCTACAAAATAGAGCTGCTATAGATTTCTTATTATTAGCACAAGGCCATGGGTGTGAAGAGTTTGAAGGAATGTGTTGCATGAACTTATCTGATCATTCTGTATCTATTCATGCTAAGTTAAAAGAGCTACGGCTAGGATTCAACAAACTTAAGGAAGAAGAAAGATTAAGTATTGATGAGTAGCTTAAAAGTTTCGGATTGGGACCCTGGCTAAGAAACCTTATAACATATGCTATAGGGATATTAGGGGTACTCTTATTACTTTTACTTATATTACCTTGTTTCTGTAGCTGTATTCAAAAGATGGTTAGTAGGATGATAGAGAATACCTGGCAAACTAACCTCCTTTCTCTTAAAGAAAAAAGCGGGGGAAGTGTGGAGAGTTTAGTTCAGGCATGGCTTGAAGAAAAAGGCCATGAAGCCATGAAACTGAGAGAAAAGTAACAGGTAGCTGTGAAGCAGTTCCCAGCCTGACTTCTATAAACAATTAGACTCTTTCAGGCATCATTGTATAAACAATAAAGTTCTCAGGCAGTCTTCTCATAACAAGTGTAACACTCTCTCTGGGAAAAGATGGCACCCTGAGAACAGATGTGGAAGTTTTGGGAACCGTTCGCATCACAGTGAGAACACTGGTTTTGTTTTGTGTAAACAATCAACGGTGTAGTAAAACAAAAGGTGTGGTTAGAGTTTTCTCTGTTAGCCTATCATAAACCTGTATTTCAGAATATGCATGAAGTTCGTTAACACTATTATTTAAGCTGACTGATCGATCAATAAATCGAGTTCGATGCATCACAGGATGGTCGTTCTCCCCTCACTTCAACAGCACAGCCAGGGATTTGGGGTGGTTGTGAGCCCAGGGCAGGACCCAGCTCTTGGCCTTGGTGAACCTCATCCAATTTTCCTGGGCCCATGGCTCAGCCTGTCCAGATCCCTCTGCAGAGCTTCCTGCCCCCCAGCACAGCCACACTGCCACCCAGTTTGGGCTCACCTGGGAACTGACTGTGGGTGCCCTCGATGGCCTCATCCAGATCAGCAATAAAGAGATTTCACTGACCTGGCCCCAGTCCTGAGCCCTGGGGACACCCCTGGATGTGACTCCATTCCTCAGCTGCTCTGAGTGCCAGGGGTTGGATGAGGGAAATGGTGGTGCGATAAATGAATAGGATTCATGCCAACAATGGTAACTGTATCAATATTTTAGAAAAAAGTAATAGAGGAAAAGAATATGTAATTAGTGTCACAAAACAGATGTTTTCAGATGTTCATGAGATTATAGGGTCCAGGATGTAGATTGAGATAAGTAGCATCCAAAAAGTAGCATTTTGGAATATAATGCTGGCTTCTACACTACTTGGGGCGCATCTGCAAAATGTGGAGTTGCTCAAAGAATAGTGACCATGAGGAGAAGCCTTCATTGGATGTGACCACCAAAGAGCCAAAAGACCCCTTAGCAATAGTGCAAGCATGTGCTGTGCAGTACAGTGACATAGATTTCAAGAATCAAAAAGAGGAAGAGATTTACGGGAAAATATTGATGAATCTGTATTAGCATACAGTATATAAACTCGTGTTTGTATTCCTGTGCTATTTGTACAGGAGGGTGCGAGAAACCCTCCCCATATCCTGCTTGATCAGTTTTGCTTATGCTTTATCAGAACCACTGAGAAATTTTTTTGTATCTGTCAGACTTTATTTGACTGTAGTATTTTATATAAAAATGCTGCTCAGTTAAAATTGCTGCTAAATTCAACTTTGTTGTTTATTTAATTAGACATGTAGAAATTCTTTCATAACAGTGGGAAAGAGGTAGGGACAAAGTGTTATTCATAGCAATAAAAGGTGTTGATTTTCATATCTATTCTGACAGCATTAGAAGGTGCTTGGGGTCAGTATCAATTGGACATTGCTGATACCAATCTATAAAGAGGAAAAGAGAACTTAACAAGACAAAACAATTCTCTCCTAATTGTTTTCAATACAGTATATTCACTTTGAATACACTTCTGAAATTTGTCTAATTAACCACAAAAGAATTTAGAACTTAAATGATTCTCAGGGGCTTTTCTTGGCATTTTGGGCAAATGTTTATGAGCCTTTGTCAGTGAATTCTTGAACTGAAGAGCTCAAGAAAGAAGAGGCCTCAGGAGGAGTAAAATTCATCAGCAACCTCCAAGTGGATGAGGATCCATGCCCATCAGAGCAGCAATGAACAGAAATGGGCACAGCTTTGTGGCTGCCCCAGCTTTGACATGGGCCCTGGGCCTGGAGCAGGAGCAGCTCTTGAGGGCCCCAAGGCCATGGCTCTTGTGCTGCCCTGGGCAGATGGGATGGCAGCAGGGGCTGCAGAGCTCTCAGCACCTCAGCCCAAGGGGAGCAGGGCAGCCAGGGAGCCTCCTTTGGCCTTGGCCAAGCACCTTCCCCCATGGCTGGGGCTGAGTCCTGTGGCAGCTGCAGCTGCTGCTGTGCCCTTGCCAGGGGCTTAGGCTGTGGGGCAGTGCCCAGAGCAGCCTGGCCTGAGCAGAGCTGTGGGGCCAGAGCCAGCTGGGCTCGGCTGGGGAGAGGCCCTTGGTGGTGCCCGGAGCTCAGGGCAGCTGGCAGAGCTTGCAGGGAGCTGGGCTGGGCTCAGAGAGCCTGGTCCAGAAACCATCAGTGTCCCTCTCAGCCTGGCTGAGCGTGCAGGGGCAGGACTCAGGTCAGGCCTTGTGGGGCAGGGCCAGCTCCTGTGCAAGGCATCGCAAACAGGCAAGTGGCCCAGAGAGAAGGTTGTTCTGGTCCCTGGGTGGCATGGACAGAAAACAGAGAGGGCCCAGGACATTTGTCAGTGCCAGCCTCTGTGCCCAGTCCTTGGCAGCCCTGGCTGCTGAGCCCAGCTTTGGCCTGGGCTGAGTTTGGCTGTGGCCTAGCTCCATCCTCCTGCGGGGCTCAGGGCCTGTTCCCGACCATGGCCAGCCCTGGCTGCCTCTCTGCTGGCCCAGAGGCCGGCAGAGCCCAGGGCAGGGCTGTCTGTGCAGCCCCACAGGTGCCACGGGCTCTGCAGGAGGTGGCAGAGGCTGCCCAGCAGGGAGGCCATGGGGCACAGAGCCCCAAGGCTGCTGTGGGCACCACGGCACAGGGGCCGTTCCCAGCCACAATGCTCCTGGCCTGGGCTGGGCCTGCACAGGGGCTGGGCCACCATGGCTGGGCCAGCACAGGGCCACAAAGGGGCCACGCAGCCGCTGCCGGGGCTGACAGCAAGGCCAGACACACACAAGCAATTGCTGAGCATGGCCTGCGCTGGCCAGGCCTGACTGTGCCAAAGGCAGAGCTCAGCTGCCCTTGGGGGCTGCAGGAACAGTCCAGAGCCCAAAGAGCCTCCATGACTGTGCTGGAGACCAAGGCTGCAGGAGGGAAATGCAGGGCTGCCGTGGAATGGGGAGGGCACTGAATTCCAGCACACACCTCAGCTCTCTGATGATCCCAGCACCATGCTGGGCCCTGTTTCAGACTGGAGCAGAGCAGATGTTAATGGGACAGGAGCCCTGCGGGTCTGTCAGGGACCTGCAGCTTGCAAGGTGCTCTGCTCTCCCTCAGGTGCACTCAGAGAGATCCAATCCCAGCTGGGCACCTCAGGGCACAAGTGGAACTGCCTGTTCATGGGCACACAACTGATGTCACCCTGGATAGGGGCACAGGTTTTAATACATGTTTATCTGACAATATACAAGCGAATCTTTATTATGTGGGTCATTTGAGTACTTTTAAGAAATAGCAATATTTTCCCACCAGAAACGGTGGTTCCCACTCTACTTGTATAACCAATACTCATTCTATTTTTTAATCTCCCTTTTCCATCCGGTGTTTCTACCTCTCCTGTTGAAATAGTCATGTCTGACTACATCTCTTCACTAGACCAGCTGGATCCATGTCCTTCCTGCTGCTCTCCCATTTCTTCTTCCATATGCTCTCTGGCCATTCAAGTGCCTCTCAGCTGACTGGTTTCATGCTTTGAATCTCAAGGAGTGGCCAAATCTTTAAGAAGTTCAAATCAATATGAATTAAATATGTCGTTCTGGTTATATCTATCTCAGAATTACCTTTTTTTATGTCTTTGTCTTGAACTGTTTCTGTATAGAAATCCCTTCTGGGTGGTGGACATGTGAAATGCTGCTGGGACACGACAGGAAACCGAGGGAAGACCTGTGATGGTTATTAAACTCTTCAAATATTCCTGTTGTGTTTGTAGGCAAGAAATTTTTCTGTGCCTCTGAGTGTCACCAGTCCCTGAACCTAAAGGACACAAACCTGATGAGTAGTTGTTCCCACTGTAGGGGCGCTTGGGCCTTGGCTCTGCACAGGAGAGCTCTTCATCCCCTTTCTCTCTTTTCCTCCCACTGTCATAGAGGGAGCTCCTGACTTCAGCATGTGACTCGTGTGTGCAAAGAGCAAATCTGGGCAGAATCAGGGCAGGGAGGGTTTGGGGGGACCTTGGGATCTGTGCTGGGCACAGAAGGTGTTTTCCATTGCTCTGAGACTGTCTGCTGTGGGAAGTGGATTTAATATCAAGCAGAGGAATGACTTTTGCATTTGATGGAGCTGTGCCTTCCCTTGGCTTTGTTGGCTGACAAGAAATTGAACATCCCTCTGTGTCTTGGGCAGCTCCTTCTCCAAGGAAAGCAGGTGGGATTTGGAGCCAAGGAGCTGAAAGCTGCAGGTGCAGCCTGGGCTGGAGGGAGCTCAGATTTGCACAAGGCTGCTCTGAGTGCCGGGGCTTGGATGGGGGAAATGGTGGGGTGGGGATAGGGACAGAGTCTGATTGATTGTCAGCCATGAAGAGTCTTGATTTTCATATCTATTCCAACTGCATGAGGAGGCACTTGGATTCAGTGTCAATTGGAGATTGCACACATCAATGAATTAACAGCAAAACAAAATTACCAGGACCTAAAAAGTATTTTCTCACTGTCTTTTTAAATATCATGTGTTCACTTTGAATACACTACTGAGATTTACCTAAATACAAATTATTTGGAAACTGAAATCAAATTGTTCCCAAAGGCTTGGCTTGTTGAGGTGTTCTCAATGTTAATGAGTCCTGGGACACTGAATTCCTGCACTGAAGAGCTGAAGGCTGAACAAGCCTCTGGAGCAGGAAAATTCAGCAGCAGCCTCCAAGTTGCTGAGGATGTCAGCAGCCCCCACTGAGGCCATCCCGGCCCAGAGACCGTGGGGGAATGGGCAGACAAGGAGAGCGTCCCTGGGGCTGGGGCAGCAAAACTCAGAGGCACCAGCGGCTGCAGCTGGGAAATGGAGTGTGGAATGTGGCTGGGAAAGCCCTGCCTGGGCTGTGCCAAGCAGGACAGACAAGCCCTGACTGCCATCCCCAAACAACTCTCTCAAGGAGACATTTAAAAGGAAATTCAATTGTTTGGGTCCTCTGAGTTTTATGTGTTGAAGAAATAGCAACAAGAGACTCTAAAAAGTTCAAAAGAGCAAAACAACCTTTACTGTCAACTTTAGAAAATCAGAGAAACTTTTGCAAATGTTTAATATGACATTAAATCGG
Source organism: Melospiza melodia melodia (assembly GCF_035770615.1). NCBI lineage: Eukaryota > Metazoa > Chordata > Aves > Passeriformes > Passerellidae > Melospiza > Melospiza melodia. The sequence continues at coordinate 9,241,321 of NC_086200.1, forward strand.
CAAAAAACACAATTCAAAGCATTACCTTGTGCTATTCAACTTCATAAGCTCTAAGCCTGTTCAATTTTAAGTCACTCAAATTTGGAAGAGGACATATATACGAGAAGTAGACACACAAAGAGAGACAGACAAAAAAGATACAGAGAAGCATACACACAAACAAACACACAGAACTACCAACTCCTGGATTCCAGCAGTGCTCAGATGGAAATTCCAAGAGGAGGGAGGGTCAAGATGTGTGCTTGCCTTGTTGTCAGCCTTCAATACCTCGTGGTCTTCCTGGGCCCTTCCCCCAGGTTGGACTTGGGCTCATTTGGTCCCTCAGGAGCTGGGCTGGGGCTGCAGAGGTGGCTGTGGAGCATTGCCTGTGCTGTGCCAGGGACTGGCAGCCACTGCTGGACTGGGATAGAGGCTCTGGGGGGATTTGGATTCCAGGGCAGGGCAGGGCTGGGGTTACAGGGCAGTGCAAGGCTGGACCTGCCCCTTCCTTCCCAACACACAAAATTTTTCCAGCCAAAAATCTCCTCCAGTCTTTCACAACAGGCAATGTTGGAGGTGGAAATCCCAATTCTGGCCATGGGCACCTGGCTAAGAAGGACAGTTCTTTTCCATAGGAAGGAAAGCATGGAGCCCCAGTGTTTCAGCAGCTAATAAGAAGAGACCCCCAACATGCCAAGGTCAGTTGGATCAGTCAGGAAGTCAAAAGGAGGCCAAACCAGCCAGACCTATGGGGCCTAACAGTGTCACAACAGTGCCTTGATTCCATGGGGTCCAGCAGTGTAACAATGGTCCCACAATGGTCCCTTGAGAAGACCTGCAGTGTCACAATGGACCCTTGGGTGTATGGGGTCAAGCAGTGTCACAGTGGCCCCTACATTTGATAAGGCCCTGAAGTGTCACAATGGTCTCCGTGGTTCCCCAGACCCCATAATGTCATGTGACTCCTCTGTTCCATGAGCCCTGAAATGTCACAATGTACCTTTGGTTCCATGCAGCCCTGCAGTGTCACAAAGGCCTCTTGGTTTCATGAGGCCCCACAGTATCACGATGTTCCTCTTGGTTCTGTAGGTACCCCCATGGTCACAATGGTCTCTCTAGTTCTCACAATGCTTTGCTTATTCCACGGTACCTCATAGCATCACAAGAGTCTCCATGATCCCATGAGTCCCCTCAGTATCACAATGGAGCCCTCAGTGCCATGGTGCCCCACAGTGTCACAATGGCCCCTTGCTTCCATGAGGCCTCACGGTGTGCCAATGGATCCTTGGTTTGATGGGGTATCTCAGTGTCACAATGACCACTACATTCAATGGAGTCACACAGTGTCAGTACTGTTCCCTTGGTTCTATGGGGCCCAGCAATGTCACCGTGGTCTCCATGGTTCCATGAGGCCCCACAGTGTCAGTACTTGGTTCTATGGGGCCCAGCAATGTCACCATGGTCTCCATGGTTCCATGAGGCCCCACAGTGTCACAATGTTCCCTTGGTCTCACAGGGCCCCACAGTGTCACAATGGTCCCTTGGTTCCATGGGCCCTGTGCTGCTGCATCCCCCCCTCCCCTTCTCAGGCTGCCCTGCCAGCTGAGAAATGCTCCCTGGGGCTCGGCCTTGGCCAACAGCCCCTGGGCTCAGCTCCTCTGCGGCTCATCACAAACACTGTCTGCTCCAGCCACTGCTGCTGCCCAACCAGCTCCTGCTTTCTGTAGGAGCAGCCCTGGGAACTGTTTCTGTTCCCTCCGTGGCACAACATCCCTGTTCTCACACTGCCAAAGAAAGCTGTTGGTGCCAAGTGCGGCCAGGATGAGCCATTGCAGGGACTGAAGCCCCTCTCTTGGGGCCCTGCAAACAGCGCTCCAAAAGGAGCCCTTGGAGCTCTCCTGGGCCAGCGACTCCCTCTGAGTGGGGCCTCTCCCAGCTGGGAACTCTCCTGTTTGCTGCACTCAGGGATCCCCAACAACTACAGAGCCTGGGCCGATCCCCGCACTCCTCCAGGCTCAGCCCTTCACCTGCTGGGGAGATGCCAAAGGATCCCACAGTGAGCATTTCCTGTCCTCAGGGGAATTACTCACAGGACCGACACTTTGTGTGCACACAGGACTGCCTGTGCTGAGGAAATGTGGCAGAAATGCTGCTCTCTGAGGGGTTTGAGTGCCTTAGATAGCTGAGTAGGTCAGGCCTGTAGGTCAGGTTAAGTCACAAGGCCTAAGTGAAGATAAATGCTGCTAAGAGTTGCTCTTTTGCTAAGCTGTTACCTTTAATATAAGTTATCTGTTAAGCAAAATATTGTAAAGTGTTATTCCACTGTTAAATTGCAAAGTCATAGGTTTGAGTTAGATTAAATGCTGTTACACTCTGCTCTTTTGCTAAATTGTGAAGTTGAAAGTATCAGTTAAGGTTAATGTATAAGTCCTGTTAAGTTTGAGCTCTGTTAGGCTTTCAGGCAGTATTCCTTTCATCCTTGCCCTCGCTGTCCTTGTGTCACACACAGACACACAGGGACAGTTCTCGGGTAATTTCTGGTTAGATTGCCTGGATTTGGTTTGGTTCTGTTGTTCCTTTGTTTCCTTGGTGTGCCTGAAGTGTCCAGTCAGGAGAGTGACTCTTGCCAAGGAACTTTGTGCTGTTGTCCCTTAATATTAAATCTGGTTTTTACTGATCCCTTGCTGGGCATTTTTTCAGCGCTCTCAAGGCCTCGTTCGTAACAGGGTGAAGGAGCCCTGGCCCAAGCTCTGGCCCTGGGGGACGCGGGGACGCTGCCGGAGGGTCCCTGTTCCCCTGTGCCACCCCCAGAGCCCCGGCCCCCCGTCCCCGTGTCAGGTTCTGGAATCAATCTCGTGGAACATCCTCTGGGGGAGGCTGCGGGGCCGGAGGCAGGGGGACCCATGGGGACAGGGGACCCCGCTGTACACGAGCAGGGTTGCACTGCTCTGGAGGGGACTGTGAGGGGGCCCAGAGCATAGTGACCTCCCCAGTGACTTCACACAGCCCCTGTGATATCACACTGCCCCTGTGATGTCACACTGCCCCTGTGATGCCACACAGCCCTCTGTGATGTCACATATGCCCTGTGATATCACATAATCATATCTGTGATGTCACACTACACCTGTGATGGCACACAGCTATCTTTGTGATGTCACACTGCCCATGTGATGTCACAATCTGTTCTGTGATATCACAGCCAGGTCTAAGATGTTCCACAGCCACCAGGTGATGTCACAACCCACTCTCTGATGCCACAGAGCCACCCTCTATGTTGACAGGATCTGCTCTATGGCCTTACACCCTAATCTGTGATGGCACAGCCAGCTCTGTGATGTCACCACCCCCTCGTTGATGTCACAAAATCCTCAAGAACTCAGTTCTATTGAAACCCTGAAGTTTCTTGTATTTGAAGAAATTTCTGTCAGGGACACAACTGAGAAAGTGTCGCCAGCTTCCATGCAGAACAGAACATTTGAGGAAGTGATGGCAGCTGGGGACAAGCAAGGCAAAGGTGTCTCTGATGCTGAGTAAAACCTGGATGTGTTTGAGGAATGCAAAGGGCCAAGGCCTGAACCCCAGCCCCTGGCCAGGCAGATCCTGTCCCTCCCTCCTTGCTCAGGGCTGATCCTTAGCAGCCAACAATCACAAGCCCCTGTTTCTATGGTCACTTTCCATGGCAACCATCACCAGCCCCCTGTTGCTATGCTCAGTCCCTTGGCAGCTCCATGGAGACCCCATGCCAGGGGTGGTTGCCATGGACACCAGCTCAGGCCTGTAGCCAGAGCCCGTTGCCATGGCAACTATTGGCAGCCCCATCCCCAGGCTCATGGGATCCCAGAACCACAGAATTGGCAGAGCTGGGAAGGACCCATCAGGATCCTCCAGTCCAACTGCTGGCCCTGCACAGGACACCCCAACAATGCCAGCCTGGGCCTGGCAGCGCTGTCCAAACGCTGCTGCAGCTCAGAGAGCCCTGGAGCTGGGACCCTTCCCTGGGGAGCCTGGGCAGGGCCCCAGCAGCCACTGGGCAAAATCCTTTTCCTGACATCCAACCTGAGCCTGCCCCGACTCAGCTGCAGCCGTTCCCTCCACTCGTGTCCCTGGGCACCAGAGGGAAGAGGTTCCCACAGCCCCAGTCAGGGACCCGCTCCCAATGCTGTTGCCATGGCCACCAGGGCTGGGACCAGCTGGGATGCTCGGTTTCAATGGGCCAGGGTTCAGGAATAGGATTCCCCAATTTCCTGCTTTCGCTAAAACTGCGCTGCCCTCACTGCCCTCCCGCCTCCCATGGAAAGAACAAAAGGCAAAGATCCCGGGCTGGGATAAGAACAATTCATTGGGAACAGCAACAAGATAAGGAAGAAACAGAACAGAAACCATATTGCTAACAGAAGGGATAAATGAAACTGTTTACAGGGAAAACTACAACACAGCTGCCTGGCTCTTCCCAGCAACATATATCCCCCACCTGTAAAGGTCACCCTTCTCCTCAGGGAGAGAGTCCCTTTCCTGCCCCTGGCAGTGACCTGAGGTGAGAGTGAATGTAATGACATGCCAATGGCCAGACCCTCATGTTCGTCAGTTCCACACGATGTCATTGACAGGGGAAGGAATAGGGACAGGTGTCTTCCCAGCATGGATCACAGGGAACATGGATCACCCAAGCTCTTCCCAACATGGTTTTCTCATGGGGGATGAAGCTGGAGCAGTGCACAAAGCTCCTCCTGCAATTGGAGCATTTCCAGCTTCCCTTACTTGTGCCTGTGTTGGTGTCTGGTCAAGTCAGAGCTGCTGGTGAACCTCTTCCCACATGTGGTGCACTGGTAGGGCCTCTCCCCAGTGTGGATGTGTAGGTGGGTGACAAGGTGGGAGTTTTGCTTGAAGCCCTTCCCGCAGTTGGGGCAGTGGAAGGGCCTCTCATCTGTGTGAATCCGCTCATGCAGGAGGAGACTGGAGCTGCTCTGAAACCTCTTCCCACAGGTGGGGCACTCGTAGGGCCTCTCCCCACTGTGGATGCACTGGTGCCTGATGAGGTTGGAGTTGTGCTTGAAGCCCTGCCCACACTCAGGGCAGCAGAAGGGCCTCTCTTCTGTGTGAATCCGCTGGTGCTGGAGGAGACTGAAGCTGGTCCAAAACCTCTTCTGACACTGGGGACACTCGTAGGGCCTTTCCCCAGTGTGGGTACATTGGTGCCTGATGAGTTCTGACCTGTAGCTGAAGCCCTTCCCACACTCCCCACATTTGTAGGGCCATTCCGCGGTGTGGATCATGTGATGACGGATCAGGGTGCTGCTCTGCCTGAAGCACTTGTGGGGCTTCTCCCTATCATGAAGCTGCTCATGGGCCACCAGCTGCGAGCCCTGGCTGAAGCTCTGCCCACCTTCCTGGCTCAGGCTGGGTCTTTCCTACTCAGAGCCCACTGGGCTGGGTTTGGAGCCCCTCTTCCCATGGAGTCTCTGGAGATTTTCCTCCCTGTTGGATTCCTGTGCCCTGGAGTCACTCATAACAGCCTCTTCCATGAGGTTCTGCTGTGGGGATTTGTCCTTCCTGGTCTCCATCCTCAGCTCCTTCCCTGGGGGAGGAAGGACAAGGAGAGGATGGGATTTGCCTCCGTGCCAGAGGGAAGGGGAAGGAGATCCCCCCAGTGCATCCCCGGCAGGACAGAGTTGGCAGCAGGGTTGTCCTGCAGCCAGGGGCCATGCTGGGCTGGGAGATGGAGCAGGAGAGAGGAGGAAAGGGGTACTGACGTCCTCCTCACCTGCCTGGGTATCCTGGGGCATCTTCCTCTTCCTCGCAGCCTCCTTCTCCATCTGACAAAGGTTTCAGGATGGGAAATCCTGTTTTGGGAGAATAACAAGGGATGAGCACATTGAAATTTTTTCTGGTTTGAAGGCAAACCTGGGAGACAGTCTAAGCTAGAACTACAATTTAATAAGAAAATGAAGATCAAGGCAATGATACAGAAACACTGCCTTAAACTGACAGAGTCAGGATATAACCTGACACCCTGTTGGTCAGGGTGGTTGCAGCAGTCCCATTAAATGGTGGCTGCAGTCCTGTTGGAGTGACGAAGGTGATTCTGTCAAAGCAGTGATCCTGTAGAAGTGTCTGGCCTTCCTCTGAAGGTCCCGTGGTGGTTCTGGAGCTTTTGTCCTCTGGGAATCCAGTAGGCAAGCTGCTCCTGGTATTGCAAGCCTCAGCTTATATCCAGGTAGGAATGCTTGGATCCTCCCCTTGGGCGGAGCATCCCACAATGGGATGATGGAATTTTATCAGTCCTGCAGTGACACTCAATGGCCAATTAGCTCAAGATATCTCCCCTGGAGGGCATTATCAGGGGTGAGTCATGCAAGAGATAAAGAACACTGCCTTGCCTGTTTATAGCAGTTGATGAAGATGGTGATTGAAAACATGCATTTGCTTACATCTTGGACTGCAACCTGAAACAGTGGGGTAATCCCTGATCAGGGGTTGAACACCACCCCCTTACCCAAACTGGCTCAGGTGTAAAACCCCCACCCTGCGAAGGCCACAGACACAGGGGACAATGTCACACTTGCCCTGTCTCTGTCTCTCTCTTGCCCACCCCCCTTTTCTCTTTCACAGACTGGGGGGTTTTGCCAAATCTAAGAATATTTTGTCTTTTTTTCCCTATCAACCTTGTTAACACCTACACAGAGCTTTATCTTCCTTTTCAAAATCTGAATTCGGCCAAATTTCCACATTTCTTTTCTCAGCATGTGCCAGCAGCTGAGCTGGAGCTGTGCAGGACTAATGGAACTTGGAATTGCCACGAATTCGCTTCTTTTGTCAGTTTATTAAAGTTTGGGGTTTTTTTGCATTTCCATCAAAAGTGTCTTGTGGGAAAAGCAAATTCAAGTCATTTTTTGGAGGGTTAAGTTTGATTTCTGACCAGAAACAACTTTACTTTCTCCAGTGCCCAGAGGATGCTCAAGGGGTCTCTGAGCCTCTCACACTGGGAGATGCTTGGCAGGAGCTGGAGGGAGTTGTCCCTGTCCCTGTCACTCCAGGCCATTCCCCAGGGGGTGTCCCTGTCCCTGTCACTCCAGGCCATTCCCCAGGGGTTGTCCCTGTCCCTGTCACCCCAGCCCCTTCCCCAGGGGGTCTCCATCATTCTCACCCCAGGGAATGCCTGGGGGGTCTCCCTCCCTCTCACCCCTCTGCCAGGGGGTGCTCGGGGCAGTCTCTGTCCCTCTCCGCCCAGGGGATGCTCAGGGGGTCTCTTTCCCCTCACCCTGGGGGATGCTCAGGGGGTCTCCATCCCTCTGGCCTCAGGCAATGCCTGTGCAGGGCTGGGGACCAGGGGCTCTGTGTCCCTCTCACCGCTGAGGGTGCTCGGGGCTGGGGGGTCTCTCTGACCTTCTCACACCTGGGGAGGCCGGGGGGGTCTCTGTCCCTCTCAGCCCTGGTGTGACCCCACCCAAACATCATCGGGGTCAGAGGGACAGAGACACCCCCAAACCCCCAGAAAGGCTGAACCTGGGATTTTTGGTTTGGGGCTGAGGATTTAGGAAGGGGCTGAAATTGGGGCTGGCCTTGGAGTTGGGGCTGAGATTTGGATTAGAGCTGGGATTGGGGTTAAGGCGAGACAGGGGATTGGCTTTAGGGCTGGGGTTGGGACTGGGTCTAGGGCTAGACGAGTCTGGCACTGGGATGAGATTAAATACAGAACTGTGAGTTTGTCTAAACATGGAGTGAGACTGAGACAGGATCAGGGTCAGGTTTGGGATTGAGCTCACCCAGAGAGGGACAGGGGGATATCACAGTGGGAAGGTTTGGGGAAAATCCTGGTTTAGGAAAAAAAAAAGGTGTGAATGCCTTCAGTTGGGGATTCTTCCCACCCAAGTCCATTCCTAGAAGCCACCTGATATCCAGAAATCAAGAGTGAATAAAAAAAATGCCACCCAGATTTTCCCATTTCCAGTCTCATCGCTCTCGGGTTCTGCTTAGTACCCCATCTCAGGGCTGCTGGGGATGCCATGTGTCCTGGGGATTCCCTCTCTCCAGGGTCCTGCTTTTGGATTCTGGGGGGTTTAGGGGTCCTGCTCTCAGCCTCCCCACAATCTAGCCACTTGGGGGTCCCCCCACTTCCCACCATCCTACCCTGGTTTAGGGCAAAATTGGGAGAAAATCCCCAAAAGGGGTTTCCTCTAGACAGGAGATTCAAGCAGATTCTTTCCCAGCTGATTCAGAAAAATATTTCCTTGGAGAAAATTGCAAAAAAAACCTGTTTATTTAGCAGACAAAGAATTCACCAGCAAAACAAATGAACAATATTAAACAAGAAAATTGTTGCTGCTCCAAAAGAGATGACAAACTCACAAATTCCTTCCATGGGCTGTAGCTGGGCTCACTCAGTCTCTTATCAGTCTCTTATCAGTCCCTCCAGCACTGGAAATGCCGTGGCCCAGGCTCGGCCAGGTGGGCCACAGGTGTGAGGTGCCTGTGGTGTTCTGGTTGTTCAGTCCAGAGCAGGTTTAAACAGCACCAAAGAAAAAGAAAAATCACAGTCCAGGGAATTTCTCTGCCCCAGCGAGCTAAAAACTAACTAAAAGCAAAGGAGAGCTCTGTCCTGGTGTCTGTCTGTCAGCAGACAACTGATAGCTTAGGTTTTAAGTTCTTCTGTTCTGTTTTGATTTGCAGCTTTAGCTTTATATTAAATGTTACTGGGATCTTTTCTCAGGGTGGTGAAAACAAAACAATCCTGTTCTAGCTGGAGACTCAAGGACAATCTCTTCAAACTTCACGCCCAAAGCATAAAAAACGTCAAAAGAGGAGAGCAGGCAAGCAAGCAAGGAGGATGAAACTTCATAATTTGAAGTTATTAATTGGACAGTTATGTGCAAATGGACTAAAACTTATAAAAATGTGAGATCTCGTGATCAAGCCCTCTTTTGCTCATCCAGGCAGAGCCACAGCTGTGGCTCCAGTACTGCCGGGGTGTGGCCTTTGAAGGCATTTCAGTAAAAATCCACTTCGTTCCTCATAGCTCTGTCTGGCCTCTGTTCCAGCTCCTTAAGTCATCACAACAGTCCAGGAGCCGGAATGTGGAGGAGTGAGTGCAGTTTCTGAAAACAAACTGCAGCTTCTTCCTCCTCCCTTCGCTCTCAGAACCAGCCTTAAAGGTGCAGAACTCATTTCTGGGCTAAACAGACCGATGGGGTACGAGCATCATGAAGTCACCCCAGGACACGCCCCTGTCAGGGTCAGGGGGTCCCGTCCCCGCCTCATCTCCGGGCTGCCGGGGGTCCCCCAGCTCCGGTATCGCCCCTTCCCCTCTCCCCGCCCCGGGGGTCCCCCGTTCCACAGCCCCGGCTCTCACGGGGATCCCCAAAATCAATGTCCTGCCCCGTTTGTACTGGGCCATCCCTACATGGACCCGCCGGGCGATCGCGGCTCCTCTCCTCCCGGAAAAGCTCCTCTTAGGGAGCCCGGAGATATCCGGGGCTCGAGTCCGGGATCTGCCGGCTCCGAACACTCTCCAAAAAATCCTCCCTGAGACCCCTGGCTGGAGCCGGGGCGAGCTCGGCCTCCGCCCTCACCTGCGGCTCGGGGCTGGGGGCGATGCTCCCGGGGCAGGGGGTGCTGCAGGCTCGGCGTGCGAGCGCTGCGAGCGCCGCGATTCTCCCGCTCCTGCTCCCGCTCCTCCTCTCCCTCCTCTTCCTCCCGCATTTCCTCCGCTGCCAGCCCGGACCCCCCTTTCCCACCGCTCTGCCCCGCGGCCCCGCAGCACCGGCTGCTGGGTGGGGGAGCCCCCGATCGGCCCCAGGGCTGGGCAGGGGCTCGGGGACCCCCCCGGGCGGATCCGTCCCCCCGGCCCGAGCCCCAAATTCCGCCCCGGGGCCGCCGGGCTCTGCGGGCCCGCCGGGCAACCGATGAGTCATCGGAGAAAAAAGCTCTGGTTGGCTGGAAATTGGTTAGCGCCTCTTCTGATTGGCTGGAATTGTGAAAGGAGCTGCAGAGTCCATCTGGAGCCTTTTCCTATTTCTTTCTCTCTGAGAATATTTCTGATTTCTTTCTCTCCCTCACTCCTTTCCATTTCTTGTGCAGTACAATCCAAGTTCGAGCAGATCCACAGGTTGCGTTCCCATGATCTCATTTGCACCTTCACTCAGGTGTGAGAAGGTCAGAGAGCCCCCCCAGCCCCGAGCACCCTCAGCGGTGAGAGGGACACAGAGCCCCTGGTCCCAAGCCCTGCACAGGCATTCCCTGAGGCCAGAGGGATGGAGACTCCCCGAGCATCCCCTGGTCTGAGAGGGACAGAGACTGCCTCGAGCAGTCCCTGGCACAGGATATGAGGGGGAGGGGAACCCCCAGGCATTCCCTGGGGTGAGAACGATGGAGACCCCCTGGGAATGGCCTGGGGTGACAGGGACAGGGACAACCCCTCCAGCCCCTCCCAAGCATTCCCAGGGCATGAGGTACAGAGACCTCTCGAGCAGCCACTGAGCACTGTGTTATAAATGAGAAGCTTGACTAGGCCAATATTCAAGCAGCAATCAATTTATTAATTAATATGGTAAAGCATGAGCAATACAGCGCTGGGTACAGTAGGGGAAGTTTTCCCTCCCACTGCACACCGATAGTTGAGGCTTACAGGTATTTATAGGGGTACTCATCAGCTTTCTCTGCAGTTTCTATTCCCAATTTTTACATCCCAATTCTATACCTATTGTGAATTAATTTTTCTCAGGATGTATCCCAGAAAGGAGTATCCCCAGATGGTGGTGGTTTGGTTTCCGAAAGAAGGAGGAAATCTCCCAGATGGTGAGGTCCAGATTACAGATGTGGGTCCACCTTTTATTTGCAAGGACTATAAATCTCATAACAGTGATGTCCAGCTACCCTTGGTCGAAATCATGAATCCTTGAGCTGATGTTCATCTTCCTTTCTCAAGCTGCTTTTCACTCTTTTGTTAAGGTGTGAGATAAGCATGTTTCCTTTTATATATTCTAAAGCTATAGTTTCAAAGATCCTTACTACAAGCAGTATTCTCAAATTATACTTCAAAAGGTTATTCTTATTGCAAAACTCTTTAAGGCTTAGCTACCAGCAGAAAGTTCCTGTCCAAAAGCAATATCCTAAAAGCGTTAATTCAAAAGCTCCTATATCACTTTAAGACTTATCAAGGTTAATTACAAACAAAGAATAGGTTCAAAGGCCTTCTTCCATGCTTTGCTTTCCTCAGTAATTATTAGAATTCATCTTTATACCTGTTCCATGGTCGGTTTCCGCCCATATTACAATCACAAATATCACGTTGCCAGTATGTACCTGACACGAAACACAGCTCTGTATTTCGCAAGGGGGCACAGGGATGGCTCCTGTGAGAAGCTGCTGGAAGCTTCCACCATGTCTGGCACAGCCAATTCCTGGTGGCTTCAAAGACGGACCTGCTGCTGGCAAAGGCTGGGCCAGTTACAAATGGTGGCAATGCCTCCGTGATATCAGATTGAAAAAGAAATCAAAATGGAGATTGTGGCGCAGTTTTAACTCCAGTCAGAGGAGAGTAGAGGGAGAACATGTGAGAAGAACAACTCTGCAGACATCAAGGTCGGTGCAGAAGGAGGGGCAGGAGGTGCTCCAGGCACTGGAGAGCCAGGCACCCTGCAGGAGAGCCATGGAGAGAGGGGCCCTGCTCCCAGGCTGGAGCAGCCTGTCCCTGGAGGAATGCACCCCTGGAAGAGTGACCCATGCTGCAGCAGTTTGGAAAGGACTGTTGTCCCTGGCATGGACTCACACTGCAGCAGTTTGCAGAGGGCTGCTGCCCCTGAAATGGACCCACATGGGAGAAGCTCCTGCAGAACTGTCTCCCTTGGGAGGGACCCACGGTGCAGCAGGGGAACCACTTCTCTCCCTGAGCAGGGGCAGAAGCCATGGGTGATGAACTGACCATAACCCCCATTCCCTGTCTCCCTGCACTGCTGGTGTGGGAGGTAGAGCTGGAAGGAGGGAGCTGAGGGGCTTATTTTATTTCCCCTTTTCCTACTATGACCTTGACAGTAATAAATGAATTTCACATCTCTAAGCTAAGCCTGTTTTTCCCAGGACAGTATTTGATGAGTGATCTCACCCAGTCCTTATCTCAACCCATGTACCCTTTATTAAATTTTCTTTGTCCAGCTGCAGAGGGGAGTGAGTGAGCAGCCCACATGGATGCCTGGCATTTGGCCTGGGTCAACCCACGACACCTTGGTACCACAGTTTCACAATGGGCGCTTTTTTTCCTACTGCTTCACAGTGGCCCCTCGGTTCCATGTGTCCTGCACTGTTCCATGAATCTTTAGTTCCATGGGGTCCTGTAGGGTCACAATGGTCTCCTTGGTTTCATGGTGCCACAGTTGCCATAATTTCCATGGTATCACAACTGCCCTTGGATCCCAAGAGGCCCCATAGTGTGACAATGGCCCCTTGCTTGCATGACGCCCTGTAGTGTCACAATGGTGTCCATGATTCCATCAGGCCCTGCAGTGTCACCGTGGACAGTTGGTTCAATGACACTCCACAAAGTCACCATGGCCCCTTGGTTCCACAGAGCCCCACTGTGTCACTGTGGTCTCCTTGGTTCCAAGGCTCAGAAGTGCCAGAATGACCCTTTGGTTCCATCAGGCCTTGAAGTTTCAAAATGGCCTTCAAGGTTTCATGAGTACCCCCTGTGTCACAAGAGACTCTTGGTTCCCTGAAGTTCTCACAATGGGCCCTTGGTTCCATGAGGTTTGGTCGAGTCCCAATTGACTCCTTGGTTACATGAAGCCCTGCTGTGTCACAATGCCCATAGTTCCATGAGTGTCCATGGTGTCACCATGGTCTCCTTGGTCCCCCAGTATCATCATGGTCTCCTTGGTCCCATCCAGGCCTTGTAACAAGAGATAGGGAGCCATTTTGTGCCTTAGATAAAGGCTGCAGAACTCATGGTTGTGAGGCTGTGTCACTGATTAGAAAAAAAACCCACCTGAATCTGAACGCGAAACATCCTCTCAAGTACCTTCAATCCCAGCCTCAACAAAGGTAGAAAATACAAACAGAGATTCCACACTAAATCAAAAACAGGGACCATATTTGGAATGCAGCCAAATGCCTTCAAGTGCATTCAAATGCACTCACTATAATGGGGAGGTGATAATCCCCTATTCCAAGAGTGAACTTAAGAAGGGCTGACTATTGAAGGAACTACAGAGAACCACAATATAAGAAAAGCAGGTGGCATAGGTGATTCTGTGATAGGGAGCCCAGAAAGCAAGAGCAGATGAAGCAGTGCAGTCGCCACCAAGAAGATCACGTTCACACGCTGTGGGCAGCAACCCCATCAGACCATGCCACCATCCCCTGGTACAAGGGGGGTCACGATGGTTCGTTTCACTGATCTCAGGGTGCAAAGACACACAGCAGGGGACTTTCAGTATTAACCAAAACAAATGCACCTTTTATTGAGTGCCCACAGCAGATGCAACAGAAGGATTAGAAATGAGATAAAGGACAGAGAGAGAGAAAAGGAGGGGGGGAATAGCTACCAACAGAGAGATGAGATCCTCGTGGTCTGGCCAATAGATCCGTCTGGTCACGTCGGTGAGAGTCTCAAAGTCTTTGGTTAACTCAGGGCTCTTTTATAATCTACCGCTGGGAGGGGAGCAGGACGGCACATGGAGGGAACAGTGGAGAATAAATCCATTGAGAACAGGTACAGACAGCCCAGTTGTGAACAGCACAAACCGGTGCCAGCAGTGAGCGGGGCCCGTTGTTTCTGGACTTGTTCCTATGGGAAACCTCCTGCTTCCCATGGCAGACATCCTGCTCCAGTCAGGCCTGCACCCCTGGGTTAAAATTTGAAGGGACTCAGTCTCAGTCCTTGGGGAGGGCTTTAATCTCCATCCTTGATGACGGTTGTGAGGCAGATGAGGGATCTCTGGACCATCTCTTACAGACTGACATGCCTAAACATAAAAAGAAATGTGCATTTCCCCTTAAAAATAAAATTTAGGGAATTAGGAAAATTATAATTCTTTTTGTTATTTATGATAGTAATATGCTATATTTGTATCACAAAATTTTAACATTTGTATTTAAAAATCCATACCTTTTTAGCAAGCAAAAAATTTATTGGTCATTAGTTCTAAGTAACACAATTCCCAACATTAATTCATTGACCAGTGTGGCTATTGATTTCTACTTCTTGAGTCTAATCTGTCCTATTTTAAATCCTTTTGTTATCTTTTTTATCATTTTCAAAGACAGGATAAAAGGGGCCACTTTGCGGTGCGTGGAGACATTTCTGGGGCACATTTAGGGCAGTTTTGGGTCTGGAGAGGGAATTCAGAGAGAATTTGAGGGTCTGGAGGGCACTTGGGGGAGACGAGTGGGCACTTGGTGGGGCAATCAGAGATTCCAGTTCGGGGTGCGGGGCAGCACTTGGGGGTCCAGGGGGGCGCTTGGAGGTCAGGGAGGGGAATTTGGGGCCCTTCAGGGTCCGGGCGGGCCCTTGGGAGGCTCTGACGGGGCTCACTAGGGCGCGAACGGTGATGGGAGTTGTAGGCGTGGGTCTAATGCAGTTTAACAAGGCCGCGGAGCATAATGGGAGTTAAAGGCGCAACTGCAATAGACATGGGCGGAGACGCGGGGCATGACGGGACATAAAGTCACGGCTGGAACAGCAATGGGTATGTGCCGCGGAGCATGATGGGAGCCGTAGTCCCGGAAGTGGCTCCAACGCTTTGTTTGGTGGTCCGGGAAGGCTCTTGGCGGATACTTCTGCATCCGAGTCACGACTTCACATCCTCGGAGGAACGTAAACGGTTCGAGAGAATTTACCGGGAGCTCGGGGAGCTCTAAGCGGGCTCTTTAGGGCGCGGGGCACGGCAGGAATTTTGGGCGTGGGACTGTGTTCTGAGGGGCTCTGGGGGGGATGAGAGGAGATGAATTTCCAGAAGTGGCTGTACCGGGCATCTGTGGGGTTGGGAGCACGCAGGGGGTCCGGGGACGCTTTTGGGGGGTTCCGACTGGGCGCTGATGGGGCACTGAGGGATCCTAGAGGATCTGGGGGACACTTAAAGGACAAAGGGGGGGCGGATCCCGGGGTTAGAGTGCCGGGCATGACGGGACTTGTAGTCCCGGCTCCAATGGGGCACAATGAGGCCGCGGGGCATGACGGGAGTTGTGGCTACCGTAGGCACCGTCCACGAGTCTCCGATGTCTGGCACTGATTGGCTTCGGGCGGCGATGGGCGGGAGTCTCGGCAAATGGGATGCGGCAGAGGCGGGAACAGCCCATTCAACTTCTCCAGTCCCTCCCAGTACAGCCCCGTTCATCCCCATTACAGCCCAGTTTATCCCAAGTAAAACCCTGTTCAACCCCAGTACCCCTCCAATCCCACCCAATAGAGCCCAGTCCCTCCCAATACACCTGAGTTTATACCCAGTCCCTCCAAGTTCCCTCCAGTGTCGTCCACAGGCTGCCCCAGTGTCCCCAATCCTCCCTGATATGGCCCCAGTGTCACTCTCAGTATGCCCCAGTGTCTCCCACAGCATTCCCAGTATGTCCCAGTCCTCCCCAGTGTTTCCAAGGACAGTTTCATTTCTCTCGGTGGCTGTGGCAGCCAAACCCAGCAGTGGGGTCAGTGCAGTGCCCATGGCCACCGCCCCTTCCAGGGGCCCAGTGCAGCTTGGGCTGATGATCCACCCTCACAGCTGGCCCAGGGCAGCTCTGCAGTGCCTTTGGTGGCACCTGGGGCTGGCACACACCTGAGCACTGGGTCTGTTTGCAGTGGGGAAACTCAGGAGTTTCAGATTGCTGCAAAAAGTACAAAAAGGGAAAACCCCTCTCAGGCTGGGTGCAGCCAGCTCTGCAAGCACAGCAGGGCCCAGGGCAGTGAGGACAGACAGGATGGGGCTGGGCAATGTGGAGCAAGGCTGTGCACACTGGGTCAGAGCTCCAGGCACAGCTTCTGTGAGCAGGCCAGAGCTGCTGAGGAGAGACCCTGGGTCAATATCAGTCACAGAATGCTGCAATCATCTCTGCTCTAAGGAGAAATTTTTTAAAAGACACCCTTTAAAATAGGAATGTATATTTTATTACTGCTCTTTGAAAACTTTCTCCGTAACTGGACTAGGAGAACTTCAATGAGTCTCTCAGGGCTTTGCTGTTGTTTACATCAGACTCAGTCCTTGAGAGTGTCTTGAAAAAACTTCTCAAGAACTCAAAGGTAAATTTGACTCCAAAGTTTCTTGAAGTTTCAATGGCTCCCACTGAGGGACATGACTGCCTGCCTCTGCCTGCCCACACAAAGGCTCCTTCTGGGGGACATGCTGCACCACAGCCCTGCCCTGGCAGGGAAATTCCTTTCTGTTTGGGTCGTGTCTGGCTCTCCCTATCTGCCCTTTGCATTAATTCTTTCTTTATTCTGGGTGTTCTCTATTTTTCCAAAAGGATCCACCATCTCTGAAACTTCCCTTCGGTCCCTCCCAGGGCTCCTCTGCTGTCCTCAGTCTCCACTCCACTGAGCACAGAGCTGCTTTGTCCCTGTACATGAATTTGCTGTTTCAGAGGGTGTCATTTATTCAGGCCAGAGCTCCAGTCAGGGATAACTCCCAGCCTCACATGGACATGTAATTCTACCAGCGAGTTGCTTCTATACAGTCACTAAATGTGAATTACAATTTACCCATTTCCATAAAACCCACCCCATGTTCCCAGATTCAGTCCTTGTTTTCTCTGTCCCTGCACCCTTGAGCCAGATGTCTTCATCTTCTCTTCCAAGCATTCCTCCTGGGAATGCAGCCCCTGCATGCCTTGTTCCTGTGCTGTAAGTTCACAGGCACAGTAAAAATTGAATTAAACCTTTTGGTATCAAGGCCAAGGCTTTGTGTGGGCAGGCAGCGGCAGGCAGGAGGCAGAGCTGTCAGCTAAGGAAGGGCCCAGCCAGGTGGGGCAGCCGGGGGATGCCGACAGCCTGCAGGGACAGAGGCACAGGGCAGGGACACCGTAGGACAGCCTGGGCTGCACAGGGCACAGGGATGGGCAGCAGCTGCAAGACAGCCCTGCCAGAGCCAACTTGGGCAGCACTTTGACCATGGCTACTGGCCCTGGGCCTGAGGCCACAAGGGGACAAGTGACCCTTGCAGGGCTGGGGCCTCATTGCCTCCTTGTCCCTGCTCAGCAGCCTGGCAGGGGCCGCCCCATGCTCCTGCCCTTGGCATTGCACATCCCCACATGCCAGTGCCCATCCTGGCAAAAGCCCTGAGCAAGGAGGGAGGGACAGGATCTGCCTGGCCAGGAGCTGGGGCTCAGGCCTTGGCCCTTTGCATTCCTGAAACACATCCAGCTTTGCTCAGCACCAGAGACACCTTTGCCTTCTTTGTCCCCAGCTGTCATCACTGCCTCCAGTGTTCTGCTGTCCCTGGAACCTGGGGACACTTTCCCAGTGGTGTCCCCTCTGTGTGACCTATTAAAACTTCAAGAAAAATTGGAGTTTAAATTTAACTCTGTGCTATTGAGAAGTTATTTCAAGACACTCTCAAGGACTGAGTCTGATGTAAACAACAGGAAAGCCCTGAGAGGGTCATTGAAGTTTTCCTAGTCCAGTTATGCAGAAAGATTTCAAAGAGCAGTAATAAAATACACATTCCTATTTTAAAGCGTGTCTTTTATTAAATTTCTCTTTAGAGCAGAGGTGATTGCAGCAGTCTGTGATTGATACTGACCCAGGGTCTCTCCTCAGCAGCTCTGGCCTGCTCACAGAAGCTGTGCCTGGAGCTCTGACTCAGTGTGGACAACCTTGCTCCACATTGCCCAGCCCCATCCTGTCTGTCCTCACTGCCCTGGGCCCTGCTGTGCTTGCCGAGCTGGCTGCACCCAGCCTAAGAGGAGTTTTCCCTTTTTTTACTTTTTGCAGCAATCTGAAACTCCTGAGTTTCCCCACTGCAAACAGACCCAGTGCTCAGGTGTGTGCCAGCCCCAGGTGCCACCAAAGGCACTGCAGAGCTGCCCTGGGCCAGCTGTGAGGGTGGATCATCAGCCCAAGCTGCACTGGGCCCCTGGAAGGGGCTGTGGCCATGGGCACTGCACTGACCCCACTGCTGGGTTTGGCTGCTACGGCCACCGTGAGAAATTAAACTGTGCTTGGAAACACTGAGGAGGAACTGGGACATACTGGGGAACACTGGGAACACTGTGGGAGACACTGGGACATACTGGGAGTGACACTGGGGGATACTGGGACATACTGGGGACACCCCCGCCTATATCTGGTTCTGGAGGAGAAAAGTCACACACCACAGGCCCTGAGACCTGAAAGCTCAGTTTTGAGCTATTGTTTTCACAGGAGTGTTTGCTGTATGCTAAGGAGAGGGCACCATGCCCTGTTTTCAACAATAGCAGCTTTGGAAGCTGTCCCACCTCTCGGCCTGGCTGGACTTCTCCTGAGTTCCAGGTGGTCTCCCACCAAAGACCCCCATCTGTTTTACAACAACCGTGAGAGACAGACAGAGATGTGAGAAGATTTTCCATCAAGGACTGAGACATGAAACTCCTAAAAAGGCTCCTCTGCTCCTTCCAAGGACTGGGACTGAAACCCCCAGCCCAGGGGAGTTTTGTGGGGAGGCAAGCTGACCGAAGCGAGATGTTTGCCTGCAGATTGTGACCTCTGGACCGAGAATACAATGGCTCTTGCTTACTGCTAAGAACATAGACTACCTGTTACATCTATCAAGCTCATTTACTGCTAAGAACATAGACTACCTATTACATCTGTTCCCTATTGTATCTGTTTCCCCCCCCCCCCCCTCACAATTTTCAGTAATAAAAACCTCTGAGTTAGCTAGAGCCTTTGAGATCTCCCCGGCGTAGCAGGCGGACCCTCGGCTGGACTGCACCAAAGGACTTAGTCTCTGCGTTGGTAGCTATATCCCCTCTCTCTCTCCCTCTCTCTCTCTCTTTCTCTCTCTTTTTCTCTCCCTTAATCCCTCTATCGCATTTTTGCTGTAGTTATTTCAATAAAACTGCATTTGTTTTGATTATCACTGCAAACCCCCTTGTACCATGTTGGTGTTTTGCACTCTGAGATCATTCCTATGAACCATCAGGTCATCTGTCCATTAGGACAGACCCTGACATTAAATTGGTGTCACGAACAGGATTCCAGTAGACAGAGGGATTTGCAGGCAAATCCCATGCTAAATTGAGTGCTCTGTCTCCGGTATTGGCACAAAAGATCTCTCAGTGCAAAACAGGGGAAACTGTTACTGTCACTACTGTTGCTGACTCTGATACTGGCACTGACACTGACACTGATACTTCTCCTGATCCTGATATTGATGCTGTTACTGATATTGATATTGATACTGTTGTTGTTGTATTTGAGTTGAATCTGAACCTGTTACTGTTGTATTTGAGCTGAATTTGAAACTGTTACTGTTTTTACTGTTGTATTTTTGTGTGCCTGGACTCTCTAAAAAGGAAGGGACAGACCTGAAGAAATTACACAGTGCCTTTTAGACAGATATTGTCCCTTCACATACACAAGGGAGTGAGGGGCGGCCCAGCGAAGGCTGAGTGGCTTTCCCCCTGTTCTAGGTTTCTGGTCCCCTCACAAAGAAAACATTTGTGTGTGTGTGTTCATGTGAGTGCGTATCTGTACCGTCTGGGAAGGAAGAGACAAATTGGAAGCAACCTCAAAGATCCTCCCAGACTGATTCTGTCTCTTCAACTACCCAGGGACGCAAGGGGACAGTGAAAGGCTGTGTGATTTGTGTAACTTAACTCCCTGGTGTAGCTTTTGTCCCCTCACAAAATGACTAAGAACTTCAGTGCAAAAGGTAAAGCTGAATTTTATGCTCTGCTTGCTAAATACAATGCCACACCTTCTCCGGGGGGAGAAGAATGGGCAAGCTGCAATTGGTTTAACCTAGAAAATGTTATTGATAGAATATCTTCTTTACAACATGAATCAAAATTCAAACTGGGCACAAATAAAACCATCCTCTGCTCAGTCTTGGGTGCCTGTCTCACAGCAGCCATAGAAACTCGCTTTAAGCGAAAAAGTGAGGAAAATGCTATCATAGATTCCCTCTAAAACCTAGTTGAAGTTTTGCAAAAACAATTGGATGAAGAAAGAAATATAAATAACTTGTTACAGGCTGCCCTGAGAGAGGAACATGTTAAAAATTCACAGAACTCTGATTCCTCAAAAGAAACAGAAGAGAAAGAAACTCCTCACATTAATCAAAATTGCTCTCAAACAGAATTAGCCCTGATGAAAAATTGTGGGAAGCACTGCTGTAATAACATAAAACCTCTAATTAAAACAGAATGCAACTATATCAATAATGAAGATCTTAACCCGCACATAATCACTAAAGAAATCTCGTACACTGCTACTGAATTAACAAAACTTGCAAAGCAGTACGGGCTTCTCCCCCAAAAATCTGAAACAGAACACATTTTTCAAATGTCTATCACTGGGGGAGATCAGATTCTTTTGTCAGATCAAGAAGCCAGTGGGTGTTGGGGACATGGGGTGCTTCTAACCACAGCAGACAGACGCATCCCATGGTCCCTAACTCAGCACACAGCTCATTGGGCAGGGGGGCTTAACCCCTTGGAAAGGAGAGACCCTTTGGTCGGTACCCCCGACCAACTCCTGGAAAACATTCATAATACCGGCTGCCTGCAATTGATTCATGAAAATAAATTAATTCCTGGTTTTGAATCTCCAATCCAATCACCTGTAAAGCCTGAAATTATGACCTCTTTAACTCAAGGGCTTCAAGGAACACTTAAACCTACAGCAATTCTCCTTCAGAAAACCACAGTAGCTATGTCTCCTATAGAAAGACCAGATAAACTTCTTAGTGACCAGAATGACCCTTTTGTTCCCCTTTACGACTTGCTGAGAAAAAGAATAAAATGGGATTGGACTTCTTCTCAAAAGGAAACATTGCAACTGCTGATTCTTGAAGTGACAGCTCATCAGGCAGTGGACCCTATCCATCCTTCAGACCCCTTTCAGGTGGAGTGGGGATTTGCCTCCTCACAGCTTTCAGTACACATTTGGCAGCAGGTTCCTGAGTGTCTGACAAAGCCTGTTGGTTTTTATTCCTGTGGTTTCAAAGATGCTGAGAAAAGGTACACTACCTGGGAAGGGGTGTTTGTGGTTGGCTTGGCTCCCAGGGAAGTGGAGGAGAACTGGGCAATCCAAGAAACTGGGAGCTTGGGTAGCAGCCAAAATAAACCTGCCCCTGTGACTAAAGCAACCCCTCCTCTATCCCCCGCTTCTGCTAACAGAGAGGAGCAAGACAATGCCCAGGTTGGGGAACTGTTAACTGTTTGGAGTATTTTCCAAAGTGAGGGACAGAATTGCTTTCTTGTCTGTATTAACACCAAGTCCTATGCTATGTTTATATTTGGGTTGCTCCAGGCTGATGCTTTTAAAAGAGCTACAGGAGATAATACTGTTAAAGCAGTGCAAGGGTGGTTTGGGATTTTCCTAAAACCACAGGAAAATCAATCTCATAATGTTTCTCTCTTTACTGTCAAAGGTGTGCAGGATTGGGCAGAAGGTGAAAAGATGAAATGGACTTCTCACACCTCTCACTATAGATGGGGGGTAAATGAGTGTTCCAAAATCACTGCTTTTTGCCCAACAGCTCCAAGCACAATTCCTTCACTACAGGGACCAGATAATGATTTCAAGAACCCAGCACATTACCCTGGACAACCTGTTTTGGTGGACCCTCTGCTGCTGATGGGGAAGTACCACTGCTGTTCAAATCCTCTCTGACAATTCCATTGTTCTAACTTTTTCTGCCTATTAGTGGCAGAGTCTTTTGTGTTTACTTTTTCAGGAGAACTCCGAGGGACATGAAGACCTGATAAACCATGATAACACTAGTGATGGACAACAGAAATAATGTTTTCCCTTCCCCTTATGGTAACACCAGGTGATGATAAATTAATTAAACTTGACTAAATTGGCTGTCACAATTAGAGATTTGACCAAATTACAGCAACTACTGCAGTCATTCTTATTGGCTTTTGTGAACACACCAGTGGCTGCTATCAAACATATTACCAAATTGGGAGAAGGTAAATGTAAATGATCACAAATTGATAATTGATGCACTTTGTGCTACACAAAACAATGATGAAGAAGGCACTTTTCCCACTGAGATTTGAAAAATAATTTGGGACAGTGCCACTGACTTTGAAAGAGAATTTCAATCCTGGTGGAACCTAGTGAATTTTTAACTATGATCCCATTTTAAATACAACCACAGTTTATTGTGTTAACCATACGCAATGCCTCAGTGCATTTGACTTTCCCTGTTATAGCATTAGAACTGAATTACGATGGAGCTATTCTCTATCTTTCTGAACATAGGGAATAGGCCCGTCAAATTGAGATACGGCAAACTGTTAATTTGGAATCTTGTATTGCCCGAGAACAACAAGAGTTCATCTGTGAAAGCAATGCAATCATAGCTCAAGATATGTGTTTAAACATAGAGCAAAATATCTGTCATTTTGAAATTTGTCCTAATGAGGCTTTTGAAACAGTTCTTATATACATAGGCAATAGATGTACATGTTTTAGAAACATTTGTGATTTTGTGCTCATATAAAATGTTATAGTAGATACTAAAAATCATTTAAATTTCTGTGCTTGTAACTTTACTAAGATTTCAGGATGTGATTTTTTTTTCTTGTGAAGCTCCAGTCACTTCTCACTACCTATTGCAATCTAACTACACACTGATTCACAAGCTGATGCCCACTCCTATTGAGATGAATCTTACTTTGGTAAGACAACTGCTGCTCCATCAGAACTTGGTTGAAATCCTGGAGAAAATCAAGGAAAGCAGACAGGAGACCCGGGTGACTGTTCATCACAATGTAAGACAGATACACCATGTCATGGAAAGGGTGGAGAAAGATGCCGAGCACAGGTGGTGGGATACTCTTTTAGGTGGTCTCCTACTGCTACAAGTGTCTTGAACAGTGTGTGTCATCCCATTGTTATCCTTTTGATTTTAATTCTGTTTGGTTTCATTTTATCAGCAATCCTAGTCGTTATGAATTGGAAGATGGTGAAACAGCTGACAAGATTGATGTCTATAGTTAATGCACACAATTTGGCTGATGCCCCCTGCACCGTGGAAATCCCCGAGACATTTGACACAAAGCAATTATGAATTAAGCATATGTGTTTTAGAGTAATCCTGATTTTCTTTTATGATTTTGTGAAAATTACTTTTGATTTTTAGTGAATTGTTTTAGAAAATTATTTTAAAGTTAATGCTTGTATTATGATTTGTTTATTACTTTTGCTGTTGATTATTTGTGATTTGTTTTAACCATCTCTTGAAATTGTTATAAAAATAATATTGTTAATTAATTAATTATTTTTTGAAATTGTTATAACAAGAATATTAATTTATTAGTTTTAATTAATCAAACACTTCTGAAAAATGTTATGATAATCAATATTAATTATGTTTGGTTTTTGTCTCCCTTTTTTCCCCTTCTTTTTCCTATCCTTTCTCTTCCTCCTTTTCTCTTTTCTGTCTCTCTGACATACTGTCTCTGCTTTTCCGGGTATGCTACCAACGTACGGCAAGACTGATCAGCAACACTCCAGAGCCCTGCTGATGGAGATCCCTTCAAGACAATTGTGAGTCACGGGGTCGTGTGAGAGTCTGTCCAAATTTTCCCTCATCTGCCTCACGATCGTCCTTGGGAGACCACTGAAGAGAAGACCCCCCTATTTAGAATCTGGCTCTAAAGGAGAAAAGTCACACGCCATAGGCCCTGAGACCTGAAAGTTCAGTGTTAAGCTATTGTTTTCACAAGTGGTTTTGCTTTATGCTAAGAAGAGGGCACCGTGCCCCGTTAGCAACAATAGCAGCTCTGGAAGCTGTCCCACCTCTCGGCCTGGCTGGACTTCTCCTGAGTTTCAGGTTGTCTCACACCGAAGACCCTCATCTGTTTTACAACCACTGTGAGAGACAGACGGAGATGTGAGAAGATTCTCCACCAAGGACTGAGACATGAAACTCCTGAAAGGCCCCTCTGCTCCTTCCAAGGACTGGGACTGAAACCCCCAGCCCGGGGAAGGTGTGTGGGGGAGGCAAGCTGACCAAAGCGAGATGTTTGCCTGCAGATTGTGACCACTGGGGAAAGAAAACAATGGCTCTCATTTACTGCTGAGAACATAGACTACCTGTTACATCTGTCCCCTATTGTATCTGTTCCCCCCCCCTCACAATTTTCAGTAATAAAATCCTCTGAGTTAGCTAGAGCCTTTGAGATCTCCCCAGTGTAGCAGGCGGATCCTCGGCTGGACTGCACCAAAGGACTTCGTCTCTGCGTTGGTAGCTATATCCCCTCTCTCTCTCTCTCTCACCCCCTCTTTTTCTCTTTCTCTATCTTTTTCTCTCCCTTAATCCCTCTATCGCATTTTTGCTGTGGTTATTTCAATAAAACTGCATTTGATTTGATTATCACTGCAAACCCTCTTGTACCGTGTTGGTGTTTGGCACTCTGAGATCATTCCTACGAACCATCAGGTCATCTGTCTACTAGGACAGACCCTGACATTGGAGAGTCATTTCTATGAGTTTTTTCGATGGGCAAAGTTCTTTGGGTTTTTCATGAATGTGCTCTTTGCCCTTGATATGTTTTTATGGGAATGCATGGAACCCATTTTCCAAGCCATTTTGAACCTTGGATTCGGGTACCCCCGCATTTATCCAATGTTCAGGGCACTTTTTCCGGTTTTGAAAGAGAGAGTGGCTGCCTTTCCCTAGATTGCTGACTGCAGGAGGCAAGCCCTATTCCCCCGAATTCTCATGGGAGAAGTTCCTTTTGGGGGAGATGATCTGCTGCTTCCCAGCCTCCCTGGCTCGCAGCAGAGGGGTGAAGTCTTGCCCGCAGCCAAAGAAGTTTTTCCCCTGCATTTTCAGAGCATGCTCAGATGGAGCCACTTTTTCCCTCCTCAATTGCTCTCAGAGGGGTTTGAGTGGGCTGAGCCGCCCCTGGAAGCTCTGCAGGCATCGTCCCGTCCAGCCTCTTGGACCCCGCCTCGCTCAGACCTGGGGGTGGCATCGGTGCCCGAGGTCCCGCCTCCCGAGTTTGTGGGGCTTCCCCAACTCTCCCTACAGGTGCGGGCGCTTCCCCACGTGGCCTCTCCCACGGCCGTCCCTCCTGCAGAGCCTGTGGGTGCAGCGGCCCCGCCTGGGCTTGAGAGCTCAGAAACACCGCTTCCCGCGGCTGCACCGGTGTTGCAAGGCAACAGCGATCAGGCACCGCTTCCGCCTCTTCCCGCAGCTGCGCCGGTGTTGCCAGGCGATGCACTCAGTGACAATGGCGGTTGCCGCCAGCGTGTGTCCGAGGCTGCGCCGCCTGTGGATGCACCAAGAGCCGACCCCATGTGGGTCCCTGTAGCCCCGCTCGCGGTGGCCCTGCTTTCACCCTCAGCGCCGATGCCGGAGGTGTCAGTTGAGACCAGCGACCCAGTGCTGCCGCCGTCACCCCCCCCCCCCGCCTGCTGTGACTGCACTCTCTCTGGCCTCGCCCCCCCCACCAGCCACCCCAGCAGTTCTGCCGCCTTCGGGGACTCCGTCCTCCATGTCTGCGTCAGAGGCTGCCCTGGAACCGGAGGCATATCTGAGCTCAGACCGTCCCATGCCGTTTGCCCTTGCAAGAGCGGTTTCAGCGGCTGGCCTCTCCTTCCGTGGAGGAGGCATGGCTCAACAGCTGAGTGCGGGTGCATCCCGGCCGCCTTCTTTCAAGCTCAGTGTTCTTGGCGGGTTGGGGAGTGTTTGGTCGGTTGTTTCCCCTTGGGGGGTGCGAATCTCCCTCCCGTCCCTCATGCGCCCCAGCCGCAAGGGGGAGGTGGGTCCTGAAAGTTCTGCCTTTAGTCCCCAGCCCAGAGGGGGTGGGGGTGGTACTGGGAGGCAGATGGGGGGAACACCTTGTGCATTTGCATTGCAGAGGCAGAGGGAATGGCGGAAAGCCATCATTGCTTGTTTTCTGTGGGGAACAAACATTCCCAGACCCGAGATGGAGATTCTCAGGACAGCTTCTGTCCCCTCACTGCCAGCATGCATCAGTGATTTTGGGGGAAAGGATGCGTTTGGTCACTTGTTCTGCCATTGCACTGGCAGTGTGGTGCTGGGCTGTGACAACACAGAGCCCGCCTCGCAGACCGGGCCTGGGCTGTTTGGCTCGGTTCCCTGGGCCAGGGCCACTGCCCGGCCGGCTGCTGGGTTTGGGGGCTTTGCTTCCCCTGTCAGGACCTGGACCACTGTTCTGTGGGACAGGTCTGGGGTTCCTGATCCTTCCACGTGGGCCAGGGCCCACTCAGGGCCTCTCAGGCTCCTCTCTGCTGCTGCTGCTTTTTCCGGAAAAAAAAAAAAAAAAAAAAAAAGTTGAAAGAGCTAATAGCACCTCAAAAGTATTGAAGAGCCAAAAATTACAGGTAGTTCAATAAAGGAGTGTGGCCAAGGCATTAAAAAATTTTTCTCAAAATTGTTTGGTAACTGTCAATGGATTTTTGATAATTATTGATGATTTTTCTTCAGCAATTTGTTGTTTCAGGATTCTGCAAGACTGTTTCAGGACCAAAAGGGACTTTCAGAAATGTCAAAGAGGAACATCTTCAGTCGATGGACTTTCTCCTGTAACTCAGCTGTTTGGAGTTGAAGCAATGAATTTCTTTGCATTGTTTAAGCATTTTCTTATGTTGTAAGATTGTTTTAGTGATATTGTAGAATTTTATGTTCTACAAGTGAAGAATTTCCCTGATCATTCCACATCAGCACTTGATTGAGGTTTTTCATTGGCAACAGATAACCCGTCAAGTGTTTGTTCTTTCTTCTGCATGGGTACAGCAGACAAAATGACAAACACTTTTCTTTTTAATTTAACTAAAATAAAAAGGGTGATATGTCACAGACATCTTTTATGAAAAATCCTTTCCTTAGGATTTTTCCTCCTGAGAAGCTGAGAGACCTCAGGAACAAAATGTAAACAATGGTTATCTGTTGCTGTGGAATGCAACAGGTGGATCTTTGATTGGCCCATGTTGGTTGTTTCTAATTAATGGCCAATCACAGTGAGCTGGCTTGGACAGAGAGTTTGAGCCACAAGCCTTGGTTATCATTCTTTGCTATTCCATTCTTAGCTAACCTTCTGATGAAATCCTTTCTTTTATTCTTTCAGTATAGTTTTAATATAATAAATATAATTAAGTAATAAATCAAGCCTTCTGAAACATGGAGTCAGATCCTCGTCTATTCCCTCATGCTAAGACCCCTGTGAACACGGCCACGGTGACAGGCTGCCAGGGAGACAGCGTGACCGGAGCTCCACCACCCCTATATCCCGGGCACAGGCGAATTGGGGGCATTTCCATGGCACCCCTGCCACGCTTCCCCATCCCCCCTGCCGACCCCCCTTTGTCACTCCCTCAGCGTGGGGGACTTGGTGGCACTGCAGGACCCCTCTCTGTGCCATCACTGAGGTGGCACCTGTGCTTTTTGTCACCACCACCCGCCAATTTGTCACCAGCCAAAACGTCCTGTATTGATAGAGTATCAGGGTGACAGGCAAAACTTGGAAGGTTTATTAGATACTGGTGCAGACTCCAGCATTATCAGCCCGGATTGCTGGCCCCACAACTGGCCGTTACAGCCAACCACAGTAGCAGTTACCGGGGTTGGAGGCTTAACGCTTTCAAGGAAATCACCCATGTTATCAGTAACTATTGACAGAAAAATTTTATGGAGTGTTTTCTCTGTTGTGCCTTTGCCTCCTACTGTGCAGTGCCTCATTGGTTGGGACATTTTTGCTCAAATGGGGGTAGTGCTGAAAAAAGAGTACTCTTTGGGCTAATGGCCATTGTGTGGACTTTCCCAATCCCACTCATTTGGAACACAGACACACCAGTGTGGGTTAAGCAATGGCCATTAAAAAGGGAAAGTCTGGAACAAGCACATGTACTCTTACAAGAACAATATGAGCAGGGTCATTTACAGTTGTCAGTAAGCCCATGGAATACCCCTATTTTTGTTATAAAAAAGAAGTCAGGAAAGTATTGTTTGCAACAGGATTTATGGGCTGTAAATGAACAAATGGAGCCTATGGGAGCCTTACAACCAGGTTTGCCTAACCCAGCCATGTTGCCAAAGGACTGGCCACTGTTAATTGTGGATCTTAAAGACTGCTTTTTTACTATTGCTCTTCACCCTCGAGACACTCAGAGGTTTGCATTTACCTTACCGGCTTTAAATAGGGAAGAACCAGACAAGAGATTTGAATGGCTTACTCTCCCAAAGGGAATGCGCAACAGCGCCCCCTTGTGTCAGCTGTATGTTGACAATGCTTAACAACTTTTGCGACAGGCCTGGGCCAAAACAACCATTTATCATTACATGGATGATATTTTATTTGCGCAGCCACAACCTTTTGCAGGTCAACAAATTCAAGAAATACATAAGGCCCTGGAACTACATGGCTTAGTTGTAGCTCCTGAAAAAA
Organism: Melospiza melodia melodia; assembly: GCF_035770615.1. Taxonomy (NCBI): domain Eukaryota; kingdom Metazoa; phylum Chordata; class Aves; order Passeriformes; family Passerellidae; genus Melospiza; species Melospiza melodia. The sequence goes on from NC_086200.1 coordinate 9,269,854, forward strand.
TTCAATTATCTGCACCCTGGAAATATTAGGGATGGACACTTACTGATCAGGTTGTTACCCCCCAGAAATTGCAATTGAATATTAAAATACATACATTGCATGATGCTCAAAAGTTACTTGGTGATCAGCAATGGCTGCGCCCTATTGTGGGCATCCCAAATGAGTTGTTAGATGAACTTCGACCTTTACTAAAAGGGACTGACCCAGCATAACCTGTCCATATAACCTCTGAGCAGTTTAAGACACTTCAGCAGATATTGGACTGTGTGACACAGGGCAGTGTCCGGAGACGAGATCTTAATCTCCCCATACAGCTGACAGTTTGGTGTGGAACTAAATTTTTACTGGGTGCACTTATTCGGCAAAACAGAAAAACGGGGGAGGCGTGGGCCTTAGAATGGATATCTCCTCCACTTCAACAGCATAAAACCATTCTTCAAAAAATTGAAATTTTGGCTGACCTGCTTAAGAAGGGTTGTGAACGTGCATTACAGATTACGGGAAAGGAGCCTGATCAGATACGGATACCAATGAAGAAAGATACATTGACCTGGTACCTGGTAAACAGTATGGAATTACAAGAGGCACCGCTGGGAGCTGGAAGAGTGATTGCCACCGATGATATTCCCAATATACCATTGAACTGGATAGGGCGGTGGGGTTGGATTCAATGCCCAAAAAGATCACAGAAGCCCCTGTTGGATGCTATAACAGCCTACACGGATGCAGGAAGAAAATCAAGAACTGCTGCAGTGACCTGGCAGGAAAAGGGACAATGGCACCATCAGATTCTCCAGGCTTCCGAGTCGGATACTTTACAAATGATGGAGCTATTGGCTGTTTTATGGGCCATGATGCATTTTTCGGGGCCCCTCAACATAGTGACAGATTCTTTGTATGTTGCAGGAGTGTGTGAGTGAATAGAGGATGCATCTATAAAAGAGGTTCAAAACAGGAGGTTACATGAACTGTTTATTCAATTACAGAGGGCAATTAAGCTGAGAACACATCCCTTTTCTGTTATCCATATCAGAAGTCACAAATGGGATATTGGTCTGGGAGAGGCTAATGTGCGAGCAGATAAGCTAGTCTCAATCACACAAATGACTACAATTCCCAGGCAGACTATTGCCAGAGAGGCACATTCCATGTTTCACCAAAATGCAAAAGGTCTCCATAGAGAATTTCAGATATCTATGGGCGAGGCACGGGCAATAGTCAAAGCCTGTCCCATGTGTAGTCATCATAATGGGGTCTGCGGGTAAGGTCTGGGAGTTAACCCAAGAGGGTTGAGTACAAATGAGACCGGGTAAATGGATGTCAAACATGTTGCTGAGTTTGGAAGGATGAAGTATGTGCATGTTACTATAGAAACTTACAGTCATTTTATATGGGCCACAGCACAGACTGGTGAGAAAGCCGGGCAAGTGGAGAGGCATCTCAGTAGCTGCTTTGCAGTAATGGGAGTGCCATGGTGTATTAAGACAGATAACAGGCCTGCCTACTGCAGCAAAAGAATAAAGCAGTTCATGCAAATGTGTGGGATAGAACATGTGACAGGCATTCCTAATTCCCCAACAGGGCAAGCAATCATAGAAAGAGCTAATGGTACCTTGAAAAGATATCTAGGTAAATACAAGGATATTAGAGAACCGCAAGAAAGCCCATTAAGGTGTTTATTTGTTTTAAATCACTTGTGTGTTTTTGGGGAAAGCAAGGTGCCTGCTGTAATTCACATTCACCACTATGTACAGGAGAAAGAGAGTGTAAAGCAACACGTATGGGTAAAATACAGAGATCCTAAAACAGGGCAATGGCAAGGTCCTGCTAAGGTGATATATTTGGGCCGAGAACATCTTTGTGTCTCTACCCCTACAGGGTCCTTATGGGTACCTGCTAAATGGACCCGAGCAGCTGTATTAGATGGAACCACCAGAACTCCATCAACTGAGCGCAGAAGACTGTCAGGGAGTAGAGACGAAGCTGTTGATCATCCTTCGACCAATACTTCTTAAGCTGAAAGGACAGTGTAGTTTGGCTATCTACCGAGCGATCAATCGGTGTAAATCCTTAGATTATATACTAAGCCTGCTTTAAGCGTTTTCTACATTTGATTTTAGAGGGCCTAGGGACCGAGCTTGTATTAATTGTCATAATAGACAGTGTGCTGCATGGGTATTGTTTTTCTGTGGGGGCTGTCAGCAAACTAAGTGGCTACATCAGACTCAATTACCTTACTTGTGGTGCAGGAACTGTGAATTTTATTGGCGGTTTGGCTCCTGGCAAGCAGAACTCCGGGCCTTTACAAAATTACCTGGCTACCAAGGGTTACAGTTGTATGAGTCACCAGAACAGAAAATTATTGCATGATTTAGGTGGGAAACCCAGCATTTAGTTAAACGTGCTTTGGGACAGTCCAAGTCGCATATTTTACAGACTAAGTGTGGTAGGGGTATTCCCCTTTCACAAACAAGTATAATAGGTCCAATTTCTGAGGATCAAGATCCCAACCAAGCGTGGGACAATTGTCTGAGAGACCTAAAGAGGTTAAATCTGGGCAGATCAAGGAGAAAGAAGGGGAAAGGAGAGACATTCTTAACGACTTGTGGGAAACACGTTTATCTCCCAAATGTGTGGGTGGTTCAATGCAGCGCCTGGGGAGACCAGGGTGATGTGGCACATTTATGCTGCTATGTTGCTGATCCTCACCCTCTTAGCAGACAGTGCAGATGCTACCGGAGAGATGAAAACTCATCATGCATGGGCCCCACCTCAGCCTAAGACTAATATTTGGGTCACCCTGGCAAACTTAACTAACTAGGAGGCTATTTGCCTGTCATTATCTCCTCCCGGTTATGAGATCTCAGCACCTCAGGACTGAGGTGCAGAGAGACCGAGACCACCCTTGCGGGGCTCGGGAGTCCTGGAACGTTGCCAGAAGTGTCTGGTGGCTAAACTTTGATCCTACAAGGGAGACGACACCTATATGAGGATGGGAGGATTTCACTGGGGTAAATGGTGAAGGGATAAGTTAATTAGAGTGTAAAACACAGGGTTTAGGATTTCCATACAGGGGGGTTTAGAGAAGTAAGATGGAGGAATTGGGGCGTGTCCTGTCCTTCTTCTTCTTCTTCGCCTCCATCTTCTGTGGTGATGTTGGCACTTTGGGATTGGTTATTACTAGAAGTGCACTGATCAATAAGGGTGACAGGTATTGGAGGAAAAAGGTAAATATAGTATATGTAACTTTGAGTATAAAGATAGGTGACCGCCCCAGGGGCTCTCAGTGTGCTCATGGCTGACATGCTGTGCAGACCTCTGTCGGGCCGAGAGAAAATCTTTTAGATAAACAACTAATAAACACTGAAGATCGAGAAAAAACCTAAAGCCTCTTCTCGTCCTTTGAAGCGCGGGCTGTCCAAGGCCATCCCCAAGCCTTTCCAGGCCATAAATCAGCCGGTAGAAATCCGGCAAGTGGCGTCTGCTGCGTGGGCTACTCCCCACCAGACCTTTCGGGGGGGGATCAGCCCTGAAGAGCTGAAGAGCAGAAGAGAACCAAGAGGGCAGCGCCGGTCTTGGACGAATTCCCAGGAGAGCACTGATAACTCCTGAGGAGAGAAGCCAGAAAAAAGAAACAAGAGAAGAAAGAAAAGAAAAAAAAAACGGCCAGGACAGTCTGCAAAAAACAGCAGTCACTGAGAATTCCATCTCTCAGCTTCTGCCAAAGACAGTTCGTAGCAGAACAGCCCGGAAAGGAACCAGGAAAGGCGCCCCTGGATCCATCCCTCGTGACCCGCTGGACGGAGATCGAGAGCCTCCGGATTGCTCTGACGACAGATTTGGTGAGAAGGTCAAAAATAAGAACATGGGGGGCACACTCTCCCAGGAACAGCTGGGAATTTTGTCCGCCTTACAAGGTGTGGCTGCAGCATACACAGAAGGGATCCCAAAGAAAGAATTAAAACAATTATTGTTGTGGGTAAGGCTAAACTATCCACTCTCGGAAACACGCCTGCTGTTCGAAGTAGGGTTTTGGCAGGAAATCAACAGACATTTATATCTCCTAGCAACAATAAAAGATGAGACAGCATTAAAACTGCTCTCGCCGGCAAGATTGATGCTGGAAGGTATCTCGGTGCAGTTGAAAAGACTGGAGAAGCAACAAGTTGCAGGGTCCTCAGAAGGAGGGGGAAAGCAAAGCTCTGAGAAAAAATTAGCTCTGGCCTCAGGTAGCCAGGGGGAAAAGGCTCTCGAGGAAAGGGAGCAGGAAATACTATCAGATCCTCCAGTCCCAAGACCCAGAAACCCCAGGAAACTCCTAAAGCGTCCTGAAACCCCGGAAATTACAGAGGAATCAGGATCGGAATTAGGATCCGACTCGGACAGGAGATCGGAAGGGGGGGTGCAGGGGGGAGAAAAGGAATCGGGGGGGGCGCTTTCTCGTGGAGGGCACGGCGGCGGAGGCAGAGCAGGGCGGCCAGGCTGCGGCGGTGCAGGCGGGGAGCGCGGGTGAGGAGATAATGGGAGACACAGGTTCCGGTGCGGCTTTGGTCAGCGCAACGCCGGGGGCGGCGGCCGCCCCGGCCCGCAGGGTAGCGGAAACGCGCGCGGCGGGCAAAACTCGCAAAGACCCGGGGGAGGAGTCACAAACCAGGGCGGTGGCGTTAGGCATGGGTGGCAAAATGGGGGAAACTGCGCAGCCCCAAAGGGCCACCGTAATGAGATGCAGGAGGCACGTGGTTGTGACGTCAGACCCAGTGCGGAGGTCAGCTCGGATCGCGGAGCGGGCCCAGGTGCTGACGGGAGGTGGGCTGCGCACGCCGGTGGGAGGAGCCAGGGACACAGCATCAGAAGAGGAGGAGACAGAGTCAGGGACAGACCGAGGGGAGGAGACCTCGGAGGTGGAACGAGGGGGAGAGAGTGATGTCAGCTCGGGAGAGACAGGGAGCGGCTCGGAAAGCACCCGTGTGCAGAGAATAGAGCGCGGGCGGCGGCGGGCCCGATCCCCTGTGACGTCTCTGGCGAGGGGGGGCCGCGCTCGGGATTTTACGTGCCGGGGCTCCACACCTTCTCCAGACTCGGTGCCTTTGGTTGAAACCCTGGGAGTTCCAGTCCCTTCCCTTCAAGAGAGACGCTCTGGTGTTCGAGCTCCATTTTCAGCTGAATTAAAAGCCAGGCAGACTCGGTCTAAAACGAGATCACGAACACGGCAGTCGACCGGATGAGGGGCAGTCGAGTTCGCTCCGTCATCCGAACTGGGGAGCCTGGTGACAGCGCCACCTCGTGGGGAGATGACAGAAGTGCACGAGATGCCGGATCTGTTCGGTGGAGCCACAGCCCCATCTCGTGGCAAGACTGCAACAATGCAGCAATTTTTCCCAACATTATACAAAAAGAAAAGCGCTTCAAAGAAGACAGTGATAACACAGCAAAGGGATTATCTGTCGACTTCGGGATTTCGTGAAGACGATGAAAGTTCAGATGAAGCACAGCAACAAGGGGAAGATGTCATAAGGATCACAGCATCAGAAGGTGTTCCGGCATGGATGCTGTCAGCAGCAGAAGCAGCAGAAAGCTTCTTGCATTCATTTGATACAGTAAAAAAGAAATATCTACAAGATCCTCGAGTTTCCTTTTAGGATTTAGGAGCGAGGTTGAAATCCTCAAGGCAAAAAATGAGGTACGATGAATCACCAATGACATCCACAACACCATTATTCATGCAACTCCCAATGGAGTCTGAAGAAGAGGAATTTCTAGAGCCAGTGAAGACAATGGATTGGAAGCGAATCAGAAAAGCATTGGCAAAGGAAAAGCATTTATTTCCGGGGTCAGGAGATCTGACAATGCCGGTGACATATGATGCCCAGGGACAGAATCCAAGGTGGGAAAGGATGGGTCATGAGACACTCAAAGACTTAGGGAAGGCGGTTCAAACTTTTGGGCTGAATTCACAATACTTCAAACAATTATTAAGAGGGACATTAACCTCCTATGATCTCACGCCATATGATATTCGAAGTATTGTGGCAATGATTCTCACTGACACGCAAAGTCTTGTCTGGGAAAAAAGGTGGAGAAAATATCTTGCTGAATTGCGGAACAGATATCAAGGTGGGCCAAATGCGAACCTCACAGAAGGGCAGTTAGCAGGAGATCCTCCAGATGACAACCCAGGGGAACAAGAAGCGCGGCTTCCGCGAAGAGTGTTAAGTGACATCAAGGAAGCAGCGCGAATGGCAATCATGCAAATCACACCAACAGGAGCTCCAGAAGTCCCGTTCTCTTGCATCAGGCAAGGTCCTGCAGAACCATTCATGTCATTCATCGATCGACTCACGCAAGCCGTGGACCGACAAGTGACGATCGAAGAAGCAAAGAGGCCTCTCTTGGAGAGCTTGGCTTTTGGCAATGCCAACCCGGATTGTCAACGGGTCATCAGTGCCATGCCAGGACAGCCATCCTTGGCAGAGATGGTAGAGGCATGCAGCAAGGTGGGGACACCTCAGCACGTCGCATCGATCGTGAAGAGTGAATTAAGAGAGGAATGGGAAGAACAGTTAAAGGGACACTCAGAAAGGCAATCTGAGGACAAGACACTGGAAAAAATGTTGGATAAAATACTCCATCAACAGGACGAGAACATCAACAAAGTTCTCGCAACGATACAGAAAAAGAGCAATTCCCCAGGAGGACAGTGCTACAAGTGTGGGGAATTTGGACACATGAAAAGGAATTGTCCACGAGCACATACACCAACGCCAGCACAAAAAGCGGAGAGGCCAATTTGCGCGCGGTGCGGAAGAGGAAGACACTCTGTAAAGGAATGTTATTCCCAGACAGATGTGGACGGAAATCCGTTACCGCATCTGGGAAACGTGAAAAGGACCGCAGCCATAAATCGCCAGCACGCTCAGACACAAGTACTGGCGGTGGCTCAAGAGCAGACAGGGCAATCATCAGTGAGCAACAAGCAGATGCCCTCAGCAAAACCCTCAGTCAATTCCACAGTGACCCAGACCTCCTCCCACCAGGGGCACAGTGTGCATTGGCAGCTTCAAAACTAGTATGCTTTCTGGATGAGAGTCATGCGGAGATACCAACGGGTATCTGTGGGGATTCATATAAAAAACAAGATTTCTTGATAGTTGGGCAAGATAAATGCAGTATTCTTGGACTCATTGTTTAACCAACGGTTGTCTCAGCAGACAAAAATACAGAGTTGACAGTGTTGGCAAGAGCACTTTGTCCACCATTGACTGTACCAGAAAATACTGTGGTTGCGAGAGCTTTCGCATTGCCGCCACACGCGGTTGGAGAGGTCATGTCAATCTTCGATGAAGAAGGTTTCCCTATGAAGGAACATGTTGAAGTACATACAACATGGGTGAAGCACATAGGTCAAGACCGACCCACGCTCACATGCAATTGACATGTGGGGACAGAACAATAGCGATCAGAGGTATGCTCGACACATGGGCAGATGTTACGGTCATATCGTACATCTTTTGGCCATGCAGTTGGAGCTTGGTCGCGCCATTGGGTTCTCTCTCAGGCATAGGGGGAGCTTCTCTGTGTCTGCAAAGTGAGAATTCTGTCGTTGTCACGGGACCAAGAGACAAGACGGCGATCATTCATCCTTTTGTCGTCCAAAAGCCGATCACAGTCTGGGGTTGGGATCTTTAGGCACAATGGGGCGCGAAGATCGAAGTGGGTTTTTAATAGGGGTCACTGTGGCACTCGCCACATTGAAGTTGACATGGAAAACAGATGATCCAGTTTGGGTGGATCAGTGGCCCCTTGAGCGGAAAAAGTTGAGTGCTTTGAAAGACCTGGTCCAAGAACAAATGCAGAAGGGACACATCAAGCCAACAGACAGCCCTTGGAATTCTCCAGTGTTTGTCATCAAGAAAAAGCTATCGGGCAAATGGAGATTGTTACATGATCTCAGGAAGATCTACGAAGTCATAGAAGACATGGGACCGCTTCAGTTGGGACTTCCATCTGTCTCAATGATTCCCAGAGAATGGCTGCTTGTGGTCATTGACCTCAAGGATTGCTTTTTCAGCATTCCACTCCATCCAGATGATGCTCCGAGATTTGCCTTTTCAGTTCCGAGTATCAACAAAGAAACGCCTCTGCAGCGGTACCATTGGGTCGTTCTTCCACACGGTCTGAAAAATTCTCAGCCTGGGCTGGGAACACAGAGCAGAGCTCACTCAGGGCTCACTAGAGCAGAAATCTGCCCAGGTTTGAAGCAGTCATTCCCTGGCTGTGGGAAGAGAAGCTGCCGTTCCTGCAGGGATCTCCTGGAGCTGGCACATCCCACAGCTTTTAGGACCTTTCAGGAGGACTCTCAGAGCTGCTCCAGGCCAAGGCTGTGGCCCCAGGGCAGGGCTGGCTTTCCCTGCTGCCCCAGCCCAGGCACAGCCCAAGGCAGCTCCTGTTGCCAGGCTCTGCTGCAGGGCTGAGCAGCCGGGGCTGCAGCCAGGGGTGCCCAGGGCTGTCCTGCAGAGCAGGGTCCTGCAGCCCAGGGCGCTGTGCTGGGGCAGCGACTCTGCTGCCTGCCAGGGACAGCTCTCATCCAGCCTTGGCAGCAGCTCCCAGCGCTGGGGAGAAGCTGTGGGGGGAAGGAGCCACCCTGAGCAGGGCAGGGGCTGCTGGTGAGAGAGGCTGGGTGGGGCAGAGCTGCTCCCTGCTGTGCCTAGGCACAGCTCCAGAGGACACTTCCCAAAGAAGGTAAGCCTGGGATTGCTGCAATGATCAGGAGCTTTCCTGAGAGTATTTTCAATTTCCTACTTGGAGAGGATGGAAACATTGGAGTGATGACAAAAGATTTTTGTATTTTTTACATTTTATTTTTTCATAGCTCTCTAAATTACTATTATATAGTTACAATACTATAATCCTTAGTTTATTAAACTCTTGAACCTCTTAAACCACTATTATATTCTTATATAGCTTTAATCCTGAATTAAATCTAGTATGTTTTCTTACCTTTCTCTTAATAACCTGACTGTCTAAATATATTCCTAAAATGCTGTATAGTCCTATTCTTTTATATAGTTCTGAAATACTATATAGTCTTCTAGGAACTGGACATATAGGAACATTTTGGGTTTTAAGAATGAGCAGAATATGAGCAGTCATTACAAAAAGTGAAGGCAAAGAAGCCCTTGGACCTACTCCAATGGATTGAGCCAGGGGTGTGTAACTGGGGCAACTGAATCTCTTATTGAATGTTCCTGTTAAATATCCTAGTTAATCAATCTCAATAAATTGTTGAAATCAGGGCCTGGGTGTGACCCATCCCCACTGGGACACCCGGAAGCTTCCAATTAATATCTGGTTTTTACTTTACTGTTCTAACACTTGTAGCAAGGGTTTTTTTTTTTGTTTTTTTTTTTTCTCTCTGGATTATAGACAACGGGGGGATGAGAGAAGCAGAACAGGAATTGTAATCTCAGAATCACAGAACATTCTGAGTTGAAAGGGACACACAGGATCATCAAAGGAATGTTTGAACATTTACAGAGACTCCAGAATTGTAACTTTGGGTGGTCAGTCTCTCTGCTGGGAGCCTCCCAAAGGGCCCTCAGCCAGTCCTCAGCCCTGGACAGCAGCAGCATCACCTTTGCAGGGCCCATCAGGGCTCTCCTGAGCTGCCCTTGCCCAGCTGCACACAGAGCCTGCCCCAGCCAGGGCCCTGCACACAGGCAGGTTTCTGTAGGGCTACGACCAGGGCACACGGGCTGGGATGGGCTCTGTGAGCACTGGCAGGGACAAGGCTCCTCTCAGGGGGTAATGTGCAGGCCCAGGGAGATGCTCAGGGAAGGAGAGGGGGCTGAAGAGAGCAGTGCTGGGGGCAGGAGGGCACTGTTGGTGTGTGGGAGGTGCCAGGCACAGCTGGACACGGGAACACTGTCCTGAGTGCCTGGCTGTCTCTGCCCTGCCCTCTCAGGCACAGCACCACAACATCTTCTCTTGGTTCTGCACTGCCCTGATATTGTCCCTGTTATCTGCTGCTCTCAGGGAGGCTCTGGCATTTGCAGCAGCTGAGTCAGGCACTGCCCTTGGCATTTCTGCCAGGCAGGGGTGTGTCCATGGGAATGGGGTGTCCAAGCTTCCCTGGCACCTGTGGGGCTGTGGGCAAAGCAGTCCATGGGAAAGGGGAATGAGCTGAGCCCCCTCCCTGAGATCCCATCATGGGCACAGCCAGGGATCTCTTTGCTGTGCCCTTCCAAGCTCTGAGCTGCCCTCCTGGGTGCAAATCTGTGCCAGAGCCTCTGGGAGTTCCCTGAACGTCTGACGGGGAAGTGCAGAGCTGCCACAGCTGAGGAAATGCTGTTGGGTTTGCCAAGGAAGCTGTGAGTGTCCTTGGCACAAGGGGGTGTTGAGACCTTGCCCAGAGATCTTTAGAGAGGGTGAGACATTCAGGGATCCCTCTGCTCTGGGCAGGGTCTGGTTTATCCCAGGCTGACCCAGGAGTGTGATTGTGCTCTGATTGCAGCAAAAGGTGCAAAGCCAGGGAAGTTGGGAACAAGCCCATCCAGCCCCTCACCTTCCCTCAGCCACAGGGAATCCTTTGCCTCTCCCATCTCTCAGTGGCAAACTCTGAGTGCAGCAGAAATGTTGGGGATTTCTGACCTCAGAGAACCAGGAATGATGTGTGGCTAGGAAAACAATTCCGAAAACCAACTCCTGCCATCCACGTCCTATAGAAATGGGAGTGCAGATGCTACCAAGCCTTTCTGCATTCAGAGTGATTCCCCTGACAAATCCTGAATATCCATCCTTGTCCCTCCCCACAAACCCAGGGCAGAGGGCATTGCTCCAAGAGAGCCCTCACGCACAGGCCTGGCTGCTCCTGGCACACTCAGCCAGAACAAATGGAGCTCAGGCAAGGACCTGGGTGAAGGATTTCCCACAGCAGGAACAAGGGTGGGTGAGTCCGAGTGGGACAGTCTGCAGGGAATGGCCCAGGTTTGGGTCAAAGCAACCTCTCCTGACTTGTCACTGTCCTTTCTCCATGAACAGGTCCCCATGCCCAGCCCCAGCAAATGTCCAACAGCAGCTCCATCAGCACTTCCTCCTGCTGGCATTGGCAGACACGCGGCAGCTGCAGCTCCTGCACTTCTGCCTCTTGCTGGGCATCTCCCTGGCTGCCCTCCTGGGCAACGGCCTCATCATCAGCGCCGTAGCCTGGAGCCACCACCTGCACATGCCCATGTTCTTCTTCCTGCTCAACCTGGCCCTCAGCGACTTGGGCTCCATCTGCACCACTGTCCCCAAAGCCATGCACAATTCCCTCTGGGACAACAGGGACATCTCCTACACAGGATGTTCTGCTCAGCTATTTTTCTTTATGTTCTTCATCTCAGCAGAGTATTTCCTCCTGACCGTCCTGAGCTACGACCGCTACGTGTCCATCTGCAAACCCCTGCACTATGGGACCCTCCTGGGCAGCAGAGCTTGTACCCACATGGCAGCAGCTGCCTGGGCCAGTGCCTTCCTCTATTCACTGCTGCACACAGCCAATACATTTTCACTGCCCCTGTGCAATGGTAATGCCCTGGATCAGTTCTTCTGTGAAATCCCACAGATCCTCAAGCTCTCCTGCTCTAAATCCTATCTCAGGGAACTTGGGCTTCTTACACTTAGTGTCTGTTTGGTAGTTGGCTGTTTTGTGTTCATTGTTTTCTCCTATGTGCAGATCTTCAGGGTCGTGCTGAGAATCCCCTCTGAGCAGGGACGGCACAAAGCCTTTACCACCTGCCTCCCTCACCTGGCTGTTGTTTCCCTGTTGGTAAGCACTGTAGCAGTTGCCTACCAGAAGCCTCCCTCCATGTCCTCCCCATCCCTGGATCTGGCCCTGTCAGTTCTGTACTCGGTGGTGCCTCCAGCCCTAAACCCCCTCATCTACAGCCTGAGGAACCAGGAGCTCAAGGCTGCAGTGAGGAGACTGATGACTGGATGCTTTCAGGAACATTAAACTGCTGGTCAATTCCTGCAAATCACTTTTAATAAAAATCATCTTTGATACTTCTTGTTGGTTTCATTTTGGAGGTTGCTTTTCTTTGTTTTGCTTTTTAAATAATATCTACAAATAAATGCCATTGTTTGTGCCATTTCTCATATTTTTTTCTCTCCACCTTCCCTGTGGCTACAGACTGTTTCAAAGAGGGGCTGTACTCTCGGTGGCTTTAAAGGAACTAAAGGATTTTCCAGCAAAGTTTTCTGCAGAGATGCCCTTTTGTTGCCTTCTCTGGATCTGCAGCAGCAATGTCTGCGTGAAGAGCTGGGGGCAGATCAGTGCTGGCACAGCAGCTCTGCTCCTGCTGGCCACACCATTCCTGATCCAGGCCAGGAGCCATTGGCCTTCTTGGCCACCTGGGCACACTGCTGGCTCATGTCCAGCGTGCTGTCCACCAGTCGTTGCAGGTCCCTTTCTGCCTGGCTGCTCTCCAGCCACTCTGTCCCCAGCCTGTAGCACTGGGGCCAAATTTCAGGGCCTGGCACTTGGATTTGTTAAACCTCACCTTGTTGGATTCATCCTCTGGATCCAGCCTATCAAGGTCCCTGTGCAGACAGCTCCTATGTTCCCTCAGATCAAAACTCACATCCAGCTTGGTGACATCTGCAAAGATATCATTGGTTCCAAGGGTGCCCTCAGTGTCACAGTGGCCCTTTGGTTACACTGGGCCCTGCACTGTCCCACTGGTCTCCTTGGTTCCATGGGCCCCAAAATGTGACAATGGACTCCTTGGTTCCATGTGGCTTCACAGTGTCACAATGTTATCACTGGTGCTGCAGTTTCACAGAGGCCCCTTGGTTCCATGGGTCCCAGAGTGTCCCAATATTCCCTTGCTTCCAGGAGGCTTGGGGTTTTGGAGAACAAACTCCAGGTGTGAGTTCACCTGGTGTAGACAATTTATCATCTGGCAACACAAGGTCATAGAGTGGGCTATGACATCACAGAGTGGGGTATGTAAGGTCATGGAGAAGCTATGACACCATAGGCCACATATTTGACATCACAGGGCAGAGGTCTAACATCATAAAACAGACTATGACCTCACAGAGCAGGCTGTGACATCACAGAGGGGCTGTGTGACATCCCAACAGGGCTGTGTCAGGTCACTGTGTTGGTCACTCTGCCCCAGCTCCCCCTCACAGTTTCTCCCAACAAGTTCAATGCTGTTCATGCTCAGTGGGGTCCCTGTCCCCCGGGATCCCCCCCACCCACCTGGAGCTACAGCCTCCACCAAAGGATGTTCCACAGGATCCACCCCAGAGCCTGACATGGGGACAAGGGACTGGGCTGTGTGACCACAACAGCAGGGACATGAATTATCCAGGTCACTGTGGCCTGGGTTGGGTTCCCCAGGGTAGGAAAGATGTCTGGCAGCTGGAGCAGGGTCTGGGAAGGGCCTCCAAGGTGGGGCTGGAGCCCCTGGGGCTGTGAGCAGAGGCTGAGGGAGCTGGGCTTGTCCAGCCTGGAGCAGGGAAGGCTGAGGGGCTCCTCATGCCAGCCTGGCAGTGCCAGCAAGGAGCTGATGGAAAACACAGAGCCAGGCTCTTCACAGAGGGGCCTGGTGGGAGACAAAAGCCAATGGGCGGAAGGGGAAAAGGAGAGATCAGCCAGGACAGGAGGACAGGAGGACAGGAGGAAATGAAATGAGGCTGATTTCAGCATTTCCTTCCCACCAAAAGCAGCCTGACCTCCCTTCACCATCCACCACTGACAGCTTTGCAAATCAGGAATTGTTGGAACTGTTTTGCCCCCACTCCAGGATGACCATCCTGACACAAGAACTTAATTGTGTTTATATCAATCACAGAACCACAATTGTGTGAAATTAATTTTAGTATGGAAATCACCTGTGGATGGTGGCCTCATCAGACACTGCTGGGATGTTGTACATGGCTCAGGGAAGAGCTTGATTGTTATTAAATTGTCCTGTTCAACTGTGGTCTGTTGGCCATGAAGGGAAACTTCCTGTGCCTCTGAGCCTCACCAGTTCCTGACCTCCAAAGGACACAAACCTGATAAGTTGTGGTTCCCATTCCAGTGGTGGCACCTGCACCTCCCTCCATCCCCAGAGCAGAGCTCCCTTGTCCCAAAAACTCCCTGGCAATGGAGAGATGAAGGAAACAGGACAGGCTGTGGGGATCAGGGGCAGGGCAGGGCCAGGGATTTGGGGGTGGTTGTGAGCACAGGGCAGGACCCGGCCCTTGGCCTTGGTGAACCTCATCCAATTGTCCTGGGCCCATGGCTCCAGCCTGTCCAGATCCCTTTACAGAGCTTCCTGCCCTCCAGCATAGCCATACTCCCACCCAGCTTGGGCTCACCTGAGAACTGACTGAGGGTGCTCTTAATGGCCTCGTCAGATCAGCAATAAAGAGATTTCACTGACCTGGCCCCAATCCTGAGCCCTGGGGACACCCCTGGATATGACTCCATTCCTCAGCTGCTCTGAGTGCCAGGGGTTTGATGAGAAAAATGGTGGGGTGGGGGTGGGGACAAAGTGTGATTGATTGTCAGAGATGAAGGGTCTTGAGTTCATATCTATTCAAATTGCATTAGGAGGTGCTGGGGGTAAATATCAACTGGGGATTGCTGATACCAACATATAAACAGGTGTCCTGGTTTAGGGCAAATTTGTTAAAGAATCTGCAAAGGGAGGCCCCTCCAGAAAGCAAAACCCACACAACCTCTCCCCCCCAACCGGTTCGGGAAAAAATTCCTTGGAGAGAGGTGGAAAGAACCTGTTTATTTGACTGGCCCAGCACCCCCCAACACACAAAATGAACAATACCAGCTGACACCGCTCTGAGAAAGATGACAAAATCAGAAAGTCTCTTTCGGGGGTGGTTGCTCTGTTCTCAGTCCCTCCGGCGCTGGGCCAGCTGCTGCAGCCGAACGGTGCAAACCCTTGGTGTTTCCCGGGTCCCAGTCTAGAGCAGGTTCGAGATGGTCACAGGAACAGGAGAGGAGAAACAGTCAGGGAAGAAATTTGGACTGGTTACCTAAACTAGCTAATAACTGCTTATTATAAGCAAAAGCAAGAGCAGAAGCAAGAGCAGAAGAGCAAGCAAGCAAAGCAGCAAGCTTAAAGCAAGAAGTGAAAAACCGCCCTATGTACTGCTGTCTCTGTGTCCCTGATAAGGGAAACCCAAACAAAACTTCCACTCTTCAGAGCCGGTCTTAAAGGCACAGAACAGATGATTGGGGATACAAGCATCCTCACGTCACCCCAGGACAACAGGAAAAGAACACAGGACAAAACAGTTCCCTCTGCATTGTTTTAAATACAGTATATTCACTTCTAATACATTTCTGAAATCTGACTAATTAACCACAGAAGAATTGAAAATTTGAATTATACATAGGGGTTTTTCTTGTTTGGATGTTTTGAACAAATGATTATGAGACTTTTCAACTGAATTCATGAATTGAAGAGATCAAGAAAAAAGAGGCCTCTGGAGGAGGAAATTCCATCAGCAATCTCCAAGTGGCTGAGGATCCATCCCCATCTGAGCAGCAATGGACAGAAATGGGCACAGCTTTGTGGCTGCCCCAGCTTTGGGATGGGCCCTGGGCCTGGAGCAGGAGCAGCTCTTGAGGGCCCCAAGGCCGGGGCTCTTGTGCTGCCCTGAGCAGATGGGATGGCAGCAGGGGCTGCAGAGATCTCAGCACCTCAGCCCGAGGGGAGCAGGGCAGTCAGGAAGCCTCCTTTGGTCTTGGTCAAGCCCCTTCCCCCATGGCTGGGGCTGAGTCCTGTGGCAGCTGCAGCTGCTGCTGTGCCCTTGCCAGGGGCTGAGGCTGTAGGCCAGTGGCCAGAGCAGCCTGGCCTGAGCTAAGCTGTGGGGCCAGAGCCGTCTGGGCTGGGCTGGGGAGAGACCCTTGGTGCTGCCCAGAGCTCAGGGCAGCTGGCAGAGCTTGCGGGGAGCTGGGCTGGGCTCAGAGAGCCTGGCCCAGAAACCATCAGTGTCCATCTCGGCCTGGCTGAGCGTGCAGGGGAAGCACTCAGGCCAGGCCTTGTGGGGCAGGGCCAGTGCCTGTGCAAGGCATTGCAAACAGGCTAGTGGCCCAGAGAGGAGGCTGCTCGGTGCCCTTGGTGGCACAGACAGAGCCGGGAGGGGGCCCAGGACATTTGACAGAGCCAGCTTCTGTCTCCAGCCCTTGGCAGCCCTGGCTGCTGAGCCCAGCTTTGGCCTGGGCTGACTTTGGTATTGCCCAGCTCCATCCTCCTGAGGGGCTCAGGGCCTGTTCCCAGCCATGGCTGTTATGCACAAAAATTCTGCTAATTTTTTTGTGAGAAAATGTTACAAAAATCAGACAGATTACTGTTGCTGCCGAAGTTCTGCTTGTTTTGTTATTGTAATCTTGGGTCGTTGAGGCTAATTGCTCCTTTTGTGTTAACAGAGCCTTGCCCGAGGCTAAGTTGGACTTTTCCCCAGAATGGTGAAGAGACGTGGGGGGGCTATGCAAAGTGACTCTAAGACCAGCATGCTGTGAGGGACTACTGCTCCAAACGGACTGAGAAAACCCCAAAAACAATGAGACACCTAAGAGTTGAGAGATTGGAGTGATGTCTGGACATGAGGAGAGGAGTGCTGAGCCTGCAGAGATGCAGAACACCTTTGGAGTCCCTCTCACCCTGAACACGGGAGTCGTCCCGATGCCAGGAGTGGACGGGAAAGAACGGGGAAAAGTAACATCGGAAGGGGTCACCATGCCTTAAAGGCTCCCACAAGGACCAGGCCCCCAGCTCTGCCCCTGGTGGACAAAGCTGCACATATCCTCCTCATCCTCGTTGCCCTAGGAGACACAACGGGAGACCTGTCTGAGCTGCCAAATCCTGAGCTGATCACTTTTAATAAAAGCATTAAAAGTAGAGAAAGTCTCCTGCCCTGTTTATTTCAGCTGGGGTGTTCGTCCGGGATAGCCACGCTTGAAGAGCACACCAGGACTGGCCATCTTGGACCTCCAGGACAGCTGGCCACCAGGACCAGAGGGATCAGCTCAAGAGCAAGCAACGCAGAGGAGCACCGGAGCACTGGACTGGTGAGAAATCCGGTGGCGGGAGTGGGAGACGTGCGCATGTGTGTGTGAGTGAGATGAGGGCCGGCAGCCGGACCTTCGAAGTGAGAGCGGTCCCCTCAGTACTGCGTTTTCGGACTTTCACGAGAAAGCAGGCCAGGAACAGGGGGAAGTGCATGGAATTAGTGTGCATCAGTCGTCTCCTAAGGGGGATAGAAGGGCCCCTTCCCTACGGGCGTGCGGAGGGAATAGTTGTATGAGTGGCACGCACCCAAAGTAATTCCTGACAGAGGGAAGTCAGGCAGATTGTAAGTCCCGAGAAGGATTCGGGTAGATTGTAAGTCCCGAGAAGGATTCGGGTAAGATTTTTAAGTCCCAAGAACGATTCCGGTAGATTGTAAGTCCTGAGAAGGATTTGGGTAAGCTCAAGCCCTGCAGGCAAAGTAAGTCCTGACAAAGGAGTCAGGCACAAAGCCCAGCAAAGGAGGCTGCGGTTTGCTTCTAAGTCCTGATACGGTGAAGCCTAAAAATTGGCAGGTTAGGCAAACTAAAAATCGGGCAGTTGTTTTTCCTGACTGAGGAAGTCAGGCACGACCTGGATTCTTAGGCCGAGGTTTCGTATGTTCAAGTCCCGATAGATGTAAGACCTGACGTTGGGAATGTTGGGCAATCAAGAGATGGGGTAGTTGTTTCAGTATAAAGTCCTGAGCATCAGGCAGAAATTTGAAGTTCAGTGGAGGAGGCTGAAGCTCCTCAAAACAAGGGTTTTTTGAAATTACCAATCAGTAAAGGCACCTTTGGGACTTTTTACTATTGAGACCTGTAAAATGGGAGGGTGTAACAGTAAAAAGACTGGCAAGAGACTGAGGAATATACCTCCCAATAGTCCCTTAGGAGAACTGTTAGAGAAATGGGATTCTATAGAGGCCATGGAGGGATTAGATAAAGTGAAAATGATCCACTACGGTGTAGAAGTCTGGCCAGAATTAGAGGTGCAAGGAGGATGGCTATGGTGTGGGACAAAGGATAAGTGGATGTGCCAACAACTGAATCATTATCTGACAGCTTGAGGAGATACCGATCCTGAGCAATTATTCCTCTTGCTGGTTAAAGAGCGCTGTTGGGGATGAAGGGGTGCGAATTTGTAAGGTACAGAAGAAGGAGGGAAATGAAGGAGGGGATGATAGGACTAGTAAAAGATAGGACCCCCTGGATTATTTGCCTCCTTCTGCCCCTCTACCTTACAATCCTCTTCTTCAAGCACCTCAAATGGCAGGTCCGGTTCTTCCCCCAGCTGCCATCTCATTACCACCTGCTAAAATTCCTCCTTCTACCTCTTCAGCTTCCCCTGTGATAAACCCAGTATCTCCTCCAGTAACCACTCCTTCACCACCTTCAGCTCCTCCAGTTCCTTCTCCATCACCACAAGTGCCTACTTCACCTGCTGCATTCTCCACCCCTTCTCCAGCTCCACTTAATATCCACTCAGGCTCTTCTCCCCCTCCTATTGCTGTTCCTTTACCTCCTCCTAGTTGGGACACAAATATCTCCTTGCCCACTAAACAGCTATCAGCAGATACACCTGCTGATGAGCAGGAAGTTCAGGGTAACCCAGATACCCCTCAAAGTAGTTTGGCATCTGAAGATGGGCTGTACTGTAGCACCAGATCCAAGATCTCCAGGGCAGAGAAACTCTTTCCTCTCAGAGAAGTTCCTATGGGAGGAGTAGCGGGAGGTGCTGGCTTTGTGAATGCTCCCCTAACTGCTTCTGAGGTGAGAGGATTCAAGAAAGAGTTGGGGCATTTAGTTGAGGACCCAGTGGGCATAGCCAACCAAGTCAATCAATTTTTATGTCCAAATATCCACACTTGGGGAGAGATTAATTCCATCTTGAGTATATATATTTTCCCCAGAAGAGGTCCAGATGATCAGGGCAGCTGACATAAGAATATGGGAGATAGATAACCATCCAGGACCCCAGGTGCCAACAGGTGAACAGAAATTGCCACTAACAGATCCCAGCTGGAACCCTAACCAGGAGGAGGGGAGGAAGGCCATGATGGAATATAGATCTTTGATCATACGGGGATTAAAGAGTCAGTTCACAAAGGACACCCAATTGGCATTTGAGGGTGCACAAGAGAAAGATGAAGCTCCTGCTGCCTGGCTTAATCGCCTAAAGCGGAACTTCCAGTTGTACTCTAGAATAGACCCAGACACCCTAGAAGGTCAAATGCTACTAAAAGTCCAATTTGTTACCAAATCTTGGCCTTATATATGGAGAAAATTGGAAAAGATGAAAGATTGGCAAGAGAAGGATGTCCATGAGTTATTAAGAGAGGCCCTGAAGGTGTATGTAAGGAGGGAGGAAGAAAAATCAAAGGCCAAGGCTAAGATCATGGTTGCTGTAGCTAGAGAAAGTGCAGGGTTGGCGGGTCCACCACCAGGAGGAGGCAAGGATAGGCCTCTTGTACTGTCAGGAGAGACCTTAAGTCCCTTTGAGAGAACGACATTGCTATTACTGTGGAGAAGCAGGACACGTCAGGATGTTTTGTAGAAAGCTCAGTTTCGATGCAGCAATATCCAGGGAATAGATAATTTAGGGAAGATCCTTAGAGGTGACGATTAGAGGGTCAGGGGCTTTACACTATAGGGGACCCGATGCAACATCTAGAAGAGCCCTTGGTAAACTTTGAGGTGGGACCTTTAAATGAAGAATTAGAATTTTTGAGTAGATACAGGAGCAGATAAGTCCTGTCTCAACAAAGTAACATTTGAAGTTAGAAAAAACCAGCCAGGTAGAAAGGATATCCAATAGCACCAAAACCAGCCAGTAATACTAAACTTGTAATAAGTGATGTGAAAGTAAAAGGTACCTTATGGTTGTCTTGTTGTGTGTGTGAGAGTGAGTCACAAGCAAAGTCAGCCTCAACTTCCCGGGCAGGTGGGAAGGGGGCAGTGGAGGGAGTGTGTGTGACCTGCAAAATCAGGATACTGTTCCCTGGGCAGGTAGGGGCTGTGGCCAAAGAGTGTGTGTGTGTGACCTGCAAACCAGACTAGTGCTCCCCAGATGTGTGAGGGAGCCATAGCTGTAAGAGCTGTAAGAGCGTGAGTGACACGCAGACAGCCTCACAGGTGAATGTGCACCAGAGGCAACCAGAGTCAGGGTCCTTCCAAGAGGCCCAGAGATACTGAGACCTGTGGGCCAACCCCAAGGTGAGGGGAGCCACAGGGACCCGTGATTTTCTAGGAATAATGATCCAGTTTGTGTCTTGAGGGTGTGAAGGAATGGGTGATAGTGAATGAGAAATAAAAGACAGTGAATATAGATGAATTAGAATAGAGGTAATGTAGATTGTGCATTACAAGTTTTACCACATCTCCTTAGAGGGAAGTGTATTGTGTAGAAAAATAGTGTGAGAAAAAAAAAATTAAGTGTAAGAGGTTGAAAGAAAAGTAGTATTTAAGCTGTAAGTGAAAGTAAGAAACAGAAGCAAGAGATAAATAGATAAGATCTTGAAAAATAGAACAGAAAACCAGTGAATTAAATACACAGAAAAATAGGAGAATAAAAGCACTCTGGGAGATTAGTTAGCTAACAGAATACAATGCCTTGCAAAATACAGAGTATGCAGAAGTTGATGAGAGAAACATGCAAGCTATGGAAAAAGAGAAATTAACCAATAATATTAAACAGAGAAACTGAGTTTTGATAGAATCATAAAATAGCAGACCATTATTACCTGTGTTTGAAAGCCCGTTTCAGGTATCTACATTACTAATTTGACTGTGCAGACCAAAGGAAAAAGGTTGGACCCACATCAGTCTCACCCCCTGGCATTGGACCAGGATTCAACATCAGTTTTTTCCCTCTGGCATTCTGGCATTGGACCGGACTGCACCCCATTTTCCCTCTGGCATTGGGCCAGAGTCCCAGTTTTTCCCTCTGGCATTGGGCCAGAGTCCACACCACTCTCATCTCCGGGCACTGGACAAGATTCATCTGCTTCACAAGTTAATTCACCTGAGTATACTGTGATAAAAGGACCAAAAGATTTAAAGTTGACTCTCAGAAGGAAGAGTCAAAAAGACTGAACTGTATGGGAAAACTGGTATCAGAGCTCTAACATTGCTTAAAATGTTTCAAGACGGTTCTGTGTAAACTATGTTGGTAAAAAGTTTAAGACCGTAAATAAGTAATTCTGGTTAAGTTCCCCAATTTAGTTCTAAAGACTCCAGGTTAATCCTCTACAGAGCACTTCCCTAGGAGAAACCAAAATTGGTAGGGAACAGACCAAGAGAGGTTTAACCAGAGAAGTGGGTAGAAGGGACTCTAAAGAGCTTGGGAGCTTCTTCTCAGTAAAATTCCCCAAGAGACAAGGCCGGGTGGGCAGGCTGTGCAAGATGACCCATACTAGACTCTTGGGAAGGGTGGTAATGATGGCTCTAATTGCTGGTGGTGCTCTGGGGAGCCCAGGAGAGCCATGCAGTGAATGCAACCAACCCCTCTATGAGGAGCAAGTGAGCTCCTTGTCTAGAGTCTACATCAATTCTAACCCAAATTGTGTTAACCTCTCCCAATTGGTCCTTTATCAGAAAAATAAGAGAATATATTGGATATCACACAATACTGCCACTTTTAGGCAGCAACTCCTGGGAGAGTGCCCTGTAGGAGAAGCCTGGTTGTGCTTTGAATGTGATGCTGCTGAAGCAAGCTTAGTAGATCTAGTCAAAAGAAAAGAATGGTAAAAGCAGTAGGAAAGATGGCTTGTAAAAGGTATTTAGCAGTAAAGAATTCAGCTACCCGGTGGATTCCAAGAGATCCAAATAAATTAGAGTCTGTTGAGAGAAAAGAAAGAGACAAGTGTATCTACTATGAAGTATATGAATTTTATGAGTGTACCGAAAAAGGGATAAACCCGTTTTGGAAAATGAAAACACTGTGTAAATATTAGGAATGCCCAACAGAAACTGATAACACATTTTGGGAGAGCCCTAAACACCTGGTTTTTATCTGTAGTACTGCAGCATACACTAAATTGCAAGGAGACTGGTCTGGCAGTTATACCATTAGAATGATAAACCCAGCTTTCTTTTTATTACCCAAAGAATCTGGAACAAGTTTAGGAGTTCCTATATATGATGATTTAAGAAAAACCAATGGAGGAGGCGAAGTGCAATAAAAATTGCAAGAATCCAAAATTGTAAGAGCCAGGTTTATACCCCAAGTAAAATTATCAAGACTTATGGCCCAGCCACCTGGGCTCAAGATAGGCCCTGGGGTTATCGGACCCCGATATCTATGTTAAACAGAATCATCAGGCTTCAGGCAGTATTAGAGATGAAGACAGCAATCATTAGAAACATCTCAAATGAAATAAAAAAAACAGCATATGTAAGTGACCAAGAACAGACTCCTGCACATGATTCCAGTTGTGGGGGATAAACTATGGACTTTCAAAGGAAATTGGTGGGGAAAAGTAGCTTTCTTCACTGTGTGTACACTTGCTGGTTTGCTCTTTTTACAATGCTTACTTCCCTGCTTAATTAAATTGGTAACATCTGCCATGCAGGCCAACCTAGAGATCTCTGAAGAAATTAACCTGAAGAAACCAGAAAAAGTAATAAAGTTAAGTAACCATGATTACCAGAGTGCTCAAGACATTTATAATCAATACAAAAAATTAAAGAAATTAATGAGTCAGAAATCGCAAGTTGATAAGAGCTTAAGTTTAGGCCTGATCATAGAAAAAGAGGGCGGACTGTTATGAGTAGAAAAGTTGCCCATTTTTTTAAAAGGTTGCAGAGTTCACAGTTTGGGCCAGTTGCTGCAAAGGTGGAGTTCTAACTGTTTGTTGTTGTTAATAGTTACCCTGTTGTTATTAGGTTTTCATTAACTACCTGTTGTTGATGGCTGAGAATTCCCCTTTTTGTCGAGTAACACCCTGCTGCTTCCTGGAGGATGGCACCCGAGACGGTGAAGAGGAGAGGACATCAGGGTTGGCATGCAAATGAAGAAATGCCTCACCAAACCTAGCAAAAACCCCTAAAAACAACGAGCCAACACGGAATTAAGGGATCAAAGTGATGTCAAAATGTGAGGAACAGAATCCAGTGTCCACTAAGACCCTTTTTACCCTTCACTCTAACCTAAAAAGACATCGGCTAGAAAGAGGACCCCAAATGTCAAACCAAAAAAGCAGGAATCTCTCGATGAGGACAGAAGCCCCAGCTCTGCCTGCAGACCAGAGGACAAAGCTGCACTTTTTCCTCCTCCTCTGTGCCACTCCTGGAACCAGCAGCGGTGTGAGCATGACACACCGTGGTTTTTCCCACCTGAGCTGATTTTTGATAAAGGCATTAAAAGGAGAAAGATCTCCTTCCTTATTTATTTCAGGTGATGCTCGTGGGGCAGGGGGTGCTGCAGAATCACCGTGCAAGCGGTGTGAGCGGTGGGATTCTGCCGCTCCTGCTCCTCTTCCTCTTCCTTGTCCTTCTCCTCTTTGTCGTCCTCCTCCTCCTTGTCCTTCTACACCTTGTCCTCCTCCTCCTCCTCCTCGTACTCCTCCTTGTCTTCCTCCTTGTCTGGGGCCTCCTCCAACTCCACGTCCTCCACGTCCTCGTTCTTGTCCTAGTCCTCCTCCTCATCCTATTCCTCCCCCTTGGCCTCTTTCTCATCCTCCTCCTCTTTGTCATCATCCTCCTCCTCCTCACCCTTCTACACCCCGTCCTCCTCCTCTTCCTCATACTCCTCCTCATGATCCTCTTCATCCAGGGCCTTCTCCTACTCCACCTCCTCCACATCCTTGTTCTTGTCCTCATCCACCTCCTGGTCCTCCTCCTCGTTCTTGTTCTATTCCTCCCCCTTGGCCTCCTCCTCCTCCTCCTCTACATCTGTCCTCACCCTCCTCCTCCTCCAAATCCTTGCCCTCATCCTCCTCCACATTCGCGTCCTCATCCTCCTCCTCTTCGTCCTCCTCCTCCACCTCCTCATCTACCTCCATGTCCTCCTCATCCTCCTCCTCCTCATCTTCCTCCTCCTCGTCCTCGTCCTCCACCCCCATGTCCTGGTCCTCCTCATCCTCCTTGTCCTCTCCCTCATTGTCCTCCTCCTCTGCATCCTCCTCTTCCTCATCCTTTTCCTCATCCTCCTCCTCTTCCTCCTCCTTGTCCTTGTCCTTCTTGTCCTCACCCTCCTCCTCCTCGACCTTGTCCTCCACCTCCATGTCCTCATCCTCCTCCTCTTCCTCTTCCTCCTCATCCTCATCGTCCTCCTCCTCGTCCTTGTCCTCCTCCTCCTTCTCGTCCTCGTCTTCCTCCTCCTCCTTTGTGTCCTCATCCTCTCCCTCCTCCTCCTTCTCGTCCTCGTCTTCCTCCTCCTCCTCTGTGTCCTCATCCTCTCCCTCCTCCTCCTTATCCTCCCACTCACCATCATCCTCATCCTCCTCCTTATTTTCATGCTCTTCCTCCTTGTCCTCCTCCTCCTCGTCATCCTTGCCCTCCTTGTCCTCCTCCTCCTTCTCATCCTCATCTCACTCATCCTCCTCCACCTTGTCCTCCTTCTCCTCGTCCTCTTCTTCATCCTCTGCCTCCTCGTCCTCCTCCTCCTTGTTCTCCTCCTCGTCCCCTCCTCCTGTCCTGCATCCTCATCCTCTCCCTCATCCTCCTTCTCCTCTCACTCAGTGTCATCCTCATCCTCCTCCTTATTTTCATCCTCTCCCTCCTTGTCTCCTCCTCATCCTCTCCCTCATCCTCCTTCTCCTCTCACTCAGTGTCATCCTCATCCTCCTCATTTTCATCCTCTCCATCCTTGTCTCCTCCTCTTCCTCATCCTTGTCCTCCTCCTCCTCCTCATCCTCCTTGTCCTCCTTCTCCTGTCCTCCTCCTTTTCCTCGTCCTCCACATCCTTGTCCTCTCCCTCCTCCTCCTTGTCCTCCCATTCAGCATCATCCTCATCCTCTTCTTTGTTTTCATCTTCTTCCTCCTTGTCCTCCTCCTTGTCCTCCTCCTTGTCCTCCTCCTTGTCCTCCTTGTCTCCGCCTCCTCCTCCTCCTCCTCCTCCTCCTCCTCCTCCGCCTCATCCAGGTCCTTGTCCTAATCCTTCTCCTTATTCTCCTCATTCTCCTCCTCCTCTTCCTTTTCCTTTTCCTCATCCTCATCCTCATCCTTGTCCTTCTCGTCCTCGCCCTTCTTGTCCTTTTCTTCCTCCTCCTTCTCCACATCCTCCTCCTCCTCCTCCTCCTTCTCCCTTATCCACATCTTCATCCTCCTCCTCCACTTCCTTGTTCTCCTCAACCTCCTCATCCTCCTTGTCCTCGTTCTCATCCTCATCCTTACTTCCT
Source organism: Melospiza melodia melodia (assembly GCF_035770615.1). NCBI lineage: Eukaryota > Metazoa > Chordata > Aves > Passeriformes > Passerellidae > Melospiza > Melospiza melodia. Next base: position 9,295,243 of record NC_086200.1, read on the forward strand.
CCTCCCTCTCCACCTCCTCTACTTCCTCCTTCTCCTCTTCATCCCCTTCCTCCCCCTCCTCCTCTTCCTCGTCCTCTTCATCTTCCTCCTCCTCCTCAGCCATGGCTTCCTCTTCCTACTCCACCTCATCCTCCTCTTCCTCCTCCTCATCCTCCTTGCTCATCCTCCTTGTGCTCCTCGTGCTCATCCTCCTAGTTGACAGGATGGGAGATTTTCCCCTCCCTGTTTTCCGTGGGACGATGAAGCCCAGCTGCCCTTTTCTTCTGGTGCCTCCTCTCCTCAGCTGATAATGTCAAACTCCCCAGGAGCAGGAAAATCCCCATTCCCTGTTTCCTTTTGGCTGCAAGCTGGAACATCAAGAACTTTCTGACAGCCCTGCTGAATGACCCTGGGAGCAGGTTTGTGAGAAAGGGCAGAAAATGTGTTGTGATAGGAAATCAAGTTACAAAATTATTTCTTTCTGTTTAATTCATTTTCAGCCAGTTCTAGTTCTGTTTTCTGGAGTGCCACCTTCTCAGCTGATTGTGTTTGTGTCCTCCCTTCTCTCCTGCCTCTCTTTCCCTGCTCTGTTTCTCTCTCAGGGTCTCTCTTGGCCCAGGGCAGCTCCCACCAAAGACCCTGCCCTGATTTAATTCCCAATCCACGAGCTACAACAACCAAGGGTGAAGTTATGAAGGCTGGCTTTGAAATGTCACTCTAAGAGTTTGTTCCACTTGGCTTTTGGCTCCTTCTTAAAAGTTTTGCTTTCCAGGGCAGGTGCATCTTTTTCTGACTGAGAACTGGAATTTCAGCCCCTGGGAGTGTGTGCCATGGATGCCAGGGGGGCATTCCTGAGGCCTCCAGGGTGCTGCTCCTGCCATGCCTCCCAAGGAACTGTGCAGGGCCAGGGGACAAGGTCCAGCAGCTCTGTTGGTTCTGCAGTACCACAACACCCCCTGGTGTTTCCCTGGGTTTCCATGAGTTTCCCTACTGCCAACAGCGGTTCCTTGGTTCCCATGAGGCCCTGCTGTGTCACAGTGGATATTTGGTGTCATGAAGTTCTTCAGTGTCACAATGGCCTCCCTCACTCCATGAGCTTCCGCAGTGTCACAATGGACTCCTTAGATGGGCAGTGCCACCATGGAACATTGGCTCATGCAGCCCCGCTGGGTCACCATGGACTCCTTGGTTCTATGAGGTTCTGGAGGTGTCTCCATGGTCTCCTTGGATCCACAGTGTCAAAATGGACCACTGGGCCCTGCTGTGTCACCATGGCCCCTTGGTTCCATGGGACCCCAGGGTCAAAATTGACTCCTTGCTTCCACGTCACCCCAAAATGGTCCCTTCATTCCATGAAAAATACAAAAGTTTTGTAGAAACATTGAGCAAATTCTGCTTAACACACCTGGGAACATCTGTTTGCATTCAAGAGAGGTTAAAGGTGAGGATGGCACCAGCAGCTTCCATCTGCAACAGAGATCCAGGTTAAGGACAGGGACAGAGAATTCAGCTGGGAGACTCAGAGAATTCTGCTACCAGAGATCATTTCTGCTCACACTGTCCCTTGTAGAAAGGTGACACCATTCCACGCAGCCTGGACTGAGCAGGTGGTTCCTGAGTGGGGTTTGTTGTTCAGAAAACCTGCTCAGGCTTTGCCTTTCCTTCCCAACAGGAAAACTTCTCCTGGGCCCGTGTGCAGGCAGAGCCATGAGGAGAGCAGGTGGGACATGGTGCACTAGGCTGGGACATGGAGCTGCAGAGCTCAGGGGACAAGGTTCTGCTGCAGGGCACAGGGATGTCAGTGCCAGGTGGGCCATGTCATACATGGTGAGGCTGGGGGTGAGGAGCAGCTTGTCCAAACAGGGTCAGCCCTCAATGGGCTCATTCTTCTCTGTGCCCAGACCTCCTAAGGAGAAATTCAGCATCAAGATCACCTGGGGAATGCTTCTATCAGCTCTTCTCTGAACTGGAAAATAAAAAAACATATTCACTCGATGAAAGAAACAAAGTCATGAGGTGCACTTTGAAATCTTTTTCCTTAAAGGCACTCTAAACTGACTTCAGTGCGCTGAAGGCCTGGAGACTTGAACATGATTGAAAGAAGAAAAAGAGCTTCTGAGGGTTTTCTGCATTTTAATCAGCCCTGTCATGGGTTTGAGGCTGAGTCCAGGACCCTCAGGCACTGGGAGAAGGCTGAAGAAGCTGTTCAACAAGTCAGAATCAAAACTCCAAGTCCCTTGGAGCATCACTGGGCCCCACTGAGGGCAGGGAGTGCCAAAGACTCCCCAGGGACTGCTGAGAGCAGATCCTTGAGGCCAGGATTGCAGGGAGCCAAAGGCTCTGAGCAGGGAATTGCAATGCTGAGCAAGGCCTGGGCTGGCTGGGGGAAGCAGAAAGGCCTAGCCCTGAGCCCAGCCTGGGACAGCAGGGCCTGTCCCTCGCGGGTGGCTCGGGGCTGTTTGTGGGGCACTGGGATGTGAGGGGCAGCAAGGACAAATGTCATAAACTTGTGTGACACTCTAGATCCTCATGGAACCAAGCAGCCAGTGGACACTGTGGGAAGTTGTGGAACCAAGGGGATCATTGTGGCAATGTTGGGGCCCATGGAGCCAAGGAGCCAGTGTGACACTGTGGGGCCTCATGGAAACAAGAGGCCATTGTCAGCCTACAGGGCTGGAACACCCCAGAACACTGAAATGCTGGGGGCAACCAAAGTTTCCTTGACTTGAGTTTGGTGCACAGGAGAATCACCAACCAGATATTCTTAACATGGCCAGATGCAAAGAATATTCTTGGTAGGAAGGGACCCTCAAGGATCATCAAGTCCAGCTCTTAAGTGAATGGCCCACACAGGGGTAGAACCCACAGTCTCAGTGATCCCAGCACCATGCTCAAACCAACCGAGCTAAGAGGTCAAATGACACAAAATTTTACTGACAAAATATAGACAAGCAAGAAACTTTTGCAAAGTGTTTAATATAACATCCACTTAACAGAAAATGCTTTTCATAGCATTAACTTAATTAACTTAGCCCATTTAACCTAAAAACTGTTAACCCTTAAGAGGTTAAGTTAGCAAAAAAATTTTCCAGGTAAGTAGGATTAGAAGGAGAAGAAATAGAGAACAACAGAAAAAAGAATATCTATAGAAAGACACACAAATAGGTACCAACTGCTCAGGTTCCAGCCTTGTTAAAAAAGGATATCCAGGAAAAGGCGGGATCCAGACCAGGGGCTGGCCTCGTACTCTGGCTTTTAACCTCCTGGGCCTTCATGGGGCCTCCACTGGGGTGGGACTGCCAGTTGCTTGTCCAATCAGAGCCAGGGTAGCACCAGTTGCGGGTGTGTGATTGATTGATTAACAGCTAGGGTAATCAGAGCTGGGTTAACATCACCCCCTGCTCTGGGATCGACAGCTCTGCCAGGGCAGAGCTGGGGGTGGGGCTCTGTCCAACCACAAACCAAGGCCTGACCCGGCCCTGCCCCCACAAAGGCATTCGAGTATCCCAAGATGTCTCGGGACATCAATCTCATCCAGCCTGTGACAGCGACCACGGTGACACTACGGAACCTCATGGAACCATGGGTCAGTTGTGACAATGGAGGTCCAAGGACACCATGGTGACACTATGAAACCTCATGGAATCAAGGAGACCATTGTGCAGCTCAGAGGCCCTGTGTATGCAAGGGTCAGTAATCAAACAGTGGGCCCAGCAGGGATGCATGGAGCCAAGGGAACCCTGTGACTCTGTTGGGGCTCATGAAATCAAGAAGCCATTGGGACATTGCAAGACCTCATGGAATCAAGGAGAATACTGTGACAGTGTGGGGACCCGTGAAATCAAGGGAACACGGAACAGGTCTGCCTGGTTTGGCCTCCTGGGGGCTGTCCCACTGAATTTGACATGTCAAGGGCCACTTCCATTCTGACTGTGAAGCACTGGGGCTCTGTGCTTTTATTCCTATGGAAACGAACTGTCTTTCTTGTCAAGGCACCCATGGCTGAAATTAGGATTCCACCTCTAAAATTCCCTATATTTAAGGGTTTCTCCCAAACAAAATCTGCCAATACAGTCAAGTCCGGCTAGTCTTGGCCTCTGGTGACTGCCTCTCATCTGCCCGGGGGCTCACTTGTTTCCTTCCAATGGAGACCACTTTCACACTGCGGGGTGTTGTGGAGCCAAAGGGCATTGTTACATTATAGGAATTTGTGGAACCAAAGGGATCATTGTGTCACTGTGGGCTCCGTGGATCCAAGGCGCCATTGTGACATTGTGGGGTCTTGAGGAACCATGGAGACCAATGTGACGCTTTGAGGTCTTCTAAAATGCAAGGTACATTGTGACACTGCAGAGAATCATGGATCCAAGAGGCCGTTCTGATACTGCAGAGGACCATGGATCCAAGAGGCCTCATGGAACCAAGGACATCTTTGTGGCTCTGTTGGGCCGCATGGTCCCAAGGGGCCAGTGTGAAGCCACAGGGCTTTGTGGAACCAAGAGGCCATTGCTGCATTTCAGGGCCTCGTGGAGCCAAAGGGCCGTTGTGATCCTGCGAGGCACCGTTGATCCATGGACAGCATTATGGCATTGCAAGGCCCCATGGAATCATGGAGATCATTGTGACACTGTGGGGACCCATGGAACCAAAGGGCCATTGTGACACTGCAGGCTCTCATAGAGGGAAGGGGTCATTGTGACACTATGGGAAGTTGTGGAAACAAGGGAATCGTTGCACTACTGGGCCCCAATGGAACCAAGGGGCCATGGTGACACAGTGAGGCTTCATGGAACCCAAAAAACATTAGGACACTGTGGGGACTTGTGGAACCATGGAGACCATTAGGATCCTTAAGGAATTGTGTAACCAAGGGGCCACCCTTAGGGGGCATTATGGCAGCAAGGAGCCATTGTGACTCTGCAGGGCCCTGTGGAAGCAAGGGAACATGAAATTGGTGTGGCTGCCTTGGTCTCCAGGGGTCACTTGACAAGTCTGGCTGACCTTGGAATGTGGAAGGCCACTCTCATCTGCCCCTGAAACACTGGGGCTCTGGGCTTTCCTTTGTATGGAAAAGAACTGTCCATTTTTTCCAGGCATCCATGGCCAAAATTAGGATTCCACCTCCACATTTCTGTGTATCCAAGGATTGCTGCCAGACAAAAGCTGCCAGGACAGACAGGTCTGGCTGGTCTTTGATTCCTGAGTGCCAGAACTCACTGGTTTACCAAACACTGGAAAGGAGACTGTGCTTTTCTTTTTATGGAAGAAAAACATCCCTCCTCTCCAGGCACAAATGTCTGAAATTAGGACTCCACTTTCATAATTTCAAATATCCAAGGGTTGCTCCAAGCAAACCTGCCAGGACAGACAGGTAAGGCTTGCCTTGGCCTCTGGTGGTTGCCGTTCATCAGCTCCTGAAACATGGAGGCTCCGTGGTTTCCTTTCTATGGAGACCAATGTGACACTTGGGAGCCTTGTGAAATGAAGGGGCCATTGTAACACTGCAGAACACCATGGATCCAAGTGACCATTGTGACACTATAGAGCCTTGTGGAACCAAGGACATCCTTATGGCTCTGTTGGGCTGCATGGTCCCCAGGGGCCAGTGCAAATCAGCCATGTGGGAGTTATCCTGGCTCTAACTCAGAGTCAGACAGATTTTACCCCGGAAGAACTAGGCGTGAGTTTCAAGCCCTGGGAATCATTTGTTTAACTTAGGGTGAGCTTGAGAGTTCCCCCATAAGCCTTTAGTGTTGTTACGCTAAGTTGTCCAAATTCTACTCCCCTATTGGTTTATTGGTTACTTGTTTCATCTGTATGGTTATTGTTCTAGTTTTCTAGCCCCATTTCTGCCTATGTTGTTGCTTCCCCTTTGTTTCAGGTCTTAGGATCCTGCCCCTCAATCTGTGCTCGACTTCTCCATGTTTATTGTTCTTCACCCTGTATTAGAAAAGTTCCTTTTAAGCAACTCCATTGATCCTGCTCCTTTTCATTTTCACCACCCTCGCCCTGAAGTCAGGGAACCAGAGATGTTTGTCGCAGCCACCCTCATTGGGACATTTGGAGCCTGAACAGGGACCATGACATTCAGGGCTCCCTGTGTCAGTCATGTCAGCTGGGGTTAGCTGATAGATAGGCCAGTGCTTCCCAGGATTTTGGATTGTGCCGGGCCTGGTGGATTCATCGTTGTTTCGAGGGACCATGCCCAGGATCGGCAGGGACAACAATGGTTTCACTTGCATAGGATTGTAGGTGGGTTTGGGGAAATGCAAGATATTTATTGCCCATTTTGCCACTGTGATTTTACAATATGCAGCCACGTCCCATTATTGATTTGGGGTGTTCCGATGGCTCTTCCCCATGTGGCAGAGAAAGAGAAAAATGGGCAGCCAGATGTTCAAGGTAGAAAGGAGCATATATGGATGCTTTAATTCTCACTGATCATGACAAAATGTTTTCAAAGAACAAATTAAAATCAATCATGAGGTGGATTATTAAAAGTTTTCCAGATGCCTCTGTGGTTGAAACCTATACCACTGAATTTTGGGACTCAGTGGGAGTGAAATTTTACAGTCTCTGGACCCCATTGCAACCAGAGCCACCTTAAATCTGCATGTTCCCCATCTTCCAAACCATCCCTGAGACCCTTCACCAGCAAGCAGTGTGTTGAAAACTCAATCCATTTGTCACTCCTAACTTGGGATCTCCCCTCAAACCTCCTTTCTCAGACCTTCCATGATGGTCCAAGATGGCAATGGACAGGCTGTCTTGGAGCATCATGCCCTGGAGAGTCAACATGGAAGGAGCCTGAATGTGGCTTGGGAGCCGGACCATCCTCCCTCCATCTTGACTCCTCCACTTCCTGCTACCACAACCTTGTCTCCTGCCATGAACGAGCCTCCAAGTATCCACCCCCACAACTGCAGGTCACACCCCCGCTGTCAATCATTCCACCTCCACCCTGGGCCATGCCTCCAGAACTCCACCCCAGAAGTCCACCATCCTAAATCAAGGCCCTTCCTTCCCAACACCTGACAAAATGGCAGTACCCTTTGCATCACCCTCCGGCAAAAATGTAACCCCCATGGTCAAAGATACTAAGCCCAACTGTCACACTATTTCTAATCCAAATGTTTCTGCTCCAAGTTATTCTTCCTCCCTAGAAGACAGTTTGGATACCCCAGAGCCACCTCACCACTCAATCCCAGAAGATCCCTGGGAAAGGATCCGGAAAGAAGCAGTTAAGGAAGGAGACTTGCAAATATTCTCAAAACGTCTCATTGCCCTGGTATGTTATGAAAGAAGAGGGCAGAATCCCAGGTATCAGCCATTGGTTTATGGGGATATCAGGGATCTGTGTAGGGCAGCTAAAGACCATAGGAAGGACTTACCTTTTTTAATAGCCTAATGAGGGCCATATTTACAGCACATGTCTTACCCCCTATGATTTAAAATATATTATGACCATGTTGTTGTCACCTAGAGAATACACCCTGTGGGAAGGGGGATGGAAGTACTTACTAAATGAATTAATAGCAGACTATGCTAATAATGAGGCAAGGGAGGAATTGACATTCAACCATCTAGCTGGAGAAGGACAAATCAGCCTACCAGATGATCAAGCAGCAGGTATCCGCAGAGAAATATTGGATGATAATTATATGGCTTTGAAAGCTTTAATCCAGGTATCGGATGGTAGCACCCTCACTTTGGATTACCTTGGGTGGGTGTAGCTAAAGCTTTAGGACAATTTGACCATCCTGGGTGCCTGTTAAGTAAGCAAACCAATGCTACCTCCTACACATTGAGTGGCCTGCTCTCAGACATAGAGACCATCAGACATGCCACCTTGCAGAACAGTGATAGAATTTTTACTCTGGGCACATGGGCATGGCTGTGTAGACTCTGAGGGCATCTGTTGCATGAACTTCTTCAGCGAGTCAATCCACAAGAGCATTCAAATTCTGAAGGAACAGTTCAAGAAGCTTCAAGTGGAAAACAAAGACTGGGTCAAAAAACTGTTCCAATCCAAGGCACTAAAGAGTTGGATGATGTCTAGCTAAAACAGGACTACGCATTCTCTTAGTGGTTGTTGTTGGTTTATTGTTAATTGTTCCATGTTTGTTTGGATGCTTTTAGAAAGTCTTAGAAAATTCTTTCGGTTCCATCTTTGTTGTAAACCAGAAAGGGGGAAGATACCCAATACAGGCTCCTCATGGACGCCTTGGAGGAGAGAATTGGAAGCCAGGATGGCACAAAAACCTCTCAGAGACTCGGTGTGGGAAGGAAAATCCTTAAAAGTACGTAAAAGTATTCCCAAATCCATAAAGTACCTTAAAAACCTTGAGTATCTCACAGCATTAATGAGCCCCACTGAGTGTCAGTACAAAGCTCTCAAGGGACTCATTAAAAAGCAGATAACTGAGGCCTCAATTGAACAAACCTCTCACAGAGTCTGTATCAAAAGGGAAACACCAAGTACATTCAAATAACTGAAGTACCCTGAAGCATTAATGAGCCGCACTGAATGTTGTTACTGACAAAGCCTCTCGAGGGACTAATTACAGCAGATAATTGGAGGCCATGATTGCACAAACCTCTCAAGACTCCGAGGCAAAAGCCAAAGCCAAAGTCCTTTGAAAAACCAGCAGTCCCTGGGAGCATTCAAGAGTCCCCAGGGCCATTCCTGAGCAAGGCTTCCCAGGGACTCCTTCCAGCACATCCTTGAGGCCATTGGGATGTGGGCTAGGGGAGGATGCTGAGGGCAGGACAAGGGGCTGACAGCGCCCAGCCTGGCTGGCGCTGTGCCAGTAGACCCCAGTGCCTCAGGACAAGGTGTCTCCTCACAGCCCTTGGTGGCACAGACCCTTCTGCTGTGCCCCAGGGCAGCAAGACATGGCTTCTCTATGTCCCCACCTGTCATCACTGCCTGCAGTTCTCTGCTCTGCCTGGGGCCTGGGGACACTTGCTCAGTCGTGTCCCTCAGTGGGACCCATTAAAAGTCCAAGAAACTTTGGAGTTGGATTCTGCCTAGGAGTTCTGGAGAGGTTTCTTCAGCTCCCTCTCAGGGACTGATGTTCAGGGCCTGAGCAGAAAGCCCCAGAGGCTCATTAAAGTCCTTGTGCTGTGTCTGTGCTGCTGAGCTGGGCTGGGCTCCTGGCACAGAGGCAGCTCCTGGTAACCAAGAAGAGCTTCAAAAGCACATTTCTCTTGATGAGCAGCACTTCGGCCAGCCCAGCAGGGCTGAGGCACTGCCTACAGCCACCCCGGGCACAGCACAGAGAGCTTCAATCAGTCAGGGCTGGGAAGATACTGAGAAGTGCCTGAGGCAGAATCACTGCCAGCCCTTGGCACAGGAACTTCTGGCTCCAGGACAATGCAGCTGCAGCTCCTAAAGCTGGAACATCCCAATGCCTACAGACTCTGTGAGTACATTCCCTGATTGTCTCTTCTTTAGAGCAGCCAGGGGTGCCCAGGGCTGTCCTGCAGAGCCGAGTCCTGCAGCTCAGGGCGCTGTGCTGGGGCAGGGACTGTGCTGCCTGCCAGGGACAGCTCTCAGACAGCCCTGGCTGCTGCTCCCTGCACTGGGGGACAAGGTCTGGGTGGGAGGAGACAGCTGGTAAGGCTTGGGAGTGTTCTCCTTGTGTGGTGAGGATGCTGCATTGTTCAGGACTGCTCCCAGCATGGCAATTAACTGCAGAACATTTCCAAGTCAATTATCCAGGGAGCACAGCTAGGACGGGGTTTCATAAATGGGAAAATCCTGCTTTTTTATTCTACTCATCTGTTTTGCCTAAATGGGAAATTGCATATAGATATTCTTCTCTCAGTTCAGGTGGAGAATAAATGGTCTCATTTGGCTTCACAGTGTCACAATGGACCACTGATGACACGAGTCCTCCCAATGTCACAATGGCCCTTTGGTTCCATGAGCCCATGAAGTCTCTTAATAGTGTCTACATGGTTCCATGAGGCATTGCAACATCACAATGGACCTTGGGATCCATAGGGTCTCACAGTGTCACAATGGCCCCTTGGTTCAATGACCCCAAAGTGTCATAATGGTCTCCAAAATTCCATGAGGTCCGGCGGTGTCACAATGGTCCCTTGGTTTCATGGGGTCCATCAGTGTCACAAGGATCCCTACATTCCATGGAGCCACAGTGTCAGTACGGTCCCCTTCGTTCCGTGAGGCCCAGCAATGTCACAGTGCTCTCCATGATTCCATGAGGCCCTACTGTGTCACAATGGTCCCTTGGTCTCACAGGGTCTCACAGTGTCACAATGGTATCTCGGTTTCACAGGGCTCCATAGGGTCACAATGGTCCCTTGGTCTCACAGGGCCCCACAGTGTCACATTGGCCCCATGGCCTCACAGGGTCCCACAGTGTCACAATGGTCCCTTGGTTCCATGGGCCCTGTGCTGCTGCATTCCCCCCTCCCCTTCTCAGGCCGCCCTGCCAGCTGAGAAATCCTCCTTGGGCCTCGGCCTTGGCCAACAGCCCCTGGGCTCAGCTCCTCTGCAGCTCATCACAAGCACTGTCTGCTCCAGGCACTGCTGCTTCCCAACCAGCTCCTGCTTTCTCTAGGAGCAGCCCTGGGATCTGTTTTTGTTCTCTCACTGGCACAACATCCCTGTTCTCACACTGCCAAAGAAAGCTGTTGATGCTGAGTGTGACCAGGATGAACCATTGCTGGGACTGAAGCCCCTCTCTTGGGGCCCTACAAACAGCACTCCAAAATGAGCCCTTGGAGCTCTCCTGGGCCAGCGACTCCCTCTGAGTGGGGCCTCTCCCAGCCAGGAACTCTCCCATTTGCTGCCCTCGGGGATACCCAACAACGACAGAGCCTGGGTCAATCCCCCCCATTCCTTCAGGCTCAACCCTTGGCCCACTCGGAAGATGCCAAAGGATCCACAGGGAGCATTTCCTGCCCTCAGGGGAATTTTTCACAGGTGCCTTGCACTGACTCTTTGTGTCTGTGTGCACACAGGAGTGCTTGTGCTGGGGAAATGTGGCAGAAATGCTGCTCTCTGAAAGGTTTGAGTTCCTTGGATATCTGAGTCAGTCAGGCCTGTAGGTAAGGTGAAGTCAACAAGGTCTAAGTGAAGTTAAATGCTGCTAAGAGTTGGTCTTTTGTGAAGTTGTTATGTTTATTATAAGTGTAGTTAAATATTGTTAACTGTTATTCCTTTGTTGAAATTGCTAAGACAAAGGTTTTAAATTAGGTTAAATACTGTTAAGTGCTGTGCTTTTGCTAAACTGCAAAGTTTAAGGTAGAAGTTAAGGTCGAGTTCTAAGTTAAGTCCTGTCAAGTTTGAGCTCTTTTAAGCTTTTGGGCTGTATTTCTTTTATCCTTGCCCTCATTGTCCTTGTGTCTCTCACACACACACAGGGACAGTTCTCGGTTCATTTCTGTTTTGATGGCCTGGATTTTGCTTGGTTTTGTTATTGCTTTGTTTCCTTGCTGTGCCTGAAGTGTCCAGTCAGGAGCAGAGTGACTCTCTCCAAGGAACTTGTGCTGCTGTCCCTTAATATGAAATCTAGTTTTTGCTGCTCCCTTGCTGGGGATTTTTTCAGCACTCTCAAGGCCTCGTTGGTACCAGGGTGAAGGAGCCCTGGCCCAGGCTCTGGCCCTGGGGGACATGGGGACGCTGCCAGGGGGTCCCTGTCCCCCTGTGCCACCCCCAGGACCCCGGCCCCCCATCCCCATGTCAGGCTCTGGGGTTGATCTCGTGGAACATCCTCTGGGGGAGGCTGCGGGGCCGGGGACATGGGGACCTGGGGGGACAGGGGACCCCCTGTGCACAAGCAGGGTTGGACTGCTCTCGGGGGAACTGTGAGGGGGGCTGGGGCAGAGTGACCTCCCCAGTGAGCTCACACAGCCCCTGTGATGTCACAGAGTCATCTCTGTGATATGACACAGCCCCCCTATGATATCACACAACCACCTGTGATGTCACATGCCATGCTGGAATGTCAGAAAGCTCACTTGTGATGTCACAGAGCCTTCCCTGGCACATCACTCTGTGATGTCGTACAGCTGTGATGTAAGGACATAGAAGACTCTGTGATGTCACCCAGGCTGCACCTGCAGCTTTCAGGCTCCAACTCCCACCTGCTTTCCTTGCAGGAACTGCCCGAGACACAGAGGGATGTTCATTTATTCTCAGCCAACAAAGCCAAGGGAAGGCACACCTCCATTAAATGCAAAAGTCATTGTTCTCCTCGGCTCTGCCCTTCACTTGATCCCCACAACCTCTCCTATTTCTTTCATCCCTCCTTTACCAGGGACTTTGTGGGACAAGGGAGCTCTGCTCTGGCTATGGAGGAAGTTCCAAGTGCAGCCACTGGAGTGGGAATCACAACTCATCAGATACCTGTAATTTGAGGGACCAGGAACTGGTGAGACTCAGAGGCACAGAAAGGTTTCTCTTCATGGCACACATAAAATATGTGAACATGATAAAATTTAATAAACATCAAAAAACTTTCCTGAACTCTTTGTGACATTCCAGCAATATCTGACATATCCACCATCCACAAGGGATTGCCATAAAGGAAGAATTTTAGACAAAGACATAGGAAGAAGTGAAAGAAAATATATAAACACCACTAAGATGTGTCTAAGGAGTTATTTAAACTTCTGGAAGATTGGGCAACTCCCTGAAGCTCAGGGCATAGAGCCAGTAAAGGGAGATGCATTGGAATGACAAGAGAACAGCTGTGGGAGGGAGTCTGGGAGCAAGGGGAAGGTCATAGATACAGCTGGCCTAACTGAAGAGGTATCCTTAGACATGGCCATTTAAAGAGGACAGCTGGAAACACCTGAAGGAAGAGAGTTGTGAAATATTACACTTAAAGTTGGGGGCAAAGGTCGAGGAGTAGCTGATTATTTATACTCCTGCCATCAGAAGAAGAATCCAGTAGATCAGGAAATCCTGTTCCTGGTGGGAAAACATTTTCATTTCTCAAAAGTACCCAAGTGACCCAGATAAAAAAAGATTTCCTTGTATATTATGAAAGAAACAGGTATTAAAACCTATGCCCCCTTCCAGGCAGATAGAGTTGTGTCCCCCTGAACAGGCAGTGCCACTGGTGCCCCGAGGTGCCCAGCTGGAATTGGATCTCTCAGAGAGCACCTGAGGAAGAGCAGAGCACCTTGCAAGCTACAGGTCCCTGACAGCCCTACAGGGCTCCTGTCCCATCAACATCTGCTCTGCTCCAGTCTGAAACAGGGCCCAGCATGGTGCTGGGATCATCAGAGAGCTGAGGTGTGTGCTGGAATTCAATGTCCTCCCCATCCCTCAGCAGCCCTGCGTTTCCCGCCTGCAGCCTTGGTCTCCAGCACAGCCATGGAGGCTCTTTGGGCTCTGGACTGTTCCTGTAGCCTCCAAGGACAGCTGAGTTCTGCCTTTGGCACAGTCAGGCCTGGCCAGTGCAGGCCGTGCTCAGCAATTGCTTGTTTGTGCCTGGCCTTGCTGTCAGCCCCGGCAGCGGCTGCGTGGCCCCTTTGTGGCCCTGTGCTGGCCCAGCCATGGTGATGCAGCCCATGTGCAGGCCCAGCGCAGGCCAGGAGCATTGTGGCTCTGAACGGCCCCTGTGCTGTGGTGCCCACAGTAGCCTTGGGGCTCTGTGCCCCATGGCCTCCCTGCTGGGCAGCCTCTGCCAGCTCCTCCAGAGCCCCTGGCACCTGTGGGGCTGCACAGACAGCCCTGCCCCTGGGCTCTACCAGTCTCGGGGCCAGCAGAGAGGCAGCCAGGGCTGGCCATGGCTGGGAACAGGCCCTGAGCCCTGCAGGAGGATGGAGCTGGGCCACAGCCAAACTCAGCCCAGGCCAAAACTGGGCTCAGCAGCCAGGGCTGCCAAGGGCTGGGCACAGAGGCTGGCGCAGCACTTGTAGGATGATCCTGCTGCCCAAGGGATGTTCCCATGGGGCCAAGTCAGGAACTGTAATGGGGAGTGGGGCCAGAGAGGAAAGGGCAAACAGGGATGGGCTGTTTGCAGGGCAGGGAACAAGGCTGCGTAATAGGAAGAAATTTGTAGCAGGAAGAGTAAAGAAAGCAAAGGTGAAGCAAAGGAAATGCTCAGGGCAGTTTGGGGCTGGCTGCCAGGCAGCCCTGGCTCTGAGCAACAGCGTCTGCAGTGGGACAGGAAACTCCCAGCTCATGGGAACAAACTTTCTGGCTGACTGCAGAGGCCAGGACAAAGCTGAGTGCTTTCCGTGGTGTTCCCCAGCCCTTGCTGGCCCCAGGGGCTGATGGCTTTTGTGCTCCCTCATATTCATGTCCCCATAGCAACAGCCTGGGGCTCCTCACAGGGCTTTTCTATGCTGAGCATTGGCCTGGGCATGTTCTTGAGAGAGCCTGGGCAAGGAGCATGGAGCCCGCAAATCCCTGGCCTGGGGTGTCAGCACTGCCCCAGCAGTGCCCATGACCTGTCCCTGCTGCAGCCACGGCACTACCACCCCCAGGGCTGTGCCCGGCCCCAAGAGCACTCAGGCCCTGCAGCAACACCAGGGCCACCAGGGCAGCGGGGCAGGGCCACGGCAGCAGCACTGGCAACACCAAGAGCTGCTGCTGCTGGGCACAGCTACTGGGCCAGCATTGATCTGTCCCCAGCTCTGCACACAGACATTGCTGCTGCAGCTCCAGAGAGGGCAACAAAAGGGCTTCTCTGCACAAAACTCTGCTGGGAGATCCTTTACTTCCTTTAAAGCCATCAAGAGTGCAGCCCCTCATTGAAATAGTTGGTGGCTGCAGGGTAGGTGGAGAGTAGCAAAATGAGAAATTGTACAAACAATGACATTTCTTTGTGGACAAAACAGAGGGGCTTTACAGCTAGCTTGCAAGCAAAGATGAGTTAATAGAAGAAATAACAGTTAGTGATTTTAGAGTATATTCATAGCAAGGAAGAAAACAAGGCAGTCACCATGGGAACAGATTAGTAAAGATTTATGAAAATTTTTGTAAGCTAGACTATGTGCATAAGTAGATGTTTATATGTACCCTATTAAATTTCTGTGAAATTTTGCCAATTATATTGACAGTAATAGCTTTGCATCAATGATTAAAAAAAGTTATTGTGATGTAATTCATGACTTAAGATCACTCTTTTTAAAAAATATATTAACTACAGAACATGCAAAATAAAAATGTTTTCTTCTTTGACCCTAATCACGTGTGTGTAGGTCATGTCCAACCAAAGAGTATCAGACAATATTATTAAATTAAATCAAAGAACTTTCAAAATGTCATAAGAAGTATCAAAGATGATGTTTATTACAAGTGATTTGCAGAAACTGGCCAGCAGTTTAATGGTCCTGAAAGCATCCAGTCATCAGTCTCCATACTGCAGCCTTGAGCTCCTGCTTCCTCAGGCTGTAGATGAGGGGGTTCAGGGCTGGAGGCACCACCGAGTACAGAACTGACAGGGCCAGATCCAGGGATGGGGAGGACATGGAGGGGGGCTTCAGGTGAGCAAAGAGAATAGTGCTGAGGAACATGGAGATCACAGCCAGGTGAGGGAGGCAGGTGGAAAAGGCTTTGTGCTGTCCCTGCTCAGAGGGGATCCTCAGCACAGCCCTGAAGATCTGCACATAGGAGAAAACAATGAATATGAAACAACCCAAACCTAAACAGGAACTACCAACAATGAGCCCCAGTTTCCTGAGTTTGGACTGTGAGCAGGAGAGCTTGAGGATCTGTGGGATTTCACAGAAGAACTGATCCAGGGCATTGCCATGGCACAGGGGCAGGGAAAATGTATTGGCCATGAGTAGCAGAGCATTGAGAAAGGCGCTGGCCCAGGCAGCTGCTGCCATGTGGGCACAAGCTCTGCTGCCCAGGAGGGCTGGGTAGTGCAGGGGTTTGCAGATGGACACGTAGCGGTCATAGCACATGATGGTCAGGAGAGCAAGCTCTGTTCCCAGGAAGAAGATAATCAGAAAAACCTGTGCAGCACATCCTTTGTAGGAGATGTTCCTGGTGTCCCAGAGGGAATTATACATGGCTTTTGGGACAGTGGTGCAGATGGAGCCCAGGTCGCTGAGGGCCAGGTTGAGCAGGAAGAAGAACATGGGCGTGTGCAGGTGGTGGCCGCAGGCTACAGCGCTGATGATGAGGCCATTGCCCAGGAGGGCAGCCAGGGAGATGCCCAGCAAGAGACAGAAGTGCAGCAGCTGACGCCGCCGCGTGTCTGCCAATGCCAGCAAGAGGAAGTGCCTGATGGAGCTGCTGTTGGACATTTGCTGTTGCTGAACATGGGTGAGAGGAGTTACCTGTAACCAAAATCAAAGCCATTTCTGATACACCCTTCCCTGGAACACACACAGAGCTTTTGGTATTCAGGTGTTCTGTGGCTTTCTTTTAAAGCTCCCCCCGTGTCTTTCCTGCTATTCTTAAGTATCAGAAAACCTCAGCTTTTCTCCAGCCCTCTGGAAGAGCAGAGTGAATTCCCTGAGGCAAGATTAAGAGTAGAGACTGAGGGGAAATGGTCTCTAACTTCATTTTGTTTGGAGTTTCTCTGGCTTTCTCTTTTCTCACATGGAGGATTTGCACACTCCCATGTTGCTCTAAAAAACCCCCAGATGCTGGTGAGAGCAGATGGATCCACCGCAGTCCAGCTCCACACTTGTAGCCAAGGGCTCACGTTGCTCATTTCACCAACCCAGCAGCATTTTCAGTGTCACAACACTTCTGCCTTTCCCCATCAATCTTACAACTCAGAGATGCTCTAGGACAGGTTTTCACCCTATATTGAAGCTCCCAGCTTGGACTGAAATCACAGAATGACTTGCAAGAGTCCTTATGATGGCATTGGATTGAGGGAGATGCAGCTCCTTACCTGGCTGCACTGAAAGCATTGCCCAGAGCCAGGCACTGGGGACAGTGTCACCCTGAGCCAGCTGTGCCCCCTGCCAGAGCCCCCAGTACTGGGCAGCTGCTCCCAGCCCTGTCCTCTGCAGAGGGAACAGGGCCCAGGGTTGCAGAGCTGCCCCACGGCTCTGCTGCAGCTCTGCCTGCACAGGAGGGGCTGCATGCCTTTGAGCCCCGGCCCTGAGGGCAGAGGCTTGGCTGGGGGCACAGGAGGAAGGGGACTTATTCAGAGGGAGGGGCTGCACTGGAGAGGATCTTGTGGACATCTCTGAACTCTCCCGGCCACAGCATTTCTGGGTTTTCTATTCTCTCATTCCCTGATCTTCTCTCTGCTTCCTGCAGATTTTCCTCCTGCAGGTGTTTCCCTGTGCCTGATCTCTCCCTGCCAGCACTCACAGAGCCCAAATCTCTGTGCACTCTCCTTGGCCTGACAGAACCTTGCCTGTTTGCAGGGCACTGGCTGGGGGCAGGTTCTGTTTGCAGCTTGGAGAAAGGACAGCTCAGACTGAGCCTGATGGGTCCAGCAAAGGTGATGCTGGTGCTGTCCATGGGCAGAGGGGCTGTAAGGAAATTACAGATCTCCTACTGATCACTAAAAGGTACAGTTTGCATTGTCTCAGGCACTTGTCAAAATTAATAATGAATAATTCATAATCAAACTTAAATATTTACCTCACCCTCCCTGCCATGGTCCAGTAGTAGGAAACTGAATACAAAGTCTTAGGAATTTACCTCATTTTTTACAAAGTCCTTGTCCTGGAAATATTCTATGACTGATCAGAAACACTCAGCATATCAGAGCTTCAAGAGCATTTCACCTACCCCACACCAGAAATATTCAGTTCTACTCACAGAGTCTGTAGGCATTGGGATGTCCCAGGTTTAGGAGATGGCTCCAGGAGCAGCAGCTGCATTTTCCTGCAGCCAGAGGTTCCTTTGCCAAGGGCTGGCAGTGATTCTGCCTCAGGCACTTCTCAGCATCTTCGCAGCCCTGACTGATTGAAGCTCTCTGTGCCTCTGTACTGTGCCCAGGGTGGCTGTAGGCAGAGCCTCAGCCCTGCTGGGCTGGCAGAAGAGCTGCTCCTCAATAGAAATGTGCTTTTGAAGCTCTTCTTGGTTACCAGGATCTGCCTCTGTGCCACCCTGAACTCAGCAGCACAGACACAGCACCAGGACTTCAATGAGCATCTGGGGCTTTCTGCTCAGGCCCTGAACATCAGTCCCTGAGAGGGAGCTGAAGAAACCTCTCCAGAACTCCTAGGCAGAATCCAACTCCAAAGTTTCTTGGACTTTTAATGGGTCCCACTGAGGAACACGACTGAGCAAGTGTCCCCAGGCCCCAGGCAAAGCAGAGAACTGGAGGCAGTGATGACCGATGGGACCTAAGACAAGCCAAGTCTTGCTGACCTGGGACACAGCAGGGTCTGTGCAACCAAGGGCTGGGAGGAGACACCTTGTCCTAAGGCCCTGGGGCCTCCTGGCACAGCCCCAGCCAGGCTGGGCACTGTCAGCCCCTTGTCCTGCCCTCAGCATCCTCCCCTAGCCCACATCCCAGTGGCCTCAAGGATGTGCTGGAAGAAGTCCCTGGGGAGCCTTGCTCAGGAATGGCCCTGAGGGCTCCCTAATGTTCCCAGGGACTGCAGGTTTTTCCCAGGACTTTGGGTTTGGCTTTTTTCTTAGAGTCTGTGAGAGTTTTGTGCAATCATGGTCTCCAATTATCTGCTTTAATTAGTCCCTGGAGAGCCTTTGTCAGTAACAACACTCAGTGGGGCTCATTACTACTTCGAGGTACTTCAGTTATTTGAATGTACTTGGTGTTTCCCTTTTGATACACACTCTGTGAGAAGTTTGTGCAATCATGGCCCCAATTCTCTGCTTTAATGAGTCCCTTGAGAGCTTCGTACCGACACTCAGTGGGGCTCATTAATGCTGTGAGATACTCAAGGTTTTTAAGGTACTTTATGGATTTAAGAATACTTTTACGTACTTTTAAGGATTTTCCTTCCCACACCGAGTCTCTGAGAGGATTTTGTGCCATCCTGGCTTCCAATTCTCTCGTCCAAGGAGTCCATGAAAAGCCTGTGTTGGGTATCTTCCCCCTTTCTGTTTTACAACAAAGATGGAACTGAAAGAAGTTTTAAGACTTTCTAAAACCATTCAAACAAACATGGGACAATTAACAATACAATAACAACAACCACTAAGAGAATTATTAGTCTTTTTGTCGTCACCGCAACTGTTTTAGTAAACATCCTCCAACCATTTAGTCCTCAGGATTGGAAGAGTTTATTGAACCAGTCTTTGTTTTCCACTTGAAGCTTCTTGAACTGTTCCTTCAGAATTTGAATGCTCTTGTGGATTGACTCGCTGTGGCTGGAGAGGTTCATACAACACATGCCCTCAGAATCTACATGGGAATGCCCATGTGCCCAGAGTAAAAATTCTATTGCTGTTCTGCAAGGTGGTCTGTCTGATGGTCTCTATGTCTGAGAGCAGGCCACTCAATGTGAGGGAGGTAGCATTGGTTTGCATACTTAACAGGCACCCAGGATGGTCAATTTGTCCTAAAGCTTTAGCTGCAACCACCCAAGGTAGCTCAAATTGGGGTTGCTACCATCCGATACCTGGATTAAAGTTTTCAAAGCCATCTCTTTGATATCATCCCATACTTCTCTGAGGGTACCTGCTGCTTGATCATCTGGTGGGCTGTGTTGTCCTTCTCCATCTGGATGGTTGATTGTCAATTCCACCCTTGCCTCATTATTAGCACAGTTTGCTATTAATTGATTTATTAAACACTTCCATCCCCCTTCCCACAGGGTGTATTCTGTAGGTGACAACAACATGGTCATAATATATTTTAAATCATAGGGGGTTAAGACATGTGCTGTAAACATGGCCCTCATTAGGCCATTAAAACAAGGTAAATCCCTCTTATGGTCTTTAGCTGCCCTACACAGATCCTTGATTTCCCTGTAAACCAATGGCTGATACCTGGGATTCTGCCCCCTTCTTTCATAACATCCGGGGGCAACGAGGAGTGTTCAGACTATTTGCCAGTCTCCTTCCTTAACTGCTTCCTTCTGGATCCTTTCCTAGGGATCTTCTGGGGTTGAGGGGCAAGGTGGCTCTGGGGAATCCAAACTGTATTCTGGGGACGAAGAATAACTTGGAGCAGAAACATTTGGATTAGAAATACTGTGACAGCAGGGCAGTGTATGTTGTATCATGGGGTTATATCATTGCCAGAGGGGGAGGCAAAGGGCACTGCCATTTTTTCAGGTGCTGGGAGGAAGGGTCTTGATTTAGGATGGCAAACTTCCAGGGTGGAGATCTGGAGGCATGGCCCAGGGTGAAGGTGGAATGACTGACAGTGAGGCATGACCCGCAGTTTTGGAGGGGGAGTCTGGAGGTTCGTTAGGAGCAGAAGAGAAGGTTTTGGTAGCAGGAAGTGGAGGAGCCAAGATGGAGGGAGGATGGTCAGGCTCAGGGCCTTTGGAGAAATTTTAATGATCCGTCTCAGGATTGATTTTAACTTGTTCTTTGAAGATATTTGGTCATGATCAATGAGAATTAACTTAAAGCATTGATATACACACCTTTCTACTTTGGACATCTGGCTGCCCATTTTTCTCTTTCTTTGCTTTAGGTAGAACAGCCACTGGAACACCCCAAATCAATTATGGGACATCAGTGCATATTGTAAAAAGGCAGTGACAAAATGGGCAATAATTTTCCTGCGTTTCCCTAAGCCCACCTGCAATCCTATGCAGGTGAAACTGTCGTTGTGTCTTGTGGATCCTGGCGGAGGTCCCTCGAACCAATAATGAATCTGCCAGCCTGGCACAATCCAAAATCCTGGGGAGCACTGGCCTATCCATCAGCCAACCCCAGCTGACGTGACTGAATATCAGGGTCCCTGTCTGGGCGCCAAAAGTCACAATGAGGCTGGCGGTGACAAACCTTTCTGGTTCCCCAGCTTCAGGGCAAGGGTGGTGAAAATGAAAAGGAGCAGATGCTGGGGAAGATGAAACAAGAAAGCCTTAAAGATATGATTGCCTGGCAAAAGATTTTGAAAATATGGAAACTATAAGTCAGACTGAAATGAAAGCAAGCTTTGAGATACCAAGCCTTAGCTACTGAACAACTGGAAAACAATGGTATGGCTGAAGGTAATACTCTTTTGATGAAACAATACCCTCTGCTTGCAGATAGGTCCAAGGGTCAGAGCAGACCCTACTAGCTTGACAAAGGAGGTCAAAAGAAGTGGTCCAAAGAGTAGTTTTTAGGGTTTAAAATGTAACACAGTATGGTAATGTAATGATTCTTATAGGCTGTATATAAATGCTATAAGATTTGTATATTGTATTATATTGGTTAGTGAAAATTAGAATATGCAGCACAGAAAAAGATTTATTGTATTGTAACGGGAACTCCCCTCCTCTTTCAGGCATCCATTTTGGGTTCCTCTTTTGAGCTCTTCTTTTGGGCCTCCTCCAAGCTGTGGCTGGCAGCTCCAAACAAGGTCCCTGCACCCAAAACCCTTTGCAATAAACCACAAGTTCCAAGACCTGGCTTCAGAGATCTCTCACCTCCGTCTGTCCCAACTGTCCTACTGCCCAATGCTACAACAAGCAGGATCAATGGAGTTGCCCAAAAAGAACTTTAGTAAACGGGGGGAAAAACAATTAACATGGAGAAGTTGAGCACAGTACAAGGGGTGGGATTCAAAGACCTGAGATAAAGGCAAAGCAACAATATATACACATGAGGGTAGAACACTCTAGAACAATAACCATACAGGACAAACAAGTAACCAATAGGGGAGGAGAACTTGGACAACTTAGCATAACAACACTAAAGGCTTATGGGGGAACTCTCAAGCTCACCCTTGTGGGATCTCAGCACCTCAGGATGGAGGTGCAGAGTGGCCGAGAACACCCTTGGGGGGCTCGGGAGTCCTGGAACGTTGCCAGAAGTGTCTGGTGGCAGGACTTTGATCCTACACAAGAGACGACACCTGTATGAGGATGGGAGGATTTCACTGGGTGAATGGTGGAGGGATAAGTTAATTAGAGTGTAAAACACAGGGTTTAGGATTTCTGTACAGGGGGGTCTAAAGAAGTAAGATGGAGGAATTGGGACGTGTCCTGTTCTTCTTCTTCTTCTTCTTCTTGGCCTCCATCTTCTGTGGTGATGTTGGCACTTCGAGATTGGTTATTACTAGAAGTGCACCGGTTAATAAGGGTAGAAGGTATTGGGGAAAAATTATAAATATTGTATACGTAACTTCGGGTATAAAGATAAGTGACCGCCCCGGGGGCTTGCAGTGTGCTCATGGCTGGCTTGCTGTGCAGACCTCTGTTGGGCTGAAAGAAAATCTTTTAGATAAACAATTAATAAACACCGAGACCGAGAAAAGATCAGAAGTCTCTCCTTGTCCTTTGAAGCATCGGACTGTCCAAGGCCACTCTGGGCCTTTCCAGGCCACCTAAACAGCCGAGAAACCGACAAGTGGCGTTCGCTGCGTGGGCTACTCCCCACCAACCTTTCGGAGGGGGGATCAGCCCTGAAGAGCTGAAGAGCCAAGAGGGCAGCCTCGATCTAGGACGAGTTCCCAGGAGAGCACTGATAGCTCCTGAGGAGAGAAGCCTGAAGAAAAAGAAAAAAGAAAAAAAAAACGGCTAGAAGAGTCTGCAAAAAAACAGCAGTCACTGAGAATTACATCTCTCAGCTTCTGCTGAAGACAGTTCGTAGCAGAGCAGCCCGGATCGGAACCGGAAGGCGCCTCCGGATCCTTCTCCTGTGACCTTCTGGACAGAGACCGGGAGACTTCGGACAGCTCTAATGACAGAATCGGTGAGAAGGTCAAAAAATAAGAACACGAGGGGCACACTCTCCCATGAACAACGGGAAATTTTGTCCGCCTTACAAGGCGTGGCTCAAGCATACACAGAAGGGATCCCAAAGAAAGAATTAAAACAGTTATTGTTGTGGGCAAGGCTTAATTACCCACTTGCCGAAACATGCCTGCTAATCGAAGTGGGGTTTTGGCAGGAAATCAATAGGCACTTATATTTCTTAGCAACAAAAAAAGACGAGACAGCGTTAAAGCTGCTCTCGCCGGCAAGATTAATGCTGGAAGGCATCTCAGTGCAGTCGAAAAGACATGAAGAGCAACGAAAAGTTGCGGCACCCTCAGAAGGAGGGGGGGAGTAAAGCTCCAGGAAAAAATTAGCTCTGGCCTCAAGAAGCCAGGGGGAAAGGGCTCTCGAGAAAAGAGAGCAGGAAATAGTATTAAAGCCCCTGGTCCCAAAACCCAGAAACCCCAGGAAGCTCCTAAAGCGTCCTGAAACCCCGGAGAGTACAGGGAAGTCAGGATCGGAAGGGGGGGTGCAGGGGGGAGAGAAGGGATCGGGGGGGGCGCTTTCTCGCAGGGGAAACGGCGCGGCAGCGGCGGAGCAGGCGGGGAGCACAGGTGAAGAGATAATGGGAGACACGAGTTCCGGTGCGGCTTTTGTCAGCGCGGTGCCGGGGGTGGCGGCCACCCCGGCCGGCAGAATAGTGGAGACGTGCGCGGCGGGCAAAACTCGCAAGAACCGGGGGGGGGTGTCACATACCAGCGTGGAGGCGGTAAAAACGGGTGGTGAAATGGGGGAAATTGCGCAGCCCCAAAGGGCCACCGTAGTGAGACGCAGGAGGTGCGCTGTTGTGACGTCAGACCCAGTGTGGACGTCCGCTCGGATCGCGGAACGCGCTCGGGTGCCGGCGGGGGGCGAGCTGTACACACCGGTGGGAGGAATGGACACAGCGTCAGAGGAGGAGGAGACAGAGTCAGGGACAGACCGAGGGGAGGAGACCTCAGAGGTGGAACAAGGGGGAGAGAGTGACGTCAGCTCGGGAGAGACAGGGAGCGGCTCGGAGAGCACGCATGCGCAGAGAGTAGAGTGCGGGCGGAGGGCGGGCCCGATCCCCTGTGACGTCTCGGGCGAGGAGGGGCCGTGTTAGGGATTCTACGTCCTGGGGCTCCACACCCTCTCCAGACTTGGTGCCTCTGGTTGAAACCCTGGGAGTTCCAGTCCCTTCCCTTCAAGGGAGACGTTCTGGTGTTCAAGCCCCATCTTCAGCTGAATTAAAAGCCAAGCAAACACGGTCTCAAGTGAGATCGCCGACACGGCAGCCAACCGGAAAAGGAAGAGCAGTCGAGCTCATTCTGTCATGCGAGCTGGGGAGGCCGGTGACAGCGCCACCTAGTGGCAGGAGGACAGAAGTGCATGACATGCCGGATCGGTTCGGCGGAGCCACAACGCCGTCTCGTGGCGAGACTGCAACAATGCAGCAATTTTTTCCAACATTATATAAAAAGAAAAGCACTTTAAAGAAAACAATATTAACACAACAAAGGGATTATCCATCGACTTCGGGATTTCATGAAGATGATGAAAGCTCAGATGAAGAACAGCTACAAGGAGAGGATGTCATACGGATCACAGCATCAGAAGGTGTTCCGACATGGATGCTGTCAGCAGCAGAAGCAGCAAAAAGTTTCTTGCATTCAGTTGATGCAGCGAAAAAGAAATATCAACAGGATCCTCGAGTTTCCTTTTCGGATTTAGGAGCGAGGCCAAAAACCTCAAGGCGAGAAATGAGGCACGATGAATCACCAATGACATCCACAACATCATTATTCATGCGACTCCCAGTGGAACCTCAAGAAGAGGAATTTCAAGAGCCAGTGAAGACGATGGATTGGAAGCAAATTAGAAAAGCATTAGCAAAGGAAAAGCATTTATTTCCAGGATCAGGAGATTTGACAATGTCAGTGACATATGATGCCCAGGGGCAGAACCCAAGGTGGGAAAGGATGGGTCATGAGATACTCAAAGACTTGGGGAAGGCGGCTCAAACTTTTGGGCTGAACTCACAATACTTCAAACAGCTATTAAGAGGGACATTCACTACATACGACCTCACACCATATGATATTCGAAGTATTGTGGCAATGATTCTTACTGACACGCAAAGTCTTGTCTGGGAGAAAAAGTGGAGAAAATATCTTGCTGAACTGCGGAACAGATATCAAGGTGGGCCAAACGTGAACCTCACAGAAGGGCAGTTAGCAGGAGATCCTCCAGACGACAACCCAGGGGAACAGGCAGTGCGGCTTCCACGAAGAGTGTTAAGCGACATCACGGAAGCAGCGCGAAGGGCAATCATGCAGATCACACCAACAGGAGCTCCAGAAGTCCCGTTCTCTCGCATCAGGCAAGGTCCCACAGAGACATTCATGTCGTTCATCGATCGACTCATGCAAGCTGTGGATCGACAGGTGACGATAGAAGAAGCGAAGAGGCCTCTCTTGGAGAGCTTAGCTTTCGGCAATGCCAACCTGGATTGTCAACGGGTGATTAGCACCATGCCAGGATGGCCATCCTTGGCAGAGATGGTGGCGGCATGCAGCAAGGTGGGGACACCTCAGCATGTCGCATCGATCGTGAAGCCATTCCGAACGCGAGAACACGAGAACGCTGATCCAAAAAACAAAGAGACGAGTACTCAGACAGGAGTCGAGACTCAGACTGCATAGAGTGATTCAGAAGAAAAATAAAAAGAGGCTAAAGACTTTGGGGGAATTTTCCTTTAGGGTCTTGAATGAAAAACAGAACAATGATCTCACGCAGAAGCGGAGTCATGGGTTTCATGATGCTTATGTGCATCATTCTTTCATTCATTGCAGTAAGCAATGGGGGTAATTTAGCTATTACTCAGCCAAGGCAAAATGTATGGGAGACTTTAGCTCAGGCAGAGAATTTAGATAGTATTTGCCTGACACATTTGAGGCCAGGAAAACCACTTTCAGCATGCATGGTTGGATTGCCAGTGGGCGAATGGCCAGTTCCAGGGCACTCCGCAGTTAACATTTCACAGGTCATTAAAGATCCTGTGAAAGAGTGGTGTGCTCATGGCTGGCTTGCTGTGCAGACCTCTGTTGGGCTGAAAGAAAATCTTTTAGATAAACAATTAATAAACATCGAGACCGAGAAAAGATCAGAAGTCTCTCCTCGTCCTTTGAAGCGCCGGACTGTCCAAGGCCACCCTGGGCCTTTCCAGGCCACCTAAACAGCCGAGAAACCGACACACCCTAAGTTAAACAAATGATTCCTAGGGCTTGAAACTCACATTCAGTTTATCTGGGGTAAAATCTGGTTGACTCTGAGGTACAGCTGGGCCAACTCCCACACCATTGCTTTGCTCTAGTCCCTTGGGACCATGTGGCCCAACAGGGCCACAATGATGTCCTTGGTTCCAGGAGGCTCTACAGTGTCACAATGGTCCCTCGTATCCATGGTGCTCTGCAGTGTCACAATGGCCCCTTCAATTCATAAGGCTCCCAAGTGTCACATTGATCTCCATAGGAAGGAAACCATAGAGACCCATGTACAGGAGCTGATGAACAGCAAACACCAGAGGCCAAGGCAAGCCTGGCCTGTCTGTCCTGGCAGGTTTGCTTGGCACAACCCTTGGATATTTGAAATTATGAATGCAGAGTCCCAATTTAAAACATTTGTGCCTGGAAAAGAGGGATGGGTTGGTTTTTTTCATAAAAAAGCACAGAGCCCTTTCCAGTGTTTGGAAAATAGGTGAGTGCTGCCCCTCAGGAGTCAAAGACCAGCCAGACTTCTCTGTCCTGGAACTTTTGTCTGGGTGTAATCCTTTCATTGACTAAACTTTTGAGGTGGAATAGTAATTTTGGCCATGGATGCCTGGAAAAAATGGACAGTTCTTTTCCATAAACAGAAGAGCCCAGAGCCCCAGTGTTTCAGGGGCAGATGGGAGTGGCGTTCCACATTCCAAGGTCAGCCATACCTGTCAGGTGATTCCTGGGAGGCCAAGGCAGCCACACCTATTTCATGTTCCCTTGGTTCCACAGGGCTCTGCAGTGTCAAATTGGCTCCTTGCTTCCATGAGGCCTTGCAGTGCCACAGTGGTTCTATTGCTTACATGATGCCCTCAGGTGTCATAATGGCCCCTTGTTTCTATTGGGGCCCAATACTGCAATAATGATTCCCTTGGTTCCACAAGTACCCATAGTGTCTCAGTGGCCCCTTCCTTCCATGAGGACCTGCAGGGTAGCAATGGTCTCCATGATTCCACTGGGCCTTGCAATGCCACAATGCTCTCCATGAAACCATGGTGCCCTGCAGGATCACAACAGCCCTTTGGCTCCACGAGGCCCTGAAATGCAGCAATGGCCTCTTGGTTCCATGAAGCCCTACAGCTTCACACTGGCCCCTTGGGACCATGCGGCCCCACAGAGCCACAAAGATGTTCTTGGTTCCATGAGGCCCCACAGTATCACAGTGGCCCCTTGAAACCATGGTACTCTGCAGGGTAACAATGTTCCCCTTGATTCCACAAGTTCCTACAGAGTAACAGGCTCATCAAGGGTCTGCAGTGTCACCATGGCCCCTTGTTTCCACAATGCTCCACAGTGTCATAATGGTCTCCATATGAAGGAAACAAGTGAGCCCCAGTGGTGCAGGGCCAGTCACCCGAGAGGCAGTCACTAGAGTCCAAGTCTGGCCAGACTTGACTGTATGGGCAGCTTTCATCCGGGAGTAACCCTTGGATATAGGAATTTTTAGACACGGAATCCCAATTTTGGCCAAGGATGCCTAGATAAGAAAGACAGTTCTTTCCCATAGGAATAAAAGCACAGAGCCCCAGTGCTTCACGGTCAGATGGGAAATGGCCCTTGGCATGTCAAATTCAGTGGCACCTGTCAGACAATCCCCAGGAGGCCAAACCAGGCAGACCTGTTCCATGTTCCCTTGATTTCATGGAACCCCACATTGTCACAATGGTCTCGATTCCATGAGGTCTGGCAATGTCACAATGGCTTCTTGGTTTCATGAGTCCCAACAGAGTCATAGGAGTCCCTTGTCTCGAAGCTGCCCCATTGTGTCACAAGGGCTCCTTTTTTATATGGACACAACAGTTCTATTGCTGAACCTTGAATCCATAGGGCCCCTGAGTTGCACAATGGTCTCCTTGATTCCATGATTCCTGGATTCCATTGTCTAACCATCGTTTCCTTGGATCTCCATTGTCTCAACTGACCCGTGGTTCCATGATGTTCCAAAGTGTCATCGTGGTTGCTGTCAGAGTCTGGATGAGATTGATGTCCCGATGCTCGGAATGCCCGTGTGGGGCCAGAGCCGGGTCAGGCCTTGGTTTGTGGTAGAACAGAGCCCTGCCCCCAGCGCTGGCCTGGCAGAGCTGTCAATCACACAGCAGAGGATGGTGTTTACCCAGCTCTGATTGGCTGAGCTGTTAATCAATCAATCACACTTAGGCAGCTGATGCCTACCCTGACTCTGATTGGACAAGCAGCTAGCAGTCCCACCCCAGGGGTAGGCCCATGAAGGCCCAGGGGGTTAAAAGCCAGAGCATGAGCCCAGCCCAGGGTCTGGATCCTGCCTTCTCCTGGGGTTCCTCTGTTGGTGATGGTGGAACCCAAGCAGTTGGCACCTATGTGCGTCTCTTTCTATGGATCTTCTGTCTTTCTGTTGTTCTCTTCCTTCTCCCTCTAATCCTACTTACCTGGAACATTTTTGGGTAACTTCACATGTTTAGGGTTAAAGGTGTGGGATCTCAGCACCTCAGGATGAGGGTGCAGAGCAACCAAGACCACCCTTGGGGGGCTCGGGAGTCCTGGAATGTTGCCAGAAGTGTCTGGTGACAGGACTTTGATCCTACAAAGGAGATGACACCTGTATGAGGACTGGGAGGATTTCACTGGGGTGAATGGTGAAGGGATAAGTTAGTTAGAGTATAATACACAGGGTTTAGGATTTCTGTACAGGGGGGTCTAAAGAAGTAAGATGGAGGAATTGGGGCGTGTCCTGTCCTTCTTCTTCTTCTTCTTGGCCTCCATCTTCTGTGGTGATGGTGGCACTTTGGGATTGGTCTTTACTAGAAGTGCACCGGTTAATAAGAGTAGAAGGTATTGGAGAAAAATCATAAATATTGTACACGTAACTCTGGGTATAAAGATAAGTGACCGCCCCGGAGGCTGCGGAGTGTGCCCATGGCTGACATGCTGTGCAGACCTCTGTTGGGCTGAAAGAAAATCTTGTAGATAAACAATTAATAAACACCAAGACCGAAACAAGATCAGAAGTCTCTCCTCGTCCTTTGAAGCGTGGGCTGTCCAAGGCCACTCTGGGCCTTTCCAGGTCTTTGAAACAGCCGAGAAACCGAGCAAGTGGCATCCCTGAGCTATCTCCGGACATAAAACAGCCGGGAAGAGAAACCGACAACCAGCAAACATAAATCAACCGTAAAACAGAAGAGAAAAATGAACTCCGACATAAAGGATTTTATATTAAATGTGTGGGAATCTGAGGCACAGAACCCAAGCCTTGGAATTCAGTAGTTTTTGGGAATTTAGCTACTTGAGCTGGGCTTCTTGTGGGACTTTTAGCAGCCTTGTGTTCCTCACTGTTGGGTGAATAAACCTTGTCAGTCTTGCTGGTATCATTTGCTCCCTTTCCTCCAATGATTTTAACAAACTTTTCAAGGAATAACAACAAAATATTTTCTTTACACTGGCCACCCACAACAGCCATTTTCCTCATCAGGTCTCCCATAAGTTGCTCAGTGGAAGCTGTGTCCAAGTTTCCAAGAGTTCTTCCAGAGAGAACCACAACCTGCTCAGAGGAGGAAACCATTCTGTTGTCAAAGGCACTTGAGGTCAGAGAACAGTTTAAGGCAGGGTTTCTGTATCATTGCCTTGATCTAAATTTTCTTATTAAATTGTAATTCTAGCTTAGACTCTCCCACAGATTTGCCTCGAAACCAGTAAAAAACTCAATGTACTCATCCCTTTTTTTCCTCCCAAAATAGGATTTCCCATCCCTAAACTTTCGCCAGATGAAGGAGGAGGCTGTGAGGAAGAGGAAGGAGCCCTGGGTTACCAGGCAAGTGAGGAGGAATTGAGTGCCCCTTTTCCCCTCTCTCCTGCTCCATCTCCCAACCCAGCACAGCCCCAGGCTGCAGGACAACCCCACTGCCAACGCCGTCCTGCTGGGGATGCACTGGGGGGATCTCCTTCCCCTTCCCTCTGGCACAGAGGCAAATCCCATCCTTTTCTTGTCCTTCCTGCCCCAGACAAGGAGCTGAAGATGGAGACCAGGAAGGACAAATCTCCTCAGCAGAATCTCGTGGAAGAGGCTGTTTTGACTGGCTCCGCAGCACAGGAATCCAATGGGGAGGAAAAGCCCAAGATCCTAAAGGAAGAGGGGCTGCAAACCCAGCCCAGTGTGCTCTGAGAAGGAAATACCCACCCTGTGCCAGGAAGGTGGACAGAGCTTCAGCCAAGCTCAGAGCTGGTGGTCCATGGGCAGCTTTATGATTGGGAGAAGGCCCACAGGTGCTTGGAGTGTGAGAAGAGCTTCACGCAGAGCAACACCCTGATTCAGCACCAGATGATCTGTGCTAGGAAATGGACCTATGAGTGTGGGGAGTGCGGGAAGGGCTTCAGCTGCAGCTCTGCCCATGTCATCCACCAATGCATCCACACTGGGGAGAGGCCCTAGCAGTGTCCCCAGTGTAGGAAGAGGTTTCAGAGCAGCTCCAATCTCCTCCAGCATCAGCAGATTCACACTGAGGAAAGGCCCTTTTGCTGCCCTGATTGCAGGAAGGGCTTCAAGCACAACTCCAACCTCATCACGCATCAGCGCATCCACACTGGGGAGAGGCCCCATGAGTGTCCCCAGTGTGGGAAGAGCTTCACCCAGAGCTCTCACTGGACCAAACACCAATGAAGGCAATGATAAGGGAAGCCCTGCAAATGCCCTGACTGCAGGAACAGCTTCATGCACCACTCCAGCTTCGTCCTTCTTGGAAGGATCCATATTGGTCAGAGCCCTGGTGACCCATATTCCCAGTGATCTGCGCTGAGAGGACACCTGGCTGGTTTTCCTTTTGGTTTGGCCCCAAGTTCCCCTTGATTCATTTTTATCACTTAAAAACACATGAAATAAGACTAAAAAGAAAGTAATTGATCAAGGATTTCACAGCTATTTCAGGTGGAATTTATGGTTTGGGGACATGTTCTGGAGGATTTGTGGGTTCTTGGGGGATTTCAGGAAGTTTTCTCCATATCTTTGCACTCTAAAAGTCAAGATGGATTGATTTGTCACCTCAAACTGACTCAGTCCCACCAAAAACAATTCAATCTGACCCCAAAAGAGCTCAACTCCACCTCAAATTGTCTTATTCCCACCTAAAAAAACCTCATTCCCATGTCAAAATTATTAAATTCCACGGCCTCCAGGGTGTGATGGGGTTGGAAGGAGACTGGGAGAAGTGGGATCCAAATTCTTGGGTGTTGGACCAGGATTATGTAGGGCTGGGTGTGTGGGATCCATTATGATAGTAAATAAAATTTCCAGAATTATTTATTTCTGCCTCAATCATTTTCCATCACTTCCAGTTTATTTTTCAGCCTGCCACCTTCTCAAATTATTGTGTTTGTGTCCTCCTTTCTCTCCTGCCTTTCTTTGCATGCTCTGTTTTTCTCTGAGTGTCACTGTAAGATCTTGCTCCACTTGGCTTTTGGCTCCTTCTTGAGAGCTTTGCCTTCAAGGGCAGGAACATCTTTTCCTGGCTGGGAACTGGAATTCCAGCCCCTGGGCGTGTGTGCCATGGATCCCAGGGGGCATTCCTGAGGCTCCCAGGGCGCTGCTCCTGCTGTGCCTCCCAAGGAGCTGTGCAGGGCCAGGGGACAAGGTCCAGCAGTTTTGTTGCTTCTGCAATGCCACAACAGCCCCTGGTTCCATGAGTTTCCATACTGACAGTAGCAGCTCCTTGGTTCCCATGATGCCCTGCTGTGTCACAGTGGATATTTGGTGTCATGAAGTTCTTCGGAGTCACAATGGCCTCCCTCACTCCATGAGCTTCCGCAGTGTCACAATGGCCTCCTTGGATGGACAGTGTCACCATGGAACTTTGGCTCCCTGCAGCCCCGCTGGGTCACCATGGACTCCTTGGTTCCATGAGGTCCTGAGGGTGTCTCCATGGTCTCCTTGGATCCAGTGTCACAATGGACCACTGGATCAACCTGGCCCTGCTGTGTCACCATGGCCCCTTGGTTCCATGGGACCCCAGGGTCAAAATTGACTCCTTGCTTCCATGACATCCCCTCAGTGCCAAAATGGTCCCTTCATTCCATGAAAAATACAAAAGTTTTGTAGAAACATTGAGCAAATCCTGCTCAACAAGGCTGGGAACATCTGTTTGCATTCAAGAGAGAGGTTAAAGGTGAGGATGGCACCAGCAGCTTCCATCTGCAACAGAGATCCAGGGAAAGGACAGGGACAGAGAATTCAGCTGAGAGACTCAGAGAATACTGCTCCCAGAGATCATTTCTGCTCACACTGTCCCTTGTAGAAAGGTGACACCATTCCACGCAGCCTGGACTGAGCAGGTGGTTCCTGAGTGGGGTTTGCTGTTCAGGAAACCTGGTCAGGCTTTTCCATTCTTTCCTTCCTAACAGGAAAACTTCTCCTGGGCCTGTGTGCAGGCAGAGTCATGAGGAGAGCAGGTGGGACATGGTGCACTGGGCTAACACATGGAGCTGCAGAGCTCAGGGGACAAGGTTCTGCTGCAGGGCACAGGGATGTCAGTGCCAGGTGGGCCATGTCAGACATGGTGAGGCTGGGGGTGAGGAGCAGCTTGTCCAAACAGGGTCAGCCCTCAAGGGGCTCATTCTTCTCTGTGCCCAGACCTCCTAAGGAGACATTCAGCATCAAAGTCACCTGGGGAATTCTTCTATCAGCTCTTCTCTGAACTGAAAAAGTAAAAAATACTCTATTAAAGAAGAAAAGTCATGAGATTCACCTAAAATCCTTCTCTTGAAAAGAATTCCAAACTGACTCCAGGGAGCTGTACAAGCCCCGAAGACCTGAAAACCATTGAACCCAGAGAAAGAGCCTGAAGTGCTTTCTGTATTTTAATCAAACCTGAGGGAGGTGAAGGGAGACGAGCACATCCTATTGATGATCTTTGTCTCAAATGTATTGATGCAGCTTACATACTTTTATAGTATTGTTAATTAAGCTCATACATATTGCAAAAGCTGAGCTCATCATTGGTTACAGATTACATGTCATCCCCTCCTTTGTCACTAATACCTGTGGCTTTCTTGTTGAGACTAATACTTGTTTTTTATCCTGCTGCTGACTACATTCAAGGACTCCATGTTTTTCGCCACGTTTTTCTCATCATTTGATCAAGGACACAGTGTTTTTGTTTTTCTTGTAATCAGAAGGCTGAGAACTTACTGCTTACAGCTGCTTTTTACTGCTTAACCAGCTGTATATGATCATGGCCTTTTTCTATAGGCCATGTCTGAACAAAACTCTCCAACAAAACCCATGGTGGATTTGGGGCTGAGTCCAGGACCGTCAGGCACTGGGAGAAGGCTGAAGAAGCTGTTCAAAAAGTCAGAATCAAAACTCCAAGTCCCTTGGAGCATCACTGGGCCCCACTGAGGGCAGGGAGTGCCAAAGACTCCCCAGGGACTGCTGAGAGCAGATCCTTGAGGCCAGGATTGCAGGGAGCCAAAGGCTCTGAGCAGGGAATTGCAATGCTGAGCAAGGCCTGGGCTGGCTGGGGGAAGCAGAAAGGCCCAGCCCTGAGCCCAGCCTGGGACAGCAGGGCCTGTCCCTCGCGGGTGGCTCGGGGCTGTTTGTGGGGCACTGGGATGTGAAGGGCAGCAAGGACAAATGTCATAAACTTGTGTGACACTCCAGATCCTCAGGGAACCAAGGGGCCAGTGGTGGGACACTGTGGGGCCTCATGGAAACAAGAGGCCATTGTGAGCCTGCAGGACTGTAACACCCCAGAACATTGAAATGCTGGGGGTAACTAAAGCTTCCTTGACTTGAATTTGGTGCACAGGAGAAACACCAACCAGGTATTCTCCACATTGACAGATGCAAAGAATATTCTTGCTAAGAAGGGACTTAAAATGATCATCAAGTCCAGCTCTTAAGTGAATAGCCCACACAGCGATTGAACTCACAGCTCTGGTGATATCAGCACCATGCTCTAACCAACTGTGCTAAGACATCAAAATTACACCAAATTTTACTGGCAAAATACACAGTCAAGGAACTTTGGCAAAGGGTTTAATACAATATCCACTTCAACATGAAACTCTTATCGTACCATGAACTTAGCCATTTAACCAAAAAACCTTCAACCTTTAAGAGGTTACCCAAAAATGTTCCAGGTAAGTCGGATTAGAAGGAGAAGAAATAGAGAATAACAGAAAGACAGTGTTGTCACATTATGTCACCATACATAACATGGTTTGTGCTGCACAATTAATTCATCTATAAATAAGAAACCCAGCCAGCTCCATGAAACCAACCCCTGCGTTGACTGACAGGTCAGTCAACCTCAACTAATTACAGAACCTCAACTAATTACATTGCATCCTAAGCTGCAGACATGTCACTGGTCCAGGAGCTAGGCAGTGTAAAAGATCAGACCAATGGGATATCCAGACTGGGTTTTTCATACATCTCTTTATAAAGAGGAGGTGGGGGAATAAATGCTCTATGTTCCACATGGACATCGAGTGAGTGGTTGTCTTTGTTGCCAACCCACTCTGCTCCACAATCACAAGACAGACAGTCTATAGAAAGACATGCACATACGTACCAACTTCTCATGGCACCATGGGTCAGCTGTGAGAATGCAGGTCCAAGGACACCATGGTGCCATGGTGACACTATGGAACCTCAAGGAACCATGGCTCAATTGTGACAATGCAGGTCTAGGGACACCACGGTGACACTTACAGAACCTCATGGAGCCAGCGGGGCCATGGTGACACTGTAGAGCCCCATGGAACTGAGGAATCCATTGTGACTGATAGGCAAGATGTCTTTACAGACAATTTGATGGGTGAATGTAGGGGTGTTAACATCCTTGAATTGGGTCTTAATGTTTCTACTAACTTCAAGCAACAGGGTTATTACAGAGCCCAGATAGCTTGGCTTCTGAAACAGGCGAGTGGGTCTGCATGAGCTTGAGTTAATGAACTTTGGGTTAAAATGATGGTTTCAAGAGGGGAATATGGGGTTGGGGATTCAGGAGGGCTGTACCTTCTTTGTACCTCAACCAATAGGGAATACAAGAGGGCAACATGCAGCCAGGCGCTTAGGATAAAAAGAGGCTACACCTTCTGAAACCTCGTGAAAGAGAAAACCCCGTGGGCATGTGCCCTGGTGAATTCTCTCCCTTTATTCCATTAAAATTGAAGGACTCCTCCCTCTCCTTTATGGACACTGGCTTTTCATAGTGTGATTTTCCGTACATGACACTCTGGAACATCACAGAACCAAGGAGCCATTGTGACACATCAAGGCCCTGTTGGAACAGAAAAAGCATTGCTGACAGTACAGAACTCATGGAATCAAGGGGCCATTGGAACAATGCAGATCCAAGGACACCATGGTGACACTATGGAACCTCATGGAATCAGAGAGACCATTGTGACACTCTGGTACCTCACAGAATAAGGGGGACCATTACGAAATTCAGGACCCCTGTGGAAAAGGGGGCCAAGGATGAAGCTATGGGGCCCGTGGAACCAAGGAGTCATTGTGACACAGCGGGGCCACATGGAGCCGAGGGGCCATGGTGACATTGGAAGGCCTCAGGGAAGCATGGGGCTATTGTGACACTACAGAAGAAAGGAGAACACTGTGACTCTCCAGGGCCTCATGGAACCAAGGAGACCATTGTGGCACTGTGGGGCCCCATGGAACCAAGGCAACAGGGAACAGGTGTGGCTGGTTTGGTCACCCAGAGGCTGCTGAACAGGTCTGGCTGACTTTGGCATGTCAAGGCTGCTTCTCATCTGTCCCTGAAGCACTGAGGCTCTGGGCTTTCCTTCCTGTGGGAGAGAACTATCCTTGCTCTCCAGGAGCTCATAGCCAGAACTGGGATTCCTTCCCCAAATTTTCTTATATGCAAAGATTGTTCCCAGGTGAAATCTGCCAGGAGAGACACATCTGGCTGCCTTGGCCACCCAGGGGCCACTTCTCATCTGCCTTTGAAACACTGGGATCATGTGGTTTTTTTTCTTATGGGACAAAACCATCCATCTCGACCAGGTGCCCATGGCCAAAACTGAGAATCTGCCTCCAGAAATCCCAACATCCAAGGATAGCTCCCAGACAAAAGCTGCCAGGACTGACAAATCTGGCTGGACTTGGCTTCCTGAGGGCTGGAAATCAACTGCCTCTGAAACACTGGGGCTCTGTGCTTTCCTTCCTAATGAAAAGAACTCTTCTTCCTGTCCAGGCACCCACAGCCAAATATGAGATTCCACCTCCAAAATGCCCTATGTCCAAGGAGAGTCCCTAGATGAAAGACAGGTGTGGCTGTGTTGGCCTAAGGGTGGCCACCTCTCATCTTCTTCAAAAACACTTAGACTTGGCATTTTTCTTTCCTATTGGTAAAAACCATCCATCCTGACCCGGTGCCCACAGCCAAACCTGGAATTCTCCCTCCAAAACTCCGTACATCCAAGGATTACTCCCAAATGAAAGCCAGACAGTCTAGCTGCCCTTGCCACTTGGGAATTGTCACTCACCTGCCTCGAAACACTGTGGTTCAATGCTTTCCTTCCTATGGAAAAGAACCATCCTTCTTCTCAAGGAGTCCAAGGTCAAAATTGAGATTTCTCCTCTGAAATTCCAAATATCCAAGGACTCCTCCATGACAAAAGCTGCCATGACAATCAGGCCTGGCTGGCTTGGGAGCCAGAACAGGAGCCACCTGTCTCCTCTTCTGCCTTTGAAACACTTGGGTTCCATGCTTTTCTTCCTATGAAAAAGAACTGTCATTCTTATCTACAAAGAAATGGCCAAAATTGGGATTCCACCTCCTAAATTCCCTATATCCAAGGGTTGCTTCCATACAAAAGCAACTAGAACAGAGAGGTCTGGCTGACCTAGGCCTCTGATGGCCCCCTTTTGTCTGCCCCTCAAATACCGGTGTTCCCTGCTTTCCTTCCTATGTAAAAGAACCATCCTTCTCCTCCAGGTGTCCATGTCTGAAATAGGGATTCCACCTCCAAAATTCTGTACATCCAAGGGTTGCTCCCAGGTAAATCCGTCTGTACCATCAAGTCTGGCTGCCCTTGGCCTGTGGTGACTGCCCCTGCAACACTGGAGTGGATTCTTTCCTTCCCATTGTCCTGGGGTGAGGTTATGATGCTTGTATCCCCATTCAGATGTTCTGTGCCTTTTAAGACTGTCTCTGAAGAGTGAAAGTTTTGTTTGGGTTTCTCTTGTCAGGGACACAGAGACGGGCAGTACATAGGGCTGTTTTTGCCTTTTGCTTTTGGCTTTCTGCTTTGCTCTCTCTCTCTCTGCTCTTGCTTCTGCTTGCTTTTCCTTCTGCTTATTAGCTAGTTCTAGCTAAACAGTCCAAATTCCTTCCTGGACTGCTTCTCCTCTCCTTTTTCTTCGACCATCTTGAACCTGCTCTGGACTGGGACCTGGGAACACCGAGGGTTTGCACCGTTTGGCCTGCAGCAGCTGCCCCAGCGCCAGAGGGCCTAGCAGAGCAACCACCCCCGAAAGACACTTTCTGATTTTGTCATCTTTTTCAGAGCGGTGTCATCCGGTATTGTTCATTTTGTGTGCTGGGGGTGCTGTGCCTGTTAAATAAACAGGTTCTTTCCACTTCTCTCTGAGGAATTCTTCCCAAACCGGTTGGGGGGAGGGGCCGTGTGGGTTTGCTTTCTGGAGGGGCCCTCCTTTGGAGATTCTCTATCCAATTTGCCCTAAACCAGGACACTGGGTTTATCATAGGGGAAGCTGAAGAGGTAGAAGGAGGAATTTGAGCAGGTGGTAATGAGATGGCAGCCAGGGGAAGAACTGGACCTTCCATTTGAGGTACTTGAGGAAGAGGATTATAAGGTGGAGGGGCAGAAGGAGGCAAATAATCCACGGGGTCCCATCTTTTATTAATTCCATCATCCCCTCCTTCCTTCCCCTCTTTCTTCTTCTGTACCTTACAAATTCACACCCCTTCATCCCCAATAGCGCTCTTTAACCAGCAAGCTACGTACAATAATTGCTCAGGATCGGTATCTCCTCAAGCTGTCAGATAATGACTCAGTTGTTGACACATCCACTTGTCCCTTGTCCCACACCAAGGCCATCCTCCTTGCACTTGAAATTCTGGCCAGACTTCTACACTGTAGTGGATCATCTTCACTTTATCTAATTCCTCTGTGGCCTCTATAGAATTCCATTTCTCTAACAGTTCTCCTAAGGGACTATTGGGACGTATATTCCTCAGTCTCTTGCCGGTCTTTTTACTATTACACCCTCCCATTTTTCAGGTCTGAACAATAAAAAAAATCCCAAAGGTGCCTCTACTGACAGGTAATTTGAAGAAAAATTTATTTGCCTGATGCTCAGGACTTTATACTGAAACAACTGCCCGATCTCTTGATTCCCTAACTTTCCTAAGGTCAGGTCTTCTATTTACCAGGACTTGAAAACACGAAACCCCAGCATAAGAAGCCGGTTCGTGCCTGACTCCCCTGTGTCAGGAAAAACAACTGCCTGATTTTTAGTTTGCCTAACCTGCCAATTTTTAGGCTTCACTGTATCAGGACTTAAAAACAAACCGCAGCCTCCTTTGCTAGGATTTGTGCCTGACCCCTTTGTCAGGATTTACTTTGCCTGCAGGGCTTGTGATCTTGCCCGAATCCTTCTAGGGACTTGCAATCTG
Organism: Melospiza melodia melodia; assembly: GCF_035770615.1. NCBI lineage: Eukaryota > Metazoa > Chordata > Aves > Passeriformes > Passerellidae > Melospiza > Melospiza melodia. The sequence continues at coordinate 9,333,932 of NC_086200.1, forward strand.
CCTGACTTCCCTCTGTCAGGACTTTTGGGGGTGCATGCCACTCATACAACTATTCCCTCCGCACACCTGGGGGAGGGGGCCATCTTTCCCCCTTAGGAGACGACTGATGCACACTAATTCCACACGCTTCCCCCTGTTCCTGGCCAGCTTCCTCATGGAAGTCGGGAAACGCGGTACTGAGGGGCCACTCTTGCTCTGAAGGTCTGGCTGCTGGCCTTTGTCTCACTCACACACACACTCACTCGTCTCCCACTCCTGCCACCAGATTTCTCACCAGTCCAGTGCTCCGGTGCTCCTCTGCGTCGCTGGTCCTGATCCGATCTCTCTGGTCCTGATAACCAGCTGTCCTGACGGTCCAAGATGGCCAGTCCTGGTGTCCTCTTCTGGCATGGCTATCCCAGACGAGCGCCCCAGCTGAAACAAACAGGGCAGGAGACTTTTTCTCCTTTTAATGCCTTTATTAAAAGTGATCAGCTCAGGATTGGGCAGCTTACCGGGTCTGCAGTCTCTGTTGTCTCTCCCAGGGCGAGGAGGAGGAGGAGGAGGATATGCGCAGCTTTGTCCACTAGGGCCAGAGCTGGGGGTCCAATCCTCGTGGGAACTTTAGGGCGTGGTGACCCCTGGTCTTCAACTCCGCAGCCTCACCCCCCCTTCCCGGTCTGGTATCAGGACGACTCCAGCGCTCCAGATGAGAGGGACTATGAAGGTGTTCAGCATCTCTGCAGGCTCAGCACTCTGTTCCTCACGTTTAGACATCACTCCAATTTCTCAACTCTATACTGGCTCGTTGTTTTGGAGTTCTTTTCAGTGATTTTGGAATAGTAGCTTCCCATGGCATGCTGATCCCAAAGTTAGTTTGCATGCACCCCCTCCCATGTCTCAGTCCCTTCCGTTCACCATCTGGGGAAGAGAGCCATTAACTTGGCCCCAGCCAGGGCTTTTACTGATACAAAAACAACTATTAACCACAATTACCCGTAATTACAAACAAGCAGCACCCCAGCAGCAACAGTGGTCTGATTAGTTTTTGTAGCCTTTTTTCTCACAGAACAAATTGGCAGATTTTTGTTTATAACAAATGAATTAATGTTGGGAATCGCGTTACTTAGAAACAATGACTAATAAATTTTTTGCTTTCCAAAAATGTATGGATTTTAAATACAAATATTAAAATTTCGTAATACAAATATAGAATAATACTATTATAAATAAGAAAAACAATTATAATTTTCTTATTTCCGTAAATTTTCTTTTTAAGGGGAAATGCATAATTATTTTTAGGTTTTGGGATGTCAGTCTGTAAGAGACGGTCCAAAGATCCCTCATCTGCCTCACAGCTGCTGTCAAGGATGGAGATTGAAGCCCTCCCCAAGGACTGAGAATGAGACCCTTCAAATTCTAATCCATGGTACTGGCCTGACTGGAGCGGAATGTTTGCCATGGGAAGCGGGATGTTTCCCGTAGGAACCAGTCCTGAAACAAGGGGCCCCACTCAATGCTGGCACCGATTTGTGCTGTTCAGAACTGGACTGTCAGTACCTGTTCCAAATGGATTTATTCTCCACTGTTCCCTCCATATGCCATCCTGCTCCCCTCCTGGTGGTAGATTATAAAAGAGCCCTGAGTTAACCAAAGACTTTGAGACTCTCCCCAACGTGACCAGACGGATCATTTGGCCGGAGCACGAGGATTTAATCTCTCTGTTGGTAGCTATTCCCCCCCTCCTTTTCTCTGTCTCTCTATCCTTTATCTCCTTTCTAATCCTCCTGTTGCATCTGCTGTGGGCACTCAATAAAAGGTGCATTTGTGTTGGTTAATACTGAAAGTCCCCTGCTGTGTGTCTTTGCAGCCTGAGATCAGTGAAACAAACCATCGTGACGCTCCTTGTCCCAGGGGATGGTGGCATGGTCTGATGGAGTTGCTGCCCACAGCGTGTGAACGTGATCTTCTTGGTGGCAATTGTACTGCTTCATCTGCTCTTGCTTTCTGGTCTCCCTATCCCAGAATTACCTATGGCACCTGCTTTTCTTATATTGTGGTTCTCTGTAGTTCCTTCTATAGTCAACCCTTGTTAAGTTCACTCTTGGAATAGAGGATTATCACCTCCCCATAATATCGAGTGCATTTGAATGCACTTGAATGCGTTTTGCCTGCATTCAAAATATTGTCCTTGTTTTTGATTTATTGTGGAATCTCTGTTTGTATTTTCTACCTCTGTCGAGGCTGGGATTGAAGGTACTTGAGATGATATTTGGTGTTCAGATTCAGGTGGTTTTTTTTCTTCTTATCAGTGACACAGCCTCACAACCCTGAGTTCTGCAGCCTTTCATCTATAGCACAAAATGGCTCACTGTCTCTTTTTACAAGGCCTGGATGGTACCAAGGAGACCATGGTGATACTGGGGATGCAAGGAGACCATGGTGACACCATGGACACTCATGGAACCATGGGCATTGTGACACAGCAGGGCTTCATGGAACCAAGGAGTCAATTGTGACTCTACCAAACCTTATGGAACCAAGGGCCCATTGTGACACGGAAGAACTTCAGGGAACTAAGAGTCTCTTGTGACACAGGGGAAGGTGCTCATGAAACCATGGAGACCATTTTGAAACTTCAAGGCCTGATGGAACCAAAGGGTCATTCTGGCACTTCTGAGCCTTGGAACCAAAGAGACCACAGTGACACAGTGGGACTCTGTGGAACCAAGGGGCCATGGTTACATTGTGGAGTGTCATTGAATCAACTGCCCATGGTGACACTGCAGGGCCTGATGGAATCATGGACACCATTATGACACTACAGGGCGTCATGGAAGCAAGGGGCCATTGTCACACTATGGGGCCTCTTGGGATCCAAGGGCAGTTGTGATACCACGGAAATTATGGCAACTGTGGCACCATGAAACCAAGGATGTGATCTTGCAGGATCCCGTGGAACTAAGGATTCATGGAACAGTGCAGGACACATGGAACCGAAGGGCCATTGTGAAGCTGTAGGACCAAATGAGCCCATTGTGACACTGTGGGCCCCCATGGATCCAAAGGTCCATTTTGACATTGCAGGCCCTCATGGAATCCTGGAGACCACTGTGAAACTTTGGGGCCTTGTTGAATTAAGTGGCCCTGCAGGGCCTGATGGAACCATAGAGCCAAGGGTCCATTGTGACCCTGTGGTACCAAGGTGTCGTGGGTTGACCCAGGCCCAATGCCAGGCATCCATGTGGGCTGCTCACTCACTCCCCTCTGCAGCTGGACAAAGACAATTTAATAAAGGGTTCATGGGTTGAGATAAGGACTGGGCGAGATCACTCATCAAATACTGTCCTGGGAGAAACAGGCTTAGCTTAGAGATGTGAAATTCATTTAGTACTAACAAAGTCAGAGCAGGAAAAGGGGAAAAAAAATAAGCTCCTCACCTCCCTCCTTCCAGCTCTACCTCCTACCCCAGCAGTGCAGGGAGACAGGGAATGGGGGTTATGGTCAGTTCATCACCCATGCCATGGCTTCTGCCCCTGCTCAGGGAGAGGAGTGGTTCCCCTGCTGCACCGTGGGTCCCTCCCAAGGGAGACAGTTCTGCAGGAGCTTCTCCCATGTGAGTGCATTTCAGGGGCAACAGCCCTCTGCAAACTGCTGCAGTGTGAGTCCATGCCAGGGACAACAGTCCTTCCCAAACTGCTGCAGCATGGGTCACTCTTCCAGGGGGTGCATTCCTCCAGGGACAGGCTGCTCCAGCCTGGGAGCAGGGCCCCTCTCTCCATGGCTCTCCTACAGGGTGCCTGGGTCTCCCGGGTCTGGAGCACCTCCTGGCCCTCCTTCTGCACCGACCTTGATGTCTGCAGAGTTGTTCTTCTCACATGTTCTCCCTCTGCTCTCCTCTGACTGGAGTTAAAATTGCACCACAATGTCTATTTTGATTTCTTCTTAAATCCGTTATCACAGAGGCATTACCACCATTTGTAACTGGCCCAGCCTTTGCCAGCAGCAGGTCCATCTTTGAAGCCACCAGGAATTGGCTGTGCCAGACACGGTGGAAGCTTCCAGCAGCTTCTCACAGGAGCCATCCCTGTGACCTCCTGTGAAATACAATGCTGTGTTTTGTGTCACGTACATACAGGCAACTTGTGTATTTGTGATTGTAATATGTGTGGAAACTGACCATGGGACTCTTATAAAGACAAATTCTAATAATAACTGAGGAAAGTAAAGCATGGAAGAAAGCCTTTGAGCCTATCTTTTTTTCGTAATTAACCTAATTAACCTTTAAGTTGATTTAGGAGCATTTGAATTAAAGCTTTAAGAATGTTGCTTTTTTACAGGAACTTTATGCTTGTAGCTAAACCTGAAAGAGTTTTGCAATAATAACCTTTTGAAGTAAAATTTTAGAATATTGCTTGTAGTGAGGATCTTTGAAACTATAGCTTCAGAATATATAAAAAGAAAACATGCTTATCTCACACCTTAACAAAACAGTGAAAAGCAGCTTGAGAAAGGAAGATGAACATCAACTCACGGATTATTAGTTTCAACCAAGGTAAGCTGGACATCACTGTTATGAGATTTATTGTCTCTGCAATTAAAAGGTGGACCCACATCTGGATTCTGGACCACACCATCTGGGAGATTTCTTCCCTCTTTCGGAAACCGAACCACCACCATCTGGGGATACTCCTTTCTGGGATACATCCTGAGAAAAACTAAATCACAATAGGTATAGAATTGTGACATAAAAATTGGGAATAGAAACTGCTGAGAAAGCTGATGACTACCCCTATAAATACCTGTAAGCCTCAACTATCAGTGTGCAGTTGGAGGGAAAACTTCCCCCACTGTACCCAGCGCTGTATTGCTCATGCTTTACCATATTAAATAATATGGTAAAGCTACTTGATTGCTACTTGAATATTGGCCTAGTCAAGCTTCTCATTTATAAAAGAATCCACATCAGCCCAGGCCGGGGTGGGCAGTGGCTGCTCAGTTCCATGGACTGGACACAGTTCTGGACGCTTCCCTTGGAGCGACTGCAGGGACAGAACACTGGGGCTGTCACTGCTGGGGTGTCACACATAGGGGAACGCTGGGGCTACCTCAGTCCTGCCCTGTCCCCCAACAGCTCTGCCAGCGCCTCAAGGGGACACAAAGGCTGAGCCAAAGGGTGAGAATTGCACAAGGGGATGAGCTGGCAGGGGCCCATTGGGATCAGCCAGTCCAGCCCCCAGCCCTGCACAGTTCCCCCAACAATTGCAGTCTGTGCAGCCCTGGGAGCGGTGTCCAAAGGCCTCTGGAGCTCTGGCAGCCTCGGGGCTGTGCCCATTCCCAGGCGAGCCTGGGCAGTGCCCAAGCCCCCTCTAGGGGACGAAGCTTTTGCTGATCTCCAGCCCAGCCCTGCCCTGGCCCAGCTCCAGCCATTTCCTTGGTCCTGTCCCTGCTCAGCTGGGCAGAGATCAGAGCTTGCCCAGAGAAGCTGTGGCTGCCCCTGGATCCCTGGCAGTTTCCAAGACCAGGCTGGACAGGGCTTTGAGCAGCCTGGGATAGTGGAAGGTGTCCTGGCCCATGGCAGGGGGTGGAAAAAGATGAACTTTGGGGTCTCTTCCAAGCCAAGCCATTCTGTGATTCTGTGATTTTGGGAGAGATGCTGAAGGTCTGGCTCAGCTTTATCTCACTGAATGTCTGGACCCAGCAGCAGCCATGGGTGGGATCATCTCCTCCCTCTCCCTGTGGCTGGAACTCACCCAAGGGCAGCAACTGAATAATGTCCCTCATGGGCAGTGAGTGCCAGAAAGGAACGTTGTTCCCTGGGGAAAACACAATGTCCTTGGGCTTCAGCAGAGCATTGAAATGGGCCCCCTTGAGCACTTCAGCACCACTGCAATCTCCTCTTACTGCACTCGGCCCAGGAGATCTCCCAGAGCAGCTGCAGAGGAGTCGCGGTCAGGATGAGGGACATTTATCAAAGGTTGATGTAGATCAAAACAAGCTCTGGCACCATTCCACATTTTTGTTTGTCACTGGGAAATAAATGCAGATGTCCCCATGCCACAATCTCAGTCCCCCCAGGGTTCCTGTGTTCAGTTTTGTTCCCTAATATGGAGACACAGGAGCTCTCCCAGCTGGACAAGGTGTCAGGAATCCCTTCCTGAGTTTGACACCCTTGGAGAGGGTGAACAAGGAGGTCCCTTGCTGCAGGAGACTGTGTGGGTTTTGGAAACAGGCCAGACCCAGAGAAGGCTCCTTCTACAACCCCTCAGCATCCGGCAATCCCACGTCTTTATTTGGGTGACTGTCTTGTCAGGGCAGGGAGGGGGGAGAGAGGAGCCTCCTTGGGGCAGGGAGAGGAGGCAGAGACACCAAAAGCAGGAGTCCCAAAGGGATCTGGGCACATCTGGATCCAATGGCTGCAGTAGGTGTGCCATTCCTAAATCCAGTTTGGGAGAGCCATGGCCCTGTTGCTGTGTGAGCTCTGAGGCATCTGATGGTGGGAGATGCTCAGGTTTGTCCTGTTTACATCCCCAGTTCCTGCAGAGCTGCTGTCAAACAGTGCCAGGAGATGCTCCTGGCACTGACCCTGGCACGGCTCAGGGCTCAGCTTTCCTCAATCAATCCCACTTCAGAGCTTCACTCTGCTGGGAAGATGTCAGTGAGTCAGGAGCAGCACAATCCAGAGAATTGGAGGATGGCTTTATGTTGGTAATTCAGGGAATGGGTTTCTCTGGCAGGATGCTGGATACCAGGGATTTCTGCCCTCCCTTCTCAGGAGAGTTTGGGTTTCTCGTGTCGGTGCTGTTCCACAGCTCCCACCATCCGTGCTCCTTTCATTGACACTTGCCCAGCTTCCCAGTGTCCTTTCTGAGGGGGAAGAAAGGAACGTCCATGGTGGCACCCCTTGGCTGCCTGGGGTTCCAGCTGCTCCGGGAGCTGCAGCATGTCTGGCACAGCCGCTCTCAGTGGGGCTGGGCCTTGGTTCAGGCTCCACAGTCCCTGTCAGTGCCCACTCCCCGCTGGGCTCATCCTCTGGCCGTGTGGGGCTGCTGAAGGCTCAGCAGCTCTGACTGAGCACTCCCAGCTCTGCAGCTCCTGACCCATCCCAGGGATGGGGTCTCGCAGCCCTGGTCGGGGCTGTGTTGCCCACGGGGCTCTGGTTTGGGGTGTCCATGGGTACCTGCTGTTCCTCCACCCCCAGCAGCCCGACGGCAGAAGGGTCCTCTGGGAGCCCAGGCAAGGGATTCAGCTGTGCCATTCCCTCTGTCTCCGCAGCAGCTCTCCCAAAAGTCCTTTGGGCTCCCTGAAATCCTGTCTCCTGAGGTGATCCATGCCAGGGAGTCCCAGGGGGCTGCTGGACAGGTCTGGCTGACCTTGGCATGTCGAGGGCTGCTCCTCAATGCCCCTGAAGCACTGGGGCTCTGGGCTCTTCTTCCTAAAGGAGGGAACTCTCCTGATCTTCCTCCAGGGCCCTATGGCCAAAACTGGGATTCCTTCTCCAAATTCCCTTACAGGCACAGATTGTTCCCAGATGAAATCTGCCGGGAGAGACAGATCTGGCTGCCTTGGCTACCTGGGGCCACCTCTCATCTGCCTTTGAAACACTGGGACCATGTGCTGCTCCAGACCCTTGGCCTCTGGTGGCTGCCCCTGCAACCCTGGGGCTGCATTCTTTCCTTCCCATGGAGATCCCTGGTACACTGTGGGGACCTCATGGAACCAAGGGGATCATTGTGGCACCACTGTAGTCCATGGAACCAAGGGGATCATTGTGGCACCACTGCATCCCATGGGACCAAGGGGATCCTTGTGGAACCACTGGAGCCCATGGAACCAAGGGACCTTGGTGACACAGAAGGGCTCCATGGACTCAGAGACCATTATGGCTCTATGGGGCCTGATGGAACCATGGAGACCATTCCAACCTTCAGGGCCTCCAAGGGAGCATTATGCCACCTCAGGGCCTGGTGGAAGCAAGGGACAATTGGTACACTGTGGGGCCCCATGGAACCCAGGGAACATGGAACAGCTCTGGCTGGCTTGGCCTGCCAGGGGCTACCTCACAGCTCTGGCTGATCTTGGGATGTCAAGGGCTGCCTCTCATCAGCTCCTGGAGCACTGGAGCTCTGTGCTTTCCTTGCTATGGAAAAGAACTGTCCCCCTTTTCAGATGCCCATTATCAAAACTGGTACTCTCCCTAAAATAATTTCCTCTATGCAAGGGCATCTTGCAAAACAAAACCTGCAAGCTCTGGCTGGCCTAGGCCTCTGGTGGTCACCTCTCATCTGCCCCTGAAACAGAGGGGCTTTGTTCCTTCATTCCTATGGAAAAGAACCAGCCTTCTTGTCCAGGGACCATGGACAAAATTAGAATTTGGTCTTCCAAATTCTATATATCCAAGGACTGCTCCCAGACAAAAGTTGTCAGGACAGACAGGTCTGACTGGCCCTGTCCTCTGGTGATTTTCTTAGACTATGAGCTGAATGTTTTCATTTGGAAACACCTTGGAGAGGGCCCAGAGGTGTCCCAAGGAGGGGTTTGGAGGGCTTGGGCACATGAGCACTGTATAGGGACAAAGGAGCTCTGTGCTCAGTGGAGTGGAGACTGAGGACAGTGGAGCAGAGCCATGAGAGTGCTTAAAGGGAGATTTCAGGGATGGTGAATCCTTTTGACATAGGAGAAAACAGTCAGAGAGAGAAAGAATTAATGCCAAGGGCAGCTGGGGAGGCCCAAACTAGCACCAGGAGAAAGGAATTTCCCTGGCAGGACAGGGCTGTGGTGCAGCACATCCGAGCAGGAGCCTGGAGCAGCCCAAGGCTTTGTGTGGGCAGGCAGAGGCAGGCAGGAAGCAGAGCTGTCAGCAAAGGAAGGGCCCAGGCAGGTGGGGCAGCCGGGGGATGCCGACAGCCTGCAGGGGCAGAGGCGCAGGGCAGGGACACTGTAGCACAGCCTGGGCTGCACAGGGCACAGGGATGGGCAGCAGCTGCAAGACAGCCCTTCCAGAGCCAGCTTGGGCAGCGCTTTGGCCATGGCTGCTTGGCCTGGGCCTGAGGCAGGAGCAGGAGACAAGTGACCCTTGCAGGGCTGGGGCCTCATTGCCTCCTTGTCCCTGCTCAGCAGCCTGGCAGGGGCCGCCCCATGCTCCTGCCCTTGGCATTGCACATGCCCACATGCCAGTGCCCATCCCGGGAAGAGCCCTGAGCAAGGAGGGAGGGACAGGATCTGCCTGGCCAGGGGTTGGGGCTCAGGACTTGGCCCTTTGCATTCCTGAAACACATCCAGGTTTGCATAGCACAGAGGGACGTTTTCCTTGCTTGTCCTCACCTGGCATCACTTCCTCCAGTGTTTTGCTGTGACTGTGTAACATCAGAGAGTGGGTTGTGACATCACTGAGTGGCTGTGTAACATCATAGAGCAGGCTGTGACATCATAGAACAGATTCTGACAGATTCCTCTCAGAATTTCCTTCTGAATGCTGCTGGAATACAGGAGCTGGTAGCTGTGTGTATGTGCTTCTCTAAATCTTTTTGTCTTTCTCTCTTTCTGTGTCTACTTGCATTTTTGTCCTCTTGCAAATTCTGATTTACTTAAAATTGAACAAGCTAAGAGTTTGTGAAGTTGATTTGGCCAAGTCCATGCTTTAAGAAGTGTTTTTTTTGATTGAATGTCATCTTAAACATTTTGCCAACATTTTTCTGATTTTCTAAAGTTGCCAATAAAGGCTGTTTGGTTGTTTTGAGCTCCTGAGAAACTCTTGTTGGTATTTCTCCTTTGCATCCAACTCAGAGTACAAACAATTTTAAATGTCTCCTTGAGAGAGTTGTTTGGGGGATGGCAGTCAGGGCTTGTGTGTCCTGCTTGGCACAGCCCAGGCAGGGCTTTGCCAGCCACATTCCACACTCCATTTCCCAGCTGGAGCTGCTGGTGCCTCTGAGTTGTGCTGTCCCAGCCCCAGGGATGCTCTCCTTGTCTGTCCATTCCCCCGTGGTCTCTGGGCAGGGATGGCCTCGGTGGGGGCTGCTGACATCCTCAGCAACTTGGAGGCTGCTGCTGAATTTTCCTGCTCCAGAGGCTTGTTCAGCCTTCAGCTCTTCAGTGCAGGAATTCAGTGTCCCAGGACTCATTGACATTCAGAACACCTTAACAAGCCACAACTCTTGGAATAATTTGATTTCAGTTTCCAAATAATTTGTGGTTAATTATACAGATTTCAGAAGTGTATTCAAAGTGAATACATGATATTTAAAAAGACAGAAAATATTTTTTTAGGTCCTGTTTAGGTTTTTTTCCCTGTTAATTCATTGAAATGTGCAGTCTCCAGTTGACACTGAACCCAAATAGCTCCTCATACCCTTTGAATAGATATGAAAATCAAGACCCTTCATGGCTGACAATCAATCAGACTCTGTCCCTATCCCCACCCCACCATTCCCCCATCCAAGCTCTGGCACTCAGAGCTATGTCCTGTTTCCTTCATCCCTCCATGGCCAGGGACTTTCTGGGATAAGGGAGCTCTGCTCTGAGTATGGAGGGAGGCCCAAGTGCAGCCACTGGAGTGAGAACCACAACTTATCAGGTTTGTGTCCTTTGGGTATCAGGAACTGGTGAGACTCAGAGGCACAGATAAGTTTGTCTTCATGGCCAACATAAAATATGCAAACATGATAAAATTTCATAAACGTCAAAGCACTTCCCTCAGCTCCTTGAGACATCCTAGCAACATCTGACATGTCCAACAACCACAAGGGTTTACCATACAGGAAGGATTTTAGACAAAGACATAAGAAGACGCAAGAGAAAACATAAAATAACAAAGATGCTGACAAAGGAGTTCTTTAAACTCCTGAAAGATTGGGCAACTCCCTGAAACGCAAAGCATGAAGCCAGTTGAGGGAGGTGCATTGGAATGATCAGAGAACGTGCAAAAGGAAATCTGGGAGCAAAGAGAATAACTTAAATCCAGCTGCCCAAAATGAAGAGATGTCCTTAGACATGGCCATTTAAACAGGAGAGCTAAAAACACCTGAAGGAAAGGGGTCATTAAATATTAGACTAAACATTGATGGCAGAGGTAGAGGGGAAGACTAGCATTTCTTTCCCTGCCATCAGTAGAAGAATCCAGTAGATCCAGGAAATTTCCATTCTTGGTGGGAAAACTTTTCCAGGCAGACATCATTGTGTGCCCATGAACAGGCAGTGCCACTTTTACCCTGAGGTGCCAGAGACTGGATCTCTCTGAGAGCACCTGAGGAAGAGCAGAGCACCCTGAGAGCTGCAGGTCCTTGAAAGCCCCACAGGGCTCCTGTCCCATAAACATCTGCTCTGTTCCAGTCTGAAACAGGGCCCAGCATGGTGCTGGGATCATCAGAGAGCTGAGGTGTGTGCTGGGATTCAATGCCCTCCCCATCCTGCAGCAGCCCTGCATTTCCCTCCTGCAGCCTTGGTCTCCTGCACAGCCATGGAGGCTCTTTGGGCTCTGGACTGTTCCTGCAGCCCCCAAGGGCAGCTGAGCTCTGCCTTTGGCACAGTCAGGTCTGGCCAGTGCAGGCCATGCTCAGCAATTGCTTGTGTGTGCCTGGCCTTGCTGTCAGCCCCGGCAGCGGCTGCGTGGCCCCTTTGTGGCTCTGTGCTGGCCCAGCCATGGTGACCCAGCCCCTGTGCAGGCCCAGGCCAGGAGCATTGTGGCTATGAACGGCCCCTGTGCCGTGGTGCCCACAGCAGCCTTGGGGCTCTGTGCCCCATGGCCTCCCTGCTGGGCAGCCTCTGCCAGCTCCTGCAGAGCCCTGTGGGGCTGCACAGACAGCTCTGCCCCGGGCTCTGCTGGCCCCTGGGCCAGCAGAGAGGCAGCCAGGGCTGGCCATGGCTGGGAACAGGTCCTGAGCCTTGCAGTAGGATGGAGTTGGGCCACTGCCCCTGGTTCCTGGCCTGGATCAGGAATGGTGTGGCCAGCAGGGATTCTTCCCCTGTGCTGGACACTGGTCGGGCATCACCTCGAGTGCTGTGTCCAGTTCTGGGCCCCCAATTTAGGAAGGACATGGAGGGGCCTGGAGCATGACCAGAGAAGGGCAACAAGGCTGGGGACAAGTCTAGAGCACAAGTCCTGTGTGGAGTGGCTGAGAGAGCTGGGGTTGTTTATCCTGGAGAAGAGGAGGCTCAGGGGAGACAAGGCGGTGTCCGGGAAAAGTTTGGACTTGACGATGTCCATGGCCTGTTCCACCTTTGCTGATTCTGGGATTCTCTAAAACCACCCTTGGAGCAGTTGCAGGATGAGCCCTGGGCCTCCTCTTCTGAAGCTCCAGCAGCCCAGGTCCCTCAGCTTCTCCTCCCAGCCCCAAAGTGCATCCTGTCAGTCCTGCAGAGCCTCTGCAGCTCCTCCTCACTGCCCAGAACAGGGAGCCCCAGAGCCAGACACAGCAGCCCAGATGTGCCCCCCTGGCCTGGGGTGCCTCTGGCAAGGGAGCAGCACCAGGCACTGCAGGAGCCTGCAGACAATTCCCGCAGCACTTGTAGGATGATCCTGCTGCCCAAGGGACGTTCCCATGGGGCCAAGTCAGGAACTGCAATGGGGAGTGGGGCCAGAGAGGAAAGGGCAAACAGGGATGGGCTGTTTGCAGGAGAGGGAACAGGGGTGGACAATTGCAAGAAATGTGTACCAGGGAAGAGTTAACAAATTAAAGGTGAAGCCAAGGAAATGCTTGGGGCAGTTTGGGGGTGGCTGCCAGGCAGCCCTGGCTCTGAGCAACAGCATCTACAGGGGCACAGGAAACTCCCAGCTGATGGGAACAAACTTTCTGGCTGACTGCAGAGGCCAGGACATAGCTGAGTTGTTTCCCTGCCATCCCCCAGCCCTTGCTGGCCCCAGGGGCTGATGGCATTTGTGCTCCCTCAGGTTCGTGTCCCCACACCAACAGCATGGGGGTGCTCCTGCCTGCTGTGTGCAATGCAACCAGGGGCTGCTGAGCCAGTGCTGCCTGCAAGGATGGGGCACCTGTGTGACCTGGGGGGAGAGGCCAGGGTTGCAGAGGGGGGATGTTTTTGGCAGCTCCATGAGGACGCTCTGGGATGCTGCCCTGGGCTGTGCAGCACACTGGGGATGGATCAGCTCCTGCTCTGCTGCTCCTTCCCTTCTGCCCCATGGCCCTTGCAGAGCACCAGCCATGCTCTTTCACCCTAGCCTGCCCACAGCCACCCTGGGGCTACTCACGGGGCTTTTCTGTGCTGAGCATTGGCCTGGCTGTGTTCTTGAGAGAGCCTGGGCAAGGAGCCTGGAGCCCCCAGGCCCTGGCCTGAGGCGTCAGTGCTGCCCCAGCAGTGCCCATGGCCTGTCCCTGCTGCAGCCCCGGCACTGCCACCCCCAGGACTGTGCCCGGCCCCGAGAGCACTCAGGCCCTGCAGCAACACCAGGGCCACCAGGGCAGCGGGGCAGGGCCATGGCAGCAGCACTGGCAACACCAAGTGCTGCTGCTGCTGGGCACAGCTGCTGTACCAGCACTGACCTGCCCCCAGCTCTGCACACAGACATTGATGCTGCAGCTTCAGAGAAGGGAACAAAAGGGCATCTCTGCAGAAAACTTTGCTGGGAGATCCTTTCCTTCCTTTAATGCCACCAGGGGACCATCCCCTTATTGACAAAGTCTGTGGCCATGGGGAAGGTGGAGACAAACAAAATCAGAAATGCTACAGACATTTCTTTGTGGATAACATGAACAACAAAAACGGGACAAATGACTCCACAATGAAACCAAAAAGAAGTATCATAGATGATTTTTATTGGAAGTGATTTGAAGAAATTGGCCAGCAGTTTAATGTTCCTGAAACCATCCAGTCATCAGTCTCCTCACTGCAGCCTTGAGGTCCTGGTTTCTCAGGCTGTAGATGAGGGAGTTAAGGGCTGGAGGCACCACTGAGTACAACTGTCACTGCCACATCAAGGTATGGGGAGGAGATGGAGGGTGGCTTCAGATAGGAAAACATTGCAGTGCTGAGGAACAGAGAGAACACAGCTAGGTGAGGGAGGCAGGTGGAAAAGGCTTTGTGCCGTCCCTGCTCAGATGGGATCCTCAGCACAGCCCTGAAGATCTGCACATAGGAGAAAACCATGAATACAAAACAGCCAAGTACCCAACAGGCACTAACTGCAGTGGGCCCTAGTTCCCTGAGGTGGGATTTGGAGCAGGAGAGCTTGAGGATCTGTGGGATTTCACAGAAGAGCTGGCCCAGGGCATTGCCATGGCACAGGGGCAGGGAAAATGTATTGGCTGTGTGCACCAGAGCATTGAGAAAGGCGCTGGCCCAGGCAGCTGCTGCCATGTGGGCACAAGCTCTGTTTCCCAGGAAGGTCTCGTAGTGCAGGGGTTTGCAGATGGACACGTAGTGGTCATAGCACATGATGGTCAGGAAAAAATACTCTGTATTCGCGCAGAAAACAAAAAGAGCTGTGCAACATATCCTTTGTAGGAGATGGTCCTGGTGTCCCAGAGGGAATTGTGCCTGGCTTTTGGGACAGTGGTGCAGATGGACCCCAGGTCAGTGAGGGCCAGGTTGAGCAGGAAGAAGAACATGGGCGTGTGCAGGTGGTGGCTGCAGGCTACGGCGCTGATGATGAGGCCGTTGCCCAGGAGGGCAGCCAGGGAGATACCCAGCAAGAGACAGAAGTGCAGGAGCTGCAGCTGCTGCGTGTCTGCCAATGCCAGTAGGAGGAAGTGCCTAATGGAGCTGCTGTTGGACATTTACTGCAGTTGAACTTGGGACCTAATAATGGAGAAAAGGACAGTGAAGATTTAAAGGAGATAGCTGCAAGCAAAATCAAAGCCATTTCCCATATACCATCCTCTGTAACATACATGGACATTCTTTTATGTTTAAGTGTTCTGAAGTTTGCCTTTTAACCTCCCCCATGTCTGTCCTGATATTCTTGGATAGCAGAAACCCTCAGCATTTCTGCTGCCCTCTGGTAGAACAGAGTGAGTTCCCTGAGGCAAGAGGACGAGTGGAGACTGAGGGGAGATGGTCTGTCACTTCATTCTGTTTGGAATTTCTCTGGGCTTTGACTTTTCTCAAATGGAGGATGTTCACACTCCCATGTTTCTTTTAAAAACACCCAGGTATAGATGAGAGCAGATAGATCCACCACAGCTCAGCTCCACATTTGTATCCAAGGTCT
This sequence comes from Melospiza melodia melodia, assembly GCF_035770615.1. Taxonomy (NCBI): domain Eukaryota; kingdom Metazoa; phylum Chordata; class Aves; order Passeriformes; family Passerellidae; genus Melospiza; species Melospiza melodia. The sequence continues at coordinate 9,349,074 of NC_086200.1, forward strand.
CACAATGCTCATTTCACCAACCCAGCAGCATTTTCAGTGTCACAACACCTCTGCCTTTCCCCATCAATCTTATAACTCAGAGATGCTCTAGGACAGATTTGCACCCTGGATTGAAGCTCCCAGCTTGGACTGAAATCTCAGGGACACTTCCAAGTGTCCTTATGATGGCATTGGATTGAGGGAGATGCAGCTCCTTTCCTGGCTGCACTGACAGCATTGCCCAGAGCCAGGCACTAGGGACAGCGTCACCCTGAGCCAGCTGTGCCCCCTGCCAGAGCCCCCAGTGCCGGGCAGCTGCTCCCACCCCTGTGCTCTGCAGAGGGAACTGAGCCCAGGGCTGCAGAGCTGCCCCATGCTCTGCTGCAGCTTTGCCTGTACAGGAGGGGCTGCATGCCTTGGAGCCCGGGCCCTGAGGGCAGAGGCTGGGCTGGGGCACAGGAGGGAAGGAGCTTGTTCAGAGGGAGGGGCTCCACTGGAGGGAATCCTGTGGGCATCTCTCAACTCGCCCTGTCACAGCATTGCTGGGGTTTTTTTTTTCTCTCCTTGCCTGCTCTTCTCTCTGCTTCCTGAAGATTTCCCTGCTGGAGATTTTTCCCTGTGCCTGATCCCTCCTTGTCAGCACTCAAAGACCGCAAATCTCTGTGCACTCTCCTTGTCTCTACAGAACCGTGCCTGTTTGCAGGACCATAGCTGGGGGCAGGTTCTGTTTGCAGCTTGGAGCAAGGACAGCTCAGACTGAGCCTGATGGCTCCAACAAAGGTGATGCTGGTGCTGTCCATGTGCAGAGTGGCTGAAAGTACATTAGGGATCTCCTGTGAACCTATTGATCACTAAAAGTAACAGTTTGGATGTCTCAGGCACTTGTCAAAATTCAAGATAAATCTTTCATAATCAGGCTTTAATATTTATTCACCCTCCCTGCCATTCTCCAATAGTACGAAAATGAATACAAAGTCTTAGGAAATTTCCTCATCTTAGTAAATGTCCTTGTCTTATAAATATTCCATGACTGATCAGAAATCCTCAGCAGGTCAGAGCTTCATGAGCATTTCACCTCCCCTGCACTGGAAATACTCAGAGTTGTACTCACAGAGTCTGTAGGCATTGGGTTGTTCCAACTTTAGGAGATGGCTTCAGGAACTGCAGCTGCATTGTCCTGCAGCCAGAGGTTCCTGTGCCAAGGGCTGGCAGTGATTCTGCCCCATGCACTTCTCAGCACCTTACCAGCCCTGACTGATTGAAGCTCTCTGTGCCTCTGTGCTGTGCCCAGCGTGGCTGCAGGCAGTGCTGGGCTGGCAGAAGAGCTGCTCCTCAATAGAAATGTGCTTTTGAAGCTCTTCTTGGTTACCAGGAGCTGCCTCTGTGCCAGGAGCCCAGTCCAGCTCAGCAGCACAGACACAGCACAAGGACTTTAATGACCCTCTGGGGCTTTGTGCTCAGACCCTGACCATCAGTCCCTGAGAGGGAGCTGAAGAAACCTCTCCAGAAGTCCAAGTCAGAATCCAACTCCAAAGTTTCTTGGACTTTTAATGGGTCCCACTGAGGGACACGACTGAGCAAGTGTCCCCAGGCCCCAGGCAGAGCAGAGAACTGAAGACAGTGCTGACAGGTGGGGACATAGAGAAACAAAGTCTTGGTGCCCTGGGGCACAGTAGGGTCTGTGCCACCAAGGGCTGTGAGGAGACACCTTGTCCTGAGGCCCTGGAGCCTCCTGGCACAGTGCCAGCCAGGCTGGGCACTGTCAGCCCCTTGTCCTGCCCTCAGGACTTCCCCCAGCCCACATCCCAGTGGCCTCAAGGATCTGCGAGGGGGAGTCCCTGGGGAGCCTTGCTCAGCAATGGCCCTGGGGGCTCCTTAATGCTCCCTGCAGGGACTGCAGGTTTTTCAAAGGACTTTGGGTTTGGCTTTTGCTTTGGAGTCTCTGAGAAGTTTCTGCAATCCTAGTCTTCAATAATCTGCTCTAATTAGTCCCTGGAGAGGCTCTGTCAGTAACAACACTCAGTGGGGCTCATTAATGCTTCAGGGTACTTCAGTTATTTTAAGGTGCTTGATGTTTTCCTTTGGATACAGACCCTATGAGAAACATTGTGCAGTCACAGCCTCCAATTATCTCCTTTAATTAGTCCCTTGAGAGCCTTTTTCAGTAAAGACACCCAGTGGGCCTTTAATGCTTCAAGGTACTTCAGTTATTTTAAGGTATTTGGTGTTGCCCTTTTGATACAGACTATGTGAGAGGCTTTTGCAATCATGGCCCCAATTATCTGCTTTAAGGAGTCCCTTGAGAGCTTTGTACTGACACTCACTGGGGCTCATTAATGCTTTGAGATACTCAAAGTTTTTAAGGTACTTTGGATGTTCCTTTCCACTCTGAATATCTGAGAAGTGTTTTTTCCAATTCTGGCCTCCAGTTCTCTCCTTCAAGGAGTCCATGAGGAGCCTGTGTTTGGGATGGACCTCAGTGGGAGCCATTCATGCTTTGAGATACTTTGGGTGTTTTCTCTGGCTTTGACTCCTGGAAAGGTTTGTGCAATCTCCTTTCAGGCCCTGAGGTTCCATGGCTGAACTCCAAATGCACCACGGGGCTCATTAGGATCAAGGAAGTCCTGACAAACCATGGCTCTGCCTTTATTTCCCTCTGGTCTAGTTCTGTTCAGCAGGAAGATTTGCTTTTGCAATTTTGTGGAAATATTTCAAATATCTTCTACGAAATATGTATTCCTATCTTAAAGGGTGTCCTTTTTGTTGTTCTTATCACACAAGAAGTGATTGCAGCATTCTGATTGGTATTGATCCACAATCTCTCCTAGGGAGGTCTGGCCCGGTCAGTGAAGTTTTACCTTGAGAGCTTACCCAGTGGACAACCTTGCCTCACATTACCCAACCCCGTGTGAGAAACTATTTTCACTTACAAAAATATAAATACTTGATTAAGATCTTATCAAAATACAATAGAAGACCGAATAAAGAAAAGAATACAGCACCAGGAGCAAATGATTCAGTCTCATATGCTCATCTAAAAAATGGATGTTCTGTCTTTTATACCTCTAGCCTGTCCCAAAGTCTTTTCAGTCGACTTCTTCTTCACTGTCCAATGGTGGAGATCACGGTCTTACCCCTTGACTGGAATTCAGGCGCTGCCATAGTAACAAGCCAACCCTCCCAAATGCCCCGACTACTGAGGCTATCCTGTGATAACAATGCAAGGGAAGGGGAAGGATAATTATACATCTACAAAACTTCTCTTAACATATATTTAATATTTACTCTTAAATTGTGAGAGTCAACCATAGGATTACTCATCCATAACAAGGCCCCCTTTTCCTTTTCTTAAAATAATTTTGCTGGAACAATTAAGTCAAAACATTCTCTTGCTTGCTTGAATGAGTCATACCAGCATCTCTTGCTGTGGGCAAGGACAATGGGAACAGGTGAAAAAAAATCTCAGGTTTTCCTTAGACTCACTTAATTGGAATGGACAAAAGGGCATCACAGATGTCCAGTATGGCCTTGATACCCATCTACCCTGCCTATGTGGCTGCTACCCATAGTCAGTGTATCTTAGGGGTGAGTACAGAGGCCAACTTGATGCTGCCCTCCAGTCCGTGTTGAATTAAAAGACAGTTGAGGAATTATAGAGGTCTGGTCTGGCCTTTTGTCTCTACCTTACCATGCCTACGGGATTGCTCCCCAGAGCAGGGCTATAGAGCCTTCTTGTTAGCAAACAAAGAAGTCAACTCGGTCTTGCCCTCCTTTTTTGTCTTATTTTCTTAAAGAAGCTATACCATTGCCTTTTTTAGTTCCTTGTGTACTTCCCCTCCACAGATGTTGGTAATTCTCACCCATGAAAACAGGAAGACAGTTATCAAGCTTGTTGGTAGAAGATTGACTCTACTTTTTGGGCATCTTAGTGTTTTTCTGGTTGTCTTTCAGTCTCTGCTTGAGAGTCAATCTTGTTTCACCTGGCCTGGATGTAACAGTCCACTCTTTGGGTTCTTCTGCTGGGCCTTTGATTCTGTTGGCATGAGTCCATCGCCACTCGTCAGTTCGCATGACCGATTCTGTGTTGAGCAGTACCTGAAAGTGACCTTCCACTGAGGAGTTAGAGGCTGATCTCTCCATGACGTGATCATCACCCAATCCTCAGGATTAATATTATGGATTCTGAAATCCATGTGTGGTAGTTTGAGGAATCGCCCCTTTATGTCTTAGCCCTTCCAAAGTTTGTGCTATAGACATCACTTATTTCTTGGCATTGGCTTCCCCTTCCTCATTGGTGGCAACCTTCTGGGGTGAGGTCAGGAAGGGTAACCCAAACATCATTTCATAGGGTGACACCCCCAGATCTGACTGGGGTTGGGTTCTAATTCTTAATAAGGCCAAAGGGAGACATTTTACCCATGACATTTGGGTTTCAATCATTAGCTTAACTGGAGCTCTTTTAAGAGTTTGATTCATCCTCTACATGACCAGAACTTTGTGGATGTCATGGAGTGTGTAATTCCCATTTTACTGCCGGGGCCTGAACAACTTTTTGCAATATCTGAAATGAGTTCTCCAGTCTGAATCAATCCTGTTTGCCATCCCATATTGGGGAATGATTGATTCTAGAAGTGTTTTAGTCACAACACTGACATTGGCTTTAACAGTGGGTACCACCTCTACCCAATCAGTCACGTGATCTACTGTCACTAGCAAAAACTTCCAGCGCTGTATGTGGGGAAGCTCAGTAAAGTCTACTTGGATGTTTTGGAAGGGCCTTAAGGCTAGATCTCCCCCTCCTCTAGGTCTTTTCCTCATGATTTTCTTATTTACTTTTTGACGTATCATATCAGTTACTTGCTTAGTTATTCTGAAAATTCCTATGCGTCCCCAGTCCCTTAGAAATTGATCACTTAGCACTTGTGTACCCCATTGTGTTGTTCCATGTATGCCTTCTAGCATTTTCCTGGCAAGGGGTTTATTCAACATTTGCCTCCCATCTGCTAATCTCCACTTCCCTTCATTATGTTTCTTGGCTCCTATTCTAAGGAGTTCTTCCTCTTCTGTCTCCCTGAATACCGGGACTTTTTGCATATCTCTCATGGGTGTTAATACTAATATTACTTTTTCTGTCTCTGATTCAGTTGCATTTTTGGCTTCTATATCAGCTAAATTGTTCCCTTGTGTCCCTTTCTTTTGTCGTTAAACATATACCACCACTACTTTCTCTTGCAATTGTAAGGTTTCTAACTCTTCTAAGACAGATTTTTCATTAATCAGTCCCTTTTCCTTTGAATTGAATAGCCCCCTCTTTTCACAAATTTTTCCAAAGGTATGCACTACTCCAAAAGCATATTTTCAGTCTGTATCTATTGTTCTCCTTTTCTGTGCTAATATTTCCAGAGCTCACTTTAGGGCATACATCTCACACCTTGGGCTGACCAGTTGGAAGGTAACTTTCTCTTTTCTATGGCTGCCAACCCTTCATGCACTATAGCGTACCCCAATACCCTGTGCCCCTTTACTACCTGTGAAGATCTATTGATGTACAATCGTCTTCCACCTTGGAGTGGTCAATCTGTTAGGTCCTCTCTTCCTTTAGTTTGATAGTTAATAACCTCTGAGCAATTATGTATTAGTGCCTCATCTGGTTCTCCATACATAAACTGGGCAGGGTTGAGTTTGTTGCTCTAAACCATTATGCATTAAGATGGCTTCATACTTTAGCACTCGGGAATCAGTGAGCCATTTCTCAGCCTTTTGGCTTAGGATACTTCTGTCTGAGTGTGGGGTACATATTTTCAATTTTCCCCCAATTTTTTGCTTTCCTCCACAAGTATGGCAGTCACTGCCCCCACCTGAATGCAGGTTGGCCACCCCTGACTGACAGGGTCTAGTAATTTTGATAAATAGGCCACTGGCTTCCTGGATCCCCCCCAGTCTTGGGCTAATACTCCATGTGCTATCCTTTTTTCTAGATCCACAAACAGATAAAAGGGTTTGTCTGAGGCAAGAAGACTCAATGCTTGTGCACTGACTAATTTTTGCTTTAAAGCTTCAAACTTTTGTTCATCGTCTTTTCCCCACCTAATCTCTTCTTCAACTAGTTTTTCATACAAGAATGTGACGGCCTGTGTGTATCCTTCAATCCATAGCCTACAATATCCCAACAGGCCTAAAACCTTCTGACTTCCCTCTTAGTTTTTGGTCATGGGAGTGAGACTATCCCTGTAATTCTCTCAGGGTTCAGCTGCCAGCTCCCTTGGCAAATCACATGTCCTAGGAATTTTACTTCCTACTCTACAAATTGGAGTTTCCCTCTTGATACCCAAAGTCCTTGGTCCCTCAGAAAATTTAACAATGCTATGGTGGATTCCCGAACTTCCTTTACTTCCTGTCCTGGGATAAGAATACAATTTACATGTTGGATAAGCTTTATGTCAGGTTTGATGGAGAAGAGTTGTAGTACTTCTCCTAGGGCTTGACCAAATAGGTTTGGGGATTCAGAAACCCTTTGGGGTAACCCAGTCCACTGAAGCTGTTGCTTCCTCCCAGAATTGAGGTTTTCCCATTCAAAAGCAAATATATCCCACTTTTCTCTGCCAGTAGGCATGCCTAAAAAGCATCTTTTAGGTCTATCACACTGAACCACTGGTGCGAAGGAGGGATATTACTCAGTAGTGTATAGGCGTTAGGCATTACTGGGTATCAATTCACTGTTCTTTTGTTCACTTCTCTCAAATCTTGGACAAGCCTGTAAGTCCCATCTGACTACTGGTAATATGGGTGTATTATGGGGGGGACATACATGGTTCTAATTTCCTGTCCTCAAGTAGGTCCTGGATCAGTGGCCATAATCCTCATCTCCCTACCAGGGAGAGTGGATATTTTCGTACCTGAACTGGATGGTTCTCATTAACTATTTTATTACCACAGGTTTCATGTTCTGTTTACCTCAGTTTTTCAGTTTTGCCCACACCATCTCATGAATTTTCTCCTCATTTTCTTCTCTTAATTGGAGAAGCTTAACTACCATTTTCCCTTTCTCTGGGAGCACTCCAATGTCAAACTGCACCTGTAAATCCCATCCTAAGAAATTTCACCCTGCATCTGGAACTAATTGGTCTTCCCCAATTCCTATTTTATTTGTTCCTTCCAACTTTATTTGCATTATAACTGAGACTTTGAACCTGTCCCCTTGTCTTGCCTTGAAAAGACAGGTGTCTGCTAAGGAAGGCAGGAGCTGCCCCTGAAATGGAAAATGTAAACCCCTCCTGCCGAATTGTTATCATTTTGAAATTAAGAGGGCTTTCAGGCAAAGATATAGGAGAAGGAATACCAGTTCTTTACCAGAAAAAAAGCAAATCAAAACAAAACAATGCAGTAATACAAAACACTGACAAGAGTCAGAATACGACCTGAAACCCTGTGGGTCAGGGTGGTGATAGCAGTCTTATTAAATGGTGGCTGCAGTCCTCCTGGAGTGCCAGGTGGCACATGTACAGCATCTGCATATGCTTGGATGTGGTTCCATTGAAGCAGTGATCCTGTAAAAGGGGGTAGTCTTCCTCTGAAGATCCAATGGTGGTGTAGATGGGCCTGGTCTTTGTCTGGGAATCCATTGGGAAAGGCTGTCTCTGGTGCCCCAAAATCTCAGATTATATCCAGTTAGGAATGCTTGGTTCCTCCCTCTAGGCAGAGCATCTCACAATGGGATGATGTAATTTTGATCAGTCATGCAGTGACACTCAATGGCCCATTAACAGCAGATGTCTCCCCAGAGGGAGAATTGGTTGTGGAAGAGATAAAGAAGATAGAAGATATTAACAGAAGATTACTTCTACCCCTCTAACAGATGGGAATAGAACACACACATTGCCTTGAAATCCAGGACATTATCCACCCGTTATTCTATTTCCATCTGCATCACAATGAAACTTTACACATAGTTCTCACTTATGACTGGGTTTCCCTGTGGTACACAAAGGGGTTCTCCACCTTTCTGCATTACCCACCAAGTGTAACCAGGTCCTGGAGCAATAAAAATCCCAGGGATGGGTTTGTCTTTGCCTGCGGTGGGATTAATCCAAACAGGCTTTCCTAAAATACCTTTCATGTGTACAACAGGGACTTTATCTCCATCCACTGTGTGCAGGGGTTCAGACTGGGCAGGACCAGCTCAATTGATGGACCCTTGGGTGCTGACCATCCAGGTGGCTTTTGCTAAGTTCATTTCCCAATTTCTAAAAGTTCCCTCGCCTACTGCCTTCAGGGAAGTCTTAAGTAGTCCATTGCACTGTTCCACTTTCCTGGCAGCTGGTGCATGATAGAGGGTATGATATATCCATTCAATACCATGTTCTCTGGCCCAGGTGTTGATAAGGCTTTTCTTGAAATGGCTCCTGTTGTCTGACTCAATTCTCTTGGGTGTGCCATGTCTCCACAGGACTTGCTTTTCCAGGCCCAGGATGATGTTCTGAGCAGTGCTGTGAGACACAGAGTAGGTCTCCAGCCATCCAGTGGTGGCTTCCACCATGGTCGGCACATAGCCAAGTCTGAGGCAGTGTGATGTAGTCAATCTGCCAGGCCTCCCCATACTTATACTTGGACCACCGCCCACTGTACCACAGGGGCTTCACTCGTTTGGCCTGCTTGATGGCAGCACACGTCTCACAGTCATGGATAACCTGAGAAATACTGTCCATGGTTAGATCCACCCCTTGGTCTTGTGCCTACTTGTAGGCAGCATCTCTACCCTGATGGCCTGAGGCATCATGGGCCCATTGAGCTAGGAATAACTCTCCCCTGTGTTCCCAATATAAGTCTACCTTGGACACCTCTATCTTTGCAGCCTGGTCAACCTGCTCTTTGTTTTGGTGCTCCTCATTGGCTCTACTTTTGGGGACATGGGCATGTACATGGCAGACCTACACAGGTAGCCTCCCTACCCTGGTAGCAATGTCTTTTCACTCTTCAGCAGCCCAAACTGGTTTTCCTGTATGCTGCCAGTAAGCCTCTTTCCACCTCTCCAGCCATCCCCACAGACCATTGGCTACCATCCATGAATCAGTATAAAGGTAGATATTTGGCTATTTCTCACTTCCTGCAACATCCAGGGCCTGCTGAACGGTTTTGAGTTCTGCAAATTGACTTGATCCACCTTCTTCTATGGCCTCTGCGACCTGTCATGTGGGGCTTCATATGGCTGCTTTCCACTTCCAGTTCATCCCTACAATGCAACAAGAACCGTCAGTGAAAAGAGCATAGCGTGTTTCCTCTTTTGGAAGTTGGTTATATGGAGGAGCTTCTTCAGCCCATGTCACTGGTTCTTGTTCTCCATCTGTGACACAAAAATGTTCACCTTCAGGCCAATTTGTAATTACCTGCAAAATCCCAAGGCAAATCAGTTTACCTGTACAGGCACACTGAGTGATAAGAGCAATCTACTTGCTCCATGTAGCACTGGTGGCATGGTGAGTGGAAGGAACCTTGCCTTTGAACATCCACCCCAGCACCGGCAGTTGAGGTGCCAGAAGGAGTTGTGATTCTGTACCAATCACCTCTGAGACAGCTTGGACTCCTTCACAGGCAGCCAAGAATTCTTTCTCTATTGGGGTGTGGTTGGCTTCAGAGCCTCTGTATCTTCAACTCCAAAATCCCAGTGGTCAGCCTTGAGTCTCTCCAGGCACTTTCTGCCAAGGGCTCCAGGTCAAGCCATGGTTCCCGACTGCCGAGTAGAGCATGTTCTTCACATCTGGTCCCATCCTGACTGGGCCAAGGACTACTGCATGAGCGATCTCCTGCTTAATCTGGGCAAAGGCTTGTTGCTGCTCATGGCCCGACTGGAAATCGTTCTTCTTATGGTTGACCAGGTAAAAAGGGCTGACAATCTGACTGTACTCGGGAATGTCCATTCTCCAAAAGCCTATGGCACTAAAGCTTGTGTCTCTTTCTTATTGGTGGGTGGAGACATTGCTGTGACCTTGTTGATGACATCTGTAGGAATCTGATGCCGTCCATCTTGCCACTTTACTCCGAGGAACTGAATCTCGTGATCTGGTCCCTTTACTTTGCTCTGTTTGATGGTGAAACCAGCTCCCAGGCCGTCTGGGATTATTTTCTTTCCTTTCTCAAACTCTTCCACAGCTGTGTTCCCCCACACAATGATGCCATCAATATACTGTAGGTGTTCTGGAGCCTCACCCTTTCCTAGTGCGGTCTGGATCAGTCCATGGCAGATGGTAGGGCTGTGCTTCCACCCCTGGGGCAGTCAGTTCCTCCAGGTGAAGGCAAACTGAGACCTGCATTCTGCTGCCAAAGGAAAGGAGAAAAATGCATTAGCAATGTCTATAGTGGCGTACCACTTCACTGCCTTGTCCTCCAGCTCATACTGGAACTCTAATGTCTGGCACTCAGTGGTGGAGTCACTTCATTCAAGCCACGATAGTCCACAGTCAATCCCCATTCTTTGTCAGACTTGTGAACAGGCCAGATTGGACTGATGAAGGGTGAGTTGGTCTTGATGACCACCCCTTGGCTCTCCAGCTCATGGATCATTTTGTGGCCTGGAATCACGGCATCTTGATTCATCCAATACTGCCAGCGGTGCACTGTTGAGGTGGCAATCAGCACTTGTTGCTCTTCCACCTTCAGAAGACCTACTGCAGATGGGCATTCTGATAATCCAGGCAAAGTGTTCAACTGCTTAATGTCCTCTGCCTCTACAGCAACAACGCCAAAAGCCCATCTGAGACCCTTGGATCCTTGTAAGTAGCCGTTCAGGAGGAAATCTATGCCCAGAAGGAATGGGGCCTCTGGGCAAATCACAATAGGATGTTTTTTCCACTCTTTCCCAGTCAAGCTCACCTCGGCTTCCAACAGGGTCAATTGCTGTGATCCCCCCATCACCCCGGCAATGAAACTGCTTCTGCCCCCACATGTCCCAATGGTATTAGGGTACACTGCATGCCAGTATCAAATAAAGCATTTTACTTTTGTGGTTCTGATGTGCCAGGCCATCATATCCACACTATCCAGAAGATCCGGTTTTCCCATGCCTCTCACTGGCTAGAGGCAGGACCTCTCTAACCCTGGGTATACATGGTAGAGGTACCTTCAAGGGGATCTGACAGATCATACTCAGCAGCTCAGTCATGGCAGGTTGAGGCTGCCTTCATTTTCCTGGAGTTCCCTTGATTAGTGCTTCCCTCCTTGAGTTGACACACCCGTGCTGCCAGGACAGAAGTGGGTTTTCCATCCCACCTTCCCATGTCTTCCCCATGGTCATGCAGAAAAAAACACAGGTCAGCCCGTGGGGTGTACTCTCTCTCTGTAGCTGGGGAATGTTGGGCTCTGAGTCTGGGACCTGTGACTCGCACTGGTGCCATGTGGGAACTCTTTCTCCTTACCTCCTCCCTCATCTCCCTCATCTCTTCTCTGAGTTCTTGGACCACGGCAGAGACATGAGCCTCCTTCAGGCCATTGATCATACTTTCATAATTTCTAAGCTTTTTGGCCACAGAACCCACTATCTCTTGGTTGGTGTCGGCATTAATCATTGCAATAAAGGCGGTGTATTTAGATGGCCCCAGATTTGCCAGGCTCCACAGCATTTGCTCTTTGCACCTGACCTTATCAGAGTCATTATCATGCTGTCCATCCCTCCCAAAGAGTTACCTCCAATAGTGCCACTTCTCTCAGCTGTTGGATCCCTTCCTCAAGAGTCTTTCAGTGCATTCTATGGTGCTGGTCCTGCATTCTTTCCCTGTGGACAAACCTTTCTCTGACACTTATTAAAAGCTGGTATCAGAGGGAAAGGGACCCTGGCTCCCTCACAAAAATCTGATTGATACCTGAGTCCTGGGTCGAGGGTCCCAGATTCCTTGCCTCACCACCATCCAGCTGGACGCCTGTTCCCATAAGATTCCAGACCCGAAGTAACCAGGTTGTATAAGCCTCACATCCCTGTTGTGCAATGTCTTTGTGCAGATTACAGAGCCTTTCGTACGTTAGGGACTCAGTGATGATCTCAACCACTGGCTCTTCCGTGGGTTGTGAGGGCCTTCCCCTATCTGGGTGCTCTGCGGTCATCTTAGATCTCCTTGTTTCTACAGGGGCAACTGCTGCTGGCTGTGATTGCCTTTGCAATTCAGCTGGAACCTGGACAGTTGTAACATCTGTGGTTTCCACTGCTGCACTATTAGACTCTCCCTCTTCAAGGCAGGGGGAGGGCTTCTCACCAGCTGGGGAAGTATATTCCTTCATCATCTGGCCCATTTCATGTATCTCCTTCACCAGACCCTCTACCGAATCTGGGTGGTTCGTATCTGAGGTGGGCTGTCTGGCTGGGTCAGGCTCTGGGGCAGCAGCATCCCTAGGCTCTGGTGGCGTGTTAGGTTTTGGGGTAGGTGTCAGGGTGGTTATCCAGGTTAGTCTCCCCTTCTCTCTAAATGCTAAATAGAACAGGCCTATCAGCAATACCAGCCACTGTATGATATCATTAATATTTAGAGTGGATGTTAACTCTCCAAAAACTGGTGGGGTGGACCCAAAGAGATGGTTAAAGGGTTGGGAGAAGATTTTGCCCAGTGTCATTTCTTTACAGCAGGTGCCATTGTTAAAGTAACCCTAAAAACATACAGTTAGTGTGTGATAGCTGTGAATCCATGTGCCTGCTTTCCAGAGGAAGTTAAAAATCTATGAATTCCTCACCTTATTTATCCTTAAAACAAGCTGGATAACAGACAGAGTAGCCTTGGTTATAGGACCCATGTTTAGATAAGGGCCTACAAATGGGAGAAATGCAGTTGTGATCATGTGCACCCAAACCAGGGCAAGCTGGACCACATGGTGTCACTTAATGAGGTTTTTATAGTGGCACACACACAAAAAATTAGATTACTCAAGAACTGTTATTCCCTTTTTGTTTCTGTGCCCTCGAGCTGCACGTTGGGTGCCAAAATCTGTCTTGGTTTGGAAAGACTGGAGTCTGCTAAGGAAGGCAGGAGCCTCCCCTGAAACGGAGAATGTAAACCCTCCCCACCCCTCCAAATTGCTATAAATTTTAAATTAAGAGGCTCTCAAGCAAAAATATGGGAGCAGGAAATAACAGTTCTTTAATAGGGGAAGGAAAAAAAAATAAAAGGATAAAATAAACAATGCAGTACACTAGAACAACACTGACAGAGTCACAACCCAACCTGACACCCTGTGGGTCAGGGTGTTGGTAGCAGTCCAATTGGAAATGTGGCTGTAGCCCTCCTGAAGTGTCAGGTGTAGTTCTGTTGGAGCAAGGGGGATCTGTATAGAAGGATGTATTCTGAAGATCCAGTGGAAGAAGAGGCAGCTGCTGTTCTTCTGGGAAATCCTGTGGAGAAAGCCGTGCTGGTGTCTCAGAACGACAGAAGATTTAAAAAAAATCTTAAAAAATCTTAATCTGGATTTATCTGGGTAGCAATGCTTGGCTCCTCCCTCTGGGTGGAGCATCTCACAATGAGATGCTGTAGTTCTTATCAGTCATGCAGTGACATTCAATAGTCTGTTATCAGCAGATGTCCCCTCCAGAGGGAGGTGTGAATGTGGTCACTCATAGAGACAGACAAGGAAAACTGCCCACTTGACAAAAGACAACGGCCATACAGATGGTAATAGAATACATACTGCCTTGCAATCTGGAACAACCCCAGAGCCATCAGCCTGTCCCTCCTGGTTATGTGATGAGGCCTCCAAATCCCATCTGGGAAAATTTTTGGTTCCTCCCCAAAGTCTGTAAAAATGGATAAAGTGATCAAAGGCATTTTCTCCCAAAACTTGCAGTGACAGAACAAAGGTCAATATCTCTAAATTGAATGATGGTGGATTTACATTTGTTAGAAAGAGGAAATATTTTACAGTTCGGAGAGTGGCACAAAATGACAACTGTTTTTCCAGAGAAGTTGATTCCCCATCACAGGAATTGTCCATGAGCAGGAGCTTTCTGCAACCTGACCCAGTGAAACCCTCTCATCCCCAAGGACAGAATTCCTGTAGTGTGAGTTCTTTGATGTGCTGGGTGCCCTCACAACACTTCTGGCCAGAATGTCTGCTGAGGGCAGCCAGGCTGCTGCTGGGGCAGTGACCTCAAAGCCATCACCATGGCAGCCCTGTCCCCTGGGCCTGGCTCTGCCCTTTCCTCTGCCCCTGCCTTGGCTCTGCTGCCATGAAGAGTTTTGTCATTAATATCTTGTCCCCAAGGTGCTGGGGCCAATGGCTTCCCAGTCAGGCTCCTGGAGCAGAAGTGGCTTTTCAGAGCCCAGCCAGGAATGAGCCCTGAGGCAGCAGCTCTGCAGTGGTGGCCACCAGGCCGGGCTGCCAAGGGAGGCTTCTGGCCATGGCCTGCAAGCAGCTGCTGCTGCTAAGGTGCCTTTGGTGCCTCACGCTCTCCCTGGCACAGCTCCCAGCGCGGCACTCTGCCCTTGTGCCGAGCCCTTCCCTGTGTGGGGCTGGCCTGGGGCTGTTCCTGCAGCGGGACCTGCCCTGCTCATGGCACAGGAAAGGCAGTTGCTGCTGGAGCAGGAGGCTCTGCCTGCCATGGGCTCCAACAACTCCAGACAGGCCCTGTTGACTTCAAAATTACTTCCTAGAGCAGAATATTCTAATGGTTAGAGCTCCAATGCTGTGGAGGAAATAACTCTGATCAGGATTTTTCTGTCTAATCATGATCAGATCAATAATAGCTGTATTTCTAGAAATCTGTCTGGTATTCCATCATTAATCCTGTGGGACAAGTTGCATTAAAGGTCAATTCCACCTGTCCAATCTTTTGCACCTTTTTCAAATTGGATCCAGCCACTCCCAGTCTCCTCTCTAAAATGGAATTTTAGGAGTCTAGAGGTCCTGCAGGACTTTTGGGGTTCTGTGGTGGCTGCTGTCTGTCATTTCTCCACCTCATGTCTCAGCAGGATTTTCTCAAATAAAGAAATAAAGCTTTTGCCTGAAGCTCCCACTGTGCCCATGACAGGAACCCCTGTGAGTGTCTGGGACATCCCGGCTCTTTGGCAGCCTGGGGACTCCTGGGATGTCACTGTGGAGCCCCCATGAGTGCCTGTGACAGATCGATGCCTTTGCAGCCCAAGGTCCCCTGGGATGTCACCATGGAATGGCTGTGACTGCCTCTGACCACAGGGCTCTCTACCATCCCCAGAAAGCCCTGGAACGTCTCCATGGAGCCCCTGTCTCTGCCTGTGACATTCCAGCTCTGGAACAGCCTGGAGACTCTTGAAAAGTCCCCATGTGTTGCTGTAGGACACGAAAGAACAGAAAGGAGCACCACTGTTCTCAAGGTGAAAAAAAAAGGAAGTTTATTTTCTGACTCCAACATTTATAGTTTTCTAAGAGTGACAGTGGATTGCAGGGTGACAGTGCCACTTCTCCAATGACATGGAAAAACCAAGATTCCATCAACTCTCTCATCCTCCATAAAGGAATGCAAAACAATGAGTTATTTATAACAAGTGTGTGAGAAAGTTCGCTATAAGAATGTCAATATCTTAGAAAATCTTAAAAAATCAGGGTGACTCCCATGGAACCCCTCTGAGTGCCTGTGGCAACGCAGCAACGCAGTTCCTTAGCAGGCAAAAAACACCAGAACCCATTGCTCTGGAAACTTTCCAAGGCAACCATCACCAGCCCCCTGTTGCTATGGGCAGTCCCTCGGCAGCTCCATGGAGACTCCATGCCAGGGGTGGTTGCCATGGACACCAGCTCAGGCCTGCAGCCAGAGCCCGTTGCCATGGCAACCATTGGCAGTCCCATCCCCAGGCTCATGGGATCCCAGAAGCACAGAACTGGCTGAGCTGGGAGAGACCCATCAGGATCCTCCAGTCCAACTGCTGGCCCTGCACAGGACACCCCAACAATGCCAGCCTGGGCCTGGCAGCGCTGTCCAGATGCTGCTGGAGCTCAGAGAGCCCTGGAGCTGGGACCCTACCGTGGGGAGCCTGGGCAGGGCCCCAGCAGCCTCTGGGCAAAAACCTTTTCCTGACATCCAACCTGAGCCTGCCCTGACTCTGCTGCAGCCGTTCCCTTCACTCCTGTCCTTGGGCACCAGAGGGAAGAGGTTCCCTAAGGCCCAGCCAGGGACCCGCTCGGAAGGCTGTTGCCATGGCCACCAGGGCTGGGACCAGGTGGGATGCTCGGTTTCCATGGGCCGGGCTTCAGGAATGGGATTCCCCAATTTCCTGCTCTCACTAAAATCGCGCTGCCCTTGCTGCCCTCCCGCCTCCCCTGGAAATCACAAAATGCAAAGATTCCAGGCTGGGATAAGAGCAATTTATTGGGAACAGCAATGAGATAAGGAACGAATGGAACAGAAACAATATTGATAACAGAAGGGAAAAATAAAACTTTGACAGGGAAAACTACAACGCAACTCACTGGGTCTCCCTGGCCACAATCTCCCCTTCCTGGAAAGGACACCCTTCTCCTTAGGGAGTGAGGGAGAGAGTCCCTTTCCTGCCCCTGGCAATGATCAGAGGTGGGAGTGAATGACTGGACACGTCCATGGCCAGACCCTCATGTTCCTCAATCCCACATCATGTCATCGGCAGGAGCAAAAAAGGGACAGGTGCCTTCCCAGCATGGAACATGGATCCCCAGGACTCTTCCCAATGTGGGCCCTCTAACTGGGGATGAAGCTGGAGCAGTGCCTGAAGCTGTTCCTGCAGTTTGGGCATTTTCAGTGCTTCCCTTACCGGTGCCTCTGTTGGTGTCTGGTCAAGTGACAGCTACTGCTGAAGCTCTTCCCACACTGGGGACACTCTTAGGGCCTCTCCCCAGGGTGGATGCGCCGGTGTCTGATGAGGGTGAAGTTGTGCTTGAATCCCTTCCCATAGTCAAGGCAGCAGAAGGGCCTCTCATCAGTGTGAATCCGCTCATGTAGGAGGAGATGTGAGCTGATCTGAAACTTCTTCCGACACTCGAGACACTTGTAGGGCCTCTCCCCCGTGTGAATCTGTTGGTGGATGGAGAGGGCGGATCTGCAGCTGAAGCCCTTCCCACATTCCCCGCACTCATAGGGCCATTCCCCAGTGAGCATTATCTGGTAGCTGATCAGGGTGCTGCTCTGCCTGAAGCCCTACCCACACTCCAAGCACTTGTAGGGTTTTTCCCCATCATGAAGCTGCCGATGAGCCACCAATTCCAAGATCTGGCTGAAGGTCTTTCCACCTTCCTGGCTCAGGGTGGGTCTTTCCTCCTCAGAGCACCCTGGGCTGGGTTTGCAGCCCCTCCTCCTGTGGGATCTCTGGGGATTTTCCTCCCTGCTGGAATTCTGCACTGTGGAGTCACTCAAAATGGCCTCTTCCACGAGGTTCTGCTGTGGTGATTTGTCCTCCCTGGTCCCAATCCTGAGCTTCTTTTCTGGGGGAGGAAGGACAAGGAGAGGGTGGGATTTGCCTCCATGCCAGAGGGACGGGGAAGGAGATCTCCTGAGTGCATCCCTGGCAGGATGGCATTGGCACTGGGGTTGTCCTGCAGCCAGGGGCTGTGCTGGGCTGGGAGATGGAGCAGGAGAGAGGGGAAAGGGGCACTGAATTCTTTCTCACCTGCCTGGGTGTACCGGGGCATCTTTGTCTTCCTCACAGTCTCTTCCATCCGGCCCAGTATTTGAAATCGGAAATTCTGTTTTGGGAGGAAAACAAAGGGTGTGCTCATTGTCTTTTGTACTGGTATGAAGGCAAACCTGGGGAGGGTCTAAGCCAGAATTATGATTTAATAAGAAAATGAAGATCAAGGCAATGATACAGAAACACTGCCTTGAACTGACAGAGTCAGGATATAACCTGACACCCTGTTGGTCAGGGTGGTGGCAGCAGTTGCATTAAATGGTGGCTGCAGTCTTGTTGGAGTGAAGAACGTGATTCTGTCAGAGCAGTGATCCTGTAAAAGGGTCTGGTCTTCCTCTGAAGGCCCAGTGGTGGTTATGGAGATGTTGTCCTCTGGGAATCCAGTAGGCAAGCTGCTCCTGGTGTAGCAAGGCTCAGCTTATATCCAGGTAGGAATGCTTGGATCCTCCCCCTAGGCGGAGCATCCCACAATGGGATGATGGAATTTTATCAGTCCTGCAGTGACACACAATGGCCCATTCACAGAAGATATCTCCCCTGGAGGGCGTTATCAGGGGTGAGTCATGCAAGAGATAAAGAACACTGCCCCAGCTGTTTATAGCAGTTGATGAAGATAGTGATTGAAAACATGCATTTGGTTACATCTTGCATTGCAACCTGAAACAGTGGGGTAATCCCTGCTCAGGGGGTGAACACCAACCCCTTACCCAAACTGGCTCAGGTGTGAAACCCCCACCCTGGGAATGCCAGGCATACAGGGGACAATGTCACACTTGCCCTGCTCCAGGGGAGGTCTCTGTCCCTGACACTCCCTTGCTCTCCTCCCTTTTCTCTTTCTTTCCAACTCTTTCTCTACCTCACATTTACAGTTCAATAAAATTCACCTTGGATTTGGTATTGTTAGCACTTTAACTGGGGCAGAGGCATCTCTCCAACAATTTTCTTAACCAGATTGTGACATTATTTTGGCACAGTGAGTTCAGGGCACATTTGTCTGACCCCAAGTGCCTTTGACAACACCATGATTCCCTCCTCTGAGGAGGTTGGGGTTCTCTCTGGAGGAACTCTTGGAAACTTGGACGCAGCTTCCTCTGAGCAACTTATGGGAGAAGTGATGAGGGAAATGGCTGTTGTGGGCCCGGAATGTACAGAAAATATTTTGTTACCTCCTTAAAATTTTTCTTCAAATCACTGGAGGAAAGGGAGCAAATGTTACCAGCATGACTGACAAGGTTCATTCACCCCATGGTGAGGAAGAAAAGGTTGCTAAAAGTCTTACAAGTAGCCCAGCTCAAGTAGCCATATTCCTGAATAACTCCTGAATTCCCAGGCTTGGGTGCTTTGCCAAATGTGAGAATCATTATTCTCTTTGTCCCTTTAACCTTTGTGACAGCTACAGAGAGCTTCCCTTTACTTTTAATAATCTGTATTGGGCCAAATTTCCTGTTTGTTTTATTGGAACCTTCCAGCAGCTGAGCTGGAGCTGTGCAGAAACCGATGAAACTTGGAATTGCCACAGAATTGCTTCTGTTATTGGGTAATTAATATTTGGGATTTGTGTTTTCATCACATGTGACTTGTGGGAAATCAAATATTCATCAAAGTATTTTACGCAAAGTCTGATTTCTACCAAGGTTATTTTGGCAAGTATTGAGGGGATGCTCACGGGGTCTCTGTGCCTCTCGCCCTGGGGATGCTTGGGAGGGCCTTGGGAGAGTTGTCTCTGTCCCTGTCACCGCAGGCCATTCCCCAGGGGGTGTCCCTGCCCCTGTGACCCCAGGCAATTTCCCAGGGTGTCTCCATCATTCTTACCACAGGGAATGCCTGGGGGGTCTCCCTCCCTCTCACCCCTGTGCCAGAGGGTGCTCGGGGCAGTCTCTGTCCCTCTCAGGCCAGGGGATGCTCAGGGGGTCTCTGTCCCCTCGCCCCGGGGGGATGCTCGGGGGGTCTCCATCCCTCTGGCCTCAGGCAATGCCTGTGCAGGGCTGGGGACCAGGGGCTCTGTGTCCCTCTCACCGTTGAGGGTGCTTGGGGCTGGGGGGACTCTCCGACCTTCTCACACCTGGGGAGGCTGGGAGGGGTCTCTGCCCCTCTCAGCCCTGGTGTGACCCCACCCAAACATCAGCGGGGTCAGAGGGACAGAGACGCCACCCCAAACCCTCAGAAGAGCATGGGATTTGGTTTGGGGCTGAGGATTTAGGAAGGGGCTGGAATTAGGTCTGGAGTTTGTGTTGGGGCTGAGATTTGGATTAGAGCTGGGATTGGGGTTAAGGCTAGACACGGGATTAACTTTAGGGCTGGGGTTGGGATTTCGTCTGGGGATAGACAAGTCTGGGACTGGGATGTGATTAAATACAGAACTGTGAGTGTGTCTATATATTGGAATATTAATCCCAATATTACCCGTTAGATTGTGCCTGGGCCAGTCTGACCCTTGCTGCTGGGCCAAAGGCAGCAACTGCGGTGTATCACCCCAGAGATACCTTGGCTTGCTGGTGGTTGCAGCTGGGCACTGAACAAGTCCAGGCTTGTTAGGAACTCCATTTACCTCAGGAGGAATAGCTTCAGGCA
This sequence comes from Melospiza melodia melodia, assembly GCF_035770615.1. NCBI lineage: Eukaryota > Metazoa > Chordata > Aves > Passeriformes > Passerellidae > Melospiza > Melospiza melodia. Next base: position 9,369,227 of record NC_086200.1, read on the forward strand.
ATGGTGAAGAGAAAAGGGAGACGATTCTGCTGGAGGGTTTAATATCCAGAGGTTTATTCCATGGTTACAGAGGTCTGAACGTGAGCAACTGCTCCAACAGAATATCCGGCCACATGGTCTGATTCACCTTTTAAGCTCAGGGACAGGGGGAGGGGAGGTACAGGTGAGCCACCAACCAGGTGAGAGGGGCAGGGTCTCAGGGGAAGATGACACCCAGACAGGCCAATTACCCCCAGGCCTGAGGGGCATCCTTTGAACTTGACCAACCACACGACGCCTTGCTGGAATGTTAAGCCTGATTGACAGGACTCACTCAGCATGGGTGCAAGGGGGAAGGGAGAGAGGTATAGGCACAGCTGGGAAAGTGACCTGGAAGTCTAAAATGGGACATTACAGCACACCACAACATTTATACGTGGAGTGAGATTGAGACCAGGATCAGAGTCAGGTTTGGAACTGAGCTCACCCAGAGCAGGACAAGGGGGATGTCACGGTGGGAAGGTTTGGGGAAAATCCTGGTTTGGGGAAAAACAAGGCATGAATCCTTTGGGTTGGGGATTCCTCCCACCCACGTCCACTTCTAGAAGTCATCTGATGTCCAAAAATCAAGAGTGAATAAAAAAAAGCTTCCAGGAGTTTCCCATTTCCAGTCTCATACCTCTTGGGTTATGGTTGGTCCCCCATCTCAGGGCTGGTGGGGATCCCATGAGTCCTGGATATCCCCCCTCTCCAGGGTCCTGCTTTTGGATTCTAGGAGGTTCTGGGGTCCCAGGGTCCCTCTCTCCAGCGTCCCCTCAATCCAGGACTTGGGGTTCCCCCTTCTTTCCACCACCCTGTCCTGGTTTAGGGCAAATTTGGGAGAAACCCTCCAAAAGGAGTTTCCTCTAGAATGCAGATTCAGCAGCCCCACCCTCAGCCAGTTTGGGAAAATATTTCCTTGGAGAAAAGTGGAAAAAAAGTTTATTTAACAGGCAAAGCATTCACCAGCACAAAATTTGAACAATATTAGCAATAAAACCTCCTGCTGCTCCAAAATAGATGACAAACTCGGAAAGTCCCTCCTTAGGTTGTAGCTCCTCACACTCAGTGTCTTATCAGTGTCTTATCAGTCTATTATCAGTCCCTCCAGCACTGGAAATGCCAGGTGGGCCACAGGTGCGAGGTGCTCTCTGGGTATTCACTCCAGAGCAGGTTTAAACAGCTCCAAAGAAAAAGAAAAACCACAGTCTAGGGAACTTCTTTGCCTCAGAGAGCTAAAAACTAACTAAAAACAAAGGAGAGCTCTGTCTTGCTATCTGTCTGTCAGCAGACAGCTGTTACCTTAGGTTTTAAGTTTTTCTGTTTTGCTTTGTTGTACAGCTTTTAGCTTTATATTAAGTGTTACTGGGATCTGTTCTCAGGGTGGTGAAGACAAAACAATCCTGGTCTAGCTGGAGACTCAAGGACAATCTCTTCAAACTTCAGGCCCAAAGTACAAACAACGTGAAAAGAGGAGAGCAGCCAAGCAAGCAAGGAGACTTAAACTTCAAAATTTGAAGCTATTAATTGGGCAGTTTACTCCTATATCCAATGGACTAAAACTTATAAAAATGTGGGATCTCGTGACCAAGCCCTCTTTTGCTCCCATCTTGGAGCCATCCAGGCAGAGCCACATCTGTGGCTCCGGTACTGCCAGGGAGTGGCCTTTGAAGGCACTTCAGTAAAAATCCACTTTACTCCTCTTAACTCCATCTGGCCTCTGTTCCAGCTCCTTAAGCGGTCACAGACATTTTTCCATAGAAATCCTTTGTTTGGGATTTTTTCATCTTCTGGAAGCTGAGGCCCCAGAAAGAGAATGCAAACAATAATTATCAGCTGCTGTGGAATGCAATAGGTGCATCTGTAATTGGCTCATGTTCCATGTGTACAATTAAGGGCCAATCACAGGGCCAAGATCTCTGGAACAGAGTCACAGAGAACTCTCTTGTTTTTAGATTCCTATCCATTCTTTGCTTAGCAAGCTTCTGCAACTTTTCTTTCTATTCCTTTTAGTATGGTCATAATGTATTATATATCATAAATCAATAAATCCAGCCTTCTGATCATGGAGCAAGATTCTCGTCCATCTCTCTCACCCTGAGGAACCCTCACAAGTCACTGGAATACTAAGGCATCACAACAGTCCAGGACTCAGAATGTGGCGGAGTGAGTGCAGTGTATGAAAACAAACTGCAGCTTCTTCCTCCTCCCCTTCGCTCTCAGAACCAGCCTTAAAGGTGTAGAACTCATTTCTGGGCTAAAAAGACCGATGGGGTATGAGCATCATGAAGTCACCCCAGGACACGCCCCTGTCAGGGTCAGGGGGTCCCGTCCCCACCTCATCTCCGGAATGCCGGGGGTTCCCCAGCTCCCGTATCGCCCCTTCCCCTCTCCCCGCCCCGGGGTCCCCCGTTCCACAGCCCCGGCTCTCACAGGGATTCCCAAAACCAATGTCCCACCCCGTCGGCACCGGGCCATCCCCACATGGACCACCTAGGACCCTCCCGAGGGGCGATTGCGGCTCCTCTGCCCCCAAAAAAGCTCCTCTTAGGGAGCCCGGAGATATCCGGGGCTCGAGTCTGGGATCTGCCGGCTCCAAACACTCTCCAGAAAAATCCTCTCAGAGACCCCTGGCTGGAGTTATTTGGGAATTCAGCTACTTGAGCTGGCTTCTTGTAGGACTTTTAGCAACCTTGTATTCCTCACCTTGGAGTAAATGGACTTTATCAGACAATCTGATATCATTTGTTTCCTTTCCTCCAGTGATTTTAACCAACTTTTCAAGGAAGAACAACAATTTTTTTTTTCAGTGGCCACCCACAACAGCAATTTTCCTCATCAGTTCTCCCATAAGTTCCCCAGGAAGAAGGAAAGACTGCATCCAAGTTCCAAGAGTTCTTCCTGGAAGAACCAAAACGTCCTCAGGGGAGGGAACCATAGTGTTGTCAAAGGCACTTGGGGTCAGACAAATGTGCCCTGAACTCACTGTGCCAAAATAATGTCACAATCTGGTTAAGAAAATTGTTGGAGAGATGCCTCTGCCCCAGTTAAAGTGCTAACAATACCAAATCCAAGGTGAATTTTATTGAACTGTAAATGTGAGGTAGAGAAAGAGTTGGAAAGAAAGAGAAAAGGGAGGAGAGCAAGGGAGTGTCAGGGACAGAGACCTCCCCTGGAGCAGGGCAAGTGTGACATTGTCCCCTGTATGCCTGGCATTCCCAGGGTGGGGGTTTCACACCTGAGCCAGTTTGGGTAAGGGGTTGGTGTTCACCCCCTGAGCAGGGATTACCCCACTGTTTCAGGTTGCAATGCAAGATGTAACCAAATGCATGTTTTCAATCACTATCTTCATCAACTGCTATAAACAGCTGGGGCAGTGTTCTTTATCTCTTGCATGACTCACCCCTGATAACGCCCTCCAGGGGAGATATCTTCTGTGAATGGGCCATTGTGTGTCACTGCAGGACTGATAAAATTCCATCATCCCATTGTGGGATGCTCCGCCTAGGGGGAGGATCCAAGCATTCCTACCTGGATATAAGCTGAGCCTTGCTACACCAGGAGCAGCTTGCCTACTGGATTCCCAGAGGACAACATCTCCATAACCACCACTGGGCCTTCAGAGGAAGACCAGACCCTTTTACAGGATCACTGCTCTGACAGAATCACGTTCTTCACTCCAACAAGACTGCAGCCACCATTTAATGCAACTGCTGCCACCACCCTGACCAACAGGGTGTCAGGTTATATCCTGACTCTGTCAGTTCAAGGCAGTGTTTCTGTATCATTGCCTTGATCTTCATTTTCTTATTAAATCATAATTCTGGCTTAGACCCTCCCCAGGTTTGCCTTCATACCAGTACAAAAGACAATGAGCACACCCTTTGTTTTCCTCCCAAAACAGAATTTCCGATTTCAAATACTGGGCCGGATGGAAGAGACTGTGAGGAAGACAAAGATGCCCCGGTACACCCAGGCAGGTGAGAAAGAATTCAGTGCCCCTTTCCCCTCTCTCCTGCTCCATCTCCCAGCCCAGCACAGCCCCTGGCTGCAGGACAACCCCAGTGCCAATGCCATCCTGCCAGGGATGCACTCAGGAGATCTCCTTCCCCGTCCCTCTGGCATGGAGGCAAATCCCACCCTCTCCTTGTCCTTCCTCCCCCAGAAAAGAAGCTCAGGATTGGGACCAGGGAGGACAAATCACCACAGCAGAACCTCGTGGAAGAGGCCATTTTGAGTGACTCCACAGTGCAGAATTCCAGCAGGGAGGAAAATCCCCAGAGATCCCACAGGAGGAGGGGCTGCAAACCCAGCCCAGGGTGCTCTGAGGAGGAAAGACCCACCCTGAGCCAGGAAGGTGGAAAGACCTTCAGCCAGATCTTGGAATTGGTGGCTCATCGGCAGCTTCATGATGGGGAAAAACCCTACAAGTGCTTGGAGTGTGGGTAGGGCTTCAGGCAGAGCAGCACCCTGATCAGCTACCAGATAATGCTCACTGGGGAATGGCCCTATGAGTGCGGGGAATGTGGGAAGGGCTTCAGCTGCAGATCCGCCCTCTCCATCCACCAACAGATTCACACGGGGGAGAGGCCCTACAAGTGTCTCGAGTGTCGGAAGAAGTTTCAGATCAGCTCACATCTCCTCCTACATGAGCGGATTCACACTGATGAGAGGCCCTTCTGCTGCCTTGACTATGGGAAGGGATTCAAGCACAACTTCACCCTCATCAGACACCGGCGCATCCACCCTGGGGAGAGGCCCTAAGAGTGTCCCCAGTGTGGGAAGAGCTTCAGCAGTAGCTGTCACTTGACCAGACACCAACAGAGGCACCGGTAAGGGAAGCACTGAAAATGCCCAAACTGCAGGAACAGCTTCAGGCACTGCTCCAGCTTCATCCCCAGTTAGAGGGCCCACATTGGGAAGAGTCCTGGGGATCCATGTTCCATGCTGGGAAGGCACCTGTCCCTTTTTTGCTCCTGCCGATGACATGATGTGGGATTGAGGAACATGAGGGTCTGGCCATGGACGTGTCCAGTCATTCACTCCCACCTCTGATCATTGCCAGGGGCAGGAAAGGGACTCTCTCCCTCACTCCCTAAGGAGAAGGGTGTCCTTTCCAGGAAGGGGAGATTGTGGCCAGGGAGACCCAGTGAGTTGCGTTGTAGTTTTCCCTGTCAAAGTTTTATTTTTCCCTTCTGTTATCAATATTGTTTCTGTTCCATTCGTTCCTTATCTCATTGCTGTTCCCAATAAATTGCTCTTATCCCAGCCTGGAATCTTTGCATTTTGTGATTTCCAGGGGAGGCGGGAGGGCAGCAAGGGCAGCGCGATTTTAGTGAGAGCAGGAAATTGGGGAATCCCATTCCTGAAGCCCGGCCCATGGAAACCGAGCATCCCACCTGGTCCCAGCCCTGGTGGCCATGGCAACAGCCTTCCGAGCGGGTCCCTGGCTGGGCCTTAGGGAACCTCTTCCCTCTGGTGCCCAAGGACAGGAGTGAAGGGAACGGCTGCAGCAGAGTCAGGGCAGGCTCAGGTTGGATGTCAGGAAAAGGTTTTTGCCCAGAGGCTGCTGGGGCCCTGCCCAGGCTCCCCACGGTAGGGTCCCAGCTCCAGGGCTCTCTGAGCTCCAGCAGCATCTGGACAGCGCTGCCAGGCCCAGGCTGGCATTGTTGGGGTGTCCTGTGCAGGGCCAGCAGTTGGACTGGAGGATCCTGATGGGTCTCTCCCAGCTCAGCCAGTTCTGTGCTTCTGGGATCCCATGAGCCTGGGGATGGGACTGCCAATGGTTGCCATGGCAACGGGCTCTGGCTGCAGGCCTGAGCTGGTGTCCATGGCAACCACCCCTGGCATGGAGTCTCCATGGAGCTGCCAAGGGACTGGGCATAGCAACAGGGGGCTGGTGATGGTTGCCTTGGAAAGTTTCCAGAGCAACAGTCGGCTGGTGATGGTTGCCATGGAAACAGACCATAGCAACAGGGGGTTGGCGATAGTTGCCATGGAAACTGACCATCGCAACAGGGTCCTGGTGATGGTTGCCATGGAAACTGACCAGAGTAACAGGGTCCTGGTGATGGTTGCCTGCTAAGGATCAGATTTTTCACAGGTCCTCAGAGGTGTTCAGTGGGGATTTTCCAAGAGTCTCCAGGCTGCTCCAGAGCTGGAATGTCACAGGCAGAGACAGGGGCTCCATGGACACCTCCCAGGGGTTTCTGGGGATGGTAATGAGCCCTGTGGTCTGAGGCAGTCACAGCCATTGCATGGTGACATCCCAGGGGACCACTGGCTGCAAAGGCACTGATCTGTCACAGGCACAAGGGTAGAGTGCCGTGCTGGGAGCTGTGCCAGGGAGAGCCTGAGGCACCAAAGGCACCTTGGCAGCAGCAGCTGCTTGCAGGCCATGGCCAGAAGCCTCCCTTGGCAGCCCGGCCTGGTGGCCACCACTGCAGAGCTGCTGCCCCAGGGCTCATTCCTTGCTGGGCTCTGAAAAGCCACTTCTGCTCCAGGAGCCTGACTGGGAAGTCATTGGACCCAGCACCTTGGGGACAAGATATTAATTGTCGCAGACATTTCTTCACAGAAATCCTTTCTTTTAGATTTCTGTGTCTTCTGGAGGCCAGAGACCTCAGAAGACAAGGTAAACAATTATTATCAGATGCTGTGGAATGTAACAGGGTTTTCTTGATTGGCTCATTTTCTATGTTTATAATTAAGGGCAAATCACCAGTGCAAGCTAGGGGACTGAGTCCTTGGGAAAAACTTTGTTATAGATTTCTTTCTATCTATTCTTAGCCTAGCCTAGCAGCTCTGCAAACGTCTCTCTTTATTCTATTTAGTATAGCTATAATGTATTATATATGATATCTCAATAAATCAAGCCTTCTGATTCAAGAAACAAGATTCACTGTCTCTTCTCTCACCAGCAGCGACCCACTCAGGTGTGGTAATAATTAATGACAAAACTCTTTATGCCCGCAGAGCCAAGGCAGGGGCAGAGGAAAGGGCAGAGCCAGGCCCAGGGGATAGGGCTGCCATGATGATGGCTGTGAGGTCACTGCCCCTGCAGAAGCCTGGCTGCCCTCAGCAGACATTCTGGCCAGAAGCGTTGTGAGGGCTCCCAGTATATCAGAGAACTCACAATAGGAATTCTGTCCTTGGGGATGAGAGGGTTTCACTGGGTCAGGTTGCACAAAGTTCCTGCTCTTGGACAATTCCTGGGACGGGGAATCCACTTCTCTGGAAAATCAGCTGCAGTTTCGAGCCACCCTCTTACTTGTAAAATATTTCCTCCTTCTAAGAGATATAAATCCACCCTCATGCAGTTTAAAGATATTTGCCCTTGTTCTGTCATTGCAAGATTTGGGAGAAAATAACTTTGATCACTATTTTTCCATTTTCTCAGACCTTGGAGAAGACACAAAAATCTCCCAGGATGGGGTTTGGAGGCCTCATCACAAAACTAGCTGGTAGAGTGTGATGGCTCTGGGCTCAGTGGTGTGAAGACTGAGGGTAGAATAGGAGTAGCCTGGGAGGGATGGAAGGGTGGTTTCAGAGAGGCTGGAGATTTTTTTTCATAGTGGGAATGAGCCTAAAGAAGACATATTAGCACCAAGGGCAGCTGGGGAGGCCCAGAGTGCACACCAGGAGAAAGGAATTTCCCTGCCAGGGCAGGGCTGTGGTGCAGCATGTCCTCCAGATGGAGCCTGGAGCAGCCCAGGATTTGTGTGAACAGACAGAGGCAGGTAGGAGGCAGAGCTGTTGGCAAAGGAAGGGGCCAGCCAGGTGGGGCAGCCGGGGAATGCCGACGGCCTGCAGGGACAGAGGCGCAGGGCAGGGACACCGTGGGACAGCCTGGGCTGCACAGGGCACAGGGATGGGCAGCAGCTGCAAGACAACCCTGCCAGAGCCAACATGGGCAGCACTTTGGCCATGGCTGCTGGGCCTGGGCCTGAGGCCACGAGGGGACAAGTGACCCTTGCATGGCTGGGGCCTCATTGCCTCCTTGTCCCTGCTCAGCAGCCTGGCAGGGGCCGCCCCATGCTCCTGCCCTTGCCATTGCACATCCCCACATGCCAGTGCCCATCCCAGGAAGAGCCCTGAGCAAGGAGAGAGGGACAGGATCTGCCTGGCCAGGGGCTGGGGCTCAGGCCTTGGCCCTTTGCATTCCTCAAACACATCCAGGTTTTGCTCAGCATCAGGGACACTTTTGCCTTGCTTGTCCCCAGCTGCCATCACTTCCTCCAATGTTCTGTTCTGACTGGAAGCTGGCGACACTTTCTCAGTTGTGTCCCTGACAGAAATTTCTTCAAATACAAGAAACTTCAGGGTTTCAATAGAACTGAGTTCTTGAGGATTTTGTGACATCAACGAGGGGGTGGTGACATCACAGAGCTGGCTGTGCCATCACAGATTAGGGTGTGAGGCCATAGAGCAGATCCTGTCAACATAGATGGTGGCTCTGTGGCATCAGAGAGTGGGTTGTGACATCACCTGGTGGCTGTGGAACATCTTAGAGCTGGCTGTGATATCACAGAACAGATTGTGACATCACATGGGCAGTGTGACATCACAAAGATAGCTGTGTGACATCACAGGTGTAGTGTGATATCACAGATATGATTATGTGATATCACAGGGCCTATGTGACATCACAGAGGGCTGTGTGACATCACAGGGTCAGTGTGATATCACAGGGGCAGTGTGATATCACAGGGGCTGTGTGAGGTCACTGGGGAGGTCACTATGCCCTGGGCCCCCTCACAGTCCCCTCCAGAGCAGTCCAACCCTGCTCGTGTACAGCGGGGCCCACTGTCCCCCCGGGTCCCCCTGCCCCCGGCCCCACAGACTCCCCCAGAGGATGTTCCACGAGATTGATCCCAGAACCTGACACGGGGACGGGGGGCCGGGGCCCTGGGGGTGGCACAGGGGAACAGGGACCCTCCGGCAGCGTCCCCGTGTCCCCCAGGGCCAGAGCTTGGGCCAGGGCTCCTTCACCCTGTTACGAACGAGGCCTTGAGAGCGCTGAAAAAATCCCCAGCAAGGGATCAGTAAAAACCAGATTTAATATTAAGGGACAACAGCACAAAGTTCCTTGGAAAGAGTCACTCTGCTCCTGACTGGACACTTCAGGCACACCAAGGAAATAAAGGAACAACAAAACCAAACCAAATCCAGGCAATCAAACCAGAAATTACCCGAGAACTGTCCCTGTGTGTCTGTGTGTGACACAAGGACAGCGAGGGCAAGGATGAAAGGAATACTGCCTGAAAGCCTAACAGACAGAGCTCAAACTTAACAGGACTTAACTTATACATTAACCTTAACTGATACTTTCAACTTCACAATTTAGCAAAAGAGCAGAGTGTAACAGCATTTAATCTAACTCAAACCTATGACTTTGCAATTTAACAGCGGAATAACACTTTACAATATTTTGCGTAACAGATAACTTATATTAAAGGTAACAGCTTAGCAAAAGAACAACTCTTAGCAGCATTTATCTTCACTTAGGCCTTGTGACTTAACCTGACCTACAGGCCTGACTGACTCAGCTATCCAAGGCACTCAAACCCCTCAGAGAGCAGCATTTCTGCCACATTTCCCCAGCACAGGCACTCCTGTGTGCACACAAAGTGTCGGTGCAAGGCACCTGTGAGCAATTCCCCTGAGGGCAGGAAACGCTCACTGTGGATCCTTTGGCATCTCCCCAGCAGGTGAAGGGCTGAGCCTGGAGGAGTGGGGGGATCGGCCCAGGCTCTGTGGTTGTTGGGGATCCCCGAGTGCAGCAAATGGGAGAGTTCCCGGCTGGGAGAGGCCGGACTCAGAGGGAGTCGCTGGCCCAGGAGAGCTCCAAGGGCTCCTTTTGGAGCGCTGTTTGCAGGGCCCCAAGAGAGGGGCTTCAGTCCCAGCAATGGTTCATCCTGGCCGCACTTGGCACCAACAGCTTTCTTTGGCAGGGTGAGAACAGGGATGTTGTGCCACTGAGGGAACAGAAACAATTCCCAGAGCTGCTCCTACAGAAAGCAGGAGCTGGTTGGGCAGCAGCAGTGCCTGGAGCTGTCAGTGTTTGTGATGAGCTGCAGAGGAGCTGAGCCCAGGGGCTGTTGGCCAAGGCCAAGCCCCAAGGAGCATTTCTCAGCTGGCAGGGCAGCCTGAGAAGGGGAGGGAGGAATGCAGCAGCACAGGGCCATGGAACCAAGGGACCATTGTGACACTGTGGGGCCCTGTGAGACCAAGGGAACATTGTGACACTGTGGGGCCTCATGGAACCATGGAGACCACTGTGACATTGCTGGGCCCCATAGAACCAAGGGAACAGTACTGACACTGTGGGGCCTCATGGAACCATGGAGACCACAGTGACATTGCTGGGCCCCATAGAACCAAGGGAACAGTACTGACACTGTGTGACTCCATTGAATGTAGTGGTCATTGTGACACTGACAGACCCCATCAAACCAAGGATCCATTGGCACACTGTGAGGCCTCATGGAACCAAGGGGCCATTGTGACACTGTGGGGCACCATGGCACTGAGGGCTTCATTGTGATACTGAGGGGACTCATGGGATCATTGAGACTCTTGTGATGCTATGAGGTACCATGGAATAAGCAAAGCATTGTGACACTGTGAGGCCTCATGGAACTAGAGAGACCATTGTGACCATGGGGATACTTACAGAACCAAGAGGAACATTGTGATACTGTGGGTCCTCATGAAACCAAGAGGCCTTTGTGACACTGCAGGGCTGCATGGAACCAAAGGTCCATTGTGACATTTCAGGGCTCATGGAACAGAGGAGTCACATGACATTATGGGGTCTGGGGAGCCACGGAGACCATTGTGACACTTCAGGGCCTTATCAAATGTAGGGGCCACTGTGACACTGCTGGACCCCATGGAATCAAGGCACTGTTGTGACACCGCAGGTCTTCTCAAGGGACCATTGTGGGACCATTGTGACACTGCTGGACCCCATGGAATCAAGGCACTGTTGTGACACTGTTAGGCCCCATAGGTCTGGCTGGTTTGGCCTCCTTTTGACTTCCTGACTGACCCAACTGACCTTGGCATGTTGGGGGTCTCTTCTTATTAGCTGCTGAAACACTGGGGCTCCATGCTTTCCTTCCTATGGAAAAGAACTGTCCTTCTTAGCCAGGTGCCCATGGCCAGAATTGGGATTTCCACCTCCAACATTGCCTGTTGTGAAAGACTGGAGGAGATTTTTGGCTGGAAAAATTTTGTGTGTTGGGAAGGAAGGGGCAGGTCCAGCCTTGCACTGCCCTGTAACCCCAGCCCTGCCCTGCCCTGGAATCCAAATCCCCCCAGAGCCTCTATCCCAGTCCAGCAGTGGCTGCCAGTCCCTGGCACAGCACAGGCAATGCTCCACAGCCACCACTGCAGCCTCAGCCCAGCTCCTGAGGGACCAAATGAGCCCAAGTCCCACCTGGGGGAAGGGCCCAGGAAGACCAAGAGGTATTGAAGGCTGACAACAAGGCAAGCACACATCTTGACCCTCCCTCCTCCTGGAATTTCCATCTGAGCACTGCTGGAATCCAGGAGTTGGTAGTTCTGTGTGTTTGTTTGTGTGTATGCTTCTCTGTATCTTTTTTGTCTGTCTCTCTTTGTGTGTCTACTTCTCGTATATATGTCCTCTTCCAAATTTTGAGTGACTTAAAATTGAACAGGCTTAGAGCTTATGAAGTTGAATAGCACAAGGTAATGCTTTGAGTTGTGTTTTTTGTTGATTTAATGTCATATTAAACATTTGCAAAAGTTTCTCTGATTTTCAAAAGTTGACAATAAAGGTTGTTTTGCTCTTTTGAACTTTTTAGAGTCTCTTGTTGCTATTTCTTCAGCACATAAAACTCAGAGGACACAAACAATTGAGTTTCCTTTTAAATGTCTCCTTGAGAGAGTTGTTTGGGGGATGGGAGTCAGGGCTTGTCTGTCCTGCTTGGCACAGCCCAGGCAGAGCTTTCCCAGCCACATTCCACACTCCATTTCCCAGCTGGAGCCGCTGGTGCCTCTGAGTTGTGCTGCCCCAGCCCCAGGGAAGCTCTCCTTGTCTGCCCATTCCCCCATGGTCTCTTGGCAGGGATGGCCTCGGTGGGGGCTGCTGACATCCTCAGCAACTTGGAGGCTGCTGCTGAATTTTCCTGCTCCAGAGACTTGTTCAGCCTTCAGCTCTTGAGTGCAGGAATTCAGTGTCCCAGGACTCATTAACATTGAGAACACCTCAACAAGCCAAACCTTTGGGAACAATTTGATTTCAGTTTCCAAATAATTTGTAGTTAAGTAAATCTCAGTAGTGTATTCAAAGTGAACACATGATATTTAAAAAGACAGTGAGAAAATACTTTTTAGGTCCTGGTAATTTTGTTTTGCTGTTAATTCATTGATGTGTGCAATCTCCAATTGACACTGAATCCAAGTGCCTCCTCATGCAGTTGGAATAGATATGAAAATCAAGACCCTTCATGGCTGAAAATCAATCAGACTCTGTCCCTACCCCCACCCCACCATTTCCCCCATCCAAGCCCTGGCACTCACAGCAGCCTTGTGCAAATCTGAGCTCCCTCCAGCCCAGGCTGCACCTGCAGCTTTCAGCTCCTTGGCTCCAACTCCCACCTGCTTTCCTTGGAGAAGGAGCTGCCCAAGACACAGAGGGATGTTCATTTATTGTCAGCCAACAAAGCCAAGGGAAGGCACAGCTCCATCAAATGCAAAAGTCATTCCTCTGCTTGATATTAAATCCACTTTCCACAGCAGACAGTCTCAGAGCAATGGAAAACACCTTCTGTGCCCAGCACAGATCCCAAGTTCTCCCCAAACCCTCCCTGCCCTGATTCTGCCCAGATTTGCTCTTTGCACACATGAGTCACAGGCTGAAGTCAGGAGTTCCCTCCATGCCCAGTGGGAGGAAAAGAGAGAAAGGGGATGAAGAGCTCTCCTGTGCAGAGCCAAAGTCCAAGCGCCCCTGCAGTGGGAACAACTACTCATCAGGTTTGTGTCCTTTGGGTTCAGGGACTGGTGACACTCAGAGGCACAGAAACATTTCTTGCCTACAAACACAACAGGAATATTTGAAGAGTTTAATAACCATCACAGCTCTTCCCTCGGTTTCCTGTCGTGTCCCAGCAGCATTTCACATGTTCACCATCCCGAAGGGATTTCTATACAGAAACAGTTCAAGACAAAGACATAAATAAAGGTAATTCTGAGATAGATATAACCAGAACGACATATTTAATTCATATTGATTTGAACTTCTTAAAGATTTGGCCACTTCTTGAGATTCAAAGCATGAAACCAGTCAGCTGAGAGGCACTTGAATGGCCAGAGAGCATATGGAAGAAGAAATGTGAGAGCAGCAGGAAGGACATGGATCCAGCTTGTCTAGTGAAGAGATGTAGTCAAACATGGCTATTTCAACAGAAGAAGAAATACGGAATGGAAAAGGGAGATTAAATAGTAGAATGAGTATTGGTTATACAAGTAGAGTGGGAACCACCGTTTCTGGTGGGAAAATATTGCTATTTCTTAAAAGTACTCAAATGACCCACATAATAAAGATTCGCTTGTATATTATCAGATAAACACGTATTAAAACCTGTGCCCCTATCCAGGCTGACATCAGTTGTGTGCCCATGAACAGGCAGTGCCACTTGTGCCCTGAGGTGCCCAGCTGGGATTGGATCTCTCCAAGAGCACCTGAGGGAGAGCAGAGCACCCTGAGAGCTGCAGGTCCCTGACAGACCCGCAGGGCTCCTGTCCCATAAACATCTGCTCTGCTCCAGTCTGAAACAGGGCCCAGCATGGTGCTGGGATCATCAGAGAGCTGAGGTGTGTGCTGGAATTCAATGCCCTCCCCATTCCACAGCAGCCCTGCATTTCCCTCCTGCAGCCTTGGTCTCCTGCACAGCCATGGAGGCTCTTTGGGCTCTGGACTGTTCCTGCAGCCCCCAAGGGCAGCTGAGCTCTGCCTTTGGCACAGTCAGGCCTGGCCAGTGCAGGTGATGCTCAGCAATTGCTTGTGTGTGCCTGGCCTTGCTGTCAGCCCCGGCAGCGGCTGAGTGGCCCCTTTGTGGCCCTGTGCAGGCCCAGCCATGGTGGCCCAGCCCCTGTGCAGGCCCAGCCCAGGCCAGGAGCATTGCGGCTGGGAACGGCCCCTGTGCTGTGGTGCCCACAGCAGCCTTGGGGCTCTGTGCCCCATGGCCTCCCTGCTGGGCAGCCTCTGTCAGCTCCTGCAGAGCCCCTGGCACCTGTGGGGCTGCACAGACAGCCCTGCCCCGGGCTCTGCCAACCTCTGGGCCAACAGAGAGGCAACCAGGGCTGGCCATGGCTGTCAACAGGCCCTGAGCCGTGCAGGAGGATGGAGCTGGGCCACAGCCAAACTCAGCCCAGGCCAAAGCTGGGCTCAGCAGCCAGGGCTGCCAAGGGCTGGGCACAGAGGCTGGCACTGACAAATGTCCTGGGCCCTCTCCCTGCTCTGTCCATGCCACCCAGGGCTCAGAACAACCTTCTCTATGGGCCACTTGCCTGTTTGCAATGCCTTGCACAGGCGCTGGCCCTGCCCCACAAGGCCTGGCCTGAGTCCTGCCCCTGCACGCTCAGCCAGGCTGAGATGGACACTGACAGTTTTTGGGCCAGGCTCTCTGAGCCCGGCCCAGCTCCCTGCAAGCTCTGCCGGCTGCCCTGAGCTCTGGGCAGCACCAAGGGCCTCTCCCCAGACCAGCCCAGCTGGCTCTGGCCCCACAGCTCTGCTCAGGCCAGGCTGCTCTGGGCGCTGGCCCCACGGCCTCAGCCCCTGCCAAGGGCACAGCAGCAGCTGCAGCTGCCGCAGGACTCAGCCCCAGCCATGGGGGAAGGTGCTTGACCAAGGCCAAAGGAGGCTCCCTGGCTGCCCTGCTCCTTTCTGCCTGAGGTGCTGAGAGCTCTGAAGCCCCTGCTGCCATCCCATCTGCCCAGGGCAGCACAAGAGCCATGACCTTGGTGCCCTCAAGAGCTGCTCCTGCTCCAGGCCCAGGGCCCATGCCAAAGCTGGGGCAGCCACAAAGCTGTGCCCATTTCTGTCCATTGCTGCTCGGATGGGGATGGATCCTCAGACACTTGGAGGTTGCTGATGCACTTTATTACTCCAGATGTCTCTTCTTTCTTCAGCTGTTTCGTTCAGGAATTCAATGGAAAAGGCTCAGAAACAATAGCTCAAAACCATCAAACAAGAAAAGCCAATGGGAATAATTGAAGCTTCAAATTCTTCTGTCATTAATTAGACAAATTTCAAAAGTATATTCAAAGTGAATCTGCTATATTAAAAAAAAAATAAAAGCAGAGGAAATTGTTTTGACAGTTATTCTTTCCTGTTCATAGACTGCTATCAGCAATGTCCAGCTGATAGTGACCCCCAGTACTTTCTAATGCAGTCTGAACAGATATGAAGATAAAGACCTTTTATGGCTGACAATCAATAATACTTTGTCCCCACTCCCTCCCCATCATTTCCCTCATCCAACCCCTAGCCCTCCTATGGATCAGGAATGGTGTGGCCAGCAGGACCAGAGCAGTGATTCTTCCCCTGTGCTCAGCACTGGTTGGGCAGCACCTCAAGTGCTGTGTCCAGTTCTGGGCCCTCAATTTAGGAAGGACATGGAGGGCCTGGAGCGTGTCCAGAGAGAGCCAACAAGGCTGGTGAGGGGTCTGGAGCACAAGTGATGTGAGGAGCAGCTGAGGGAGCTGGAGTTGTTTATCCTGGAGAAGAGGAGGCTCAGGGGAGACCTCATCACTCTACACAACCCCCAGACAGGAGGGTGCAGCCAGGTGGGGGTCAGACTCTTTTCCCAGGGAACAGTGACAGGACAAGAGAACACAGCCTTCAGCTGCATGAGGGGATGTTTAGCTGGACATTAGGAAATAATCTCCTCAAAAAGAGTGATTTGGCACTGGAATGGGCTGTCCAGAGAGATGTGTGAGTCACTGTCCCTGGAAGTGTTTAAGGAAAGACTGGATGTGGCACTGAGTGCCATAGTCTGGGTGATAGGGTGGTGTTGGGTCCCAGGTTGGACTTGATGCTCTCCAAGGTCTTTCCCAGTATGGTTGTTTCTCTGATGATTGTGACACTGCAGGGCCCTGGAGAAGCAAGGGGCCATTGTGACACTGCGGGGCCTGGTGGCACTAAGAGGATCGTGGTGACACTGTGTACGACATGGCAGCAAAGAGCCAAGAGGCCATTGTGACACTGTGGGGTTGGATGGAAGCAAGGAGTCCATAGTGACAGTCTGGGTCCTGGAGGAGCCACAGAGGCCACTGTGACCCTGCAGGGACTTGTGGAGCCAAGGGGCCATTGTGCCACTGCAGAACCAAGGAGACCCTTGGGAGAGCCTGGGGACAATGGAATGAAGGGGCCATTGCTCCATTGCAAGGACTCAGGGAACTGAGGGAACAATTGTGACACTGTGGCGCCCCATGTGTGAGAGTCTGTCCCAATTTTCCCTCATCTGCCTCACGATCGTCCTTGAGAGACCACTGAAGAGAAGACACCCCCTGTCTATATCTGGCTCTGAAGGAGAAAAGTCACACGCCACAGGCTCCGAGATCTGAAAGCTCAGTGTTAAGCTATTGTTTTCACAAGTGTGTTTGCTGTATGCTAAGAAGAGGGCACCATGCCCCGTTTGCAACAATAGCAGCTCTGGAAGCTGTCCCACCTCTCAGCCTGGCTGGACTTCTCCTGAGTTCCAGGTGGTCTCCCACCAAAGACCCTCACCTCTTTTACAACCACCGTGACAGACAGACGGAGATGTGAGAAGCTTTCCATCAAGGACTGAGACATGAAACTCCTAAAAAGGCTCCTCTGCTCCTTCCAAGGACTGGGACTGAAACCCCCAGCCCGGGGGAGGTGTGTGGGGAGGCAAGCTGACTGAAGCGAGATGTTTGCCTGCAGATTGTGACCACTGGACCGAGAATACAATGGCTCTCATTTACTGCTGAGAACATAACTAGCTGTTACATCTATCAAGATCATTTACTGCTGAGAACATGGACTACCTGTTACATCTGTTCCCTCTTGTATCTGTTCCCCCCCACCCCCACACACACAATTTTCAGTAATAAAAGCCTCTGAGTTAGCTAGAGCCTTCAAGATCTCCCCAGCGTAGCAGGCGGACCCTCGGCTGGACTGGACCAAAGGACTTCGTCTCTGCGTTGGTAGCTATATCCCCTCTCCTTCTCTCTCTCTCTCCTCTCTCTTTCTCTATCTTTTTCTCTCCCTTAATCCCTCTATTGCATTTTTGCTGTGGTTATTTCCATTAAACTGCATTTGATTTGATCATCACTGCAAACCCCCTTGTACCGTGTTGGTGTTTTGCACTCTGAGATCATTCCTACGAACCATCAGGTCATCTGTCCACTAGGACGGACCCTGACACCATGGAACCAAGGGTCCCTGGAGACACTGCAGGATCTTGTGTCACCAGGGCTCCATTGGGACACTGCAGCACCAAGGAATTAATTGTGGCACTCTGAGGCCTCAGGGAACCAACAGGCCACTGTGACCCTGCAGGGCCTTTAAGAACGATGCAGAGCATTGTGACATAGCAGGACCTGATGCCAGGATTGGGCCATTATGACACTGCAGGGCCCCATGGAACCAAGGGTCCAGGGCTGCTCCTCAGGGACTCCTGAAATGAAGGAAACATGTTTGACCTCATGGTGGCCCTTGGGACCAAGAAGCCATCGTGACACTGGGTAAGGAAGGAGAGCATTTCTGCACTGACAGACCTCATGGAACCAATGATCCATTATAACACTGCAGGGCCCAAGGATCCACGGGATTTTGTGACACCGAAGGGGCCCCATGGAACGAAAGGGACATTGTGATACTGAGAGGTCTCATGGAATCATGAAGACCATTGCGACACTCTGGGGCCTCATGGAACCCTCATGACACCAAGTTGGCTGGGAGTTTTAATCTGCTGGATGGTAGGAGGGCTCTGCACAGGGCCCTGGACAGGCTGCATCCAGGGCCCAAATACAACAAGGTGAGGTTTAACAAGACCAAGTGCCAGGTTCTGCACTTTGGCCACAACAACCCCTGCAGTGCGACAGGCTGGGGACAGAGTGGCTGGACAGCAGCCAGGCAGAAATGGACCTGCAGGGACTGATGGACAGCAGGCTGGACATGAGCCAGCAGCATGCCCAGGTGGGCAAGAAGGGCCAATGGCTCCTGGCCTGGATCAGGAATGGTGTGGCCAGCAGGAGCAGGGCAGTGATTCTTCCCCTGGGCTCAGCACTGGTTGGGCAGTGCTGTGTCCAGTTCTGGGCCTCCCAATTCAGGAAGGACATGGAGGGGCTGGAGCATGTCAAGAGAAGGGCAACAAGGCTGAGGAGTGGTCTGGAACATAAGTGGTGTGAGGAGTGGCTGAGAGAGCTGGGGTGGTTTATCCTGGAGAAGAGGAGGCTCAGGGGAGACAAGGCAGTCTCCGGGCACAGGTTGGACTTGATGATCCCCAAAGACTTTTCCAGCCTTGCTGATTCTAGGATTCTCTAAAACCACTCTTGGAGCAGTTGCAGAACGAGCCCTGGGCCTCCTCTTCAGAAGCTCCAGCAGCCCAGGTCCCTCAGCTTCTCCTGCCAGCCCCAAAGCCCATCCTGTCAGTCCTGCAGAGCCTCTGCAGCTCCTCCTCGCTGCCCAGAACAGGGAGCCCCAGAGCCAGACACAGCAGCCCAGATGTGCCCCCCTGGCCTGGGGTGCCTCTGGCAAGGGAGCAGAACCAGGCACTGCAGGAGCCTGCAGACAATTCCTGCAGCACTTGTAGGATGATCCTGGTCCCCAAGGGATGTTCCCATGGTGCCAAGTCAGGAACTGCAATGGGGAGTGGGGCCAGAGAGGAAAGGGCAAACAGGGAGGGGCTGTTTGCAGGGCAGGGAACTGGGGAGGGAAATAGGAAGAAATTTAAAGCAGGCAAAGAGTAGAGAAAGCATAGGTGAAACCACGGAAATGCTCAGGGCAGTTTGGGGGTGGCTGCCAGGCAGCTCTGGCTCTGAGCAAACAGCATCTGCAGTGGGACAGGAAACTCCCAGCTGATGGGAACAAACTTTCTGGCTGACTGCACAGGCCAGGACAAAGCTGAGTGGTTTCCCTGGTGTCCCCCAGCCCTTGCTGGCCCCAGGGGCTGATGGCATTTGTGCTCCCCCAGGTTCATGTCCCCACAGCAACAGCATGGGGGTGCTCCTGCCCGCTGTGTGCAATGCAAACAGGGGCTGCTGAGCCAGTGCTGCTATGTCTGTGCCTGCAAGGATGGGGCACCTTTGTGAGCTGGGGGAGAGGGCTGCAGAGGGGGGTTGTTGTGGGCAGCTCCATGAGGATGCTCTGGGACGCTGCCCTGGGCTGTGCAGCACACTGGGGATGGATCAGCCCCTGCTCTGCTGCTCCTTCCCCTCTGCCCCAGGGCCTTTGTAGAGCCCCAGCCATGCTGTTTTCCCCCAGCCTGCCCACGGCCAGCCTGGGGCGGCTCACAGGGCTTTTCTGTGCTGAGCATTGGCCTGGCTGTGTTCTTGAGAGAGCCTGGGCAAAGAGCCTGGAGCCCCCAGGCCCTGGGCTGAGGTGTCAGCACTGCTCCAGCAGTGGCCATGGCCTGTCCCTGCTGCAGCCCCGGCACTGCCACCCCCAGGGCTGTGCCAGGCCCCGAGAGCACTCAGGCCCTACAGCAACACCAGGGCCACCAGGGCAGCGGGGCAGGGCCATGGCAGCAGCACTGGCAACACCAAGTGCTGCTGCTGCTGGGCACAGCTGCTGTACCAGCACTGACCTGCCCCCAGCTCTGCACACAGACATTGATGCTGCAGCTTCAGAGAAGGGAACAAAAGGGCGTCTCTGCAGAAAGCTTTGCTTGGAGATTCTTTAGATCCTTTAAAGCCACTGAGAGTGCAGCCCCTCATTGACACAGTCTGTGGGCACAGGGAAGGTGGAGACAAACAAAATAAGAGATGGCACAAAGAATGACATTTCTTTGTGGACCATATGATAAAACTAATATAAAGGGGGAAAAAAAGCCTCTATCAAGCCATCAATAACATTACTTTTATTTCACGTCATTTGTAGAATTTGGCCAGCCCTTTAATGTCTCTGAAACTATCCAGTCATCAGTCTTCTCACTGCAGCCTTGAGCTCCTGGTTCCTCAGGCTATAGATGAGGGGGTTCAGGGCTGCAGGCACCACTGAGTACAGAACTGACAGGGCCAGATCCAGGGATGGGGAGGACATGGAGGAGGGCTTCATGTAGGCAAATATGGCTGTGCTGATAAACACGGATACCACAGCAAGGTGAGGGAGGCAGGTGGAAAAAGCTTTGTGCCGTCCCTGCTCAGAGGGTATCCTCAGCACAGCCCTGAAGATCTGCACATAGGAGAAAACAATGAACACAAAACAGCAAAGTGCTAAACAGCAAGTAACAACAAGATAACCAAGTTCCCTGTGGGAGTTAGAGTGTGAGCAAGAGACCTTGAGGATTGGGGGCACGTCACAGAAGAACTGGTCCAGGGCATTGCCATGGCACAGGGGCAGGGAAAATGTATTGGCTGTGTGCAGCAGAGCATTGAGAAAGCCACTGGCCCAGGCAGCTGCTGCCATGTGGGCACAAGCTCTGCTGCCCAGGAGGGTCCCGTAGTGCAGGGGTTTGCAGATGGACACGTAGCGGTCATAGCACATGATGGTCAGGAGGAAATACTCTGCTGAGATGAAGAACAGAAAGAAGAAGAGCTGAGCAGCACATCCTGTGTGGGAGATGTCCCTGGTGTCCCAGAGGGAATTGTGCATGGCTTTGGGGACAGTGGTGCAGAGTGAGCCCAGGTCGCTGAGGGCCAGGTTGAGCAGGAAGAAGAACATGGGCCTATGCAGGTGGTGGCTGCAGGCTATGGCGCTGATGATGAGGCTGTTGCCCAGGAGGGCAGCCAGGGAGATGCCCAGCAAGAGGCAGAAGTGCAGGAGCTGCAGCTGCCGTGTGTCTGCCAATGCCAGCAGGAGGAAGTGCCTGATGGAGCTGCTGTTGGACATTTGCTGGTGCCTTGGCATTTGGATCTGTAAAAAAAGTAATCATGGAATATTTTTGCTTGGAGAGGACCTTAAATATCCCAGCACAGCTTGGGGGCACATTCCACACACTCCCTACCCAGGGCTCTACAGCCTGGAGCTGTCCCTGCCAGCAGCTGCTTCCCTGTGCCCTGGGCTGGGCCCTGCCAGTGCTGCCAGAGCTCAGCCCAATCCTGGGGGCTCATCTCTGTCCTGCAGACCCCTCCCAGCTCTGGCACTGTCCAGGGGCAGCTCTGGACCTGCAGGCTCTGATGGCAACGTCAAAGCAACCCTGAGGAGGCTGGATAAACAAGACAAGATGCAGCTTCTAAGGGGCCCTGTGCTGATTTCTGTCACTGCCTGGTTTAGCAACATCTGAGAAATTTTTTTTTTCTCATCCTGGACTGCCAGATGAATATCTGTTTGCAATTTCCCATCAAGACAACCCAGAGCAGTACTTTAAAAAAGCAGGATTTTCCCTTTTATGCAGTCCCTGCCTCGCTCCGCTCCCTGCATAATCTACTTGGAAATGTTCTGCAGTTAAGTGTTATGCTGGGAGCAATCCTGAACAATGCAGCATCCTCACGACACCATTAGAGCCCTCCCAAGCCTTACCAGCTGTCTCTTTTCACCCAGATCTTGTCCCCCAGTGCTGGGAGCAGCTGCCAGGGCTGACTGAGAGCTGTCCCTGGCAGGCAGCAGAGTCCCTGCCCCAGCACAGTGTCCTGGGCTGCAGGACCCTGCTCTGCAGGACAGCCCTGGGCACCCCTGGCTGCTCTGCACAAGAGACAATCAGAGAATGTATTCACAGGGTCTGT
Organism: Melospiza melodia melodia; assembly: GCF_035770615.1. Classification (NCBI taxonomy): domain Eukaryota; kingdom Metazoa; phylum Chordata; class Aves; order Passeriformes; family Passerellidae; genus Melospiza; species Melospiza melodia. The sequence continues at coordinate 9,391,124 of NC_086200.1, forward strand.
AGGCATTGGGATGTTCCAGCTTGAGGAGATGGCTGCAGGAGCTGCAGCTGCATTGTCCTGCAGCCAGAGGCTCCTGTTCCAAGGGCTGGCAGTGATTCTGCCCCAGGCACTTCTCAGCACCTTCCCAGCCCTGACTGATTGAAGCTCTCTGTGCCTCTGTGCTGTGCCCAAGGTGGCTGCAGGCAGTGCCCCAGCCCTGCTGGGCTGGCAGAAGAGCTGCTCATCAAGAGAAATGTGCTTTTGAAGCTTTGCTTGGTTACCAGGAGCTGCCTCTGTGCCACAAGCCCAGTCCAGCTCATCAGCACAGACACAGCACCAGGACTTTAATGAGCCTCTGGGGCTTTGTGCCCAGGTCCTGAACATCAGTCCCTGAGAGGGAGCTGAAGAAACCTCTCCAGAACTCCAAGCCAGAATCCAGCTCCAAAGTTTCTTGGACTTTTAATGGGTCCCAGAGAGGGACATGACTTAGCAAGTGTCCCCAGGCCCCAGACAGAGCAGAGAACTGAAGACAGTGCTGACAGGTGGGGGCAAAGAGAAGCCAAGTCTTGGTGCCCTGGGCCACAGCAGGGTCTGTGCCACCAAGGGCTGGGAGGAGACACCTTGTCCTGGGGCCCTGGGGCCTCCTGGCACAGCCCCAGCCAGGCTGGGCACTGTCAGCCCCTTGTCCTGCCCTCAGCATCCCCCCCTAGCCCACCTCCCAGTGGCCTCAAGGATCTGCTGGAAGGAGTCCCTTGGGAGCCTTGCTCAGGAATGGCTCTGGGGGCTCCTTAATGCTCCCTGCAGGGACTGCAGGTTTTTCCCAGGACTTTGGGTTTGGCTTTTGCCTTGGAGTCTCTGAGAGTTTTGTGCAATCATGGCCTCCAATTATCTGCTATAATTAGTCCCTGGAGAGGCTTTGTCAGTAACAACACTCAGTGGGGCTCATTAATGCTTCAAGGTACTTCAGTTATTTTAAGGTACTTGGTATTTCCCTTTTGATCCAGACTCTGTGATAGTTTTGTGCAATCATGGCCCCAATTATCTGCTTTAATGAGTCCCTTGAGAGCTTTGTACTGACACTCAGTGAGGCTTATTAATACCTTGAGATACTCAAGGTTTTTAAGGTACTTTATGGATTTAAGAATACTTTAGGTACTTTTAAGAATTTTCCTTCCCACACTGAGTCTCTGAGAGGTTTTTGTGCCATCCTGGCCTCCAATTCTCTCCTCCAAGGAGTCCATGAGGAGCCTGTGTTGAGTATCTTCCCCCGTTCTGTTTTACAACAAAGATGGAACTGAAAGAATTTGTAAGACTTTCTAAGAGCATCCAAACAAACAAGGGACAATTAACAATACAACAACTAAGACCCTGTTTTAGCTAGACATCATTCAACCCTCTAATTCCTAGGATTGGAAGTGTTTATTGAACCAGTCTTTTTTTTCCATGTGAAGCTTCTTGAAGCTTTTTTCCTTCAGTATCTGAGTGCTCTTGTGAATTGACTCGCTGTGGCTGGAGAAGTTCATGCAACACATGCCCTCAGAGTCTACACTGAGCCATGACCATGTCTCCAGAGTAAAAGCTCTATCGCTGTTCTGCACGGTGGCATTTCTGATGGTCTCTATGTCTCAGAGCAGGCCACTCAATGTGAGGGAGGTTGCATTGGTTTGCTTACTTAACAGGCACCCAAGATGGTCTAATTGTCCTAAAGCTTTAGTTCGGCCATGCAAGGTAGTCCAAATTGGGGGTGCTACCATCCGATACCTGATATCTTTTTGATATCATCCAATACTTCTCAGGGGATGCCTGCTGCTTGATCATCTGTTAGACTGTGTTGTCCTTCTCCACCTAGATGGTCGATTGTCAATTCCACCCTTGCCTCATTATTAGCACAGTCTGCTATTAATTGATTTAGTAAATACTTCCATCCCCCTTCCCACAGGGTGTATTCTGTAGGTGACAACAACATGGTCATAATATATTTTAAATCATAGGGAGTTAAGACATGTGCTGTAAACATGGCCCTCATTAGGCCATTAAAAGAAGCTAAGTCTCTCCTATGGTCTTCAGCTGCCCTACACAGATCATTTGATTTCCCTGTAAACCAATGGCTGATACCTGTGATTCTGCCCCCTTCTTTCATAATATATAGGGGCCACGAGGAGTTTCGAGACTATCTGCCAGTCTCCTTCCTTAACTGCCTTTTTCTGGATCCTTTTCTAAGGATCTCCTGGGGTTCAGGGGCAAGGTGGCTCTGTGGAATCCAAGCTGTCTTCTGAGGAGGAAGAATAACTTGGAGCAGAAACATTCAGATGAGAAACATTGTGACTGTTGGGCTTAATATCTTTGATCATGGGATTATATTGTTGCTGGAGGGTAAGGCAAAGGGTACTGCCATTTTGTCAGGTGTTTGGGAGGAAGGGCCTTGATTTATGATGGTGGACTTCCAGGGTGGAGTTCTGGAGGCATGGCCCAGGGTGGAGGTGGAATGATTGACAGTGGGGCATGACCCACAGTTGTGGGGGTGTAGTCTGGAGGTTCATTCAGGGCGGAACAGAAGGTTGTGGTAGCAGGAAGTGGAGAAGCCAAGATGGAGGGTGGATGGTCAGTCTCCTGAGTCACATTCAGGTTTCTTCCATCTTGAGTCTCCAAGGCATGATGCTCCAAGACCACGTGGCCATTGCCATCTTGGACCATTGTGGAAGGTCTGAGAAAGGCAGGTTTGAGGGGAGGTCTCGAGTTAGGAGTGACCAATGGATCAAGATTTTGAGACAGTTGTTGCTGGTGAAGGGTCTCAAGGATCAGTGTGTGTCTGACCAGGAATAAGCAAAGCAGGCTCCTGCTTAGAAATAAAGAAAACTTTATTAACTAAACTACAAGAAAAGAGGAAAAAAAATCCATAAGGGAAAAAATTAAAACCTTACAAAAGCATTTTCCTCCTCCCCCCCCACCAAATTTCCCAATGCAATACATTCCCCGAAATCACCAACTCTCACTCTGGCACCACCCTTTAGAATACTCAATCTTCAGTTCATGAAGAGGAGAGGAGTCCTTCTTGCACCATAGGCTTCCCCTGGAAACACGCTGAAACCTCGTGTGCTTCCATGTCACTCAGCACCACTGGAAAGTCCTTTGCCATCGTGACACCTTTCCTTCCATGCTCAGTGCTCTCACCACTGTGCATGGAGCAGACCTTGTTCTAGGGTTGTCTTTCCAGGATGCCTTGTCTCACTCCAAAAAAGGCACATTCTCTCCTTCGGGACATCTGTGCCCCCCAAGTTTTCACCTCCTGGGACCGAGGGGTAACCACACTGAACCCTCCTGGTTCTGAGGCACTGCCTCCCCCTAAATGCAGTCTCTGTGTCACAGGAAAAACAATGGTTCAGTCTATGGCCACACAAAAAAAGTCCAGCCAGAAGGCCACTCCGTCATCTCTCCCCCCACTCAAGAGTCTTCTCCACTTCCCTCGTGGCCTATCCCTTGTTATCTCATCTCTTATCTCTCTTCTTATTCAGCTCCAGGAGGATCAGCATTTGCAAGGTTTCTGTCATGCAAGAAAAGGGTTAAAAATTTCAGTCTCTGCATGTCTGAGAGCTCTGGAACTCCCACGTTGCCCTGCCGGGCACCTTCTCGCTTGCACTCCCCCCTCTTCTCCTTCTCAGCTGGCTGCTATCAAATTCAGACGCCGGCTCTCGCTCTCTCTCTCCTGGGGGGGGGGATGGCTGCCCGATGGCTGTCTCTTAGGGCTCCTCCACGCTTCCATCCTCAAGGGCCTCCTCACCTCCCATCTCTGTCCAGGCCCAGGCCTACCGCAGGCTGCCCCTCCCCTGCCCAGCAGCAGCAGCTGAAGAGGGGAGGGAGATCCGACCTCTTTCTCTTGAAGTCCCAAGAGAGCTTCCTGGGGCAGCAGCTCTGGTTTTTACCCCCTGTGTGTTCTCAGAGGTGTGTCCGAACGTCAGTGGCTACATCAGGTGCCAATATTTAAATCTGAGCACCCATTGGTTTGACTACAGCATCCCAGAATTCCCATTTTCTGGTCAAACCAGCACACCCACTCACTCTTTCTGTGAAGAACTTCTTCCGATTGTCCAGCCTAACCCTCCCCTGGTGCAGCTTAAGGCTGTGTCTTCTTGTCCTGCTCTCCAGCAGATCCACACTCACACCCAGCTTGGTGCCATCTGCAATTTGTGAATGGTGGACTCGATCCCCTCACCCAGATCATCAGCGAAGATATTAAACAGGACTGGGCCCAACATGGATCCCTGTGGGACACCACCAGTGCCTGGACACCAGCTGGGTGCAGCACCATCCCCACCACTCTCTGGGCCCAGCCTCCAGCCAGCACTTAAATCTCCCAGCAAGGAGGGAACCTGCCAAAGCCATGGACTGCAGCTTTTCCAGGGAATCCTGTCAGAGACAGAGTCAAAGGCTCTGCTAGAGTCTGGGCACACAACATCCAAGCCTTTCCTGCGTCCACAGGTGGGTCACCTGGTCATAAAAGGAGACCAGATTGGTCAGGCAGGACCTGCCACCCCTAAATCCACGTTGGCTGTCTCTGATCCTTCAGCCATCCTGTGGGTGCCCTGTGATGGCACTCAGGGTGATCTGTTCCATAACCTTTGCGGACACCCAGGTCAGGCTGACAGGCCTGGAGTTCCCCAGATCCTCCTCCCAGCCCTTCTCGGGGATGGGCTCACACTGGCACCTCCAGTGCTCTGGGACCTCCCTGCTGAGCCAGTACTGATGGTAAATGATGGAGAGTAGCTTAGGAGCTCATCCACCAGCTCCCTCATCCCCTTAGGATGGATCCCATCTGATCCCACATCCCTGTGCCCGTCTGAGTGGCTCAGCAGGTCACCAACTGCTGCTTCCTCCTGGATTACAGGGAGCTGTTCTGCTCCCTGTGCCCATCTGCCAGCTCAGGAGAACAACTGTCCTGAGGACAACCTGTCCTAATATTGAAAATTGAGACAAAAATGGTATTAAGTAGCTCAGCCTTTTCCTTGTCTTTAGTTTCTATATCCTCCACTGCATCCAATAAAGAGTAGACGTACTCTTCCCTCCTTTTGCTATACGCTTTTTGAAAAAAACATTTCTTTTTTTACAGAATGGGCCAGGTTAAGTTCTGATTGAGGTTTCACCTCTCTAATTTTCTTTCGCATAACCTAAGGACATCCTTAAACACTTTCTGAGTTGCCAGTCCTTTCCCTCCTGAGTTCCCACAAAATCTCCATGGGCAGCCAGGCCAGTCATTTTCGTCTCTAGCTCATCTCTTGCAACACTGGGACAGGCTGCTCCTTCCCCTTTAAGATTACTTTCTTGAAGCATGTCCATCCTTCCTGGACTCCTTTGTTTTTAAGGGCTGTTTCCCTTCAAAAAATCAGGACCCAAAATCAGCCCCACATCTGCCACCAGCCCTTCTCTGTTTGTGAACAGCAGAAGACAGAGCTTGCCTTGGCAGTGGGAGTGTTACCAAAAATTTGGTAAAACAGAAAACTCTTTAACCCCAGTGTAGCATTAAGAAGCAGCATTCTTTATTCAGCTGTATGCATGGGGGATAGCTCCTCCCAAAGCCATGCATGCTGAGTGCAGGAAAGTTTCTGTTTATTTTCTGTATTTTGCACACATATTCATTGATTTTCCCTGACTAAACACACATATGATGATCATTTCCCCAAAATCATTAACATATTTCCCCTCCCCTTTACCCATGTGTTCTTCTGTCCTGGGGGTCTCTGTGATGGTCCCTGGTGGTCATGGACCCCAATGTTCCAGTGGGCCTGGCTGAGCTGCCAGGACACTGAGGCTGGTGAACTTCCAGTTCCCTTCTCACACAATGGGCACTGTGTGGTTTCCATAGGCCTGGGATTTTGGAGAACAAGCTCCAGGTGTCGGCTCACCTGGTGTACACAATTGATCATCAGGAAACATGAGGTCACAGAGTGGGCTATGACATCACAGAGTGGGTTATGTGAGGTCATTGAGAACTATGACCTCATAGATTGCATCTGTGACATCACATGGCAGAGATCTGATATCACAGAGAAAGCTGTGACATCGCAGAGTTGGCTGTGACATCAGAGACCAACTGTGTGACATTAGAGAATGGGCTGTGACCTCACAGAGCAGGCTGTGACATCACAGAGGGGCTGTGTGACATTCCAGCAGGGCTGTGTCAGGTCACTGGGTTGGTCACTCTGCCCCAGCTCCCCCTCACAGTTTCTCCCAACAAGTCCAATGCTGTTCATGCCCAGCAGGGTCCCTGTCCCCTGGGATCCCCCTGGCCCACTTGGAGCCACAGCCTCCACCAAAGGATGTTCTCCAGGAGGAGCATCCTGATACAAGAACTTAATTGTGTTTATATATATTGCCACATTTGTCTAAAATTACTTTTAGTATGGAAATCACTTGTGAATGGTGGACTCATCAGACCCTGCTGGGACATTGCACATAGCTCAGGGAAGAGTGTGATTGTTATTAAATTGTGTCCTGTTCAACTGTGGTCTGTTGGCCATGAAGAGAAACTTTCTGTGCCTCAGAGTCCCACCAGTTCCTGACCCCCAAAGGACACAAACCTGATGAGTTGTGGTTCCCACTCCAGGGGTTGCACTTGGACTTCCCTCCACCCCAGAACAGCACTCCCTTGTCCCAGAGAGTCCCTGGCAATGCAGGGATGAAGGAAACAGGACAGGCTAGGGGGATAAGGGATTTGGGGTGGTTGTGAGCCCAGGGCAGGACCCGGCCCTTGGCCTTGGTGAACCTCATCCAATTGTCCTGGGCCCATGGCTCTAGCCTGGCCAGATTCCTCTGCAGAGCTTCCTGCCCTCCAGCACAGCCACACTGCCACCCAGCTTGGGCTCACCTGGGAACTGACTGTGGGTGCCCTCGATGACCTCATCTGGATCAGCAATAAAGAGATTTCACTGACCTGGCCCCAATTCTGAGCCCTGGGGACACCCCTGGATATGACTCCATTCCTCAGATGCTCTGAGTGCCAGGGGTTGGATGAGGGAAATGGTGGTGCAATAAATGAATAGGATTCATGCCAACAATGGTAACTGTATCGATATTTTAGAAAAGTAATAGAGGAAAAGAATATATAATTAGTGTCACAAAACAGATGTTTACAGATGTTCATGAGATTATAGGGTCCAGGATGTAGATTGAGATAAGTAGCATCCAAAAACGGAGTATGTCTTGGGATAATTAGAGAATCAACCTTGAAATAAACAGAATTGAAATTATTTCAGGTGTCTATGAAATGAAAAGGTTTTCTTTTGGAATATAATGCTGGCTTCTACACGACTTGGGGTGCATCTGCAACATGAGGGGTTGTTCAAAGAATAGTGACGATGAGAAGAAGCCTTCATTGGATGTGACCACCAAAGAGCCAAAAGACCCCTTAGCAACAGTGGGAGCATGAACTGTGCAGTACAGTGACATAGATTTCAAGAATCAAAAAGAGGAAGAGATTTACAGGAAAATATTGATGAATCTGTATAAGCATACAGTATATAAACTTGTGTTTGGCTTCCTGTGCTTTTTGTACAGGAGGGTGAGAAAAACCCTCCCCATATCCTGATTGATCAGTTTTGCTTATGCTTTATCAGAACCACTGAGAATTTTTTTTGTATCTGTTAGACTTTATTTGACTGTAGTATTTTATATAAAATTGCTGCTCAGTTAAAATTGCTGCTAAATTCAACTTTGTTGTTTATTGAATTAGATGTGTAGAAATTCTTTCATAACAGTGGGAAAGAGGTAGGGACAAAGTGTTATTCATAGCAATAAAAGGTGTTGATTTTCATATCTATTCTGACAGCATTAGAAGGTGCTTGGGGTCAGTATCAAGTGGACATTGCTGATACCAATCTATAAAGAGGAAATAAGAACTTAACAAGACAAAACAATTCTCTCCTAATTGTTTTCAATACAGTATATTCACTTTGAATACACTTCTGAAATTTGCCTAATTAACCACAAAAGAATTTAGAACTTAAATGATTTGCAGGGGCTTTTCTTGGCATTTTGGGCAAATGTTTATGAGCCTTTGTCTGTGAATTCCTGAACTGAAGAGCTCAAGAGAGAAGAGGCCTCAGGAAGAGTAAAATTCAACATCAGCTTCCAAGTGGCTGAGGATCCATCCCCATCAGAGCAGCAATGGACAGAAATGGGCACAGCTTTGTGGCTGCCCCAGCTTTGGTCTGGGCCCGGGGCCTGGAGCAGGAGCAGCTCTTGAGGGCCCCAAGGCTGCGGCTCTTGTGCTGCCCTGGGCAGGTGGGATGGCAGCAGGGGCTGCGGAGCTCTCAGCACCTCAGGCAGAGGGGAGCAGGGCAGCCAGGGAGCCTCCTTTGGCCTTGGTCAAGCACCTTCCCCCATGGCTGGGGCTGAGTCCTGCGGCAGCTGCAGCTGCTGCTGTGCCCTTGCCAGGGGCTGAGGCCATGGGGCAGTGCCCAGAGCAGCCTGGCCTGAGCAGAGCTGTGGGGCCAGAGCCAGCTGGGCTGGTCTGGGGAGAGGCCCTTGGTGCTGCCCAGAGCTCAGGGCAGCTGGCAGAGCTTGCAGGGAGCTGGGCTGGGCTCAGAGAGCCTGGCCCAGAAACCATCAGTGTCCATCTCAGTCTGGGTGAGCATGCAGGGGCCATCACAACCCCTGTGATGTCACACAGCCACCTGTGATTTCACAAAGGTCCTGTGTTGTCACACAGCCCCCGTGATATCACACAGCTCCTGTGATGTCACAGAGCCCCCAGTGGTGCCACACAGCTTTTTTTGCAATGTCACAAAGCCACCTGTGATGGCACAGCCCACTCTGGCATGTCACATAGCACCATTGTGATGTCACAGAGCCAAATCTGGGATGTCAGCCTGGAATGTCATGCAGTTGCACTGTGATGTCACAAAAGACTCTGTGATGTCAGAAAGCCACAATGTGATGTCAGAATTTGTTCTGTGATGTCACAACCTGCTCTGTGATGTTACACAGCCAGCCAGTGATGTCACAACCCATTCTCTCATTTCACAGAGCCACATTGCATGATGGCAGGATCTCCTGTATTACCTCACACCCTACTCTATGATGTCACAGAAACTGTATGATGTCAAAACTCCCTCAGTGATGTCACAAAACCCACTCTGTGATGTCATACTGTTATGAGTAGAAAAGTTGCCCATATTATTAAAAGGTTGCAGAGTTGACAGGTTGGGCCAGTTGCTGCCAGGATGGACTTTTAACTGTTTGTTGTTGTAATCACGGCTTGTTAATAGTTTTTCGTTAACTACCTGTTGTTGATGGTAGAGAATTCCCCTTTTTGTTGAGTGGCACCTTGCTGCTTCCTGGAGGATGGCACCCGGGATGGTGAAGAGGAGGGGACAACCAAGTTGGCATGCAAATGACATTGGGGTTTGCATGCAAATGAGGAAGCCCCTCACCAAACCCCTAAAAACAACCTACCAACATGGAATTGATGGATCAAAGTGATGTCTAGATGTGAAGAACAGAATCCAGTGTCCACTAAGACCCTATTTACCCCTTATCCTAACTTAAAAACATGTTGGCTGGAAAGAGGACCTCAAATGTCAAACCAAAATACTGGGAATCACCTGGTGCTCTAGTGAGGAAGGAACTCCCAGCTCTGCCTGCAGACCAGTGGACAAAGCTGCACTCTTTCTCCTCCTCTGTGCCACTCCTGGGGGCAGCGGCAGCATGAGACCCATCAGATCGCCCCACCTGAGCTGATTTTTAATGAAGATATTAAATAGGAGAAAGATCTCCTGCCCGATTTATTTAGTTTATATTAAAAAAAATACATTTTTAGGAACCAAAACCATTCTTGGTTGTTGGTTCTAAGTAATACAATTCCATTCATTCATTCAATAATCTCCATTGGCTATTTATTTATTCCTCTTTATGGTAACTAGTAATATTTGAGTCTTTTTGTCATCTTTTTTATCATCTTTTTCTCAGAAAGGGTCAAGGGAGGCTCTTTAGGGTCCATGGAGACATTTCTGCGAAAAATTTGGGGCAGTTCTGGGTCTGGGGAGGGAATTCAGAGAGAACTTGAGGGCCTGGAGGACACTTGGGGAAGCTGGGTGGGCACTTGGAGAGGAACTCAGGGATTCTGAGGGACAGTTTGGGGTCTGGGGCAGCACTTGGGAGACCAGGGGGGCCCTTGGAGGTCAGGGAGGGGAATTTGGCGACCTTCGGGGTCCAGGCGGGCCCTTGGGGGGCTCTGACTGGGATCTCTGGGGTGCGGGGGTTGATGGGAGTTGTAGGCTCGGGTAGCATATGGTTAAACGGGGCCACGGAGCATCACGGGAGTTCAAGACGCAGCTGCAATGGCTCTCGGTGGAGGCGCGGGGCATGATGGGAGATGAAGTCCCGGCCGAAACAGCGCTGGAGATGCGCCGCGGAGCATGATGGGAGCCGTAGTCCTGGAAGTGGCTCAAACGCTTTGTTTGGGGGTCTGGGAAGGCTCTTGGGGGACACTTCTGTGTCCGAGCCGCAACTTGAGATCCTTGGGGGAATGTAAACAGTTTGAGATCACTTGCAGGGAGCTCAGGAAGCTCTAACCAGGCTCTTTAGGGTGCGGGGCATGGCAGGAGTTTTAGGCGCAGGACTGTGTTCTGAGGGGCTCTGGGGCCGTGGGGGACGAGAGGAGATGAATTCCCAGAAGCGGCTGTACCGGGCATCTGTGGGGTTGGGAGCACTTAGGCCTCCAGGGACACTTTTGTGGAGTCCCAAATGGTCTCTGAGGGGGCACTGAGGGGTCCTGGAGGATCTGGGGGACACTGAAGGGACAAAAAGGGTGGCAGATCCCGGGGTTCTGTGGAGCACAGGGCATGACAGGTGTTGTAGTCCCAGCTCCAGTGGGGCTGAATCGGGCCTCGGGGCATGACGGGAGTTGTATGAAAAAAAAAGGTGGTGCCAGTATCAGGCAGCGCTTTCGAGATCCTGTGGGATCTCAGCACCTCAGGATGAGGGTGCAGAGCAACCAAGACCACCCTTGGGGGGCTCGGGAGTCCTGGAATGTTGCCAGAAGTGTCTGGTGGCAGGACTTTGATCCTACACAGGAGATGACATCTGTATGAGGACTGGGAGGATTTCACTGGGTGAATGGTGAAGGGATAAGTTAATTAAGGTGTAGAGCACAGGGTTTAGGATTTCTGTACAGGGGGGTCTAAAGAAGTAAGATGGAGGAATTGGGGTGTGTCCTGTTCTTCTTCTTCTTCTTCTTGACCTCCATCTTCTGTGGTGATGGTGGCACTTTGGGATTGGTCTTTACTAAAAGTGCACTGGTTAATAAGAGTAGAAGGTATTGGAGGAAAATCATAAATATTGTACACGTAACTTTAGGTATAAAGATAAGTGACCGCCCTGGAGGCTCGGGAGTGTGCCCATGGCTGACTGCTGTGCAGACCTCTGTTGGGCTGAAAGAAAATCTTTTAGATAAACAATTAATAAACACCAAGACCGAAGCAAGATCAGAAGTCTCTCCTCGTCCTTTGAAGCGCCGGGCTGCCCAAGGTCACTCTGGGCCTTTCCAGGTCTTTGAAACAGCCGAGAAACCGAGCAAGTGGCATCCCTGAGCTATCTCCGGACATAAAACAGCCGGGAAGAGAAACCGACAACCAGCAAACATAAATCAACCATAAAACAAAAGGAAAAGAGAAAAATGAAACTCCAACATCTGGCGTCCCTGGAATCCGACAAGATCCTAAACCAGGCGCTGATTGCCTTTGGGCAGTGATGGGCAGAAGCCTTGGCAAATGGGATTCGGCAGAGGTGGGAACAGCCAATTCAACTTCTTCAGTCCCTCCCAGTACATCCCCAGTACACACCAGTATAACCCCAGTAGAACCCAGTTCATCCCAAGCAGAACCCAATACACCCAGTGCCCCTCCAGTCCCTCCCACTACATACCAGTGTAACCCCAGCACAGACCAGCACAATCCCAGTACAACTGATCCCAAGTAGAACCCAGTACAACCCCAGTGCCCCTCTAATCCCTCCCGGTAAAGCCCAGTCCCTCCCAAGACACCTGAGTTTATTCCCAGTCCCTCCCAGTTCATCCCAGTGACATTCACAGGATGCCCCAGTGTTCCCCAGTCTTCTCCGCAATGGCCCCTGTGTTCCCGAGTACGTCCCAGTCCTCCAAAGTATCCCTCCCAGTATTTCCCAGTCCTCCCCAGTGTCACTCCCAGTATGGCCCAGTGTCTCCCACAGCGTGCCCAGTGTCTCCCACAGCGTTCCCAGTGTCCCCAGTGTGTCCCAGTCCTCCCCAGTCTTTCCAAGGACAGTTTCATTTCTCACGGTGGCCGTGGCAGCCAAACCCAGCAGTGGAGTCAGTGCAGTGCCCATGGCCACAGCCCCTTGCAGGGCCCCAGTGCAGCTTGGGCTGATGATCCACCCTCACAGCTGGCCCAGGGCAGCTCTGCAGTGCCTTTGGTGGCACCTGGGGCTGGCACACACCTGAGCAGTGTGTCTGTTTGCAGTGGGGAAACTCAGCAGTTTGAGATGGCTGCAAAAAGTACAAGAAGGCAAAATCCCTCTTAGGCTGAGTGCAGCCAGCTCTGCAAGCACAGCAGGGCCCAGGGCAGTGAGGACAGGATGGGGCTGGGAAATGTGGAGCAAGGCTGTCCACACTGGGTCAGAGCTCCAGGCACAGCTTCTGTGAGCAGGCCAGAGCTGCTGAGGAGAGACCCTGGGTCAATATCAATCACAGAATGCTGCAATCACCTCTGCTGTACAGATAAATAAAATAAAAGACACCCTTTAAAATAGGAATGTATATTTTATTACTGCTCTTTGAAATCTTTCTCCATGACTGGACTAGGAAAACTTTAATGACCCTCTCAGGGCTTTGCTGTTGTTTACATCAGACTCAGTCCTTGAGAGTGTCTTCAAAAAACTTCTCAAGAACTCAAAGTTAAATTTAAAGTCCAAATTTTCTTGAAGTTTTAATGGGTCCCACTGAGGGATACAACTGGGAAAGTGTCCCCAGGTTCCAGTCCGAGCAGAACACTGGAGGCAGTGATGACAGGTAGGGACAAGCAAGGCAAAGGTGTCTCTGGTGCTGAGCAAACCTGGATGTGGTTCAGGAATGCAAAGGGCCAAGGCCTGAGCCCCAGCCCCTGGCCAGGCAGATCCTGTCCCTCCCTCCTTGCTCAGGGCTCTTCCCGGGATGGGCACTGGCATGTGGGGATGTGCAATGGCAAGGGCAGGAGCATGGGGCGGCCCCTGCCAGGCTGCTGAGCAGGGACAAGGAGGCAATGAGGCCCCAGCCCTGCAAGGGTCACTTGTTCCCTACATGGCCTCAGGCCCTGGGCCGGCAGCCATGGCCAAAGTGTTGCCCAAGTTGCCTCTGGCAGGGCTGTCTTGCAGCTGCTGCCTGAAATAAACAGGTCAAAGACACTTTTTCTCCTTTTAATGCCTTTATTAAAAAGTGATCAGCTCAGGATTGGGCAGCTCGGACAGGTCTGCAGTCTCCCATCATCTCTCCCACGACGACTCAGTGAAGGAGGATATGTGCAGCTTTGTCCACTAGGGGCAGAGCTGGGGTTCTGGCTCTCGTGGGAGCCTTTCAGGCGTGGTGACCCCTTGCAGATGTTACTTTTCCCCGTTCCTTCCCGTCCGCTCCCGGCGTCGGGACGGCTCCCATGCTCAGGGTGAAAGGGACTCCGAATGTGTTCCGCATCTCTGCAGGCTCAGCACTCCGTTCGTGATGTCCAGACATCACTCCAATCTCTCAACTCTTAGGTGGCTCGTTGTTTTTTGGGGTCCTTTTTAGCAAGCTAGAAGCAGTAGTTTCTCATGGCATGCTGGTCCTTGGAGTCACTTTGCATAGCCCCTCCCACCCTCTCAGGTCTCTTCACCATTCTGGGGAAAAGTACAACTTAGCCTTGGGCAAGGCTCTGCTAATACAAAAGGAGCAATTAGCCACAACAACCCGTGATTATAATAACAAAACAAGCAGAACTTCGGCAGCAACAGTGATCTGGCTGATTTTTGTAACCTTTTCTCACAAAAAAAATTAGCAGAATTTTTGTTCATAACACTGCCCATCCCTGTGCCCTGTGCAGCCCAGGCTGTCCCACGGTGTCCCTGCCCTGCGCCTCTGTCCCTGCAGGCTGTTGGCATCCCCCGGCTGACAGCTCTGCCTCCTGCCTGCCGCTGCCTGTCCACAGAGAGTCTTGGGCTGACACCACAAGCTTAGTTCAATTTTTCCCCTGCCTGTGAACTTTCAGCACAGGAACAAGGCATTCAGGGGCTGCTTTCCCAGCAGGAATGGTTGGAAGAGAAGATGAACACATCTGGCTCAAGGGTGCAGGGATAGAAAAAACAAGGACTGAATCTGGGAATTGAGGAGGGTTTTATGGAAATGGATAAATTCTAATCCACATTTAGTGACTGTATATAAGCAACACGCTGGCTGCTGGCCCAGGGCCTGAGGCCACGAATGGGACAAGTGACCCTATTGGAGCCGGGATTACAACGCCTGTTGTGCCCGGCGCTCCACAAAACCCCCCTGGGATCCGCCCACCATCTGTTCCATAAGTGTCCCCCAAACCCTCCAGGATCCTTCAGTTCCCCCTCAGTGCCTTTCCAGCACCCCCCAAAAGCATCTGCAGACCCCTGAGTGCTCTCAACACCATAGAGGCTGGGTACAGCCACTACAGGGAATTCATCTCCTCTCGTCCCCCATGGCCCCAGAGCCCCTCAGAACACAGTCCCGTGCCTGAAACTCCTGCCGTGCCCCGCACCCTAAAGAGCCCGGTTAGAGCCTCCTGAGCTCCCTGCAAGTTCTCCCGAGCCGTTTACATTCCCCCAAGGATCTCAAGTTGTGGCTCGGACACAGAAGTGTCCCCCAAGAGCCTTCCCAGACCCCCAAACAAAGCGTTTGAGCCACTTCCGGGACTGCGGCTCCCATCATGCTCCGCGGCGCATGTCCAGCACTGTTTCGGCCGGGACTTCATCTCCCGTCATGCCCCGCGCCTCCACCGAGAGCCATTGCAGCTGCGTCTTGAACTCCCGTGATGCTCCGTGGCCACGTTTAACCATATGCTACCCGAGCCTACAACTCCCATCAACCCCCGCACCCCAGAGATCCCAGTCAGAGCCCCCCAAGGGCCCGCCCGGACCCCGAAGGTTGCCAAATTCCCCTCCCTGACCTCCAAGGGCCTCCCTGGACCCCCAAGTGCTGCCCCGCTCCCTGAACTGTCCCTTGGAATCCCTGAGTGCCCCTCCAAGTGCCCACCCGTCTTCCCCAAGTTTCCTCCAGGCCCTCAAGTTCTCTCTGAATTCCCTCCCCAGACCCAGAACTGCCCCAAATTTTTCCCAGAAATGTCTCCATGGATAGAGTGGCCCCTTTTACCCTGTGTGAGAAAAATAATTTAAAAAAAGATTACAAAAGTTCTGCAAATATTACTAATTACTATAACGAAAAAGAAATAAATAACAATAGAGCTTAATTAATTAATTAAGGGAATTGTGTTACTTGGAACCAATGACCAATAACTTTTTGCTTGCTAAATATTATAGATTTTTTTAAGAACAGCATAAAAAATAAGTAATAAAACTCCAGAATAATATTTTTATAAATAAGAAAAATATAATTATAATCGTATGAATTACTAAATTTTATTTATAGAGAAAAATGAATATTTAAAAAAAATTTTTGAATGTCTGTCTCAGATGGGTGATGTCAGACATGGTGAGGCTGGGGGTGAGGAGCAGCTTGTCCAAACAGGGTCAGCCTGCAAGGGGCTCCTTCTTCTCTGTGCCCAGACCTCCTAAGGAGACATTCAGCATCAAGATCACCTGGGGAATGCTTCTATTAGCTCTTCTCTGAAATGAAAAGTAAAAAAATATTTCC
This sequence comes from Melospiza melodia melodia, assembly GCF_035770615.1. NCBI lineage: Eukaryota > Metazoa > Chordata > Aves > Passeriformes > Passerellidae > Melospiza > Melospiza melodia. Next base: position 9,406,971 of record NC_086200.1, read on the forward strand.
TTGACTAAAACCAAAAATTACGAGGTGCACTTTGGAATCTTCCTCCTGAAGAGAACTCCAAACTGACTCAAATCAATACACAAGCCCTGGAGACTCAAAGACAATGGAAGGGAGACAAAGAGCTCCTGAGGGCTTTCTGTATTTTAATCAGCCGCACGGTGGACTTGGGGCTGAGTGCAGGACCCATAGGCACTGAGAGAAGGCTGAAGAAGCTTCTCAAGGAGTCAGCAGCAAAACTCCAAGTGCCTTGGAGCATCACTGGGCCCCAGTGAGGGCAGGGAGTGCCAAAGGCTCCCCAGGGACTGCTGAGAGCAGATCCTTGAGGCCAGGATTGCAGGGAGCCAAAGGCTCTGAGCAGGGAACTGCCATGCTGAGCACGGCCTGGGCTGGCTGGAGGAACCAGAAAGGCCAAGCCCTGAGCCCAGCCTGGGCCAGCAGGGCCTGTCCCTCATGGGTGGCTCGGGGCTGTTTGTGGGCCAGGGGGATGTGAGAGGCAGCAAGGACAAATGGCATCAACCTACACCCCCTGCAGCCTCCCCAGGGAGGCCGAGGGAGATGCAAAGTGCAGCCCTTGCCAGGAAAGTTCCTCCTGTGGGGCCTCCAGAGGCGCTGCCCAAGCCCAGGGCACAACGGCCTGGGTGCCTGTGGCCCTGCCAGCCCTGCCCAGCCCTTGGCCATCTGTCCTGCAGGCTGTGCCCCCTGTGCGTGCTGCTCCTCTGCCCTGGCCCGCTGCACTCGCCCATCTCACTGTGCCCCAGCATTTCTCACCCAGCGTTTCTGTGCCCTCCCTGGGCTCCCTGCACCCAGTGCTGGCGGCTCCTGGCACAAAGAGCCCGGCCATGGCCCAGCCTCACGCTGCCACACCTCCACCACCAACATTCTGCCCTGCAAGGGACTTTGCTTTCTCCTCAGCTCCAGGCTGAACTTTCCAAGCTGCACTTTGGGGACGTTTCCTGCAATTCCCATTGCCAAGGAAAGCTCTGTCTCCTGCTGCTCACAAGCAGAGAAGGGCTGGTGGGAGATGTGGTCAGAGGCTGTTTGGGGCACAGTGATGTTATGTTTGCTCAATTCTCCCATCATAAAAAAATCAAACAATATTAAAAGTAGTAGAAATTTTAATTGAATAGTTAAAATAAAAAAATATAAATTTGGACACAATATAATTTGATTAAAATAAGGGATAATTTGGTTCAAATAATAGCACATAAGCAAAAACAACCACGGGGTACAGAGTGCGGGGTTCAATGACTCTTGCCACTTCACGTACAAGCTTGCCAAGTGAAAATCACCCCTTATATGCTATGTGTCAATTCCATCTCCTCCCATTTTCGGTTCGTCATATCTCTATCTCCGCCTTCATTACCACCTTCACCACGCATGTGCCACCACTCGGTTTGGTGGTCGCACAAGTCTTTGGAGGTGGTCACTGATGAAGGCTCTGTAGTCTTCTTCGTTGTCCTTTAATTCACCTTTGGGTTACACATGCACACCAAGCCAATCCAATGCAAGCCAAGATTAACATACCACTAGATCTACATATCAAGGCAATAAATCCCTTATAATTAGCATTTTCTGGGACCCAACCAGGTTTTGCTTCCTTTCTGCTCATTTTTAGCAACTGTATCTTCATCTTCTTTCCTCCTGTCCTTGTGAACATCTGCTTGGGGGGGAGGGGGGAGGTGGAGCCCCTCCTCTCCCTCTCTTATTTGGCATTACAACTTTTAACTATTTTTATTATTCCCGAATATTAATTACAGTACCAATATTGATTGCTCTTTCAATTTTATCAGCACAGATCATACCTATTTATCACAGTGACCATGAAATTATTGAGTCTTTAAATATTCTGGTAAAGGTGGAGTATGAAAAACTTTTCTACATTGGAGTTACAGAGAACAGAGTTTGGCCTATTCAGGATTGATTTGGGGAGTACCACATCAGGTACTGATTTCTTATACGGAAACAGCCCTTAAAAACAAAGGATTCCAGGAAGGATGGACACCCTTCAATAAAGAAATTTAGAAGGGGCAGCAACAGCCTGTCGCTGTGAGACAAAAAGTGAGCTGGCAAGGAAAATAATTGGCCTGGCAGGGCATGGAGGTTATTCCAGGAACTCAAGGGAAAAATTAGGGTGCATAACCTTTGGACAGAGGAGCAGGAAACTCAGGAAATGTTTAAGGATATTGTTATGTTATGCAGAAAGTAATACAGAGAGGTGAAAGCTCAATTAGAACTTAACCTGGCCACTTCTGGGAAGGATAATAAAAATTTTATAAACATATTATGCAAAAGGAGGGACACGTACAACTTCCATTCTTTATTGAATATGAGGGGGAATACAGTAACTAAAGCTGAGGAATAGGCTGAGGTACTTAACGCATTCTTTGCCTCAAATTTCAAAAATCAGACAGGTTATCCTCAGGACAAGTGTTCTCCTGAGCTGGTGGATGGGCACAGGGAGCAGAACAGCCCCCTGTGATCCAGGAGGAAGCAGCTGGGGACCTGCTGAGCCACTCAGATGCTCACAGGTGTCTCTGGGACCAGATGGGATCCATCCCAGGGGGATGAGGGAGCTGGTGGATAAGCTCCCCAAGCTGCCCTCCATCATTTACCATCAGTCCTGGCTCAGCAGGGAGGTCCCAGAGGACTGGAGGTGCCAATGTGAGCCCATTCCCAAGAAGGGCTGGAAGGAGGAGCTGGGGAACTCCAGGCCTGTCAGCCTGACCTGGGTGCCCGGCAAGGTTATGGAACAGATCACCTTGAGTGCCATCCCAGGGCACCCACAGGACGGCTGCAGGATCAGAGCCAGCCAGCGTGGATTTCAATGTCTGCACTGATGATCTGCATGAGGGGACTGAGTCCAACATCAGCAAATCTGCAGATGACACCAAGCTGGGTGTGAGTGTGGATCTGCTGGAGGGCAGGAGGGCTCTGCAGAGGGACTTGGACAGGCTGGATCCAGGGCCCAAATCCAACCAGGTGAGGTTGAACAAGACCAAGTGCTGGGTCCTGCACTTTGGCCACAACAACCCCTGCAGTGCTACAGGCTGGGGACAGAGTGGCTGGACAGCGGCAAGGCAGAAAGGGACCTGGGGGCACTTGTGGACAGCAGGCTGGACATGAGCCAGCAGTGTGCCCAGCTGGCCAAGAAGGCCAATGGCTCCTGGCCTGGATCAGGAATGGTGTGGCGAGATGGAGCAGAACTGTGGTACCGCCCCTAACCTGCCCCCAGCTCTGCTCATAGACATTGCTACTGCAGCTCCAGAGAAAGGAAGAAAAGAGGGATTTCCAGGGAAAACTGCTGGGAGATCCTTTAGTTCATTTAAAGCCACTGAGAGCACAGCTCCTTATTGACACTGTCTAGGGCTACAGCAATGATGGAGAGAAACCAAAAATCAGAAGTGGCATCAACAATTTTTTTGTGGACTAGATTAATAGACTAAAACAAAAGTAAAAAAACACCACAACCAAAAAAAAAAAGAACTATCAAAGATGATTTTTTTTACAAGTGATTTGCAGAAACTGGCCAGCAGTTTAATGTTTCTGAAACTATCCATTCATCAGTCTCCACACTGCAGCCTTGAGCTCCTGGTTCCTCATGCTGTAGATGAGGGGTTGCAGGGGTGGAGGCACCACTGAGTACAGAACTGACAGGGCCAGATCCAGGGATCGGGAAGAGATGGAGGGGGTCTTCAGGTAGGCAAAAAATGAGGTGCTGACAAACAGGGTGACAACGGCCAGGTGAGGGAGGCAGGTGAAAAAGGCTTTGTGCCGTCCCTGCTAAGAGGGGATCCTCAGCACAGCCCTGAAGATCTGAATATAGGAGAAAACAATGAACACAAAACAGCCAAACAACAGAAAAGCACTAACCACAATAAGTCCAAGTTCCCTGAGGTAATGTGAGTGTGAGCAGGAGAGCTTGAGGATCTGGGGAATTTCACAAAAGAACTGGCCCAGGGCATTGCCATGGCACAGGGGAAATGAAAATGTATTGGCCGTGTGCATGAGAGCATGGAGAAAGGCACTGGCCCAGGCAGCTGCTGCCATGTGGGCACAAGCTCTGCTGCCCAGGAGGGTCCCGTAGTGCAGGGGTTTGCAGATGGACACGTAGCGGTCGTAGCACATGATGGTCAGGAGGGAAAACTCTGCTGCAATAAAGAAGAGAAAGAAAAAGAGCTGAGCAGCACATCCTGTGTAGGAGATGTTTCGGGTGTCCCAGAGGGAATTGTGCATGGCTTTGGGGACAGTGGTGCAGATGGAGCCCAGGTCGCTGAGGGCCAGGTTGAGCAGGAAGAAGAACATGGGTGTGTGCAGATGGTGACTGCAGGCTACGGCGCTGATGATGAGGCCATTTCCGAGGAGGGCAGCCAGGGAGATGCCCAGCAAGAGGCAGAAGTGCAGGAGCTGCAGCTGCCGCGTGTCTGCCAATGCCAGCAGGAGGAAGTGCCTGATGGAGCTGCTGTTGGACATTCCTTAACTGTGGGCATGGTGGACTGTTGAAACAAGTTGACCAAGTTGAGACCAATTGACAAGTTGAGACCAAGCTCTTGGAAACAATCCTATGGGGTTTTTTTAGGAATTCCCTCAAAACTATTTCTCTACTTGTAGGGAAACTTCTGTCAATATTTTATTTTTGAGCTTGGGTTTATGCTCCTGAGTTACTGATTCATCTTCAGCACTGCTCTCAGCCTGAACCCTGGGGAAGCCCACAGGGAAAACAGCACTCCCTCTGCCCCATTGCAGTCAGACCTGCTGGTCCCCACACAGGTGCCCTTTGCCCATTCCCCCTCCTGTAGTTCAGGGTGATCTAACATAAACCAAGCTTGAAAAATTAAGTCGAGTTTTTAAAGACTCCGGTTTGAAAGTAAATTTCTCTAAGCCCTTCTCTCTCTCCCTGTGCAGCTGGACAGGTTGGGATGCCAAGGGTTGGTCTGGCTCTCTGCTGCCTGGAGTTGTGCCTACTGGGAGCTGTTGCTCTCTATGCAAGCTGTGTCCCTGCCAGTGGTGCCAGAGCCCAGCCAAACCCTGGGGCCTCAGCTCTTCCCTGCAGACCCCTCCCGGCACAGGGCACTGCCCAGGGGCATCTCCCTGGCAGCAGGGCCTTAAGGGCAGGCCAGACAAACAGAGATGCTGCAAGCCAAGGTGCTGCTGCTGCTGGCTGTAGGGAGAGGAGGCTGAGGAGGCACTTTGTGAGGGAGATCTGAGGCCCACCTGCTGATGCCCAGGCTGACAGTGCAGGAGTCTCAGTGATACAGAGAAAGCTGACAGCCCCCTTCCCTTCCCTTGAGGAGAAAGCTGAGAGTAGCCCTGGCCATGCAGCACCATCTCCAGAGCAGGAGGAATCTGCCCTGATGGGGGTGGCCCCTTCCACCTCCAACTTCTCCCCTGCAGTGTCCATGGGGAGCTGCCAGGCCGGCTGAGAGCTGCCCCTGGCAGGTGGCACATGCCCTGGGCTGGCCAAGAGCCCTGAGGGCTGCAGGAGCTGCTCTGCAGGACAGCCCTGGGCAGCCCTGGCTGCAGCCCCAGCTTAGCCCCTGCAGCCATCCCTGGCAGCAGCAGCCGTCCTGCCCTGTCCATCTGACAGTGCCCAGGGCAGCCCCGCCCTGCAGCACATCCTCCTCCTCATCCTCCCTCCTCCTGTGCCACAGAGAAACTGGGAGAGTCCTCCTGACACATCCCCCAGGCTGTGGAATGTGCTGGCTTCAGGAGATCCCTCCAGGAGCACAGGGGACACTGCCCTGCACCCACACACTTACCATGCAAAGGACTGTGAAGATGTTTCCCCAAGTGAAGTCTCAGCTGAATGTCTTCCCATTCCTGATTGCCTTCAGCCTGACTCTGCCTGGCTCCTGTCCCCTCAGTGCTTGCAGGCAGAGCCCTCAGCCCTGCTGGGCTGGGAGAGGAGCTGGTCCTGGCAAGAGCTGTTCCTTTGAACCTCAGCAGCACAGACACAGCACAAGGACTTTAATGAGCCTCTCACGGATTTGGTGTTGTTTACATCAGACTCAGTCCCTGAGAGAGTTCATAAAACTTCTCAAGAGTTCAAACTTAAAATGAAACTCTGAAGTTTCTTGAAGTTTTAATGGCTCCCACTGAGAAAGTGTCTCCAGGTTCCAGTTAGAGCAGAACACTGGAGGCAGTGATGACAGCTGGGGTTAAGCTGGGTCCAGCTTCCCTTGGTCGAAAATATAAATCCTTGTGTTGATGTTCATCTTCCTTTCTCAAGCTGCTTTTCTCTGTTTTGTTAGGGTGTGAGATAAGCAGGTTTCCTTTATATATATTCCAAAGCTATAGTTTCAAGGATACAAGCAATATTGTAAAATTATTCTTCAAAAGGTTATTATTGCAGAACACTTTAAGGATTAACTGCAAGCAAAGAGCAACCTCCTTAATGCTTTAATTCAAATGCTCCTCAATCAACCAAGGTTAATTGCAAACAAAAGATAGGTTCAAAGGCCTTCGTCCATGCTTTACTTTCCTCAGTTATTGTCAGAATTCGCAACTGTCCCATTATCGGTCTCCACACATATTGCAATCACAAACACACACATTGCCTGTTTGTACCTGACAAAAACCACAGCTTTGTATTTCACACGTGTCACAGCTGGCACTTGAAACACTGCATGTCCTCTGGGCAATACAGTGTGGGCGATATTCCACCATGCAAAGGCTGCAAGATCAGCTCTGCAGGACATGGAGGACTCGACCTTGTCTGTCGGGGCTCAGCTGGCTGCGCTGCTGGAGCTCTGCAGAGAGCTGATCCTGGAGGCTCTCTCTGCTGGGGAAAACCTGAGCCAGGGGGAATTTTCCTTTTCTTTAAGATTTTTCTTTTCTTTTCTTTTGAAATTTTTATCTCTATTGGAAGAGATAAAAATAAATAAATAAATTACAGCAAATACATAATTCTATGTATTACTATATATTATATATTACTGTAAATAAATAAATTCTAGAATGCGTTATGATACACAGACTCCCAGGAGCTTTCCTTTGCTGCCCAGGGTCTGCAGGGCAAGAGGTAAGAAAGGGTGAAAAGGCAGCTTGTGCTCAGCAGCACAGCAGGCTGAGGGGTGGTGAGGCCCTGAAGGGGGAAAAGGGCGCCATGGCTCAGCAAGTTGCCCAGGTGTGCAGTGTTGCAGGGAAAATGGTCAGAGGCCCCTTGGCCTGTGGTGGTTCTGCTGAAGCCTTTGTGCTGCCCACAGAGCGGCTGGGCAGGGGCCAGAGCTGCGGGGATCCCTGCCAGAGCGGTGCCTGGAGATGACCACAAGCCCTGTGCCAGGCAGGAAGCGCCATCCGTGTCCTCCTGACCGTGTGCTGCTGGCTGCAGTGCTGAGGGCTCCCAGGTGCCTCTGGATGGGGCTGCTCTGGAGCTGCTGTGGGGCTGCAGCGCTGCTGCCGGGCAGCTTGGCGGGGCTAGGGCAGCACATGAGGGGCTGGGGCGCTGGCAAGCCCTGGGCAATGGGCTGTCAGAGGCCACCAGCAGCCCCCTGGCAGCCGCCTTGTTCCTACCAGAGTTGACTTGCAAGAGGGACCCTGGGCACTCTGGAACTAACAGCATCAGTGTTGTTGGAAACCCAAATGCAGGGAAATCTCAGACCTTTGGTCTTGTCAGCAAAGCTTAGAATTAAACACAGGATTTGATGGGAGACCTTGGAAAGGGCTTCCAAACTTAGGTGCTAGGAGCGAGAATGTGGATTTCTAGTTTATTATAGCAGAGACACGGGGAGGAAGGTTGAAGTGAAGGAAAGTTTAGAGTTTTAGGGCTGAAGATCTAGAAAAAAATCAAAGTAGTTACAATGGTAAACAAGAAGCTTAAGATGCAGTGCTGTAGGTTTGTGTGTCATAACATGATTGGCTAAGGAAGCTTACACTGTAGCATGAGTCCATAAGACAAAAGATTGAAGGGTTGGCTCCAAACTCCAAATATCCTTGTTGGCAGTGTCTTCTTGGCCAAGAAATCCTTCAAAGCTCTTGTAACTATAAGTCTTGCGGCCTTGTGAGCCATGCAGTGCAGATGTGAGCCAAACTCGCCCTTCCTGTCTATGTAGAAGAGAAGAAAAAGCAATGGCATCATCTAAAAAACTCAGAGGTCTGCTCTCTAGCTTGTTCCAAACTCCCTCAAATCCCCCAAAGTGGCATTTAGCTACAAAGAGATGACAGGGACTCTTAGTGCTGGCTCTTTGACTCCACAGCAGCTGCTTTAGAATCTTTCACTTAACCCTGTGTAGTCATGTGCCAGAAATGGATCATTTGAAGAAACTTTCTCAACTGACTTGCATGGAGGTTTGTTTGAAGGGTATTTGAGGAGAAAGGCTCCCAGCAGAGGTCTGGGCTTTGGCCTAGCTGTGTTCCCTGCTAATTGTGAAGTGTGCCATCAGCTGCAGGGCTTTCTGGGCTAAAAATATCATCCAGTCACTTGGACTTGCTCTTTTAGGCCTCTAAGAGCTGGACCCAATTTCGGGCACATTTGGAGACCTCATCTGTGGGTGGATGGACCACCTAGGATTTTCCCAATTGCTGGGAAAGGTTCTCCGGGTCCCTGGTGTAAAACGGGGCTCCCCAGCAGCTGCGCATCTGCAAGATGATAAACAATTGTCTCGGTTTGAAGAGAGAGGTGTCTGCTAATGAAGGCAGAAGGCTTCTCTGAAGTGGAAAATGTAAATCTCCTCCCTTCAAATGATTCTCATTTAGTAATTCAAATGCTCTCAGGGAAAGATATGGGGATAGGACTGAGCCCGCAGAGCAGGGCAGCATTTGCTGATGGTCTGAGCCCTTCCTAAAGATCCTGTGCGGGCTGTCTTAGACACCTGGGGCCAGGCATTCCTTCCAAGCTGAGCCACTGTGGTTGGGCTGGGGGCAGCCCCAGGGCAGTAGGCAGCGTGTGCAAGGGCCCTGGGTTACACGCTGCAGCACGGTCTCTGTGCCATGGAACGGAACCCGGTGACCAAGGGCCCTTTGTGACACGTGGGAAATAGAAGCTTGCCCAGCTGCTGGGAACACACAACGGGGCAGAATGGGACAGAGTGCTGCCGTGAGGAGCCCCCGCACAGCACACTCGTTCCTGTCTGACCCGGAGCCTTTCCAAGGCATTATTCCTGCAGCTGAGCTCGCGGCCAGACCACAGGACTTGGTGACCTGTGGCCTTCCCAAGGCTTCTCTTCTGCGGGTGCCCTAACAAATCCAGTCCCCCTGAAAGCGCCCAAGGTGGCCTGGGGGGAAGAGGAGGAAGAAAGCCCTGGAGCTGCCCCAGCACATGAAACCAAAGCGGTGGTGCCGTCTGAGCTGCCGCAGGAGGGTGAGTGGCAGAGCTGGGCCACAGGGTTGGTGCCTGCAGCCAACTTTGCACCATCACATCCCATCCCATTTTATCCCATCCTACCCAATCCCATCCCATGCCCATGGACAGGACAGAAGAGGGGCCAAGCAGACACCCTGCAGTGGCCGTGCTCCATCCCCTGGGGCATCCCGGGGCTCTCCCTGCCTGGGCAGCGCAGGGCTGGGCCGTGTTCTCCGGCCTCTCCCGCAGCCCCTCAGCTCTGGCTGCACTCGCTCTTTGCCAGGTGCAGCCCTGCAGCGCACACAGGAGCAGGACCCCGCCCGTGGCCTCTTCCGCAGCACAGCCCAGGTACCTGCAGCCACCCCCACCTGGGCTGGGCCTGCTGGCACCGCGCTTGGAGCATTCCCTGCAACATCCCTGGCTTCTTGCCTTTCTCCTACAGCTGGTTTGCAAATTCATCAAGAAAATTTGGCAGGAAGAGACCAGCACCATGGGCACTGGGCTCAGAGCATATTTGCACATCTTCAAAACCAAGACCAGTGCTGCACCGCTGGATATGCTTGCAGAGGAAGGCTTTTCCAATCTAAAGCAAGTAAGCAGCCTGTGGCCAGGGTTTGATCCTCCCAGGAATTGCTTGGTCTCCCAAGCCACGCCTGCTGGTCACTGTAACTCTTTGAGGCCATGGCAGTGTGGTGGGTAGGGAAGCACTTCTTTAGGGAAGCTGGGGACATTCCTTCCCTCCGGCCGCTTTCCAAGTCTTCCCGTGCCTTCTCCAGGTTCCTGCCCTGGTCAGGTACATCCACCAGTGGCTCCTGGCCAATCAGTTTGCTGAGCACAGGCTGAACAGGACGCTGCTGGATCTCACCGAAGCACACCCTGCTGACATAGTCATGACGCTCCTGCATGTGGCCCCATCCTGTGACAGGTATGGGGCCAAAATGCCCAGAGGGCTCAGGGCTCGCCAGCCTATCAGCCTGTACAGCCTGGCCCAGGTGTGTGACCAGCAGAGAGTTCCAGGGCCTTCTGGCTGCTCCCTTGGCCAGCCCCGGCACGTGCTCCCTCGGTGCCCCGCAGGGGCCTGTCCCCACAGCACTGGCTGCCTGGGTGCTGCTGGCGAGTGGCAATGGGCACAGGCAGAGCTGGCAGCCAGCTCAGGTCCCCACTGCTCCCCAGGCCATGGTGCTGTGTCTGAGACCCTCCTGAGACAGAGCTCTAACCCCACAGAGCTGCTTTGACCATGTGGAAGAGCATCATGTGCTCGCCCAGGACTGCAGAGCCAGCACTGCTGACACTCCTGGATGTGCTGGGGAGCTGGCCTGAGCACAGCATGTGCACCTCGGATGGGGACAAAACGGCTGTCTTTGTCCTGGCTGTGAGTTTCTGTAACTGGCCTTTGTTGGCCCCAAGGCTGCCTCTCCAGAAGCTCTCCATCCTCCTTCCCCCACTGCATCTCCCTGCCTCAGATGCTGGGTTGAAACCCGGCCCAGCCTGACTCGGCCCAGGGGCAGCTTCAGGCCCACCAGGCCCCGTGCTCCCCCTGCGTCTCTCTGAGCCTCTCCCTCCCCTGCTCGGGCCCTGCCACACGGACACCTCGGCACTGAGCCCTGTCTCGGGGGGCTTTGTCCTTTGCAGGCAACTGTGGTGATGTGGAAGATCCTCCAGGTGCCCTGTGTCCCACATATGGTGACATTGTATTTCCCTCGCTTCTTTGTAAATCTTCTCTTCCAAGTGTCCTTGAGCACTCTGGATATGCCAGAGGAGGTCGATGCATTCTGGAAGGGATTCCAGGATGAATACAGCCTTGGCACCAGCCCCAACAGGAGCTCCATCCCACTTGTCCTGTCTCTGCCATGTCCCTGGGCAGGAGCCAGTGCTCCCTTTGTGACCTGGGCTTTGCTGTGCACACAGGTTTGCAGTGAGGACCCTGAAGTCCCTGCTCTGCCGAATGCAGCACAAGGATATGGTGGTGGCAATGGAACACAATTGTGGCTGGGACACGCTGCTGTGCGCTGACACCCACCACTATGCTGTGGGTGTGCTGGCCAGGTGAGACCTCCTTTTCCCCACTGCCTCTGACATTTGTGCTCTGTACCCAGGGAGCTCCACACAGTCCCCGAGGTCGTGGGCCAGAGGGCCTTGTCACCGAGGGATGGCCAAGCAGATTGGAAAAGGCGGGAGAGGAGGGCGCCCACCAGGAGCTGCCTCCCAAATAGCCCAGAGCCCCTTGCAGGATGCTGGGGAAAGACCAGACCTCTGCGTGTCAGTCGTGGCAGAGGTTTGTCCCCCTGGCCCACAGTCTTGGTTCCTTTTCCTGCTGCCAGGGAGATGTGCTGTGTCTCCATTCCCTTGTGTTCCCAGATCGCTCGCTACCTGCTCCGGCTGCTCAGAACACAGGAGTCACGCTGGGAGCTGCCCACCATGGTGTTCCTTGCAGAGGTGAGCCTGACGGCCAGCGCTGCCTGGCTGAGCTGCCTCCCAGCTCTCTGCCCTCTTGGAGCCGCAGCTGCCTGGCACGGTGCCCGCGCCCTGTGCTGCTGCCTGGGCCCGGCCCCGTGCGGCTCCGGGCTCCTGCTGGGCAGGTCCCTGTCACTGCCCTGTGCCTTTCAGGTCCTCGAGTGCCTGGACTTGAGTGAACGTGGTGCTAACAGAGTCCTGCAAATCTTGTCAAGGCAGCTGCAGAGCGAGTGCAGGGAGAGGCATCGCCTGGCACTCAGGGCCCTTCTTGAGCTCATTGAGGAGCCCTCCATGGTGAGAAGGGGGCAGTGGCTGAGGCTGAGCTAGGGAATGCAGTCGCTTGGACTTGGCAGGGCTTTGGGTGCTGGGGCAGCTGCTCCCAGCTCTCCTGCCTCCCAGTTCAGCTGCCCGAGTGCTTTGGGACAGGCTTTTGGTCTCTGACCCCTGTGTCCAGGTTTAGAGCAAATTTGGGGATGAATCCCCCAAAGGAGCTCTGGTGGGAAAAGCAGATCAAATCAGCCCCTCCCCCCCAACTGGTCCAGGAGGAAAAAATACCTCCTTGGAGAAAGGTGGAAGAAAACTGTTTATTAAACAGTAAAACCAAAACAATATCAAACAATGAGACCCCTTGCCACTCTAAAAGAGATGACAAACTGAGAAAACCCCGTTCCCGGGTTGCATCTCACTCAGTCTCTGATCAGTCCCTCTGGTGCTGGAATTGTCGCAGGCCAGGCCCGGCCCGGTGGGCCAGAGATGTGGGCTGCCAGTGCTCCCCTGGGTGTTCAGTCCAGAGCAGGTTTCAAGAGGTCCAAAGAAAAGGAAGAAAACACAGTCTAGGGAACTTCTTTGCCTCAGCTAGCTAACACTAACTGAAAAGCAAAAGAAGAGCTCTGTCCTGCTGTCTGTCCGCAGACAACAACAGTCCAGGAGGAGGAATGTGGGGGAGTGAGAGCAGTGTCTGGAAGAAAAAAAACCTGCACTTCTCTGCCCCCTTCACTCACTGCAATAAGTCTTAAAGGTGCAAAACTTACTATTCAGCATAAACAGAACAAGACGATTGGAGATAAAAGCATCATACAGCCAACCCAGGACATTCTACCCCTTATCCCCATACCGTCTGCTTACTACTAAAACTAATATAAATTCTAACTCTACAAACACATACAATATACATCCATTATACAGCTATACACAGACAATGGTAATAACATTCAGTAAACAGTGATATTTACACTTTTTATCCAACAATCAGATCTCCCTGAGGTACACATCGTTTTCTTCCATCTTTTTGCATTATCCACCATGTGCAACCTGGTCCCTGAGCAAAAACAACCCCACGAATGGGTTTGTCTGTATTCGAGGCAGAATTAATCCAAACTGTCGTCCCTAACAAACCTCTGACATGTACCACTGGGACTTTGTCTCCATCTACTCTATGCAAAGGCTCAGATTGGGCAGGGTCCACTCAGTTAGTAGAGCTTCGGGTGTTAACTAACCCAGGTGTTGATAAGGCTGTTCTTGAAATGAAACCCATTGTCTGACTCAGTTCTCTCAGGGGTGCCATGTCTCCACAGAACTTGCTTTTCCAAGCCCAGGATGGTGTACCGGGCCATAGCATGAGACACAGGGTGGGTTTCCAACCATCCAGTGGTGGCTTCTACCATGGTCATCACGTAGCGTTTGCGCTGGTGTGTCTGGGGCAGTGTGATGTAGTCAATCTGCCAGGCCTCCCCATACCTGTACTTGGACCACCACCCACTGTACCAGATGGGCTTCACTCGCTTGGCGCTGCTTGATGGCAGCACACGTCTCACAGTCATGGATAACCTGAGCAATACTGTCCATGGTTAAATCCACCCCTCGGTCTTGTGCCCACTTATAGGGGGCATCCCTGCCCTGATGGCCTGAGGCATCATGGGTCTATCGAGCTCAGAATAACTCTCCTTTATGTTGCCAATCTAAGTCTATCTTTGACACCTCTATCTTTGCAGCCTGGTCTACTTGGTCATTGTTTTGGTGCTCCTCATTAGCTCTACTCTTGGTAATGTGAGCATCCACATGGCGGACTTTCACAGGTAGCTTCCCTACCCTGGTAGCAACATCTTTCCACTCTTCAGCAGCCCAAATTGGTTTTCTTCTATGCTGCCAGTTAGCCTGTTTCCACTTCTCCAGCCATCCCCACAGAGCATTGGCTACCATCCATGAATCAGTGTAAAGGTAGAGCTTTGGCCACTTCTCTCTCTCAGCAATGTCCAGGGCCAGTTGAACAGCTTTGAGTTCAGCAAGTTGGCTTGATCCACCTTCTCCTTCAGTGGCCTCTGCCACCTGTTGTGTGGGGCTCCATACGGCTGTTTTCCACTTCCGGTTCATTCCACACTGCAGCACGAACCATCAGTAAAGAGAGCGTATCGTGTATCTTCTGCTGGCAGTTGGTTGTATGGTGGAGCTTCCTCAGCCCGTGTCACTTCTTGTTTCCCTTCATCAGCGAGACCAACGTTTTCACCTTCCGGCCAGTTTGTAATTATTTCCAGAATCCCAGGGCAATTCAGGTTTCCAATACAGGCGCGCTGTGTGATAACAGCAATCCATTTGCTCCATGTAGCATTGGTGGCATGGTGCGTAGAGGGAACTTTTGCTTTGAACATCCACCCCAGTTCTGGTAGTCCGGGTGCCAGGAGGAGTTGTGCTTCAGTGCCTGTTACCTCTGAGGCAGCCTGGACTCCTTCATAGGCAGCCAAGATTTCTTTCTCTGTTGGAGTGTAGTTGGCTTCAGACCCTCTGTAGCTACAATTCCAAAATCCTAGTGGTCGGCCTCGAGTCTCCCAGGCACCTTCTGCCAAAGGCTCCAGGACAAGCCATGATTCCCGGCTGCAGAGTAGACCACGTTCTTCACCTCTGGTCCTGTTCTGACTGGGCCAAGGGCTACTGCATGAGCAATCTCCTGCTTGATCTGTGTAAAGGCTTGTTGCTGCTCAGGGCCCCAGTGGAAAGTGTTCTTCTTACGGGTGACCAGGTAGAGAGGGCTCACAATCTGACTGTATTCGGGAATGTGCATCTTCCAAAAACCTATGGCACCTAGGAGAAGTTGTGTCTCCTTCTTATTGGTGGGTGGAGACATTGCTGTGATCTTGTTGATGACATCGGTGGGAATCTGACGCCGTCCGTCTTGCCACTTCACTCCCAGAAACTGGATCTCTCAGGCAGGTCCCTTGACTTTGCTCTTCTTGGTGGCGAAGCCAGCTTTTAGCAGAATCTGGATGATTTTCTCCCCTTTCTTGAACACCTCTGCTGCTGTCTTCCCCCACACAATGATGTCATCAATATATTGCAGGTGTTCTGGAGCCTCACCCTTTTCCAGTGCAGCCTGGATCAGTCCATGGCAGATGGTGGGGCTGTGCTTCCACCCCTGAGGCAGTCGGTTCCAGGTGTACTGCACTCGCCTCCATGTGAAGGCAAACTGAGGCCTCAATTCTGCTGCCAGAGGAATGGAAAAAAATGCATTGGCAATGTCTATAGTGCCATACCACCTTGCTGCCTTGGACTCCAGCTCGTACTGAAGTTCCAGCCTGTCTGGCACAGCAGCGCTCAGGGGTGGAGCCACTTCATTCAATGCACGATAGTCCACTGTCAATCTCCATTCTCCTTCAGATTTATGCACAGGCCAAATGGGACTGTTGAAGGGTGAGTGGGTCTTGCTGACCACCCCTTGGCTCTCCAGCTCTCAGATCATTTTGTGCATGGGGATCACAGCATCTTGATTCGTTCGGTACTGTCAGCGGTGTACTGTTGAGGTGGCAATTGGTACTCGTTGCTCTTCTACCTTCAGGAGTCCTACTGCAGATGGGTTTTCTGACAGTCCAGGCAAGCTGTTCAATTCCTTGATACCCTCTGTCTCTACAGCCGCTATTCCAAATGCGCATCTGAGTCCCTTTGGGTCTTTTAAATACTCACTTAGAAGGTAGTCTATGACCAAAACACATGGGGCCTCTGGGCCAGTCACAATAGGATGTTTCTTCCACTCATTTCCAGTCAGGCTCACATCAGCTTCCACCAAAGTGAAATCCTGTGATCCCCCTGTCACACCAGCAATAGAAACAGACTGTCCCCACATGTCTCAATGGAATTAATGTACATTGCACACCAGTATCAGCCAAAGCTTTGTACTCTTGTGGTTCCAGTGTGCCAGGCAAAGGAATCCACACAGACCAGAAAACACAATTTTCCCTGGCGTCTACCTGGCTAGAGGCAGGGCCCCTCTAAGCCTGGTTATCCTTCTTTCCCTGGGCATATGTCTTGGATGTTCCTTCAAGGGGATCAGACATGTCATCATCATCATACCTGGCCATTTGGCTACGGGCAACTGGAGCTGCTTTCCTTCTGGTGGCTTCCTTCAATTCACACACCCGTCGTGCCAGAACAGCAGTAGGTTTTCCATCCCACCTCCCCATGTTTTCTCCACAATCATGCAGGTAGAACCACAGCTCATTTCGTGGGTTGTACCGTCTCTCATCATCTGGGAGATGTCTGCCTTGAGTACCAGAACCTCTGATCTGTACTGTGGAGATTTGGAGAAGGTCTTCTTTAATCTCCTCTCTGAGCTTCTTATGATTCTCCTCTATCTTGTCCTCTAAGTTCTGCAGACGTGTTTCTACCGCTGCGATTCTGGCATGTGTTGGGCCATGTACAGAATCTGCATATGCTCGGAGCTTCCTTGCCATGTCAAGCACAGTCTCATCCCTCTTCATGATGGCTAAGGCAGAAGCATACTCATGTGGCCCAAGTCGTACAAGTTTTCGCCACATTACAGACGTGCGTGGTACTAAGTCTGGATTCCTAGTTGTTACATCATCTGAGAAGATAATCTCTGCCATGGCCATTTCTCTCAGGCGTTGGATCCCTTGCTCTATGGTCTTCCACTGAGTTTGTTGCATATAGAGATCATCTGCACACAGGGATCTTTGTGCAACACTGTCCAAGACCCGTGACCAGAGGCTGCGTGGATTAGCCCCCCTCTTCATTCCTTGGTCAATAACAGGATCTTGTGACAGTGATCCCAAATGCCTGGCTTCAGTGCCATCCAGAATTGTAGCCTCGCCTGCAGCATCCCAGAGACGGACCAGCCAACTAATTATGGACTCATCAGGTCATCGAGTGTAACCCTTCCGTAAGCCACAAAGGTCCTTCAGGGAAAAGGACTCAATATTTGCATCTGATCTTGCACCTGCTGCTTTGACTCCTGATTTTATGTCAGGAGGCATTGAGGTTACTTCTCCTTCATCATCATCATCATCATCCACTGGTTGATTGGTCTTGTCTGTGCATTTCCCACTTCTAGTGCTGGTAGCAACAGCCATGGGTTTAGCTGCTGGCTTAGGCTCACTATCTGGTTTGTCTGCTGACTTTGAGCCTGGGGTGTTGGCTGCAGCCTGAATCACTGGGATAGCTGATTTATCTCCCTGCCCCCTGCCTCTGTCTCCTGCCCTTCAGTATCTAGCAGTGTGCGATAAGCATATGTCAGGGCCCAGCTCACTGCAATGACCTTCCTCTCCTTAGGCTCATCCTGGTACTTCTCTTTCAGGTATTTGCCCACCTCAGCTGGCTTCTGAATTTGTTCATGGGGAAAATCCCAGACTATAGGGTCAGAGAATTCCTTGAGGATTTGTCCCATATCCTCCCATCTCCCACACCACTTAGGATTTTCCGCACCTGGGTCTATTCCTGGGTTCGGGGTCTCATCAGCCCGTCTAGAAATCTCATCCCTCATTCTAGAGAAGCTGCAGGCTGTATAGAGGAAGCTTACCAGACTGAATATCAGAAAGATGGTCTCTTTAACGTTCAGGAGAAACTGAACATTCTTCAGTAGTGATGCAAACAATTCATAGGAGAAGAAAGAAAGCAAAGGCTGAAAGGCTTCATCCCCTGCTCCTCCTTTAACAAACTGGGTGCGTAACCATAGCCATGAACCATTCATACCTGGAGCAAACTCCAGCGTGTTTATAAACTTCTTACAAACCATTACCACCAAGCCCAGCAGGAGAGATCTTCTGGTCACAGCCCCTCTGCTGTGAAAACTATGTATTAGGGACAATACTAAAGCTATTTCTGGATAATAAAATAAGCCTAGGGACCATAGAGGTATTAAGATCACAAAAAAACCTAGGGACCAGAAATACATGCAAACCTTTACCCCAATAGGCATTATGAATTCAAAAAGCATGGCTATTAGCTGATTTAAATGAACACATAGTAATGGCAACCAAAATGCAGTCAAAACAGGGTTTTTCCACTCTCTCTCGAGCACCACGAGTTGGGCACCAAGATTTTGTCCTGGTTAAGGGCAAATTTGGTACAGAATTTCCAAAGGAGGGCCCCTCCCCCCCACCGGTTTGGGAAGAATTTCTCAGAGAGAAGTGGAAAGAACCTGTTTATTTAATAGGCACTGCAACCCCCAGGACACAGAATTAACAATATGGGGTGACACCACTCTGAAAAAAAGATGACAAATTCAGAGAGTCTCTCTTTGGGGTGGTCGCTCTGTCATCAGTCCCCCTGGCACTGGGGCAGCTGCTGCAGCTACAAAGTGCAAACTCTCGGTGTTCCCAGGTTCCAGTCTGGAGGTTCAAGATGGTCAAAAAAAAGGAAAGGAGAAACAGCCCAGGAAGAAATTTGGACTGTTTAGCTAAACTAGCTAATGAGCAGAAGCAAAAGCAAGCAGAAGCAAAGCAGAAGCAAGAGCGAGAGATAGAGCAAAGCAAAAAATCAAAGCAAGAAAGCAAAAGCAGCACCATGTACTGCCCGTCTGTGTCCCGCCAGGCTGATAAGAAAACCCAAACAAAACTTTCACTCTTCAGAACCAGTCCTAAAGGCACAGAACATAATATCCAGCATTAACAGAACACATGAATGGTGATACAAACATCATAACGTCACCCTAGGACACATGGGGACCACTGTGACACAATGGAATCTCATGGAAGAAAGTGTCAGCTGTGAACGCAGCATGACCTCACAGAACCCAGGGGCAACGGGGACCGTGCTGTGGCTCGTGGGAGCAAGGGGCCATTGTGACACAGCGTGGCCTCCTGGAACCCAGGAGAACATTGTGGGCCCATTGATTCTCATGGAAGCACCACCCCTGTGCGAAAAAGGGCAGTGTCACAATGGTCTCCTGGGTTCCATGAGTCCTCACTGTGTTTAGAATTGACACTTGGTTCCCCAAGATTCCATAGCATCCCTCTGCTCTCTTGTGATTTGAGGCTGTGCTGTGTCACAATGGACACTTGCTTACGCCAAGGCTGGAGATGTCCCAGTGGCACTGGGCTTCCATGAGGCCATGCTTTGTCACAATGGGGCCTTGGTTCCATCAGGTTCCATTGTGTCACAATGCTCTCCTAGGTCCCATGAGGCCTTGGTCTGACACAGTGGTGTCTTGTTCCTACAAGGCCTGACAGTGTCCCAGTGGCACCTGTGTCCCATGAGGCCCACCTTGATCAAAGCAGAGCCTTGCTCCCATGAGATTCCACTGTGTCACAATGTTCTGCTTGGTTTCATGAGAACCTGATGTATTGACAATTGATCCTTGGATCCTAGAGATTCCATTGCATCCCAACAGTGTCCTTGGTTCCATGAGGCCCAGCTTTGTCACAACTGGACCTTGGTTCCATGAGATTCCATTGTATCACAGTGGTGTCCTTGGTTCCATGATGAGGCCCTGCTGGGTCACAGTGGAGCCTTTGTGACATTCGTTTCGATGGTGCCACAATGGTCTCCAGCATTCCATGAGGCCCTGCTGGGTCACAGTGGAGCCTTTGTGACATTCGTTTCGATGGTGCCACAATGGTCTCCAGCATTCCATGAGGCCACACAGTAAAAGAGTGGACCCTTGAATCCATGAGTTTCCATTCCATCACAATGGTCTCTTGAATTCCATGAGGCCACGCTGTAAAACAGTGGACCCTTGGATCCATGAGTTTCCATTCCATGAGGATGATCACTTGCATTCCATGAGGCCCTGCTGTGTCGTTAAGGAGCCTTTGTTCCATGTGTTCCCATTGGGACACAATGGTCTCCAGGGCTCCATGAGGCTGAGCCATGAAATTCTGGGCACTTGGTTCCATGAGATTCCACCATGGTGTCACCATGGTCTCCTGGGTCCTGGAACAGTTCACACTTGGTTCCATGAGATTCCACCATGGTGTCACCACGGTCTCCTGGGTTCTGTAACAATTCACACTTGCTTCCATGAGATCAGTGCTGAGAATTTTGGACTTTCTGAGCTGAGAAACACAAATTCTCAGCAGCCAGGTTTCCAACAGGAAACAATGTTCTCTTGTGTTCCAGTAGGTTCCATTAGGCCCATCTCTGTCCCCATGGACACCTGGTTCTATGAGATTCCTTTGGGTAACAATGTTCTCCAGTGTTCCATTTTTAATAATAACAATTTCAAAAAATGATTAATTAATTAAAACAATATCATTTGTTTAACAATTTCAAAATTATTAAAACAAATCACAAATAATCAAAACAACAAGCAAATCATAGTATGAGCATTGTCTTTTAAAAATTATTTTCTAAAAATTAAAGTAACTTTCTGTAAACTGTACTTGATAATTAAGAAATTGTTCTAAACCACATATGCTTGATTCATAATTGTTTTGTGTCAAGTGTTTTGGGGACATCTATTGTATAGAGTACATCAGCTAAGTGGTGTGAATTGATCACAGTTGTCAATCTCCTAAGCTTTTTCATCATGTTCCAGTTCATAATGAATAGGGCTGCTGACAAGATAAAGCCAAGCGTAACTAGGATCAAAAGAACAACAATTGGATGGCACACACTGTTCAGGATACCTGTGGCAGTAGGTGACCACCCTAAGAGAGTATCCCACCACTTATGCTCAGCATCCTGCTTTACCCTCTCCATAACCCGGTGTATTTGTCTCACGTTGTGATGAACAGTCACTAGGGTCTTCTGTCCATTCTCCTTGATTTTCTCGAGGATGTCAACCAGGTTCTGATGGAGTAGTAGTTACCTCACGAGGGTGAGGTTCATTCCGATAGGAGTGGGCATCAACTTCTGGATCAGTGTGTAGTTGGATTGCAATAGGTAGTGAGAGGTAACTGGAGCTTCGTAAGAGAAATCACATCCTATAATCTTAGTAAAGTTACAAGCACAAAAGTTTGAATGATTCTTTGTATCTACTACAACATCTTCTACAAAAACAGAATCACATGTGGTTCTAAAGCACACACAGCCATTGCCTATGTATATAAGAACTGTCTGAGTAGCCTTATGTGGATGAATCTGAAAATGACAGATGTTCTGCTCTGTGTCCAAACAGATATCCTGAGATACAATTGCATTGCTTTCACAGATGAACCCTTGTTGTTCTCAGACAATACAAGATTCCAGATAAACAGTTTGCCATTTGTCATCAACCTGACGGGCCCATCCCCTATGTTCAGTAGGATAGAGAACAGCTCCGTCATGGTTTAATCCTAATGCAGTAACAGGGAAGACCAAATGTACGGAAGCATTGCGTATGGTTAAAACAAAAGCAGTGGCTGTGTTTGAAATGGGATCATAGGTAAAGTTCACCAAGTTCCACCAGGACTGGAATTCTTTTTCAAATTCACTGGCACTGTCCCAGATTATTTTCCGAATTTCTGTTGGGAAGGTGCCTTCCTTGCCCTCTCTTATAATTGAAGCAGAGACCGACTGCATCCACAATTGTGCCTGGATACAGCTGAGGGCTAAGGAACCATTGTTCTGTGTAGCACTAAGTGCATCAATTACCAATTTGTGATCATTCACGTTCACTCTTTCCCAATTTGGCAAAACGTTTGACAGCAGCCACTGGTGCGTCCCCAAGGCTGACAGAGATGACCTCAGTGGTTGCTGCAATTTGGTCAGGTCCCTAGTTGTAGCAGCCAATTTGTTCATTAGTACTTCAGAGTCAATGCTATTCAGAATTCCCAATCCTATACCCACAACACCGGTCACATCCCTTAGTGTTCTAATTTTAAAGGAGCTTCATTTCCGAAGCCAAGTGGTCTAGCCTTCAAAAGAAGTTTGCAGGAACAGAGAACAGGTTGACTGAATATCTGAAACATTGTTCTGCATTAGCAATTTGACCCGTTTGAGAGACCATGCCGGATTGAACAATATTTGTTGTTGGCCAGTTTTCCTGATCACATAAGGTCCAATCTCGAAAATTATCAGGATGAGTATGACCAGATGAAGTGGTGACAGTGGTAACAATGGTAACAGTGGTTTGAGCATTTTTTACAAATATAAAAGAAAGGCCTTGAGTATCCTTGGCCCAGAGACAAATTACCTCTGTAGTGTGGGTTAATGTGAAACTGTACCAGCAATCTCGTACGCTTGGGTGCGTACAGATTTGCTTCTGTTCATTTTCCCGATCTGTGGAAGTACGGATTGACATTGCTTTGCTGTAGTCAGACCCATTAACCATTCAACACCCAACACTAATTAGTTCACCCACTATTCCTTGAAGCTGCCAGGTTTTGTGTCTCTCCCATTCCTGTCTGGTGTACAACTTATCCTCATGTGTAACTACTGTTAGCAAGTTCAGACCCATGATATTTCCCATAGATCCGGTGGATTGCAGGAAGGCTTGAGACCAGGGCCACTCAAAGGGGTTCCCTGTTGCCTCTGCCAATTGGGGTGTGACGTTAGAAAAAAGGTTCACACTTTGGGTCTGAGAGAGTGTAATTACAGCACTCGGTGTGGGTTTTTGGTACAGTGTTTATCTTGAATGTGTAAACCAAGCCTCTTAGTCCTAATGGACTAGCTGTGTCATTCTCCCAACGACATGTCACATAAGTGGGTTTGGCCAAAGTAAAACTGTACCAGCAATCAAGTGATTCATCATTACAATCTCTTGTAATTGCAACATTGGTGGTTTTGGCACTGGAAACATAACTACCAACATGTTCCTGGCGGCAACACATAGTAAGGGGACTTTCTATTTTCGAACATCCCCACTTCTTCATGGGACATAATTTTGCTGAGGGGATATCCAGATGATTCCTTCCACCTGCTTCCATAAAATTTCCAGCAATTATGATGGAGGTGGCTTTCTCATGGAGGGTACCTTCCACCTTTCTGCATGTTACCACAATTGACTCACCAACCGTTCCCGTCAGGGTTCTCATCAACTCATTCTGGTCCCATCTCCACTCATTCGGGTGGTACACCTTGGAGTCATGCTGCACTAGGGTTGCCAGGCTCGGGTAACAACCCTTGGGATAGGTTCCAAGAACATTGGTGTGCTGGACAATGGCTTCAGGCTACAGCTGCTCACCAGGGGGTTGTCCATGAAATTGTGGTAAAATGCAGAAAAGTATTAGCAAGGTTATCATGTTTTCAGATGATTCTCATGTCCCTCGGGTTTCTCCTGTAAAAGCAAGAACAACAAAAAATCCTGCCACTGAGAGGCAGAAAGGAGTTTAAAATGAGGGGATTATCCAGCGTGTGTGTATGCGGTGCTCTTTTCCAAGAGTGTCAGAGGCTACCCATGCATATTTATTCAGAGGGGTTTTCAGCACAAGTGGTACCTCGCCCACCATGGGGAGGTCCACTAAGACAGGTTGTCCAGGGTAATGTGATGGATTGTTTGCATCGTCGAGACCTTCCAGCGAAGGGATGATGCTTAGAGGTGTGGGGTAAAAAGCAGTGACTTTGGGGCAGCCGTTCACTCCCCACCTGTTATTTACCCCTTTAACAGCCTCCCACAACCGACAATCCCAGCTTGCTTTCTGGGGCTTAAGGAACCGCTTTAAAAGGCCATTTGTCCTTTCCACGATCCCCCTCCCTCACCCTCGTTAGCCTGAGGGTAGTAAGGAGTATGAAAAGTCCACTTTATGCCTTCGGCTCTGGCCCAATCCTGAACTACCTTGGCAGTAAAGTGAGACCCATTGTCAGACTGGATTTCTTGCAGCTTTGGAAAAGTTCCAAACCACCCCTGCAAAGGTTTAACTGTATTATCACCTGTGGCCCTTTTAAAAGCATTGGCTTGTACCAACCCAGATACAATTTCCACTCCTACTAACACAAAATGTTTACCTCCTGATTTCTTAAAAGGACCAATATAATCTATCTGCCACGCATCCCACAAGCCTTTACCTTTCCTCAAATGCAGAGGGTTATCCTCTAAAGGATGCCTTTCCAGTCGCTTGCGGCACTGTTCGCAGGCCGATATGCATGTTTTACACATTTCCCTGGTGACTGGCCAGCCGCGGGCGTGTGCTTCCTGGTACAGATCCTTGGCACCTGTGTGCTGCCTTTTTACATGTAACCATTCTAACAGTTGATTCCAATCCTCTGAAATAGTTTCTCTTTTAAGGGGGCTAAGCCTTGCTAGTTCATCACCTCTGTTGTTCCATTCACCTGCTTGGTTTCCATCTGTTTGATGAGAAGCTACTCAACCAACCAGAAAGTTTCCTTTACTGGCGATTTCTAGGATTTCTTTCCACTTATCTTTCTGCCACACTGGGATTCTGTTAACTTCCCAGCCATTCTGTTGCCAGAAAGGGAGCCACTCAGTGCAGACTTTGTATACCGCATATGAATCAGAATAGATATAAACAGGAGAAGTGTTTTGTGCCTCACGCTGGAAAACACTCCAGAGGGCTATGAGTTCTCCTACCTGAGCGCTGCCCTCCCCTTCTGTGATAATCTTTTCACCAGATGAAATATGTAAGGCAGCCGCCTTATATTTCCAAATTTTTCCTTCCCGCTTTGAGGAAGCATCTGTAACCCAACAGTTTGTTGCTATTTCAGGTGAGAATGGTGGTGCTATTTTTATTACAGAAGCCGGTTTGTCTTGGCTACTATCTAGGCTCTCAGTATTTTGTATTGCTAAGAATTTTGCAGCACCTTCTGTGACAGAAAAACTATTGCACTAATACTCTATTTGAGCATACCATTTCCTGACGGATGATTTTTGAGCTATGCCGTCAGGTGGAGGGGTCCCATTTGTGACAGCTTTAATTACCTTGAAGGGACCTCTCAAGATGATAGCTTGCTGCCGTGTGATTTTTTCTACTTCAATGAGAGCTAAGCTAACAACAAACAATCCTTTTTCCCAGGTAGTGTATCTTTTTTCAGCATCTTTAAAACCACGGGAAAAGAAGCTGACAGGCCTTGTTGGGCCTTCGGGACCTCGTTGCCAGATGTGTATTGATAGCCCTGAGGAGGCAAATCCCCATTCCACTTGGAAAGGGTCTTTAGGATGGATGGGCCCCAATGACTGATGTGCAGTGGCTTCAAAAATCAGTAACTGCAGTGCTTCCTCCTGAGAAGGAGTCCAATCCCATTTGATTCCTTTCCTCAGTAAATTGTAAAGGGGCCTAGCAATGATTGAGAAATCTGGGATGTGTTTCCTCCAGAATACTAACAGTCCTAAGGCTTGCTGGAGGTCTTTTTTGTTTTCAGGCATTTTCATCTGCTCTAGAGAAGTTAGAGTGTCAGGTGGGATGCATGTGCTGCCAGATCGCCACCAAATTCCCAGGAATTTCACTTCCTGAGAAGGCTTTTGGATTTTCTCTGAGGGGATCTTTAAATCAAGGTTCTCCAGATGAGAGATTATATTCTGCTGGAGATCCCCCACCTCTTTAATTTCCTCTCCTCCTACCAAAATGTCATCAATGTATTGGTACACAGCTACAGTGTCAGGTTTAGGTATTTTTTCTAATTCTTTTGCTAAAGCGTGATGTGCTAGTGTTGGAGAGTGTTTGTATCCCTGAGGGAGTCTGGTGAATGTGTACTGTTGTCCCTCCCATGTGAATGCAAAGCGATCCATGTCCTCTGGATGTATAGGTATCATGAAGAACATGTCTTTGACATCTATGGTTGCCATGATTGTGTGAGCCTTTTCTTGTATTGATGTTATCAGTTCAGCTAAATTTGGCACTGCTGCAGTCAGAAGGTCAGTGTTGGCATTCAGCCTATGGTAATCAACCGTAAGCCTCCACTTCCCGTTAGGCTTTCGGACTGGCCACACGGGTGAATTGTATGGGGAGTGTATGTTAACAATTATTCCTTGATCACGCAATTCCTGAATAACTGGTTTGATGCCTTCTCTAGCTCCAGAAGGCAAGGGATACTGTTTCACATTGATTGTTTTACTGTAAGGCAGTTCGGGTGGGGTCTGAAGCAGCCTAATGTTAAGTTGTGGAGTGCCAAAAGACCAGAGGAAACCCTCAGTGTCTTCCCACTGTCTTCCTGAGAGGACATCCATCCCTAGCAGATTATTCGGTATGTCCCCAATTACCATTTTGATAATCAATTGATTTTCTTCTCCAGGGAGTGTTATTTTGACTAAAGCAACGTTCATGGGTTCTATGGTTCCTAAAGCATTAAGAACGCAGCATTGCTTTTTTGTTGGAACAACTCCGCACTTCTGGGCATCTCTATGTGTCAGTGCGGAGATCTGGGCTCCCGTATCAACAATGTAGGTTACCAGAACTTTTTTAGGACCCGTGATTGCTGTAATTAACATGTCTCCTGATTTATTTTTTGTGAGCCTTCGTAAATAAACCCAATCTCCACCCCTTCGCTCACCTGTAAGCGGTGGAGATATTAGTTTCCTGAAAGCTCTGTTGGTGAAGATTCACTGTTTGTGATTTGGGGCACGGGCGGGTGGGCAGTTACGTTGCTTAGATTCTGTGAAAGAAGTTGCGAAAGAGTTACTTCCGGCTTACTGCTGGTGCTTTTTAGGAGACACGCAGCCAGGGTTTCACTGTCCAAGTTCTGAGAAAGAAGCTGAGAAAGAGTTAATTTTGGCTCACTGGCTGTGTTCTGTGGGAGAGGCTGAGATGCAGCCTCACTGCCCAGGTTCCGAGGAAGAGACTGTGAAAGGGTTAACTTTGGCTGATTGCCTGTGTTCTGTGTGAAAGACTGTGATGTATTGTGTGTACTGAACTGTGTACTGGTAGGAGTGTTTGTTAATTTCTGGTGAGGGAGGGGGATCGGTGCACTGGGCTGGGTATTTGACCTCCTAAAATTCCAGTTAGTTATGATTTTCTGCAATTTTTCAAGTGGTAAACCATCCATTATGTCCCGGGGAACCCCTTTCTTTATTCCCAGCATCCACCAGCGTTGTCTGTTGGAAATCTGTTTTCTTGGTTCTATGTTTTCAGTGTTAGGGGTTCCCATAAACCGGACACCTTTTGTTTTTTCAGATTTTTCTTCCAGGGTCTTTACAGGCCCATACTGTCTGCAATAGTTTATTAAATCAACTGCTACCTCACCCCATGTCCAAGTCTTGCGGTTACTGTTAGATGTGTCAGATGGTGTTGTGGGAGCCTGTGTTTGTGTGTAGGGTGAAGGTGCAGCGTCAGTGGATTCAGACTGATCAGTGGAGTTGTTAAGAAGTCTTTCTAATCTATCTATTGGGCTTAGAGCCATAACTGTTTTCTGAATAGTGATTGCGGTTGATTTCAATGTTTCTGGAAGCCCACGAATTAAAGGGGTCATAATTTCAGGCTTCACAGGCAATTGCATTGGGGATTCAAAACCAGGAATTAATTTTTTCTCATGAATCATTTGCAAACATGCAGCTTTTTGTACACTTTCTAGGATTTGGTCAGGGGTAGTGGCAATTGCTAAGGGATCACCCCTTTCCAGGGGATTTATTCCCCCGGCCCAATAGGCTGCACGTTGTGTTAGAGACCAGGCATCACGCTTATCTCCTGTTGTTAGGAAAACACCGTGTCCCCAGTAACCGCTGGCTTCTTGTTCAGTTAACTTAATCTGGTCTCCACCAGTGAGAGAAACACGAAACACATATTCTGTTTCTGATTCGTGGGGGAGGCGACCGAATTCCTTTTTCAATTTAGCTAACTCGGTAGCGCTGAATGGTGTTTGTTTTGTTGTTATGTGGGGATCCATGTCTTCATCATTAATGTAATTATATTCAGTCTTAATAAAAGGTCTCAAATGAGGACAACAATTTTCCCCACAATTTTTAGCTGTTTCAGATTCTTTTTGTTTTACTGCCTCGAGTTCTTTCTAAGGATAAATCTTTTTAATGCAAGGTGTTACTTTTTCTTCCTCCTCTGTAGAGGAGTTGATTTTGTGTATGGCTTTGGTGTGTTCTTCCCTAAGAGCAGCTCGCAGTGTGTAAATTTCATTTCTGTCCTCATTTAACTGTTTTTGCAAAATTTCAACCAAATTTTGAAGGGAATCTATAATTACCATTTCCTCAGTTCTCCGTTTACAGCGGTTTTCTATGGCTGCAGTAGGACATGCTCCAAGAACTGAGCAAAGAATGTTTTTATTTTTACCCATTTTGAATTTTGATTCATGTTGCAGAGAACATATTCTATCAATGACATTTTCCAAATTAAACCAATTGTTCTCTGCCCAAGTTTCTCCGCCAGATGATGGTTTGGCATGGTATTTAGCAAGCAAGGTGTAAAAGTCAGCTTTTGCTTTCGGATTGAAATTTTCACTCATTTTTGTGTGAAGGGACTAGGACTATACCAGGGAGCTGATTTGCGAACTCAAGTTACACAATCATACAGACTTTTGTTCCACTCTGTCTCCCTAGATAGCTGAAGAAAACAAATCTGTCTGGAAGGCACTGTTTTAATTGCTTCAGATTATCCCTTCCTTTCCAGACAGTCTAGACGCACACACTCACACACACAAATGTTTTCTCTGTGAGGGGACCAGAAACCTAGAACAGGGAAAAGCCACTCAGCCTTCGCTGCGCCGCCCCTCACTCCCTGTGTAGGTGAAGGGACAATATCTGTCTAAAAGGCACTGCTTAATTACTTCAAGTCTGCCCCTTCCCTTTTAGACAGTCCACGTACACAAAATACAGCAGTAAAAAACAGTAACAGGTTCAAATTCAGCTCAAAAACAACAGTAACAGGTTCAGATTCAATTCAAATACAACAACAACAACAACAACAGTGTCAATATCAGTATCAATATCAGAAACAGCATCAATATCAGGATCAGGAGAAGTATCAGTGTCAGTGTCCGTGCCGGTAAAATCAGTAACAGAAGTGACAGTAACAATTTCCCCTGCTTTTGCACCGAAAAATCTTTTGTGTCAATTCCGGAGCCTGTGTGCTCAATCGAGCGTGAGATTTGGCTTTGGCGTGTGTAGTCTGCGAGAGGTTACAAACTACACAAAACCTGCAAAATCTCACTGGCTGCTGGAATCCTTGTCCGTGACGCCAATTATGTGAAGGTCTGCCCAAAATGAACGGGTGACGAATGATTTTTGGGTGCAAAAATAACCAACAAGAGGCACAGGGGTTTTGCAGTAACAAATCAGCAAGGTGCAATTTTATTGATTATAACCACAGCTAAATATGCGTTTGGTTAAGGGATCCGGGGAAGAGAAGGGTAAGACAAGGAAAAGGGAGGAAAGAAGGTCAGGGAATGGGGTATAGCTACCAAAACGTGATGTCTTCGGGGTCCCGCCGCCAAAACTCGCTTGTAAACGTCTTGGGGAGATCTCAAAGGACAGTCGGGCCGAACCCCAATATATATACTGTTCTTGGTTGGGGGAAGGTAACTGAAATTAGGTTTCCATGGAGGGGAGAAGTCCATTGTTTTCATGGCCGAATGCTCACAGGTACGTTAGGTTTTCCCCCTCCCTGAGTTGGGAGGGAGTACAGTCCCAGTCTCTGGAAGGAGGTTTCCAGGGGGGTGCCATGGGGGTGCCATGGGGGTGCCAATAGGGTGCCAGAGGGGTTCTTGGTTCCTTGATGAGGGGATTCGCATCTCGGTTGGTCCATCACGGTGGTTGAAGACAGGCAAGAGGGGTCTTCTTATGGAGCGGAGGGGAACCACCCCAGAGCTCAGTCCAGCCAGGTCAGGAGTTTGGAAGAAAGTCCAGTTCAATTGTCCAGGAAAGGGCAGCATGCCCCCTTCGAGTACAGCATGGCGTGTTCTGCAAACATCACTTGTGAACACAGTAGATAAGCAGGAGACTTTCTTTCCCAACCGGCTCAGCAGCTTTAACCCTTCGGTAGTCTTTTCTCATGACAATTGTGAGGCAAAAAATGAAGGATTTCCATTTGGTTGAAAATCCCAACTTTCACAGTCACTTCTGCAGTATATTTTTCCATCTAACAGAATAATTCCAGCTGATGTGCATACCCTAATAAGACTTAGAATGCCACCCTATCAGCAGGTGATGTTTCATAAAAGCTGGGAGCAAAAAGTGTGCTCAAGAAGCAGCAAGATCTGTGCTAGAGTGCAGGGTATGGTTTAACAGCACAACAGTTTACTTGGCAAAGGGCCCGGGGCTACTGCCACTGCCCAGGCTAGGAGCATTGATCAAGTCTTACAGATGAGCCAACAACTAGCATATAATGCTATCCTTGAACTTCCAGATAAGTTACGCACTATGTCTTTTTAGACAGATTTGTCAAAGAAAGAATGAAGACTTCGATAAATTTTTAGACAAATTGCATGAAGCTATCTATAGTGATTCTCATTTAAATTCAGACACAAAGATACAATTGTATGGACTTTGGGATCATTACTCCATTCCAAATAGCTTTCCCTTCAGTCACAAGAGCCTTCCATCTCTTCCAAAAATTGCCTGCTGAAACTCTTCTGCTCCCTTGCAAATCAGTTCACTACTCCAGCATAACCCTTGAAGCATGGACAGATGACTCTTCAACTAATTATAGTAGAAAATAAGGGTATTTATTGCAGCCGTGGTCACATGTGAACTAGTTTCCAAAGACATGTTAAAGGAGTTGCAGACTCCTGCTCTCTATTTCTACAGAAAAAGTTTTACATTAGGTTCCTAAGGACACCTAATACATAATTATTATCTGCCTGCTTCATATTTTTATCAGCTGAATATCTATTACAGCTGCACAATTGTACTCCCTCAACTGGATTGGTGGGATTTTGAAATGAGGAAGTGGTTGTATGGGAGGAAGAAAGCAGTCTTCCTCATGGTGAACTCTTCTCCCATGGCCAGTTGGCAAGACCTTTTGACCTGCTACTCATGGTCCAAGCCTCTCCTAACTCTTCAATTATTCTTAAGGCAAGGTATTTCTATGGTCTCAGCTTCTTCACAACTGCTTCCTCTATCCCTGTCACTCCTAGCTTTATGTTCCTAATATATTTGGTACTCTTTAACTAAGGTACATGATTTCTGCTAGCTGTAGTACTAACTAAGCTTCTTACATCATTTTAAAATCTTAACTAAAACATGCAATCTTCCAATTCTATTCCAATTCCAATATTCCAATTCTATTCCCAGCTGGCCCCTCGACTTATCTGCACTTTTCAATTATCCTAAATACATTTTCGGGTTACCCCTTGACTCACCTCAGGCACAACCCCGACTGCCTCTCTCCCAGCAGCTCAGAGCTGCATTGCACAGCGCTTGCTGTGCGCCACAGAGCACAAAGCAGGCTGGCCTGGTGGGCCTGAATATTTCTGCCAAACACTCTGCATCTCACACCCTTGCTCTGGCTCAGTGCAGAACTGCAGGGTTGCAGGCGCTTCCTCCCAGAGCTGCGTGAGGCGCTGGCTCCTACAGATGGGCCCTGCCAAGCTGTCCCTGCCTCACGCTGGCCTCGCTTCCCTGGCACAAGTGCCGGGCCTGAAGGAGCTGCCCTGTGCTCCAGCCTGCCCAGCAGCCCGGCTCCCTGCCCCGGTGCCCAGAGTGCTGCACACACTGCTGGCCTTTGCAGGAGTTGCAGAGCAGCCGGCAGAAGAGGAGGAATCCTCAGCCAGCCCGCAGCTGCCCTTGGCCTTTCTCTGCTCCTGGGCACACTCCAGACGGCCATGGCCTCCAGGCCGGGCTGTGCCCAGCACGGCTGCGCTTCCCCTCGGCAGCAGCCAGCTGCCACCTGGGCTCTGAGAGCGGAGGATTCACCCGCTCCCAGCAAGAGGCACCCAGGGCCCGGCTGCTGCCTCTTGCAGCTCCAAGGGCCTCCTTCCAGCCTGCCTCTGCCGGGGCTCAGGCTGCTCCGGCCTCTGCCGGGGCTCTGCTGGGGCTTCAGCCCAGGCAAGGCCGGGCCCGCTCTCACCTCACAGGCACTGACAGCTCTGCACCACAGGAGACCTTCCCGAGCACCCTCTCTGATCTTCTGCTTTCTCACTTGAGCAAGGCTCTCCTCCAGCCAAAGAGATTATTGCATTTAGGGAGCCCAAATGCTCTCCAGTCACAGCTGAAGGCCTGCATCTGTATAAGATGTTTGGGCTGCCCCATTCTTCCTGTGCTTTTGCCTTCAAATGCCATTGCCCTTTCTGCCTAAAATAGAAGTACCAAAGATGGCCAAAAACAGACCAGTGGGCCATATTCCAAAGGCAGTGTGGTCTGGAGAGGATGAATGAAGAACATCCTTCCCCACTTTCACACCATGCCAAAGACACTGTTTCACTTTCCACCTTTAAGAAACAACAGACAATTCAGAAGGAATTCTCGAGCTTATTCGCAGAGTGAGAAGGAAGGGAATCTTCAAGGTGAGTTGTGGTTTCAGAAACTTTATTGATTTTCAATCCTACTCTGCAGTCCTATTAGACAATCCTACTCTAACCCTAACCCTTACCTTAACCCTTATCCTTATCCTTATCCTTATCCTTATCCTTATCCTTATCCTTATCCTTATCCTTATCCTTATCCTTATCCTTATCCTTATCCTTATCCTTAATCTAATCCTAATCCTAATCCTAATCCTAATCCTAATCCTAATCCTAATCCTAATCCTAATCCTAACCTACAATCCTACTCTAAACTGATTGAGGAATAAATGGTCCTGATGTGATTGTCACATTCTTGTCTCCCTCCTCTTCTTTACTGAAACAATCAGTGGCACGAGGCTGGACGCAGGCTCAGCAAATCTTACAAATGGATGCTGCCCAAAGGGAAAAAAACCAGATCAACAAAAAACAATGAACCATGACTTTCCAAGCTCAGTGCTTCACAGGATTCCTCCTGCTCCTAGAAGGATGCAGGAAGAGGAACAATGGGACTGTCTACACCTCCATCTTTATGTGCAGACTTTGCCATCACAGGCAAACCTGGCCCAGAATCCCACTCATCCATTTATACAGGTGTCTTCATCTTGCTGAGATTTTAGCCCTGCCAGTGCTCTAGAAATGGTGCTTTCTGTCCTTGGAGTTTCTTCTTTTCAGGGAACTCCAAAGCCTCTCATTGGTCCCTCTCTTTGAAAGACAGGCACTGTGCTGATTCCCACAGGGACAGAAAGCAGTGTCTGCCTTTCCATGCCCTGCCCCTCGTGTGCTGGATGGCACCTTCCTTCCCAGCAGGGCCAGCCCAGTGGCACTGGGCCCTGCAGTTCCCTCTCTGCCACACAGCCTGGCAGTAACCCTGGCACAGTTCCCGTCTGCTTGAGCGTGCCAGGCCGCAGATGGGGCTGGGACAAGTCCCTCCCAGCTGTCCCTGTTTGCATGGCAGAAACCTCTGAGGGTGGGCTGGGGGGCACCAACCAGGGCCCCTCAGAGGCTCACAGTGAGCCCCCCACAGCCCCTCCTGCCCACAGCCAAATCTCTGACCCCTAGGCTGGGACTGGCTTCCTTGGGTTCCTCCACCACCATTTCATGTCTCTGTACCCTGCATTGCTCTACTTCAATTCTTTTGCCATTACATAAAACTGAACACCCCACCAAATTACAAAAGAAGGTGACAGAAACAGCCAGAGGACCTCTCTGACTCAGGAAATGCAGAGAGGTGGGGTTGCTCAGTTTTGTCAAGAACAGGCCCCAGGGAGACTTTATTGCCACTTTCCAAAACTTCAGAGTGGCTTTGAGGAAAGTTGAGGGCATCTTTTTTAACAGGGCCAGTTACAATAGGATGTGGGTGAATATTTTTTAACACAAATAGGATCTAATCAGAACTTGTTTACTCGGAGCATGGTGTGACCCTGGCACAGCTTGCCCCAAGAGCTTGTAGGTGCCCCATCCCTGCAACCATTCCGGCTCCAGTGGGAAAGGGCTCTGAGAAACTTGATGTCTTTAAAGATGTCCCTGCTCATTGCAGGACACTTGCACCAGAGGATATTTGCAGGGCCCTGCCAGCCCAGCCCAGTCTAGGATTCCTCACTGTTTTCATTTGAAGAGCACCAAGAGTGGAGGTGAGGAGGAAGGGGGCTCATCTGCTGCCTTGGGCTTGAGTGGAGGAGGAGCCCATCCCTCAGAGCGTGTTTCACCTGCAGCCCCTTCACATTTTACCTGCAGGAGCTCCTTGGCAGACCACCGCCGCGCCTCGTCTCTCTGCAGGCAGCAGCTCAGGAAGTCACGCAGGCAGGATGAAAATAGGTTGGGCTGCTGCAGCTTTTGTCTTCCTCCTGTGGCTATCAGGAGTTGAGGCTGGGGAAAAAGGAGACACCAGGCTCCACCTGCTTCTTTCCCATCTGTCACTGCTCTCCCAGATCCCACTGATTAAGCTCCACTCTGCAGTGGCAGTTTCTGCCCTGGCACAGACCCAGAGATGACTTTCCTTTACCAACCAAAAAACCCAAACCCCGATGCAGCCACAGCCTCTCCAACATCTCACAGATCTTGCCTTGGCAGCTGATTTCATATACTGACCTAGTTAGTGGGAGCTACATCAGCAAAAGGACATTTGCTTCTCTGAGGATTCATGCCAGCTTGAGAGGCTTTTTGGAAGAAGGACTTTGCTATACTAACTCTACTGTATCCAAGGGTTAGTACATGGAAAGTATTTCTGCAGTGCTTGTTGGTCCCTTAAGCACTGCTGCCACAAAACAAAACTAATCAAGCTTTTTGCTTTGTTCTTGAAAAGAATGGGAATTGGAGGGAAAGAAAGGAAATCCACCAGGTATTCCTCAGGTAAGGAAACAAATCTTTGGAATCTCATCCTCAACACAGACACATTATGGTCCATGCACAAATGTACTGGGATGAAAACGCCTGCTTGGACACACAGGAGCCACCTGCAGCTCTGTTTCTCAGCAGTCTGAAAATTTCTGCTTTCCTTACATGGAAAAGAAAAACCTTTCATGGTCAAATCAGAAGGAGAGGTTCCATCCCTATGATCACCCTCTAGTCATTTGGCTGCTCAAGTCAATGCATAAATGGTAGGCCCATCCCAGAAAGTGCCAGGAAACAAATGGGAGGTTTTGGCAGGCTCTCCACATCACCAGGCTCTGGCTTGGTGACGGGCAGAACGTGACTTGGGCTGGGAGAGAAACATGGTCACTGAGTGTTTCAGCAGCACTGCACAAGAAGCAGAAGAGACTCTGTAGCCTTTACACCCTCATGCCCAGGTTTCAGGCACGTTTCCCAGTGAGAAGAAACTGCACAGGGGGTTAAGTTCCTCTCTAAAAACCAGTGCCTTAGCAACTTTCATGTGTTTGGGCTTCTTTTCTTCATTTCTGGAAATGTAACACCACTTCTGAGAGGCTTGCCTTGTGGTTTTAGGGGCATCTTCACAGACAGACAAGTGGGAACAACTTGATACCCAAAGCAAATGTTGCCTGAGAAGAGCTGGGGAGTGTTTGCCTGTGGTGAGGCTTGAGCTGTCTGGCAATCCCCTTCCATGATGTGCAGAAACATCCAGCTGCTCCCCAGAACTCAGTCCCTCTGGGCACGCAGGCCTCTGGAAACACCTGACGATTCCAGCCTTTCTCCTGCTCAAGAGCATCTAACCTAAGCTGAGCTCCAGTTTCTTCAGCAAGGCCAAGGATGCTCACTTCCATGCAGCTGACAGTGTCCATGGAGCTCAGCAGGTCTTTCTGATACTCCTCAGGCCAAGGAACTACAGTGTAGATTGGCAAGACATCAGCTGATCATTATCCAGTGTGGTTCATGTGGAACCAAGCTCTAACACGCTGACAAGTCAGGGGGAGAGAGCTCATTCTGCTTTTGCAAGATGGTATTTAGAAACATAAGACACCAACTTGGAACTATTCAAACCTCAACTTGCAGAATCCATCTCAAATAGACAAAAAGAACAATGGCAAGAGGCCTTGGAGTCTCCATAAAAATGCCCACCACTGTCATGATAACTCTGTGCTCATGGCACTGAAATAGATGGTGACCAAAGAGACTTTGCTATTATCCTCTTCAACCCAAAGGAGAATTTCAAAGCCAGAAATGGCAATGCACTCCCCTTGTGTACAAATAATTTATGCGGCTTTCTGTCCTTTCCCACATCACCAGAGGTGACAAAGAGGGTTTTATCCTGACTCTCAGCTGAGCTCAGCCACTGGCCATGGTGGGGAGCTGGAGCCCTCCCTGTCATTATAACAGTGCAGGCCAGGGATGGCCCTGCTCCTGTGGTAAAGAAACACAGCACTGGTGTCAACTGCCCATGCTGGATCCTAGCCCAGGCACCTGCCTGCAAGCTCATCAACTTGTTAAAGTACCCAGAAACAGCCAAGGGTTTGGCAAACAATTCTAACTGCAGTCAGAGAAAAACACATCCTAAAATTATCCAGGCCACCCACACACGTGACTGAACAATGTACAGATGACTTGAAAGCCTGAAAGTTTCAACAACCACAGGATTTGGAAAAGATGCTACAGAATGGAAGAGAAGAGCTGCATATAAAAAATGAAAAAGCAAGCAGAACTGCTTCGGCATTGCTTTGGTAGTAGGTTTTTTTCTCTTTTCCTTTTTTGCTTACTCTTCTTTTTCCTTTTTTTCTATGTTTTCTATAAAATTGAAACTGAGAAGGTCTAACCTCCATTGCTCAGGATGTTTATCACATGTCTACCCTGTCCACTGAAAAATTCTTGTCCTTCAGAAACAGAGTTCCAACATTGTTCAGAAAACAAGTGGGAAATGTCAGGCACGGCTGGAGGCCAAAATGGCAGGTTTCTGAACTGGTTAGGTTTCTGAACTGCCACTTCCCTTTCTGATACAACCAAAGCTACAGCAGATGCCGATGTGTTGCAGGGGCATTTTTAGAAGGGGACCTTGGTGGAAGTGGTGTCAGCAGATGGCAATGGGATTTTGTCCAATGGCACACACAACATGGGACAGGTGAGAAAGACAGTGGAATCAGTGAGTATTTACACCTTACCAAGACAGGAGTTGCATGCCAGGAAGGAACTTCTCGTTCCACCATTTCGATGCCCACAATTCCCAAAGACCATATGTCCACTTTGGGGCCACATGGTTGACCTGTCACCACTTCAGGCGCCAGCCACCCAGCAGCGCCGGCCACGGAGCTCCATCTGCCCTGCTCAGGGCTGAGCTGAGCAAAGAGGCCAAAGTCAGCTGTGGAGAAAACAACAAACCATGAAAGCCAGCTCCAATTAGGAAACCAAGCAAAAGAATTCCTCACTCTCAGGCTAAGAATGGGCTGTTGAATCTCCTGGAGAACTGTCCACGCTCGATTTCCTTGGGGCTTTAGCCAAGGGAGTATGGAATTGGCCACTTCCAAAAAAACCCAGGTTTCTTAATGCTGCTCACAGCAGTGGACTTCATTCCCCTGAAGCTTTAGATTGTAGATCCCTCTGTCTAGAAGGGACACACACAGAGCAAGGCCACTCTTGACTGCTTGTGGTTCCTTATACCTCTGTGCACGTTGCAACTGTGCCCTCAGCTCGCAGCAGGGGTCCCTGCACTGCCACCAGCACCATTTTTGGGGAGCTGGCAGTCACGCCAAGCAGCCCCACACACACATCCCTGGAAAGCTGCATCTGACCAAGAATATACTGACCCAGCTTGACAGAACCGTCAGTTCTGAGAAGGATGTTGCTGCTCTTCACATCTTGGTGGATGACATGGTTTGAATGAAGAAAATCCAGTCCTTGCAGGCACTGAGCGAAAAAACAGAAAGAGGAGGGCAAAAATGAGTGATGTGATTTCATCACACAAGAAAGGAGACAAAGAA
Source organism: Melospiza melodia melodia (assembly GCF_035770615.1). Taxonomy (NCBI): domain Eukaryota; kingdom Metazoa; phylum Chordata; class Aves; order Passeriformes; family Passerellidae; genus Melospiza; species Melospiza melodia. The sequence goes on from NC_086200.1 coordinate 9,444,543, forward strand.
TCGAATGGGGGAATGGGGAGTAAGGGCAGAACAGTCATGGCCACTGAGAGGAAGAGCTTGCTGCTCCAACACTTGCAGGGCAGGACCTTTCTGAGGAAAGGCACATCAGCTTTTGAAAGAGCAACAGCACCTGCTGTTGTAGGCTGTCCCCTGCAAACCAGCAAGGATGACTGCTGCTGCAGTGGACCTGCTTTTTCCATGCAGAGGACAAAGGAGGGGTTTGGAAAGGAAAAGTCCTTCCCTTCGGTGTTTAGTGGATCACTTTTGGGTGGGAGGCTGCATGGAAAAGATTTTCTTGCTGGCCTCAGCACAGGCTTGGAAGTATCACACCAGTCACTTTGCGGAAGCAAAGAGCATTTTGGCTGCACTTCTATCCTTTTCAGCTGAGGACTGTGAGAAATGAGTCTTTTTTCTTTGCTGGTCTTTTCAAATCCTGCCACCAGCACTTTTCTTTTACAGGCAAGGAATGCAGCGAAGACAGACTCCAGGCAAACATTTAGAGAGGCAAGGTAGAGAACAGAAAATACAAATACAAATACAAGAGACAGAACGAGAATACAACAGCAGGAGATAAGAGTACTGGCACTGAGTACAGGGAGTTCAGGGGCACTGGCAGGCCTTTCCCTTGAGATGCTTTTACTTGCCCATAGCATACCAGCAACACAGAAACAAAGCTTGGCACAGGAAATCACTTCAGCTCTGAGCCCGTTTCCCAGATAATCCTGCCGAAGCCCTTGGAAACACAGATGGGATTGCTGACCTCCCGACTGATGGCTGCCATCTCATCTTCCGACAGGTAGGTCTGGCTGATGACATTGCTCAGAGTGCCTCCATCCATGTACTCCATAACCAGGGACAGTTCCTCACCCACAAGGTAGCTGAAAGAAGGAAACAAGGGCATGGAGATGAATGTACATGGCTAAGTTGCTGTTTGGAAAAGACAGGTTGGTTCTTCTTTTCAGGTCCCTTTGAGACAAAGACAAAATAAAGGAAGAGACATTCCCTCTTGGCTGTGCATTGTTTGCCATCTGTGCAGTCTCAAGGAGAAAGGCACAGCTGCAAAAAAGGAGATGTCTTAGATGGGCAGCAAGCAAAATGTGCAGTTTAGTAACAGCCCAGATTAAAAAACCTGTCATGCATGGTGTTTCTGGAAAAAAAGTATCTAGTCTTCCTGGCATGCATAGCAATGGAAAACAGTGGCAACAATCCAAGGGAAATCCTTGTTAGTTTACCTGGACGTAAGAAGACACTTGAAAAAAATCAAGCTCCAAAACAAAGTGGTGGCTGTGAATATAGAGATCATTGATTTAGTAAGACACAACTCATCCGGGTTTTTGAACAATTTTCAAATACCATGTGCCAGCGAAGACTAATGCAGACAAAATGCAATCTCTTCCCATCCACTGGAGATGAAAAGAGCAATCATAATTAGCCAATAATTACAGCTCTATTTTCTGCCAGTGACCAAAGTGGGATTTTACCTTGCATGTTTGCAACATGCAAACAAACATTCATGGGACAAAAGCACAACTCACCTATCTAAACAGTTGACCAGGTTGAGATTTCTATTCACCTTCATGACCATGAGTTCGTTGACTTTTAGTTCCTTCTTCCTCAGTCCTTGAAGCTGTATTTTCTTGATGGCCACCTAAAACGACATTGAAAATCAGTAACTTGAGGGGTTGGTGGCATGAGACCACAAGGCACGTGGAGCGAGTGATTTTGCAATGACACAGCTGAGCTGTGCCAAACTCCCTTGTGATTAGGCACTGCAGTAATTAGGAACTGACATTCCAACAGCCCATTTCTCTGCTCCCTTGGGAGCCAGTTACAGGACACGTGGGGCCACTGACATTTTGCCTTGACCACTTGGTAACAGCAGTGTCTCAGTTATCACCCACAAACCTTTGACCACACTCTCTGCTGCTTTGTTTGGGACTCAGAAGAAGTAATCCATGCCTTAATACTCTGTGGATACATCTTGGGCTATGGGCAGGGCTTAGGGCTTTCAGGGACACCTTGCAGATCTCTCCCTATGTGCAGTTCCCAAGTGCAGAACTGCAGGTGGCTAAGGAACTACCAGTAACTTTCAGATGGATTTGCTGGCAGCCAGAAATGAGAATTCAGGACTCTGAAGCTGTAGCCCCAAAGAGCAGTGAGGTGCTCGAAGGCACCACCTTTGTTTTAGCAATGGAGAGCGAGTGAGCGCGTCCTTCTCTGAAAGGAACCGCTGCCCTCCGTGCCTTCCTTCCGGCAGCTGAGGAGGACAAAGTCCCAAATGTGTTCTGTGGGCTGGCACCAGTCTGTGCTTCTTGTGCCTTTTCATCACAGCTCTGCCCAAAGCTCCAGCCACAGCTCACACCAGAGGGGAAAGCCCTCGAGTGCAGCAGAGCCTGCAGGGGCTGTTGACATTTACCTCTCCTCCTGTGGCAGTGTCAAGTGCTTTAAAACATCTCCAAAAGTCATAGAAACAAAACAGAAGCAGAGAGAGGAGAAGCCATTTAGATCTTGCAGTGAAAGCCAGCCCACACAGGTGATCTGTGCTGTAAATATCGCAGGCCTGCAGGACACTGGAAGCATTGAGATGTGTTTGACAATGCCTTCTGAGCACACTTAGAAATTCTGATCAGCACTGAAAATCTAAGCCCAGTGCCTGAACACATTTGCAGCTTGTCTGACTTCACACTTGATACCTATTCCACCAGCAAAACACCTGATGCATAGTTTTGTACAATTAACATTGCTTGGACTCACCCACTGCCAATATTTTCCAGTTCAATGTATTTTAGAATAGGATTTTCCATCTTCACCATTCTCCCTGAGGGAAACAAAATGCAAGATGTTCACTTTAAAGCAGAGATCTCACCTTCTAGGAGATACAAAAGGCAGCCCCACTGTCTGGAGCTCTGAGCCCTCCCTTTGTGGACAGCTGGCTAACAACAACAGGAACAGGAACTGGAACAACAAGAAAAGAACAACAGGCCCACAGCACAAGTGGCTGGCACAGAGACTGATTTCCAGCATCCTTTGAAGGGAGAGACCTCTTGACAGCAGGCCCACAGGGAAGCACAGGGAGATACATTCAGAGGAGACTGGGACCAGAAGAGAATACCTACCAAGGCAAGTAAGTTTGTCATCTAGAAACATTAAGGAGAGCTGGAACTAACAGTGCCTTTGTTTTCTTGGGAATAAACACTGTGAGATTTAGAAAAGGTTTCCTACTTGCTAAGATTAAGTGCACCAGGACATCTAGAATCAGTTCCTCTGAACAGATGCCAAGTTCAGGACAGGAGGAATATTGCCAAGTGTTCCCATCTTTTCCACCTTGCAGCAGTTTGCCAGAAGAATGCCTCTGTGTTTGTAAACCAGAGCAGCTCATGCTAGAACCAATCCCCACGGGGCTTTCAGCATCAGGACCCTCACCCTTTATGAGCAGGCTGAGCTCAAAGACGCCCTTGCCCATGCCCTGCATGAAGAACCGCGCCGCTTCTCTTCACCCTGACAGCGCGGATCAGTCGCTCCCATTGCACTCGCCCTCTCGGCACCGCACACGTCCCCATCTTCCCAACTTGGCACGGCGGGCATGGGCACAGAGGACAGCAGTGCTCCTCAGGCGCCCCTGTGACACAGAGAGCTGCCCAGAGGAGATGCTGACCCTCTTGTGAGTCCAGGCCGTGTGAGGCAGATGCCGGCCCAGAGAAGGGGCTGCGGCTTCAAGCAGCTCCGCGCTGCAGCAGCCGGGCAGCAGCGGGACCCTCCCAGCTAAGGAAGGCTCCAGCCTCTGCATTCCCACAGCCCTCAGGGACAGGGCAGCGACCACAAAAAGGCTGGCAAAGCCCCAGCATGAGCACTGACAGGCACTGATGAGAAGAAGCCAGAGTGAGCCTGAGCCCCAGACAAGCTGTTACCCCCATTCAGGACACAACAGGATGGGCTTTGAGATCAGCCACACCCAGGCACAGATCAGTGCCCTTTTTGTCCCAACAGGTGATGGTAGACACAGAATCCACTGGGCTCTCTTCTCAACCCTACCAGATCTTATCTGAGAGCACAGCACTGGCAGCTGTTAAGGGCAAGAAGCAGATTCATTGGGTTGCGCTGCAGAATCACAAAGGGCTTGATCTGTTCTCCTAGAGACTGATCTCAGCAGGGCTTCTGCCAGTGGCTAGGACTCAAGCAGTCACAGCCTTCTGCTGATCCAGGAACAATCCCTGATTCTGCCTTCGGCAGAGAGGGAAGCTCAGGCAAACTCCAGCCAGTCTAAGCTGCCCTCAGAGGCAGCAGGAACACCCAGAGCTCTCTCTTGCTGCCTCGGAGCACTGCCAGCACTTCTGTGACACTAAACTGATCAGAACCCTTGGTACAGCTATGCTGACACATGCACACAACACACTGTCCCTCAGATAAGAAAGATACCAGACGTACTCTGCTGCTCCAGGGAGTCACCCGCCATCTCCTGTTGCTGAGCAGCAGCTGGGTCAGCACGGCAGGTGAACCAAGGGCTCAGGCTCCACTTCTTCAGCTGGGGAGCAAAGGCTCCTTGGGATGGCACTGCTGCTTCTGCAGCAGCTTCAGTGTCAGAGTCGGTGTAGATCTGAGACAAGAAATGAGTTGATGTCAGGAAGGTGTGGCAGAGATTGCCCTGAAATGCAAGAGAGATTGCCATTTGAAATGCAAGCCCTTAGGAAGCTGCTGTCAGCCACATGCAGAGCTCCTCAACTGGATTGCTTTGGATGTCCCCTTGTGAAACCAAATGGTCAAAACCAAAGGCTGGTTTGACTCGAGTTCATAGCCAGTTTCTTGTTCTAAAGGATGACTGCAGCAACGACCGCTCCACTTCTCTCAAAGACTCCTTTCCCCCTCCTAGGTCTGCAGATACATTTGCAGCTCCTCATTCTAATATTCTACCTCCTGCCATGAAATTCTCTTTTTCTGCACCTTCCTCGGGACATGCTTATCCTGCAGCATCTCTGGGTGGGTCAGTTCCTGGGCCTCATGCCAGCCTTGGGGCTCTTGGTTGCCCGTCATTTGCTGGAACTCTCTGCAGGCTGCCAGGTAGGATGGCGACACTTCCACCTCAAGTCAAACAGAACAAAGCAGTCAGAGACTACAGCTTGTGCCTGTCAGCCAGGAGACATCGACTGGGAAGAAAGTAAAGGACAGGAGCAGATCTGCAAGGGATACAGACAGCTTGTAGCTCGTATTCGAAATCTATGTGAGTGACCATGTTCACCTGCAAAAACACCTCAAGAAACAAGGTCACCTGGAAGAAGCCAGCAGGAGTTCATTTGGATGACTGCTGGCTAAATGGCCAAAGGAGTAATGCCACTGTCTAGAGCATCAGCTGAGATCCAGCAGAGCAGGAAGTGTCCTTGAGAGCAGCTTTAACAGAGGCCTCATCAGGATGGCACTCAGAGGCATCACCCACCCCTGCTGCTCTGCACTGGAAAGGCAAGGAGGGCAGAAACCACCCTTGGGTGACTGCAGTGCTGATGGCTATTTCCCTCACTTGCTTTTCTAGAGCCTTTTGCTCCTGAAGGAGGCAATTCATTTTCTCTTGGATGATTTTAATTTTTTCGTCTAGCCTCTTCTTCCTTGCCTTGGTCCTAGCCTCAGTTTCCTGCAGCTGTGCCTGCATCTGTTTGTCAATTTTCTGTAAACAACAACGGAAAGGACTCTCTTTCATGAGTAGAGTGGCTGCCATTCCTTCATTCACCTGTTTTTGTTGATTACCCCTGTGCATAGGGAGATTCTTCTCCTCTTGGATGTCTTCATTCCTCCTCTTCACTGCCATGATGGCATTCTGAGCTTCAAGCAGCTCTGCTTGTGGCTCTGCCTTGATGTTCTGTACACACAAAAGCAGAGCAAGTGACTGAGAGCTGCCATCAAGCTCAGCTTTTCCCTCTTTTAGCCTCAAAATCACATTTATTCAGCCCCTTCTTTCTGCTTCCCTACCCAGCTCTGCTTCCACTGTAACCCTCCTGTGCTGGTGCTGATCTCTGCAGATTGCAAGGCTCTGTCCTTCCAGTGCCTGTGGGACTCCTGGCCTCCTCAGTCCCAGGAGCTCTGGTTGATGCCCCTCTCCCTGCCCTTCCCTCTGTGCCCTGGCCAGTCAGGCTTACCTGGCCATTCTCCTGTGGCTCTTCCACCTGCTGCCTGAGCTGCTCTTCCTGCCCTCGGGCAGGGAACAGCACTCCCTGAGTCTGGCATGGCATCTCAGATAAGGCAGTGTGCTCCTGCTCTTTCCCTAGAAGCACCTGCACAGAAAGCAAGAGAAGATGGGTTTCAACTTCCCATACGCCCTTTGTGGGCCAAGACTCACAGACTGCTGGGCTCACACGTTCCCAAAGCACTGTGCTGCTGCTCTCCTGGGTCGTTCTCTGCCCGAGGGGAGGCACAGATTCCAAAGTGACCCTGGCCCTACAATCAGGGGCCATCTGGGACTGAAGCTCCAGCAGCCTCTCAGGCAGCTGACAGGGAAGGGGTGGCATTTCTCAAGGGTCTGGTGAGGGCCTCCCTCTGCTTCCGCCGTGTCCTGTTTGTCTCTCCTGAAGGGATGCCTTTAGGTGAGCTTTGCATCTTCCACTGCTTTGGAGCAGAGTCAGGAGGATTTAAATAGATACATAGATAGACAGACAGATCTCACTTTTATAATCTCTCTTTACTGTACTGTGGTATTTACATTCTTTGAATGGAGAGAGATATAATTCTCTCTCCTAGGTTTTTTTTAAGGGAAGGTAGTGAGAAACTTAGAGAAGAAGAGAAAACAATTCTAATCTCTACTGGCTGTTCTTGTTTTTTAGTATAGGAAGAATGTGTTATAGTGATTGTTTTCTGAAAGTGATTTGTTAGTTGGATTTTAGTGATAGTTGTTTAGACTGATTAGTTAATTAGATAAAAGACTGCCTGGAGACAGTCACGAGATTTTCTTTAGTAGCTTTTTAGTGAAGTATCTCTTTAGTATAGTTTTAATATAGTACTAGTGTAATATAACATAGCTTAAGAAAGCATTTGTTTAACCTTCTTAATCATAGAGCCAAAGCACATTATTCCCCACATGGGGGTCACCTTGAATTAATCCTGTTCTTTCTGTCGCTACACACATCAGCACTCGGTAGCAGTGCCCCGATCAGCAGCCATCCTGAATTTGCTCTCCTGTTGCTTCAGTAACCCACACTCTTGGGGAATCTGGAGCATGTCGGTCCTTATGGAATGCAACCAGACCCAGAGCATTGCACTGGGAAGGGCTCTCTTTGTGCATCTGTGCTCGGGCAAGTTCTTCTCTTGGACTCGCCCACACTGATGGTGCTAAAGTGGCTGGAATCAGAAATGCAGCCCAGCCCCTCCCAGCTCCTCTAATCTCTGAGGGCCAGCTGGAATGCAAGGGCATTGATTTCCTACTCACTTCCCAAACACAACACACACTGATTCCCTGGGACGCCAAAAGACACGGGAGCCGTTAACTTGAAAATGATGGGCAAGCCCTACTGGCTGGTCTGGCACCAGAACAGCTCGTTCTGCACCAACATCCCTGCCCCAAACTATGTGTTCTTGTGCAAAAATACTGCATTATCCAGAACTGCCTCCTTGAACATTAAAATTCTAGCAGAATTTCTGCCAGTGCTGTAAAAGGGCAGGAAAGATTGAGAAAAAAGCTCCCTTGCTCTCTGGAGAAGGAGAAATTGCACAAGGCTTGTCCTTCTAGCAAACAAACAAATCAACAAAATATGAAAGTGTTACCCACACCAGTGTCTAAAGCACTTGGATGCAGTGAAGGGATGTCTGGCAGGGAAAAAGCCCTCGTGCTGAGCACTGGCTCTATGGATCCAAGGCAGGGATCAATGGCAGTCTGCCTGAAGGTCCCTCATGAGCCCCCATTGTCCAGGCTAAAGCTCCCTCAGCACCTTCTTCCTGGCCTTGTGCTGCACCCCTTGCCCAGCTCCCCTGTCCCTCTGTGCCCACGCTGCAGCCCCTCCATGACTTTCTGCTTCCCAGGGCCCACAGCTGCACACAGCACTCCAGCTGTGGCCGCAGCGCTGCCCAGCACAGGCCACGCTCCCTGCCCTGCTCCTGCTGCCCCACTGCTGCTGGCACAGCCACCGTGCCCTTGGCCTTCTGGGCCCCCTGGCCCCACTCTGCCTCATCTTCAGCTGCTCACGGCCGCCAGCCCTGCGTCCTTTGGGCCCACGCAGCTCCCCAGCCACAAAGGTGCCCATTGCACTTCAGATACTGCAGGCACCATTGCAAGGTGTACATCCTGGGTTTAGCATTACAAGACAGCAGTCAAGGACTTGCAGCTTTTCTCGCACTCTAGGCTCCAATGCAGTTTTCAAATGCAGTTTTCAAAGCATACTACACAATAGAAGGTATCGACAGACACATGCAGTGTCTGGTTTTTGCCTCAGAAGAAGGGTTCAGAACTACTCCCTTTGTTTCTTTTGCCACGCCTGACAAGAATGCCCCCCCACAGCTTCATGGACAACACAGTCATCTCCTTGCAGCTTATCAAAGACCAAGAAACAGGCAGACTCAGAGCACCTATCTGCTCTGCTACTGGCTGCTCTGCCTGAAGGGGCAAAAGAGCAACCTGGCAACAAAGGCACCAAAATCCCTGACTTCAAGCAGCAACTCTACATCCCCAGTGTGTCTCTGAAATACTCCCAAGTAAACACACCCAAGAAGTTTGTGGAGACAAAGCACCAGAAAGAACTTGTGTGGTCAGATCAACATTTTTTTTTGTGCCTGCAGCTACTTGGCCAGTCTGTGCAGGGGGACAGGTCTCTCCACGCCACAGTGTCCCCTGTGTTTACAACAAGGCTGAGCACAGTGTCTTTGACATGCTCCCTCCTCTGGGAACAGGGAGCCTTCGTGCTTCAGGCTGGCCCCTATCAAAATGCCAGGAAGCTGGTGCCTAAACATGACAGACCAAAGCCCATTGTCCATCTCTCACAGGCTGGGGGCAATCACTGGGTCCTGGCAGGACTCCAGCACTCAGCATCCTCAGCCAGCAACAGCAAGTGCTGGCTGGTCAGAAACTTGCAGCTCTGCCCTGCACTAAAGACAGCAGCACACACAGCTGGCACTTACTGGCTCAGAATGTTCAGGCTGTGGTGTGAGCACAGCTGGAGGCTGGCACTCATCCACCTCATTTGCCTCCTCTTCGGCCTCCTCTCCATGAGCAGAGGGAGCCAGGGGAGAGACTGCTGTTGGTTCTGTGATCTGTGGACAGACAGCAGTATGAGGGACACAAAGTTACCTATAATTTATAACCTCATTTCTATTCAGCACTTTATGCTATTCAGCTCTATTTCTACAACCAGCTCTGCTAAGGACAAATCAGAAACTTTGATAACAATGGGATTCTAAGTCACTGACACTAAATTTAAATGGGCTAATTCAACAGAATTGCTAATAGTTCTGAATTAGACATTTCGCCCTGGCTACTATCAAGAAGCAACATTCTCTCTGCAAAACAAGCTTTTCATTCCTTGAAAGTTCTGAAATGGAAAATTAGGAAATAGCCAGCGATGCCTTTGTTATTGCTGCTGCAGACATGGAAATGGATTTTCTTTCAGCCTGCCCAGCTGGCCCTCTACACTCTACTGCCACAGGCCAAGCTCACAGCTTGCTCTACAATTCTTAAGCACCAGGAACATGAAATGTTCCTTTCTCACTCACCTCAGGATCAGCACCTCTGAATACACGCTTCAGGTGACCTGTAGTGGGCAACGGAAAATGAACAAGTGCTGTGAGAAAACTGCCTGGGCTGCTGAATCCCACAGAAGAGAAGAAGTCAACCCAAACAGAGAGTATTTTTCTTTATCAACATCCCTCCACATGACATAGTTCCTTCACACAGCCAGCAAGAGATCAGGACAATAATCTTGGTTGTGCCTACACTTTGGCCAGTTTAGCCAGTAAATGAATACAAACATGATCAAGAAAATGCAAATTGTTCTTCAACACTCAATGCTTCTGTTCTGTCCAGCAGATAAAGCAGCTATTGTTCTCTTGTCTTTCAGGTACTTTTTTAAAAAAAGAAGTTTCATGCACTAATTCCCATTAAGTTGCTGAAAACAGTCACCCAGAAAAGCTTGCCCCAAATCCCCCTGAGCTGTGGCAGTTCCATTGTGAAAGAGCACAGCAGCAGCTCCAGGCTCAGGAGCAGACACTCACTGCTTTGGCGTTTGCACTTCACTGCAAAGGGAATCACTCTTTTAGCACTCAGTCAAGGGTCAAAATAGACAGTCAAATCCTTTCATTACAAAATTTGGAACAAAAGAAGCTTTCTCTGAGTTCTGGGGAGAACTAAAAAGTCCTTAGAAGGCCTTCTGAGAAGGCCTCCCAGTCTGCATTTTGGAAGTTGTCCTGCTTGTCCCAGCAAACTGAGAAAATGACAGACTCTGCTGCCACAGACTCTCCTGTGGAGGGAATGGAAGCCCAGCAGGTTCCCCTGCAAATGCTGCCCCTGTGGCAACAGACACCCCCTTTTTAGCTGAACCTCTTGACAGGAGCTTTACCAAACCACTGGCATCCTAATGCTCTTTCAAAATCAGAAACTCAGCCCCCAAGAAAGAGCAGGAAGACATACAAAAGCCAGGTAAGGATACACCCTAACCTAAGTAGAATGGAAAACTCTACTTACGTGCAAAGTGTGTAACGTAATACACGGAAAAAGAAATGCCATATGCAGCAAAAGCTGCTGTGGCCAGATGGTGAAATATTGTCATTTTTGAAAGTTGGGTAAATAGAAGAAACAAGGCTCTTGTCAGTGGGCAGCTACCCACTGACAAATACCCCAACCAGAAAAGTTCTCATCAACTGAGCAAGGCCTAGGGCTGCTCTGACACTCAGGCCTTCCGTGCACCAAGGCAACCTTCTGATGTCACGACGACAAGGTGGCAACCATGCCCTGACATCACAAAGCAAACGCTCCATGTTGGTCTGTGAGTTTATGCAAAGCAATAACCAACCTTCCCTACAGCAAACACAAAAGAGCCTGGGAAGTTTTTCTGTGTCACAAAGCAGCGCAAAAGCCCCTCATGGGCCAAACCCTGTTCAGGGATCCAAGAGGAACTCCAGGAGGGCCCCAAGCACCTACAGCCTGTACCCCAGCTGAGCACTCAGATGGGACCCAAGCAAAGGAAACCAGAACAAGACAATGGCCCACAGCATTGCACATGTGAGAAATGACTCTCACTTTTAAAATTTTAAAGGTTTAGTAAACCTTAACAAAGGACTGAATAAGGAAAAATTGCAGCATTGGGAGTCTCTGTGACTAGCAGCCTTGTGCTCATCTACAAAAACGATGTTCTGCCTTTTATACTCTTAGCTCCTCTAAAAGTTTTGTCAGTCAACTTTTTCTCTGCTATCCATTGGAGGATATTACTTTCTTGCATCCTGACTGGAGGTCAGGTGTTGTTACACCCTGCCTGCTGGTCACAAGCCAGCCCTCCCTGAATGCCCTGACTACCAAGGCTATTACAAGGGGGACGGGAAAGAGGACTATGGGAGGATATATTACAATACCATCACTGCACATTTGAACATCCACATAACATCTGCTTCATAATTGTCAGAGCCAACCATTGCATTACTCGTCTAGAACACACAGAACCTGGAGAGAAGCCACTGTTGGCATCACAGCTGAAATGCTTCATAACAAATCTCCCCACATATTTGCACCTTTATTGGACATGCCCAGGGCTCCGGTACCTGTACATCTCTGCCTCTCTTCCCCTTTGGCAGCAGTCGAACTGGCAGCATCTGCCCGCCAGCAGCAGCTGCTCCCAGCTGGGAACGCCACTGGCGGTGCTGATTTCCAGAGGCTTCTGTGTGCCAGGGGAAGCCAAGGCAGGAGCGGGTTGAACGGTGCTGGCGCTGCTGCTGCTCTGTGCCAGAGAGCCCCGGCTGGGCAGGGCACGGTGCCCACTGTGCTGCGGGCTCCTTCTCCTGCCACAGCTGGGCACACCTGGCAACAAGGCATGACAACCTGTGGGCAAGCCAAGGAGTTTCTGGGGCTGCACTGCTCTGCACACACCCAGCACACCTGCAGCACACAATTTTAACCCTCAAACTGGTAAACCAAAGGGAAACAGCTGGACAAGATTTCATTTTGGCCATTCTTACCTGCTCAACAGAAGTCTTCAAAATGAACATTACCAAGCAGGGCCGAATTCCTGCTGCCAGCTCAGGGTTAGAAGAGAGGCAATCCTTGATCTCAGCACTGGGTGTGTGGGGAATCACTTCCCTAACACGTGCACACCCAGCAATCTCACTTACTAGTTTGTATCCATGGATCTAAGACATATTCAATACTTTGCTGAAACTCACAGGCTAAATATTCCTCTATCACAGACATCTTTTCATTAAAATCCTTTTGTTAGGATTTTTCCTGCTGAAGCTGAGAAGTTTCAGCAACAAAGTGTAAACAATGGGTATCTACTGCTGTGGAATGTAACAGGTGGATGCATGATTGGTCTCCTGTGGATGTTTGGATTTACTGACCACTCATGGCAGAGCTGGGTCTTGCTCTCTGCCAGGAGACAGACCTTTGGTATTCATTCCTTTTATATTCTTAGCTTAGCTGGCCTTCTGACTTTTCCTTCTATTTCTTTTAGTATAGCTATAATGTAATATATATCATAAAATAATCAAGCCCTCTGAACATGAGGTCAACATTTTCGCCTCTCTCTTCATCCTGCAACCCTTGTGACCATCATCACATTCCCCGAAATTATTTGATTTACTGATTGATACTTATTGACACTTAAATCACTTCTCCGAATTTACTGACATGAGAATAGGAGTGTCCTGTAGGTCCCTGCCGGTCTTTGACACAGGTTCAGGAGGAGACAGACCCATGCACAAAATAACCCAGGACAAAACTGGGCTTGCAAAGCAAATTCATTCTATTTGTTGCACTAGCAAATAATACATACCAAGCCCTGGATTCCTAAAAATTTGCTGAGCAGGAGAAGGAGGTGGAGCATGGTGCTCGGCAGCAGGGGCAGGTAGGCAGTGCACTTTCAGGACATCCCCTGGATCAAAACGCTGTGCATCTCATCCTTCTCACCCTTCCAGCTCAGAACCAGGCCTGGGATCTCCTGCTCAGGAGTGGAATTTCCCAGTTACAGCATTGGCTCACACATGCCTGGCGTGTGAGATGAGGCCAATGAATCCAGGATTTAAAAGAACTGGAAGAGTTAAAATTTTAGCAAGATTTAGTTAGGGGGAAAGAGTATAGCAAGAAGAGTAGAAATAATAGAGGATAGTTAATTTTTAGCAGATAAGGTAGTTAAGGCTAGGGTAATATATCACTTGCCTGTCTTTACTATGTTTAAAGAAGCAGGATGGGATGCGGATTTCTTTGTGACAAAGAAGAGGACCGTAGCCTGCACCTGGGCCCCAAAACTACAACTATAGCCAAGGGGTGTGAAAGCCTGCCAACAGGTCATAAGGAAAGAGGTCAAATTGAGCAAGAAGTCTTGGCCTTCATCAGAAGGAGACCATTCCCCACTTTAAAACCCACTCACCCATGTGATGTGAAAGAATCCGCAAATGTGAAGGAACTTTGGACTCAGTTATAATACATTTGAATACAAAGGGGGTAGGTGGGGTTACCTAATGAATATGTATTAGTTGTTTTGGGAATTATATGAATATGTAAGATTTTTTTAGATCAGTAGAGAGACAGTGCTTCTTCACACATGTCTTCAGGAGACAACTCCTCCTGTGCCTGGCTGTAATAAACACACCACCTCCTACCTTTAACTGTGGGGAGTTCTATTCCACACCTCATTTGGTGACCACGGCAGGAACGCTTCCCTGCTCCAGCAAGAACATCTGGGCTCTGGATGTCTCTGGGCGCTGCCAGGACATTCCTTTCCTGGAGGCACCTCCGCTCTCAGCTGTTCCTCGTGGGGGACAGACAAGACTGCTGGCACTTTGGAGAAAGGAACGTTTAACTCTGTATAAAGTAACCCGTAAGGCGTATGCAGGGGAAGGGCTGTTCACAAGTCACACAGAGATGTCCTGTGCACAACGTACGCCTGTGCAGTTTGGGCTTGGGTCTGGCTGATGGCAGAAAGGATTTGCTGTGTCAATAAGGACCTGCTAGGAATTCTGGAGGTGAATTGAGCAAATCCTGTTTTATTGCTGCTATTTTTCCTGTGTGTTGTAATTGTGGCTGTGTTTTCAGTGTGTGAATTGTGGAGAGTATTATTAATAATTGGTTAGCTGAGAAAGGCCACACTGATATAATGCCACTGGTTAAGCTGAAAGAGAAAAGTCAGCAGTCAGCAAGCTGAAAGGAAGAGTCAGCAGCGACCTTGCTGCAACATGAGGATAGGGAGTTGAGATTAGTCCTGAATATATCCTAAGAATATGTAGAAAGTATCAAAAGTAGAACCATAGGAATGTAGAAGTAGGCGTAGGTGCTGATATGTAAGCTGACCAATCCTGAGCTCAACTTTTGCAATATGTATGAAGCTCATTATTAACTGTATTTAACCCACCGTACTGATCAATAAAATCGAGCCTGTGATGATCAAATTGATGTCCTGGTTCCCTTCCGCCGACAAATGGTGGAGAATGCGGGCATAACCGAATCTCTGCCCTTTTTCTCGGATTAAAAGAAAAAGGGATTACGCCACGGTCGAGGAAGTTGGGTTTGGGTCCTTGCAGCTGGGACGGTGCCAGAATTTGAAGCACACTTAAGGTTCACAACTGTGACTTAAGCCAATACGTGTCCGCCGGAGCCTGGAGAGCTGCAACAGCGCGCGCTGATTAATAGGTATGGATAGGCAAGCGGCATATGATTTATTTACCACCTATTTAGAGCGGCGTGGGATAAAAGGGATAGATTTAAAAAAGGAGTTACCAGGGTTATTAGCTTATGGCCATGCTAAGGGTATCTTTTCTAATCCTCATACAGTTCATGAGTTATCAGAGTGGAGAAAGTTTGGGGAAATATTGTGGGATACAGTACTAGACGATGATAAATCAGCAAAGAAATTCGGGAAGTTATGGCGGGTGGTGTATAACACGTTACTTCAGCAGGTCTCTGAGAGAAAGGCAGCAGAAAGGGCAACAGAAGCTCATAAGAGGAATATAGGGTATGGTCGTGAAGATGATCCCCTGGCACCTTCTGTAACTAAGGTACTTATGCCTAAGAGTCCCCAGCAAAGTGGTGTGGAGGATTTTTCTATAGGCGCAGTGGAACCGTCTGCACCTTTCCTGTCAGAGGGGGAGGGCGAGTCGGATGGTGGGAGTAAGAGCAAGCCAGCTTTGCCTCCGCCACCAGCTTCAGGCGGGTCGGATGGTGGGGGTGGGAGCAAGCCAGCTTTGCCTCCGCCGCCAGCCTTGCCTCCGCCGCTTCCCCTCAGTGAGCCGGCTCCGGTTACAGCTTCGGCGGGGGAAGGGCCCATTCCTCCGCCTGAGCCGGCTCCAGCGGGGGGGCGGATTGCCCCCCGCAGGCTGGCTCCGCGTGAGCCGGCTCCGGTTTCACTGTCAGCTCCAGCGGAGGAGGGGGGGCCATTTCCCCCGCGCGAGCCAGCCTCTGCTTCACTGCCCCCCCCGCGCGAAAATTCGGTGTCTGTACCGAAGCGCCAGCAGCATAGCACCCTTAAAGAGCCAGATCCCATCCCAGGGGCACACCGTGATCCATGGGGGGAGATGGCTAAACAGAGGAGGGAAGCTTGGGCTGCTTTGGCGAAAGAAGTAATGCAAATGGGGGATGGTGATGTTGGAAAAGAAATGAAATTTAGCAAAATATTTAATTATAGTGAGTTGTGTGTGAACTGGTTTGTTAAAAAGCAGTTTTGTAGCCATTGAAAAGTGTGTTGAGTTTTGTGTGTAACCTAGCAGGTAGTCTTAGGGATTTAATAAATAATTAAACTAGTGCAAGAAAGTAAGAATGCTAACCTGTCTAGAGGCAGCATACAATGCTCTTAGAATAAGATAAGCAGAGGATCAATGATCTTGTTTGTGAACCAAGGAATGTATCACAAGGGGTCTGTGACCAGGCAAGGGGAACGGGGAACTGTTCCTTGGAGGCTAGGCAAGGGGAACGGGGAAACTGTTCCTTGGAGACTTTGTTGTGAATCGCATGTATAAGAGGGAAGCACCCATACGTGAATTTGGGGGCTCGGACTTCAGGGACGTGAGTCCCCCAGTTCCCCGGGCCCTTAATAAAGCACCCACAAAACTTATCTGAGTTTTGTGTCATTTATCAATCGGGCAACAGTTTTCTGGCGACCGCAGCAGGACTCCGAGGGCTGCTGGGGCGGTTCGCGTCCCGATCCACTCCAAGCCGGCACCGAGCACTTCTCGGGGAGTCATCGGTCGTGCCCGACCCCCCGCGCCTGTCGGACAAACTGCATTAAGGTAAGCCCGAAGGTGCTTTATATTGGAAAAAGGTGATAATTGGATTTGGATTTGGTGGTTGGTAAAAAAAAAAGCCTAGGCTCCGGCCATAAGACGTCTAAGGACGCAGGACCGGAACTCGCCTCCTGTTTGTTTTAGGGAAGGACGGCGAGAAGGTATATTGGTTTAAGGTATATTGGTTTATTGGGATTAATAGTGGAATTAAACGTTGTAATATGATGTCTTTTAAAACTTTTAAAACCTTAGTGCAAGCCAATGGTAAAATACCTGGAAATACACCATTAGGTTGTATATTGAAACGGTGGAAAAGTGAAGGGTATTATCAGGAATTGGATAAAAGTAAAATGATAGATTATTGTAATCATTGGTGGCCTGAATATGAGATTGGGGTAGCGGGATGGCCGGTGAATGGTACACTGGAATTGGGGATAATGGAATCTTTGATGCAATTTTTAAGGAGGAATGAGAAATGGGATGAAATACCATATTGGATTTGTTTTTCGTTTTATATCGGAAAGAGGAATGGCAAAAGGAATGTGGTATTTTGGTTTTAGAAGTGAATGATGAAAGGGAGTGTGTGGGATGTAAAGAAAGAAAGGAGCGTAATTTGTATCCTTCAGTCAAGGAAGATTTGTCTTATTGTATAGCACCTCCGAGGGTTCCGGTTGCTCCTAATGTGCCCCCTGCTCCCCCTGCGGATATAGCTATAAAAACGGGATCTAGTGAGAGTGATAGTGATGGTGGTGATGGTGAAAAGAATGAGAGTGTTAAAAGAACTCCGTTAGCAGGGCGGACTCGCAAGGGAAGGAAGGGGCAGAAGGGGCCACATTTAATTGCGCCGTTGAGGGAAGCTGTGGGACCACAGGGAGAAAGAATACTTATAAAAGTGCCTTTCTCCCCCGGGGATTTGGTAATATGGAAGCAATCAGCGGGGAGTTATCGGGAGGATCCTGAAAGGGTGTCAAGGGTGGTTAAAATGGTGATAAAGACTCAGAATCCGGACTGGAATGATTTACAGGTATTATTAGATACTATAATGGATTCCACGGAAAAGGAAATGGTTATTAGAGCCACTAGAGAAAAGGCTCGTGAGGAAATTCGGTTGAGACAACTAAATGAGACAGTTGATGAATTGGTACCAAGTGAGGAACCTAAGTGGGACCCAAACTCTACGGGAGGAATAAGGGCTGTAAAACGATATCAGGAATTGTTGGTGGAAGGAATTAGGACAGGAATACCTAAGACTATGAACTGGTCTAAGTTGTATTCGGTCAAGCAGGACAAGAATGAGTCTCCGTCTGCCTTTTTAGAACGATTAAAAGACATGGCTCGGAAGTTTACTAATTTAGATGTAGAGGATCAATCAGGAAAACTTCAGTTGGCATTGTTGTTTATGGGGCAATCACAAGAGGATATTAGGAAAAAGTTACAAAAGCTGGAAGGAGAGGATACTAGAAGTTTGGATAAAATGCTGGAGGTAGCGTGGAAGGTATACAACAACAGGGAAAAAGAAACTGCAAAAAGACAACAAGCTAGTATTCTGGCTGTAATGCAACAGGCAGGGGCAGGAGGAAGACCCATTAGGGGTCGAGGTCGGGGAGGAGCTAATCACGGACAGAGGGGATTGCCAAGAGGTCGGGGAGGATTTGGGTTTGCACCTAACATGGGGAGGTTGGATCCAAACCAGTGTGCGTTTTGCCGACAATTGGGACACTGGAAAAATGAATGCCCGGTTAGAGGAGGTATGGGCATGGGAAACATGGGATTAAGGACAGCCCCAGTGGGAAATGCCCCTGTGGGAGGATTCACGGGAGGACCAGCAGAAGTCGCTCAAGCACTAGTTTTGGGAAACTATCAGAATCAAAGCTGACTAGAAAAGGATTTAAGGGTAGTTTTAGAAATAGATGGAAAGGATCAAGAATTTATGGTAGACACTGGAGCTACTTATTCTGTACTCAATAGACGATTGGGACCTTTGAGTGACACAACGGTACAGGTGGTGGGGGCAACAGGGAAACTAGAGGAACAACCATTTTTACAACCTTTAAATCTTAGGTTTGGGGGGAAGGAATTAGATCACCAATTTTTGTATATGTCAAACTGCCCCACACCCCTTCTTGGCAGAGATCTGTTGTCCCGACTTAATGTGAAAATAATATTTGAAGGGGGAAGGGTGAAATTGGAAATACCTGAGGAACAAATAGCAGACATTTTTGTAATCAAGGAAGTGGATGCCTCTCCTATTCCAGAAGAAATTGAGCAGGCTTTAGTACCCTGGGTATGGGAGTCAGGGGTCCCCGGAAAATCTAAAGCTGCGCAGCCAGTAAAGGTGGAACTAAAGGAAGGGGCCCAACCAGTGAGGATAAAGCAATACCCCTTGAAGCTTGAGGCAAGGAGGGGAGTAGCCCCGTTAATTAAACAATTTTTGGCTCAAGGAATATTACAGGAATGTGAATCGGAGTATAATACTCCAATTTTTCCAGTAAAGAAACCTAATGGTAAGTACCGTTTGGTACAGGACTTAAGGGCTATTAATGAAATAGTGAAAGACATACATCCAGTTGTTGCTAATCCTTATACTTTGTTAACATCTGTATCAGAGGAGTTTAAATGGTTCTCAGTGATTGACCTTAAAGATGCCTTCTTCTGCATCCCACTGGCAGTAGAGAGTAGGAAATATTTTGCCTTCGAGTGGGAGAGTCCTGATTTTGGGAGAAAGAAGCAGCTCATGTGGACGAGACTCCCACAGGGATTTAAATGCTCCCCTACTATTTTTGGAAACCAACTGGCCAAGGAGCTGGAGGAATGGAAGATAACCCAGGTAACAATATCCCCATCCTTGTATGTAGTCCAGCAGTACGTGGACGACATTTTTCTGGCTACTAAGGAAAGGGAAATGTGCGTGGAATTAACAATTAAATTACTCAACATGCTTGGCCAAGCAGGGTATCGGGTTTCTAAGGAAAAAGCTCAATTGGTCAAAAATAGCGTTATTTACCTCGGTTGTGAGATCACACAAGGGCAGAGACGTTTGGGAGTAAACCGAATAGAGGCAATATGTGCTATTCCTTTGCCTCGTAACCATCAGGAATTGAGATCTTTTCTAGGAATGGTGGGATGGTGTCGACTGTGGATCATGAATTTCGGTCTCCTAGCCAAGCCACTTTATGAGGCCTTGAAGCAGCATCGGTTGGAGTGGACGACACAGCAAAAGAAGGCCTTCCAGGAATTGAAGCAGGCACTAAAGGAGGCCCCAGCCCTAGGACTCCCTGACGTGACCAAGGAATTCCAGTTGTACGTGAATGAGAGGCAAAAACTGGCATTGGGGGTCCTCACCCAGAAGGTGGGATCCTGGAAGAGGCCAGTGGGATACTTCTCTAAACAACTGGATTCGGTAAGTTCCGGGTGGCCCTCGTGTTTACGAGCCGTGGCGGCAACAATAATTCTTATTCAAGAGGCCCGGAAATTGACTTTGGGGCAAAAAAGAAAGTGTTTGTTCCCCATATGGTCATGGCCGTTTTGGAGCAAAAGGGGGGTCACTGGCTATCATCCAGTCGAATGTTGCAATACCAGGCCATCCTGAGAGAACAGGATGATATTGAAATAAGGACTACTAATCATGTTAATCCAGCAGAGTTTTTACGCAGTGACCAGGAAGCTGGGGGACTGGTGCATGATTGCGTAGAGGTAATTGAACAAGTATATGCCATCAGACCCGACCTAAAGGATGAACCATTGGAAGAACCTGAATGGGAACTATACACTGATGGATCCAGTTTTGTCGAGAATGGGACTCGCTATGCCGGGTATGCAGTGGTAACATTGGATCGGGTAATAGAGGCAAAGGCTTTGTTACCTGGAACTTCGGCCCAGAAGGCAGAGGTGATTGGACTCACCAGAGCCCTGTATTTGAGCAAGGACAAAAGGGTTAATATCTGGACAGATTCTAAATATGCCTTTGGTGTGGTTCATGTACATGGGGCGTTGTGGAAGGAAAGGGGGCTTTTGAATTCACAGGGAACCAACATCAAGCACCGGGAAGAAGTGCTACAGCTACTGGATGCGGTACACAGTCCCAAAGCAGTTGCAGTAATGCATGTTAGAGGACATCAGACTGCGGAAGGAGACGTTTACAGAGGAAATCGATTTGCTGATGTTACAGCTCGGCAAGTGGCACGGGAAGTATGGACTCAAATGGCATTGGTACCGGTAAGAACAAATCCGGCTACCCCATACCTGAATCAGGAGCCCAAATATTCAATAGAAGATGGAAAACTAATAAACTTGCTAGGGGCACAGAAGAATCAACTTGGGTGGTACGTTACACCAATGGGACAAATAGTGGTACCTACCCGCATAATGAAATTTATTTTGGAATCAGAACATAATAAATGTCATTGGGGGACAGAAGTATTGGTAAAATTTTTGAAGAATGAGATAATCTCTAATCAGATGTTAACAATGGCAAAAAGAGTTAATGCAATGTGCCCAGTATGTTTGAAAAATAATCCAGTAGTTAGGAGACAAATACAAATGGGAAAGTTGCAAGTCGGGCCACAACCAGATTACTGGCAAGTTCATTTTTCTGAATTGCCTAGGGCACAGGGATACAGATACTTGTTAGTGTACGTATGTACGTTCTCAGGGTTGCCGGAAGCTTTTCCATGTAGAACTAATCAGGCTAAGGAGGTGGTAAAAACCTTGTTAAAAGAAATAATACCAAGATTTGGAGTACCTTTAGGATTGTCATCAGATAGGGGTCCACATTTTATAGCCGGGGTAGTGCAGGAATTAGCACGAATGTTAGATATAACCTGGAATTTGCATACCCCCTGGAGACCTCAGTCTAGTGGGCAGGTGGAAAGGATGAATCAAACCCTTAAAGGACAAATCAAAAAGATTTGCCAGGAAGCTAAACTGCACTGGCCTCAAGCTTTGCCTTTGGCCCTACTCAGGATTCGAATTAAACCAAGGGAAAAGGTAGGCGTAAGTCCATATGAGATATTATATGGCAAACCATATCATGCAACTGTATTAAAAGGGGAGGTACATGTGAGTGGGGACCAGGTGATTGCAGAGTATGTTATGTCACTTAATAAGATCTTGAATTCTTTAAGAAATACGTTACAGTGGAATAGACCGCTCACGCTGGAGAATTCTGTCCACGACATCCAGCCTGGGGACCAGGTGTACGTCAAGAAGTGGATCACAGATCCGCTACGGGAATCATGGAGCGGACCCCACCAGGTGATGATGACGACCTACACGGCGGTGAAGGTCCAGGGGATGGATGCTTGGATCCATTACACTAGGGTAAAGAAGGCACCGTTCCAGTGGGAAACCCAGATAGTGTCTCCAACCCGGATGATCTTCCGCGCAAAGCCGCCTTCTTAATTATATTACTGCTAGTGATCATGAGACTAGTACCCGTTCAAGGGTCTACTCTTGTACAGGTTGAAAAAACAAAGGTTACAGTCATGGAAGGGATGGATGTTCAATTAACTTGTGTTATCTTTGACAGCCAGAGAGTTGAGGCCGGTGAAGTTATTGCAATATGGCAACGGGGGGCTGAAAGAAGCCGAGGCAAGATAGGAGTCGGTTGGGATCAGGATAAACAACAAGGAAACACGGTACTGAATCTTACCAAGGTAACCACAAACGACACGGGAGAATATACATGTTTGGTCAAAATACAGGATAGTTTTGATTACAAAAGAGTGAGTATGAGGGTTTTGCCATGGACAGGGGATCGTGCTGAAAACATAAAGGTTAATCCAGTATCAATGGCAGTGGACATGTGGGATGGGCCACCTCTCAGAATAAATTGTTCCTTCCTATTAAGATCAAGATATCAAAGGAACCTTTGGGTCAAATGGTGGAAGCAAAATAGGGAACTGACCTGGGACAGAATAGAGGACGGGACCAATTGGTGGGGAAAGGAAGGCAAAGGTTGTGGGTGGTTGAGTGTCACTAATCCTAGAATAGGAAATGCATGGTGGAGGCATGACAGAATGATGTTATCCTTACAGAGGCACGGTAGGAGTAGGCGGGAGGTTAATGATACAATAGAACGAAATACTGAGCAGGAAAATTTAGTGGTAGGATTAATCAGAGATTTTGGGATCATGCAGAATGTGACTAAAATAACAGCTTGCCTGCCATTGCCACAGGCTGCAGGTGAACCAATTCCCTGGGGAATAATACCAGTAACCAAAATGCCTGAAACATTCAAGAATGTTTCATGGTCCTGCCAGTCAGTTCCCAAACCAGTAGATGTATGGAGGGATTTGTGTATGACCACTTGGGCTATGACTAGAGAGGAATGTGAAAAGAAATCCAATCATTATGGTTGGATTCAAAATACCAGGAGGTGTTTAATTGCAACCCCAATAGATGAGCCATGCAATACAGTACGAATAAGAACGAAATCCCAACAAAATGAGATGAGTTGTCAGAATGTCACACAGAATTTTGACACCTGGAATAGTTGGAAGACATTATGGGGACCTAGTGTTTTGGAACACTATAATTACCTTGGGGAAGTACAATGGTGCATCCAATGGTCAGGAGTAAAGAATCAGTCACATTATAGGGCCCTTATCACGTCTACATCTTCCCGAGAGTTCAGACCGCAGAAAGAGGATTGGAATTGTACTGAGGCTTTTACATGTGATACACCGGAAGACCGAATCGGATTGGTACTGGTGAAAATGGCATTAAAGTGGGGATGCGAGTGTAGGGGGTATGATCACACGGTTAGCAGAGAGTCCATGGATGGACCTATAGATTGCAGATATACTACTGTGCATAGCCCTGGAAATCTAGTCTGGGTATTGGGACACGGACAGTGGACCACACATTTACCTCTAGATGGATCAGTAACACAAATCACCCTAGGGGTTCCCACATTGTGTCCATACTGGAAACAGAACAGATTGATCCAAAGGAAAGGACTCAGAAAGAGGGAAGAATCCCTAGAGGAGCAGTGGCATGAACCTGGCTCAGGAGTGCAATTTGGATGGATATTGGAGTCATTATTCCCTCCGGTAGCGACATATCGAAACAGGGAAATGCTCAACAATTTGTTAGGACAGACAGAAAGGTTGGCAGCAGCTACTAAGAAGGGATTTAAGGATCTAAATTTGCAATTGCAAGCTACATCAAGAATGACCCTACAAAACAGAATGGCATTGGATTTGCTACTGTTAAAGGAACATGGAGTTTGTGGTTACCTGAGTAGGAGAATAGATCATTGCTGTGTACACATTCCAAATGTTACACTTGAAGTTGAGAAAGATATTTCTCAACTGGCAGAAGTGGAAACAAAAACCAAGGAAATTGAAAGGGAAGCACAGCATAATTGGATAGGAGCAGTATTTGATTCTTTGGGGCTTCACCTGTCTGGCTGGATTACGTCTGCTATACAGTATGTACTAATGTTTTTAGTATTTCTAGTGACTATATGGATTGTATATAGATGCCTCTTAGGTGTGATCGAAAAGGAAAAGAGGCGATCTCTCCAGTTGCTGAAGGCGATGACCCGTGGGCGGCAGAATGAAGAACATTCCCCACCTCGTTATGAAGATGTTACTGTCAATACTGTTGATTGAGCATCCTTGCAGCAGGACTGAAGGATGCTCAAAAGGGGGGAAATGTTGGAAAAGAAATGAAATTTAGCAAAATATTTAATTATAGTGAGTTGTGTGTGAACTGGTTTGTTAAAAAGCAGTTTTGTAGCCGTTGAAAAGTGTGTTGAGTTTTGTGTGTAACCTAGCAGGTAGTCTTAGGGATTTAATAAATAATTAAACTAGTGCAAGAAAGTAAGAATGCTAACCTGTCTAGAGGCAGCATGCAATGCTCTTAGAATAAGATAAGCAGAGGATTAATGATCTTGTTTGTGAACCAAGGAATGTATCACAAGGGGTCTGTGACCAGGCAAGGGGAACGGGGAACTGTTCCTTGGAGGCTAGGCAAGGGGAACGGGGAAACTGTTCCTTGGAGACTGTTGTGAATCGCATGTATAAGAGGGAAGCACCCATACGTGAATTTGGGGG
This sequence comes from Melospiza melodia melodia, assembly GCF_035770615.1. Lineage (NCBI taxonomy): Eukaryota > Metazoa > Chordata > Aves > Passeriformes > Passerellidae > Melospiza > Melospiza melodia. The sequence continues at coordinate 9,468,983 of NC_086200.1, forward strand.
CTCGGACTTTAGGGACGTGAGTCCCCCAGTTCCCCGGGCCCTTAATAAAGCACCCACAAAACTTATCTGAGTTTTGTGTCATTTATCAATCGGGCAACAGTGAGGCGGTGGAAATAGCTTCTAGTCTTGCATGTCCAGTTACATACACACCACAGTATGATGCACAGGGGAACCTTACGTATAATATAGCAGAATATACTCCCTTAGATTGGAAGCTGTTAACTCAGCTACGTTCTACGGTTAGTCAGTTTGGAGTAAAAAGTGAACCCGTTAGGCAAATGTTAGATTATCTTTTCAATACTCAGGTTTTATGTCCTAATGATTTAAGAGGAATAGTTCGGTTGATATTCACTCAGCATCAGCAGTTATTGTTTAATGCACGACCCATTACATGGAGTAATAGTAGAGGAGCTGATGGGCTTAGGGGCATATTTGCGTACAGAGGCACAGATGATATCGGGAGCAGATAAACTTAGAGAGTCTATGCAGTTAGTGCGTGCTGCAATAGACATGGTTAAAGAACCAGGAGGGTTACCGGCTTATATGGGCATTAAACAAGGTAGAGAAGAATTATTTGGAAATTTTATCGATAGAACAGCTACTGCTATAGATCGGGCTGGTGTTGCAGGGCGCTATTGAAGCAGTGTGCTTTGCAAAATAGCAATCCAGCAACCCAGAGAGTGTTGGCTACTTTAGGGGCAAATTGGACTATTGAGGAAGCATTAGAGCGAATGGCATTAATGCCAACAGCTTCACAGGCATTTATAGCAGAAGCCTTAAAGGAATTAGGATTGGGGTTGCAAAAGCAAGCAGAGTCCACTCAAAATCAGGTGCTAGCTGCTCTTGCTCCTCTCCGAAACGGCTCACTGGCATTCACGCAAAGAGGCTCGAGACCATTCATCACACAAGTTGCCGCCATGACATTGGAGACACCAGCAGCTGCCGTGACATCGCTGTTACCTCCTGTCTGCAACCCGCAACAACTGGGAGCCTCGGCTTGGACTTAGCAGCAGTAGACGTCACACTAATGACGAACCGGCCTGCGAGGATACCCACTGGATTAAAGGGTCCTCTTATGTTAAATGGACAAACATGTGGAGCATTATTGCTGGGACGTTCCTCTATAACTATGTTGGGATTATTTGTTTTGCCTGGTGTTATTGATGCGGACTTTACCGGGGAAATAGAAATTATGGCTTACACCCTTTATCCTCCGATTAAAATTACAAAAGGACAACGCATTGCTCAATTGGTACCACTGTCACAAATGACATCAGGAATACAATCATTTTCTGGGCAAACACGGGATGAAAAAGGTTTTGGCTCTACTGGTGTTACACTTTTAACTGTGGATTTACAAAATAGACCAAAACAAAAGGTTGAAATTACCTATGGGCATCAAAGCATAACCCTTTATGGATTATTGGATACAGGAGCAGATACTAGCATCATTTCTCCAGAAGCATGACCACAACATTGGCCTCTATTTCCTTCATCAAACATGCTCACAGGAGTGGGAGGATTTACATTGGCAAGCAGGTCGCTGTCTTTGTCTGTGTGCATTGAGAATCAACAAATATCTGCTGTGTTTTCAATTGTTCAACTGCCTCCTACAGTTTCCTGCTTAATTGGAAGGGACATTTTAACACAATTGGGAGTGATGTTAACTAATCAGCACCCTTTGGGGTAATTGCCATTGCTTGGACTTTCCCCATTCCACTCACCTGGAAAACGGATACACCGGTGATGGTTAAGCAATGGTCATTAAAAGGGGAGAGTCTTATGCATGCCCATGAATTGGTCAGGAACAATATACAAAGGGACACCTACGACTATCCACAAGCCCTTGGAATATACCTATTTTTGTAATCAAAAAGAAATCAGGGAAATATCGTTTGATACATGATTTGAGGGCTGTAAATGACCAAATGGAACCAATGGGGGCCTTACAGCCTGGTCTTCCAAATCCAGCTATGATTCCAGAACACTGGCCACTTTTAATTATTGACCTTAAGGATTGTTTTTTCACTATTGGCCTGCATCCTGATGACATGAAGAGATTTGCTTTTACTTTACCAGCAATAAATCGTGGGGAACCAGATATAAGATTTGAATGGACATCTCTTCCGCAGGGCATGCGCAACTCCCCCACTTTATGTCAGCTTTATGTTGATGCTGCATTACAACCACTACGTTGTAAATGGCCAGCAACTATAATATATCATTACATGGATGATATTTTGTTTGCACAGCAACAGGCATTCTCCTCTTTACATATTAACACCATTAAAAATACTCTTGCTGCATATTCACTTGTTATTGCTGCAGAGAAAATTCAGACTACAAAGCCCTGGAAATATTTGGGATGGACTTTGACGGATCAAATAGTGATACCACAAAAATTGGAATTACAATTGGACATTAAAACTCTACATGATGCACAGAAGTTGCTGGGAGACTTACAGTGGCTGAAGCCTATTGTGGAAATACCAAATCACTTATTAGAAGCCCTACGGCCTTTGTTAAAAGGTGTGGACCCTACTACTCCTGTACACCTGACAAAGGAGCATCATCTTGCCTTGCAGAAAATTAGTAACTGTGTACAGCAAGGGTATGTGTCTCGTCGACAACTCGACCACCCCATTGACCTTACTATCTGGAATAGCCCTTGCCACTTGCTTGGGGCTCTCTCTCAGTTGCAAAAGAAAACGGGGGAGATACGGGTATTGGAATGGTTATCACCACCACTAAAGCATAAGAAAACAATATCTTCAAAAATTGAACAATTGGCTGCATTAATCAAAAAGGGGCATCTCAGAATTCTTGAAGTGGATGGTAGAGAACCTGCTACTATTAGATTACCTATGGAAAAAGAAACCTTGGACTGGTACTTGATAAATTCAAAGAATTTACAAGAAGCATTATTGATGTCACCTGCTAAAGTAGAGACTAGTAAATTAGTGCCTAGAGTTTTGCAATGGATGACAGAATGGAACTGGATTACTCGACCTTTGAGAGAAGAAAACCCCATAGAAGGAGCTATTACAGTTTTTACAGATGCAGGAAAGAAATCAAGGCGTGCTGCTGTTACCTGGCAAGAAAAAGGACAATGGAGGCATCAACTCCTCACAGCAGACCCTGCAGATAGCTTACAAACTTTGGAATTGTTAGCAGTAGTATGGGCGGTGTCCAACTTACAGGAGCCTTTAAATGTGGTCACAGACTCTATGTATGTTGCAGGAGTAGTCAAACGAATAGAGGAAGCAGCAATTAAGGAAGTGAATAATAAACGATTGTATGAGTTATTGATACAGTTAAGGAAGGCTTTACGAGAAAGAAATGCAGCATATTCTGTGATTCATATTAGGAGCCATAAGTGGTCTGAAGGTTTAGGAGAAGGGAATGAACATGCAGATAAATTGGTTACCCTACCCATTGATTACTCTTGTCCTATTGACAAGCACACATTGGCCAGAGAAGCACATAGTAGATATCATCAAAATGCAAGAGGTTTAGCAAAACACTTTGAGCTGAGTTTGTCAGAAGCCAAGGCCATTGTCAGAGCATGTCCAACATGTAGTTATCATAATGGTGGGATAGGTCTAGGCATCGGAGTTAATCCTCGAGGTTTAAAAATAAATGAGATATGGCAAATGGATGTTACACACATAGCTAGATTCGATAAAGTCAAGCATGTGCATGTCACCATAGATACATATAGTCATTACATATGGGCTACGGCTCAGGCAGGACAGAAAGCTATACAGGTTATCAGAAATCTGTTAAGTTGTTTCGCTGTCATGGGAGTTCCAAAGAGTATCAAAACGGATAATGGTCGAGGTTATGTAAGTGCTAGGGTCCGAAAATTTTTGAATCAGTGGTCTGTTAAGCACGTGACAGGTATTCCACACTCTCCTACTGGACAGGCAATAGTGGAAAGAGCAAACGGTACCCTTAAGCAGTATATTGAAAAACATCAAGATTTGACAGATCCACAAGCATGTTTGGCTAAGGTTTTGTATGTGATTAATCATTTATGCAGTTTTTGGGGAAGATGATACCCCCCTGCAATGAAACATCATCCGAGGTCAGGTCAGGAAAATACTAAGGAAACAGAGGTCTGGGTTAAGTATAAGAACCCGAGTACAGGATTATGGGAAAAACCTGCAAAAGTATTATATTGGGGTCGGGGGTATCTTTGTGTTTCCTCACCTACTGGGCCTTTGTGGGTGCCTGCTAAGTGGACTAAACCTGTTTTTGATGCAGCCTCTGGTGGATCGCCTTACGGAGGAGGACAAGGAGCGACTGGGGAAGAAACTGCTTCTAGTCCTACAACCACTACTGTTACAATTGAAGGGGTACTCGGAAGCGGTGGACAGAGCACTGACACGTCACTACCGGACGGTCCAGGAGTTGATTGGTTTCATTGACTCATTATCAACTTTTCACTTAACAGATCCAGCGAAACTACATTGCCTTGACTGTCACAATCCACATTGTGCTGCCTGGATAGCTCTACGTTGTGGGGGTTGTAAAAGAACTTTTTGGATAGAACAATCATTATTACGGGATTTGTGGTGTCATACTTGTGAACACGAGCATATGTGGGGAAAAAGCTGGCAAGATGAATTAAGGAGACAAACGGGGCAAAACGCATATATAGCTTTAAATCTTTATGAGTCTCCTGAACAGAAGGTTCTTGCTTATTATCGATGGGAAATACAATGTATTGTAAATAGAATTAAGGTTCAAAGTAAATCACGTATAGTTTCTATAAGGTGTAGGAAATTAGTGCCTTTAACACAGCATTCAGTTGTAGGACCCTTCCAAGGGGATCCTGATAGAGCATTAGATTGCTGCATTGATAAGTTGCAAAAATTAAGTTTGAAAGTGGCAGGACCAGTGAAATTAGGAGCAGCAAGACTGAAGACAGATAAGAAAAAGAAGGCAAAAAAGGGAACGGTCTCATTTGAATAGGGGTATCAGTGATTGCTAATTAATTTTCTATGATTAGAACACTTTTACAGTTGTGGGACCCTCAGGAAGATATAGTTGTTGAGGAGGATAACGAACAAGAACTACGATTACGAAATAAGATACACCTTGTGTTAAGGAAAGACCTTGAGCTGTTAGCCTCATATAGTAAAAAGGCTGAAGAGGCTTTGCAATCACCACCATTGAATTGGTTGCTTTGGATTGAAGAACCAGAATTTTATACTGGTCCTTACGTACATTCGCTTCCTTGTTATGTTTGCAAAAAGGATAAAGATAAATGCTATGCATGGGTAGCTTTGCATTGTGCAGATTGTAATCAGGTTTATTGGTATCCACAGAGGTCATTGGGATATTTATGGTGTACACCTTGTTTTGGAACGTGGATTCGAAATCATATCTGGGTTAGAGCTCTTGAACAAAGTACTGGCCTGCCAGGATGGACAGGATTACAGCTCTTTGAGAGCGCAGAACAAGTGATTATAGCATATCTTAGGTGGAAGTTGCAGGAAATACTTAGAATATTTGAAATTAATACAGTCTCACGCATCATAGCAGCGCGCTGTAAAGCTGATTTGCCTTCAAACTTACCTCATGCTATACCTGTGAGCAAGGATGCTGATTTAGAATTAGATCAGTATATTCAAAAATTGGCTCAGCCTTACAATAGACATTCTAGCAAACCAGGGAAAAGACAACGAAGAAAGGAAAAACAAAGCAAGCAGAAAGAAAAATGAGGTTTGTTCTTGTTATACTGCTCAATGCTGTAGCAAGTGAAGCAGTAGGAATAACACACTTTAGTCAACCAAGGGAAAATTTATGGGTAACACTTGCTAATCAAACTAACCAATCATCGCTTGGTCTTAGTCTTGGAGGAGTCACTAACCCATTTCGAACATGCCTGGTGGGACTTCCAGTGTGGTCTCCTGGAGAATTTTGCACTTTGATAAACAATCAAACCTTATGTATTTCTAACATGTCAAACATCACATTGCCAGCGCAACAAGGGTATACTGCAGGTCAGAGTGATGGCTATCGTCAATGCTTACTAATCCAATCACTAAACACCTCTTTGCATTCGCCTCCTGAAGAATTGGATCTTTTTGGAAGTACAAATGCCAGTATGTTTAACACTACAGCTGGCAGATGGTTTAGCTTAAAATTTTTGGATGCTCAGAATTTAAACCAACCTAAGGAAACATGGGCCACCCTAGATTCATCCCTGAATGTGAGTGAATTCTCTCCGCAGCATTACAGTCAATGTAACGGCACAAATACCACAGCACCAATTAAATTACCCACAGGAATATTTTTGATTTGTGGAGACAGGGCGTGGAATGGTATACCAGCTAAACCACAGGGTGGACCCTGTTATTTGGGAAAATTGTCATTGTTTCACCCTAATGTATCCTTGTTAATGCAGCTGAGTCAAAATTCAAACAGGAAAAGACGTAGCATACATGACTTAGACTGCAGCCAGATAGGAGATCCACAGTTTTGGGGCACATTCAAACAAGTGGTGGTTTCAACTATCTTGCCAGGAGGATCTGCCAATAAAGCCATGAATTTAGCAAAACAATTAGGATGCTGGGCAAGGGATGAGCTGAACAAGACATCACAAATTCTAGACATGCTAATCGCAGATGTGCAAAGTGTTAACCATGCTGTTTTGCAAAATAGAGCTGCTGTGGATTTTTTGCTCTTAGCACAAGGGCATGGATGTGAAGAGTTTGAGGGAATGTGTTGCATGAATCTGTCTGATCATTCGGTGTCCATTCACACTAAGATAAAAAATTGCAACAGGGACTTCACAAACTTAAGGAAGAAGAAGGTTTAGGAATTGACGAATGGCTTAAAGGCTTAGGACTTGGACCGTGGCTGAGGAACCTTGTGATCTATGCTATAGGACTGCTGGGTGTAATTTTACTGTTTTTGCTTATTTTGCCTTGTATCTTTAACTGTATTTAAAACGTGGTCAGCTGTACAATAGCAAAAACATGGCAAACTAATCTCCTTGCTCAAGAAGAAAATGGGGGAAATGTGGAGAGATTTATTAATAATTGGTTAGCTGAGAAAGGCCCTACTGACGTAATGCCGTTGGTTAAGCTGAAGGAGGAAAGTCAGCAGTCAGCAAGCTGAGAGGTCAGCAGTGACCTTGCTGCAACATGAGGATAGGGAGTAGAGATTATTCCTGAATATATCCTAAGAATATGTAGAAAGTATCAAAAGTAGAACCATAGGAATGCAGAAGTAGGCGTAGGTGCTGATATGTAACTGACCAATCCTGAGCTCAACTTTTGCAGTATGTATGAAGCTCATTATGAACTGTATTTAACCCTCCGTACTGATCAATAAAATTGGGCCTGTGATGATCTAATTGATGTCCTGGTCTCCTTCCGTCGACAATCTGGTGTCCTGCTCTCCCTTCTTTCGACAGGCACTGGCATGTGGGGATGTGCAATGCCAAGGGCAGGAGCATGGGGCGGCCCCTGCCAGGCTGCTGAGCAGGGACAAGGAGGCAATGAGACCCCAGCCCTGCAAGGGTCACTTGTCCCCTCGTGGCCTCAGGCTCAGGGCTAGCAGCCATGGCCAAAGAGCTGCCAATGTTGGCTCTGGCAGAGCTGTCTTGCAGCTGCTGCCCATCCCTGTGCCCTGTGCAGCCCACGTTGTCCCACGGTGTCCCTGCCCTGCGCCTCTGTCCCTGCAGGCTGTCAGGATCCCCCGGCTGTCCCACCTGGCTGGGCCCTTCCTTTGCTGACAGCTCTGCCTCCTGCCTGCCTCTGTCTGCCCACACAAAGCCTTGGGTTGATACCAAAAGGGTTAATTCAATTCAATACCAAAAGCTTAATTCAAAAGGGTTAATTAAATTTTTACTCTCCCTGTGAACTTTCAGCACAGGAATAAGGCATTGAGGGGCTGCTTTCCTAGCAGGAATGGTTGGAAGAGAAGATGAAGACATCTGGCTCAAGAATGCAGTGACAGAAAAAAGAAGGTCTGAATCCGGGAACTTGGGGTGGGTTTTAGGGCAGTCAGTAAATTGTAATATACATTTAGTGACGCTGGTGGAATTACATGTTCACATAAGGTTAGGAGTTATCCCTTGCTAGACCTCAGTCCGGAATAAATGATACACACTTAAATAGGAAATTAGTGTTAATGAGTCTTATTCTGATATTTTTGAGATTTGGTGGCAGTGGAGCCTCAGAGAATCAAGGAATCAACTGTGACACTGAGCAAACTCATGGAACAAAGGGTCCATGGTGACACAGAAGAATCTCATGGAACTAAAATCCATTTTGGCACATTGGGGCCACATTGAACCAAAGGTCCATTGTTATAGTGCGGATCCAAGGAGACCATTGTGACCCTGAGAAACCTCTTCAAACCAAGGGGCCATTGTGACACAGCAAGGCCTGGTGGAACCATGGGTCCATTGTGACAATGCAGAACGTCACAGAACCAAGGTGACCGTGTTCTACTGCGGAACCTCATGGAACCAAGAGTCCATTGTTCCACTGTGGGGTCCTGTGGAGCCAAGGGGAACATAGTGACATTGTGGGGCCTTATGGAACAATGGAGACTGTTCTGACACTTTGGGACCCACAGGAACCAAGGGGCCATTGGAGGATGGCAGGGCCTGGTGGAATCAAGGGGATTGCAGTGAACACTGTGGGTGTCCATGGGATGAAGGGTCCATATTGACACCATGGAACCAAGGATACCATTATGACACTCTGAGGCATCATGGAACCAAAGGTGCATTGTGACACAGCAGGGCCTCATGGAACCATGGAGGCCATTTTTACACTTGGAGGCCTCGTGAAACCAAAGGGCCATTGTGGCACTTCAGAGCCTTGTGGAGCCAAGGGGACCACAGTGACACATTGAGGTTTCATGAAACCAATGGTCTGTTGTTACACTGCAAGGCCTTATGGGATCATGGAGACCACTGTGACACTACAAGGCCTCACTGAACCAAGGAACCATTGTGACACTGTGGAGTCTGGCAGGCCAAGGGGCAGTTGTCACACTGTGTGGCACCATGGAACCAAGGAGGCCATTGTGACGCTCCCGGGCCCTATGGAACTAAGGATCCATGGAACATTACAGGACCCCATGGAACCAAAGTCCATTGTGATATTGCGGGGCCTCATGGAATCCTGGAGGCCATGATGACACTTGGAGGCCTTGTCGAATCAAGGGGCTCTGCAGGGCCTCATGGAACCAAGGAGACCCTTCTGACACTCTGAGTCCCCATGGAACCAAGGGTCTATTGTGACACTGCGGCACCAAGGAGACCCCTGTGACACTGCCAGGCCTCATTGAAGCAAGAGACCATTGTGACACTCTGGAGCCCCATGGAAACCAGAGGCCAGTGTGACACATCTGGGCCTGATGGGACCAAGGATACAATATGACATCACTACTGTGACACTGCACAGCCCCATGAATCCAAAGGAACAGGGAACAGGTCTGGTTGGCTTAGCCTGACTGGTCCAACTGCCCTTGGCATGTTGAGAGTCTCTTCTCATGTACCCCCGAAACCCTGGGGTCTGAGCTGACTTTCAAATGGAAAAAAAACCTGCCCTTCTCATTCAAGCATCTACGGCCAAAACAGGATTCCCTCTCCAAAATTCCCAATATCCGGGGATTGCTGCCAGAGAAAAGCTGCCATTACAAACAAGTCTGGCAGCCCTTGGCCTCCTGAGGGCTGGGTCTCACCTGCCTTCCAAACACAAGGGCTCTGTGCTTTCCTTTCTGTGGAAAACAACTGACCTTCTTCTCCAGGCAAAAATGACTGAAATTGGGATTCCACATATAAAATTTCAAATATCCAAGAGTTGCTCCCAGACAAGCCTGCCAGGACAGACAGGTCTGCCTGTCCTAGACCTCTGGTGACTGCAGTTCAACAGACCCTGAAATACCGGGGCTCTGTGGTTTCCTTCTGTGGTGACACTGCAGGGAACCTGTGGAACCATGGAGACCATTGTGACACTGTGGGGCCTGGTGAAATGAAGGTGCCACTGTGACACTGTGAGGCCTTGTGGCACCAAGACCATCACTGTAGCTCTGTTGGCCAGCATGGTCCCAAGGGGCCAGTGTGAAGTAGCAGGGCTTTGTGGAACCAAGAGGCCATTGCTGCATTTCAGGGCCTCGTGGAGCCAAAGTTGTCACAGATATCTTTTGTGAAAAATCTTTTCTTCAGGATTTTTCCCTCTTCTGGGAAGCTGAGGCCTGAGAAAGAGAATGTAAACAATGGTTATCTGCTTGCTGCTGTGGAATTTAACAGGTGCACCTGTGATTGGCCCGTGTTCCATGTTTACAATTAAGAGCTAATCAGGGGCCACGCTCTCTCTGGGACAGATCAGAGAGACCTTGTTGTTGATTCATTCTTTTTTCTATCCTTAGCATAGCAGCTTCTGAACTTTGCTCTCTATTCCTTTTAGTATCGTCTTAATGTAATATATATCATAAAATAATAAATCCAGCCTTCTGATCATGAAGTCAAGATTCTCGTCTCTCTCTTCACCCCTGAGGAACCCTTGCAAGCCCAGTAACAGGCCGTTGTGATCCTGCAGGGCACCGTGGATCCATGGAGAGCATTGTGGAATTGCAAGGCCCCATGGAATCATGGAGACCATTGTGACACTGGGGCCCCACGGAACCAAAGGGCCACTGTGACCCTACAGGGCCTCATGGGAGCACGAGGCCATTGTGACACTGCAGAAACAAGGAGAACATTGTGATACTGCAGGGCCTCCTGGAACCAAGGGGAGATCAAACAGATCTGGCCGGTTTGGCCTCCCAGGGGCCAGGTGATCTTGAAATACGGGGGGCTGATTCTCATCAGTTCTTGAAGAACTGAGGCTCTGTGCTTTCCTTCCTATGGAAAAGAACCATCAGTCTATCCAAGTGCCCAAGGCCAAAATTGATACTCCCCTTGAAAAATTCCCTATATGCAAGGGTTCGCCCAGACAAAAGCTGGCAGGACAGAGAGCTCTGGCTGACCTTGGCCTCTGGTGGTCACCTCTCATCTTAAGGAAGGCCTGAGGAAAGTATTTGAACAGGTTTGACTACTGCAACATCAATAGGTCTCTCATCCTCTGAAAAACTCAGATGCTGTTCTGATCATATGTGTCTTTTTTTCCTCAGTGTGTATTATGCATGAAATATTATTTTCAGCTAAATAATATTATTCTTCTCACTCTACCAGTATTATCTGAAACAAAACACCTCCTCTGCATATGGATCCAGGTCACCTGTACAAGCAAACACAAGAAAGAATGCAGCAGGAATGATTTGTCCCTACTCCCATCTGTCCCATCTCCTCTGGAGCTGGAGGTGCAGCCCCAGCACTTGGCAGGGCTCAATGGCTCCCAAGATCAGCTCCCACCCATAGAACTTGCAGACCCTGGGCTGCTCTTCTTGGCCTCTGCACGCTCAGCCAGGCTGAGATGGACACTGATGGTTTCTTGACAGGCTCTCTGAGCCCAGCCCAGCTCTCTGTAAGCTCTGCCAGCTGCCCTGAGCTCTGGGAAGCACCAAGGGCCTCTCCCCAGCCCAGCCCAGACGGCTCTGGCCCCACAGCGGTGATCAGGCCAGGCTGCTCTGGGCATTGCCCCAAGGCCTCAGCCCCTGGCAAGGGCACAGCAGCAGCTGCAGCTGCCACAGGACTCAGCCCCAGCCATGGGGGAAGGTGCTTGGCCAAGGTCAAAGGAGGCTCCCTGGCTTCCCTGCTCCCCTTGGGCTGAGGTGCTGAGAGCTCTGCAGCCCCTGCTGCCATCCCATCTGCCCAGGGCAGCACAAGAGCCCCGGCCTTGGGGCCCTCAAGAGCTGCTCCTGCTCCAGGACCAGGGCCCATGCCAAAGCTGGGCCAGCCAGCTGTGCCCATTTCTGTTCATCCATGCTCTGATCAGGATGGATTCGCAGCCACTTACAGGTTGGTGATGAATTTTACTTTTCCAGAGGCCTCTTCTTTCTTGAGCTTCTCATTTGAGAAATTCAGTGACAAAGGCTCATAAAGATTTGTTCAAAACACCCAAACAACAAAAGCCTATGGGAATAATTCAAATCTTCAGTTCTTCTGTGATTAATTGGACAGATTTCAGAAGTGTCTTCAAAGTGAATCTACTATATTGAAAACAATGAAAAGAGAATTCTTTTGTCCTTTATAGTTTCCCTGTCTATAGATCGATATGAGCAATCCCCAGTTGATATTGATGGCCAGCCCCTCCTCATGCAGTCTGAACAGATATGAAAATCAAGACCCTTCATGTCTGACAATCAGTCACACTTTGTCTCTACCCCCATCCCAGCATTTCCCTCATCCAACCCATGGCACTCAGAGCAGCTGAGGAATGGAGTCACATCCAGGGCTGTCCCCAGGGCTCAGGATTGGGGCCAGATCAGTGAAATCTCTTTATTGCTGATCTGGACGAGGCCATCGAAGGCACCCAGGTAAGTCAGTTCCCAGGTAAGCCCAAGCTGGGTGGGAATGTGGCTGTGCTGGAGGGCAGGAAGCTCTGCAGAGGGATCTGGCCGGGCTGGAGCCATGGGCCCAAGACAATGGGATGAGGTTCACCAAGGTCAGGGGCTGTGTCCTGCCCTGGGCTCACAGCCACCCCAAATCCCTGGCTATGCCCTGCCCCTGATCCACACAGCCTGTCCTGTTTCTTTCATCCCTGCATTGCCAGGGACTCTCTGGGACAAGGGAGCTCTGCTCTGGGTGTGGAAGGAGGCGCAGGCGCCAACACTGGAGTGGGAACCAGAAATCACCAGGTTTGTGTCCTTTGGGCATCAGGAACTGGTGGGACTCAGAGGCACAGGAAGTTTCTCTTCATGGTGAAGAGATTGTGGTTGAACCGGATATAATTCAATAACAACCACGTTCTTCCCTGAGCCATACGCAATGTCCCAGCAGTGTCTGACATGTCCACCATTCACAAGTGATTTCCATACTAAAATTAATTTTGGAAAAATATGGTTCTGTGATAGATATAAATAGAGTTAAGATTTTGTATCAGGATGCTCATCTGGAAGTGGGATAAAACAGCCTGAAATTTCCTGATTTGCAAAGCTGTCAGTGGTGGATGGAGAAGGGGGTCAAACTGCTTTTAGTGTTGAGGAAATGCTGAAAGCAGCCTGACTCATTTCATCTCCTCCTGTCCTGGCTTATCTCCCTTCTTTCCACTTCCACCCATTGGCTTTTGTCTCCCCGCAGCCCCCGGTGAAGAGCCTGGCTCTGTGTTCTCCATCCCCTTCTCGCTGGCATTGCCAGGCTGGCATGAGGAGCCCCTCAGCCTTCCCTGCTCCGGGCTGGACAAGCCCAGCTCCCTCAGCCTTTGCTCACAGCCCAAGGGCTCCAGCCCCACCTTGGAGGCCCTTCCCAGACCCTGCTCCAGCTGCCAGACATCTTTCCTGTCCTGGGCAACCCAACCCAGGCCACAGTGACCTGGATAATGCCCATCCTTGATGTCCTGGTCACACAGCCCTGGCCCCTTGTCCCCATGTCAGGCTCTGGGATGGATCCTGTGGAACATACTTTGGTGGAGGCTGTGGCTCCAGGTGGGCTGGGGAGATCCCCGGGGGACAGGGACCCTGCTGGGCATGAACAGTTTTGGACTTGTTGGGAGAAACTGTGAGGGGGAGCTGGGGCAGAGTGACCAACCCAGTGACCTGACACAGCCCTGCTGGGATGTCACACAGCCCCTATGGGATGTCACAGTCTGCTCTGTGATGTCACAGCCCCTTCTCTAATGTCACAAAGCTGGTCTCTGATGTCCCACAAGAGTCTGTGATGTCATAGTCTGCACTGTGATGTCAGACCTCTGCCCTGTGATGTGACACGTGGGTCTGTGATGTCACAGAGGCAGACTATGATGCCATGGCTGCTCGATGACCTCACATAACCCACTCTGTGATGTCATAGCCCACTCTGTGATCTCATGCTACCAGATGATCAGTTGTCTCCACCAGCTGAAGTGACACCTGGAGCTTGTTCTCCACAACCCTAGGCCTGTGGAAACCACACAATGCCCATTGTGTGAGAAGGGGAACTGGAAGTTTGCGAGCCTCAGTGTCCTGCCAGCTCAGCCAGGCCCATGGGAACATTGGGGTCAATGAGCACCAGGGACCACCAGAGAGACCCCCAGGACAGAAGAAAGCATGGGTAAAGGGGAGGGGAAATCTTAATGATTTTGGAGAAATGATTATCACATGTGTGAAAAAGAATAGAAAATAACCAAATTTGCAGATGACACCAAGCTGGGTGTGAGTGTGGATCTGCTGGAGGGTAGGAGGGCTCTGCACAGGGCCCTGAATAGGCTGGATCCTGGGCCAAAATCCAACAAGGTGAGGTTTAACATGTCCAAGTGCCGGGTCCTGCACTTTGGCCACAACAACCCCTGCAGTGCTACAGGCTGGGGACAGAGTGGCTGGACAGCAGCCAGGTAGAAAGGGACCGGCAGGGAGTGATGGACAGCAGGCTGGACAGGAGCCAGCAGTGTGCCCAGGTGGCCAAGAAGGCCAATGGCTCCTGGCCTGAATCAGGAATGGTGTGGCCAGCAGGAGCAGGGCACGGATTCTTCTCCTGCACTCAGCCCTGGTGAGGCCACACCTTGAGTGCAGTGTTCAGTTCTGGGGCCCCATATCAGGAAGGCCATGGAGGGGCTGGGACATGTCCAGAGAAGGGCAACAAGGCTGGTGAGGGGTCTGGAACACAAGTCCTGTGAGGAGTGGCTGAGGGAGCTGGGGTTGTTTATCCTGGAGAAGAGGATGCTCAGGGGAGATAGGGCAGTGTCAGGGCACAGGTTGGACTTGATGATCTCCAAGGTCTTTTCCAACCTTCCTGATTCTGGGATTCTCTGGAACCACCCTTGGAGCAGTTTCAGGAGAAGCCCTGGGCCTCCTCTTCAGAAGCTCCAGCAGCCCAGGTCCCTCAGCTTCTCCTGCCAGCCCCAAAGCCCATCCTGTCAGTCCTGCAGAGCCTCTGCAGCCCCTCCTCACTGCCCAGAACAGAGAGCACCAGAGCCAGACACAGCAGCGCAGATGTGCCCCCCTGGCCTGGGGTGCCTCTGGCAAGGGAGCAGCGCCAGGCACTGCAGGAGCCTGCAGACAATTCCTGCAGCACTTGTAGGATGATCCTGCTGCCCAAGTGACGTTCCCATGGGGCCAAGTCAGGAACTGCAATGCGGAGTGGGGCCAAAGAGGGAAGGGCAAACAGGGTTGGGCTGTTTGCAGGGGAGGAAACAGGGAGGGGCAAGATTGAGAAATCTGGAACAAGAAAGAGGAGAGAAAGCAAAGGTGAAGCCAAGGAAATGCTCAGGGCTGTTTGGGGGTGGCTGCCAGGCAGCCCTGGCTCTGACCAACAGCATCTGCAGTGAGACAGGAAACTCCCAGCTGATGGGAACAAACTTTCTGGCTGACTGCAGAGGCCAGGACAAAGCTGAGTTGTTTCCCTGGTGTCCCCCAGCCCTTGCTGGCCCCAGGGGCTGATGGCATTTGTTCTCCCTCAGGTTCATGTCCCCACAGCAACAGCATGGGGGTGCTCCCCCTGCTCTGTGCAATGCAAACAGGGGCTGCTGAGGCAGTGCTGCTGTGTCTGTGCCTGCAAGGATGGGGCACCTGTGTGAGCTGGGGGAGAGGCCAGGGCTGCAGAGGAGGGATGTTGTTGGCAGCTCCATCAGGACGCTCTGGGACGCTGCCCTGGGCTGTCCAGTGCACTGGGGATGGATCAGTCCCTGCTCTGCTGCTCCTTCCCATCTCCCGCAGGGCCCTTGCAGAGCCCCAGCCATGCTGTTTGCCCCCAGCCTGCCCACGGCCAGCCTGGGACTGCTTACAGGGGTTTTCTGTGCTGAGCATTGACCTGGCCATGTTCTTGAGAGAGCATGGGCAAGGAGCCTGGAGCCCCCAGGCCCTGGCCTGAGGTGTCAGCACTGTCCCAGCAGTGCCCATGGGCTGTCCCTGCTGCAGCCCCGGCACTGCCACCCCCAGGGCTGTGCCTGGCCCCGAGAGCACTCAGGCCCTACAGCAACACCAGGGCCACCAGGGCAGCGGGGCAGGGCCACTGCAGCAGCACTGGCCACACCAAGTGCTGCTGGTGTTGGGCACAGCTGCTGGGCCAGCACTGATCTGCCCCCAGCTCTGCACACAGACATTGCTGCTGCAGCTCCAGAGAAGGCAACAAAAGGGCATCTCTGCAGGAAACTCTGCTGGGAGATCCTTTAGTTCCTTTAAACCCACCAAGGGAATAGCCCCTCATTGACACAGTCTTTGGCCACAGGGAAGGCAGAAAGAAACAAAATGAGAAATGGTACAAGCAATGATATTTATCTGTAGACAATATGATGAAAGTAAAACAAAGGAAAAAACACCACAACCAAAGCAACAAAAAGTATCAAGGAATACTTTTATTACAAATGATTTCCAGAAAGTGGCCAGCATTTAAATGTTTTTGAAAGCATCCAGTCATCAGTGTCCACACTGCAGCCTTGAGCTCCTGGTTCCTCAGGCTGTAGATGAGGGGGTTCAGGGCTGGAGGCACCACCGAGTATAGAACTGACAGGGCCAGATCCAGGGATGAGGAGGACATGGAAAAGCATTTGAGGTAGGTGAGCAATGCTGTGCTTACAAACAGAGAGACCACAGCCAAGTGAGGGAGGCATGTGGAAAAGGCTTTGTGCCATCCCTGCTCAGAGGGGATCCTCAGCACAGCCCTGAAGATCTGCACATAGGAGAAAACAATGAACACAAAACAGCCAAATGCTAAAGAGGCACTAACAGCAATGAGTCCCAGCTTTCTGAGGGCGTTGGTGTGTGAGCAGGAGAGCTTGAGGATCGGGGGCACATCACAGAAGAACTGGCCCAGGGCATTGCCATGGCACAGGGGCAGGGAAAATGTATTGGCTGTGTGCATGAGAGCATTGAGAAAGCCACTGGCTCAGGCAGCTGCTGCCATGTGGGCACAAGCTCTGCTGCCCAGGAGGGTCCTGTAGTGCAGGGGCTTGCAGATGGACACGTAGCGGTCATAGCACATGATGGTCAGGAGGAAATACTCTGCTGAAATGAAGAAGAGAAAGAAAAAGACCTGAGCAGCACATCCTGTATAGGAGATGTTCCTAGTGTCCCAGAGGGAATTGTGCATGGCTTTGGGGACAGTGGTGCAGATGGAGCCCAGGTCGCTGAGGGCCAGGTTGAGCAGGAAGAAGAACATGGGCATGTGCAGGTGTTGGCCGCAGGCTATGGTGCTGATGATGAGGCCGTTGCCCAGGAGGGCAGCCAGGGAGATGCCCAGCAAGAGGCAGAAGTGCAGGAGCTGCAGCTGCCGTGTGTCTGCCAATGCCAGCAGGAGGAAGTGCCTGATGGAGCTGCTGTTGGACATTTGCTGTGGCTGCACATGGGGACCTGTTCATGAAGAAAGGACAGGGATAAGTCAGGAGAGGGTGCTTTGAAGCAAACCTGGGCCATTCCCTGCAGACTGTCCCGCTGGGACTCACCCACCCTTGTTCCTGCTCTGGGAAAACCTTCACCCAGGTCCCTGCCTGAGCTCCAGTTGTGCTGGCTGAGTGTGCCAGGAGCAGCCAGGCCTGTGCATGGGGGCTCTCGAGGAGTCATCCTTGCCCCTCTGCCCTGGCTTTGTGGCCATGTGGCAGAGGGATAAGGCTGGATATTCAGGATTTGTCAGGGGAATCACTGCTAATGCAGAAAGGCTTTGTAGCATCTGCATTCACAGTCCTATAAGACACAAATGGCAGGAGTTTGTTTTAGGAATTATATTCCTACCCACACATCACTTCTGGCTCTCTGAGGTCAGAAATCCCCAGCATTTCTGCTGCACTCAGAGTTTGCCACTGAGAGATGGGAGAGGCAAAGGATTCCCTGTGGCTGAGGGAAGGTGAGGGGCTGGATGGGCTTGTTCCCAACTGCCTTTGCACCTTTGGCTGCAATCAGAGCACAATCACACTCCTGGATCACCCTGGAATAAACAAGACCCTGCCCAGAGCAGAGGGATCCCTGAATGTCTCACCCTCTCTAAAGGTCTCTTGGCAAGGTCTCAGCACCCCCTTGTGCCAAGGACACTCACAGCTCCCTGGCCAAACCCAACAGCATTTCCTCAGCTGTGGCAGCTCTGCCCTTCCCCGTGGGACATTCAGGGAACTCCCAGAGGCTCTGGCACAGATTTGCACCCAGGAGGGCAGCTCAGAGCTTGAAAGGGCATTGCAAGGAGATCCCCAGCTGTGCCCATGATGGGATCTCAGGGAGGGGGCTCAGCTCATTCCCCTTTCCCATGGACTGCTTTGCCCACAGCCCCACAGGTGCCAGGGGAGCTTGGACACCCCATTCCCATGGACACACCCCTGCCTGGCAGGAATGCCAAGGGCAGTGCCTGACTCAGCTGCTGCAAATCCCAGAGCCTCCCTGAGGGCAGCAGATAACAGTGACAATATCAGTGCAGGGCAGAACCAAGAGAAGATGTTGTGGTGCTGTGCCTGAGAGGGCAGGGCAGAGACAGTCGGGCACTCAGGACAGTGTTCCTGTGCCCAGCTGTGCCAGCACCTCCCACACACCAACAGTGCCCTCCTGACCCTAGCACTGCTCTCTTCAGCCCCCTCTCCTTCCCTGAGCATCTAAGCCTGGACATTCCCTCCTGAGAGGAGCCTTGTCCCTGCCAGCGCTCACAGAGCCCATCCCAGCCCGTGTGCCCTGGCCGGGGCCCTACAGAAACCTGCCTGTGTGCAGGGCCCTGGCTGGGGAGGGCTTTGTGTGCAGCTGGGCAAGGGCAGCTCAGGAGAGCCCTGATGGGCCCTGCAGAGGTGATGCTGCTGCTGCCCAGGGCTGAGGAGTGGCTGAGGGCCCTTTGGGAGGCAAGCAGCAGAGAGACTGACCACGCAAAGTTACACTTCTGGACTCTATGTAAATGTTCAAACATTCCTTTGATGATCCTGTGTGTCCCCTTCAACTCAGAGTGTTCTGTGATTCTGGGACTACAATTCCTGTTCTGCTTCTCTTATCCCCCTGTTGTCTATAACCCAAAGAGGAAAAAACCCCATTGCAGCAGTGTTAGAACAGTAAAGTAAAAACGAGACATTTTTTGGAAGCTTCCAGGTGTCCTAGTCAGGATGGGGCACACCCAGGGCCTGATTTCAACAATTTATTAAGGTTGAATAATTAGGATATTTAACAGGAACCTCCAAAAGGAGATTCAGTTTCCCTAGTTACACACCCCTGGGTCAACCGATTGGAGTAGGTCCAAAGGCTTCTTTGCCTTCACTTTTTATGACTGCTCATATTCTGCTCATTCTCAAAACCCAAAATGCTCCTATATGTCCAGTTCCTAGAAGACTATATAATATTTCAGGACTATATAAAAGAATAGGACTATACTGCCTTTTAGCAATATATTTAGACAGTCAGGTTATTAAGAGAAAGGTAAGGAAACATACTAGAGTTAATTCAGAATTAAAGCCATATAAAAATATAATAGTGGTATAATACAGTTAAGAGTTTATAGAGTTAAGTAAGGATTATAGAATTGTAACTATATAATAGTAATTCAGACAGCTATGAATCTATAAAAATGTAAAAAACACAAAAATCTTTTTGTCACCACCCCAACGTTCCCATCTTTGTCCAAGAAGGAAATTGAAACACTCTCAGGAAAGCTCCTGGCCTTTACAGCAATCCCTGGCTTACCTTCTTTGGGAAGTTTTCCTCCGGAGCTGTGCCCAGGCAGGTCTGGAGCTGGGAGCAGCCCTGCCCCACCCAGCCCCTCTCAGCAGCAGCCCCTGCCCTGCTCAGGGTGGCTCCTTCCCCCCACAGCTTCTCCCCAGCGCTGGGAGCAGCTGCCAGGGCTGACTGAGAGCTGTCCCTGGCAGGCAGCAGAGTCCCTGCCCCAGCACAGCGCCCTGGGCTGCAGGACCCTGCTCTGCACCACAGCCCTGGGCACCCCTGGCTGCAGCCCCGGCTGCTCAGCCCTGCAGCAGAGCCTGGCAACAGGAGCCGCCTTGGGCTGTGCCTGGGCTGGGGCAGCAGGGAAAGCCAGCCCTGCCCTAGGGCCACTGCTCTGCCCTGGAGCAGCCCTGAGAGTCCTCATGAAAGGTCCTCAAAGCTGTGGGATGTGCCAGTTCCAGGAGATCCCTGCAGGAACTGCAGCTTCTCTTCCCACAGCCAGGGAATGACTGCTTCAAACCTAGGATGCTTCCTGCTGTGGTGAGCCCTGAGTGAGCTCTGCTCTGTGCTCCCAGCCCAGGCTGAGTTTAACCCCTCTGTGCCTCTGTGCTGTGCCCGGGGTGGCTGCAGGCAGTGCCCCAGCCGTGCTGGGCTGTGCACAGGAGCTGCCCCTGGGCAGAGCTGTCTCTCTGCAGCTCTGCCCTTGCCAGGAGCTGCCTCTGGGCCAGGAGCCTCTGTGCAGGTTTTTCAAAGGACTTTGGGTTTTGCTTTTGTCTTGGGGTCTCTGAGAGTTTTGTGCAATCATGGCCTCCAATTATCTGCTATAATTAGTCCCTGGAGAGGCTTTGTCAGTAACAACACTCAGTGGGGCTCATTAATACTTCAGGATACTTCAGATTTTTTAAGGTACTTGGTGTTTCCCTTTTGATACAGACTGTGAGAGGTTTGTGCAATCATGGCCCCAATTATCTGCTTTAACGAGTCCCTTCAGAGCTTTGTACTGACACCCAGTAGTGCTCGTTAATACTCTGAGATACTCAAGGTTTTTAAGGTACTTTGGATTTTCCTTTCTGTACTGAGTCTCTGAGAGGATTTTGTGCCATCCTGGCCTCCAGTTCTCTCCTCCAAGGAGTCCATGAGGAGACTGTGTTGGGGATGGACCTCAGAGGGACCCATTTATGCCTCAACAAACTTTGGGGTTTTTGTCCATCTTTGACTCCTGGAAAGGTTTGTGCAATCTCCTCTCAGGCTCTGAGGTTCCAGGGCTCAGCTCCAAATGCACCATGAGGCTCATTATGATCAAGCACTCCTGACAAATCCTGGTTTTGCTTTGATTTCCCTCAACTGTAGTGCAGTTCACTAGGAAGTTCTTTTTCTATTGTTACAGAGAAATATTTCAAATAGCTTCTAATAAATCCACATTCCTGTTTAAAGGGTGTATGGTTCTCTTTAGAGAAGAAATGATAACAGCATTTTGTGACTGATAGACCCAGGGGCTTTCCTAAGGAGGTCTGGCCTGCTCTGAGAAGCTGTGTCTTGAGATCTGACCCAGTGTGGAGAGCCTTGCTCCACATTTCCAAACCCCATCCTGTCTCTCATCACTCACCTGGGGTAAGCTTAGCTTGGAGAACTGGCTGCACTCAGGCAAAGAGGGGTTTTTCTTCTTTTATTTTAGCAATCCGAAACTCCTAAGCTCCCTGTTGAAAACAGACACCCTCCTCAAGTGTGTGCCAAGCCCAAGCTGCCACCAAGACCACTCCAGACCTGCCCTGGGCCAGCTGTGAGGATGTGTGGAGGCCCAGAGGCCTACCATCAGAGTCTCAATCCCCTAGACATGGAGGACTGGTTCCAGATAAGAGGAATAGGCTTTCAAGTTAGGGTGAGACGCTTTCTTCTCCCATAGATCTTTGCATACACCTGAGTTATGTCACGTTATGTTATCCCATTGGCCCATTGGCCTAATTACCCTAGTTCAACTCCTATTGCTCACATTTGTTTGGCCCTTAGAATGTTCTCTCTCTGTCCCTCCACTGGCCCTAGTTTGCTGCATTCCTCCACCCTTGTTTCCTATTGGCTGACCTGAGCTCTGACCCCTCCTCTGCACCATTTCTCCCCATATCCATTGGACTCTGACCCTCAGCTCCACCCTCACTACCCCATATAGGGCCCTGTTCCCTCAGCCTAAATTCTGTTTTCATCCCTGGACTGTGTTCAGCTGTGTACCCTGTTCCTGTACCAATAAACCCAGTTTGCTGGAGATCATATGAAGACCTATCCTGCCCATTCTGTCAGCTTTCTAAGGTAACAGTGAGCTTTGGACCCATGAGTGCTGGACGCTCCAAGGGCCTTAGTAGTGCCACCTGGCACCCGAACAGGGACCTGATTCATTGAGGTCCCTGTGAGCGTCTCCAGTGGTGATCCTGCCAGTCAGACATCACTGGAAGCTGTACCCCTTCGGGTCAGCTGCAACACTGAAGTTAGACTCGAGTTTTATCAAATCTCACTGAAGAAGAAGTCGACAATCCCTTCAACATCTGTGGGACCAGCTTCTCTGACAGCCCCATAAACTCCACTTTGGCTGGAGATTGTGCCTGTGAGACTGAGAGTGAGTGACTGAGTGGCAGAGAGCTTCCAGGGGTTTGGGCTTTTGATTTTCTGTTCCTGTGGATGGGCATTTCCTCTTCTATTGGGGGGAGCTATGGGAAATAATCAGTCCCAAGCTGCAAAGGATGTTTTTGTTAAGTTTTGGAGAGTTTTAAATTTAGAGGGGGGTTCATTTTCTGAGGGGAGTTTAAAAGGTACTGTTCATGGTTATTTGAGGAGCTTCCTGATATCTCTGTTGCTTCTATCTATCAGTTACCATTTTGGGATGCTGTTGGGAAAAAGTTTTATATTTTACAAACACAAGGGGTTTTAAAAGCTGGAAAGTTTTTGCTGTTGTTTCATTCAATTTATGGGATCATGTAACGAGTTCATGGTTCCAACCCATTGTCCTGGTTTATTCAATCCTCCCCCCAAGTTCCTGAACCCATGTTCCCTGAGAACAGGATGGGAGATGTCTGTTTTAGGCACAGACAAGCCATCTGCCAACTGCCATCTGCCATCTCCCCTCCTTTTCTGTCCTCTTCTCAGGGTGGTAGTGGCCATGCTGCCCTGAGATATTCCCTCGCCCACATTCCTTCATCCCCTGATCCTAATCCCCCTTCCTATAAATCACAAGATGGCAATGCTCCTGTTAGAGAGACCGCCATTTTAGATTCCCTCCGGCCTTCATCCCCATTTCCTGCCTTTGCTCCAGGTACCTCCCCTGTGACAGTCCCACTTTGACATTGAGTTCCACCCCCAGAACTGGAAATGGGGCCAACTGGAAGGAAGCCATTTTTGCTACCAAAGGCCTTCAACACAGAGTGTTGCCAGTCGGCCAAAGCCCTGTGCCTCTGCCAGCAGACCTGCTTCCTCTAAGAGGAAGAGAGCAATAGCTTATCCAAGAGTGAGGATGAGCCCAAGGATTCTTGGCACAGGATACAGAGAAAAGCCACAAAGGAGGGGAACTGGGAGGTGGTATCCAAGATTCAGGTGGAACATATGCAGTATAAGCAGGGGCCAAAACCTCAAAGGGAATCTATTCCCCACAGGGAAATGAAGGATTTACTTAGGGATGCAAAGGATTATGGTAGGGTTTCTCCCTGTTTTAACCATTTGCTGGACACGACATTTTCTGCCCACCTGATGGTACCATAAAATCTAAAACAGTGTATGAAAATTATATTGTCACCTGCTGAGTTTATTTTGTGGAAAGGACTTTGGATAAATAAACTTAATGAATTTCCAAAAGGTTATGTTAAGGAAGAAGGGCAAAAACAACTCACAGTGGACCACATTACCAGGGAAGGAGACTATACTAGACTGCAGTATCAGGCTGAAGTCCTTCCCTGGTCAATACTGGAAGATCTCAAAGGTGCTGCACGGTCCACCCTCCTCCAAACACCTGAAGTTTCTACACCCCACACTGACTTCACTGACATTCGCCAGTGCCTGGACAAGAGCTATATCAAGTTTATCAATCACCTTATGAAAGTGCTGGAAAAACAGGTAGATGACGAAAAGGTCCGGGATTATTTTATTAGGAAATTAGCTTTCTATAATGCCAGTATTGACTGCCGAAAGGTTCTGCACACCCTCCCCCTTACCCTGAGCCGACCATAGCTCAGATAGTTGACGCTTGCATTTGCCAAGCGAACTCAGACCGTGACTCCAGCCTAGCCAAGGCCACCGGCCATGGTGCAATGGAAGCACTGGTTGCAGCAAATATTTTTCCCCACAATACAAAATGTAATAAAGGCAGTGAAAACTGTTATAACTGTGGTGTTAGAGTTCAAAAACACATAATCACGGAGCGATTATATGCGGTGCTTTTTATTAAGAGCTCTGGGTGTAACGGGTATATTCAACCCAAATCTGACTCCCGACCATACATCCGAAATGATCATGTTTTATACTCTATCGTTACATAACTTTCATGTTAATTATTAAACTTATATTGTTCTATTGTATACATAAATTTAGCCCCTCTCTGAATTTCTAACATAGTTTCTCACTATTCTTCTTATGGTTATATAATAATTACATTTAATTACTAAACAATCATCACATCTAACAATTATATAATTTATCATACTGCTTACGCAGGTGCAGTTGATCTGGGAAAGCACAAAGCCTAACATTTTAGATTCTATCTTTAACTTTTTCCAAGGGTCCACTATCATTCTCCCCCCTTTGAAAGCATTTTCACTTCACTATAGGTGTAAATGTTTTCACTTAATACAGTCCTTTATTCCTCAGTTCGTACTTGGTTCTTCAAATCCAGGGTTGATGTAAACGTTGTCGTGGATGCTGTTACGAACTGGAGAACCAGAAGATGGTGGGCGTGGATCTCGTGTTAGTGCCTTTATTATCCTCTGGTTCCAGGATGTTTTCTTCTGTATGTCTCCCTTTAAGAAGCTGTAAACTAACCAAGTTGCTAAGAATACAATTAGTAAGATTATCACACACTCAATGATAGATTTAATCCATGAACTCACATTCCACCCCAATCCTTTAAAGATTTTTCCTAATCAGCTTGTAGCCAAATCCTTTTGCTCTTCTTGTGCTTCATGATCTACTTGTTTCAACTGATTGATGTCATATTCTACATCTGCAGTTACATTTGGGATATGAACGCAGCAATGATCAACTTGTCCCTTTAAAAATCCACATACTCCATGCTCTTTCAGGAGTAACATATCTAGGGCCAATCGATTTTGTAAAGTCATTTTTATGGTGGCTTGTAATTGTATATTTAATTCTTTAAATCCTTCCCAGGTGACTCTTGCCAGTCTACCTACCTGACCTGTAAGTTTGTACAGCATCTCTCTGCTCTTATAGTTTGCTATAGGACCAAGCAATGACTCTAGGGCCCATCCAAATTTCACTCCACTAGAGGGTTCTTGCCAAGTGTCATCTGGATTTTCATTGTCTAGAACTTCTTGTCTTGCTCTTATCTGCAGAAGTTCATGTTTTCCATTAAATGGGGACTTTTTCCAAATTGGACATAAGGTTGGGAGGCCTAAAGTAATCTCCTTTACTTTCCCATCTATAGGCAGATGTGTTGTCCAGGTACCATCACTTGCTGCCCATACAAATTGTCCTGGACCTCGGATTGTAATCCTGGTACACCCTATAATGACTTTATAATTCACTCTGCCTTGTTTATGTTTGATCCCTCTGCAAGCACAACCAATTTGTAGGGCTATTGCCAGGGGTGGCATCTGTTTTATCTCTTCATCATCTGAAGTGCAGTCGTAAGTTTTATTACATGCCCACCAACTTACTTTGTCTGCCCTCGTTCTGCTACTAGTGTCAGTATTTGTTATTGCTGGATCTGTTTCATTCTCGGGGCCTTCCCACTTAATACACCAAGGGGTGTTTGTGATATATTGGAATCTTTGAAGAATACTCACAGACCACGCACTGTCCCAAGGCTCTATCTGATCTTTCTTATCCTTGGCCTCACATTCCATACCAGAGTTGTTTCTGTAACTTGCCTCGATTCGGGTACCAGTTTACATGTAATTATTTTGTTCTTTTGTATTTTAGGTAGTTTTGATGTTATGATTCCCCAATTTACTGGGTCTCCTGCTGCCTTTGGTATTGGCAGACAGGCAGTTATTCGGCTGGTGTTTTGCATTTTGGCAAAATCTTTGACTAATCCGATCATTACATTCTCAGCCCGAACTGCATTAGAAACCTTTATCACCTGTGTTTCCGTTTGTACCTCTCTCTTCATTCTAGAATGAAGAGTGGTTAGTTGATCATTTTGCATTCCACATCCCAAAGATATTAATAAACATAACGTTAGCACAATTACTGATAGCATTCTGAAAGCAATTAAACACGTCTTATCTGCAGCCTTTGTTCATTCCAGAGTTTATACAGCCTGTGATCCAGGATGGATTTCTTCACTCGGGTATAGTGGATCCAGGGTTCCACGCCGGCTACTTTGACTGCTGTAAAGGTGGTCAGTAGTACCTGATGGGGTCCACCCCACTTTTCTTTCAGCGGTTCCTCGTTCCAGTTCTTGATTTACACCTCGTCTCCTGGATGTATGTTATGGACTGGGTTCTCAAGAGTCACTGGTCTATTCCACATGAGGATACTCCGGAGCCGAGCTAAAGTTTTCCCAAGAGACAGAACATAATTATACACTTCCTGCTTTCCTGTGACATGTACATTAGGATTAGGCTCAGGAGATTCATATGGTTTCCCATACAATATCTCATAAGGACTGACTGACATCCCACTCCTAGGCTTTATGCGAATCCTCAACTGTGCTATTGACAAAGCCTGGGGCCACTGCAATTTGGTTTCTTGGCATATTTTACTGATTTGCCTTTTTAGTGTCTGATTCATCCTCTCTACCTGTCCACTTGACTGGGGTCTCCATAGTGTATGGAGGTCCCAATTTATCCCCAGCAATCTACTTACCTCTCTTACTACTGTAGCTATGAAATGGGGTCCCCTATCTGATGATACTCCTAGGGGTACCCCAAACCTGGGAATAATCTTCTGCAGTAACCACTTAACTGTTTCCTTTGCTTGGTTCGTGCGACAGGGAAGGGCTTCTGGCCACCCGGAGAATGTGTCAACCCCCACTAACAGGTATTTGTATCCTCGAGTCCTTGGCAGTTCTACAAAATCTACCTGCTGATAGTCTCCTGGCTCTATTCCTATCCGAATTCTTCCTAGCTGTGCCTGTCGCCTGGCCACTGGGTTGTTTTTCAAGCAGATATCACATTTTGACATTACTGATTTTGCCATTGTAAACATCCGTACTGAAATTAAACTCTGCTTTAGCAATTTTACCAATGCCTGCAGTGACATTCGTTATGTTTAATTTGTAGAACCTCTCTCATTATCAAGAGGGGTACCACTATTTGTCCTTGTGCAGTTACATACCATCCCTCTGAATTCTTTTGTGCATTTAGCAAACGTGCCAGTCTCTCATCTTCTACTGAATATTTTGGTTTTGGAGGCAAATTGAATTGGGATACATTAAGCCTCAAAGGTATCAATGCCATTGTTGTTTGCACCTTTCGAGCAAGCACCTGTCGTGCTGCCCAGTCTGCTTTTCGATTTCCCTCACAGATTTTGGAGTTTCCTGATTGGTGTGCTTTGCAGTGAATGATTGCTACTTGTTCAGGTTTTTTGTACTGCCTTTATCAATTGCAGGACAATTGCATCCTGATGTTTAATGCGCGTACCCCAAGAAGATAACAGTCCTCTTTCTTTTCACAGTGCTCCGTGTACATGCACCACTCCAAAAGCATGTTTTGAGTCCAGATATTTACCTTTTTCCCTTCACTTAATTCTAGTGCCCTGGTTAAAGCAATCAGTTCTGCCCTCTGGGCAGATGTATTTGGTGGTAATGCCTTTGCCTCCACTACTGTATTGACTGTTGTTACCACATATCCAGCGTATCTGGTTCCGTTTTCCACGAAGCTGCTCCCATCTGTAAACAGCTCCCACTCCGGCTGCTCTAGTGGGACGTCTTTCAGGTCTTCTCTTGCTGAATAGGTGTACTCTATCACTTCTACACAGTCGTGTTCTAATGGGCCTTCTTCAGTTGTGGTACCTAGGAACAAAGCTGGATTCAAAAGGTTAGTTGTTTTTAATGTGACATCATCCTGCTCAGTCAGGATTACCTGGAATTTCATCATCCTGCTGGGAGATAGCCAACGGCCCCCCTTTTGTTCTAAGACAGTGGTTACCATGTGTGGTACATTGACATCTATGTGCCTTCCCGTAGTAAGTTTCCTGGCTTCTTGTATAAGGATCACAGTAGCTGCGACTGCCCGCAGACATGGGGGCCACCCGGCACTTATGTTGTCGAGTTGTTTGGAAAAGTAGCCCACCAGCCTTTTCCAGCTTCTCAGACGTTGGGTCAGGACTCCTAGTGCTAGGCGCAGCCTTTCATGTACAAACAGCTGGAAATCTTTAGACAGATCAGGTAACCCTAGTGCTGGAGCAGTTGTCAGTGCTTCCTTTAATTTTAGGAAGGCTTCTTTCTGTGGTTTGCCCCAGGTGAATGGCTGCGTCTTCTGAGCTTCGTACAGGGGTTTCGCAATCAGTCCATAGTCCACGATCCACAAGCGACACCATCCTGCCATCCCGAGGAAGACTCGCAGCTCATGTAAATTCTGGGGCTCTGGAATAGCACAAATAGCTTGGATACGATTAGTACCTAGTTTTCGTTGCCCTTGTGAAATTTCACATCCCAGGTAAATCACAGTCTTTTGTGCGATTTGTGCTTTTCCTCTGGATACTTTATAGCCTCCCATCCTCAGTGAATTTAAAATCTCAATGGTTACCTTTATACAGGTTGCTCTTTCTTCTGTAGCTATTAGTATATCATCAACATACTGCAACAATAAGTATTGGTCTCTTGGTACTTGCCCATTTTCAGTCCAAATTTCCAGTTCCTTTGCCAGTTGGTTTCTGAATAGGGTCGGCGAGTTCTTGTAGCCTTGTGGTAATCGTGTCCAGGTGAGCTGGGTCTTTCTTCCGTTCCCTGCGTTTTCCCACTCAAAGGCAAATAGTTTCCTACTTTCTTTGTCAAGGGGGATGCAGAAAAAGGCATCTTTTAAATCAATTACGTTAAACCATTTATATATCTCCTTTACGGATGTTAGCAATGTATAAGGATTTGTTACCACTGGATAAATGTCCTTTGTTATTTTATTTATTACTCTCAAATCCTGCACTAATCTATATCCACCATTTGGCTTCTTTACTGGAAATATTGGTGTATTAAATTCTGATTCACATTCTTCTAAAATTCGGTATTTCAAGAATTTCTCAATAATCTTTACTATTCCTTGCCGTGCTTCTGGTTTTAAGAGATATTGTTTGACTTGTACAGCCCTTGCCCCTTCTTTTAACTCTACATGCACTGGTTGTGCCAGTTTAGATTTCCCTGGTATATCCGTCTCCCATACAGAGGGAATCACTGCATCTTCTACTTCCCTAGGGATAGAGGGGACAGGTTTTTCTTTGATCATTAATATCTGTCCCGTCTTTGATTCAGGTGTTTTCATTATAAGCTCTCCATTTTCAAAGGTTATTACCGCATCAAGTTTTCCTAGCAAATCTCTCTTTAAAAGTGGAATTGGACACTCAGGTACATATAAAAATTGGTGTGTCATGACCTTGTCTCCAAAACACAAATTTAGGGGTTGCAGGAAAGGCCGTTTTTCCTCTTTCCCTGTAGCGCCAACTATTGTTGTTTCCTTGTCCCCAATTTGTCCTTCCAAATCATTCAATACAGAAAAACTAGCTCCCGTATCTATTAGAAATCTGACCTCTTTATGCCCTAACTGTATATTTACAACAGGTTCCTTAACTTGTTCTACCGGTTCTATGTCTAGTCAGCTGGTATACTCCCCCAGGACCATCTCCTTGGTAGCCTGCTGGAACTGATTGCCCTGGTCAAACTGGTTATTCAAACTTGGGCAATTTTGCTTCCAATGCCCCTCCTGCTTACAATATGCACACTGATTCAGGCTTAACCCTTGGGTACTGGTCTCCTACCCCGACCATTCCTGTTATGCCCCCTGAAATTTGGGTTCCCTCTCCCCTGTATTACTGCCAAAAGATTCTGCTGATGCCTTTTACTAGCTTCTTTTTCCCAATTGTTATATACCTTCCAGGCAACCTTGAGTAACTTATCCAAATTCCTTAATTCTTCCCTTTCTAATTTTTGCAATTTTCTACGAATGTCATCCTGTGATTGGCCCAAGAATATGAGAGCAAACTGAACCTTTGCTTGCTCTGTATCCATTTGGAGGTCTGTATATTTCCTTGCTACCTCCTTAAGCCTCTCCAAAAATGCAGTGGGAGATTCTTTCTTTTCCTGTCGAACCTCATATAGTTTGGACCAGTTTATAGTTTTGGGCACAGCATTTTGAACTCCTATTTGGATCCACTCTTGGTATTTCCGTAATCTCCTCATATCACACGATAAATTAGGGTCCCAATTGGGATCCTCAATTGGGAAATTCACGTCTAAGTTCCCTGTTACCAGCCCATTTCTAATATCTTCTCTTTTCCTCTCTTTGGCTGCCTTAAGTACCATTTCTTTTTCAGTAGAATCCATCAGAGTATCTAATATTACTTGTAGGTCATCCCAGTCAGGATTTTGAGGTTTTATAACCATTATTACTACGCGTGCCATTTTATCAGGATTTTCTCTATAAGTTCCGGCTGACTGTTTCCAAATAACTAAGTCTGCCGGGGAAAAAGGTACTTTTACAAATACTGGCCCTTCCACTCCGACACCTTGTCGCAAGGGGGCAATCACAGTCTGTTTTTGTTTGCTTATGCCTTTTCTATGCACAACTGGAGCAAGATTTGACCGACTCCTGGTTCTATGGGCTATTCGGGTCACTGATTCATTACCATTGCTATCTTTTTCACTTGCATATGTCTTTCTCCTTGCTATCACAGTTAGGTTTTACTCATCTTCCGAGAAAGAGGGATCAGGTGATGATGGGAGAGGAGAATAAAAAGGGAAAGGTGTACTAGACGAGACAGGTTCAGGAATAGGTGGGTGAAGAGCAGGTAGTGGGATAGGGACAGATGAAACAGATGGGATAGGGTTAGGTTCTCTTGTTCCTATTGGAGCTACTTCTAAATCAATATCTGTATAATTTTCCCTACTCAAGCTTTCTCTTGACGCCAAGTGTTCTAAACAACGTTCCTCACAAACCCCACACTTTGCAGATGTTTTAACCATTAGTAATCCACATTAATCCTGCCATTCTGGCTTTCCCTGTAAATAGTAAAACAGATCAACATATGGGACTTCATCACATTTTCCTTCTTGTTTACAAAATGACATTAACTGCGAAATAGTATTATATTGCAGAGTACCATATTTTGGCCATTTTTCACCGTTCTCCAAGGCATATTCTGGCCACCATGAATTACAATAATCAATCAACTTAGTTTTACGTAATCCTTCCCCAAAGTTACCCTGTTTCCAATGTGCTAATAAGCGCCCCAAAGGAGAATTTTGTGGGACAGGGGTGTTACTGCCCAAAATCCCTTTAAGTTTCTCCATTTCAAATACAACACAAATGCCAACCCCACAATGCTTTCGTGATTGTCTTACAGAACGGCACCTAGGCTTGTACCAACAGGAATTCCTTTAGCCCAACCAAGCATAGCTTTTGCTGTGTCTTATTTGGCAGGCATCCAAAACCAAACCAAAGTAAAAAGCACCTTACCTTTCTCTGGGGGACGTTTGTTACCGGCGGAAGCGGTCACAGCCAATGGGCTCCCCGAGAATCCCTCGGTGCCGGCTGGAGCGTGATCGAGTCACGAACTCACTCAGCAGTGCTCTCAAGGGCCCATCTGGGGGTCCCCAAAATGTTGGCATTCAAAAACACATAATCACGGGGGATTATATGCGGTGCTTTTTATTAAGAGATCTGGGAAACGGGGTATATTCAACCCAAATCGGATTCCGACCACACATCCGAAATGATCATGTTTTTATACTCTATCATTATATAACTTTCATGTTAATTATTAAACTTTTATTTTTCTATTGTATAAATAAATTCAGCCCCTCTCTGAATTTCCAACATAGTTTATCATTATTCTTCTTATGGTTTTATAATAATTATATTTAATTACTAAATAATCATCACATCTAACAATTATATAATTTATCATACAGCTTACGCAGGTGCAGTTGATCTGGGAAAGCACAAAGCCTAACATTTTAGATTCTATCTTTAACTTTTTCCAGGGCTCCACTATCAATATGGCCATTTTCATCCCAGATTCCTCATGAAGTGAGAAGCCTGAGCTTGTGGAAGTGCCTGAAAGATGCCCTGTTCCTCTGCAGGGACAGTCAGGCTTAAACAGGAAGTTGTTTTGAAATAATTGTGTGATAGATGAGTAATGCGATGGTTGAGTCTCGCAATTAAAAGGCAGATACTGTGGATATCCTAAGACAAGTTTTATAGATTTACAGTTTTGTTTTACCCCCCCCCCCCTTGTTTTGTTATTATCACAGGGTTTCCTGGTAGTCGGGGTTTTTAGGAGGGTTGGCTTGTTACTATGGAAACACCTGACCTCCAATCAAGATGTAAGGTAGTGATCTCCACCACTGGACAGCAAAGAAAGAGTTCATTAACAAGATTTTGAGAGGGGCTAATGGGTTAAAAGGTGAAACATCCATTGTGTGGAAAGCACATGGTGGGCAAAATCCTTTGCTCCCGGTGCCGTAATATTTTCTGTGTTCAGTCTTCTGTTGTACTTTTTGATAAGGTTTTAATAATCCTTTTAAATTTTTGGAAATGAGCATAATTTCTCACAAATGGGGACTCATCTGGGAAATACACCTGGTGGCCTTAGGAGTTTTCAAAATGGGCACCCCCCTCCACAGATTTGTGGAGTCTATTGGACTCTCCCAGTTCCACCAGTGGTTGCGGTTTGGAAGCCCAAAGACTCCAGGAGACTGGATAAAGAAAAGAGGGGAAGAGGTGTGAGTACCAACCACATAACTATTTTTGGCCAGATTGTGACTCTGTAATTCCAGTATATGAAAGTGAGCTTCACCTTAGTAATATGCTGGATCCATCCTGGTCCCTTGAAGCATCAGGATGTTGGATGGTAGAAAAGAAAAAGGAACAGTGGGACACATAGGGGGGAGGAAATTTGGTATCCCACAGACAAGGACCCCATGGCTGGTGGGACACGTAGGATTGAAGGGTTTGTGGGGACTTGGGAACTGGGTTCCCCATCGGGCAAACCGTGTTTGTGCCGGGATGGGGACCCACAGCATGATTCCCATCCAGCAAACAGCATGGGAGCCGGTGAGCTCCACATGGCACGGTGGCTCGTGCAGTGCTCAGAGCGGGGGCAGCCTCTGGGGTGCAGCCAGTCCTGTAATTTCCAGGGCCAGCCGAAGCCGGGCTGGAAGTTGGGTGACCGCCGAGGGGTTTGCTGCAGGGAGTAACCCAGGAGCTGGTGCAGCAGTTTGTGTGCTGCCGAGCCAAGGGCGTCGGGGCAGTCTGGCTGCCAAGCCAAGTCACGTCAGGGTGGAGCTGCCCAACCAAGGGAGTCGGACTGGGCCAGCTGCTGAGCCGAGCCAAATTGGGGCAGGCAGAGCCGCTGAGGCTCAGCCGAGTCAGGCCAGGGGCAGGACCGCAACCGCCAAGCCAAACTGGGACGAGCTGAGCCTCCAAGTTGAATTGGGGTGGGCAGAGCAACCAAAGCCAAACCAAGTTGGGTGAGAAGCAGGATGGAAGCTGCTGAGACAAATCAAGGCAGGCAGAGGCCACCAAAGCTGAGCCACATTGGGCCAGGGGTGGGACTGCAGCTGCTGAGGTGACTTGGGCCGGGGCAAGTCACAGCCGAGGTGCGCCAGGCGGAACAGGGAGCAGAGTGCGACCGTGGGACCAGAGCATTGAACCGAGAGGAGGAAGGGCAGGGACCAATCCAGTGATACAGAAGCCCCTGGATCATAAGATTTTTTAATTTTTACTTGTCAAAAGAGAAGTACAGTTTTTTTTGTTTTTCCTCTCTCTTCCCTTTCCTTCTCATTCCTCTATTCCTTGTTTCTTTTTTTCCCACTCCCCCTTCCCTTTTCTCTTCTGAGAGAGGCAGGCTCTGTCCAGAGGGCCTGTGGTTGGAAAGGCAGGCTCTGTCAGAGGAGGGCCTTTGATGGGCCAGTCAGCATGGGACAATGGGCAAATAGGGAATCCCTAAGGGAAGGAGTACAAATTGAAGAGGTACCAATAGTATACTCCCAGATGGCCCACTGGGAAGGAAACTGGACCTGTGGAAATATGACCAGAGATAAGGATGAGGTCAAAATGATTGAGTATTGCATGGTAAAATGGACCAGAAGGGAAATTAGGAGCAATCATGTATACTGGCCGAGGTATGGGTCAGATGAAGGATGGATGTGTCAGGCATTATACATCCATGTAAGAGTTAAGAAACCATTCAATCAGGAAGAGAGTGACTATGCTGCCTTATTGGGAGGGGTAGACTTCACCCTCAAAGGTGAGCACGTTTAAGGTATCAGAAAATAAAGAATGGGACCCATTAGAACACTTACCCCCTCCACCTCCAATAGCCCCAGGTGCACCTCCCTTACCCCCTGATGGGCCTAGTCAAAACACCAGAAACAGGGTGGCACAATGAGAGGAAAGTAGATCAGGGGATGGGAACCAAG
This sequence comes from Melospiza melodia melodia, assembly GCF_035770615.1. NCBI lineage: Eukaryota > Metazoa > Chordata > Aves > Passeriformes > Passerellidae > Melospiza > Melospiza melodia. Next base: position 9,503,430 of record NC_086200.1, read on the forward strand.
CAGCGGGATTATATCCCTTAAGGGAAGCACCCCTGTGTGGGGTGCAGGGAGGAATTAGATTTGTAACTGTGCCTCTCAGTTCTTCTGACATGAGAATGTTCAAGAAATAATTGAAAGGATTACTAGAGGATCTCACTGGATTAGTGGAACAGTTAGACCAGTTTCTGGGGCCTAATATTTATACATGGGAAGAGATGCAATCAGTCATGACCATGCTATTCACACCAGAACAAAGACAGATGATCCGAGTGCCTGAGATATGGATATAGGAAAGGGAGCATGTGCAAATACCTCCTGGGGACCTGAAAATGCCCATAGTGCACCCCACCAGAGACCACAACAGCACTGGGGGGGGGGGGGGGGAGCATGGAGGAATATAGAACATTGTTTATAAGAAATATCAAAGAGACAGCTCCATGTAATTAAAATGCTTGTAAAGTTTTGATGAGCAGCAAAGGAAGGAAGAAACCCCAACAGAGTCTCTAGAAAGACTGAGAAGGAATATGAGGCAATATTCAGGAGCTGGCCCTGATACAGTGGTCGGACAGATCTTACTAAAGATAAATTTCATCACTCATGCCTGGCCAGATATACAGAGAAAGTTAGAAAAGTTAGATGGTTGTCAAGAAAGGAGGTGAGAGAATTTTTTAAGGAAAGCACAGAATATATGTAAAGAGGGACAAAGAGAAAACCAAGACAAAACCCAAGGTAATGGCAACTGCCATTAGGGAAGAGAACCAGCATGCAAAGAACAACCCATGTAAGGGAGGGGGACCCCAAGTCAGAGAAGATAGACAGAGAGGGGAAAGCAGTGCCTTGGGACAGGACACAAAAAGGAGTTTGGGAAACACGGGAACCAAGGACCAGTTTGCTTTTACTGTAAAGAGAGTGGGCATATCAGAAAGAATTGCCCCCAGAAGGAAAAGGAGCTGAGGGTCTATGAGACTGTGCAAAAAGGAGAAGTAGAAGACTTGGGCTGTCAGGGACTCTACCTCCTGGGGACAGAATACCATCAGGAGCCCTTGATAACTTTAAAAATAGATCCCCGTGAGGAAGAATTCTAATTCTTAGTAGACACGGGGGCTGAAAGAACTTGTGTTTGTGGAATCCCAAAGGCGTGCAAAAAGGGTCAAGGTACTGTGCATATAGTAGGTGCTAAAGGGGAGGGGTTCAAAGCCTCAGTTATAAAGTAAATAAAGTTTGAAGAAACAAATAAGTAGGAATTGGGGATGTTTTATAAGTTCCAGAAGCAGGGTGAAATTTGTTAGGATGGCATGTACAGATGCAGTTTGACACAGTTTGACATATGAGTGCTCCCAGAGGAAGGGAAAATGGTAGTTAAACTGCTCCAATTAAGGGCATGCTCCAATGAGGGCAGAATTCATGAGATAGTGTGGGCAAAACCAAAAAACTGAGGCAAATTGAACATGAAACCTATAGTAATAAAAATAGTTAATGAAAACCATCCAGTTCAGGTACAACAATATCCACTCTCCCTGGAGGGGAGATGAGGACTGCAGTTGGTGATCCAGGACCTATTTGAGGACAGGGCCTTAGAACCATGTATGTCCCCCCATAATACGAGTGTATTACCAGTGAAGAAGTCAGATGGGACTTACAGTCTTGTCCAAGATTAAGAGAAGTGAACAAAAGAACAGTGAATTGATACCCAGTAGTGCCTAACCCCTAAACACTACTGAGTAATATCCCCCCAGCACACCAGTGGTTTAGCATGATAGACCTAAAAGATGCTTTTTGGGCATGTCCACTTGCAGAGGAAAGTGGGATGTATTTGCTTTTGAAAGGGAGGACACAGATTCTGGGAGGAAGGAACTTGGTGGACTAGGTTACCCCAAGGGTTTTCTGAATCCCCAAACCTGTTTGGTCAAGCCCTAGGAGAAGTAATACAACTCTTCTCCATTAAACCTGAGATAAAGTTCATCAAATATGTAAATTATTTGCTTCTTCATATCAAGAAGAAAAAGAAGTTTGGGAATCCACCATAGTGTTGTTAAATTTTCTGGGGGACCAAGGACTTCAGGTATCGAAAGGGAAACTCAAATTTGTAGAGAGAGAAGTAAATTACCTAGGACGTGATTTTTCAAGGGAGCTGGTAGCTGAACCCTGAGAGAATTATGGGAATAGTCTCACTCCCATGGCCAAAAACTAAGAGAGAAGTCAGAAGGTTTTAGGTCTGTTGGGATATTGTAGGCTATGGATTGAAGGCTACATACAGGCCATCTGGTTCTTGTATGAAAAGTTAGTTGAAGAAGAGATTAGGTGGGGAAAAAGATGATGAACATAAGTTTGAGGCTTTAAAGCAAAAATTAGTCAGTGCACCGGCACTGAGTCTTCCTGCCATAGACAAAACTTTTTATCTGTTTATAGATGTAGAAAGAGGGGTAGAACATGGAGTACTAGCCCAGGACTGGGGAGGATCCAGGAAACCAGTGGCCTATTTATCAAAGCTTCTAGACCCTGTCAGCCAGGGGTGGCCAACCTGAATTCAGGCTGTGGCAGTGACTGTCCTACTCATTGCATAAAGTGAAAAATTACCCTTTGGGGGAAAAATGAAGATATATATCCCTAACTCAGTAAGGAGTATCCTGAGCCAAAAGGCTGAGAAATGGTTCACTGATTCCCAAGTGCTAAAGTATGAAGCCATCTTAAGAGATAATGGTTTAGAGCTAATCGTGAGTAACCAACTCAACCCTCCCCAGCTTTTTTACATGGAGAACCAGGTGAGGAACTAATATATAATTGCCTAGAGGTTTTAAACTATCAAAAAAAAGGAAGAGGGGACCTAACAGATCAACCACTCCAAAGTGGAAAATGATTGTACATCGATGGATCTTCACGGGTAATAAAGGGGCACAGGGCATCGGGGTATGCTATAGTGGATGAAGGGCTGATAGCCATAGAAAAGAGAAAGTTACCTTCCAACTGGTCAGCCCAAGGTGTGAGTTGAATGCCCTAAAATGAGCTCTGGAAAAATTAGCACAGAAAAAGGGAACAATATATACAGACTGAAAATAGGCTTTTGGAGTAGTGCATACCTTTGGAAAAATTTGGGAAGAGAGTGGGCTATTAAATTCAAAGGGAAAAGAACTGATTCATGAAAAACTTATTTTAGAAGAGTTAGAAACCTTAAAATTACCAGAGGAAGTAGGGGTGATATATGTTAAAGGACATCAAAAAGGGGAGCAAGGGAACAATTTAGTAAATTTAGAAGTTAAAAATGCAACTGAATCAAAGACAGAAAAACTAATAATAGTATTAACATCCATGAGAGAAATTCAAAAAGTCCCCATATTCAGTGGGACAGAAGAGAAAGAACTCCTTAAAATAGGAGCCAAAAAAGATAACAAAGGGAAGTGGAGATTAGCAGATGGGAGGCAAATGTTGAATAAACCCTTTGCTAGGAAAATGCTAGAAGGCATACATGGAACAACACATTGGGGTACACAAGTGCTAAGTGATCAGTTTCTAAGGGATTTGGGATGCATAGGAATTTTCAGAATAGCTAAGCAAGTAACTGAACAGTGGGTGATATGTCAACAAGTGAATAAGAAAATAATGAGGAAAACACACAGAGGGGGGCAAGAACTGGCCTTACGGCCCTTCTAAAACATCCAAGTAGACTTTACTGAGCTTCCCCAGGTACAACGGTGGAAGTTTTTGCCAATGATAGTAGATCACGTGACTCATTGGGTAGAGGTGGTACCCACTGTGAAAGCCAGTGCCAATGCTGTGAGTAAAACATTTCTAGAATCATCAGTCCCCAATATGGGATGATAAACAAGATGGATTCAGACTGGAGAACTCATTTCACATTGAAGATATGGCAGATATTTTCAGGCCCTGGGCGTAAAATGGGAATTACACACTCCATGGCATCCACAGAGTTCCAGCTGGGTGGAAAGAATGAATCAAACTCTAAAAAGAGCTCTAGTTAAGCTCATGATTGAAACCCAAATGTCATGGAAAAAATGTCTCCCTTTGGACTTATTAAGAATTAGAAACAAACCACAGTCAGATCTGGGGGTGTCACCCTATGAAATGATGTTTGGGTTACCCTTCCTGACCTCACCCCAGAAGGTTGCCACCTATGAGGAAGGGGAAGCCAGTACTAAGAAATAAGTGATGTCTACAGCACAAACCTTAGAAAGACTAAGACATAAAGGGGCAATTCCTCAAACTACCACCCTGGATTTCAGAATCCATAATATTAATCCCAGGTTTGGATGATGATTGTCACGGAGAGATCAGCCTCTAACTCCTCAATGGGAAGGTCCCTTTCAGGTCCTGCTCACTACTGAATCGGCTGTGCGAGCTGCAGAGCGGGGATGGACTCATGCCAAGAGAGTCAAAGGCCTAATAGAAGAACCCAAAGAGAGGACTATAACATCCAGGCTGGGTGAAACAAGATTGACTCTCAAGCAGAGACTGAGAGACAACCAGAAAAACACCAAGATGCCCAAAAAGTAGAGTCAAGCTTCCACCAGCCAGCTCGAGAACTGTCTTCCTGCTTTAGTGGGTAAGATTTACCAGCATCTGTTGAGAAGAAGTACACAAGTAACTATAAAAGGCAATGGGACAACTTCTTTAGGAAAATAAGACAAAGGAAGGAGGGCAAGACCTAGTTGGCCCATTTGTTTGCTGACAAGAAGGCTCCACAGCCCTGCTGTGGGTAGCAACCCATAGGCATGGCAAGGTAGGGACAAAAGGCCATACCAGACCTCTACAATTCCTCAATTGCATTTTAATTCAACAGGGACTGGAGGGCAGCACTGAGTTGGCCTCTGTACTCAGCCCTAAGATACATCAATTATGGGTAGCAGCTACATAGGCATGGTAGATGGGAGTCAAAGCCATATTGGACCTCTAGGATGCCCTTTTGTCCATTCCAGATAAGTGTGTTGGAGGAAAACCTGAGATGTTTTTTTCCTGTTCCCACTGTCCTTGCCCACATCAATAGATGCTGGTATGACTCATTTAAGAGAGAGAATTTTTTTTTATTTAATTATTTGAGCAAAATTACTTCTAGAAATAGAAAAGGGGAGTTTGTCATAGATGAGTAATTCTATGGTTGACTCTCACAATTAAGGGGTGAATTTTAAATATATGTTAAGAGACATTTTGTAGATGTATAGTTATCCTTCCCCTCCCCCTTGCATTGTTATCACAGGATGGCCTCAGTAGTCAGGGCATTTGGGAGGGTTGGCTTGTTACTATGACAGCACCTGACCTCCAATCAAGGTGTAAGACAGTGATCTCCACCACTGGACAGTGAAGAAGGAGTCGATTGACAAGACTTTGGGAGGGGGTAGAGGTGTAAAAGAGCATCCATTTTGAAGATGAGCACGTGGTGACTGAATCCTTTGCTCCCAGCTCTGTATCGTTTTCTTTATTCAGTCTTCCGCTGTATTTTGATAAGGTCTTAAAAAATCATTTAAATTTTTGAAAGTAAAAATCGTTTCTCACATAGGGTTGGGGAATGTGGGGCAAAGTTGTTCACACTGGGTCAGCTCCAAGGTACAACTTAACTGAGCTGGCCAGACCTCCTTAGGAGAGACCCTGGATCTATATCAATCACAGAATGCTGCAATCACCTCTTGTATAACAAGAACAGTAATAAAACACACCCTTTAAGATAGGAATACATAATTTTAGAAGATATTTGAAATATTTCTCCATAACTGTAATGTACAGCAATAGACCAGAGGGAAATGAAGGCAGAGCCATGTTTTGTCAGGACTTGTTTGATCCTAATGAGCCCAGACGTGCATTTGGAGCAGAGCTGTGTAACCGCAGGGCCTGAGAGGAGATTGCACAAACATTTCCAGGAGTCAAAGTCAGAGGAAACACCCAAAGTGTCTCAAGGTATGCATGGGAACCACTGAGGTCCATCCCCAACACAGGATAATCATGGACTCCTTGGAGGAGAGAATTGGAGGGCAGGATGGCACAAAAACCACTCAGACACTCAGTAAGGAAAGGAAAATCCAGAGTACCTTAAAAACCTTGAGTATCTCAAAGTATTAATGAGCCCCACTAAGTATAAGTAGAAAGCTCTCAAGGGACTCATTAAAGCAGATAACTAGGGCCATGATTGCGCAAACCTCTCACAGAGTCTGTATCCAAAGGGAAACGCAAAGTATCTTAAAATAACTGAAGTACCTTGAAGCATTAATTAGCCCCACTGAGTGTTGTTACTGACAAAGCCTCTCCAGGGACTAATTAAAACAGATAATAGGAGGCCATGATCACACAAAACTCTCAGAGACTCCAAGGCAAAAGCAAAACCCAAAGTCCTTTGAAAAACCTGCAGTCCCTGCAGGGAGCATTCAGGAGCCCCCTGGGCCATTCCTGAGCAAGTCTCCACAAGGACTTCTTCCAGCAGATCCTTGAGGCGACTTGGATGTGGGCTAGGGGGGGATGCTGAGGGCAGGACAAGAGCTGCCACTGCCCAGCCTGGCTGGGGCTGTGCCAGGAGGCCCCAGGGCCTCAGGACAAGATGTCTCCTCACAGCCCTTGGTGGCACAGACCCTGCTGCGGTGCCCCAGGACACCAAGACTTGGCTTCTCTTTGTTCCCACCTGTCATCACTGCCTCCAGTTCTCTGCTCTGCCTGGGGCCTGGGGACACTTTCTCAGTTGTGTCCCTCAGTGGGACCCATTAAAAGTCCAAGAAAGTTTGGAGTTGGATTCTGACTTGGAGTTCTGGGGAGGTTTCTTCAGCTGTCTCTCAGGGACTGATGTTCAGGGCCTGAGCACAAAGCCCCAGAGGCTCATTCAAGTCCTTGTGCTGTGTCTGTGCTGCTGAGCTGGGCTGGGCTCCTGGCATAGAGGCAGCTCCTGGTAACCAAGCAGAGCTTCAAAACACATTTCTCTTGATGAGCAGCTCTTCTGCCAGCCCAGCAGGGCTGGGGCACTGCCTGCAGCCACCCTGGGCACAGCACAGAGAACTTCAATCAGTCAGGGCTGGGAAGGCGCTGAGAAGTGCCTGGGGCAGAATCACTGCCAGCCCTTGGCACAGGAACCTCTGGCTGCAGGACAATGCAGCTGCAGCTCCAGGAGTGATCTCCTAAAGCTGGAACATCGCAATGCCTACAGACCCTGTGAGTACATTCTCTGACTGGCTCTTGTGCAGAGCAGTTAGGGGTGCCCAGGGCTGTCCTGCAGAGCAAGGTCCTGCAGCCATGGGTGCTGTGCTGGGGCAGGGACTCTGCTGCCTGCCAGGGACAGCTCTCAGCCAGCCCTGGCAGCTGCTCCCAGCACTGGGGGGAAAGGTCTGGGTGGGAGGAGACAGCTGGTAAGGCTTAGAAGTGTTGTCCTTGGGTGGCGAGGATGCTGCATTATTCAGGACTGCTCCCAGCATGATATTTAACTACAGAACATTTCCAAGTGCAGGGAAATGTTATACAGGGAGCATAGTGTGACAGGGGCTGCATAAAAAGAGAAAATCCTGCTTTTTTAATCTACTGCTTCTTGTTGCCTGGATTGGATATTGGCCATAGATATTAAACTCTCAGGTAATGTTAAAAGAAAAAAAAATTCTCTAAGATCTGAATAAACCAGGCAGTGACAGAAATTAGTGCAGGGCCCCTCAGGGGCACCATCAGTGTCGCTTTTCCAGCCTTGTCAGGGTTGCTCTTACATTGCCATCAGATCCTGCAGAGCCAGAGCTGCCCCTGGGAAGTGGAAGAGCTGGGAGGGATCTGCAAGGCAGAGCTGAGTCCCCAGGGCTGGGCTGGGCTCTGACAGCACTGGCAGGGCCCAGCCCTGGGCACAGGGAAGCAGCTGCTGACAGGGACAGCTCCAGGCAGCAGAGCCCTGGGCAGGGAGTGGGGGGAAAGTGCCCTCAAGCTGTGCTGGGATATTTAAAGTCCACTCCAAACCCAACTATTCCATTATTACTTTTTCTTACAGATCCTCATGCCAAGGTACTGCAAATGTCCAACAGCAGCTCCATCAGGCACTTCCTCCTGCTGGAATTGGCAGACACGTGGCAGCTGCAGCTCCTGCACTTCTGCCTCTTGCTGGGCATCTCCCTGGGTGCTCTCCTGGGCAACGGCCTCATCATCAGCACCGTAGCCTGCGACCACCACCTTTATACGCCCATGTTCTTCTTACTGCTCAACTTGGCCCTCACTGACCTGGGCTGCATCTGCACCACTGTCCCCAATGCCATACACAATTCCCTCTGGGGCACCAGGAATATCTCCTACAATGGATGTGCTGCTCAGGTGTTTCTGCTTATCTTCTTTCTTGCAACAGAGTATTTCCTCCTGACCATCATGAGCTACGACCGCTACGTGTCCATCTGCAAACCCCTGCACTACGGGACCCTCCTGGGCAGCAGAGCTTGTGCCCATATGGCAGCAGCTGCCTGGGCCAGTGCCTTTCTCAATGCTCTCATGCACACAGCCAATACATTTTCCCTGCCCCTGTGCCATGGCAATGCCCTGGGCCAGTTCTTCTGTGAAGTCCCCCAGATCCTCAAGCTCTCCTGCTCAAACTCCAGGCTCAGGGAACCTGGCCTCATTCTTGGTAGTGCCTGTTTATCATTTAGTTGTTTTGTCTTCATTCTGTTCTCCTAAGTTCAGATCTTCAGGGTTGAGCTGAGGATCCCCTCAGAGCAGGGACGGCACAAAGCCTTTTCCACCTGCCTCCCTCACCTGGCTGTGCTCTCCCTTTCTGTCACCACTGGCACATTTTCCTACCTGAAGCCCCCCTCCATGTCTTCTCCATCCCTGGATCTGGACCTGCCAGTTCAGGGCTCAGTGGTGCCTCCAGCCCTGAACACCCTCATCTACAGCCTGAGGAACCAGGAGCTCAAGGCTGCAGTGTGGAGACTGATGACTGGATGGTTTTGGAAATACAAAACAGCTGGCCTAATTCGGCAAATGCCTTCTAATAAAAACTTCTGTGGTACTTCTTCTTGGTTTGTTTGTTGAGGCTCTTTTTGTCTCTTTTACTTTTCTAATACTGTCTACAGAGAAGGGTCATTTCTTGTGCCATTTCTTATTTTGTTTCTCTCAACCTTCCTGGTGGCCACACACTGTTTCAATTAGGGGCTATGCTCTCAGTGGTTTTAAATGAATTAAAGGATCTCCCAGCAGAGTTTTCTGCACTATGCCCTTTTGTTGCCTTCTCTGCAGCTGCAGCAGCAATGTCTGTGTGCACAGATGGGGCAGATCAGTGCTGGCCCGGCAGCTGTGCCCAGCAGCAACAGCACTTGGTGTTGCCAGTGCTGCTGCCGTGGCCCAGCAGCTGTGCCCAGCAGCAGCAGCACTTGGTGTTGCCAGTGCTGCTGCCGTGGCCCTGCCCCGCTGCCCTGGTGGCCCTGGTGTTGCTGTAGGGCCTGAGTGCTCTCAGGGCCGGGCACAGTCCTGGGGGTGGCAGTGCCAGGGCTGCAGCAGGGACAGGCCCTGGGCACTGCTGGGGCAGCGCTGATGCCTCTGGCCAGGGCCTGGGGGCTCCAGGCTCCTTGCCCAGGCTCTCTCAAGAACACAGCCAGGCCAATGCTCAGCACAGAAAAGCCCCGTGAGCAGCCCCAGGCTGGCCATGGGCATGCTAGAGGCAAACAGCATGGCTGGGGCTCTGCAAGGGCTCTGCGAAAGACGGGAAGGAGCAGAAGAGCAGGGGCTGATCCATCCCCAGTGTGTTGGACAGCCCAGGGCACTCCAGAGTGCCTCATGGAGCTTCCAACAACATCGCCCCTCTGCAGTCCTGGCCTCTCCCCGAGCTCACACAGGTGCCCCATCCTTGCAGGCACAGACACGGCAGCACTGGCTCAGCAGCCCCTGTTGGCATTGCACAGAGCAGGGGGAGCACCCCCATGCTGCTGCTGTGGGGACATGAACCTGAAGGAACACAAATGCCATCAGCCCCTGGGGCCAGCAAGGGCTGGGGGACACCAGGGAAACCACTCAGCTTTGTCCTGGCCTCTGCAGTTAGCCAGAAAGTTTGTTCCCACCAGCTGGGAGTTTCCTGTCCCACTGCAGACGCTGTTGGTCAGAGCCAGTGCTGCCTGGCTGCCACCCCCAAACAGCCCTGAGAAATTTCTTGGCTTCACCTTTGCTTTCTTTACTCTTTCCAGTTACAAATTTGTTCCTGTTCTCCACCCCTGTTCGCTGCCCTGCAAACAGCCCGTCCTTGTTTGCCCTTTCGTCACTGGCCCCACTCCCCATTGCAGTTCCTGACTTGGCACCATGAGAACACGCCTTGGGCAGCAGGATCATCCTACAAGTGCTGCAGGAATTGTCTGCAGGCTCCTGCAGTGCCTGGTGCTGCTCCCTTGCCAGAGGCACCCCAGGCCAGGGGGGCACATCTGCGCTGCTGTATCCGGCTGTGGGGCTTCCTGTTCTGGGCAGTGAGGAGGAGCTGCAGAGGCTCAGCAGAACTGACAGGATGGGCTTTGGGGCTGGCAGGAGAAGCTGAGGGACCTGGGCTGCTGGAGCTTCTGCAGAGGATGCCCAGGGCTCATCCTGCAACTGCTCCAAGGGTGGTTTCAGAGAATCCCAGAATCAGCAAGGTTGGAAAGGCCTTGGAGATCATCAAGTCCAGCCTGTGCCCTGACGCCACCTTGCTCTCCTGAGTCTCCTCTTCTCTAGGATAAACAACCCCAGCTCCCTCAGCCACTCCTCACAGGACTTGTTTTCCAGTCCCCTCCCCAGCCTTGTTGCCCTTCTCTGGACACACTATAGCCCCTCCATGGCCTTCCTAAATTTGGGGGCCCAGAACTGGACACAGCACTCGGGGTGCTGCCTAAGCAGTGCTGAGCACAGGGGAAGAATCACTGCCCTGCTCCTGCTGGCCACACCATTCCTGATCCAGGCCAGGAGCCATTGGCCTTCTTGCCCACCTGGGCACACTGCTGGCTCATGTCCAGCCTGCTGTCCATCACTCCCTGCCGGTCCCTTTCTACCTGGCTGCTGTCCAGCCACTCTGTCCCCAGCCTGTAGCACTGCAGGGGTTGTTGTGGCCAAAGAGCAGGACCCGGCACTTGGACTTGTTAAACCTCACCTTGTTGGGTTTGGGCCCAGGATCCAGCCTGTCCAAGGCCCTGTGCAGAGCCCTCCTAGCCTCCAGGCGATCAACACTCCCAGCCATCTTGGCATCACCATGGTTCCATGAGGCCCCCAAGTGTCCCAATGGTCTCTATGATTCCATGAGGCCTCCCAGTGTCACAATGTCCCTTTGCTTCCCTGGGATCCCTTGGTGTCACAGTATCACTGTTTCCCCCAAGGCCGTGCAGTGTCACAATGGATCCTTGGTTCCATGAGGTCTGGCAGTGCAGCAATGCTCTCCGTTATTCCACAGTGTCACAATTGCCTCTTGGTCCCAAAGGCCACCACGGTGTCAAACATGTTTCCTACATTCCAGGAGTCCCTGAGGAGCAGCACTGGCCCCTTGGTTCCATGGGGCCCTGCAGTGTCACAACGGCCCCTCATGACACCAGGTCCTGGGGCTGACAGCAAGGCCAGGCACACACAAGCAATTGCTGAGCATGGCCTGCGCTGGCCAGGCCTGACTGTGCCAAAGGCAGAGCTCAGCTGCCCTTGGGGGCTGCAGGAACAGCCCAGAGCCCAAAGAGCCTTCATGGCTGTGCTGGAGACCAAGGCTGCAGGCGGGAAATGCAGGGCTGCTGCGGGATGGGGAGGGCATTGAATTCCAGCACACATCTCAGCTCTCTGATGATCCTGGCACCATGCTGGGCCCTGTTTCAGACTGGAGCAGAGCAGATGTTGATGGGACAGGAGCCCTGCGGGGCTGTCAGGGACCTGCAGCTTGCAAGGTGCTCTGCTCTCCCTCAGGTGCTCTTGGAGAGATCCAATCCCAGCTGGGCACCTCAGGGCACAAGGGGCATTGCCTGTTCACGGGCACACAGCTGATGTCTGCCTGGAAAGGGGCACAGTTTTAATCCCTGTTAGTTTCATAATGTATAAGCAAATCTTTATTTTCTAAGTCATTTGAGTCCTTGTAAGAAATGGCAAACTTTTCCCACTAGGAACAGGAATTTCCGGGAGGTGCACTGAGGAGGTGGAAAAATAGTGATCTTGACTTTGACTGGTGTCACCAATATTCTGTTTATTATTTCCTCTCCCTCGTCCTTCAGGTGTTTTCAGCTCTCCTCATTAAATGGCCATGTCTAAGGGCATCTCTTCACTATACCAGCTGGATGCTATGTATGTCCTTCTCCTCCCAGAGTTTCTCCTCCAGATGCTCTCTGGTCATTCAAGCGCCTCTCAACCAACTGATTTCATGCTTTGAGCATGAGGGAGTTGCCCAATCTTTCTGAAGTTAAAATAAATATCACATTAGTCAACATCTTACTTCTGTTTATATCTATCACAGAATTACCCATACTCATGTCTTTGTCTAAAAATGTTCCTGTACAGAAATTCTCTAGGGGATAGGGAACATGTCAGATGCTGTTGGAACTTTCCAGAGAGCTGAGGGAAGAGCTGTGATGGTTATTAAACAGTTCAAATGTTCAACTCATGTTTGTTGGCAAGAAACCTTTCTATGCCTCTAAGTATCACCAGTCCCTGAGCCCAAGGAGTTGTGTTTCCTCACAACCTCATGAGTTGTGTTTCCCATTGCAGGAGCACTTGGAACTTGGCTCTGCACAGGAGAGCTCTTCATCCACTTTCTCTCTTTTCCTTCCTCTGGCCATGGAGGAAGCTCCTGACTTCAGCCTGTGACTCGTGTGTGCAAAGAGCAAATCAGGGCAGAACTGGCGCAGGGAGGGTTTGGGAGGTGGGACTTTGGGACCTGTGCTGGGCACAGAAGGTGTTTTCCAATGCTCTGAGACTGTCTGCTGTGGAAAGTGGTTTTAATATCCAGTAGAGGAATGACTTTTGCATTTGATGGAGCTGTGCTTTCCCTTGGCTTTGTTGGCTGACAATAAATGAACATCCCTCTGTGTCTCAGGCAGCTCCTTCTCCAAGGAAAGCAGGTGGGAGCTGGAGCCAAGGACCTGAAAGCTGCAGTGCAGCCTGGGCTGGAGGGAGCTCAGATTTGCACGAGGCTGCTGTGAGTGCCAGGGCTTGGATGGGGGAAATGGTGGAGTGGGGGTAGGGACAGAGTCTAATTGATTGTCAGCCATGAAGGGTCTTGGTTTTCATATCTATTCAAACAGCATGAGGAGGTACTTGGATTCAGTGTCAATTGGAGACTTCACATATCAATTTATGAACAGGAAAACAAAACTAAACAAGACCTAAAATATCTATTCTCACTGTCTTTTTAAATATCATGTATTCACTTTGAATACACTACTGACATCTACTTAACCACAAATGATTTGGAAAATTAATCAAATTATTCCCAGAGGCTTGGCTTGTTCAGGTGTTCTGAATGTTAATGAGTCCTGGGACACTGAATTCCTGCACTGAAGAGCTGAAGGCTGAACAAGCCTCTGGAGCAGGAAAATTCAGCAGCAGCCTCCAAGTTGCTGAGGATGTCAGCAGCCCCCACTGGGGCCATCCCTGCCCAGAGACCGTAGGGGAATGGGCACGCAAGGAGAGCATCCCTGGGGCTGGGGCAGCACAACTCAGAGGCACCAGTGGCTCCAGCTGGGAAATGGAGTGTGGAATGGGACTGGGAAAGCCTTGCCGGGACTGTTCCAAGCAGGACACACAAGCCCTGACTTCCATCCCCCAAACAACTCTCTCAAAGACACACTTCAAAGGATTTACAATTGTTTGTGTCCTGTGGTTGAACTCACTGGAGAAATACCAGCAAGAGATTCTCAGGAGCTCCAAACAAGCAAACAGCTTTACTGTCAACTTTAGAAAATCAGAGAAACTTTGGCAAATGGTTTATCATGACATTGTAGTGGTTTTGGTTTGTTAATTTAAGATTTTTTCCAATCTTTAGATTTCTTAATTAATGTATTGATGAGTGGGGTTGGTTTTACTGTCGGTTAATTATTTATGTATTTATTTTGTTGTGAGATAGGACTATGAGAAATGTAAAGTAGGCTTAAAATTTTAAAATGGTAAAAAGAAAATTTTATTAAAAGCAAATTTAAAAAAGGTAGTAAGAATTAAATTCTTTAGAACCCTTTTTTCTGTACAACTTTTTTTTTAACCTGACAATGTAAAGAAACTAAACTAAAAATTTCTAGTAGTTTACTATTTCTAGAATTGTCTTTTTTTAGTTTTAGAGAGAGAAGTTTTTCTTGTTAAATTTATGGAGTTTTTTTACAAGAGGAAAAAAATTTTTTTGTGGTTCGTAATTTTGGCATGGCTAACAATTGTCTGGGGAACTTTGTTATTGTGAAATTCTTTTATTGCTATAAGCTTTTTTACAGCTTATTGATGGGTCATGTCAACTTACGAGGTATTGTTTTAAAGGGGAGTTGCTTAAAGGTAGATGTTTTTATTATTTACTTTTTAAAATATTTTTATCTCTGGAAATAGAGATCTTCTCTTCTGGGTACTAGATTACTTTTTTTTCAGCCTGAACTTTTTGTGAAATTGCAGGATTTTCATAATTTATTTTAATATGGAGGTTTTTGTTTGATATTATTTTAAATACATTTTTGTATAGTTTTATGTGTTATAAAGAAAAAGAGTTTTTTCTTTATAGTTTATAAGAGGATTTTAGTTTCAAGATTAAGGTATTTTTTCTTCTTTTTTATTGGGTATTTATTTCTTCCTTTCTTACTTTGATGGTTTTATGGGTTTTTTTAATGTTTCTATTTTGTTTTTTTCTGTTACTTGAGGGATGATTGAAGTATTGAAAGGGTTAACATCTCACCCGCCAGTAACTTGTGGTGGAAGTTGTGGTTGGGTTGTGTTAGGATTGGTTTTTGCTTTTTTTTGTCTTTAGTTGTAGGGTTACTTTGTATGAGTTGTAGAATGTAGGAGTTTTTGGTTTTAGTAGTGTTAGGGGGGAGGGGACATGGTGGTAAGATTTTAATAGCTGTGGCTGGCTTTGTTCTGGTTGGGGTTTTGTAGTCTCTTTTGTTTTCCCAGTCCCAGCTCTCCCAGTCCCTTCACCCCTTTCCTTGACTCTGAGCCCCTGAACTTCCTTCCCAGCTCTGCCAGCTCTTCATGTCCTGTTGTATTGGAGTAGGATCCCAATACTACCAGGTAGATTGTGCCTGGGCTGGTCTGACCCTTGCTGCTGGCCAAAGGCATCAACTGTGTTGTATCACCTCAGAGACACCTTTGGCTGGCTGTATGTGGCAGCAGGCACTGAAACAAGTCCAGGCTTGTAGAAACTCAGTTTACCTCTGGTGGAAAGGCTTTAGGCGATGGTGAGGAGAAAAGGAGACAGATTCTGCCGGAGGGTTAATATCCAGAGTTTTATTCCATGGTCACAGACATCTGAATCTTAGTAACAGCTCCAACAGAATCCCGACCGCATGGCCTGAGTGACTTTTTAAGCTCCAGGGGGAGGGAAGGGACAGGTGAGCCACCAACCAGGTGGGAGGGGCAGGGTCTCAGGGGATGATGACACCCAGACAGGCCAATGACCCCCAGGCCTGAAGAGCATCCATTTGACCAACCACTCGAGGCCTTGCTGGAATGTTAAGCCTCATTGACAGAGCTCACTCAGCAAGGGGGCGAGGGGGAAGGGAGAGAGATATTGCCCCACCTGGGAAGGGAGTGGGAAGGAAAACAGGAAATTGCAACACACTGCAACACTGTTGTATACATATTGCTGTATTTCGTATTTCTAGAGTCTCATACCTTCTCTCGGTGTTTTCTCACACACAGCTCTTCACAACAGTGTTGCTCCTGCTTCTTCGTCAGAGCTCCTCCAAGGCTCTCCCTGACTGCCCCACCCCCTTTTATCCCAGCTAAGTCCACGGGCTACAGCTGCTGCCCAATTAAGGACATCACAGCTGCAGCCCATTTACAATAAATCAAATCGGGGCAGGGACACTTATACAGTACAGAGATCTTTTAATGCAATATTTATATTTACTCAGGCCCCTATAATGTCCCCCTTTTGCTTCGCCTGTGGAACCCCCTGGATCCACAAACTCTCACTTTCAGACCCCAGCTCCCCCAAATCTCCATGTCCCCTCATTCTCCCCTCCCTCCAGTACCGGGAAGTGGCGCTGTCGGAACCCAACCCAGGGGTCCCCAGTCCTTGATTGTGGGGGATGTGGAGGGGACCCCCTGGGAGCGCTGGGGGAGTGAGCGGGGCTGGATGGAGCCACAGAAAGCAGGGATGGTGGGAGGAGCTGAACTGAGCTATTGGAATACCCAGAACTGGGATATTGGGATGGCCAGGGCTGGGATATTGGCACAGACAGAGCTGGGATATTGGGATAGCCAGAGCTGGGATACTGGGAGAGCCAGAGCTGCGATATCGGGATAGCCAGAGCTGGGATATTGATAAACCAGGCTGGGATATAAGGATAGCCAGGGCTGGGATATTGGGATGGCCAGAGCTGGCAGATTGAGATAGCCAGAGCTGGAAGATTGGGATAGCCAGAACCAGGATATTGGGATAGCTAGAGCTGGGATATTGGGATAGCCAGTGCTGGAAGATTGGGATAGCCAGGGCTGGGATACTGGGAAAGCCAGAGCTGGGCTATTGGGATAGCCAGAACTGGGATATTGAGATAGCCAGACCCAGGACGTTGGGATAGGCAGAGCTGGGATATCACGATAGCCAGAACTGGGATATCAGGATAGCCAGAGCTGGGATGACCACAGCTGGGATATTGGGATAGCCAGGGCTGGCATATTGGTACAGCCTGACCCGGGATATTGGGATAGCCAGGGCTGGAACATTGGGATAGCCAGGGCTGATGGCTCTGATGGCTCTGGCTGATGGCCAGAGCTGTCACACTGGGACAGCCAGAGCCGGGATATTGAGATAGCCAGACCCAGGACATTGTGATAAACAGAGCTGGGATATTGGGATAGCCAGAACTGGAACATTGGGATAGCCAGGGCTGGGATATTGGGATAGCCTGAGTCAGAATATTGGGATGGCCAGAGCTGGGATATTGGGATATCCAGCCCTGGCTCAAGGACAGGACCTGGCCCATGGCCGACAATGCCCTGGAGATAGGGCCGGTACAACCAGAGTGAGGGGAGCCAGGGCTGGGCTGGGATCTGTGAGAATGGAGGACTCTGAGGGGCTGGGATGGGATCTCTGGGGATGGGGGGGATCTGTGGGGCTGGGATGAGAATCCAAGGGGCTCCCTGGGGCTGGGACACAACTCCATGGATACGTTCTATCCTCGTTCCCAGGTCTCCACATGCTGCAAGTGGTTTCCAGCTGTGACCTCCTGTCCAGTGGAGAGTCCATGGATCTCACCAGTATGGCTACAAGGGCTGGGATTTCATCTCCTTCCAGCTGGGATCCAGGAGCTTTGCAGTATCCAATGGTGCCACATGGATCAGCCAGAGGTGCTGGGAATCCAAAGGGATCATTGTGGAGCAGACGAAGCATTACCTGGGACACACCCGGGTGGAAATACATCAGATGGGGTTGGGTGGCTCTGGAGCACACAGGTGGGTGTGGGAGGGGAAGGGCAATTCCTATGGGAATGGGGGATTCAGGAATGGGGGACTTGGGAATGCAGGAATTACCATGGAATTTCCATGGCCAGATCTCACTCTCATTCCAGTCAGGTTAGAATTCCATGAATGGATCCCACCCTAACCCACTGCCATGGGAATTCCATGGGGAAATGATTTGAATGGATGACCAATGCAATGCCAGCAGTGCAATGAGAAGTAATCCCTGCTGGGATTCCATGGGACATCAGTCCCAATCCTTTGCCCAGGCTGGCTCTGCTGTGCCTGTGGCAGCACCAGGGGAGTGCCCTGTCCCTGCTCTGAGCCCAGCACGAGCCTTTCCTTGGCTGTTCTGTCCCTGCCCGGGGCAGGAGGGCACTGCCAGAGCAGCTCTGGTGGCCGTGGGCACCCGGCCGGGCTGCAGCCACTGCAGGAGCTCTTGGGAAATGTTCCAGAGCAAAGCTAAAAGTAAACAGTTCCTGGAGGGGATTCTGCCCCTGGGACTGTGCTGGGAGCCCAAAGACACCAGCCCGAAGTGCTGGAGCTCAGTGTCCCTCGGCCAGGCCATGTTCTGAGGCTGTGCCCTGTTCCTCGGCTGTCCCCTGTCCCTGAGCTGTGCCCTGTCCCGTGGCTTTCCCCTGTCCCTCAGCAGTCCCCTTTCCCTCGGCTCTGTTGGCCAGGAGTGGCAGCAGGACCCGGGGCAGCCCTGGGGGAGAACAACCCTGAGCCCCAGCAGGGCCAGTTCCCCCAGTTCCCCCCACGTCACTCCCAGCATGAGCCCTGTGTCTCCCAGTCACCCCCAGGATGCTCCCAGTCACTTCCAGTTACACTCAATATGATCCCAGTATCATCACGGTCACTCCCAGTATGATCCCAGCATGATCCCAGCATGGTCCCAGGTGTTCCCATTCACCCCTACTATAGTTCCAGGCACTCCCAGTATGGTTCCAGTCCCTCCCAGTATGATTCCAGTATGAACCCAGTCACTCTCAGTATGAGGCCATTTGCCTCCAGTATGGTCCCAGTCATCCTAAGTTACCCAGTATAATTTCAGTCACTCCCAGATACCCCCAGTATTCTTCCACTAACTTCCTCTATGGGTCCTCTGTGATCCCAGTCACTTCTGGTCTCTTCCAGTATATCCCAGTTGCCCCCAGTGTGTTTCCATTCACTCCCAGTCGCTCCCAGTAGCTTCCAGCATGATTCCGGTTGCTCATAACCACTCCCAGTCACTTCCAGCATGATTAAAGTCACTTCCTGTATATCCCAGTTGCCCCAGCATGATCTCAGTTGCCCTCAGCCTTCACCTAGTCACTTCCAGTATCATCCCAGAATGACCACAGTCACCATCAGTGTGGTGCCATTTCCTCCCAGTCTGATCCCAGTTACTCCCAGCATGGTCCTAGCTACTCCCAGTCTGATCCCAGTTGCTCTCAGTGGCCCCTAGCATTGACCCAGTCACTCCAAGTATGATCCCAGTATGACTCCACTCTGATCCCAGTCTCCCCCAGCATGGTCCCAGTCAATCCCAGTTGCCCCCAGTGTAGACTCAGTCACTGCCAGTTGCTCCAGGTACCCATTGAGATTGGATTCCACATCAAAATTCCCTTAATACAAAGATGACACCAAGACAGATACTGCCATTCCTGACAAGTCTGGCTGACCTTGGCCTAGTGAGGCTCTCATCTGCCTTCCAAACACTGGGGCTCTGTGCTATGGAAAAGAGCAGTCCTTCTCATCCAGGTGCCCATGGCCAAATTTGGGTTCCACCTCCAACATTCCCTGTTGTGACAGACTGGAGGAGACTGTTGGCTCTAAACATTTCATGTGTGTGGGAGGAAGGGGCGGGTCCAGCTCTGCTCTGCCCTGGAACCCAAGCCCTGCCCTGCCCTGGAACCCCAATCCCCCCAGAGCCTCTATCCCAGCCCAGCAGTGTCTGCCAGTCCCTGGCACAGCACAGGCAATGCTCCACAGCCACCCCTGCAGCCCCAGCCCAGCTCCTGAGGGACCAAATGAGCCGAAGTCCCACCTGAAGGAAGGGCCCAGGAAGACCAAGGGGTATTGAAAGCTGACCCCAAGGCAAGCACACATCTTGACCCTGCCTCCTCTTGGAATTTCCTTCTGAACAATGCTGGAATCCAGGAGTTGGTAGCTGTGTGGGCACTTCTCCATATCTTATTTGTCTTTCTCTCTTTCTAATTCCCTCTTCTTGCAAATTTTGAGTAACATAAAATTGAACAGGCTTAGAGGTTGTGAAGTTGAATAGGCAAAATTCATGCTTTGAGAGGTGGTTTTGTGTTTTTTTTTTTTTTTGATTAAGTGTCCTATTAAACCTTTTGCCAAAGTTTCTCTGATTTTCTAAATTTCCCAGTAAAGTTCCTGTTTTGTTGTTTTTGAGCCCCTGAGCATCTCTTGTTGGTATTTCTCCAGAGAGTCCAGCTCAGAGTACACAAACAATTTTAATTCCTTTTAAATGTCTCCTTGCAAGAATTGTTTGGGGGTTGGGGATCAGGGCTTGTCCATCCTGCTTGGCACAGTCCAGGCAAGGCTTTCCTAGCCACATTCCACACTCCATTTCCCAGCTGGAACTGCTGGTGCCTCTGAGTTGTGCTGCCCCAGCCCCAGGGATGCTGTCCTTGTCTGCCCATTCCCCCACGGTCTCTGGGCAGGGATGGCCTCAGTGGGGGCTGCTGAAATCCTCAGCAACTTGGAGGCTGCTGCTGAATTTCACTGCTCCAGAGGCTTGTTCAGCCTTCAGCTCTTCAGTGCAGGAATTCAGTGTCCCAGGGCTCATTAACATTCAGAACATCTTAACAAGCCAAGACTCTGGGAATAATTTGATTTCAGTTTTCAAATATTTTTTGGTTAATTAGACAGATTTCAGAAGTGCATACAACTGAATATGTTCTATTTTAAAAGACAGGGAGAAAAACTTATTTTAGGTCTTGTTTAGGTTTTTTTTTCCCCCGTTAATAGCAATCTCCAGTTGACATTGAATCCAAGTACCTCCTCATGCAGTTTGAATAGATATGAAAATCAAGACCCTTCATGGCTGACAATCAATTAGACTCTGTCCCTACCCCCACCCCACCATTTCCCCCATCCAAGCCCTGGCACTCACAGCAGCCTTGTGCAAATCTGAGCTCCCTCCAGCCCAGACTGCACTGCAGCTTTCAGCTCCTTGGCTCCAACTCCCACCTGTTTTCCTTGGAGAAGGAGCTGCCTGAGACACAGAGGGATGTTCATTTATTGTCAGCCAACAAAGCCAAGGGAAGGCACTGCTGAATCAAATGCAAAAGTCATTCCTCTGCTGGATATTAAGGCCACTTTCCACAGCAGACAGTCTCAGAGCAATGGAAAACACCTTCTGTGCCCAGCACAGATCCCAAAGTCCCCCCAAACCCTCCCTGCCCCTATTCTGCCCAGATTTGCTCTTTGCACACACGAGTCACAGGCTGAAGTCAGGAGCTCCCTCCGTGGCCAGAGGAGGAAAAGAGAGAAAGTGGATGAAGAGCTCTCCTGTGCAGAGCCAAGGTCCAAGTGCAGCACTTGCAGTGGGAACCACAAATCATCAGGTTTATGTCCTTTGGGGTCAGGGACTGGTGACACTCAGAGGCACAGAAAGGTTTCTTGCCAACAAACACAAGTTGAACATGTGAACAGTTTAATAGCCAATCACCTCTCTTCCCTCAGCTCTTTGGGATGTCCCAGCAGCATCTGACATGTCCACAATCCCAAAGGGATTTCTGTACAGGAACAGTTATATACAAAGATAAAAGAAAAGGTAATTCTCTGATGGATATAAAGGCAATTAAGATGTAGACTAATGTGGTATTTATTTGAACTTCAGAAAAATGGCGACTCCCTGAAGCTCAAAGCATGAAGCCAGTCAATTGAGAGGCACTGGAATGACAAGAGAGAATCAGGAGGAGGAAATCTGGGAGGAATGGGAAGGGCATTGATGCAGCTGGTCTAGTGAAGAGATGTCTTTAGACGTGGCCATTTTAACATGAGAGATTTAATTATTCCAGGAGAGCTGGAAACACCTGAGGGAAGAGGGTCATGAAATATTACACTGAATAATGGTGACACGAGTAGAGGGGAAGATCAGCATTTCTTGTGCTGCTAGTACTTCAGGCCCTACAGCAACACCAGGGCCACCAGGGCAGCGGGGCAGGGCCACTGCAGCAGCACTGGCAACACCAAGTGCTGCTGGTGTTGGGCACAGCTGCTGGGCCAGCACTGATCTGCCCCCAGCTCTGCACACAGACATTGCTGCTGCAGCTCCAGAGAAGGTAACAAAAGGGCATCTCTGCAGAAAACTTTGCTGGGAGATCCTTTTGTTCCTTTAAAACCACCAAGTGGGTACCTTGTCATTGACACCATCTGTGGCTACAGGGAAGGTAGAGAGAAACAAAAAGAAAAATGGCACAAACATTGACCTTTCTATTTGGACAATATGGAAAAAATATAACAAAGAAAAAACTCTCACAACCAAACCCATAAGAAGTATCAAAGATGACTCTTATTCCAAATGATTTGCAGAAATTGGCCAGTAGTTTAATGTTTGTGAAACCACCCAGTCATCAGTCTCCTCACTGCAGCCTTGAGCTCCTGGTTCCTCAGGCTGTAGATGAGGGGGTTCAGGGCTGGAGTAACCACTGAGTACAGAAGTGAAAGGGCCAGATTCAGGGATGGAGAAGACAAAGAGGGGGGCTTCAAGTCAGAAAATGTGGCAGTGCTGAGGAACAAAGAGACCACGGCCAGGTGAGGGAGGCAGGTGGAAAAGGCTTTGTGCCGTCCCTGCTCTGAGGGGATCCTCAGCACAGCCCTGAAGATCTGCACATAGGAGAAAACAATGAACACAAAACAACCAAGTGATAAACAGATGGAAAACATAAGAAGTCCCAGTTTTCTGAGGTCTGAGTGTGAGCAGGAGAGCTTGAGGATAGCAGGGATTTCACAGAAGAACTGGCCCAGGGCATTGCCCTGGCACAGGGGCAGGGAAAATGTATTGGCTGTGTGCATGAGAGCATGGAGAAAGGCGCTGACCCAGGCAGCTGCTGCCATGTGGGCACAAGCTCTGCTGCCCAGGAGGGTCCCGTAGTGCAGGGGTTTGCAGATGGACACATAGCGGTCGTAGCACATGATGGTCAGGAGGGAAAATTCTGCAGAGATGAAAAAGGCAAAAAAAAATAATTGTGCAGCACATCCTGTGTAGGAGATGTTCCTGGTGTCCCAGAGGGAATTGTGCATGGCTTTGGGGACAGTGGTGAAGATGGAGCCCAGGTCACTGAGGGCCAGGTTGAGCAGGAAGAAGAACATGGGCATGTTCAGGTGGTGGCCGCAGGCTACGGTGCTGATGATGAGGCTGTTGCCCAGGATGGCAGCCAGGGAGATGCCCAGCAAGAGGCAGAAGTGCAGGAGCTGCAGCTGCCGCGTGTCTGCCAATTCCAGCAGGAGGAAGTGCCTGATGGAGCTGCTGTTGGACATTTGTGCTGCCTTGGCATGAGGATCTGTAACAAAAGTAATCATGGAATAGTTGAGTTTGGAGAGGACTTTAAATATCCCAGCACAGCCTGGGGGCACTTTCCCCCCACTGCCGGCCCAGGGCTCTGCTGCCTGGAGCTGTCCCTGCCAGCAGCTGCTTCCCTGTGCCCAGGGCTGGGCCCTGCCAGTGCTGCCAGAGCCCAGCCCAGCCCTGGGGACTCAGCTCTGCCTTGCAGATCCCTCTCAGCTCAGGCACTTCCCAGGGGCAGCTCTGGCTCTGCAGGATCTGATGGCAATGTAAAAGCAACCCTGACGAGGCTGTAAAAGTGACACTGATGCTACTCTAAGGGGCCCTGCGCTGATTTCTTCTACTGCATGGTATATTCAGATCTGTGAGAATTTTTTTTTTATTTTTCTCAGCCTGAATTGAGAGATGAATATCTATGGGCAATTTCCCAGCCAGGCAAACCAGAGCATTAGATTAAAAAAGCAGGAATTCCTCTGCTATGCTGCCCCTGACTTGCTGTGCTCCCTGTATAATCTACTTGGAAATGTCCTGCGGTTAAATGCCATGCTGGGAGCAGTTCTGAACAACGCAGCATACTCCCCACACAAGGAGAACACTTCTAAGCCTTACCAGCTGTCTTCTACCACCCAGATCTTGTCCCTCAGTGCCGGGAGCAGCTGCCAGGGCTGGCTGAGAGCTGTCCCTGGCAGGCAGCAGAGTCCCTGCCCCAGCACAGCACCCATGGCTGCAGGACCCTGCTCTGCAGGACAGCCTTGGGCATCCCTAACTGCTCTGCACAAGAGACAGAGAATGTACTCACAGGGTCTGTAGGCATTGCGATGTTCCTGCTGTAGGAGATGGCTGCAGGAGCTGCAGCTGCATTGTCCTACAGCCAGAGGTTCCTGTGCCAAGGGCTGGCAGTGACTCTGCCCCAGGCACTTCTCAGCGCCTTCCCAGCCCTGACTGATTGAAGCTCTCTGTGCCTCTGTGCTGTGCCCAGGGTGGCTGCAGGCAGTGCCCCAGCCCTGCTGGGCTGGCAGAAGAGCTGCTCATCAAGAGAAATGTGCTTTTGAAGCTCTGCTTGGTTATCAGGAGCTGCCTCTATGCCAGGAGCCCAGCCCAGCTCAGCAGCACAGACACAGCACAAGGACTTGAATGAGCCTCTGGGGCTTTGTGCTCAGGCCCTGAACATCAGTCCCTGAGAGACAGCTGAAGAAACCTCCCCAGAACTCCAAGTCAGAATCCAACTCCAAACTTTCTTGGACTTTTAATGGGTCCCACTGAGGGACACGACTGAGAGTGTCCCCAGGCCCCAGGCAGAGCAGAGAACTGGAGGCAGTGATGACAGGTGGGGACAAAGAGAAGCCAAGTCTTGGTGCCCTGGGGCACAGCAGCTGGGTCTGTGCCACCAAGGGCTGTGAGGAGACACCTTTTCTTGAGGCCCTGGGGCCTCCTGGAACAGCCCCAGCCAGGCTGGGCACTGTCAGCCCCTTGTCCTGCCCTCAGCATCCCCCTCCTAGCCCACATCCCAGTGGCCTCAAGGATCTGCTGGAAGGAGGCCCTGGGGAGCCTTGCTCAGGAATGGCCCTGGGGGCTCCTGAGTGCTCCCTGCAGGGACTGCAGGTTTTTCAAAGGTCTTCGGGTTTAGCTTTTGCCTTCGAGTGTCTGAGAGGTTTGTGCAATCAAGGCCTCCAATTATCTGCTGTAATTAGTTCCTGGAGAGCCTTTGTCACTAAAAACACTCAGTGGGGCTCATTAATACTTCAGAGTACTTCAGTTATTTTAAGTTCTTGGTGTTTCCCTTTTGATACAGACTCTGTGAATGTTTTGTTCAATCATGGCCCCAAGTATCTGCTTTAACGAGTTCCCTTGAGAGATTTGCACTGACACTCAGTGGGCCTCATTAATGCCTTGAGATACTCAAAGTTTAAGGTACTTTATGGATTTAAGAATACTTTTAGGATTCTCCTTTCCACACTGAGTCTCTGAGAGGTTTTTGTGCCATCCTGGCCACCACTTCTCCCTTCCAAGAAGTCCATGATGAGCCTGTGTTGGGTGTCTTCCCCCTTTCTGTTTTACAACATAGATGGGACTGAAAATATTTTGTAAGTCTTTCTTAAAACATCCAAACACACATAGGACTATTAAAAATACAAAAACAACCAGTACAAAAATAATAGTCCTATTTAGCTAGACATCATCCAACCTTTTAGTCCCTTGGATTGGAATAGTTTATTGAACCAGTCTTTGTTTTCCATTTGAGGCTTCTTGAAACCTTCTTTCAGTACCTGAGTGCTCTTGTGGATTGACTCGCTGTGGCTGGAGAGTTTCATGCAACACTTGCCCTCAGAGTCCACACAGACATGCCCGTGTTCCCAGAGTAAAAACTCTCCCGCTTTTCTGCAAGGTGGCATGTCTGATGGTCGTCATGTCTGAGAGCAGGCCACTCAATGCAAGGGAGTAGCATTGGTTTGCTCACTTACCAGGCACCCAAGATGGTCTAATGGTCCTAAAGCTTTAACTGCAACCACCCAAGGTAGTCCAAATTGGGGGTGCTACCATCCAATACCTGGATTAAAGCTTGCAAAGCCAGCTCTTTGATATCATCCAATACTTCTCTGGGGATACCTGCTGCTTGGTCATCTGGTAGGCTGTGTTGTCCTTCTCCAGCCAGATTGTTGATTCTCAATTCCGCCCTTGCCTCATATCAATTGATTTAGTAATCACTTCCCCCCCCTTCCCACAGGGTGTATTCTGTAGGTGATAACAAAATGGTCATAATATATTTTAAATCATAGGGAGTTAAGTGCTGTAAACATGGTCCTCATTAGGCCATTAAAACAAGATAAGTCCTTCCTATGCTCTTTAGCTGCCCTACACAGATCCTTGATTTCCTCATAAACCAGTGGCTGAGACCTGGGATTTTGCCCCCTTCCTTCATAATATATGGGTGTAACAAGGAGTTTCCTACCTATTTGCCAGTCTCCTTCCCTAACTAGATTGTGGACTTTTAGGGTGGAGTTCTGGAGCCACGGCCCAGGGTGAAGGTGGAATGATTGACAGTGGGGCATGACCCGCAGTTGTGGGAGTGGAGTCTGGAGGTTCGTTAAGGGTGGAAGAGAAGGTTGTGGTAGCAGGAAGTGGAGGAGCCAAGTTGGCGGGAGGATGGTCAGGCCAAATTCAGGATCCTTCCATCTCGAGTCTCCAGGTCACAGTGCTCCAAGAGGGCATTTCCATCACCATCTTGGAGCATCATGGAAGGTCCAAGAAAGGCAGGTTTGAAAGGAGATCCTGAGTTAGGAGTGACCAACCAATTGAGTTTTCGACACACTGCTTGCTGGTGAAGGGCCTCAAGGATGGTGTGGAAGATGGGGAGTATGTGGGTTGCAGTTCGGTCCCTTTAGATCGAATGGTTGTACAGTTTAACTCCCACTGAGTCCCAAAATTTGGTAGTATAGATTTTTTCAGCAAGGGCATCTGGAAAAATTTTAATAATCCACCTCACAATTGATTTTAATTTGTTCTTTGTAAATATTTTGTCATGATCAGTGAGAATTAACAAAGCATCCATATATGCTCCTTTCTACTTTGGACATCTGGCTGCCCATTTTTCTCATCCTCCACCTTACGGGGAACTGTCACCGAACACCCCAAACCAATTATGGGATGTGCGTTCATACTGTAAAAACACAGTGGCAAAATGGGCAATGTCTTGCATTTCCCCAAACCCACCTGCAATCCTATGCAGGTGAAACCGTCATTGTCCCTGCAGATCCTGGCCAAGGTCCCTCAAAGCAATAATGAATCTGCTGGCCTGGCACAATCCAAAATCCTAGGGAACACTGACCTATCCATCAGGTAACCCCAGCTGACATGATTCAATGTCAGGGTCCCTGTTCGGGTGCCAGAAGTTGCAATGAGGGTGGCTGTGACAAACCTTTCTGGTTCCTCAACTTCAGGGCAAGGGGGGTGAAAATGAAAAGAAGCAGATGCTGGGGAAGATGAAACAGGAAAGCCTTATAAGTATGATTGCCTGGCAAAAGATTTTGAGAATATGGAAACTATAAGTAAGATTGAAATGAAAGCAAGCTTTGAGACACCAAGCCTTAGTTACTGAACAACTGGAAAACAATGGTATAGCCGGCTGAAAGTAATCTTCTTTGATGAAATAATACCCTCTGCTTGCAGACAGGTCCAAGGGTCAGAGCAGACCCTACTAGCTAGGCGGAAGGGGTCCAAAGAGTAGTTTTTATGGTTAGTGAAAATTAGAATATGCAGCACAGAAGAAGATTTATTGTATTGTAATAGGTACTCCCCTCCTCTTTCGGGTATCCATTTTGGGCGCCTCTTTTGAACCCCTCTTTCGGGCCTGCTCTGAGCTGTGGCTGGCAGCTACAAACAAGGCCCCTTCACTCACACCCTTTGCAATAAACCCCAAGTTCCAAGACCTATCTTCTCGTCTCCGTCCGTCCCAATCGTTCTAGTCCCTGATGATTCTACAAGCAGGATCAATGGAGTTGCCCAAAAAAAACTTTAGTAACAGGGTGAAAAACAATAAACATGGAGAAGTTGAGCACAGTACGAGGGGTGGGATCCAAAGACCTGAGATAAAGGCGAAGCAACAATATATACACTTGAGGGTAGAACACTCTGGAACACAAACCATAGAGGGGAAACAAGTAACAAAAAGGGGAGGAGAACTTGGACAACTTAGCATAACAACACTAAAGGCTTATGAGGGAACACTCAAACTCACCATAAGTTAAATGAATGATTCCTAGGGCTTGAAACTTGCGCTCAGGTCTTCTGGGGTAAAATCTGTCTGACTCTGAGTTACTGCTGGCCTAACTCCCCCACCCTCTGCTTTGCTCTGGCACCTTGGGACCATATGGCCCAACAGAGCCACAATGATGTCCTTAGTTCCACGAGGTTCTACAGTGTCACAATGGTCCCTTAAATCCATGGTGCTCTGCAGTGTCACAATGGCCGCTTCATTTCTCAAGGCTGCCAAGTATCACATTGGTCTCCATAGGAAGGAAACCACAGAGCCCCCATATTTCAGGAGCTGAGGAACAGCAACCACCAGAGGACAAGGCAAGCCTGATCTGTCTGTCCTGGAAGGTTTGCCTGGAGTAACCCTTGGATATTTGAAATTATGCATGCAGAGTCCTAATTTCAGACATTTGTGCCTGGAAAAGAAGGATGGGGTTTTTTTTTTCATAAAAAGAAAAGCACAGAGCCCTTTCCAGTGTTTGGAAAATAGGTGAGTGCTGCCCCTCAGGAGTCAAAGACCAGCAAAACTTGTCTGTCCTGGCAACTTTAGTATGGGAGCAATCCTTTAATACACAAAAATTTGGAAGTGGAATCCTAATTTTGGCCATGGATGCCTGGAAAAAATGGACAATTCCTTTCCATAAAAAGAAGAGCCCAGAGCCCCAGTGTTTCAGGGGCAGATGAGAGCAGCCTTCCACATTCCAAGGTCAGGCAGACCTGTCAGGTGACCCCTGGGAGGCCAAGGCAGCATCACCAATTTATTGTTCCCTTGGTTCCACAGGGCCCTGCAGTGTCACATTGGCTCCTTGCTTCCATGAGGCCCTCAGGTGTCATAATCCCCCCTTGATTACACAAGTCCTTAAGGATCTCAATGGTCTCCATAGTTCCACAAGGCCCCACAGTGTCATAATGCTCTATTGGTTCCATGAAGCCTTGCTGTGTCCAATGGTCTCTTGGTTCCATTGAGGCCCACTACTGCAACAATGATTCCCTTGGTTCCACAAGTTCCCAAAGTGTCCCAATGGTCCCTTCCGTCCATGAGACCCTGTAGGGTCACAATGGTCTCCATGATTCCATAGGGCCTTGCAATGCCACAATGCTCTCCATGGATGCACGGTGCCTCGCAGGATCACAATGGCCCTTTGGCTCCACGAGGCCCTGAAATGCAGCAATGGCCTCTTGGTTCCACAAAGTCCCACTGTTTCACACTGGTCCCTTGGGACCATGCAGCCCAATAGAGCGACAATGATGTTCTTGATTCCATGAGGCCCCACAGTGTCACAGTGCCACAGTTCCCCTTGGATCCATGGTATCCTGCAGGGTCACAATGTTCCTCTTGTTTCCACAAGTTCCTACAGTGCAACAGGTTCCACAAGGGCCTGCAGTGTCACCATGGCCCATTGGTTCCACAATGCCCTGCAGTGTCACAATAGTCTCCATAAGATGGAAACAAGTGAGCCCCAGTGGTGCAGGGGCAGATGAGAGGCAGTCACAAGAGGCCAAGTCTAGCCATACTTGACTGTATAGGCAGATTTTGTCTGGGAGTAACCCTTGGATGTAGAGAATTTTAGACACAGAATCCCAATTTTGCCATGTCTATCTAGACAAGAAAGACAGTTCTTTTCCATAGGAATAAAAGCACAGAGCCGCAGTGCTTCACAGTCAGGTGGGAAGTGGTCCTTGTCATGTCAAATTCAATGGGATCTTTCAGACAGACCCCAGGGGTCCAAACCAGGCAGACCTGCTCCATGTTCCATTGACTTCATGGGTGCCCACGCTGTCACAGTGCAATCCTTGATTCCATGAGGTCTTGCAATGTCACAATGGCTTCTTGGTTTCATGAGCCCCAACAGAATCACAGTGGTCCCTGGGCTCTATGCAGCCCTGCTGTGTCACAATGGCTCCTTGTTTCTGTGTGCCCCACTGTCTGATAATTGACCCTTGCTTCTATAGGGGTGCCTGAGTTGCGCAACGGTCTCCTTGATTCCAGGAGGTTCCGTAGTCTCACCATAGTTTCCTTGGATCTCCATTGTCACAACAGACCCTTGGTTCCATGAGGTTCTGTCGTGTCACCATCGTCGCTTTCAGAGGCTGGATGAGATCGGTGTCCCGAGACACCTTGGGATGCTCGGAATGCCCGTGTGGGGCCAGGGCTGGGTCAGGCCTTGGTTTGTGGTGGGACAGAGCCCCGCCCCCAGCCCTGGCCTGGCAGAGCTGTCAGTCAAACAGCAGGGGAGATGTTAACCCAGGTCTGATTAACTGACCTGTCAATCAATCACACACCAGCAGCTGGTGCTACCCTGACTCTGATTGGACAAGAACTGTCAGTCCCACGCCAGGGGTGGGCCCATGAAGGCCCAGGGGGTTAAAACCCAGAGCACAAGGCCAGCCCATGGTCTGGGTCCTGCCCTCTCTTGGGGTTTCTCTGTTAGTGATGCTGGGACCCAAGGTACCTATGTGAGTGTCTTTCTGTATGTCTTCGGTCTTTCTGTTTGTCCTGGTTCAGATCAAATTTGGGAGAGAACCCCCAAAGGGGCTCCTCTAGGAAAGCAGATTCAACTGAGACCTCCCCCCAGCCGGTTCTGGAGAAACTACCTCCTTGGAGAAAATTGGAAAAAACCTATTTATTAAACAACAGGGCCTAAACAATATTAAACAATAAAACCTCTTGCTGCCCCAAAAGAGATTACCTGCAACCTCCCTGGGTTGCAGCTTGGCTCAGTCTCTTATCAGTCCCTCTCATGCTGGAAATGCTGCCGCCCAGGCCTGGCCCGGTGGGCAACAGGTGCAAGCTGCCGGTGCTCTTCTGGGTGTTTAGTCCAGAGCAGGTTTAAACAGCTACAAAGAAAAGGAAAAAAACCCCACAGTCCAGGGAACTTCTTTGCCTCAGTAATCTAAAACAAAGGAGAGCTCTGTCCCACTGTCTGTCCATCTACAGACAACACAGTCCAGGAGCAGGAATGTGAAGTGAGTGCCATATCTGAAAACAAACTGCGCACTTCTTCTCTTCCCTCTTCACTCTCTGGAACAAATCTTAAAGGTGCAGAACTTATTATTCAGCTTAAGTGGAACAAGACAATTGGGGATAAAAGAATCATATAGTCAGCCTAGGAAATTCCACCCATTATCCCCATATCCTCAGTTTACTACTACAACTAATATATATTCTAACTCTACAAACAGGCACATTACACATCCAATATACAGCTATACTCAGAAAATGGTAGGAACATTCAGCAAACAGTGATATTTACACATAGTCCTCACCCAACAATCCGATCTCCCTGAGGTACAAGTCATGTTCTTCCATCTTTTTGCATTATCCACCATGTGCAACCTGGTCCCTGAGCAAAAACAACCCCATGAATGAGTTTGTCTGTACTTGAGGCAGAATTGATCCACACGGTCTTCCCTAACAAACCTCTGACTTGTACCACTGGGACATTGTCTCCGATTACTCAATGCAAAGGCTCAGACTGGGCAGGGCCCACTCGATTAGTAGAGCCTCGGGTGTTACTAACCAGGTGGCTTTTGCCAGATGCTGCTCCCAGTCTTTGAAAGATCCCCCATCTAATGCTTTCAATGTGGTTTTTAACATTCCGTTGTACCTCTCTACTTTTCCTGCAGCTGGTGCATGGTAGGGGATATGGTACACCCACTCAATGCCATGTTCCCTAGCCCAGGTGTTGATATTGAGTCTCACTGTCTGAATCAATCCTCTCAGGGGATCCATGTCTCCACAGAACTTGCTTTTCAAGGCCCAGGATGGTGTTCCGGGCTGTACCATGAGACACAGGGTAGGTTTCCAACCATCCAGTGGTGGCTTCCACCGTGGTCAGTACGTAGCGCTTGCCCTGGCGTGTCTGGGGCAGTGTGGTATAGTCAATCTGCCAGGCCTCCTCATACTTGTACTTGGACCACCGCCCACCGTACCACAGGGGCTTCACTCCCTTGGCCTGCTTGATGGCAGCACATGTCTCACAGTCATGGATAACCTGAGAATTACTGTTCATGGTTAAATCCACCCCTTGGTCTCGTGCCCACTTATAGGTGGCATCCCTGCCCTGATGGCCTGAGGCATCATGGGCCCATCGAGCTAGGAATAACTCTCCCTTATGTTCCCAATCTAGGTCTATTTTGGACACCCCTATCTTTGCAGCCTGGTCTACTTGCTCATTGTTTTGGTGTTCCTCATTAGCTGTACTTTTGGGTACATGGGCATCTACATCGCGGACCTTCTCATGCAGTTTCCCTACCCTGGTAGCAATGTCTTTCCACTCATCAGCAGCCCAAATTGGTTTTCCTCTATGCTGCCAGTTAGCTTCTTTCCACTTCTCCAGCCATCCCCACAGAGCATTGGAATCAGTGTAGAGGTAGAGCTTTGGCCACTTCTCTCTCTCAGCAATGTCTGGGGCCAGTTGAACAGCTTTGAGTTCAGCAAGTTGGCTTGATCCAACTTCTCCTTCTGTAGCTTGTGCAACCTGTCGTGTGGGGCTCCATACGGCTGCTTTCCACTTCCGGTTCATCCCTACGATGCGGCAAGAACCATCAGTAAAGAGAGTGTATCTTGTATCTTCTGCTGGAAGTTGGTTGTATGGTGGAGCTTCTTCAGCCCATGTCACTTCTTGTTCCCCTTCATCAGTGAGACCAAAGTTTTCACCTTCCGGCCAGTTTGTAATTATTTCCAGAATCCCAGGGCAATTCAGGTTTCCAATACAGGTGCGCTGTGTGATAACAGCAATCCATTTGCTCCATGTAGCACTGGTGGCATGGTGCATAGAGGGAACTTTTGCATTGAACATCCACCCCAATACTGGTAGTCGAGGTGCCAGAAGGAGTTGTGCTTCAGTGCCTGTTACCTCTGAGGCAGCCTGGACTCCTTCATAGGCCGCCAAGATTTCTTTCTCTGTTGGAGTATAGTTGGCTTCAGACCCTCTGTAGCTATGACTCCAAAATCCTAGTGGTTGGCCCCGAGTCTCCCCAGGCACCTTCTGCCAAAGGCTCCAGAACAAGCCATGGTTCCCAGCTGCAGAGTAGAGAACATTCTTCACCTCTGGTCCTGTCCTGACTGGGCCAAGGGCTGCTGCATGAGCAATCTCCTGCTTGATCTGTGCAATGGCTTGTTGCTATTCAGGGCCCCAGTGGAAAGTGTTCTTCTTACGAGTGACCAGGTAGAGAGGGCTCACGATCCGACTGAATTCGGAAATGTGCATCCTCCAAAAACCTATGGCACCTAGGAAAGCTTGTGTCTACTTCTTATTGGTGGGTGGAGACATTGCTGTGATCTTGTTGATGACATTGGTGGGAATCTGACGCCATCCGTCTCACCACTTCACTCCCAGAAACTGGATCTCTTGAGCAGGTCCCTTGACTTTGCTCTTCTTGATGGCAAAGCCAGCTTTTAGGAGAATCTGGATTATTTTCTCCCCTTTCTTGAACACCTCTGCTGCTGTCTTCCACGACACAATGATGTCATCAATATATTGAAGATGTTCTGGAGCCTCACCCTTTTCCAGCGCAGTCTGGATCAGTCCATGGCAGATGGTGGGGCTGTGCTTCCACCCCTGGGGCAGTCGGTTCCAGGTGTTCTGCACGCCTCTCCAGGTGAAAGCAAACTAAGGCATGCATTCTGCTGCCAGGGGAATGGAGAAAAATGCATTGGCAATGTCTATAGTGGCGTACCACTTTGCTGCCTTGAACTCCAGCTCATAATGGAGTTCTAGCATGTCCGGCACAGCACCGCTCAGGGGTGGAGTCACTTCATTCAATGCACAATAGTCCACTGTCAATCTCCATTCTCCTTCAGATTTATGCACAGGCCAGATGGGACTGTTTAAGGGTGAGTGGGTGTTGCTGACCATCCCTTGGCTCTCCAGCTCTCAGATAATTTTGTGGATGGGGATCACAGCATCTCGATTCATTCGGTACTGTCGGCAGTGCACTGTTGAGGTGGCAATTGGCACTCGTTGCTCTTCCACCTTCAGGAGACCTACTGCAGATGGGCTGTCTGACAGTGAAGGCAAGCTGTTCAACTGCTTGACACCCTCTGTCTCTACAGCAGCTATTCCAAATGCCCATCTGAGTCCCTTTGGGTCTTTGAAATACCCACTTCGGAGGAAGTCTATGCCTAAAATGCATGGGGCCTCTGGGCCAGTCACAATAGAGTGTTTCTTCCACTCATTTCCAGTCAGACTCACCTCAGCTTCCACCAAAGTAAAATCCTGTGATCCCCCTGTCACACCAGCAATAGAAACAGACTCTGTCCCCACATGTCTTGATGGGATTAATGTAAATTGTGACCAGTGTCAACCAAAGCTTTGTATTCTTGTGGTTCAGATATGCCAGGCCAACGAATCCACACAGTCCAAAAATCACGGTTTTCCCCAGCCTCTACTTGGCTAGAGGCAGGGCCCCTCTAAGCCTGGTTATCCTTCTTTCCCTGGGCATATGTCTTGGAGGTTCCTTCAAGGGGATCAAAAATATTGTCATTATCATCACGTGTGACAGTTCGAAGCATTGTGACAATGATTCTCACTGACACACAGAGTCTCGTTTGGGAAAAAAGATGGAGAAAGTATCTTTCAGAGTTGCGAAATAGATATCAAGGTGGGCCAAACGCAAATCTCACAGAAGCACAGTTAGCAAGAGATCCTCCGGATGACAACCCAGGGGAAAAAGCAGTGCGGCTTCCACGAAGAGTGTTAAGTGACATCAAAGAAGCAGCGCGAATGGCAATCATGCAGATTACGCCAACAGGAGCTCCAGATGTTCCGTTCTCTTGCATCAGGCAAGGTCCCGCAGAACCATTCATGTCGTTCATCGATCAACTCACGCAAGCCGTGGATCGACAGGTGACGATTGAAGAAGCGAAAAGGCCTCTCTTGGAGAGCATAGCTTTTGGCAATGCCAACCCGGATTGTCAACGGATCATTAGTGTCATGGCAGGACGGCCATCCTTGGCAGAGATGGTGGTGGCATGCAGCAAGGTGGAGACACCTCAGCATGTCGCATCGATTGTGAAGAACAAATTAAGAGAGGAATGGGAAGAACAAATAAAGGGACACTCAGAGAGACAATCTGAAGACAAGGCATTGGAAAAGATGCTGGAAAAAATACTTCATCAACAAAAGGAGAACACCAACAAAGTTCTTGCAACAATGCAGAAGAAGAGCAATCCCCCAGGAGGACAGTGTTACAAATGTGGGAAGTTTGGACACATGAGAAAGAATTGTTTACAAACACATGCACCAGCGCCAGCACAAAAAGTGGAAAGGCCAATTTGTGCGCGGTGCGGAAGGGGAAGACACTCTGTGAAAGAATGTTTTTCTCAGACAGACGTGGAACGAAATCCATTACCGTATCCGGGAAATGGACAAAGGAGCGTGGCCGTAAATCGCCAGCGCGCTCAGACACAAGTACTGGCGGTGACACAAGAGCAGACAGGGCAATCATCAGTGAGCGACAAGCAGACGCCCTCAGCAAAACCCTCAGTCGATTCCATAGCAACCCGGACCTCCTCCCACGAGGGGCACAGTGTGCATTGGCAGCTTCAAAATTAGTATGCTTTCTAGATGAAAATCATGCAGAAATACCAACAGGTATCCACGGAGATTCATACAAAAAACAAGATTTCTTGATAGTTGGACAAGACAAATGCAGCATCCTTGGACTCATTGTTTATCCTACAGTTGTTTCTGAATAAGACAAGAATACAGAATTGATGGTTCTGGCAAGAGCGGTCTGTCCGCCGTTAACTCTGCCGGAAAATACTGTGGTTGTGAGAGCTTTTGCCTTGCCGCCACATGCCGTTGGAGAAGTCATGTCAATCTTCGACGAAGAAGGTTTCCCTATGAAAGAACATGTTGAAGTACATACAACATGGGTGAAGCACATAGGTCAAGATCGACCCACACTCACGTGCCAATTGACATGTGGAGACAGGACAATAGCAATCAGAGGCATGCTTCACACAGGGGCGGATGTCACAGTAATATTGTACATCTTTTGGCCACGCAATTGGAGCTTGGTCGCACCCTTGGATTCTCTCTCAGGCATAGGGGGAGCATCTCTGTGTCTGCAGAGTGAGAATTCCGTTGTTGTCACGGGACCAGGAGACAAGACGGTGATCATTCGTCCTTTTGTCATCCAAAAGCCAATCACAGTCTGGGGTCGAGACATTTTGGCACAATGGGGCGCAAAGATCGAAGTGGATTTTTAATAGGGGTCACTGCGGCACTCACCACATTGAAGTTGACATAGAGAACAGATGATTTAGTTTGGGTGGATCAGTGGCCCCTTGAGCGGAAAAAGTTGAGTGCTTTGAAAAACCTGGCCCAAGAACAATTTCAGAAGGGACACATCAAGCCAACAGACAGCCCTTGGAACTCTCCAGTGTTTGTCATCAAGAAAAAGCTATCAGGCAAATGGAGGTTGTTACATGATCTCAGGAAGATCAGTGAAGTCATAGAAGACATGGGACCGCTTCAGCTGGGACTTCCATCTGTCTCAATGATTCCCAGAGATTGGCCACTTGTGGTCATTGACCTCAAGGATTGTTTTTTCAGTATTCCACTCTATCCAGATGATGCTCCAAGATTTGCCTTTTGCAGCGGTACTGTTGGGTGGTTCTTCCACAAGGACTGAAAAATTCTCTGACGATCTGTCAATGGTACGTGGCACGAGCTTTGGCACCAGCGCGGCAGAAATTTCCGAAGGTGAAGATCATTCATTACATGGATGATTTGCTCATTGCAGCGTCAACGCAACAGGAGCTGCAAGAAGCTCGTGATTGTGTGATCACAGAAGTGCAAAAGGCAGGTCTGGAAATCAGCATTTCAAAGATTCAAGAGGTTGCGCCTTGGAAATATCTAGGGTGGAAGATTTCAGAGAAAACAATGAAACCTCAGAAAATGGAGGTCAGCACAAAGATCAGCGTTGCTCGATCTTTTGAGAGGAGACACAGACATTTGCTCTCCCAGGACACTCACGCCAGAAGCGAAGAAAGAGTTGGAGAAAGTCACAGACGGGATACAGAAAAGGCAGAAGGCAGGCATGTCGATTTGTTCCAATGTTGTCTTTTCAGTTGGCAGTGCTGGGGAAGAAAACACAGTTTCATGCTTTG
This sequence comes from Melospiza melodia melodia, assembly GCF_035770615.1. NCBI lineage: Eukaryota > Metazoa > Chordata > Aves > Passeriformes > Passerellidae > Melospiza > Melospiza melodia. The sequence goes on from NC_086200.1 coordinate 9,540,323, forward strand.
ATCTTCCAATGGGATGAATCACAAAAAGACTCCTTGATAATCATAGAGTGGGTTTTTCTACCATACAGGCCTTCAAAGACAATTCTCACAGATTTAGAGATGGCAGCACAAATCATCATAAAGGCGAGAACGAGGTTGCTGACAATGGCAGGATGGGAATTCTCAATCATCAGATTACCTCTGAAGCAAGACTATTTTGATTGGGCAATGCAACAATCGAAAGACTTATTAATCGCGTTGTTAGCTTTTCCGGGAATTTGCACAATCCATTTTCCACAGCAAAGAATAGTGCAATCACAAATATGTTACAAAGCGAAACCAAGAATAAGTGAAGAACCTTTGGATGGGATCATAGTGTTCACTGATGGCTCAGGGAAGACACACAAGTCAGTGATCACGTGGAGGAACTCAACGACATGGGATTGGGAATCAGATGTAAAAACAGTTCAGGGCTCTCCACAAATTGTGGAGTTGGCAGCCGTTGTCCGAGCATTTCAGTTGTTCAAACAACCTCTCAATCTGGTCACAGATTCCGCATATGTTGCGGGTGTGGTCAAACGATTGGAGGGTTCTCTCTTGAAAGAAGTCAGTAATGAGGTTTTATACTCATATCTGGTGAGCTTGAAAACATTGCTAGAGAGCAGGGAAAGAGAATATTTTATCACGTACATTAGAGCACACACAACACTTCCAGGGATTTTAGCGGAAGGAAATGCTCTGGCAGACAGGTTACAATGCCCATTTCGCAAACACTGCCGGACATTTTTGAGCAGGCAAGATTGAGTCACGTGTTCTTTCATCAGAATGCACAGGCGCTGATGGAGTCCTTTCGTCTCAAAAAGAGTCAGGCGAGGGAGATCATTAGTGCTTGTCCAGACTGTCAGCTTGTGCAGCCACCTTCTTCTACCGGAGCCATCAATCCGTGGGGACTGCAAAGTCTTCAATTGTGGCAAGCTGATGTCAAGAAGTATCCATCTTTTGGGAGGCTCAAAAATGTTCATGTTTCAGTAGATACATTCTCAGGTGCAGTCTTTGCCTCAGCACGTGCAGGTTAAACAGCAGACCATGCTTGTGGACATTTCCTGCAAGCATTCGCATCATTAGGTGTGCCTCAGGAGATAAAAACAGACAATGGTCCAACGTATACAGGCAGGGTGCTTGACAGATTCCTGAAAAGATGGGGTGTCAAACATACGTTTGGTATTCCACATTCGCCCACGGGTCAGGCAATCATTGAAAGAACACATCACACTCTGAAATCCCTTCTGGACAGGCAGAGAAGGGGTGAGCCAGAGGCAACACCTCACATGAAATTAAATTAAGGCATTGTATGTGTTGAATTTCCTAAATAGTTCATCCTCAGAACCTAATCCACCAATCGTGGGGCATTTTTTAAGCAGCACACAGGCAAAGCTAATGAAAAATCCTTTAGTTTTGATCAGAAACCCAGAGACAGGACAAATACAGGGTCCTTTCAAACTAATCACTTCAGGCAAGGGTTTCACTTGTGTTTCCACAGATCAAGGTCTGAAGTGGGTGTCAGCGCGACACGTGAAGCCATTTCAAACACGAGAACAGGAGAACGCTGATCCGAGAAACAAAGAGATGAGTACTCAGACAGAAGTTGAGACTCAGACTGCAAAAGATGACTCAGAAGAGAAATAAAAGGAACTAAAGACTTTGGGGATTTTTCCTTTGGGGTCTTGAGTGAAAACATAACAATGATTTTGCATGAAAGTGAAGTCATGAGCATCATTCTTTCATTCATTGCAATAAGCAATGGGGCAAATTTACCTGTTAATGAACCAAAACAAAATGTATGGGAAGCTTTAGCTCAAGCAGCGAATTTGGATAGTATTTGTCTGACACATTTGAGGCCAGGGAGACCATTTTCAGCATGCATGGTTGAATTGCCAGTGGACAAATGGCCAAGTCCAGGGCACTCCGCAGTTAACATCTCGCAGGTCATTAAAAATCCTGTGCAGGAGTGGTGTGCTTGGACACATCTACTTCCTGTGGCTTCTACAGAACCTCAGGAATTGGAGATTTTTGGGCCCATGACAATGGAACTCTGCATGCAGTTCGAAATTCCAAATGTCACAAAGGCAAAAACTATCGATTTGACTCCCAATCATGAATTCTATAAAAATGCATCAGCTTGGTGCAAATACACAGAGAAAACTGCCAGAGGATCGATCCAAGTCCCAGTGCAATTGCCACGGGGTTTGTTTCTAATTTGCGGGGACAGAATTTGGCACAGCATTCCTGCTAATGCCACGGGAGGTCCATGCAGCATTAGGAAAATTTCAATGTTGTCGCCAGATTTGAAATCGTTAAGAGAGAAAAAGCACAAAGAAAAAAGATCAATACGACATTATGCGGCAGATTGCAATGACAAAATATTTACTTGGGACAAGGCAGCGAGAGTTGCTACAGCAATCTTCTCACCTCAAGCAGCATCAGGGGTGGCCTTGACTCAATTCGACCGCATGGGTTGTTGGTTGAGCAAACATGCTCAGTCTGTGTCTGTCGCATTGAGTGACATGTTAAAAGACATCAGTGGTGTAAGACAGGCGACTCTTCAAAACAGACCGGCGATCGATTATCTATTGCTCGCTTATGGACATGGGTGTGAAGAATTTGAAGGGATGTGCTGCATGAATCTCTCAGACCATTCAAGATAAATTCATGAAAGTATTCAGAAAATAAAAGACAGCATAAATAAACTTGGCGAGATCACAGGATCGTGGCTCGATGATCTGGTAGGATTTTTTGATATCTCTCCCATATGGAGAAGAATTTTAAAGATAGCATTCTATGTCTTAATAATTCTCTTAGTCCTCATACTTGTTATTCCGTGCATCCTTGTATGTCTAAGGCATGTCATGAGTCAGGTAGCCAAAGAAGTGTTTTTAGTGCAAACAGAAGGGGGAGATGTGGGAACTCAGCACAACATTCCTGATGTGCAGACTCTCCGAGACCACCCTTGGGGGGCTCGGAGGTCCTGGAACGTTGCCAGAAGTGTTTGGTGGTTGGACTTTGATCCTGCACGGGAGACGACACCTGTATGAGGATGGGAGGATCACACGGGGATAAATGGTGAAGAGATAGATTAATTATAGTGTGAAACACAGGTTTTAGAATCTCGGTACAGGGGGTTTCTGAGAGGACAAGATGGAGGAATTAGGGCGTGTCCTGTCCTTCTTGTTCTTCTTCTTGTCGTCCATCTTCTATGGTGACAGTGGCACTTTGAGATTGGTTCTTACTGAATGTGCACTTGTCAATAAGGGTGAAAGGTATTGGGGAGAAAAGGTAAATATCTTACATGTAGTTTTTGGTATAAAGATAAGTGACCGCCCTGAGGGCAGTCAGTGTGCTCATGGCTGACTTGCTGTGCGGACCTCTGTCGGGCAGGGAGAAAATTAATAAACAACACTGAAGACTGAAAAACCTGAAGACTGCTTTCGTCCTTTGTAGCGCGGGCTGCCCCAAGGCCATCCCGAGCCTTTCCAGGCAATTAAAACAGCCGAGAACGAGACAGCCACTGGAGCTGCTTCCCTTTTGGAACTTCCTCTCTGAGTCTTCAGTTCATTCACCCTTTGTGCCAGAGCAGTGGTAGGTTTTCTATGCCATCTCCCCATGTCTTCTCCAAAATCACACAGGTAGAACCACAGCTCAGCTCGTGGGATGTACCTTCTCTTGCCATCTGGGGAACGTCTGCGTTGGGTACCAGAACCTCTGATCTGTACTGCCGAGATTTGGAGAAAGCCTTCTTTAATCTCCACCCTCAGTTTCTTGTGACCCTCCTCCATCTTGTCCTCTAATTTTTGCACATGTGTTTCCACCACTGCGATTCTGGCATGTGTTGGGTCATGCACAGCACCTGCATATGCTCGGAGCTTCCTTGCCATATCCAGCACAGTCTCCTCACCATCATCCCACTTCATTATTGCTAAAGCAGAAGGGTATTCTCGTGGCCTAAGTTGTACAAGTTTTCTCCTCATCACAGATGTGCATGGTACCAAGTCTGGGTTTACAATGTTTCCATCATCTGAGAAGACAATCTCAGCCACTGCCATGTCCCTCAAGCGTTGAATCCCTTCTTCTCTGGTTTTCCACTGGGTTTGCTGCATATAGAGATCGTCTGTGCACAGGTATCTTTCTGCTACACTTCTTAGGACCCGTTCCCAGAGGCTGTGAGGGTTAGCCCTGCTCATCATTCCTTGGTCTATGACAGGATCCTGTGACGGGGATCCCAAATGCCTGGCTTCAGTGCCATCCAGAATTGTAGCCTCGCCTGCAGCATCCCAGAGACAGACCAGCCAACTAATTATGGATTCATCAGGTCATCAGGTGCAATCCTTCCTTAGGCCATGAAGGTCCTTCAGGGAATAAGACTCAATATTTGCGTCTGATCTTGCACCTGCTGCTTTGACTCCTGATTTTATGTCAGGAGGCATTGAGGTTCCTTCTCCTCTATCACCATCATCATCATCCACTGATTGATTAGTTTTTTCCGTGCATTTCCCACTTCTAGTACTGGTCGCAACAGCCATGGGTTTAGATGCTGGCTTAGGCTCATTATCTGGTTTGGCTGCTGGCTTCGAGCCTGGGCTGTTGGCTACAGCTTGAGTGACTGGGATAGCTGATTTATCTCCCTGCACCCCTGCCTTTGTCTGCTGCCCTACACTATCTAACAGAGTGTGATAAGCATAGGCCAGGGCCCAGCTTATTGCAATGAGCCTTTTCTCCTTAGAATCATCATGGCACTTCTCTTTTAGGTATTTCCCCACTTCTGCTGCATTCTGAATTTGGTCCCGTGGAAAATCCCAGTCTACAGGGTCAGAAAATTCCTTCAGGGTTTGGCCTATATTTTCCCATTCTCCACACCACTCAGGATTTTTCATGCCTGCATCTGCTTCTGGGCCAGGGGTCTCACCAGCTCCTCTGGATATCTCAGCCCTCATTCTAGAGAAGCTGCAGACCATATAGAGGAAGCTTACCAGATTAAATACCAGCATAGCATTCAGGGGAAACTGAACATTCTCAAAAAGTGACATAACCGATCCAAAGGAGAAGAGGGAAAGGGAAGGCTGGAAAGTCTCATTCTTGGCTCCTCCTCTAACAGACTGAGTGTAATTACTAATAAATTCCCAAAACGTACTACTGGAATTGGGATGCAGGGTAGGAGGAAGAAACCATAAACCAAACATATCGTAAAGAGACCAGTATCTTTGTAAATGCTTTATAAATCATTATCACCAAGGCCAGCACAACAGCTATTCCAATCCATACCCCTCTACCATAAAAATTACGTGTTAAGGACAATAATCCTTGTGACCAGAAAGGTATTGAAACCTCAAAAATGTCTAGAGCCCAGAGCCACACAAAGGCTTTCACACCCAGAGACATCAGGGGTTCAAGCAGCATGGCTACTGACTGCTTTAACAACAAACACACAATTAATAGAGCTTTTTTCGACCTTTTCCAGCCACGCGTTGGGTGCCAATTCATGTATTTGTCCAGGTTTAGAGCTAATTTGGAGAATAATTCCCCAAAGGAACTCCGGTGGGAAAAAAGCAGATCCAATCGACCCCTCCCCCCAACTGGTCCAGGAGGAAAAAGAACTCCTTGGAAAAAGGTGAAAAAAAACTGTTTATTAAACAATAAAACCAAAACAATATCAAACAATGAGACCCCTTGCCACTCTAAAAGAGATGACAAACTGAGAAAACCCCGGGTTGAAGCTCAGCTCACTCAATCTCTGATCAGTCCCTCCGGTGCTGGAATTGTCTCAGGCCAGGCCCAGCCCGGTGGGCCACAGCTGCAGCTGCCAGTGCTCTGCTGGTGTTCAGTCCAGAGCAGGTTTCAAGAGGTCCAAAGAAAACGGAAAAAAAAACAGTCCAGGGAACTTCTTTCCCTAGGCTAGCTAGAACTAACTAAAAAGCAAAAGAAGAGCTCTCTGTCCTGCTGTCTGTCTGTCCGCAGCCAACACAGTCCAGGAGCAGGAATGTGGAAGAAGATTGCAGTGTCTGAAAACAAACTGCATGCTTCTTCTCTCCCCACCTTCACTCTCTGGAACACTCTTAAAGGTACAAAACTTAATATTCAAAATAAACAGAATGAGACGACTGGGGATAGAAGCATCATATAGTCAACCCAGGACACACGGCCACTCCCCCTGCAGGTTTAACTTAGGCCAGATTTCCATACCATAGTGAATCATTTTTATTTTGTCGAAGCCTTTTCTGGCCTCCTGAGTGTCCCATTGATCTAGCATCTGTCCAAGAGGACTATCAGGGGGAATATTCTTCTCTTTTTTCTCATCTTCCCTTCCAAATCTTCTTCTTTTCCTCAAACACTTTCCCATACTGACTCTAATTTGGTTCTTAACTGAAATCTTAAGGTCCCCCTACCCGAACGAAAACTACAGACAAGCAAAACAACACTAAATATTCTTTTACTGATCAAGCAGGCATTCACTTTCACACTGGTAAATATGGGGAATTTACTCACATACTCTGGAAAAGGAGGGGAACCTGACCCACACTCACGGGCTTGACCTTTCACTTCCCAGGGGTTAGGTCCCAACGGGGCTCCCTCTGGCCCCTCCCTTGTACCCCTAGGCTAGATCTGGGGTTAGGTCCAAATGGGGCTCCCTCTGGCCCCTCCGTTGCACGCCTAGGCTGGGGGTTATGTCCCAATGGGGTTCCCTCTGGCCCCTCCCTTGCACCCCTCCTTACCAGGAGGGGGGTCCTACCCCTTTTGGAGACACCTCAACCACTGATTCCACTCACTTCCCCCTGTTCCTGGCTGGCCCCCTCGGGGGAGTCCAGAAACGCGGTACTGGGGCTCTCACTGACGTCGGGGGTCCGAGCTGCTGGCCCCCATCTCGCTCACTCGCCACTTACCCACCTCCAACTCCCGCCACCGGTTCTTCCCAGGTCCCAGTGCTCCTCTGCGTCGCCAGTCCCAGGCTGTCTTCCCAGGTCTGGCGTAGCCAGCTGTTCTCTGGAGGCCCAACAGAGCAGGCAGCCATCCTGTCCTCAGTCCTCTTCAGATGTGACTATCCTGGAGGAGTCCCCAAGCTGTGATAAATAGGGCCAGGAGAGCAGCTCCTTTAAAAAGGCCTTTATTATAGACACCTCTGGTTTGGGAACCTGAGGGGTCGCGCACACCGCCACTGCTCCCACTGGACAACGCTGAGGAGGAGGAGTGCAGCTTTGTCTCTCGGCAGAGCTGGGGCTTCCATCCTCACGAGAGTCCTTAGGAAGGCAAATATTGGCTCGCAGCCGAGGGGTATCTTCCAAACTGGGTAATGTAAAAATTATGGTGACAGGACGGAATTCGGCTCTGGCCAAGAGTGGGTGACTTAGTGTGCTTCTGATGGGCTAAAGTCAAAGTTTGTGTGCTAGTTCGTTGTTTTGAGAGGGTTCAGAGTTCCCACAGCTTCTCATTTAAATTCAGTCTGGGTGCAAGTCCTCCTGGGAGCAGGGGAGTAGGGGAAGTGGTTCCTGAGGGGAATGGATACAAATCCCGGGAAAAAATACACACTATGTCGGGGGAAAGATACAAATACAGGGTAAAATAGCAACATCGAACAGCAGCAACTAAAGGCAAGTCTTAGAACACTAACATTCAAAGTTTAACAAAAGACTAACAAGGGGTACAAATACAGAGTATGACGAGGAGAGATACAAATACAGGGTAAAACAGTAACAGTTAGCAACGGCAACTGAAGGCAAGTCCTAGAACTCTAACATTCAATGTTTAACAACAGACCAACACTTCAAATTAAGACCTTATCAACTTCATTAACATCAACTACCAAATACTACTCTGACAAACAGCTCTCATCCCCACGATTTCATTCCTCACAACTGCCACCTCCTCTGTCCATGCGTATCCCTGAGCTGCCTTTATCTCTTTTTTGATCTTCCTCTGTCCCATCCCAACCCATTCCCAAGTTCTTTTAGAGACCCCAGGAGCAGCCCAGCACCCTCTGGCCCCTCCTGAGCCCAACATGTCCTTTCCTGTGCCCCTAAGTCCCCTAGCCATGCCCTCTCAACAACACAGACATTGACCCACCTCTGCAGGAGTAGCTGATGGCCCCTTCTTCTATTGCAATAAAGAGGTGGAGCTGACAGATAGTGTCCGGGTGGCAGCAGCAGCAAAGCCCAGCCGGCAGCAGCACTGGCTGAGCTCTATGGCCAGGAGTAGCCGTGGATGCCCACGGTGTGGGCAGGCAGGAGCCAGGCAGGGGCTGCTGTGACCAGCGGCAGGGTCCTGAGGGCTGGGGGAGCCCAGGGGGCAGGCAGCAGCATGGAGCTCCCAAGAAAAAGCAACCCCATTTGCTTTTCAGTTTTAGAAAATAGAAATTTGTAGAAATATTTTAAAATAGTTTTTCTGTAGACAGACATCCCCAAAATATTCCTTCTCAATTCCTATAGTCGTTAAAGATTTTTCTAAGTAGTTTTAGAATCCAGGAAAAGTGACCTAATTTTATCTTCGCTTTTCATCTTTAGAAATATTTAGAAATATCTTTTGTAGAGAGAAATGCCCAAATGTTTCATTCCTGTTTCCACAACACATCTCTATTTTTTAAACTGGTTTTGAGTTCTGGAAAATATTTTCCCTTTATACAATAAAAATTACAATTATACAATAAAATTGCACTTCAGTGGTAATCTTTATTCTAGGAAGAAGTAAGACCCCTTCAGCCCACCAGCCTGCTGCAGAGGCTCTTTTCCTGCAGGAGCTTTGTACCTAGTCACAACCAACATACATAAAACCTTTTCCCAGATATTTCCGGGGATTTTTGACGAACTCCCATCTTAGTCTTCCCAGACAAACTTTGAATACAGTGGGAATCTCTTCAAGTTACCATCTTTGTTTGCTTCTGGTGGAACTCTCTCAGTTCTAGAGCAGGGCCTTCTCTCATCTTCCTGCTGGCCCTGGGCTCTTCTCCCGGCCTGCTGGGCTTTGTTGGGTGGCACAGCCTGTGACGTTGCTCCCACATGTGACTGAGGGCACAGCTTAAGCAGAACCTATCCATCTTCTCTGCAAAAATATTTATCACTGAAAGACACCAGGTTTCTGAAATAATTTGGGGAAAAGCTTGGTCATGAAGCTTCTCCACCAAAGGTGGGGCTTTCCAGGTGATATCAGCACAATTTTCAGGGTGGGCAGGTGCCTTACTGTGCAGAGAACTGTCTCCCAACCCACTGGGCCTGAGGGGCATTTACTCTACCACAATGCCAAGATTTCGGCTGCAGCAAGAGGAGGAGCTGTGCTGAGTGAGAAGCTGAATCAGAAGCTTCAGAGTGCTCGGAAAGTCCTCACAAATAGGTACCTGTCAGTGGGGATGTGGATCATTCCTCTTGGGTTCAGATGCAAACAGGGCATTTTGAGTAACATTTGCAGCCTGTACCGGCTCCCTCAGGCCTTACACAGCCCAAGGCAGCAAAGGAAGACTTGGAAAAAAGCATTAATTCCATAAAAGTGGTGTTGGGAAAGCAGGAGATAGCAAAGCACTGCTGAAAGCACGCAGTGTATATGATGTAAAATTATTGTTTTATTGATATACTGCAACATATTTTTCGAATGGTAGGAGGAAAAAGAAATAATGATCAGTTATCTCATTATTAATGTTCATTTTCTCTTCCAGTATTGCCCGCGGGTTGAGTTATTTATTAAGCATGACAGTTGGGCTTTAATGTATCAGCTGTAGATTCCAGTCACAGCAGTCTAGTTTAATAATTGGGTTTCTTTCTCCCTCATTTTGACTAATAGCACACTTATAGCAATTATTAAAATTCATCATAGCACAAAAATAAACCATTTGAAACCTCACCAAAAATGGCAACACAAGAGAGCTCTGCTTAGCATTTAGTGGAGAATTCAGAACAGTTTCTTGGAAAACAAGGAACAGCTTCTCTGATCATTCAACAGCCACAATCTGAACATGGACACTCAGTGAAAGCCAAGAGTGCTGCAGGTGAGCCAAGGCAGTGTTGAATAGGCTGCTGTCACTAAAAAAGCGCATTCAAACTTTACGGAAAATTCCCTCTGAAAATGCAAATTCATATGTGGTTCTTTAGCTATAGGTAGTTCAGCCAAGCCATGGCAGTTTACCAGCACTGGCAGAAAGTTGTTTTAACACTGCATCATCAAACTGTTCTGGAGACTTCACAGTCTGCCTTGGAATGGCTGTAGGTGCCAAGTGGACACAGCTTCTGCTGTGAGGAGCTTAAAATCCTCCTTACTGCTCTTCCAGACTCTTTAAAGACAAGGTTTACCTTCCAGCATGAGCACAGCTCTGCATAAGCTCATTGACCCCAAAACCTATAGGCATCAAGGCACCCAGCAGAAATCCTGCACATTCCCACCATGCCAAAGAGAAATGGGGCTTATTCAAGGACTGACAAATAGGCAAGACTTTGAGGGGTGAGAGTGGAATGAAAATAGAAAACTTGAGAAAAGCCTGGTGTTTATAGCTTTGGGAGAAAGGGCAGCAGGACTGTAAGCTGCGTGCTCACCATCTCCTCCTCCAGGTGCACACAGGGATGGAGCAGGCCCAGTGAGTGGTTTCAGGCATTGAAACCACTGTAGACTTGGAATCAATTCACAAGTGAAAATAAAGACAGAATAATCACAGAATCCCAGATTGGTTTGGGATGGAGGGACCTCAAAGCCCACCCAGTGCCACCCCTGTCATGGCAGGGACACCTCCCACTGTCCCAGGCTGCTCCAAGCCCCAGTGTCCAGCCTGGCCTTGGGCACCGCCAGGGATCCAGGGGCAGCCACAGCTGCTCTGGGCACCCTGTGCCAGGGCCTGGCCACCCTCACAGGGAGGAATTTCTTCTTAACATCTCACCAAGTACCTGGTTACACAGACACCAGGGACTGTCTCACTCTGCAGCAGGCTGCAGTGAATGTCTGCTGAAATACGATGCACAGAATCCACCCCAGGTTCCGCCTGCACGCATTGCCTGCACTCCTCTCAGGACACAACTCTCACAACCAGTCCCAGAATGCTCCTGCTGCCCAGGAGGAGATGGGAAAGGGCTGTGCCCTGGCTACAGCCTGGGCAAGAGCTCAGCAAGAGCCATCGGTGTCACCGCAGCCCGAGAGACAGAACAGGGAGAGAATTTCTATTTGCCCTTTGAAGCTGAGAAGGGACCAGTTTGTGTCTGAACAGCATTCCTTCACGCCTCCCCATATTATCTAAAAGTAGGAGACTCAGCAATTAAGCAACCCTCAGATGAATAATTGAGGAAAACTAAAGACTGGAAAGATACAAAAGGCTTCCCTCACAGGACTGCAGAGTGATGCATTGCTTTGGAACTGCAGATAAACCAGGCCACAACCAACCTCATCCTCTGGCCACTATTTAAGAGCCAGGAGGAAAAGACTGGAAGCAAGAAAACACCAGCTTACTACAAGTTTTGCCCTGAAACTCTATTGGCACAGGAGCCCAAGGCTTTCCTGCATGCTGCTTCATGACTCCAGGATGCTGTTACAGCCTCACTCAGCCACTGCACAGCCCATGCATCGTTCACTTGAGCATCCTGAGCCTGGGAACACCAGAGAGTATTATCAGAGCACAGGGAATGCTCCTCTAATGGTTGTTTTGCAATGTTATGTGGATAAATGATCATCCGGGGAAAGAAACATGGTGTATGTACAGCTAATCTATTAGATTTTGTTGTAAATTAATCATATTGAATATTAAGACTATTCCCTATTCTCACGTTAAAATGACTCCTCAGTATTTTCATCTGATCTTATCAGAAATGATGAAGCTGTACTTTGCTGTCCACCTCTCCCATTACCTCTTGCACTGCCAGGAAAGTGCTAAATAGATGAATTGCCAGCTCCCTGCAGCAGAGAGCTGATCTTCTGGGCCCTGTGACACACAGATGAGGGAGTCAAACCACAGAGGTCTTTGGAGGCTAAAATCCTGTGTCTCTGTGGTGCTCACAGCAGCTGGTGCCAGGCAAGAGGTGAGCAGCTGCACAGGTGACCCGAGGTCTGTGGGGAGTTTGAAATCCCACATATTTTGTTCATGTGTCAAATCTGGGCTCTGTTTCCTGTGCTCACCCCATAAACTCCATAGGTGAACTCACTAAAAATGGCATCACAGAGATCCCTGCGGATCAGCTAAGTGCAGATATCAGGTCAAAGACTGGACTCACTTACCTTGGAGATTCTTTCCAGCTTTTGTGATGCCTGACTCTATAAACTGAAGCTGGTCTTTTGCTCATTCTGCATTTTTGTCATAGCTTCTGAATCAATCCCTTCAGAACATCAGCTGAACAAGTATTGCTCTCCAGGCAGCTTCTCACACAGTAGAGGGATGGGCAATAGAAACCACACAATGTTTTTCACAAAGGTGTATTTGTTCTTTTCTAGGACAATTTTGGAATCAAGTGCTGCAGCACAAACATGTTTTTTAAGGTTTACAATAGCCGCTCACCTTTACTGGTTCTGCAAAGCCAATTGGGTGCTGAATACCACTCACACATGAATTAGTGGCCAATTGGCCAAAACTTCTCTTTCTTGTCTCCAGCCCAGCTTTAGCCATGACTCTGCACACTCAGAAATCACAGGGCAATGGAAGATTTGTCCTCTTAACAGCAGTAATGCAAGATGACTGCAGATGAAATTTTACATTCTAATTAATACTTGGTCCCCAGTGATGCTCCTGAGTATCCTGGCTGTTCAGAGGTGTCCCAGCTCCCCCAAACACAACTGCACCAGCCAGGACATCTCATTTCATGGCCCGTGGCAGCAGAAACGCACTGCCACAAGGCTCTGAGACCAGTGGGCTGCACTACAGAGCAGATAATCTCCAGCAGGGGTTGGAGGAAGAGTTCTGCTTTGAGCTCACCTGAAGATGATCAATAGCTGCACCACCAAATTTGTTTTGTTGTTGCCCATCAGAACTAAGGAGAAGAATTTCTCAAGAGCTCCTGCCAACCATTGCAGTGAGCTATTTGAACTCTTGTCCTTGTCCCTTTCCCAGGTCTGCTGTGTGAGAAGCCACCTCCACAGTGCTGCCAGACATCCTGGGGCCACCAGCCCCTCGCTGGAAGGGTTCCAGCCAGGTACTGCCAGCTCTGCGTGTGCTGGGGATGTCACCTCCTGCACACACACCTCGTAAACGCCCCATAAACCCCCGGCACTGGAGTGGTGCATGTGCATTACTATCAAGCTATGTCACTGCTTCCAGAATAAAATTATTTCAGGGGGTTGTAAATCAGCTATAAAACTCTCTTTGGGCTAAAACTTGGCATGTCCACATATGCAAACACACTCACACAGCCTGATTTCTGGGAAGGGGAGAGACTGTGCATTACTCCTGAATTCTGCACAGGGGCAGAGGGTATTCTCACGGGGAGAAGCTGCAGAGCACCCGCGAGGCCAGTGGGGGAAGGCAGAGACTGCTGGAAATGGGACGGCCACAAACCCACCCATCACTGCCATTCCAGCCTCCTTTCCATCGCCCAGCTCCGGGAAAGGGGGACGGCATCTTGTCTGCTCCTGGGGATGGGTAGCGGAGGGTTACATGTTTTCCCAGCTCTGTGAGAAACTCAAGAGGGTACAGGGACACTTCAGAGTCCCCCTGCATAGGCTGCTTCAAAGAAGGAGTCCTTGGAAGCTCACCGGCACTAAACCCATCCTTTAAACAAGCTTTGCTTTGCAAGAGTTTGGATGCTCCTTGACTGTTACTGCAAACTGCAGAGGGAAAACATGTTTGCAGTGCCAGCACTGTCCTGGAATGTTGTGTTGTTTCTGTAGAAGTTGGACTTTCTGTTCCCCCTATCATGTAATGGTTCTGCGCTGGTTATCTTCTCCTTCCCTTGTGCTGCCAGTTATCCCAACTCCTTCCCAGTTGCCTTGGACACTAATGTATCCTTTCTCAAATCCCTCCCCAGTGCCCTGTCCGTCACTCGGCGCTCGCACCCTTCTCTCTAGAAACTTCCAGCCAGAGCGTTGAGTGATTGGTTCAGGGACCAGGGCCCCACCTTCAAGTTATCCCCATTGGGCTTCTCCCTAAGTCAATCTTTTGTATCCCGCTCCCCTCTGAAACTCTATTCGCCAAAGGGTCGACTCCTCCCCTGTCTCCCTCCCTCCTTAGAAGCTGTTGCCAGCGTCTCTCCCTTTCCCTGTCCAGCTGTCGATTCTCCTGGGACCCAGTGAGCCTGGATTCCCCGCAGCTGGACAGTGCTCTCTTTTTTCTGCTGGCTGCAGCCATAAGCCGTGCCACGTCCTGCCGCAAGGTGTGGCTGCTGTCACAGCACAGGGCGTTTGCCTCAGGCGCTGTCCCGAGCCACGGGGATCGGGACAGTGCTGCCCTGCTGGGAGCCGTGCTGGATAGCTGGCCGGGCCGTCCGAGAAGGACAGTCCTTGCCCAGCTTGACCGCTTTACTGGGACATGGCTGCTGTTAAAGAGTGTAAATCCCACTGCTCACAGAGGTCCCTCCTGCAGGGCCCTGCGAGCTTGGCACTGTCATAGGAAGAAGAAATCTGCTGCAGGAAGCTGCATCCAACAGTGCCTGCACAGTCAGTGGGAAGAGGGGAGGGATTTTTAAGAAGCATAAAGAAAAGGGGAACATAGAGAAAAAGGGAGCCTCCTGCTGTCTCTTGAAATCTCCCCCAGCCTGAACAAGCTCTCTTTGGGGCTAGAGACTCCCAGAAACAGAATGGGGCAGTGCCTGCTGTAAACACAGCATCTTTGTGATGTCTGCAGCTGCAGGTGTTTGTACACTTGACCTTTTGTGATAAACAGTAAGGACATTTCTTTCCTACTTACTTTGCAAGTCTTCTGGGAAACACACCAAACTCCAGGCAGTCATTTGCTGTGATGTTTTGTTCCCAGAATGACACAAAACTCCACCTTTATGTCAGTGTTGCTCTGGTTTGCTGGGTCAAAATACATCTCTGGCCTGAGGGAGATGAGTCATTTGCCTGGGTGTTTCCACTCCTGCTGCAGCCCTGAGATGGTCCACATATAGAAAGAAGAGATGTAGGGAAAGAACTGTAACAACATATTATCATGTAATCAGGTGGTAAAAAAAGGGGAGTGTAATTGAAAGTAAGCGTATTCTTTAATTTCATGCAACTATATTTAGTGATATTAGTGGTTTGAGCATTGCTGTACATCCTCCCAACTAGAAATTATCTGGTTCTACCATGTGGACTCAGGAGAATGTAACAGCTCCATCTTTTCAGGGAGGAGGCAGCACTAGGACCACAGTGATTGTTTCACACAGTAGACCTGAGCACACAGTTTGCTCCAGCTCGGAGCATGGGCTCATCCCAGCCTAAGAACTCCTGAAGGCTAAATGATTAGAAATAGCATTACCACAGGATCTATGATGGCTATCATGAGATAATCATTGCACATCTGGATTTTAAGACACAGAGCATAGTCCGGTGCTTTCCAGTCCCTGGTGACATGACCTAATAGCAACAAGTGCCTGGAGCTGCGCTAGTGCAGCACTCTGTGCTGGGGGAAGGAGGCACCGCTGGGCTGGGAGAGCACACAATTGGCAGCCCATGGCTGTGATTTACACAAAGCTGTCTTGTAAATAGATTTCTTTTCCTTCAGTGGTAGGGGAGCCAGGAGATGCATTGGTCAGCAGCAGAACAGAGAACATCTTGGTGCAGAGCCAGGAGCAGGGGAACGACAAGCCTTCCAGCACAGGGTACTCCCATGGCTTTTGAAATGGAGAGCTGCAGCAAATGTGGAAGGGTAAATAAGACCAGGAAATCTTTTGCTCTATGAATGAACTCCCTGCTATTTATGATGCAGAGTTTCCAGGGATGTTGCTTTGGAGCTGGGCTCCTGCTGGGCAAATGATTCTTCCCAAACTGAGGTGGGTGCCCTGTTATCATTCCCTGGCTCTACCTGTCCCTATCTGGCTGCTCCTCAAAGCTCTGGCTTCAGCCCAGTCTTCTGCCTTCTGAGCAGCAAAATTTAAGTGGTCCTTATCATTCAAAAGACTTGACTTCAAATTGAAATTTTAACAACTGATTAAATCAGCTCCCTCTGATCTAATGGTGTTGGTGTCTGGGAACCGTGCAGACAGGACTGAGATGCTCAGTACGGGCTGCAAAACCTGCTGGAAATGCATGACAGTATTTAGGTTGTTTACGACACTCCCCTCCCATTTCCTCATGCTGTTCCTGCCCTGTACTGGGTGGGCGAGGCTGTGCATGCCCTTTGAGATGAGATGAACTTTTGGGGTCAGCTGCCTAATGGCCAGGAGGTGCCAAACTGTTTGGGTCACTGGTGTCCTCTGCCTGCCCTGCAATTCATAGCCACCATTTCTCTCACCTCTTACTTCTTCTCCCTGGTACCTGTGCCATTACTTCAGCTTCTCAAACCTTTTTCTCTGTTTCTCCTCCCCTCTGGAAGTTGTCGGATCTTCTCTTCTCTTCCCAGGGAAGTGATGTGGGCTCATTTTCCTTCTCCAGTCTTCACACCTGGTTTGTTCCTTCCATGTGCTGGCAGATGGATGTGGAGAAAACATCAGAGAGTGAAACAAGTCATTTACACCAAGAGAGATTAGATTATGTTATCACTGGGTTGTTTACAATCATGGAATCAGAGAATCCTTAAGGTTGGGAAAGACCTTCACAAAAATCAATTCCAACCATCAAGCACCACCATGACTATGTTCACCACTAAACCACATCCCAAGTCCCGCATCAACATGTCTTTTGAGCTCTTCCGGGGATGTTGATTCTACCAGTGCCCTGGGCAACATGTTCCAATGCTTTACAACCTTTTCCAAGAAGAAACGTTCCCTAATTTCCAATCTAAACTTCTCCTGGTGCAAGTTGAGACCTTTTCCTCTTGTCCTGTCCCTGTTCCCATGGGAGCAGAGCCCCACCTGGCTCCACCCTCCTGTCAGGGACTTGTGGAAAGCCACGAGGCTCCCCCTGAACCTCCTTTTCTCCAGGCTGAAACCTGGAGAAACTCCAACCCACAGTTCGAGTTGATTCAGAGGAACTAACAAATCTGTTTTAGGTACTGATAAATTGTGCTGGCTGTTCTTAGTAGTAAAAACCAGAAAACAAAGGAGATATGCCCAGCAGCTCAGTGTGGTGAGTTGTGCTAGGAAAGAGCCCACTCCAGACTCCAATGGAACAAGCATCAGCACCAGATTCTGCCTGGGATAACCTCTGTGAATTCCTCCCTCAACTTAGGCAGCTGAAATAATAACTGATCCACATGAACCAAATCTTGACATTGGGTACATTTTTTCCCTACTGTTTCCAAACAAAAATCAAACATAAACAGTGAGAAATTATTTCATCTCTACTAATGAGTGGCAGCATGAGAACTCAGCAATATGTTAAGAGAAAATCACCCTGGTACACTGAATTACACTTTTCCTGGAGTGAAGCAAGAACCCTTGTGATTGAAAAACTCCCTTTCCAGACTCAGAGATTGTTTTTATAAAGTATTTAAAAAAAAGTATAATGTTCCAAATCTCAGCCAGGAAAGCAGCGGTAATAATTCTTCCCTAATGCCTCTGAAATTAAACTACGCTTAGCCTGAATTTTTTCAGTTTGGAGTGGATGTATACACAATATTGCTAACATATCCCTGCAGTAGATGTGTGCAGTGTGTGCTGCAGTGCCCAGCTGCTGGCTCTGTCACCCCAGAAACTGCTGCTCCATCCCCACGGGCTGCAGGCCCCCATGGGCAGGGCTGGGCCGTGGGGGCTGCTCCCCTGCACGGCCTCCCCTTCACATCCCTGCCAGAGCCATGAGCAGCTGCCTGTGGCCCCCGAGCGCGCTCAGGAACTGACCACTGCTGCTGGAGGCCTTGGTGCTGAGCCCCTGAATCATCTCTCACTCGGACATGCTCACAAAGGAGGAACAGGGCCTCAGTGGCCCGAAGAGCTGCCCACAGAACCAGGAGGACCTGGACGAGTGGGATTGCAGAAGCGGCGCGGGGAGAACATCCAGGCAGGCTGCCAGGGGCTGAG
This sequence comes from Melospiza melodia melodia, assembly GCF_035770615.1. Lineage (NCBI taxonomy): Eukaryota > Metazoa > Chordata > Aves > Passeriformes > Passerellidae > Melospiza > Melospiza melodia. Next base: position 9,558,331 of record NC_086200.1, read on the forward strand.
GCTGGGGATACGGAAAATCTGCAGTGTGAAGGAAACAACACAGCATCTGGTATTTTGAAACACAGCTAGAGTTTTCCTGTGCATTCTGACTATGAGTTACCAATGGTAGGCTGTGAAATTCCTAATACCTGTCTGGCCCTTGGGGCTGAGCTGTGGGATGAAGCTCTGGGAATTGACCTGGGAGAGATCCTAGAGTGAGCCAGGGTCAGAGCAGAGCCTGGAACAGCGTGAAGGGATCCATGGCAGCCTCGCTCCCTCTCTGCCCTTTCCCCACCATGGGCCAAAATACATCCTGAAGCACATCGTGACAGAACCGCTCAAAGGGAATTGTGGGTGCATTCCCACAGCCTTGTCCTGGGGCTCAGCAGCCGAGGGCTCTGGCTGCCCGTCTGGACACGCCTCGTCCGGAAGAGCGGGAAGGGATCCATGGCAGCCTCGATGCCACACTGCTGCTTCCACACCCTGCAGGGTTGTTTCCCAGACTGGCCTGGCTGCAACTTCTCCCCAGCCTCTGCAGGAAGGCATTGGGCATCAGCGGCCACACAGCCCCAACTCACCAGGGATCCCCTGAATTTTCCCAGTCCCCAGGCACATCCTGAGGTGTGGCTGCCTCGAGGAGGGAGGGCCATAGCCAACCCCAAAGGCCTGGGGGGGATTAGGATTTTCCTGATCCTTATCCATGTTTTGGACAAGTATTGCCTCCTGAAGAGGCCACCTCCTGGATGTGCAATGATTCCATCTGATCCAGCTGTGCCTCTTCCTTTCTCAAGGGATGGACAGAGGGGCTCTATGGAATGTGGCATTTCCTGCAGGAAGGGAGGCGATGCCAGGCACAGCCACAGGAGGTAATTGCTGTGCCTCTGGGCCTGAGCCCTGCGGAGGCTTGAGCTGCCCTCTCTGCTGCTTGGCACTGCGGGCACAGCCCACACAAGACAGGCAGAGCCCAGAGGAATTATCCCGAGCAGGCTCAGGGCACTCGGGTACTGAGCTGTCCTGCTGGGCTCCCTCCGTGGGAGACACGTCCCGAAACCTGGGAGCGGCTGCACGGGGTGCCCATGGTGGGGAAAGGGCAGAGGGGGAGAGCAAGGCTCCAGTGTGTCCTGAGAGGGCCTGGCTATGTGCCCGTGGGCTGTGGGAGCTGTTCCATGGGCAGGTGGGCAAGCAGGAGGGAGGGACGGAGGTTGGGAGCAACAGCTGTGGCCCTGCAGATTTCCCCAAGCATTTAGTGAGGGTTTCCTGTGTGGGAGGGAGAGAGCCCTAGGGCCCTGGGCTGCTCCAGCTGCCCCTCCAGGCATGTTGCACACCACCTGCAAAGAGCGTGGAGAGTGACCAGGAGGCACAGGCTCCCACAGCCTTACCCCACCCCCTTGCAGTGCCCAATTCCCCAAGGGAGAAGGGGATCCCAGCACACCATGGAAATGGTTCTGTTGCATCTGTGCTCCCTTCTCGACTGGGATCATGACTTGGATTAGTTGGAAATGCTGGTGAATGGTGCTTTGAAGACCTTGCCAGATGTTGGAGGCATGTTATGAATGTACCTTTCCTGACAGAATAATCTGTGTCAGTGTGGCAAGAGCTCACATATGAGCCAGTTCCCTTAAGTTCCTCTGAAGGTTGATCAGTTCTGGAAACCTTGCCCTGCTCCCTTCTGGAGCCCTGAGAGATCCCACAGGATCACTGTCAGTAGTAAGAAGGGGCATTTAGCTGTCCATCCTCCTCCTGTGTGCAATGCCACTGTGTCCTTCTGTGTGCTCTGTGCAGCCACAGAGAAGAGCAGAGAGGGAAGAGGTTGGGCCCAGGGCTGTGCCCCGGGGCTGAGCCTTTCTCAGCTCCTTTGCCACCCCCAGGGAGCCCGAGCTGCTCCTGCTGCCGCTGCCGAGCCCTGGCCCTGCCTGGGGCTGGGTTTATTGCTGATGGCAGCTCCAGGGAGTCATTTCTGACCCGACTGCCCCGCAAGGGGCTCCTTCCATCCCAGTGTGGGGCCACTGCAGGCACAAGATCCCCCAGGCCCTGCTTCTGAGTGGAAGGCAGAGCCAAGGGAGTGCCTTGGAGGGCACCAATCACCCAGGTGCCCTCACTGCCACTCGGGCCTGAAGGAGAATCTTCAGCAGTGCTATTGGAGCTGTTGTGTCCTGCCTTTCATTGCAGCTGAGACTGTTGCTAAAGGTGATCTGGCTTCCCAGCCCACGTTCAGGATTGAGCCTCTGGGAGATGGTGAGGGTAGGTCAAGGCCTTTCCCCTGAGAGAGCTGCCAGCTCAGATCCCAAAGCTCAGCCAGGGGGGCATCGCTGCAGATGCCAGGAGAGAGCCATGGCCGTGTGTGCCCTCGCCCTGCACAATCCACTCACAACTTCTGCTCAGCACTGGCAGCTGTTTGGAGGAAGGTGGCCCCTGGCCCAGCAGAAAAAGCCTAGATGATTTGTTGATTTTACCAGATTGTGCATAAGCATGACGTCCTGAACATGCCATCAAAGTAATGGAGAACAGTTCCGTCTTTTAAGGTGTACTTTTTGTTTCTCAAGTGGTGGGCCAAAAGGCAGGACAGAAGGAGGTGTTTCCCCAGCGAAGCAGAGGCCGATTGGCCGCCCCTGCTGCAGGAAGGAAGGCCAAGCCAAACACAGACATGGGCACGGGCACAGGCTCAGAATGTAATTGCTGTGCCAGGGTCAGCAGTGTCAGCCCTTGCCAGGGCTGTGTGACAGCAGCTCTTCCCCCAGGGCTTGCCCATGAACGGCCTGGCAGCAGCCAAAGGTGGAGGCGCCTCTGGAGGCCTTGAGGCCTCTGGAGCTCATTCACAGCCCTGGGGAAAGGGAACTCATGCACCAACGTCCCTCCCACTGCAGCTGGGCTTTGTTGGGTGGCATTGCATGTGCCAAGGGGTGGCAAGGTGCCTGCAGGCCCCAGCTCTGGGGGAAACGGAGAACATCCTGCCCACATCCACTGTTCTGCCAGCTCAGCAGTACAGCAGAGCACGGGCTGACATTCCCCATTGCTCCCACAGGTGCAGCTGGAACCACAGTACATGTTCCTGATGCCCAGAAGGGCCTTGGAAGGGGTTTCTGTCAGGGAACAGGCTTCTGGCTAGGGTTACTGGCAGGCATGCTTCTCTTGGAGCTGATCTTCATCTTATGCTGTGTCCGAATATGGACTTGCTGGAAGAGAAAAGGGTGAGTGTTTAGTTCACCTTTCCCTCAAACAGCTACTTTTGAAAGTCTACTGTACATAGGAAACATTCCCAGTGAGGCTGCAGTGTAGGTGTGGCCAGTCCATGATTGTCCAAAGAACTCTGCTGAGGGTTCTGCTGCTGCCCAGAGCTTTCATTGGCCTCCTAATTGCTGGGCCTTGTCCTGGGGGGCCCGCTGGGGCTGCAGCCAGTGCTGGCTCCCACTGAGGCTGCCTGGCCAAGAGCAGCCCCAGGGGCACAGGGCAGAGGCAAAGCTCGGTGCGGAGGAGAAAGAGCAGGGACGAGATTGCCCTTGAAAGGCAGAGGCGCTCTGGGGCCTGCTCCTGGCTAGGGAGCCTGCCCAGAGCCGTGGCCTGCTGGCCGGGGCCTTGAGGGACAGCTGTGCAGCTGGGCCAGGCTGTGCCAGCAGCTCCAGCCGTGCTGGGGAGCCTTGCCAGCTCTGGGCCCAGCTGTGCAGGAGGCTCCCTGTGTGCCACTGGCAGCTGGGGCCTCAGCCACCTCCTCTTTCCACAGTTCCACCTCTGGAGAAGAGTTATAAGACAGTGGCTGCACCTCACACCCAAACAGCAGGAGCAGTTCCTCCAGCAGTTAGAAGAGCCTGGGTAGCCCTGTCAAGAGTTCTGAGAAGAAGACTGCAGAACAGCCATTGACAAGGAAATCTCCTATTCTCCTGGAGATCCCACTGACACCTCCTCTTTCCATGTATATCCCCAAGCTACTTTCATTTCTTTTTTGATCCTCTTCTGTCCCGTCCCGACTTCTTCTATAGACCCCAGGAGCAGCCCAGCACCATCCAGCCCCTCCTGAGCCCAATATGTCCTTTTCTCTGCCCCTGAACACCCTGGTCCTGCCCTCTAAACAACACTGAAGTTGTCCCCACTCTCTGCCAGGCTAGGTGATGGCCCTTTCTTTAGTTGCACTACAGGGAAGGTGCTGTCACCCCAGTGTCTGGGTGGCAGCAGCAGCAAAGCCCAGCTGGCAGCAGCACTGGCTGAGCTCCATGGCCAGGAGCAGCCGTGGATGCCCATGGTGTGGGCAGGCAGGAGCCAGGCAGGGGCTGCTGTGACCAGCGGCGGGGTCCCGAGGGCTGGGGGAGCCCAGGGGTCAGGCAGCAGTATGGGGCTGAAGAGAAAAAGAAGCCCCTTTGCTTAGTTTTTCCATTTTAGATTTTAGAAATTTGTAGAAATATTTCAAAACATTTTTTCTGTAGAGAGACACCCCCAAATATATCTTCCCAATTGCTATAGTGTTTAAAGATTTTTGTAAGTAGTTTTAGAATCAAGAGAATGAGTGACCCCATTTTTTCATTTTTAGAAATATTTAGAAATATCTTTTGTAGAGAGCAATCCCCAAATGTTTCACTCCTGTTTACACAACACATCTATATTTTTGAAACTAGTATTATTGTTCTGGAAAATATTTTCCCCTTATACAATTGTTGAGATGAAGGGAGAACGACCATCCTTTAATGCATCGAACTCAAGTTTATTGATCGATCAGTCACTTTAAATAACAGTGTTAACGAACTTCATGCATATTCCAAAATCCAGGTTCATGATAGGCTAACAGAGAAAACTCTAACCACTCCTTTTGTTTTACAATACCGTTAATTGTTTACACAAAACAAAACCAGTGTTCCCACTGTGATATGAAAGGTTCTCAAAATTTCCACATCTGTTCTCAGGGTGCCATCTTTTCCCAGAGAGGGTGTTTGCTTGTTATGGGAAGACTGCCTGAGAACCTTATTGTTTATAAAGTGATGCCTGAGAAAGTCTAATTGTTTATAGAAATCAGGCTGGTGCTGCTGCTTTTGGAACTGCTTTGCAACTACCTTTTACTTTTCTCTCAATTGTATGCCTTCATGGCCTTTTTCTTTAAGCCATGCTTGAACTAAACTCTCCACACTTCCCCCGCTTTTTTCTTTGAGAGAAAAGAGGTTGGTTTGCCAGGTTTTCTCTATCATCCTACTAACCATCTTTTGGATACAGCTACAGAAACAAGGTAATATAGGTAAAAGCAATAAGAGTACACCTAATATCCCTATAGCATATATTACAATGTTTCTTAACCATGGTCCCAATCCTAGGCTTTTAAGCCATTCATCAATTCCCTGTCCTTCTTCTTCCTTAAGGCTGTTAAGCCCTAGCCGTAGCTCTTTTAACTTAGCATGAAGAGATACAGAATGATCAGATAAATTCATGCAACACATCCCTTCAAACTCTTCACACCCATGGCCTTGTGCTAACAGTAAGAAATCTATGGCAGCTCTATTTTGTAAGACAGCGTGATTAACACTCTGTACATCTGCAGTTAACATTTCTAATATCTGTGAGGTCTTATTCAATTCACCCTTAGCCCAACACCCTATTTGTTTTGCTAAAGTCATTGCTTTGCTTGCAGCACCCCATGGTACGAGAGCTGAAACCATCACTTGTTTAAATCTACTCCAGAACAACGGATCTCCTATTTGACTACAGTCTAAGTTATGTAAGCTGCACCTTTGCCTGCTTGTCTTATGACTTAGTTGCATTAATACAGATATATTAGGGTGGAATAATGATAACTTGCCTAAATAACAAGGTCCACCCTGAGGTTGGGCAGGTATACCATTCCAGGCTCTATCTCCACAAATTAGAAATATTCCTGTAGGTAATTTCTTAGGTGTCATGATACTAGAGCCTTTACATTGGTTATAAAGTTGTTTGGACACTATGTCCGGGCTTAGAGATGAATCCAGAGTAGCCCATGTCTGTTTATGCTGACTCATCTTTTGAAAATTAGAGTAATCAAAGCTGAAGCACCCACCATTGGAAGTGCTGGTCATGCTAGCATTTGCACTTCTGAAAAGACCTAACTCCTCAGGTGGAGAATGCAAAGGAGTATTAAGTGATTGAATTAGCAGGCATTGGCGGTAGCCGTCACTCTGACTGGCAGTATACCCTTTTTGTGTAGGCAATTTAATATTTACCATACTGCGCATACATAAGGCACGGTTATTAATAAAACTGCAGAATTCTTGAGGAGACCATACTGGAAGCCCTACCAAACATGTTAGAAAAGGGTTAGTAACTCCTCCAATGCTGAGACAAAGCGATGACTGATTAATCTGTCTAGCAAGTGTTATCCATACATTATCTCTAGGTTGATTAAACTGTATTACCCTTAATTCTTCAGCTACTACTACAACTAGCAATATAATAAAAATGAACCTCATTTTTCTGTTTTTTCTTTGACCTTCTTTTTCTAATCAGTTTTTAACTGCCTAGTTTTTATCGGCAGTTCCCGATACCTGAAGACCACACCTTTGTAACCTTCTAATGCAGTTATCTAATGCCTGATTGGGATCTCCTCTTATAGGCCCTACAACAGAATGTTGTGTTAAAGGCACCAGTTTTCTACACCTTACAGAGGTAATATATGATGCACTTTGAGCTTTAACCCTTTTCAAAATACACTGTACCTCCCACCAATAATAAGCCAAGATTTTCTGCTCATGCAATTCATAAAGATCTAAAGCTGAGGCAGTGTTTATCCCTGTTTCATTCCATAGTGCCCACTCCCAATTACGTTCCCAGGTATGTCTATAATTACAGGTGTTACACCATAAATGAAAAAGTGACAACTGATCCACCCAAAAGGTCCTGTCACAACCCCCGCAACACAATGCAACCCAAGCAGCACAATTTGGGCTGTGACATTCAAGGCAGTTCTCTTTTGCCTGTCCTCTTATATGAAAGGATGACAATGATTCAATAATATCAATCAGTTCCCTGGTCGTCCGGCAACGGCGTGTTATGGCCCTGTCGATTGCCTTCGAGTGTCCCTTCAGTTGAAGCAGTAGTGGTCTCAGGATCAGAAGTAGCTTCTTCTCCAGACGGTCCTTGTCCTCTTCCGTGAGTTGATCCACCAGCCGCTGCATCAAGAACAGGTTTAGTCCACTTGGCAGGTACCCACAATGCTCCTGTAGGGGTGGAAATACAAAGATATCCCCTTCCCCAGAACAGGACCTTAGAAGGATCCTTCCATAGCCCTGTCTTGGGATCTTGGTATTTTACCCACACTTCTTTTTCCTGTTCACCAATTTCTTGTGGCTTATAATGTAGTTCTGCTGGGGGTTGCCCTACATCTCCAAACACACACAAATGATTGATCACAAATAGGCTTTTTAATAATCTGGCGTGGGGGTCAGTTACTTCCTCATGCTTGGCTAAATACTTCTTTAAGGTACCATGTGCCCTTTCAATGATGGCCTGCCCTGTTGGGGAATTTGGAATACCTGTAACATGTTCAATCCCCCAATTTCCTAAGAATTTCCCTATCCTTTGACTGGTATAGGCAGAGCCATTATCTGTTTTAATCCTTTTTGGTGTACCCATCACTGCAAAGCAACTGTACAGATGTCTTTCCACATGTATAGCTCTTTCTGAGCTGTTGCCCATATATATTTGCTATAAGTATCAATGGACACATGTACATACTTTAGTCTGCCAAAACTAGGGACACGTGTAACGTCCATTTGCCATAATTCATTTGTTTGCAGGCCTCGTGGATTTACTCCTAGGCCTAAACCACTTCCCTGACTTGACAGAGGTGTACTTTGGGTAATGGTAACCAATCTATCTGTGCTATCATTCCCTTCACCTAAACCAACCTTCCATTTATGACTTCTAATATGAATTACAGCATAAGCATGTTCCCTGGATCTTGTAGCTCTCTTTAACTGCAATAGTAGTTCATATAGTCTTTGATTTTGCACCTCTTTTATGGAAGCGTCTTCAATTCTTGCTACAACTCCTGCTACATACAGAGAGTCTGTAACAACATTCAAAGGTTCCTTAAATTGTGCCATTGCCCATACCACTGCTAACAGTTCCATGGTTTGTAGGCTGTCCACTGCTTCTGCTTGCAGAATATGATGCTTCCATACTCCCTTTTCTTGCCGGGTTATTGCAGCAGTTCTTGATTTCCTGCCAGCGTCTGTAAATGCAGTAATGGCACCTGAGATAGGAGAATTCTCTCGCTTTGGACGAGTTATCCAGTCCCAGTCCCCTATCCATCGAATCAAAGCTGGTCGAAGCTGGTGTGTTTCAGTAGGGCAACATGCACCTAAGAGAGCTTCCTGCAGTTCCTCTGAATTAGTCAGATAGCAGTCCAAGGTATCCTTTTTCATTGGTATCTTGATGGCAGCTGGTTCTGCCCCAGCCATCTGCAACATCCTTTCTCTGCCCTTCTTTATCAGATCCGCTAACATTTCAATTTTTTGAAAAAGAGTCTTACTTTGCTGTAGTGGGGGGGAGATCCATTCTAATATCCGTGTTTCCCCCGCTTCTTGTTTGCATTGCGTAAGAGCTCCCAAAAGATATTGTGGGCCCTTCCAGATGGTAAGATCTATGGGTACATCTGGATCCCTTCGATGAACATGTCCATGCATAACACAGTCCATAATTTGTTGAATGACCCGCTGTTGTTTGTTAGTAATACACACTGGATGAGTTGGGTCAGTTCCTTTCAGCAGTGGACGCAACTCATCAAGCAGTTCATTAGGTATTCCCACCATCGGTTTTAACCACTGTAAATCACCCAAGAATTTCTGAGCATCATTTAAGGTGGTTATTTTTGTTTTTAATTGCAGCTGTTGAGGTTTAACAATTTGTTCTGTCATAGACCATCCCAGGTATTTCCAGGACGAGTAGTTGTTTGGATCTTCTCAGGAGCTACTACTAGACAGTATTATGCCAGTGTGATTCTTATTTACTGGACTTGTTGTTGTGTGAAAGGCATCGGCTGAGCAAACAATACATCATCCATGTAATGATATATCACTGTATTAGGCCATTGCTTCCTAAGAGATTGCAAAGCTGCACTTACATAAAGCTGACACAAGGTGGGGCTGTTGCACATGCCCTGCGGAAGAACCGTCCATTCAAACCTCTGATCAGGTGCTTCTTATTAATCGCAGGTAATGTGAAAGCAAACCGTCGCATATCCTGCGGGTGGAGTGCGATAGTAAAAAAGCAGTCCTTGAGATCAATAATCAGCAAAGGCCAATCCATCGGGATCATGGCTGGGTTAGGTAATCCAGGTTGCAATGAGCCCATAGGTTCCATCTGATCATTAACAGCATGCAAATCATGGAGCAGTCTGTATTTTCCTGACTTCGTTTTAATTACAAAAATTGGAGTATTCCAGGGGCTGGTAGACAAACGCAAGTGTCCCTGTTGGAACTGTTCTGAGATAAGCTGATGTGCATGTTGCAGACTTTCCCCTTTCAAAAGCCATTGCTTAACCCATACCAGAGTGTCAACGATCCAGGTAATGGGAATTGGGAAAGCCCAAGCAATGGCTTTTACTCCAAAGGGTGTTCATTTGTTGAAACAACCCCTAGCTGAACCATAATGTCCCGACCTATAAGGCATTGAACAGTAGGTGGTAACTGCACCACCGAAAAAGTCGCCGTCAGCTGCTTCCCATCGATATAAACTTGAAGGGGGGGTGAGCGGCTAGCCAGGGTAAATCCTCCTACCCCGGATACTACAGTGGCTGCCAGCTGCAAAGGCCAGTGATGAGGCCAGCAGTTAGGACTAATGATGCTGGAATCTGCTCCAGTATCCAGCAGACCTGAAAATGACCTTTTCTGTCCATTAAATTCCACTTCTACTTTTTTCTTGGGTCTCTCTGCAAGATTTAAAGTTAACAAGGTAAGTCCTCCTGTGGAACCAAAAGCACTGTCTCTCCTCTCTTGAGTTTTTATGGGTTGTATTCCTTTCGTCATTTGCTCAAGCAGTACCAGCTGAGCAATCCTTTGTCCCTTGTTTATTTGAAGAGGAGGAAAAGGGGTGTAAGCCATTACCATAATCTCTCCCGTGTAATCTGCGTCAATAACGCCAGGCAAAACAAACAGTCCTAACATAGATGCAGAAGATCTCCCAAATAGTAGTGCACCCACTGCTTTGTTCTGTATAATAATAGGTCCTTGGACCCCCGTAGGGATTTTTTGCGGGTGCGGAGTCATCAACGTTACGTCTACTGCGGCTGCCAGGTCCATGCCGAGGCTCCCTGCTGTGGCGGGCTGGAGACTCCCGGCTGCAATGGGTTGGAGGCTGCCTGCTGTGGAGGGTTGGAGGCATGGGGGGGTGTTGTTGCTGCAGCGGCAATTTGTGTCTGGGCGCGGCTGCTGAGAGAATACGCGCTCCTGGAGAAGTTTCCCGACCTCCTTCTACAAGCGCTCGTATAATGATTGTCCATACGGCATTTCGCACCAGATTCCGACAGCCTGGCATTCCTGGCGTACATGGCCCATGCCTCCGCATCGGTAACATCTCACCTGGCCCCTTTTATTTGATGCTGCAAATGCAGCTGATGCTTGGAGAGGTGCAACAGCGGCTAACACCTGACTCTGAGAGGACTTTGCCTGTTCTTGCAAGCCTATTCCTAACTGTTTAATTGGTCTACCACTAAAGCCTGCTGCCTGGTTGGTATGAGAGCCATCCTCTCTAATGCCTCCTCTATAGTCCAATTTGCACCTAAGGTATTAAGTATGTTTCTAGTAGCGGAATTACAATTTTGAATCGCACACTGTTTGAGGAGGGCCCCGCGCATATATTCTGCTACTCCAGCTCTCTCAATTGCAGCCGCAGCTCTATCAATAAAAGCGCCAAATGATTCCTCTCTGCCTTGCTTAATTCCCATATATACTGGTATCCCTCCTGGTTCCTTTGCCCTTTCTATTGCGAGTCTGACTAACCTCATTGCCTCCCGGCACTTCTCCTGACCTATTAAGGCTTGTGCCTCAGTGCGAAGGAAAGGTCCCAGACCCATAAGCTCATTAACAGTGACGCCATGGAGGGGGTCACCCTACTGCCTTTGAACTGCCACGCACTCGTTAACGAGCGCTTGCCAGTGAGCATTAAACAGCAATTGTTGATGTTGGGTAAAGATTAGTTTAACTATGCCATGGCAATCATTAACGAGAAGGATGCTGGTGTCAAAAACATAATCGAGCATTTGCTTGGCTGGTTCGCTTTTAAATCCAAACTGACTAACAGTAGCTCGCAATTGAGATAACATTTTCCAGTCTAAAGCACTGATTGTCGCCTGTATACTGCCTCCGGCCTGAGGGGTAAAAATAACCGGACAAGCCAGTTCGCTCGCCATGCTTATCAGCTCTTGGTCTCCCTTTTCCATTGCATCCTTGGCCAGGGCAGCCCACGCATCTCGTCTTTCCCTTGCAATCGTCGCCGCTAGATCGTTTTCCGACCCAGGGACCGACTGACTGCTTTTCGGGAACGGAGTATGCGGTTTTGGCCCCGGCTGCTGCGATACAGTAGATACCGGAGACTCAGAGGTGCTCCATGTAGCCTGTGGCAAAGCGGGCAATAAAGCACCCTGCGGAGCTTGGCTCGTTAAGGGGGGCTGGCTCATTAAGGGAGGCGGCGAAGCGGGTAATGCAGCGCTCTGCGGCGCCTGGCTTATAGCCTGGCTCGCAGCCTGGCTCGCAGAGGGAGTTGGTGAGGCTGGTAATAAAACCGTCCTCATAGCGGGGCCAAGAGGAGTTCCCGACTCTGTATCAAACTCCCTGTCTTGATCGTACTCTTTGTTACCATCATGAGCGGCAGTAGCCTGGTGGGCAGCCCTTTTTTCAGCCTGAAACTGCAACAGTTCGGTATTAACGACCCGCCATAATTTACCCCACTTTTTAGCAGTTTTATCATCGTCTAACGTAACCTGCCATAATATATCACCAAATTTATGCCATTCCAACAATTCATGAACTGTGTGGGGATTCACAAAAATTCCCCGTTCCAAACCATAAGCCAAAAGACCCGGTAATTCTTTCTGTAAGTCTATTCCCTTAATTTGCCTTTTTTGCAAGAAAGTAATAAAAAGTTCATATGCGGCTTGCCTTTCCATACCTATATAATTGCGCACTTTGCAGCTCCTCAAGGCTTCCGGCCGCACATATCAGCCAGGCCCGTCTATACGGTCGCCTAGGGCACGGCGCGTCTCGGCGGGTTTTCCTCCGCTTTGTTTATTCGCGCTTATTGCCGTTCCGGCTGCTTCGGAACCCGAACCAGTCCTCACCTCCTGTGGTGTTCACAATCCGCGAGGTGTTCGCTATCATGGTCGGGTGTCACCATTTGTTGAGATGAAGGGAGAACGACCATCCATTAATGCATCAAACTCAACTTTATTGATCGATCAGTCACTTTAAATAACAGTGTTAACGAACTTCATGAACATTCCAAAATCCAGGTTCATGATAGGCTAACAGAGAAAACTCTAACCACTCCTTTTGTTTTACAATACCATTAATTGTTTACACAAAACAAACCCAGTGTTCCCACTGTGATATGAAAGGTTCCCAAAATTTCCACATCTGTTCTCAGGGTGCCATCTTTTCCCAGAGAGGGTGTTTTGCTTGTTATGGGAAGACTGCCTGAGAACCTTATTGTTTATAAAGTGATGCCTGAGAAAGTCTAATTGTTTATAGAAATCAGGCTGGGAACTGCTTTTGGAACTGCTTTGCAACTACCTTTTACTTTTCTCTCAATTGTATGCCTTCATGGCCTTTTTCTTTAAGCCATGATTGAACTAAACTCTCCACATACAATAAAAAATAAAATTGCATTTCAGTGGTAATCTTTATTCTAGGAAGAAGTAAGACGCCTTAAGCCAGACAGCCTGCTGCAGGGGCTCTTTTCCCGCAGGAGCTTTGTACCTAGTCTCAACCAACATACATAAAACCTTTTCCCTGTTACTTAAGGTTTTTGACAAGCTCACGTCTTAGTGTTCTCAGAAAAACTATGAGCACAGTGGGCATCTCTTCAAGTTACCATCTTTGAATGCTTCTGGTGGAACTCCCTCAGTTCTAGAGCAGGGCCTTCTCTCATCTTCCTGCTGGCCCCGGGCTCTCCTCCCGGCCTGCTGGGCTTTGTTGGGTGGCAAAGCCTGTGCCAAGGGGCGGCAAGGTGCCTGCAGGCCCCAGCTCTGGGGGAAATGGAGAACGTCCTGCCCGCATCCACCGTGCTGCCAGCTCAGCAGTGCAGCACAGCATGGGCTGACGCTCCCCATTGCTCCCACAGGTGCAGCTGGAACCACAGCACATGTTCCTGATGCCCAGAAGGGCCTTGGAAGGGGTTTCTGTCAGGGAACAGGCTGCTGGCTGGGCTTCCTGGCAGGCCTGCTTGTTTTGGAGCTGATTTTCATCTTATGCTCTGTCCAAATTTGGACTTACGAGAAGACAGTGAGTGTTTAGTTCACCTTTCCCTCAAACAGCTTTTTTTGAAAGTCTACTCTACATAGGAAACATTCCCAGTGAGGCTGCAGTGTAGGTGTGTTATGGTTTAGGCCTGGCAAAGCCAGAGCCCCCATGAGTATACCTTCTACCTGATATCCGCTGTGAGATGTGAGCAGGAATAAGCAAAGCAGGCTCCTGCTTGAACATAAAGAAAAGTTTATTAACTAAACTACACACAATTACTAAACTACACACACAAAAAAAAAAAAAAAAAAAAAAACACAAGGAGAATGAAAACTACACAGAAACACTTCCCCCTGCTCCTCCAGATCCCAGTACAATTCATTTCCCAAAATTATCCACACTCGGTCTGGTACCACCCTTTAGAAAATCAAATCTTCAGCTTATGAAGAGTACACGGAGTCCTACCTTATTCCACGGACTTCTTATCACAATTAGCACCGCCCGGAGTCCTGCTATCTTGTGACATCTCCTTTCCATGCCAAGGTGCTCTCACCACTAGGCATGGGATGAGGCAGAGGCCTGCTTTCAGGGTGGACCACCCTGCTTTCAGGGTGGACCCCATTTCTTCTATACCCCCTGGGGCCGAGGGGTCTCAACACCAAACTCTCCTGGCTCCGAGCCTCTGCTTCCCCCTGCAATGCAGCCTCTGTATCACCAGGAAACCGTCCATGGATCTACAACAAAAGAGTCCAGCAAAGTTGCCACTCCATCTTCCCCCATTCCTTCAAAATCTCTCTTTCTCTTTGCCAGACCCCCTTACTGGCCTGTTTCTTCCTTCATCTTCCACTCTTATCCCTTTCCTAGGAAAGGTAATGTTCCGTGAAGTTCTCACTATCCACAAGAGTTAAAAGCTCTCCCAGGCGGCTGGGCTGCTCACAGCCCTCCCTCCCTTCTTCTCCCAGTCGTACAGTAAAAGTTCCAGCACAGGCTGCATTCTCTTCCTCTCCAAAAAAAAGGGGGGGGGGAGTAAACAGATCGCTCGATGCTCCCCCACCCTTCCACCGAATCCGGGCCTACCGTAGATGGGCCACGTGGCTCTCCCCTCCCCCAGCCCAGCCAGCAACTGGGCCGGGGGAGGGAGGCCCAACCCTTCACGCCGGAAATCCCAAGAGGGCTCTGAAGGACAAGAGCCCTGCTTTTAACTCCTTGGGTTTGTAGTCTCAAGAGGTGGATACAATACCCAACTGGTCAAACCAGGTGCTCATCTTAAAATCCGAACACCCATTGGTAACCACAGCAAATACAACAAATCCCAGATGTCCCATTTCCGGTCAAGCCACGACAAGGTGTGGCCAGTCCGTGATTGTTTAAAGACCTCTGCTGAGGGTTCTGCTGCTGCCCAGAGCTTTCACTGGCCTCCTAATTGCTGGGCCTTGTCCTGGGGGGCCCGCTGGGGCTGCAGCCAGTGCTGGCTCCCACTGAGGCTGCCTGGCCAAGAGCAGCCCCAGGGGCACAGGGCAGAGGCAAAGCATGGTGGGGAGGAGCAAGAGCAGGGACGAGATTGCCCTTGAAAGGCAGAGGCGCTCTGGGGCCCGCTCTTGGCCAGGGAGCCTGCCCAGAGCCGTGCCCTGCTGGCCGGGGCCTTGAGGGACAGCTGTGCAGCTGGGCCAAGTTGTGCCAGCAGCTCCCGCCATGCTGGGGAGCCTTGCCAGCTCTGGGCCCGGCTGTGCAGGAGGCTCCCTGTGTGCCACTGGCAGCTGGGGCCTCAGCCACCTCCTCTCTTCACAGGAACACCTCTGCAGCTTTACAAGACTGGCCAAATAACTCAGCCAGGGAGAACTGGACCTGTCATCTCTCATTCCCATGCCGGTGTCCATTGTCCCTGCCATGGCTGCAATACCAGTTTGTTGCTGGGGTCATGCTGTTGCCACCACCACCCAGAACAGGACCCTCTATCACCAATTGGGCTGGCTCTGCTCTAGAGCCAGGCCAGGAGGTGCAGCCCTCCAGACAGGGAAGGGCCTGAGTACAGCCACGTCTTTGGGCTACAGCTCATGTGTCTGTGAGCTACCACCAGCACAGGCTGAGCTGCTTGTCTAGGCACAGCTTTAGGTGGGCAGGCAGTGGCCAAGCATGGGGCTCCTGAGACACCATATTTTAGCTTAGTTCTTCATTTTATTAATTAGAAACTTTTAGAAATAGGTAGGGTTTATTTTTTTCCTAATAAAGAAATCGTCAAAAATTTGCCCCCCTTTTCCATAGTCGGTAAGGATTTTTCAAAGTAGTTTTAGAATTCAGAATAACTTTGAACATTTTTACACTTCTAGAATCAACTGGACTTGTCATCTTGCATCTCTGTGCCAGTGTCCATTTTCCCTTCCCCACAGCTGCATTAACAGCTTATTGCTGGTGACATGCTGTTGCCTCCACCACCCAGAAGAGGACCCTCTGTCCCCAAAGGTGCCTGCCCTGGTGTCCAGCCCGGCCAGGAGGTGCAGCCCTCCTGCCAGGGAAGGGCCTGAGTCCACCAACATCTTTGGCCTTCAGCTCGGGTGTCTGTGTGCTACCACCAGCGCTGGCAGAGCTGCTTGTCTGGGCACAGCCAGGGCTGGGCAGACAGCTGCAGGGCATGGGGCTCCTGAGAAAAAGCAACCCCATTTGTCTTCATTTTACATAGCAGAAATTGTTCAGGATTTTTACATAGCAGAAAATGTTCAAAATATTCAGAAACAGTTTTTGTAGAAAAAAATCCCTATATATTTCTTCCCTTTTCCCACAGGAGTTCAGGATTTTTCAAAGTAGTTGTAGAATTCTGAAAAAGGTAGAACACTTTACTACTTGCAGAATAAAAACTAAAACTGAATTTAATTGGTGATCTTTACTCTAAGAAGAACTAAGTCATCACAAGGCACCCAACGTACTGGAGAGGCTCTTTTCCCACTGGACATTCTTACTGAGCGACAACAACCAACCTTTTCCCTGATACTTTCTGGGATTTCTGAGAAGCTCACCTCTCAGACTTCAGAGGCAAACTTTGAGCACAGTGGGAATCTCCTGCTGGGCAGGAGGGTCTCTGTGTGCCAGCTGCAACTGGAAGCTCAGCAACCTCCTGTCTCAACAGGCGTCCGTCTGCAGCTTCACAGGAGCGACCAAACGCCTCAGTCTGGGACACCTGTACCAGACATTCCCCATTGCTATGCCCATGCCCGATGCCCCTGTCACAGTTGCTTTACCAACTTGTTGCTGTGCAGGTGCTGCCACGACCCAAACAAGGTCCTCTCCTCCTGAAGGCACTGGCCCTGATCTCTGGCCCCTACTGAAGATGGGCAGAGCTCGGCCCAGCATTTCTGTTGCAATAAAGAGATGGAGCTGTCACCCCAATGTCTGGGTGGCAGCAGCAGCAAAGCCCACCTGGCAGCCACACTGGCTCAGCTCCGTGCCCATGGATGCCCACGGTGTGGGCAGGCAGGAGCCAGACAGGGGCTGCTGTGACCAGTGGCAGGGTCCCCAGGGCTGGGGGAGCCCATGCTGAGCGTCCCTGGGCGGAGGGCACATTTCCTTCCCTGGCATCATCTGGGCCTGGACCTCCTCCAGTGGCAAGCCCAGGAAAAGAGGGAAGCCATCAAGAGCATCTCCATGGACACAGTCTGACCCACAATGTCAGCAGGTGACAATTAAGGTTTTGCTGAGCAATGGACCTGGGATACACAAAAAAAATCAAGGCAGTCCATTTGTACAGATGCAGGCACACTCTGGGCTACAGCTGAGGCCATGAGGTCACAGCAGGCTCAGGGGTCCCAGCAGGCTGAGGTCACAGTTAGCTCTGAGGTCACAGAGGTGCCAGACACAGTGGTTGCACAGCAGCACAAGGAGCGAGCAGTCAGTCCTTGAGCACAACTGTTGCGGCAGCAGCGGCGGTGGCAGCAGTGGTGCTGACATTGGGACAGCACTGTCAGGACAGTGGTGGCAGCAAGAGCGGCGGGACTGGCAGAGGGCAAGGCACCATGGCCCTTGCTCTGCGCCTCTTCCTCCTGCTCCTCCTGGCCGTGGCCCTGCCGGCGAGGGCTGCCCAGGCTGCTCCGCTGCAAGCGTGGCGAGCACGTGAGCAGGCAGCCTGGCTCCCCTTTCCTGGCACAGCGCTCCCTGTACCCCGGGAAGCGCTGGGGATGGTTTTCCCCAGGCCTTAAGGGAGGGTTTACTCTGGGGGAGGGAGAGAGCCCCCATGGCCCTGGGAATCCCCAGTTTCCTCGCCAGGGATGTGTCACAGGCCTGCAAAGAGGGTGCAGAGTGACCAGGAGCCAGGCCATAACTCCCCAGGCCCCTGTGCAGTTTGGCCTTGTCCATTTACACCTGGCTCCCGTAGCCTTAACCAACCCCCTTGCAGTGCCCTGTTCCCAAAGGCAGAAGGGGATCCCAGCACACAAAGGAAATGGTTCAGGTCTTTGCTCCATTCTAGATTTGGATCACGCCTTGGAAGATTTGGAAGTCCAGGTGAATGACACTTTGAATGTCTTGGCGAATGCCAGAGGCAAGTTCTGAATTTCCCTTTTTACTGGCAAAATAATCAGTGTCCATGTGGCAAGAGCTCACCCATCAGCCATTTTCGTTAACGTTAAGTCAGGGCTGAAGAATTCGGTAAACCTTGCCCCACTCCTTTCTGGAGCACCGAGGGATCCCACAGGATCGCTGTCAGTGGGAGGAAGGAGCATTTAGCTGTCCATCCTCCTCCCGTGTCCAATGCCACTGTGTCCTTCCGTATGCTCTGTGCAGTCACAGAGAAGAGTAGAACGGGCAGGGGCCAGGCCCAGGGCTGTACCGCAGGGCTGAGCCTTGCCTGCAGCCTGAAGATCTCCTACAGTGCCACAGGAGGTATTCTGTCCTGCCTTTCTTTGCAGCTGAGCCTGTTGGTGAAGGTGATCTGGCTTCCCAAACCACATCCACAACTGAGCCTCTGGGAGATGGTGAGGGTAGGTCAAGGCCTTTCCCCTGGGAGAGCTGCCAGCTCAGAGCCCAAAGCTTGGCCAGGGGGGCATCGCTGCAGGTGCCAGGACAGAGCCATGCACGTGTGTGCCCTTGCCCTGCGCGATCCCCTCACCGCTCCTGCTGTTCAGTGGTGTCCGTGCAGCTGAGCAGAGATGGCAGAAGCTTCTGTGCCTGATGTGTTACAGATGTGTCTGCAGGGAGGACTTTTCCTGTACCTGTGATGATTCCTACACAGAAGCCAGGCTCCCGTCGCAGGGGTAAGTAGTGTGTCCCTGCTGACCCCACAGGCTGAGCCCTCCTTTTTTGGCATCCATTCATGGGAAATGGAACCGTGTTGCTCTAAGGTCCTCCAAGGGGAAAGAACAAACCTACAGGACAGAAGAAACCCCATGAGCCATCTGAACAAATGAGGGAAATGCTGAAGGAAATGCAGCAGGCAGGACAAGGTGGGTGCATTCCCTCAGCCTTCACCTGGGGCTCAGAAGCCGAGGGTTCTGGCTGCACATCTGGACATGCCGAGCCCGGCAGAGCAGGAAGGGATCCATGGCAGCCTCACTGCCCCGCTGCTGCTTCCATGCCCTACTTCCAGCCTGGCCTGGCTGCAGCTTCTCCCCAGCCTCTGCAGGAAGGCATTGGGCATCAGCTGACAGGCAGACCAAACTGCACCACAGGCATGAGATGCCCTGCAATTTCCCATCTCCAGGCAAATCAGAAGGGGCACCTATATGGAGAAGGGAGAGCCCTGCCCTACCCCACCCCAAAAGTTGAAAGGGATTTCCTGAATCTTAGCCATGTCTTTGAGAGGCATACCCTGCTCCAGTGTGTCCTGAGAGGGCTTGGCCATGTGCCCATGTGCTGGAAGATTTGTCCCAGGGGAAAGACAGTTGGAGGGATAGAAGTAGGTAGAAAGGGAGGGAGAAAGGGCAGGAGGGACGGAGGGGTCAGGGGGATAGCTGTGGCACTGCCTGCTGCAGTTTTCCCCAGGGATTTAGCAAGAGTTGCAGCTGTGGAAGTGAGAGCTCCCAGGGCCCTGGCTTGCTTCAGCCGTCCCACCATGGATGTTGCACAGGGCATGGAAAGAAGGTGCAGAGTGACCAGGAGCCTGCCCACAGCTCCCGAGGCCCCTGTGCAGTTTGACCTTGCCCATTCACACCTGGCCCCCACGGCCGTACCCGACCGCCTTGCAATGCCCAATTCCCAAAGGCAGAAGGGGATCCCAGCACACAAAGGAAATGGTTCAGGTCTTTGCTCCATTCTAGATTTGGATCACGCCTTGGAAGATTTGGAAGTCCAGGTGAATGACACTTTGAAAGTCTTGGCGAACGCCAGAGGCAAGTTCTGAATTTCCCTTTTTACTGGCAAAATAATCAGTGTCCATGTGGCAAGAGCTCACCCATCGGCCATTTTCGTTAACGTTAAGTCAGGGCTGA
Organism: Melospiza melodia melodia; assembly: GCF_035770615.1. Classification (NCBI taxonomy): domain Eukaryota; kingdom Metazoa; phylum Chordata; class Aves; order Passeriformes; family Passerellidae; genus Melospiza; species Melospiza melodia. The sequence continues at coordinate 9,578,129 of NC_086200.1, forward strand.
AGAATTCGGTAAACCTTGCCCCACTCCTTTCTCGAGCACCGAGGGATCCCACAGGATCGCTGTCAGTGGGAGGAAGGAGCATTTAGCTGTCCATCCTCCTCCCGTGTCCAATGCCACTGTGTCCTTGCGTGTGCTCTGTGCAGCCACAGAGAAGAGTATAATGGGCAGGGCCAGGCCCAGGGCTGTACCCCAGGGCTGAGCCTTGCCTGCAGCCTGAAGATCTCCTACAGTGCCACAGGTGATGTTCTGTCCTGCCTTTCTTTGCAGCTGAGCCTGTTGGTGAAGGTGATATTGCTTCCCAAACCACATCCATGACTGAGCCTCTGGGAGATGGTGAGGGTAGGTCAAGGCCTTTCCCCTGGGAGAGCTGCCAGCTCAGAGCCCAAAGCTTGGCCAGGGGGGCATCACTGCAGGTGCCAGGACAGAGCCATGCACGTGTGTGCACTCACCGCTCCTGAGGCTCAGTGGTGCCCGTGAGGCTGAGCAGAGATGGCAGAAGCTTCTGTGCCTGATGTGTTACAGATGTGTCTGCAGGGAGGACTTTTCCTGTCCCTGTGATGATTCCTACACAGAAGCCAGGCTCCCGTCGCAGGGGTAAGTAGTGTGTCCCTGCTGACCCCACAGGCTGAGCCCTCCTTTTTTGGCATCCATTCATGGGAAATGGAACCGTGTTGCTCTAAGGTCCTCCAAGGGGAAAGAACAAACCTACAGGACAGAAGAAACCCCATGAGCCATCTGAACAAATGAGGGAAATGCTGAAGGAAATGCAGCAGGCAGGACAAGGTGGGTGCATTCCCTCAGCCTTCACCTGGTACTCAGCAGCCGAGGGTTCTGGCTGCACATCTGGACACGCCGAGCCCGGCAGAGCAGGAAGGGATCCATGGCAGCCTCACTGCCCCGCTGCTGCTTCCACGCCCTGCTGGGCAGTTTCCCAGCCTGTGGCTGCAGCTTCTCCCCAGCCTCTGCTGGAGAGGCATTGGGCATCAGCTGACAAGCAGACCAAACCGCACCACAGGCATGAGATGCCCTGCAATTTCCCATTTCCAGGCAATTCAGAAGGGGCATCTATATGGAGAAGGGAGAGCCCTGGCCTACCCCAAAAGTTGAAAGGGATTTCTTGAATCTTAACCATGTCTTTGAGAGGCATTGCCTCCTGAAGATGCCACTTCTCCAATGGGGAAGAGCCCAATCTGATCCAGCTCTCTCTTTTCGTTTCTCCAGAAGCAGATGGAGAGGTTTTGCAGAAAGAAGCTTTTCCTGGAGGAAGCAGTGGCTCATGGACAGCCTCTTCTGCAGGAAGGGAGGCGATGCCAGGCATAGTCACGCGAGGTAATTGCTGTGCCTCTGGGCCTGAGCCCTGCTGAGGCTTGAGCTGCCCTCTCTGCTGCTTGGCACTGCGGGCACAGCCCACACAAGACAGGCACAGTCCAGAGGAATTGTCCCGAGCAGGCCCAGGGCACTCGGGTACTGAGCTGTCCTGCTGGGCTCCCTCCGTGGGAGACACGTCCCGAAACCTGGGAGCGGCTGCACGGGGTGCCCATGGTGGGGAAAGGGCAGAGGGGGAGAGCAAGGCTCCAGTGTGTCCTGAGAGGGCCTGGCTATGTGCCTGCGTCCTGGGGGATTTGTCCCAGGGGAAGGACAGTTGGAGAGACAGAAGTAGGTAGAAAGGGATGGAGAAAGGGCAGGAGGGATGGAGGGGGACAGGGTGATAGCTGTGGCACTGCCTGCTGCAGTTTTCCCCAGGGATTTAGCAAGAGTTGCATCTGTGGAAGTGAGAGCTCCCAGGGCCCTGGCTTGCTTCAGCCGCCCCACCATGGATATTGCACATGTCATGGAAAGAGTTTGCAGAGTGACCAGGAGCCTGCCCAGAGCTCCTGAGGCCCCTGTGCAGTTTGACCTTACCCATTTACGGTCCCACGGCCGTACCCAACCACCTTGCAGTGCCCAATTCCCAAAGGCAGAAGGGGATCCCAACACACCCTGAAAAATGTTCTCATCTGTGCTCTGTTCTAGATGAGGTTGCTCGAAAGGCTTCCCCATTAGATTGGTTGAGAAAAGTGTTGAAGCCTTTGGAGCCTCCTTCAGGTATGTTCTCACTGTCCTACACAGTAATAATTGTTGACAACTTCACAGCAACCAGGTTACACAAGCTACTGTGACTGTTGTATAACAGATATGTCTGCAGGGACGACTTTTCCTGCCCCTTTGCTGATTTCTACAGAGAAGCCTGGCTCCCATCGCTGGGGTGAGTAGTGTTGTCCCTGCTGACCCCACAGGCTGAGCCCTGCTTCTGTGGCATCCATTCCTAGGAAATGGAACTAATTTCTGTTAAGGTCCTCTGAGAGGGAAGAACAAAGCCCCAGGACACAAGAAACCCCATGATCCAAACAACATCTTGAAACGAATAGTGACAGAACTGCTCAAAGGGAATGGTGAGAGCATTTCCCCAAGCCTTGTCCTGGGGCTCAGCAGCCGAGGGCTCTGGCTGCATGTCTGGACACGCTGTGCCCAGAACAGCAGGAAGGGATCCATGGCAGCCTCGCTGCCCCGCTGCTGCATCCATGCCCTGCAGGGCTGTTTCCCAGCCTGGCCTGGCTGCAGCTTCTCCCCAGCCTCTGCAGGAAGGCATTGGGCATCAGCTGCCACGCAGCCCAAACTCACCAGGGATCCCCTGCATTTTCCCGGTCCCCAGTCACATCCTGAGGTGTGGCTGCATCGAGAAGGGAGGGTCATAGCCAGCCCCAAAGGCCTGGGGGGATCAGGATTTTCCTGATCCTTACCCATGTCTTGGACAAGTATTGCCTCCTGAAGAGGCCACCTCCTGGATGTGCAATGATTCCATCTGATCCAGCTGTGCCTCTTCCTTTCTCAAGGGATGGACAGAGGGGCTCTATGGAATGTGGCATTTCCTGCAGGAAGGGAGGCGATGCCAGGCACAGCCACAGGAGGTAATTGCTGTGCCTCTGGGCCTGAGCCCTGCGGAGGCTTGAGCTGCCCTCTCTGCTGCTTGGCACTGCGGGCACAGCCCGGACAAGACAGGCAGAGCCCAGAGGAATTATCCCTAGCAGGCTCAGGGCACTCGGGTACTGAGCTGTCCTGCTGGGCTCACTCCGTGGGAGACACATCCCAAAACCTGGGAGCGGCTGCACGGGGTGCCCATGGTGGGGAAAGGGCAGAGGGGGAGAGCAAGGCTCCAGTGTGTCCTGAGAGGGCCTGGCTATGTGCCCGTGGGCTGTGGGAGCTGTTCCATGGGCAGGTGGGCAAGCAGGAGGGAGGGACGGAGGTTGGGAGCGACAGCAGTGGCACTGCAGATTTCCCCAAGCATTTAGTGAGGGTTTCCTGTGTGGCAGGGAGAGAGCCCCAGGGCCCTGGGCTGCTGCAGCTGCCCCTCCAGGCATGTTGCACAGGACCTGCAAAGAGCGTGGAGAGTGACCAGGAGGCACAGGCTCCCACAGCCTTACCCCACCCCCTTGCAGTGCCCAATTCCCCAAGGCAGAAGGGGATCCCAGCACACCATGGAAATGGTTCTGTAACATCTGTGCTCCCTTCTCGACTGGGATCATGACTTGGATTAGTTGGAAATGCTGGTGAATGGTGCTTTGAAGACCTTGCCAGATGTTGGAGGCATGTTATGAATGTACCTTTCCTGACAGAATAATCCATGTCAGTGTGGCACGAGCTTACTCATGAGCCAGTTCCCTTAAGTTCCTCTGAAGGTTGATCAGTTCTGGAAACCTTGCCCTGCTCCCTTCTGGAGCCCTGAGTGATCCCACAGGATCACTGTCAGTGGGAGGAAGGGGTATTTAGCTGTCCATCCTCCTCCTGTGTGCAATGCCACTGTGTCCTTCTGTGTGCTCTGTGCAGCCACAGAGAAGAGCAGAGAGGGTAGGGGCTGGGCCCAGGGCTGTGCCCCAGGGCTGAGCCTTTCTCAGCTCCTTTGCCACCCCCAGGGAGCCCGAGCTGCTTCTGTGGCCACTGCCGAGCCCTGGCCCTGCCTGGGGCTGGGTTTGGAGCTGCTGGCAGCTCCAGGGAGTCATTTCTGCCCCCGACTGCCCCGCAAGGGGCTCCTTCCATCCCAGTGTGGGGCCACTGCAGGCATGAGGTCCCGCTCCTGAGTGGAAGGCAGAGACAAGGGAGTCCCTTGGAGGGCACCCATCACCCAGGTGCCCTCACTTCCACTTGGGCCTGAAGGAGAATCTTCAGCAGTGCAATGGGAGCTGTTCTGTCCTGCCTTTCGTTGCAGCTGAGCCTGTTGCTAAAGGTGATCTGGCTTCCCAGCCCACGTTCAGGATTGAGCCTCGGGGAGATGGTGAGGGTAGGTCAAGGCCTTTCCCCTGGGAGAGCTGGCAGCTCAGATCCCAAAGCTTGGCCAGGGTGGCATTGCTGCAGGTGCCAGGAGAGAGCCATGGCCGTGTGTGCCCTCGCCCTGCATGATCCACTCACAACTTCTGCTCAGCACTGGCAGCTGTTTGGAGGAAGTTGGGCCCTGGCCCAGCAGAAAAAGCCTAGATGATTTGTTGATTTTACCAGATTGTGCATAAGCATGATGTCCTGAACATGCCATCAAAGTAATGGAGAACAGTTCCGTCTTTTAAGGTGTACTTTTTGTTTCTCAAGTGATAGGCCAAAAGGCAGGACAGAAGGAGGTGTTTCCCCAAAGAAGCAGAGGCCGATTGGCAGCCCCTGCTGCAGGAAGGAAGGCCAAGCCAAACACAGGCATGGGCACGGGCACAGGCTCAGAAGGTAATTGCTGTGCCATGCTCAGAAGGGCTCAGCCCTTGGCAGGGCTGGGTGGCTGCAGCTCTTCCACTGGGGCCTGCCCTTGCATGGCCCAGCAGTAGCCAAAGCTGGAGGTGCCTTTGGAGCTTGTTCACAGCCCCGGGGAAAGGGGACTTGTGCCCACGAAGCTGCGCTGCCCCCGGGCTCTCCTCCCGGCCTGCTGGGCTTTGTTGGGTGGCACAGCCTGTGCCAAGGGGCGGCAAGGTGCCTGCAGGCCCCAGCTCTGGGGGAAAGAGAGAACGTCCTGCCCGCATACACCGTGCTGCCAGCTCAGCAGTGCAGCACAGCACGGGCTGACATTCCCCATTGCTCCCACAGGTGCAGCTGGAACCACAGCACATGTTCCTGATGCCCAGAAGGGCCTTGGAAAGGGTTTCTGTAAGGGAACAGGCTTCTTCTTAGGGTTACTGGCAGGCCTGCTTGTTTTGGAGCTGATCTTCATCTTATGCTGTGTCCGAATATGGACTTGCTGGAAGAGAAAAGGGTGAGTGTTTAGTTCACCTTTCCCTCAAACAGCTTCTTTTGAAATTGTACTTCAGACAGAAAACATTGCCAGTGAGGCTGCAGTGCAGGTGTGGCCAGTCCATGATTGTCCAAAGAACTCTGCTGAGGGTTCTGCTGCTGCCCAGAGCTTTCATTGGCCTCCTAATTGCTGGGCCTTGTCCTGGGGGGCCCGCTGGGGCTGCAGCCAGTGCTGGCTCCCACTGAGGCTGCCTGGCCAAGAGCAGCCCCAGGGGCACAGGGCAGAGGCAAAGCATGGTGGGGAGGAGAAAGAGCAGGGACGAGATTGCCCTTGAAAGGCAGAGGTGCTCTGGGGCCCACTCCTGGCCAGGGAGCCTGCCCAGAGCCGTGTCCTGCTGGCCGGGGCCTTGAGGGACAGCTGTGCAGCTGGGCCAAACTGTGCCAGCAGCTCCAGCCGTGCTGGGGAGCCTTGCCAGCTCTGGGCCCTGCTGTGCAGGAGGCTCCCTGTGTGCCACTGGCGGCTGGGGCCTCAGCCACCTCCTCTTTCCACAGTTCCACCTCTGGAGAAGAGTTGTAAGACAGTGGCTGCACCTCACACCCAAACAGCAGGAGCAGCTCCTCCTGCAGTTAGAAGGGCCTGCGCAGCCGTGTCAAGAGTTCTGAGAAGAAGACTGCAGAACAGCCATTGACAAGGAAATCTCCTATTCTCCTGGAGATCCCACTGACACCTCCTCTCCTCATGTATATCCCCAAGCTACTTTCATTTCTTTTTTGGTCCTCCTCTGTCCCGTCTCGACTACTTCTATAGACCCCAGGAGCTGCCCAGCACCATCCAGCCTCTCCTGAGCCCAACATGTCCCTTCCTCTGCCCCTGAGCCCCCTGGCCCTGCCATCTAAACAACACTGAAGTTAACCCTGCTCTCTGCCAGGCCAGGTGATGGCCCTTTCTTTTGTTGCACTAAAGGGAAGGTGCCGTCATCCCAGTGTTTGGGTGGCAGCAGCAGCAAAGCCCAGCTGGCAGCAGCACTGGCTGAGCTCCATGGCCAGGAGCAGCCATGGATGCCCATGGTGTGGGCAGGCAGGAGCCAGGCAGGGGCTGCTGTGACCAGCGGCAGGGTCCCCAGGGCTGGGGGAGCCCATTGGGCAGGCAGCAGCATGGGGCTCCTGAGAAAAAGCAACCCCATTTTCTTAATTTTTCACTTTTAGATATTAGAAATTTGTAGAAGTATTTCAAAATCCTTTTCTGTAGAGAGACACCTCCAAATATTTCTTCCCAATTCCTATAGTAGTTAAAGATTTTTCTAAGTAGCTTTAGAATCCAAAAAAATGACCTCATTTTGTCTTCACTTTTCATTTTTAGAAATATTTAGAAATATCTCTTGTAGAGAGAAATCCCCATATGTTTCATTCCTTTTCCCACAACACATCTGTATTTTTGAAACTGGTTTTAGAGTTCTGGAAAATATTTTCCCCTCATACAATGAAAAATAAAATTGCATTTGAGTGGTAATCTTTATTCTAGAAAGAAGTAAGACCCCTTCAACCAGCCAGCCTGCTGCAGAGGCTCTTTTCCCGCAGGAGCTTTTTACCTAGTCACAACCAACATACATAAAACCTTTTCCCAGATATTTCCTGGGATTTTTGACAAGCTCACGTCTTAGTTTTCTCAGACAAACTTTGAGCACAGTGGGAATCTCTTCAAGTTACCATCTTTGTTTGCTTCTGGTGGAACTCCCTCAGTTCTAGAGCAGGGCCTTCTCTCAGCTTCCTGCTGGCCCCGGGCTCTCCTCCCGGCCTGTTGGGCTTTGTTGGGTGGCACAGCCTGTGCCAAGGGGCGGCATGGTGCCTGCAGGCCCGAGCTCTGGAGGAAATGGAGAACATCCTGCCCGCATCCACCGTGCTGCCAGCTCAGCAGTGCAGCACAGCATGGGCTGACGCTCCCCATTGCTCCCACAGGTGCAGCTGGAACCACAGCACATGTTCCTGATGCCCAGAAGGGCCTTGGAAGGGGTTTCTGTCAGGGAACAGGCTTCTGGCTAGGGTTACTGGCAGGCCTGCTTGTCTTGGAGCTGATCTTCATCTTATACCCTGTCCAAATTTGGACTTACTTGAAGAGAAGACAGTGAGTGTTTAGTTCACCTTTCCCTCAAACAGCTTTTTTTGAAAGTCTACTCTACATAGGAAACATTCCCAGTGAGGCTGCAGTGTAGGTGTGGCCAGTCCATGATTGTCCAAAGAACTCTGCTGAGGGTTCTGCTGCTGCCCAGAGCTTTCACTGGCCTCCTAATTGCTGGGCCTTGTCCTGGGGGGCCCGCTGGGGCTGCAGCCAGTGCTGGCTCCCACTGAGGCTGCCTGGCCAAGAGCAGCCCCAGGGGCACAGGGCATAGGATATCACAGTTGGGAAGAGAAAGAGCAGGGACGAGATTGCCCTTGAAAGGCAGGGGAAGGGAGAATGTCGCTTATCCGAGAGAGCCCCAGAGAGCAGCTGGAAGGGGTGCCGGCTGATCAAGGACCCCCGAGGAGCGGAGGGAGGGCGTATCGGCTGATGGAGTGTCCCGAGGAGCGGCTGGGGAGAGTGGGGGTGTGCGTTGGCAGGGAGGAGCGGCCGGAGCGCTTGCATGGTCCGGTGGTGGGGAGGCCGGCGGGGCTGTCGGAGTAGGCTTAGCCTGGCCGGTGGGTACGGCAAACGCTGCCTGCCCGCAAGACCATGGTGCAGTTCCTGTTCGAGGCAGACCTGCACGGGCTGCTGAAGCTGGACACGCTGATCCCGAACGCGTCGCCCGCGCGATGGCAGCGCAAGGCCAAGGAGAGCGGCCCTGGGCCCAGCCCCGTCGGCGTGTCGCCCGTGAAGCCGGCCAGTCGCTCCCACAGCTCCAGCAAGACGCCATCCAAGACACCCGGTGAGCACCGGCCACCAGCGGCAGAGGTTGAGTGCGGGAGCCTGGCCCAGGCTGCCTGTCCGTAGCCATGGGGCTCTGGGCTCCCTGCCACGCTGCCCTACCGGCTGCTGCTCAGGCAGGAGGAGGTGGGCTGTGCTCCTGACAGCCACCCACCTCCTTGCCAGCATGAGGGGCAGAGCTCTGAGCACTGGGGCTGGCCAGCTGCTGTTCGCCCAGCTGAGCCTTGCTGGCACACAGCTGTATGCTAGGACGAGTGTGGGCAGGACTGTCAGCTGACAGCTTTACATCCTGTGAGCGTTTCTGTATCTTCCCCTTATCTCTGGACTCTGGAATTGTTGCACTAGTCCTACTTGTCTGGTGGGTGTGATGTGGAAGAGTGTTGGGTTTACTCCCATGAAAGCTCTAATACAGGCTGTTAAGTAGCTGTAAGACAATATTTTCATATGTGAATGCAGGTAAATCTTGATCCAAAATTCAAAGCACCCCCACAAAGGCTGGGGGGGATTGCTACATTCCCAACCGCAGCACTATGCAGATGGAGATGGCAAATTTCCTCCTAACCAAAGAGAATGACCCTGCTGAGGATTCCCCTACCAAGAAGGTGAGCATGGTGCTAAGTTACAATTACTTCAACAACCGCTACTCCTTCCTGCCCCTTTACAGAGCAGTAAACTATAGGTTCTATCAAGTTGGCACACGGGACTGACAAGTCCCAGCCATCACTACTTGCAGCTCTGGGCTTCAGGAGCCTAGGATGAGACTGAAGCTGTAGAGACTGCCATGCACTCTAAGCCTATGCTGCTTCTGGAAGCAAAATTTAGCTTTTGACTAATGAGGTGTTAAAATGTAGCAGGCAACAAAAACACAACGCTGTAAGCCTATGCAAAGTGAAACTGCTGGTGGTAGCTATTCTAGGACAATGTCTCCACCAGGAACACTTCTGGAATGTTTTACACTGTGTTCTGAAATCTGTTTATGAAGAATTTGGTCGCTTTGTGGCTGTGGCTTTTCCCACTGGCAATAACACTGAATTTGCCATTGTGTGAAAATGTGAGCAGGATGATGTATGAAAGTCTGAGGAAAAATTGCTTTGACCTGCCTCTGTGTGACTGACCCTTGCAGCACAGGCAAACATCTTCAGATTCTAAGAGAAGGGGACTTAGGTGTCTGTTTAAATTGCAGGGTGGGAATTGTTTTCAATGCATTGCACTGAGGGTGATTTGTCTCTGTAGGAGCAACAGAAAGCCTGGGCAGTGCATCTGAATGGTTTTGATGTAGAAGAGGCAAAGATCCTCCACCTCAGAGGAAAACCACAGAATGCTCCAGAAGGTGTGATACAGGGTCTGTGTGAGCTGAATCAGCAGGAGAGATCAGGTCAGGGGAACAGCAACACAGAGGCTCTGTGTGTGGTCACAGGAGAAATCAACTGGTTTCTGAGAGCTGTACAGGCTGGAGTCTCCTTTCTTAAGGTTCCTGAGGTCGAGGGAGGGCATAACAGTTACAGTGAATTTATTTAGGAGAGGTGCTATGACTGCCAGTTGGTCACCTGTTACAGGGCTTGCAAGGGTCTTCAGGGTGAAGAGAGAGATGAGAATCTTGACCTCATGTTCAGAAGGCTTGATTTATTATTTTATGATATATATTACATTGCTACTATACTAAAAGAAATGGAAGGAAAGTTCTCAGAAGCTAGCTAAGCTAAGAATAGAAAATGAATGAATAAACAAAGGGCTGTGTCTCAGCAGAGGGCGAGACCCAGCTCTGCTGTGAGTGGTCAGTAAATCCAAACATTCACCCAGACCAATCACACATCCACCTGTTGCATTCCACAGCAGCAGATAATCATTGTTTACATTTTGTTGCTGAGGCCACAGCTTCTCAGAAGGGAGAAAAATCCTAAAGAAAGGATTTTTATGAAAAGATGTCGGTGACAGTCACCTGTACTGCAGGTTCCAAACCTTCATGAAGTCTATAAGAGCACCAAACTCTCTGCACTTTCTAGCTTAAACTGCAACTAAATATAATGGGATTCAAAAACCCAAGTGTTTGTTAAATTTGTTTCCATGAATGATGAAATTGTAGCTCACCCCTGTTCAGCAGTTTGTACTGGCAGTGATTTTAGTGCACTGCAGGCTTGTGAGTGTTTCTCTTACAACTTCATTTTCACTCCAAGGGATTCCTAGGTGGGTGAGCAGCACTCAGCTGGGAGGAAACTAACTCAGGTTAAGAAACCTGTTCCCCTGCACACAGGCTATCAGAATAACCTGAAAGTGCTCTACAGTCAGAAAATGGCACCTGGATCCAGCAGGAAGAAGAGCAGAAATGTTCCCTCAAAGCCAGAACGGGTCTTGGATGCACCAGAGATGTTCAACGACTACTGTAAGTAGGCTACAGGGTTGAGTGCTGGGCATCCAGAACATTCTGCACTGGATTGCTGTTCCTAGGACACTGTAACTGGGCTGTCTGTATTATTTTGTGTACCCAGGCTAGCACAGACCACTTCTGGAGTGTCCCTGTGTGGCCTTAGCGGGACAGTGGTCTAGGGCACAGTGTAGATGCCTTGGAGCAGGGTACCTGGCCCCAGCAGCTGGGCATAGTGACACTCAGAAGGCTGCCCCTCACCTGCATGTGTGTGTGTGCACATGTGCACCCGCACCTGCTGCATCAGCACGGGTGAAGGGCAGGGCTCTCTAGCCAAGCATGGTGTGACCTGCATTGCTCTTTCAAAGTGTAGATCTGAATCTCATAGACTGGAGCTCCCAGAACTTCCTGGCAGTGGTTCTGGATGACACTGTTTATCTGTGGAATCACACTACTAGGGAGATTATCCCCCTGCTGCAGATGGAGCATCCAGATGTTTACATTTCCTCTGTGTCATGGATTAAAGATGGAGACTACCTTGCTGTTGGCACAAGTAGTGCTGAGGTTCAGGTGAATGCAAGAGTAAAACTAGAGGTGTTTTCTAGGGATTGACAGGACTGGGGACAAAACCTTGGCTGGCAGAGGAAGGATACCATGCACCTGACTTGTCTTCCCTGGTGTGGGGTGGAACTGCCCAGTGTGCAAGGCAGGGTTTGGTTTGGGGGTTTTCTGATAAGTAGCGTTACCTTCTGTGCTATAGTCATGAGATACACACTTTCTCTGTTCCCTTACTGAGAAAGCTGAATGCCAGAGCCTTTGCAGTGAGGTTCCTAGGGCATAGAAACAGGATTGGGTTTCTTCTGAAGAACTTTTTGCTTTGCCTCTCCAGCTATGGGACGTTGAGCAGCAGAAACATCTCTGAACCATGACCAGCCATTGTGCCTGTGTGGGAACCCTCAGCTGGAACAGCTGCATCCTCTCCAGGTAAAGCAGTGGGTCAAGGGCAGTTTCCAGTTGTTGCAAACTCCTATCCCTCAATCTATGTGTGGCATGGGTTAGGGATGGCAGAGAGAAGTTTGTCCTGGCTTGGGATTCTTACTCAGCCTTACCTGTTGGGGCTGTGAGGAGAAGGCCTCTTTCCTCTATTGCAATTTGTGCTGAAGTTGTAAAGAGCTTGTGTGGGTGTTTCACTCACACCAACAGACCTGTGTTGCTGGTAACACTGGTTGAAACCCAGTGGCAGGTATAGCAGTCTTGCAACAACAAAAATGGATTTGGGTGAAAATGTGCAGCCTGACCCTGCAAGCCTTCTCTTCTCTCTGCAGTGGTGCACGGACTGGGCACATCCATCACCACAATGTCCGAGTGGCTGAGCATCACGTGGCCGCCCTTGCTGGCCACACACACAAGGTATGCGGACTCAAATGGTCTCTGGATGGCTGCTACCTGGCCAGTGGTGGCAATGACAATCTGGCGAACGTCTGGCCATGCACCCAAGGTGGGGATGGAGACTCTGCTCCTGTACAGACCTTCACTCAGCACCAGGGTGCTGTCAAGGTGAGCACAGAGCTACCACGGGCGGATATGTGTGTGCAAGGCAGGCAGGCAGCACTGGCTGGGTGCAGGTTGTCTCTTGTATGTTTTAAAATGAACTCTCCTCTCTCAGGCTGTGGCATGGTGCCCATGGCAGATGAATGTTCTAGCCACTGCAGGTGGTACTAGAGACAGACATATCCGCATCTGGAACGTGTGTTCTGGCGCCTGCCTCAGTGCTGTTGATACCCGTTCCCAGGTGAGAGCTGAACATCAGCTTGGAGACAAACACCTTCTGGCAGCCCACCTACACAGAGCTGCTGGCTCCTCAGGCCCAGAGGCACAGGGAAGGAGGGGGACCATGCTCGCCTCCAAGTGGTGAGCATCAGCACAAGCACCTTGTCTAACCTGGGTTACTGCCTCGTTGCAGGTCTCTTCTATCCTATGGTCAACAAACTACAAGGAGCTCATTTCAGGCCATGGCTTTGCACAGAATCAGCTGGTTATATGGAAGTATCCAATAATGACTGTCGGTTTCTCGGCTGTTTTAAAGACCTGGAAAGGCCCAGAGTGGCCTTGGACAGGCCGGCGCTTCAAAGGACAAGGAGAGACTTCTGATCTTGTTTCGGTCTCGGTGTTTATTAATTGTTTATCTAAAAGATTTTCTTTCAGCCCAACAGAGGTCTGCACAGCAAGTCAGCCATGGGCACACTCCGCAGCCCCTGGGGCGGTCACTTATCTTTATACCCGAAGTTAGGTGTACAATATTTATAATTTTTCCCCAATACCTTCTACCCTTATTAACCGGTGCACTTCTAGTAAAGACCAATCCCAAAGTGCCACCATCACCACAGAAGATGGAGGCCAAGAAGAAGAAGAAGAAGGACAGGACACGCCCCAATTCCTCCATCTTACTTCTCTAGACCCCCCTGTACAGAAATCCTAAACCCTGTGTTTTATACTCTAACTAACTTATCCCTTCACCATTCACCCCAGTGAAATCCTCCCAGTCCTCATACAGATGTCATCTCCTGTGTATGATCAAAGTCCAGCCACCAGACACTTCTGGCAACATTCCAGGACTCCCGAGCCCCCCAAGGGTGGTCTCGGTCACTCTGCACCTTCATCCTGAGGTGCTGAGATCCCACATCTCCTCCTTCTGTTTGCACTAGGAAAACTTCTTTCGCTATCCGATTCATAGCGTGTTTTAAACATGCAAATATGCATGGGATAACAAGTATGAGGACTAGTAGAATTATTAAAACATAGAATCCTACCCTTAAAATTCCTCTCCAAATGGGAGAGATGTCAAAGAACTCTACCCTTAAAATTCCTCTCCAAATGGGAGAGATGTCAAAGAATTCTACCACACATTTTGCTTTTCCTGACTAATAGGTATATTACCCCCATTGCTTACTGCAATGAATGAAAGAATGATGCACATAAGCATCATGAAAACCACAACTCTGCTTCTGCGTGGAATCATTGTTCTACTTTTCATTCAAGACTCTAGAGAAAAATTTCCCCAACGTCTTTAGCCTCTTCTTATTTTTCTTTTGAATCGTTCTGTGCAGTCTGAGTCTCGACCTCCGTCTGAGTACTCATCTCTTTGTTTCTTGGATCAACGTTCTCGTGTTCTCGCATTCGGAATGGCTTCACGTGCCGCGCCGACACCCACTTCAGACCTCGATCCGTGAAGATACAAGCGAAACCCTTGCCCCAAGTGATTAGCTTGAAAGGACCTTCTATTTGTCCTGTCTCTGGGTTTCTGATCAAAACTAAAGGATTTTTCCTTAGCTTTGCCTGTGTGCTGTTTAAGAAATGTCTCATGATCGGTGGATTGGGTTCTGAGGATGAGCTATTTAGGAAATTCAAAACATACAGTGCCTTATTTAATTTCATGTGAGATGTTGCCTCTGGCTCGCCCCTTCTTTGCCTGTCCAGAAGGGATTTCAGGGTGTGATGTGTTTTTTCAATGATCGCCTGACTTGTGGGCGAATGTGGAATACCAAACGTGAGTCTGACACCCCACCTTTTCAAGAATCTGTCAAGCACCCTGCCTGTATACGTTGGCCCATTATCTGTTTTTATCTCTTGAGGCACACCTAACGCTGCAAATGCTTGCAGGAAATGTCGGCAAGCATGGTCTGCTGTTTCCCCTGCATGTGCTGAAACAAAGACTGCCCCTGAGAATGTATCCACAGAAACATGAACATTTTTGAGCCTCCCAAAAGATGGATATTTTGTGACATCAGCTTGCCACAGCTGAAGACTTTGCAGCCCCCGCAGATTGATGGCTCCGGTAGAGGAAAGTGGCTGCACAAGCTGACAGTCTGGACAGGCACTAATGATTTCCCTCGCCTGACTCTTTGTGAGACGAAAGGATTCCATTAGCCCTTGCGCATTCTGATGAAAGAACGCATGACTTAATCTTGCCTGCTCAAAAATGTCCGGCAGTGTTTGCGAAATGGGCATTGTCAACCTGTCCGCCCGAGCATTCCCTTCCGCTAAAAACCCCGGAAGTGTTGTGTGCGCTCTAATGTGTGTGATAAAATACTTTCTCTCCCTGCTCTCTAGCAGTATTTTCAAACTTGTCAGATATGAGTATAAAACCGCATTACTGACTTCTTTCAAGAGTGAACCTTCCAATCTCTTGACCACACCCACAACATATGCGGAGTCTGTCGCCAGATTGAGAGGTTGTTCGAACAACTGAAATGCTCGGACAACGGCTGCCAACTCCACAATCTGTCGAGAGCCCTGAACTGTTTTTACATCTGATTCCCAATCCCATGTCGTTGAGTTCCTCCACGTGATCACTGACTTGTGTGTCTTCCCTGAGCCATCAGTGAACACTATGATCCCGTCCAACGGTTCTTCGCTTATTCTTGGTTTCGCTTTGTAACATATTTGCGATTGCAGTATTCTGTGTCTCGGAAAGTGGACTGTACAAGTTCCTGGGAACGCCAGCAACGCGATCAATAGGTCTTTCGATTGTTGCATTGCCCAATCGAAATAGTCTCACTTCAAAGGTAATCTGATGACTGAGAATTCTCTTCCTGCCATTGTCAGCAGCCTTGTTCTTGCCTTTATGATGATTTGTGCTGCCATCTCTAAATCTGTAAGAATTGTTTTTGCGGGCCTGTGTGGTAGGAAAATCCACTCTATGATTATTAAAGAGTCCTTCTGCGATTCGTCCCATTGGAAGATCAGACCATGGAACTGTGTTTTCTTCCCCAGCACTGCCAACTGAAAAGGCAACGTTGGAACAAATCGATGTGCCTGCCTTTTCTGTATCGCGTCTGCGACGTTCTCCAACTCCTTTTTTGCTTCAGGCGTGAGCGTCCTGGGAGACCGAATGTCTGTGTCTCCTCTCAAAAGATCGAGCAGCGCTGGGATGTCGCTGTTTGTGATTCCCAAGATTGGCCTCATCCAGTTGATTTCTCCTAAAAGCTGTTGCAGATCATGCAAATTGCTGACCTTGGTGCTGATTTCCATTTTTTGAGGTTTTATGGTTCTTTCTGAAATCTTCCACCCTAGATATTTCCAAGGTGCAACCTCTTGAATCTTCGAAATGCTAATTTCCAGACCTGCCTTTTGCACCTCTGCAATCACACAGTCACGAGCTTCTTGCAGCTCCTGTCGAGTTGATGCTGCAATGAGCAAATCATCCATGTAATGAATGATCTTCACTTTCGGGAATTTCTTCCGCGCTGGTGCCAAAGCTCGTGCCACGTACCATTGACAGATCGTCGGAGAATTTTTCAGTCCTTGTGGAAGAACGACCCAATGGTACCGCTGCAGAGGCGTTTCCCTGTTGATACTCGGAACTGAAAAGGCAAATCTCGGAGCATCATCTGGATGGAGTGGAATACTGAAAAAACAATCCTTGAGGTCAATGACCACAAGCTGCCAATCTCTGGGAATCATTGAAACAGATGGAAGTCCCAACTGAAGCGGTCGCATGTCTTCTATGACTTCGTTGATCTTCCTGAGATCGTGTAACAATCTCCATTTGCCCAACAGTTTTTTCTTGATGACAAAAACCGGAGAATTCCAAGGGCTGTCTGTTGGCCAGATGTGTCCCTTCTGCAATTGTTCTTGGACCAGGTCTTTCAAAGCACTCAATTTTCTCCGTTCAAGGGGCCACTGATCCACCCAAACTGGATCATCTGTTTTCCATGTCAGCTTCAGTGTGGCGAGTGCTGCAGTGACCCCTATTAAAAATCCACTTTGATCTTTGCACCCCATTGTGCCAAAAGGTCCCGACCCCAAACTGTGATCGGCTTTTGGACGACAAAAGGACGAATGATCGCCGCCTTGTCTCCTGGTCCCGTGACAACGACAGAATTCTCACTTTGCAGACACAGAGATGCTCCCCCTATTCCTGAGAGAGAACCCATTGGCGCGACTAAGCTCCAACTGCGTGGCCAGAAGATGTACGAGATTACCGTTACATCCACCCCTGTGTCGAGCATACCTCTGATCGCTATTGTCCTGTCCCCACATGTCAATTAGCACATGAGCGTGGGTCGGTCTCGACCTATGTGTTTCACCCATGTTGTATGTACTTCAGCATGTTCTTTCATAGGGAAACCTTCTTCGTCGAAGATTGACATGACCTCTCCAATTGCGTGTGGCGGCAACGCGAAAGCTCTCGCAACCACAGTATTTTCTGGTACAGTCAATGGTGGATGAAGCGCTCTTGCCAAGACTGTTAATTCTGTATTTTTGTCCGCTGAGATGACTGTTGGATATACAATGAGCCCAAGAATACTGCACTTATCTTGTCCAATTATCAGGAAATCTTGCTTCTTATAGGAGTCCCCGCGGATACCCGTTGGTATCTCCGCATGACTATCATCTAAGAAGCATACTAGTCTCAAAGCTGCCAGTGCACACTGTGCCCCTGGTGGGAGGAGGTCTGGGTCACTGTGGAACCGACTGAGGGTTTTGCTGAGGGCATCTGCATGTCGCTCGCTGACAACTGCCCTGTCTGCTCTTGTGACACCGCCAGTATTTGTGTCTGGGCGCGCTGGCTTACGGGCGCGCTCCGCTTCCTGTTTCCCGGATGCGGTAGCAGGTTTCCGTCCACGTCTGTCTGGGAATAACATTCTTTCGCTGAATGTCTTCCCCTTCCGCACCGCGCACAAACTGGCCTCTCCGCCTTCTGTGCTGGCGCTGGTGTATGTGTCCGTGGACAATTTCTTTTCACGTGGCCAAACTCCCCACATTTGTAGCATTGTCCTCTTGGGGGGTTGTTCTTTTTCTGCATCGTCGCAAGGACTTTGTTGATGTTCTCATCCTGCTGTTGCAGTATTTTTTTCGAGCATCTTTTCCAGTGTCTTGTTCTCTGTCTGCCTTTCTGAATGTCCCTTTAACTGTTCTTCCCATTCCTCTCTTAGTTCACTCTTCACGATTGATGCAACATGCTGAGGTGTCCCCACCTTGCTGCATGCCTCCACCATCTCTGCCAAGGATGGCCGTCCTGGCATGGCGCTAATCACCCGTTGACAATCCGGGTTGGCATTGCCGAAAGCTAAGCTCTCTAAGAGAGGCCCCTTCGCTTCTTCCATCGCCAGCTGTCGATCCACGGCTTGCGTGAGTCGATCAATGAATGACATAAATGGCTCTGTGGGACCTTGCCTGATGCAAGAGAACGGGATTTCTGGAGCTCCTGTCGGTGTGATTTGTAAGATTGCCTTTCGCGCTGCTTCCTTGATGTCACTTAACACTCCTTGTGGAAGCCGCACTGCTTGTTCCCTTGGGTTGTCATCTGGAGGATCTCCTGCTAACTGCCCTTCTGTGAGGTTCGCATTTGGCCCACCTTGATATCTGTTCCGTAATTCAGCAAGATATTTTCTCCATCTTTTTTCCCAGACAAGACTTTGCGTGTCAGTAAGAATCATTGCCACAATACCTCGAATGTCAAATGGTGTAAGGTCATATGTAGTGAATGTTCCTTTTAATAGCTGTTTGAAGTATTGTGAACCTAGCCCAAAGGTTTGAGCCGCCTTCCCCAATTCTTTGAGTACCTCATGACCCATCCTTTCCCACCTTGGGTTCTGCCCCTGGGCATCATATGCCACTGGCATTGTCAAATCTCCTGATCCTGGAAATAAATGCTTTTCCTTTGCTAATGCTTTTCTAACTTGTTTCCAGTCCATCGTTTTCACTGGCTCTTGAAATTCTTCTTCTTGAGGTTCCATTGGGATTTGCATGAATAATGGTGTCGTGGATGTTATTGGTGATTCATCATGCCCCATTCCTCGCCTTGAGGTTTTTGGCCTTGCTCCTAAATCCGAGAGGGAAACTCGAGGATCCCGTTGATATTTCTTTTTCGCTGCATCAACTGAATGCAAGAAGCTTTTTGCTGCTTCTGCTGCTGACAGCATCCATGTCGGAACACCTTCCGATGCTGTGATCCTTATGACATCCTCTCCTAGTAGTTGTTCTTCATCTGAGCTTTCATCACCTTCATGAAATCCCGAAGTCGATGGATAATCTCTTTGTTGTGTTAATATTGTTTCCTTTAAAGTGCTTTTCTTTTTATATAATGTTGGAAAAAATTGCTGCATTGTTGCAGCCTCGCCACGAGATGGTGCTGTGGCTCCGCCGAACCGGTCCGGCATGTCGTGCACTTCTGCCCCCCTGACACTAGGTGGCGCTGTCACCGGCCTCCCCAAGCTCGGATGAGGGAATGAGCTCGACTGCACTTCCTTTTCCGGTCGGCTGCCGTGTCGGCGATCTCACTTGAGACCGTGTTTGCTTGGCTTTTAATTCAGCTGAAAATGGAGCTTGGGCACCAGAACGTCTCCCTTGAAGGGAAGGGACTGGGACTCCGAGGGTTTCATCCGAAGGTACTGGCTCTGGAGAGGGTGTGGTGCCGGGGGACGTAGAGTCCCAAGCACGGCCCCTCCTCGCCCGAGACGTCACAGGGGATTGGGCCCGCCCCCGCCCGCGCTCTGCTCTCTGCGCATGCGTGCTCTCCGAGCCGCTCCCTGTCTCTCCCGAGCTGACGTCACTCTCTCCCTCTTGCTCCACCTCCGAGGTCTCCTCCCCTTGGTCTTTCCCTGATTCTGTCTCTTCCCCCTCAGACGCTGTGTCCGTAGCACCTCCCGCCGGTGTGTACGACCCATCCCCCACCGGCCCCTGAGCGTGTTCCAAAATCCGAGCGGACCTCCGCACCGGGTCTGACGTCAGAACCGCGAGCCTCCCGCGTCTCACTACTGTGGCCCTTTGGCGCTGCGCAGTTTCCCCCAATTCGCCGCCCGTGTTTACCGCCTCCGCGCTGGTATGTGGTCCCTCCCCCCGGTTCTTGCGAGTTTTGCCCGCCACCCGCGTCTCGGCTATTCTGCCGACCGAAGCGGCCGCCACCCCAGGCGCTGCGCTGACTAAAGCCGCGTCTGCACCCGTGTCTCCCTGTATCTCTTCATTCGCGCTTCCCGCCCGCTCCGTCACAGTCGCGCCGCGTCCCCCGCGAGGAAGCGTGCCCCCCGATCTCTTCTCTCCCTCCTTCACCCCCCCTTCCGATCCTGACTCCCCTGTACTCTCCAGAGTTTCAGGACGTTTTAGGAGTTTCCTGGGGTTTCTGGGTTTTGGGACCGGGGGCTTTAATATTATTTCTTGCTCTCTTTCCTCGAGAGCCCTTTCCCCCTGGCTTCTTAAGGCCAGAGATAATTTTTTTCCGGAGCATTGCTCCCCCCCTTCCGATGAGGGTGCCGCAACTTTTCGTTGCTCTCCCAGTCTTTTCGACTGTGCTGATATGCCTTCCAGCATTAATCTTGCCGGCGAGAGCAGCTTTAACGCCGTCTCATCTTTTTGTGTCGCTAAGAAATATAAGTGCCTGTTGATTTCCTGCCAAAACCCCACTTTGAATAGCAGGCATGTTTCGGCAAGTGGGTAGTTAAGCCTTGCCCACAACAATAACTGTTCTAATTCTTTCTTTGGGATCCCTTCTGTATATGCTTGAGCCACGCCTTGTAAGGCGGACAAAATTTCCCGCTGTTCCTGGGAGAGTGTAGCCTCCATATTCTTATTTTTTGACCTTCTCACCAAATCTGTCGTCAGAGCTGTCCGAAGTCTCCCAATCTCTGGCCAGCAGGTCACAGGAGAAGGATCCGGAGGCGCCTTCCAGGTCCGATCCGGGCTGCTCTGCTACGAACTGTCTTCGGCAGAAGCTGAGAGATGTAATTCTCAGTGACTGCTGTTTTTTGCAGACTCTTCTGGCCGTTTGTTTTTTTTTTCTTCTTCTTTTTTCTTCAGGCTTCTCTCCTCAGGAGCTATCAGTGCTCTCCTGGGAACTCGTCCTAGATTGGAGTTGCCCTCTTTGCTTTTCAGCTCTTCAGGGCTGATCCCCCCCCGAAAGGGTTGGTGGGGAGTAGCCCACGCAGTGAACGCCACTTGTCGGTTTCTCGGCTGTTTCAAAGACCTGGAAAGGCCCAGAGTGGCCTTGGACAGGCCGGCGCTTCAAAGGACAAGGAGAGACTTCTGATCTTGTTTCGGTCGTGGTGTTTATTAATTGTTTATCTAAAAGATTTTCTTTCAGCCCGACAGAGGTCTGCACAGCAAGTCAGCCATGGGCACACTCCGCAGCCCCTGGGGCGGTCACTTATCTTTATACCCGAAGTTAGGTGTACAATATTTATAATTTTTCCCCAATACCTTCTACCCTTATTAACCGGTGCACTTCTAGTAAAGACCAATCCCAAAGTGCCACCATCACCACAGAAGATGGAGGCCAAGAAGAAGAAGAAGAAGGACAGGACACGCCCCAATTCCTCCATCTTACTTCTCTAGACCCCCCTGTACAGAAATCCTAAACCCTGTGTTTTATACTCTAACTAACTTATCCCTTCACCATTCACCCCAGTGAAATCCTCCCAGTCCTCATACAGATGTCATCTCCTGTGTATGATCAAAGTCCAGCCACCAGACACTTCTGGCAACATTCCAGGACTCCCGAGCCCCCCAAGGGTGGTCTCGGTCACTCTGCACCTTCATCCTGAGGTGCTGAGATCCCACAAATGACCAAGGTTGCAGAGCTGTAAGGTAGGTGGATGTTGTTATCTTGTTGTTGCATTTTTAAAGTCCCATACTGTCGCAATCATATTTCTAAAGTCTCGTACCTTCTCGGTGATACTTATTGGGGGCAGTTCTTCACAGCTCCGACTTCTTCTCCTGCTTGCTGCTCCTTCTTCATCAGGGCTCCTTGTCAGCTCAGCTTCACTGGCCAAGCCCAGCCCCTTTTATCCCAGTTATCTTCACTAGCTACAGCTGCAGCCCAATTAAGGACATTGCAGCTGCAGCCCATCAAAAACAACCAGGGCTTATCAGGGCAAGGCCTATATACAGATATTCAATGTACAATACAGATATTTGTCTGTGCATCATACTGTGGTGTGTATGTGACTGGACATGCAAGACTAGAAGCTATTTCCACCACCTCACCATCCCCCATTTGCATTACTTCTTTCACCAAAGCAGCCCAAGCTTCCCTCCTCTGTTTAGCCATCTCCCCCCATGGGTCACGGTGTGCCCCTGGGATGGGATCTGACTCTTTAAGGGTGCTATGCTGCTGGCGTTTCGGTGCAGACACCGAGTTTTCGCGCGGGGAAGGCAGTGGAGCAGAGGCTGGCTCGCGCGGAGGAAGCGGCCCCTCCGTTGGAGCTGACAGTGAAACCAGAGCTGGCTCGAGCGGAGCCGGCTCGCGCGGGGGAAGCGGCGGAGGCAAAGCTGGCGGCGGAGGCGAAGCTGGCTTGCTCCCACCCCCACCATCCGACCCGCCTAAAGCTGGTGGCGGAGGCAAAGCTGGTTTGCTCTTACCCCCACCATCTGACTCGCTCTCCCCCTCTGACAGGAAAGGTGCAGACGGTTCCACTGTGCCTATAGGAAAATCCTCCACACCACTTTGCTGGGGACCCTTAGGCATAAGTATCTTAGTTACAGAAGGTGCCAGGGGATCATCCTCATGACCATACCCTATATTCCTCTTATGAGCTTCTGTCGCCCTTTCTGCTGCCTTTCTCTCAGAGACCTGCTGAAGTAACGTGTTATACACCACCCGCCATAACTTTCCTAATTTCTTTGCTGACTTATCATCGTCTAACACTGTATCCCACAGTATTTCCCCAAACTTCTTCCACTCTGCTAGCTCATGGACTGTATGAGGGTTAGAAAAGGTACCCTTAGCATGGCCATAGGCTAATAACCCTGGTAATTCCTTTTTTAAATCTATCCCTTTTATTCCTCGCCGTTCTAAATACGCGGCGAATAAATCATATGCCGCTTGCCTATCCATACCTATTAATCAGCCCTGTTGCAGCTCTCCAGGGTCCCGCGACATGTATTGGCTTGAGTCACCGTTGTGAACATCAAGGGTGCTTCAAATTCCGGCACCGTCCCGGCTGCAAGGACCCAAACCCAACTTCCTCGACCGTGGCGTAATCCCCTTTTTCTTTTAATCCTAGAACAAAGGGCAGAGATTCAGCGTTGCCCGCATTCTCCACCATTTGTCGACGGAAGGAGACCAGGACATCATTTTGATCATCACAGGCCCAATTTTATTGATCAGTACAGCAGGTTAAATACAGTTCATAATGAGCTTCATACATATTGCAAAAGTTGAGCTCAGGATTGGTCAGTTACATATCAGCACCTACGCCTACTTCTGCATTCCTATGGTTCTACTTTTGATACTTTCTACATATTCTCAGGATATATTCAGGAATAATCTCTACTCCCTATCCTCATGTTGCTGCAAGGTCACTGACTGTTGACCTCTCCTTTCAGCTTGCTGACTGCTGACTTTCCTCCTTCAGCTTAACCAGCGGCATTATGTCAGTATGGCCTTTCTCAGCTAACTCTCCACAGATATTTTACTAAGACTCCTACTATATTTCCCCCTTTTCATTTACTTACAGATACTAAGACTCCTACTATAGGTGGACAGGGCCTGGGTGGGGGGGCTTTTAGAGGTTGAAGACAGCTGCACTCCTTGGTTTGAGCCTGCAGCATCACTGATACAGGACAGTATCCAGGGCCATGCTGCTAGGAGTGAAGCATGCCCACGGGGCTGTTGAAGAGATACCATTGATCCAAGTGTGTGCTTGGGGTCTGAAATCATGTTGCCACAGCCAGTGGGGAGACAGCTATGCAAGCTGGCAGGGCTCATGGGAGCATACAGGAGTAAATGTGCATGTGCTGATCAGCTCAGCCCTGATTGCACATTCTTTCTCCTCCTCAGGTCATACTGATAGAATCTTGACCCTGACCATGAGCCCTGATGGTAGAACAGTGGCCTCAGCAGCTGCTGATGAAACACTGCGGCTCTGGCGCTGTTTTGAGATGGACCCCTTAAAGAAGAAGAAGGAGAAAGAGAAGGCAAACAGTACCAAAAGCAGTATTCCTCACCAGAGCATCTGCTGAGAGCATGGGATTGTTGTGGGGAGGGGGATATTTGGTTTACACACTGTACAGTATTTTAAATGTTAATGAACTGCTTAACTTGACTTTTTCTTAATGGAGTCTGATGGAAGAAAAAGCCATGGCTCCTAAACCCAAGTCCTTCTCCCTGAGGCTGGGGATCTGGGCAAGGAGTGGAGACCTAGGTCTTTAAGGGCCAGTTTAGAGGCCCCTGAGCTTAGCACAGCCTAGCAGAAGGATGCTGTGCAAGGGCTGTACTTCTGTTTCTGTCCCAGCTAAGATAGATATGTCACCTGCCCCATCTAGATGCTGACTACAAGCACAGCAGCTCTACCACAGGCTCAACTGAAAGCACAGCATGGCTGTGGCCTCAGTTTGTGTTGTCCTGGCCTGTCTCACAAGCCCAGGGACACCTTCCTATGGCTCTGCAGGCAGATCTCAGTTTGTCTTGTTAGCTACAGGCAGCCATCACTGCCTGCCTATGGTGCTGGAGTAGAATAGCTGTTGGAAAAAAAAGGAGGGAGGGAAATACAGAGCAACAGCTGTAATCACCCCAAAGGCTGGAAAGGGGCTGGCTCTGGCATAAAGCCTGATGCAAAACAAAAGGTTGGCTTACACTGCCACAGCCAGCCTGGATGTCATGTGAGAGCCACGCAAAGCACCACCAACCCTGTGCTCAGCCTTCAGTCACGTATTCCTCCAACAACTCTGATCTCCCTTCCCCTCCTGCTGACAGGAGGCCCTGGTGCCTCACTGAGGCTTCATGCAGGGGAGCAAGCACCAGGGCTCAGCTGACATTTATTGGAGCTTGACTCCCCTACACTTGGAAAAATGCCTTTTTTCCAGGCTGAAGTGTGCTGGAGCAAGTTGCAGGAAATATATTTGAGCCCTTACCTGACCAACAACCAGCTCAGCCATGCTGCTTTGCACGATGGAGCCGCAGTGTCTGAGGCTGTGGGGCTGCACCAGACCCATCAAGCCTGTCCTGCAGCTGCACCAGCATTGCCAGAGGCTGCTGGGGACATTGCACAGCTGATAAACACCTTGGCCTGTACAAAGCACCTCCATCAAGCCTGTGCCTCCCATCAGCCCTCAGTGATTAGCTGAGGGTGGATTATTAACTGTTTTCACATTTCCCTCAGCACAGTACCACACTGTGCCTAGCACCAGCTCTGCCTCCTGAGCCTTACAGCAGCTGGAACCTTCAAATTTTCCGACTTGTGCTCTGCCAAGGCCAGTGAGTGTGTAACCACACCCACCAGAGCACCCCCCCACACACACACATAAAGCTGATATGGGGGGCACAGTCTCAAAAAACAGCCACTGAGCCAGCACCTTCCCAGCAGTGCTGCTGGTGCATCCCCATTTGGCCACTTGGGAAAGATCAGGAGGTCCAAGGATGGAGATCTCCCTCAGACACAAATCCTTGGGCCACAGCTGTCTCCAAAGGGGAAGCAGGCAGGAGCCCAGATGCAAGGCTGGGCTCTTCCACAGAGCTCTGGTGTTGTTGTAGGAGCCCTGCCCCACAGCCCTGCACTTGGTGCTGGGAGTTAGCACAGACTTGCCCTGTAGGGCCACAGCTGATTAGGCCTTCCCTGGTCCCTGACCTGGAAGGAAAGCTTTATATGCCAAAACGTTCCTGTCATTTTTTCAGTCCCATGTACGAGCAGCTCAGCTTTCTCACAGACTCTTTCTTTCTCCTTAGCACATGCCCCACACCCAGATGCTGTGCATTACCCAGCCCTTAGAGGACCTCTGAGCATTACCAGAGGGTAATGATACTGCAGGGTCTTTGACCCCATGCTGGTCTCTCACAGTCCTGGAGTGAGGAGGAGCAGAGGAAGGAAGTGGGCACTGATCCAGCAGGCCCAGTAAACACAGCCCTGTAAGGTGTGAATTCAGTTCACAGCATGACAGCATATTAATTACCAAGTGCCATGGCCAGCCCATAGAAGAGCCCAGCTAACAGTGTTATGAATAAGAAACTTGACTAGGCCAATATTCAAGCAGCAATCAATTTATTATTTAATGTGGTAAAGTATGAGCAATACAGTGCTGGGTACAGTGGGGGAAGTTTTCCCTCCAAGTGCACACTGATAATTGAGGGTACAGGTATTTATAGGGGTACTCAGCAGTTTTTTTCAGCAGTTTCTATTTCCAATCTTTTACTCATCAGCAATTTTTATTCCAAATTATTACATCACAATTCTATACACTACTGTGATTTTAATTTCTCAGGATGTATCTCAAAGGAGTATCCCCAGATGGTGATGGTCCAGTTTCCGAAAGAAGAAAGACGACTCCCATCTGGTGGGGTCCAGCTCCCCAGATGTGTGTCCACCTTTTAATTGCAGAGACTATAAATCTCGTAACAGTGATGTCCAGCTTCCCTTTGGTCGAAACCATAAATCCTTGAGGTGATGTTCGTCTTCCTTTCTCAAGCTGTTTTTCTCTACTTCAAAAAGGTGTGAGATAAGAATATTTCCTTTATATATATTCCAAAGCTACAGTTTCAAGGATACAAGTAATAATCTAAAATTATACTTCAAAAGGTTCTTATTGCAGAGCTTTTTATGGACTAAATGCAAGTAAAAAGCAACATCTTTAACACTTTAATTCCAATGCTCCTAAATCAACTAAGGTTAATTTGCAAACAAAAGATAGGTTCAAAGGCCTTTTTCCATGCTTTATTCTCCTCAGTTTTTATTAGAATTCACAGCTCTCCCATTGTCGGGGTCCACACATTTTGCATTCACAAATACAGACATCGCCTGTTTGTACCTGACACGAAACACAACTTTGCATCTCACAGCCAAGAAAATGCACTCCTTGCTCTTCTGACACGGCTCTCTCTGTTCATGATGTGGGACAGTGAGTCCTGATGATGTCCAGGAGCTGATGCAAGGCACAGGGACGAGGATGCAGCAGGCACAGTGCCAAGCTGACAGAGGGATGATCTCTGGCAGTGGCACTGAAGGAGAAGAGTTTGCAGGCAGCACAGAAAATGTCTCTTTGTTTCACCTCTTCTTTCAGTGCTGCTAAGAATGTAGCCTGGAGCGAGCTGGGAACACCAGAGCCTGGAGCCCTTTCCAGGCAGGGCTGCATCAGACACAAACCAGCAGGGGACTGAGGAGCCCCTGGGGTGGCAGTGAGCAACCTAGGGCTCTACTCACTGCTGGTGGCATTTTCTGTTGAACCATCTCCAAGGACTTCTGTTGTGCTCTGTATTTCTAAGGGTTTTCCCCCTTGGTTTTTTTTGGTTGTCTTCTGCACCTTTTTTTCTCCAAATTCTCCTACCCTGTCAGCAGCAGCCCCTGATATTTTAGAACTGGCTATGAAATATCAGCAAAGCAGCTAGGAACAACAATTGGTAGAATCCTGCGGCTCAGGAATTTGTATGCCAGACCCCTGCCTGTGCCTTACGCTTTGTCAGGACCTCCTTCTCTGTGCAAAAACTAGGGATTAGTGGAGTTTTTTTGCCAAAGAGCTCCTGAGAAGCAAATGTTGTGCTAGGTTTCTCAGGAGTGTATCTGTTAAGTTCATTGCTGGCAAACAGAAAGTAAGGCCAGGGTAGCAGAGCAGCTGGGAGCTGGTCACTCCCTGCAAAGGGCTGGTGTAGGATGTGGGAACACCACGTTCCGGGAGGGGCGAGCAGGGTCAATGTGCTCAAGGTGCTGCCAGTGAGGTTTGGGTTCACTTAGAGAGTAGTCAGGGCTGGCGAGCACTGGAAGATCCAGCTGCAGTCCCCTTCCATGTCCCTTTCAGTGCTGGCTTTAGGGTGTCTGCAGCCTGGATCCAGAGGGCCCTAGGGGGCTCCTGAGGCTGCCTTTGCACTCAGGGTGAGGATGCCCAGGAGCCACTGAGGCCGCAGTGGGGACCAGGGCTGGGGCTTGTGGCCTGGCAGGTGTGGCTCTGGGGGCTGTGACATGCCAGGGCATGGGTCACTGTCACTGCCCTCCGCAGCCCTGGCTAGCTCTGTGATGCTCCTGGGACAATGGCAAGAGTGGGGAACTGGCTAGGTTGGGGTTTTGCCTGAGCCAGAACCTCTAGGCCAAATGCCCAGCAGTAGAGACCCCTGGAGGGCCGAGTGAAGGAAGCAGAGGAGGCTCTTCTGCGGTGTAAAGTGCAGCAAATTCATCAGGAGAGGAAGGGGGAAGATTCTGCAGGTGAGAATGCCCAGTGGGAAGAGATGTTGAAAGAACCCCCAGCACCCCTGTGCACAGGTTTTTAAAATCTTTCAAAACAGGGAGTGGACACCATACAGTAACCAATAAGTGACTCTGGCAGTGTGGTTTTTAGGACTACAACAAATCAGAACAAGGGGAGAAGAGAGTGTTGGAATAGAGATTGGATCTTGGGGTGAGGGACAGGGAACTTTCTGGAACAAAGGGTAGGGTTTGGGCTGAGGGATGGGGCAAAGGGGCTGGGTTGTCTTGATAGACAGGGAAAAATCTGGTGAGGAGGGAGGGGATTCCTCGAGGGACACTTGGGTAGGAGGGCACAACATAGGGGAGAAATTAACTGTAATAACTCAGGGAACACTTGGACATGCCACTATATAACAGAACATTTGGCTCAATAAACTAACACTCTGCAACACAGAAATTCAGGCTTTCGGCAGCTGAGAGGTGGCACTATTAGAACCCGCAGCAGCTGGTGAAAGCCATCTCTCTCCTTCAGGTTCTTGCTATGTGGGAAGGTGCTGCGAGTTGTGGTGGCTGCACTCCCCCTTTGCTGGGAGGATGATCTGTACCAGGGCAGAGCAGAAAGCTGCCACGGTGAGCAGAACATGCTCAGAGCATTGCAGTTCAGAGAATGGCACTGCCCCTGAAGGCAAAAAGCTTGAAAGCACAGAATTCTGTGAAGAACCGTTGCACAAATTTTCTCTTCTAGAACGTGCCCATTTTTTTATGCTGTAGATGAATACTCTGGGTTTTATAGAATACATGGGTTTTTTTCTTAAGGTTTTTGGGAGAACTCTCAAGTTTATTTCTGTTTGGATTTTACATCCAGCATGCATACAGGTTTTTTTTAATTATTATTTTTCGTTAGTAAATACTTGAGAAAAATACCTAAGCATTTTTTAATCCTTCAGGATATTGTGATTAATATTCTTAGAAAGAAAACCTTGTTGAACAAGTGTGAAAACACAGAGAGAGGAAAAACAGTATAAAAGTCTTTTAGAACAGGGCATTTAATAAGGACTGCAGAACTGAGTAATTCCTCCAAGTGTAGAATTAGCAAGATATATCACCAAGAGTAACTGCCAAGATACTTCCTTAAACCAAGGGAAATGTGACCTGCAGCCATACAAAATACAGCCAAAGCAAATGAAAACCTGTGGAAAAGAGGGAATTTTGCCAGTGACATCAGTCGGTCTGGATAACTGAGGGATGCCCATCAATATTGCACTACATTCCTCAATATTTGCAATGTTTTTCTCCCAATTTCTGTGAAATGAATAAGCTGCAGTTGTTTACCATTAGCTTAAGCCCTTAGGGGAATGACCAAGCACCATGTATGTTTTTCTGTAGCTGAGCAGGACTTGAGTTTCCCAAATCTTCTACAAAGCAGAAGGGAATCACACAGTTACTTGTGCTAATGTTAATGAAGTGTTTCATGGAAGCAGGTGAATGAGAGCATTGCATTGTAAAACTTCCACATGCAAGAAAACAGCAGTCCACTTAGAATAAAACATAGAAGGCTAGCATAAGATCAGAACAGGATAAAATGAAATTGCTAGACAGGAACTGATGCGTCAGAAATTAGAAGTATCATTTCTGATACATCTGCATGCATTTGCAAGCTAAAACAGAAAAAGAAAGGCAGAGATAATAAGGAACAAAGATTTTAAAATTGCACTGGCAGAAGAGACACACAAACAACCAGTGTGAACACAGCCAGGAGATTCAGATTGGAGATGGATTAGAGTGGAATCCATTCACTGAAGGTCTCTGGTGCACATGAGTGCAAAGCCTGAGGAAAAAAGGAGAAAAGTTTAATTTCTGAAAGCTAATTAGATTCCTGGAAGCATTGTCTAGAGATCTAAAAATCTAAAGCCTCAGAGAATCTGAACCCAAACCATCCCCAAATGGATTGATCAGGTATGATGTGCACATCTCTGCTGTTTTCAGAGTCAATGAAATTGACAATGAGTGGCTGGAAATTAGGAATGCCCACCCAGATTTTATCTCCATTACTTTAAGAACACCTTAATAAAGCACTTCAGGAACTGAACACTGACATTCTCACCCTGCTCTATTTACTTTACATTTGAATACAGGCTGGTAGAAGCAGAAATCGGCTTTAATTTCTCCCCAAATTACCTGTTGCACTTTCAGGTTAGGAGTAGATGTAAAATTCAGCCAATCACTCTCTCTATGCATGAATATTCCACTAGGGAACTGACATACAGAACATCCTTTTCCTCTTTTGTACCTTCCTAAATGGTGCCCAATGAACAGGATACTCGCATAAATCTCACAGAAAATCACCAAAATCGCTGAAATTAACACTCAATTCCATGATAAAAGCTTCTGAGAAAAGGCTTGAGAGGATCACTGAACAATCTGAAACTTGGAAGAGAAACACGCATTTCAGCACTGATCAAGGGGAAAGAAAAAGAAATGCTGTAGAAATTCCAAGTGGAAGGTAAGGAGAAACACAAGAAGCACAGAAAGAACAAGGCCCTGTCAGATGACCTGTGCAAGGTAACTTTGTGCCCCAGCACTGTTAGAGGACATTCCCTGTCATTGGTGCAAGCAGCTGGAGACATAAATGCTGATTGATTTGGGGGCCACAGTCTTGGTAAGTGCAGAGGTGGTTCAATAACCTGATACGAGGGAGTTCCCTCAGAGCAACTGGGATGCCAGAAAGAAGTGAACAGCTCACCACAGCCTGGCCCACTGGGCTGCTTTTCCTTCTGACCCTCCTGGGGAGGCTCTGACATTTCCTCTTCCCTGATGGAAGTGCAGCTGCTGCAAAGGGAAACGTCCCCACACTCACTCAGTGTTCTCTGTGCTTGCCAGATGTCCCATCTGCTGTCCCTGCCCAGGAGAGCTGCTCTGCTCGGGAGGAGGAGCCGAGCGAGAGCCTGGGAACATCGGCGGCTGCAACCCCTCCTGATCTAGCGCTGTTTATGGATGTGTAGTTGGATTTGGATAGTTACAAGTATAGGGATATTTACATACACTGACTGATATTTGTGTAGGGATATTATGTGTGTGTATTGTTATACTGATGCGTGTATATTCATCTGTTTACACACTTGTACAGCTCTGTAGCTCTGCATTTCTACTGCTGGGGTTGTATGGATTTTTTTATTGGTCCATTGATATTTGTCTATTTTTAGACAGGTTTGTTATATTTGTATTATATTGTCATGTTATATGTCATGAAATATGTAATGCATGTTTACATCTCTATATTGTTATGCCTATATATGTATTTACTTCTATTTATTATGTATGGACTTGTATAGTTCTAAAATTCTATTTATTTAGTTCTGGATCTGAGATTCTTTAGAGAGGGATATTGATGTTTCTGTATTTGTATATGGGCTGTATGGTTTTAGTAATATGTAATAAATTTAATTGTTAAACTTCAATTCAGTAACTTCAATATTTGTGTACAGTGAGTTGTTGCAAAGGGTTGCAATGAAGTAATTTTTTTTTTCACTGAAGTTGATATTTGTATATATTTACATAGCACAATTCTCAGAATAAATTAGATTTTAATCATAAATTGATATTTCTGTGTTTCTATATTGGTAACACAGGTGTTGTAATTTAAAAGCAATTTTATTTTTTAACATAAGTTAATGTTTGTGTATTTGTACATTAGTAGTGCGGGTGTAACTATCTGCAATAAATGCAATGTTTCAACTGAAGTAAGTGTAGATTTGTGCTACCCAAAGCCATGGGCAGATGTAAATGCTGGAGGATTTTGGCCATGCAAATCTCCGGCCATGCCCAGCACATGCCCCACCTGCACTCAGGCTGGGCAGGGGAAGCGCAGATTTGGGCTGGCAGCAGAGCCCCACGTTGGCTCAGAACTCGCTGCAGAGGCAGCTGAGAAAACTCCGGGGCTCCACTGAGCACAGAATCCAAGCAGGAGCCACCCGGGGAGGACAAATCCCTCATCCCACGGGCAGCTCTTTAGGAGAGTGCTCCAAGTGTCCCCCTGAAGCTCATCCCAGAGACCAGAAGCCAACAGGGATCCTGAGCCAGCCCTGCTGCCTTTGGCAGCACTTTGGCAAATGAGCTGCAGCAAGGGGGAGGCAGCAGCAACTGTGACTGCTGCAGGCTGGGGATGAAGGGAGGGCCATGGACACAAGTGCTGAGATGCCTCAAAATCCAGAAGGAGGCTGGAGAGCTGGGAATCAACTTGGCATTTCAGTGCCAAGCTCTCACAGGCACTGAAATGATGGAATCCCTTTGTGTGAAGTGACCTGGAAGAACTGACAGGGAGTTGCTGCTAGGATCAGCAGTAGCAGAAAGCAAAAATGTACAAA
The DNA here is from genome assembly GCF_035770615.1 of Melospiza melodia melodia. Classification (NCBI taxonomy): domain Eukaryota; kingdom Metazoa; phylum Chordata; class Aves; order Passeriformes; family Passerellidae; genus Melospiza; species Melospiza melodia. The sequence continues at coordinate 9,610,100 of NC_086200.1, forward strand.
CACTAGGAGATCGTCTAATACACCCACAAGCAATGGCTTCAAAAATGATCTCATATATTCAATATATTATAATATTTTAATTATGTTATTATATTATTATATATTATTAATTATGTTATGTTATGTTATGTTATGTTATGTTATGTTATGTTATGTTATGTTATGTTATGTTATGTTATGTTATGTTAGTCAAAATATATACTATATAATATGCATGAAATTTAATGCACATGTATTTTTGGACAATTTTTTTTAATATATATTTTCATTTAACATATATATTTGAAATAGTCTTTCAGCTTGGGAGAGTGAAGATTTACAACAGTGCAAAACCATCTGCACACACAGCAGTCAGCCCCCGTGTGCGTGCATGCACACCCACCCACTGTGCTTGCTCTTCTCAGCATCTCGGGGCTGCTGTTTGCACAGAATTGGGATGAATTTAACTCAACAGAGCCACGAGTGGGGTGTCCAGCTTGTCATGAACACTCATGTGGCAATGAATAACACAGAGCTCTCAAATCACATTATCACAGGTTATTTCATTCCTGCTGGGCACGTGGAACTCTTAAAAGACACAGAAAAGGGGTGGAAAACATCGGCATCATGCAACTGCTGGTGTCCTCCTGGAGGAAAATCTGTTGGGTTTCTTAAGGTGGTAGCTTTTCAAAACCTAGGAAAACTGCTCAGCACTGGTAGCCCAATTGTGAATGGTTTTCTTGACTTGGCAAAGCTGGGGTGTTAACAATGGAGTCTGTCCTTGGTCCAAATCACCTGCCCTCACCTGCAGACAAAAGCACCACCACCACCACCAGAAGCTGCATCAGTCAGTTTTCTCAAAAAGCTGTGTTAAACTTGGGAGAGGAAAGGAAAACACATCAGACACTGTGGAGTAATGACAAGACTCTGAGGAACAGTTCCAAAGCAAAGGGCAGCAGCTTCTCTCTGGGCCGCTCCTTGTGCTCCAAGGCAGCCGGGCTGCCCTGGCTGCCCAGGACCCTGCGCCCCGCGGGCTCTGCAGAGCTGCACAGCGGGGAGGCAGCTTCGGGCACCTCAGCCCCTGGGCAGGAGTGGCTGCTTGCTCTGCAGGGCTGCCTGTGGGCAAAGCAGGGTGCTGGCCTTCTGCTCCTGGCCCCAGCCTGGCCTTGTAGGGCTAATGCTGTTCCTGTCTCAAATGTTCTAAAGACAGACTTGTTTGTTTCCAGCTCTGCACAGGTGTGATTTGCACCACAAAATACTGAAGGACTAAGGCCTGAACAACAGACCCTTACTGAAGCCTCAACAACAGGACCTGAGCCAAAGCTGCCCTCTAGGTGACCTTCCCAAAACAATGTTCCATGTATCTGCTCCTTAACCAAGTGTTATTATCAAAAGGAATGTTGCATCCATTCACTGGTGAAACACATCTTCACCTTTCTGCATGAGGAAAATTGACATGGCCACACCAGCCCTTGGTTCCTCCTTGAGCCCTGGGCAGGCTCGGGGAGAAAACCAAGAGGAGAATGACACCAGCTGTGCCCCCAGCAGAACCTCTGGCACATTGCTTGTCCAGCACTGTCAGAGCCGGGCTACTCTCACAGCGCACTCGGGAGCCTCGTGGCCGCCAAAGGTGGAGGCACCGCAGGATTTCCCGGTTCCCGGCCGTGGCTCTGCAGGGCTGGGCTGGGACAGCTTCTCCCAGCTGATGTGCAGCTCTGGATGAAGGGGAAACCATTGGGGTACCTGGTGATGGATCTTCCATAATCACCAGAGGCACGCTTTTGTAATAATGCTGAGGTGCATTGCTTAGCTTATCCTTTCCTGACTCTTTTTTGCACTTCTGCATTACAGTAAATCACATTATTCCTTCAGCTGGTGTCTGTGTCTGCATCTCTGACCCTCTCCACCATCAAAACAAACACACAGCCAGTTTAGCATGAGACCTGCCTCTCTGCCAGCCCATCTCTTGGCAAACACCCCTGGTGGCCATCTCCACAAATGAAATTCCCACTTTGCAACTTCCTTTTCTGCAGGCAGGTGAGAAAAGGAGCCACTCCCAGTTCTGGACACCTCCAGAAACCAGCTGCTTTCAGCATTCACAACCCTGAAGTATCAACCTCCTTCCTTAACCTGCCACAGAGAGCTCCCACCAAAAGGCCTTTTGTCCAAGGATACCCACAGAAGAGCTGGAGAAAGGAGCAGTTTGAAACACAACTGCTTCAGAGTTTAAACCTGCCTTTATCAAATGAGCACACACCAACCTGTCCCAAAGGGAAAGCAGGCAGGAAAGAGAAGCTCCTCTCCCACAACAGCAAACTCTGTGCTTCCTTCTGTTCCAGCTGGAGAGTGGAGGCCATGGGCTGCACCTCACTTTGGGAAGGAGCCCTGGGAATTGGCCTGGTCTGGGAGGGCAGCAAAAGGAATTCCCCAAAAAGTAGGAAAAGATTCTCTGGAAGCATTAGATTATGACAGTATTTCTGGAGGAAAGGGAAAAAAAAAAAAAGAATGGGGAACTTCAAAAAGTTCCCAGACTGAAATTTGTTTGCCAATACACCAACCCCAAAGTCTCTGTGGTGTGTCAGGAGGCTCAGGAATGTAGAGAGCATTTTGAGCAGACACTGGATAGAAGCAAGGTGCACAACCCTGCATAGGTTGCCTTAGACCAGAAGCATGCTGCCCTTGGGCAAACAATATAAAGAAGTTTGCCAAGATGTACCTCAGGAAAAGAGATGTGAAGCAAGATGTTCTAGGGATGTGAAGAGAAGATATGGGGCAGAATGTTCTGCTGACACTTTTGCCAATCTGTGTACGTGACTAAAGATATGTTAGCTCTTTGTCCTACACGTAACACTTTGTAACCACTTTTAAGTATTCTCCCGTTGCTGAGCCCTGCATTAGCATATAAATGTACCCTGAGATTTGCAATAAACTGAGCATCGATCATTACCTCCATGAAGATTGATCTCTGCCTGTGGAGGGCTCCTTTCTCTATTACCCCTCTCCTTTTCCCCATCTCTCTCCCATACACCTTGTTTCTCTATCTGGCGTCCGTATACTTTCTTTCTTTACAGGAATGAACTTGCAAGGCTTGGATAAACACCACTGGTGTCCGTCCCCCAGAGCATGAGCAGCTCCCCAACAAGACTTCAAGACTAAGGGACAAAGCTTCCCCCTTCAGCTCTCCACAGCAGCTCTAGGGAGTCTCTCCCCACTTCCAGATCTCCTTTGTCAGTCCACAGTGACAAGTGTTGGCTGCAGGAGGCATTTGCATTGGAGCTCTCCCCAAATGGGGGGAAAAAAAGGAAGAGGTGATTCCTGTGGAAATACAAAGGCAACACTGCTTGGGAAGACACCAGTGTGAGTTTGCTACAGCTCTAGGCCAAAAATCCCTTGAAGAAAGCAACATCCATCCATGGGGCAGCACTTTGGCTTTGATATCAATGCTAACAAAATTGCTTCCCATTCCTGCTGCTGTAGCTGACTCCGAATCATGAGAAATGTGCCAACTCTGCCAAAGACAGGCAGACATAGTGAAATAAAACCAGCTAGTCTGTGGAAAAGGAGACCAAATGAATGTTTTCTAATCACCCCTTTTCATCCTTTTCCCAGCCAAAACAGAGCAATGTCATTCCTCTCTGTCACCGATGGTGACCCAGGCACGGGATGCAGAGTGGGGATAACCTGCTGTGCTGTGCCGTGCCGTGCTGTGCAGAGCCGAGCCGAGCCGAGCCGAGCCGAGCCGAGCCGAGCCGAGCCCGGCCAGCCCCGGCAGCCCCGGCTCTGTCACGCGCGTCCCCGCGGGCCCGAGCGCAGTGCTCCCCTCAGGCCGCGCGCCGCCGGTGCAGCCGCGGCCGTTGCGCTGCGGGCGTTGTGGCCACAGTCGGCGATCGATGCCATGGCGGAGCTGCCGCTGCCCGCCGGGCTCAGCGCCCGCACCTTCCCCGCCAAGCTCTGGCGCCTGGTGAACAGCCCCCGCGTCTGCTCCGTGCGCTGGGACAGCCGCGCCCAGGGGCTGCTCATCGACCACTCCCTCTTGGAGCGAGAGCTGCTCAGCTCGGGCCGCGCCCACAGGGGCCGTGGTCATGGGCCGGCCCCGGTCCCGCACACCTTCAGGGCCACGCAGTTCCGCAGCTTCGTGCGGCAGCTCTACCGCTACGGCTTCCGCAAGGTCGGGCTGGCTCGGCTCGGCTGCGCCGGGCGATGCCGGGGCCTGGCTCCACTACAGCAACCCCTGCTTTCGCCGCGACCGCCCCGACCTCCTGCTCCGCATCAAGCGCCGGAGCGCGGCCAACAGGCAGCGGCCGGCGGCGGGCCGGGATGGCCGCAGGCGCCCGCCCCGCGGCTCCCAGCAGCTCCCTGGAGCGCGGCCGCTGCCTGTCAGGCGGCACGGGCGCGGTCGCTTCACGCCGCTGCCCAGGGAGCGGCCGCCGCTGCCGGCCGGGCGCCCGCCCAGCGGCTTCCTCCTGCTGCACAGGGAGCGGACGCTGCCGGACGGGCGGGAGCTGCACAGCCCCCGGCCCGGCCGCCTCCAGCAGCACCCCGGGGAGCGGCCGCTGCTCACCCGGCGCCCGCCCTGCGGCTTCCACCTGCTGCACAGGGAGCGGCCGCTGCCGGCCCGGCGGGAGGGGCCGAGCGGCTTCCAGGAGCTCTACGGGGAGCGGCCGCCGGCTGCCGAGCGGGCGGTGCTCGGCATCCCGCCCTGCCACTTGCTCGGGCTCCACGGGGAGCCGCTGCCGCTCGGGCGGGAGGGGCCCCGCAGCCGCTCGCAGGAGCTCCACAGGGAGCAGCTGCCTCCGGCCGAGCGGGAAGTGCTCGCCATCCAGCCCTGCAGCTTCCAGCAGCTCCACAGGGAGCAGCAGCCCCCAGCCTACGATGCACGAGGTAAGAAAAGAGTTGTAGCCTTGTTTTTCCAAAAGGTCCTGAAAAGTGACCGTTTGAAGTATTTTCCCACAAGGCTCTGTCATTCTCGGCCAGAAGTTGTCAAGCCTACTAGGAAGGGGCACCTAGGAGGCCAAAAGATTCTCTGCCTGGTTTTGCTGTGTGCTTCCCGTGATGTTTGGTCCACAGCAGCACTAGAGCTCTGTGTCCCACAGCCACGTTGTGGAGCCTGACCAATGTGTTTGGATTCTTGCAGCCACCCTGGGCACTTCAGGGCCCAGTGCTCCACCCGGCAGTGCAGCTTGTGCAGCATGGACGGCCTCCAGCTCAGCACAGAACGCACCTGGGGAGGAGGAATGGCCACCAGCAGATCTGGGCCTTACCGTAGAAAAAATGATTCGGGAGATCAGGAGGTCCCTGTCTGAAAGATCTCCCTCTGTGCAGGTAATTCCATTGGATGGGGATAAAAGGGGCTGTACTGAGAGCTTTTGAAACTTGTTACACGGTTGAGAAGCAAAGGCTTCTTGAATTGAACTTATTTCATTATTATTTCGTTATTGAATTATTCTTGGTAAATAAAGATTTCTAAAAGAGGAGATGAAGAAGAAATGAAGAAGAGGTTTTACTTGCTGGGAAAGAGCAGAAGGGTGTTTGGAGAAGTGGCACTCAAGGCCAAGTGTCCTGTGCAGGGAGGGGCATGCCAGAGGTGCCTCTGCCCCAGCTGCAGCAGATGTGGGCTGTGCCTCTTTTGGGTGGGAAGGCCAAGGCAAAGCAAGGGCTGGGCTGCAGCTGCACCTCTCTTCCTTTGCAGATTCTTACACGTGTTGGCCAAAGAATGTCTCTCTTTTTGTTGATGTGCTGACCCATTGCCTGCAGTACATTTGTGATTATGACTCAAGGGGGGAGTGGGATTTTTTTGATTTACCAATGCCTTATTCTTAAGTGGCATGACTTTTGTCTTCTGTAAAGTCACACATAGCAGTTTAGAGAAGCATTTTATTCCATAATAAAAGGAAACATTGCAGGCTTGGAACCATCTTTAGAATCTTTACGGTTCTGATGGACGGGCTATGGCAGAAGAGATGAAGATTCTGAAACTGGTCATAGGGAGAATATCTTTGTGTCCAGAGGTAATTTGCTTAATTGTGGAAATTTGCTTCCTCAGTGGAATAGAAACACTACTTGGTTGTCTGGCTTTTCCTGTCTTTTGGGTTGGTTTTTTTCCCTACCCTAATGATTTACCGATTTTTGCCACTGATCACAAATGTGATCCTGGAAATAGCCTGGGTGCATCAGTGTTTGCCTGGATGACACACGCGGGGCAGCAGCAGAGGGCTCGGAGAAGCAGCACCTTGTGATGGGCTGTGTGAGCGCTTGGCTGGGGGTGCTGAGACTGCCACGCAGAAATGAGTGCTTTGCCTGTGGGTTTGCAGCACACAGCCCTGGGCAGGGCTGGCAGCCGTGCTGGCAGCAAGGAGAGCCCCTGGCTTTGTGCTGGCTGATTTCTCACAGCTCTGGGATAAGGCAGGGTCAGAGCGTGGGGGCATGTCCCCTCACTTGGTGTCTTCTGGTTCTCTGTGTTCTTGTTTTGTCTCAAAGGTCATTTTGTAAGAGCTTCAGTTTCACCTTGGCCCCCTGAATCCTGAGTTTAAAAGGCTTGTCATGTGAACTGTGTGGGCAGTGTTCCCTCCTCTGGTCTCCATGTCCTTTGGGAGTGGAGAAGGACAGTTATTGTATCCCTCATATGATTCCAGCAAAATAGTGAGTGATCTTTGGGTTCCTTTCTTTCTGTTTTTCTGCTCAGGGCAATGTTGGTGTTGCCCCTGATTCTTCAGGAGGGGAGCCTGTGAACAGAGCTGCAGCAGAGGAAGCTTCATCTGGCACCGAGAGCTGCAGGAACAGTTCCCAGGAGCCCGAGGAGCCTGGTAAGGACAGAGCCCCCACTTGTTTAGAGAGCTGTGAGATGGCTGCTCTGAGCAGGGTTGGTGCTTCCTGGTGCCTTGAGTTCAAATCCTGAACGGGCACAACCTCCCTGAGCCCTCCCCTCCACACTTCTCCAGAGGCTCTGACACAGAGTCCTCTGCTGGGGCAGAGAGCAGGGAATAAACCTGACCTTGTGGGAGTTGTGTCACCAAGCCGTGTGTCCCAATTTTGTGCTGAAGTTGGTGGATAAATTTACTGCAGGGTGCCAGGGAAGGCCAGGCTGAGCGACACTTGAACGAGCAGGGGATAAAAAAGAGCAAAAAGTCAGGGTAGAAGTCCAAATCACTGACTAAATGTAGTACCAGTCTGCTGGTATTGGTCCTGACCCACAAGAAAAACAAGGAGCACAACATCAGAGGCCAACCAATTGAAAAATCACGGTAACTCCAATATCAGAAGGAAAAGCTTGAATGACCCTTGATTAGGGAGGCCTAAGAGGAGAGAGGGAGCACTTTGCATCCATCCCTTAGCCAAGCTGGTGCAGCCTGCAGACCTCGTAGGGGGCTCTGTCCCTCCCAGCCCTTCCTGCCAGAGCTGATGATCAAGTTGGAGCAGCTGCTGCTCACTGCAGAGGGCAGTTTGTAGATGGCAGGTAATGGAGCTGGTTCATGACTATGCTCCCAGCACCTTCAGCTTCAGCCATTTCAGTGAGGACTGAGGTGTCTCTGTCAGCTCAGAGAAAGAACAAGGCTGGGCTTCCTTGTGGCAGCTGGGGCTGTCTGTGTTTCAAGCTCTCCTGGGTGCCCTTTGCACTGCAGGGGCTTAGACTTTATCAAGATACTTCAGTGTTTTGAAACACACTTTTGAACACTTGGAATGGTCCCTGTTCTTTTGAGAACAGATTGCTTCGAATTGCCAAGTGAGAGTCTGCCTGTCAGGCCATCTTTGACAGCCCCTGGTAGAAGGACAGGGCCAATATTGACTGAGCATTCCCTTTGCTTCCCAGATGCCATCTGACCAACATCTCCAGGAGGGCTGCCCTGCATGGCAGGAAGAGACAGGGGAGAGCCTGTGACCATCAGGCAGGTAGAGCTCCTCTGTTTGTAGATATGTTTATAAATTTCTGTGGTTCTATTTATTAGTGGTTATAATTCCATTTATAGATGATAGTGTTCTATTTATATGGGCATATATTGATGTGTATATAGTTATAGATGGGATATAATTATATTTTATTATATATTTACATCTATAGATTTTCAGAGTTAGATTTTTATATGTGTAGAGTAAAAAATATATATACGTATGAAGTTGGATTTATAATTGTGTATAGTTATATAGTAAGAGGAATAGGAATGTTTAGTTGGAGACATTGATGGAAGGATTGCTGTTTGTGCAAGCCTAGGCTGCATTTGTAGCTCTTTCCCTCCTCGGCTGCCTTTTTCACCTCTTGCTTTTCCCCCGGTGCCCCCTGTGTCCCCTGTCCCTGTGCTGGGTCCGAGCTGGCGGAGCAGCACTTCCAGCCCCGGCTGTCCCTGGAGCGGTGGGAGCTGCCGCTGGCCCCAGGCACTGTCCCTGAGGAGCTGCTGAAGGACGGTGAGACTGAGGGGGCTGAGGGGGCCGAGGCGCTGAAGGGACAGTGACCCTGAGCTGCTGCTGGGGCTGAGGGCTGTGGGGCAGCCGAGGGCCATGGTGGCACTGAGGTGACAGGGAAGTGGCACAGGCTGGCAGGGTGGCAGGTCTCAGGGGACAGGATGGCTCAGAAGGGACTGAGGCAGGTGAGAGGACTGTGAGGGGCTGAAGAAACTGAAGGCGGCTGGGGCTTCACCGAGAGCATGGCGAGGCTGAGGGGATGGAGGGGGCCAGCAGGGAGCACAGAGGGCTCCAGGACTGCAGCTCTGCCAGGCCTTGGAAGCAATTCCAGAGCCTCCACTTTTGCCACAGCTGCCATGAAGACCTTGAGGACAGCTGGAGACTGAGAGGAGCCAGCAGGGAGGAGCTGAAGGCCAGCAGCAAGAGCAGTGAACGGGGCCCTGCTGCTGCCAGCCTGGAGAGAGCCCGGCTGAGGCCACAGGCCCGGGGAGGCAGGTGGGGCTGAGGCTGCCGTGGGCTGTGGCCGTGGGCACTGCCCGGCGGGGCAGGAGCGGGCCCTGCCCGTGCTGGGGCTGCTCAGCGCAGCTGCCCCGGCTGGCACAGGGGCTGTCCTTGGGCAAGGCAGCTGTGCCGCAGGGCCCGGGAGCTGTGCCAGCTCTGCCGGGCTGCCGGGGCTGCGGGACAGTCCCGCCGCGGCTGCGCTCACCACAGCCCGGCCCGCCCGGCTGCTTTCTCCTTCTGACCCCCTGGGGAGGCTCTGACATTTCCTCTGCCCTGAGGGAAGTGCAGCTGCTGCCAAGGGAAACGTCCCCATACTCACTCCGTGTTCCCATTGCTTGCCAGATGTCCCATCTGCTGTCCCTGTCCCTGTCCAGGAGAGCTGCTCTGCACAGGAGGAGGAGACCGAGCGAGAGGCTTTGAAGATGGGGCAGCTGGGATCCCTCTGCCTGATGTTCTGTTTACAGATAAACGGACTTGAATGTAGACAGGGATTATTACATGTGTATTTCCATATGTGGCTTGCTATTTGTATGTGTTTATTTCCATGTGTATATTCTTATATTTATGTATGTTTATTTTGTTATGAATGTATGCTATGTATATATATTTGTTTTGAAATTACATATATGTTTATAAATTTATCTGTGTATACATGGATATTGTTATATCTGTGTTAATTTCTATTTCCTGTGGGTAAACTTGTGTAGGTATCTCTTTTGATATAATTTTTGTTATATGGCTTTTAAAATAGGAATATTGGTATTAGTATAGGTATATGTCTATTTTTATATGTATATTTATCTGTTTCTAGATATAATTCTATTTACATATCTATGGAGATATTTTTGTATTCCTAGATGGGCCTAATCCTTGTAGTAATAGGTAAGAAATTAAGTTGTTAAACACCTTATTGATATTTGTGTATAGTGAGTTGTTGTGGAGGTTGGCAATAAATAAACTGAAGTTGGTATTTATATATTATTACATAGACAGGTTGTAATAATATAATAAATTCCTGTTTTTAACCTAAATTGAGATTTGTATAGTTCTGCATTGTCGGTGTGGGTGTAGCACTTTGTAATAAATGACATTTTGCAACTGAAATCGATTCTCGTGTATTTGTGGATCAGCAGTGCTAGTGTAGCAATCTGCAAGAAATGCTGTTTGTCAGCTGCGATGGATGTTCTCTGATTTGTGCTACCCAAAGCCATGGGCAGATGTAAATACTAGAGGATTCTGGCCGTGCAAATCTCCTGCCATGCCCAGCACATGCCCCACCTGCACTCAGGCTGGGCAGGGGAAGGGCAGATTTGGGCTGGCAGCAGAGCCCCACGTTGGCTCAGAACTCGCTGCAGAGGCAGCTGAGAAAACTCCGGGGCTCCACTGAGAGTAGAACTCCAAGCAGGAGCAACCCTGACAGGAGAAATCATTCACAATGAAAAAAAGAGAGAAAATGTGGCAAAGCAGATGTGGGGATACTCTGTGAGGCTGATAAAATGCTCTGAATCACCCTTGCCTAGGCACGTGTTCTGCATAAAGGTTTTATTAAAAACTGAACACCTCCCATAAAATACAGATTGCCCTTTCCCCTTCACTTACCTTGCTGTGTGAGTGGAGACACTCTCTCCTTATCACTGAGAATTTTTGCCCTTCAGCACCTCACATTTAATCAAAGATGATGTACTACCTTGGCACCATCAATGAAAACAGCCCTGCCCTCGTGGCCATGTTTGCAAAGTCTTCCCTCCTCCAGTCTCCACATGTGACAGACGGAACCATCCCCTTCTATCCAAACTGTGCCTGAGCTGAGTGAGGGCTCCAGGAGCTCAGGAGGGTGCAAGAGCACTGCACGTGGGAAGGTTTTGCAAAGCTTCCTAAGCACCAGTAAACTCTGGGTTTGCCAGTCTTCCCCTGCAATATTGTTCTATTCAAGAATGATCTTGGAGAACACTGTGCCTCCAGCTCACTCAAGAAAAGTTTGTTTTCTTCAAGGCTTGAATAGAGGAAAATGAAAATCGTGGTTTTTAGAGTGAAATTCGGGGGTTGGTGCAGCTGGGTTTGCTCCACTATTTGCTGTGGAAAGTAGGGTAAAAGCTTTAAATTCCCAGCAGAAGCTGACTACCAGCCCACACAGACCTGAATGAGGCCCAGGTGGGCTTGCTGCATGCTGGTCCAAGGCAAAAGCTGGAACAAAGTCCCCTTGTATTGCAGATGGAGCCTGTGCTGGTGTCTCCAGGGCTGTCTGTGGTAAGACATGGCAATCCAGCCAGAAACTGTGGATATGAGAGTTCCAACAGCAACCTGCTTCTCCAGGGTGAGGGACGAGGCCAGCCCAAAAGCCTGGAAGGTGCTCTGGGCACTGGAGAAGGCCAGGCTGTCCTTGTGCAGGGATGGCCCTCAAAGGGGACCTCACACCTTGTGCTGCTGACCAAGGGCAGCTGGTGCCCTTCCACAAAATGCTTCTTTTGTCCAGCTCTTGGAAAAGTTCCAGCCAGCAACAATTCCTGCTGCTCACACCAGCCCTTTCCAAGCAGGAGGAATTTCAGCAGCAGCCTGACAGCTTAGTGGCAGGAGAATAAAATACTCAGCTGAGCGTTATCAACTCTCTGTCAGAAGCCACATCCTTAGCCCCTCCTCTCCTCCAGTTGTCTCAGACATGGAGGAAGCAGCAGGAAATCTCTGATCCTGGAAGGGAAAGCAGAAGGAGGAGAGGCAGTGGCTGGTCCCTGGGGCCTTGGGAGCAGTGAGAGCCATCCAAAACAGGATCTCTGCTGGGCTGTGGAGATAAGAGTGACCAATCAGCAATGCTCTGTGTGAGACTGGAGCCATCTGTGAAAGTGAGCATGGAAATTTAACCTTGCAAAACAGAGGAAAAGGTGTCCTTGGGTATTTGCCAAACCTCGCAGGGGCTCTGAGCCACCTGGTCTAGTGGAAGGTGTCCCTGCCCATGGCAGGGGGTTGGATCTAGATGGTCCTTAAGGCCCCTTCCAACTCAAGCCTTTCTGCGAGTCTGAATTACAAACCCACAATGACAAAGAGAACACAGCAAATTTGGCCTCCACTGCATTATTGGAGGTTGCTGCAGTCACTTGTGTCACCTGGAGACTGGTTTGGATCTGGAGAAATTTTCATGGTCTCACAGTATTTCAGTTGACTTTCCTGATTCAGGGCCCCAAAAGATGCCAGAACAGATTATCTGCAAGCAGAGAATTGGTTAAGCTGCCTGTGAACCTGATGGGAGAAGTGTATTCATGTTATTGCAGCATTTACCCTGTACAGGTGATATTTGGTTTCCATTTTGAAGATGCAATGTTCTTGCACAATGCTTGCATATGCAAAAATACTGGCTTTAAATCCTAATTCCATCTTCACACAAGGATGTGTAATCCCTCAGAAATGTTTAACACAGAGCCATATTAGCTTTGGGCTGGGTGCTGTGGGTTGTTTAAAGATGAGTAATGGCAGCACTAACAAATACCCCTCTTGTTAATTTGGGTCTGCCCTTTATCAGCCCTGTTGCATAGAAATCACTTCTTTACAGCATAGACTAAATGAAATTCCTTCATACAGATGAGAATTGTGCAATTCAGGCTGATTAAAGGGGAAGTTTCCTGTTATTAAGAAAGGACAATCTAGATAACCTGTTTGCTCTACATCCTGGAGGGGCTTTGCAGTTAAGAGTGAAAAGGAAAAAGACCTTTCTCTTAAGATGTGTCTTGAAAGAGCTTTTTGTATTACCAGAAGCAGTTACACTGATATTGACCTCCACAATTAGAAATGCACAACAACCACTTAGGTGACTAAATCTGGCCATGACTTTTAGCTGCAATTCCAAAATCTCATCAAATATGTTGCTATCCTTTAAACAAGGAGGGACAGCACAAATACCAACAATTCTCATCAGCCTTCTGGGTTGGAAAGACCATTTAATTTACGCTCCCTTAGCTGTCAGCCTAAACTCTGCTGTGCAAACCTTAGGTCTATGTTGGACCTTATAAACTTCTTGGGCATCAACTTAGGTGCAACCCTGCTACAAAACCCTTCAGGCACCACACTGATTTAGAGTGGCAGGACTTCACTATTCTAGCAGAGAATTTACTTTACTTGCTCCTGCAAGTCATTTGCAGAGTGGAAGTGCAATCAGCGCCTTGCTATCTGGATGTGATAGGATTTTCCTCCTGTCCCAACAGACAACAGGGGAAGAGATTTGTTTCTATTATACCATTACATCTAAATCTTTGGTTTGAGAGCAAAAGGAAAATGATCCTTTAAGAAGTAAGTTCTGCCTGGACCTTTTGGCATGAGGACAAACTGTGGTGTGCTGGCAGGAGCAGCACTGTCCCTGTGGGTGCAAACCCCCTGAAGGATGAACAGGCTGCTGTCACAGGGGCCACACCTGCAGCATGAAAACCCACCGTGCCATTAACTCGATGCAAACTAAACACAAGTGACTCAGCTCTGCATCCTCAGCAAGGACTTGCCTCTGCAGAGATGTTACTGACAGACTCAGCTCTTGTTTGCAAGGGCTGTTAGACTGTCACACAAATCAACCACCCCTCCCTCTCTTGTCCTTTTTGGCGTCCAGCTGCTGAGCTGCTGCTGAGAAAGAAGAGGCAGAGTCCTTCAGGGCAAACTGGGACTTTCTAATGGGCAGAAACTTCCTCCTTTATTTTGTTTTCAGTGACAACAGAGGGGTTTGTCTTCAGTCCCTGTGTCAGCAGGGAAATTGTGCCTGCCCATCACACCTAGGTGTTGAAGGAAGGAGACCAGGACACCAGATGGTTCATCACAGGTCCAGTTTATTGAAGAAAGCATCAAACACTTATACAGCAGATAATAAGCTTATTAATATTCTGTAAGCCAAGCAATCTATTGGTTAAACTATACCATTAACTCTTCCTTATTCCTTAGGGGTTACATCTCTCTTTTCTCATGTCTCTTTCACTATTTGTTATCCTACTACAGCTAGGCCCAAGGACACACTATCTAGCAGGTGCAGAACTTGGAATTAGCCACAGCTTTGTACTTTTCCAGTCTCTAGTCAGCTAAATTTCCCAACACCTAGGATCTGAACCGCCTGGATTTTTAGTGGTGTAAAACCCACAGTGACCTGACCTTCTGCAGGAATATGGAGAGAAAAGTCAAAAGGGATTCCTGGAATGTTGCAATAAGCAGATAGTGGTATTAAACATATATAGATAAAAAGGCATAAAAGCTCATAAAAGCATCTGGAACTGATGTAAACCTAATAAACAAAAGCATTTTATTGTAATAAAGAGTGAGTGTTGCAGACCACAGTGTGAGAAATAGCTACCCACTTTTCATAGTTTAGGAAGGCTTATTAAAGCTTATCAAAAATACAACAGAAGACTGAATAAAGAAAAAAGGTTACAGCACCAGGAGCAAAAGATTTTCCCCACCATGTTCTCAGGCCCCTCACAATGGAGGTTTTTCCTTTTTAACCCTTTAACCCCTCCTGAAGTTCTGTCCATCAACCCCTTCTTCGCTGTCCACTGGTGGAGATCTCTTCCTCAAATCCTGATTGGGGGTCAGGTGTGGCCATAGCGACATGCCAACCCTCCCAGATGTCCCAACCCCAGTTTTCCCTTGATAACCATGTGAGGGGTACAGCACAACTATAAATCTAGAAACTTTTCTTAACCTATATACATTGTGAAAAACGCCCATCACTTGTTTTTAAAATTTTAAAAGTTCAATAGTAATAAAATGGTTCTAAAAATAGTAATGCAATTAGAATAACTTGGACGAGTTGAATTAGGACAATATGAGACAATAGAGACAAAGAGTTACGGATGTCCGGGTACCTTTTTCTGGGCAGCAGGAGCCTGAAAAAGGACCCCCGTTAACGAAGGATTAACCCTTAAAAACAATAACCCATTGCATATTCATACACTTCACACATGAAGCATAAATTCCATTCAAATACAGGATTCTGTCTGGTCATCATCAACTTCTTCCTTCTAATTCTTACAGTGCCTTCGAGGCAGGAAAAAGTTCGTTTCTTCTGATAAGAGAGCAATAAATTCTTTTTCTCTGAAAGATTCAGGTGTCCTTTGGGTGCTATCGGGTGCGAGTGCCTCATTCCTTCCTTAAAAAACTCCCACTGATATAGTTCTTATTTTAACTACAAAAGTTACCTTTTAATTACAAGACTACATTTATCATATTATTAAAATGTTAATACAGCACTACTAATCAATACATCAAAATACATATGGTAAATATCTGCATAGAGCCATATAATATGCGTTTTTCACACACATTATCTTTCTCTATTAATTGTGAGAGTCAGTCATCACATGACTCATCTATCACAACAGGAAAAGAAGTTTCTGGTGGGAGGGACACTGGTTTTAAAGGTAGGACCTGTTCTTAAAGTTTGATTTGTTCCCTCTTTCAGATTACAAGGAAGTCATGGTGTTCCAGAGTAGAAGCTGGAGCCAAAAGTTTGAGAACAGGATGTGATAAGATCACCAGAGTATTTTATCTGTATCTAGGAAGAAGCCCTGCAGAGCTTCTTTTTGGCTTTTCCTGAAATTAGAAGTCCTATTTTTACCAAGAATTTTGATCTCTTGGTGTTTTGGAGGAAGGAAAAGAAAACAACAAAGCACCTGAAGTCTGCATTCAGGTGACATATATCACAGAGGGCTGAGGGCTCACCAAGGCAAGAGAGACCCTCCTGTGACCGTGGTCACAGGGGTTTTCAGGTGAAGGGAGAGACAAGAATATTGACTCCATGTTCAGAAGGCTTGATTTATTATTTTATGATATATATATTACATTATAACTGTACTAAAAAGAAAAAGAAGGTTTCCTCTCAGAAGCTAGCTAAGCTAAGAATAGAAAAGAATGATAACAAAAGGCAGCTCTCTCGGGCTTTGTCCAAGATAGCTCGGTCCTTGATTGGCCATTCATTATAAAGATCCAAGATGGGCCAATCACAGGTGGACCTGTTGCATTCCACAGCAGCAGATAATCATTGTTTACATTTTGTTGCTGAAACTGCAGCTTCTCAGGAGGATGTCTGCATGATGTCTGCAACATGTCACCTTTTTTATTTAGTTAAATTAAAAAGAAAAGTGTTTGTAATTTTCTCTGCTGGGCTCATGCAGAGGAAAGGACCAACACTTGACAGGTTATCTGTTGCCAATCAAACTTCACTCAAGTGCTCCTGTGGAATGAACAGGGAATTTCTTCACCTGTAGAACACAAAATTCTATTATATCACTAAAACAATTTTACAATATAAGAAAATGCAAAACTAATGCAAAGAAAATCCAAGTCCAAGGAGCTAAGTTTCAGGAAAAGTCCATGGACTGAAGATATTCCTCTTTGCCATCTCTGAAAGTCCCTTTTGGTCCTGAAACAGGCTTGCTACAGAAAAGTCCATTAATAGATATCAAAATTTGAGAAAATTTCTGGAACGTGGAATGTCTTGGCCACAGCCCTTTACTGAACAACTTGGGCTGAAGCTCATTTTTGGCCCTTCAATGCCTTTGAGCTGCTGCCAGCTCTTTCAATCCTTTTAATTTAATTTTTTTTTTTTTTCTTTTGCCCATGTGGAAGGATCAGGAACCCCAGGCCTGGCCCACAAAGTGGTGGCCCAGGACCGGAAGGGGGAAGCAAAACCCCCAAACCCATCAGGAGGCCAGGAGGTGGCCCTGGCCCAGGGACCCGAGCCCAACAGCCCAGGCCCAACCCACAAGGCAGGCTTGGCCTTGCCACAGGCCTGCACCCTGCTGCCAGTACAATGGCAGAACGGGTGGTGAGACGCTTCTTGTCCCCAAAATCACCAAGGCATGCCAGCAGCCGGGGAATTGAAGCTGCCCCAAGGATCTTCATCTCGGGCCTGGAAATGTTTGTTCCCCACAATTATTCTTTTTATGCTTTTCTGCAGAAATATTGTCATCATCTATTCCTTCCAGAGAATCTTTTCCTACTTTTAGGAGAACTCCTTTTGCTGCCCTCCCAGATCAAGCCAATTCCCAGGGCTCCTTCCCCAAGTGAGGTGCAGCCCATCGCCTCCACTCTCCAGATAGAAGGAAGCACAGAGTTTGCTGTTGTGGGAGAGGAGCTTCTCTTTCCTGCCTGCTTTTCGCTCTGGGACAGGTTGGTGTGTGCTCATTTGATAAAGGCAGGTTTAAACCCTGAAGCAGCTGTGTTTCAAACTGCTCCCTTCTCCAGCTCTTCTGTGGGTATCCTTGGACAAAAGGCCTCTTGGTGGGAGCTCTCTGTGGCAGGTTAAGGAAGGAGGTTGATATTTCAGGGTTGTGAATGCTGAAAGCAGCTGGTTTCTGGAGGTGTCCAGAACTGGGAGTGGCTCCTTTTCTCACCTGCCTGCAGAAAAGGAAGTTGCAAAGTGGGAATTTCATTTGTGGAGATGGCCACCAGGGGTGTTTGCCAAGAGATGGGCTGGCAGAGAGGCAGGTCTCATGCTAAACTGGCTGTGTGTTTGTTTTGATGGTGGGGAGGGTCAGAGATGCAGACACAGCAGCTGAAGGAACAGTGTGATTTCCTGTAATGCAGAAGTGCAAAAAAGAGTCAGGAAAGGATAAGCTAAGCAATGCACCTCAGCATTATTACAAAAGGGTGCCTCTGGTGATTAAGGAAGATCCATCACCAGGTACCCCAATTGTTTCCCCTTCCTCCAGAGCTGCACATCAGCTGGGGGACGCTGTCCCAGCCCAGCCCTGCAGAGCCACGGCCGGGAACCGGGAAATCCTGCGGTGCCTCCACCTTTGGTGGCCACGAGGCTCCCGAGTGCGCTGTGAGAGTAGCCCGGCTCTGACAGTGCTGGACGAGCAATGTGCCAGAGGTTCTGCTGGGGGCACAGCTGGTGTCATTCTCCTCTTGGTTTTCTCCCCGAGCCTGCCCAGGGCTCAAGGAGGAACCAAGGGCTGGTGTGGCCATGTCCATTTTCCTCATGCAGAAAGGTGAAGACGTGTTTCACCAGTGAATGGATGCAACAATCCTTTTGATAATAACACTTGGTTAAGGAGCAGATACATAGAACATTGGGTTGGGAAGGTGATCTAGAGGGCAGCTTTGGTCAGGTTCTGTTGTTGAGGCATCAATCAGGATCTGTTGTTCAGGCTCTAGTCCTTCAGTATTTTGTGGTGCAAATCACACCTGTGCAGAGCTGCAAACAAACAAGTCTGTCCTTAGCACATTTGAGACAGGGAACAGGATTAGCCCTGCAAGGCCAGGCTGGGGCCAAGAGCAGAAGGCCAGCACCCTGCTTTTGCCCACAGGCAGCCCTGCAGAGCAAGCAGCCCCTCCTGCCCAGGGGCTGAGGTGCCCGAAGCTGCCTCCCCACTGTGCAGCTCTGCAGAGCCCGCGGGGCGCAGGGTCCTGGGCAGCCAGAGAGAAGCTGTTGCCCTTTGCTTTGGAACTGCTCCTCAGAGTCTTCTCATTAATCCACAGTGTCTGATGTGTTTTCCTTTCCTCTCCCAAATTTAACACAGCTTTTTGAGAAAATTGAGTGATGTAGCTGGTGGTGGTGGTGGTGCTTTTGTCTGCAGGTGAGGGCAGGTGATTTGAATCAAGGACAGAGTCCATTGTTAACACCCCAGCCTTTGCCAAGTCAAGAAAACCATTCACAATTGGGCTACCAGTGCTGAGCAGTTTTCCTAGGCTTTGGAAAGCTACCACCTTAAGAAACCCAAGAGATTTTCCTCCAGGAGGATACCAGCAGTAGCGTGATGCCAATGTTTTCCACCCCTTTTCTGTGTCTTTTAAGAGTTCCTCAGTGCCCAGCAGGAATGAAACGACCTGTGATAATGTGGTTTGAGAGCTCTGTGTTGTTTGTTGCCACATGAGTGTTCATGACAAGCTGGACACCCCACTCGTGGCTCTGTCGAGTTAAATTCATCCCAATTCTGTGCAAACAGCAGCCCCGAGATGCTGAGAAGAGCAAGAACAGTGGGTGGGTGTGCATGCACACACCCAGGGGCTGACTGCTCTGTGGGCAGATGGTTTTGCACTGCAGTAAATCATCACACTCTGAAGCTGGAGGAAGAAAACAAATCTATATGAAATGAAAAGATATAAATCTATATGAAATGAAACGATATCAAAATGAATGAAATAATACATATTTATTTATCATAGATGCAATTTAACACCTATATACTCTTGCCAGCTGGGGGTCTGTGTACAAACCACGAACGGGCCGGGGCTGCTGAGGAACGCGCCTCGAGCTGTTTGTTTTCCAGCATCAGTCTCATTACATGGTTATGACCATGGGAAGATGCCAGCACCTCACATCGCTGGCAGCAGGCAATGAACTTAATGTTACAACTTTCTTTAAAAGTTTTTTGACCAATCACACGAAGCAAAAGCATTTTGACAGTAGTTCTATCCAATCACTATAAGCACACGTACCTTTTGTTAAAACACTGCTTGCTTATTTTGAATACAATACCTGCTTGTAAGCCTTAAAACACAATGGACAGAGCTCCATTATTAAGCTTAGAAGTTCCTAATATCTTGCTAGAGATACTTTTTCGAAGCTTAGGGAGTCATTCTAGCCAAGTATTAATACACAGACCATTGTTCTATTTGTCCTTATTTTTCTACTACTTATATAACTTTTCTGTTGACAAGTCTTATGGCTGCTGCTTAGCTCTAATTGCAGTTCTGCTGTCTCTGAGGCCTGCCTTTTGCAGCTTTCCCAAAACCGTCTGATTTGAAGGATTCCCACAATTCTCTCTCTCGGTACAACTAAAAAGAAACCTTTGTAACCATGTTGTTTGTTAACTACCTTGCATTTCATACTTTTACTATAGCATACCTGCTTATTACTTGCTTAAACCATCCTTTTTGCTAGCATTAAGCCTTGCTATATTCCAAGACAGCAATTTTAATGCTGTGAAAGTCCAGTCAGTTCAAAGGGCATGAGTCATGTCTGACAGGAATTACAAGTCATTGTCCAAAAAAGTTTTGCCTGTTCCAAGGTCTTAATTCAAAACCTTCCTCCATGTCTATACCTTCACCCACCATCTCTGTGAGATTTCAAGAACTCTCTGTGAGTTCTTGAATCCATTACCTCCCTCTCTCTCTTGTATGATAAAAACTTTTTGATAGTTTTGTCCATCATTTATTACACACACCAAAGTATGCAAGGTATTACTACTACTATCACTACCAAAACCCCCAATACATATAGAGACCTATTCTACAAAGTTCCCTTGGCCAAGGTGCAAAGCTCCATCCTTGGAACAAATCATCTAACCATGACCCACCATCTTCTTTAACTGGAGCTGTCAAATCTTTCAGCTTTTGTATGCTTTTGTGGATGGATTCAGTGAGTGATCAGACAGGTTCATGCAACACAATCCTTCAAATTCCTCACAGCAATGCCCATGTGCCTGTAAAAGAAAATCAATTGCTTCTCTGTTCTGTAAGGTTGCATGTCTGACAGCACTAACATCAGTCCTCATGTCACTAATTGCAATGGAAGTAGCACTGTCTTCTTTCTTCAGCCAACACCCCAATCGGTGTAATGGTTTCAATGCCTCACCCAAGGCAAGTTGATGGAGAAATAAATTCAATGTACCTCATTTTGCAGGGCCCTAGGGTCTGAAATTGCTATTACAGTTTTCTTTATAATGGGCACATCTTTTTTCTCTGTTTTTTCTTGATGGCTTATTTAACGCTAGGTACTATCACAGTGAGTTGTCTGATGCTACATGGGCCACATTTAATTTTTGAGGGAATGTCCTGCCAGGCTCTATCTCCACAAATGAGCCAATATTCTGTGGCTAATTGGCTTGAGGACTCATCTAGGTCATCTACTCGTCGGCAGTTTCACCCTTAGGGGGCACTGGGGTAGTACAATTGCACCACAAACTGGAGTATCTGTCCTCAGGATGATGGGGAGTAACATTTAACTGTTGATCTCCCTGGTACTGAAACTTAGCACAAAATTCCATCACCAATGAACCAAGAATTCCAATTCTTGAGGTTCAGAAGGTGCTTTAAGAAGATCAGGGGCCCAGTGATGCCAGCTGGTTATGGGATTTGTCTCGTTGGCAGCCTCACACCAATATTTGTCACGATTGGGTATTGGCTGCTCCTTGGCTGGCACAGGCACACTGACCAGATGGGTTGCAAAGGATTTGTTTGGGCTCAAATTGGTCAAACGCATGGTGTCTGAGCCTACTGACTTGGCTAAAGCAAGGCAAACATTCATTTTTGGTTGATCCACAGGCATGTATGCATGCAAAAGCAAGCAAGCAGAACTAACAAGTGCCAGTATATCCTTTGATACAACTCCATGTTCCTTTTCAGCTGGTTTTTGGCAAAAGTTTCCTCATCTATTTCAGTTTTCAAGCAAATCTTTTAGCATTTGTTCAGGGACTGGCCAACTATAGGGCACTAAACTGTCTCTCTAACCTTCATTTTTTACAAATCTGGATATCTTACAATTCTTTTGAACACAATGGGCACCATGCTTTTGCTGAAAGAGCTCTATGATACAAACCATGTTCACAGTCCAAAAATCAACAATCAATCTCAAGATTTGTAGCTTTCACAGGTTGAAGAGGGAACATCTGGCATGCACCGTAGCTTCTCCGTGCGGCTCACGTCTGCGTGCTCATTTCCCTGCTGGTGGAATTGTCGGTGTGCTCTTGTGTATGAGACGGTTTCACGTCCTTCACGGGGACCCACTTAGGTCTGACACCTTTGCAAATACAAGCATACCTTTTGCCCCAAGTGATTAGTGGAAATTGTCCTTCAGTTTGTCCTAACTCAAGGTTTCTGATCAAAACTGCAGGATTTTCTTTCAATTTTTCCTGTGTGCTGTTTGAAAAGTGCCTAAAAATTGGAGGATTAGTTCCTGCAAATGCGCTATTCAAAACATAAAGACATATAAAACTTTGCTCAGCCTCATCTGGGGTGTTGCTTGGGCCACTCCCCCTTTTGCTGATCTAGAATGGGATTTAGAGTGTGGTGCATCCTTTCAACAATTGCCTGACCTGTGTGGGAATAGGGAATTCCAAAATGTGGCGAACACCCCAGTCCATCAAAAATGTCACCAATTTTTGAGCTGTGTATGTGGGGCCATTTGTTGGTTTTCATCTCGTGGGGGATCAGTTTGGCGAGCTCTGGACCCAGTGACACTGACAAGGACAAAAGCAAAAGACGAGAGGCGCTCTCTCTTCCCGGGACCAAAGTCCCACAGCTTTAATGGAGAACAGCTCCAGGAGAGAAAGGGAGTGTCCAGGAAAGGAAAGAGGATGTCCAGGGGAGGAAAGAGAGTGTCCTCCTCGTGGCAGGAGACTTTAAATGCTCGGAGAGGGGGGCAGTAGAAAGGAACTACCATAGTTTAACATAATAAATCACCACACTGTAGTTTTCTGCATAAATTGCTGCACTTGTTGAAAACAAAATCCTGAAATCTCCCAAACACAACCGTGCAGTCCCAAATGACCACAGTGTGGGAGAAAAACCACTCAACCCCCCTGTATACCCAAGCACCAGGTGTCACAGGGAGTACCAATCCCTGCAACTAGAAAGTCCACAGACACACACCGGGAAGGGAATATCTCTTTATGAGGGGACAGAGAGCTCACTCTTCTCAACACAACACACACCATCCACCACATCGGCATCCACCCACATCATCTTCCTCAAACATTCACACACTGAAAGTACAACCACAATTACAACACACAGGAAAAACAGCAGCAATAAAACAGGATTTGCTCAATTCAGCCCCAGAATTCCTTGCAGGTCCTTATTGACACAGCAAATCCTTTCTGCCATCAGCCAGACCCAAGCCCAAACTGCACAGGCGTACGTTGTGCACAGGACATCTCTGTGTGACTTGTGAACAGCCCTTCCCCTGCATACGCCTTATGGGTTACTTTATACAGAGTTAAACGTTCCTTTCTCCACAGTGCCAGCAGTCTTGTCTGTCCCCCACGAGGAGCAGCCGAGAGCGGAGGTGCCTCCAGGAAAGGAATGTCCTGGCAGCGCCCAGAGACGTCCAGAGCCCGGATGTTCTTGCTGGAGCAGGGAAGCGTTCCTGCCGCGGTCAGCAAATGAGGTGTGGAATAGAACTCCCCACAGTTAAAGGTAGGAGGTGGTGTGTTTATTACAGCCAGGCACAGGAGGAGTTGTCTCCTAAAGACATGTGTGAAGAATCACTGGCTCTCTCTCTCATCTCTACTCATCTAAAATATCTTGCACATTCATATAAATCCCAAAAAACCTGACACATATTCATTAGATAACACTGCCTACCCTCCTTTGAATTAAAATGTATTATAATTGAGTCCAAAGTTCCTTCACATTTCTGCAGTCTTTCACTTCAAATGGGTTGGTGGGTTTTAAAGTGGGGAATGGTCTCCTTCTGATGAAGGCCAAGACGTCTTCCTCAATTTGACCTCTTTCCTTATGATCTGTTGGCAGGCTTTCACACCCCTTGGCTATAGCTGAAGTTTTGGGGCCCAGGTGCAGGCTACGGTCCTCTTCTTTGTCCCAAAGAAATCCGCATCCCATCCCGCTTCTTTAAACATAGTAAAGACAGGCAAGTGATATATTACCCTAGCCTTAACTACCTTATCTGATAAAAATTAGTTATCCCTTATTATTTCTTCTCTTCTTGCTATACTCTTTCCCCCTAACTAAATCTTGCTAAAATTTTAACTCTTCCAGTTCTTTTAAATCCTGGATTCATTGGCCTCATCTCACACACCAGCCATGTGTGAGCCAATGCTGTAACTGGGAAATTCCGCTCCTGAGCAGGAGATCCCAGGCCTGGTTCTGAGCTGGAAGGGTGAGAAGGATGAGATGCACGTGGTTTTGCTCCAGGGGATGTCCTGAAAGTGCACTGCCTACCTGCCCCTGCTGCCGAGCACCACGCTTCACCTCCTTCTCCTGCTCAGCAGATTTTTAGGAATCCAGGGCTTGGTATGTATTATTTGCTACTGCAACAAATAGAATGAATTTGCTTTGCAAGTCCAGTTTTTTCCTGGCTTATTTTCTGCATGGGTCTCCTCCTGAACCTGGGACAATGACCAGTAGGGACCTACAGGACACTCCTATTCTCTTGTCAGCAAATTCGGCGAAGTGATTTAAGTATCAAGAAGTCAATAAGTATCAATCAGTAAATCAAATCATTTGGGGGAATATTTAGCCTGTGAGTTTCAGCAAAGTATTGAATATGTCTTAGATCCATGGATACAAACTAGTAAGTGAGATTGCTGGGTGTGCACGTGTTAGGGAAGTGATTCCCCACACACCCAGTGCTGAGATCAAGGATTGCCTCTCTTCTAACCCTGAGCTGGCAGCAGGAATTGGGCCCTGCTTGGTAACGTTCATTTTGAAGACTTGTGTTGAGCAGGTAAGAATGGTGAAAATGAAATCTTGTCCAGCTGTTTTCCTTTGGTTTACCTGTTTGAGGGTTAAAATTGTGTGCTGCAGGTGTGCTGGGTGTGTGCAGAGCAGTGCAGCCCCAGAAACCCCTTGGCTTGCCCACAGGTTGTCATGCCTGGTTGCCAGCTGTGCCCAGCTGTGGCAGGAGAAGGAGCCCGCAGCGCAGTGGGCACCGTGCCCTGCCCAGCCGGGGCTCTCTGGCACAGAGCAGCAGCAGCGCCAGCACCGTTCAACCCGCTCCTGCCTTGGCTCCCCCTGGCACACAGAAGCCTCTGGAAATCAGCACCGCCAGTGGCGTTCCCAGCTGGGAGCAGCTGCTGCTGGCGGGCAGATGCTGCCAGTTCGACTGCTGCCAAAGGGGAAGAGAGGCAGAGATGTACATGCACCGGAGCCCTGGGCATGTCCAATAAAGGTGCAAATGTGTGGGGAGATTTGTTAGGAAACATTTCAGCTGTGATGCCAACAGTGGCTTCTCTCCTGGTTCTGTGTGTTCTGGACAAGTAATGCAATGGTTGGGTCTGACAATTAAGAAGCAGATGTTATGTGGATGTTCAAATGAGTAGTGATTATATTGTAATATATCCTCCCATAGTCCTCTTTCCCATCCCCCTTGTAACAGCCTGGGTAGTCAGGGCATTTGGGGAGGGCTGGCTTGTGACCAGCAGGCAGGGTGTAACAACGCCTGACCTCCAGTCGGGATGCAGGAAAGTAATCTCCACCAATGGACAGCAGAGAAAGAGTTGACTGGCAAAACTTTTGGAGGGGCTGAGGGTATAAAAGGCAGAGCATCCTTTTTGCAGATGAGCACATGGCTGCTAATCACAGAGACTCCCAATGATGCAACTTTTCCTTATTCAGTCCTTTGTGAAGGTTTACTAAACCTTTAAAATTTTAAAAGTGAGAGTCATTTCTCACACATGCAATGCTGTGGGCCATTATCTTGGTCTGGTTTCCTTTGCTTGTGTCCCATCTGAGTGCTCAGTTGGGGTACAGGCTGTAGGTGCTTGGGGCACTCCTGGAGTTCCTCTTGGATCCCCTGAACAAGAGGGTTTGGCCCATGAGGGGAATTTTTGGTGCTTTGTGACAGATGAGAATTTCCCAGGCTCTTTTGTGTTTTCTGTAGGGAAGGTTGGTTATTGCTTTGCATAAAGACCAACACAGAGCTGTCCCTTTGTGATGTCAGGGCATGGTTGCCACGTCGTCATAGTGGCATCAGAAGGTTGCCTTGGTGCATGGAAGGCCTGAGTGTCAGAGCAGCCCTAGGCCTTGCTCAGATCAGGAGAACCTTCCTGGTCAAAGCATCTGTCAGTAGGCAGCTGCCCACTGACAAGAGGCTTGTTTTTTTAGCGTTTAGAAAAATTGCAGAAATGCCAATAGTTAACCATCTGGCCACTGCAGCTTTTGCTGCATATGGCATTACTTATTCCATTTATTATTTCACAAATTTTGCACGTAAGTAGAGGCTTCCCTTCTGCTTAGGTTAGGGTGTATCCTAAGCTGGCTTTTGTATGTCTTCCTGCTCTTTCTTGGGGGCTGAGTTTCTGATTTTGAAACAGAAAGAGCATTAGGATGGCTCTGCTTTGGTAAAGCTCCTGTCAAGAGGTTCAGCTAAAAAGGGGGTGTCTGTAGCCACAGGGGCAGCATTTGCAGGGGAACCTGCAGGGCTTCCGTTCCCTGCACGGGAGAGTCTGTGGCAGCAGAGTCTGTCATTTCCTCAGGTTGCTGGGAGAAGCAAGACACCTTTGAAAATGTAGACTGGCAGACCTTCTTTAAGGCTTTCCAAAAACTCTGCAGTTGTTCCCAGAATTCAGAGAAAGCTTCTTTCTTTTTAAATTTTGTCATGAAAGGATTTGACTAACTTGACCTTTTACTAAATGCTAAAATAGTTGTTCCCTTTGAAAGGAAGTGCTGCTGTACTTTTCCACAATAGAACTGCGCCACCTCTGGGGGATTTTGGGGAAGCTTTTCTGGGCAACGGTTTCCTGCAAGTTAATCAGAATTAGTGCATGACACTGAGTGAAAAAAAAAAAAGAGTACCTGAAGGAGAAGATTTCAGAAGCTGTCTTATGTGTTTGGTAGAACAGGAGCATTGAGTGTTAAAAACACTTTGCATTTGCTTGATCATATTTGTATTCATTTCCTGGCTAAACTGGCTGCAGTGTAGGCACAACCAAGAATATTGTCCTGATCTCTTGCTGGCTGTGTGAATGAGATGTGTCTCCTGGAGGGATGTTGTGAAATGGGAAATCATCTCTGTTTGGGTTGACTTGTTCTGTGGGGTTCAGCAGCCCAGGCAGTTTTCTGACAGCATCTGGTTCATTTTCCCTTCCGACTACAGGACACCTGAAGCGTGTATTCAGCCGCGCTGAAGATCCTGAGGTGAGTGAGAAAGGAACATTTCACGTTCCTGGTGTTTAAGACTTGTAGAGCAAGCTGAGAGCTTGGCCAGTAGCAGTAGACTGTAGAGGGCCAGCTAGGAAGGCCGAAAGAAAATCCATATTCATGCCTGTAACAAAAATAATAAAGGCAGAGATAGATATTTTTAAATTTCCTTCTCAGAGTTTGAAGAACTAAAAACCTAGTTTTGAAAAGAGAACGATGCTTGCAGAGAGCAGATAGGGAAAATTTAATTAAGAGCAATTTCCTGTACAGTTGAATTAGATCATCTTAATTTAAAGAGAGGGACTTAGAATCCTATTCCTATCAAACTTGATGATATCTACTTGGAACATGAGGTGGTAGAACAGGAAGGCCATCTTGCAATGGTGCATGCAGTATCTGAAGTGCAATGGGCACCTTTGTGGCTGGGGAGCTGCGTGGGCCCAAAGGACGCAGGGCTGGCGGCCATGAGCAGCTGAAGATGAGGCAGCGTGGGGCCAGGGGGCCGAGAAGGCCAAGGGCACGGTGGCTGTGCCAGCAGCAGTGGGGCAGCAGGAGCAGGGCAGGGAGCGTGGCCCTGTGCTGGGCAGCGCTGTGGCCACAGCTGGAGTGCTGTGTGCAGCTGTGGGCCCTGGGAAGCAGAAAGTCATGGAGGGGCTGCAGCACAGTGGGCACAGAGGGACAGGGGAGCTGGGCAAGGGGTGCAGCACAAGGCCAGGGAGGAGGTGCTGAGGGAGCTTTAGCCTGGACAATGGGGGCTCATGAGGGACCTTCAGGCAGACTTCCATTGATCCCTGCCTTGGATCCATAGAGCCAATGCTTAGCACGAGGGCTGTTTCCCTGCCAGACATCCCTTCACTGCATCCAAGTGCTTTAGACACTGGTGTGGGTAACACTTTCATATTTTGTTGATTTGTTTGTTTGCTAGAAGGAGAAGCCTTGTGCAATTTCTCCTTCTCCAGGGAGCAAGGGAGCTTTTTTCTCAGTCTTTCCTACCCTTTTACAACACTGGCAGAAATCCTGCTAGAATTTTAGTTTTCAAGGGGGCAGTTCTGGACAATGCAGTATTTTTGCACAAGAACACATAGTTTGGGGCATGGATGTTGGTGCAGAACGAGCTGTTCTGGTGCCAGACCAGCCAGTAGGGCTTGCCCGTCATTTTTAAGTTAACGGCTCCCGTGTCTTTTGGCTGCCCAGGGAATCAGTGTGTGTTGTGTTTGGGAACTGAGTAGGAAATCAATGCCCTTGCATTCCAGCTGGTGCTCAGAGATTAGAGGAGCTGGGAGGGGCTGGGCTGCATTTCTGATTCCAGCCACTTCAGCACCATCAGTGTGGGCGAGTCCAAGCGAAGAACTTGCCCGAGCACAGATGCACAAAGAGAGCCTTTCCCAGTGCAATGCTCTGGGTCTGGTTGCATTCCATAAGGACCGACATGCTCCAGATTCCCCAAGAGTGTGGGTTACTGAAGCAACAGGAGAGCAAGTTCAGGATGGCTGCTGGTTGGGGCACTGCTGCCGAGTGCTGATGTGTGTAGCGACAGAAAGGACAGGATTGATTCAAGGTGACCCCCACGTGGCGAAAAATGTGCTTTCACTCTATGATTTAGAAGTTTAAACAAATGCTTTATTAAGCTATGTTATATTACACTAGTTCTATATTAAAACTATACAAAAGAGATATTATACTAAAAACATACGAAAGAAAAACTTGTGACTGTCTCCACACCGCCTTTTATCTAATTATCTAATCAGTCTAAACAACTATCTCTAAAATCCAATTAACAAATCACTTTCAGTAAACAATCACTATAACACATTCTTCATGTACTGAAAAACAAGAACAGCAAGTAGAGATAATAATTGTTTTCTCTCCTTCTATGAGTTTCTCACTACCTTCCCTTAAAAAAAAACCTAGGAGAGAGAATTATATCTCTCTCCATTCAAGGAATGTAAATTCTACAGCACAGTAAAGAGAGATGATAAAAGTGAGATCTGTCTCTCTATCTATTTTAATCTTCCTGGCTCTGCTCCAAAGCAGTGGAAGATGCAAAGGCATCCCTTCAGGAGAGAAGTAGAGACAAGTTCCATTGACTGATCCTGAGCAGGCAGAGATGTTTCCCCCTCCAGAGATGGTTGTTTTTTCCCCTCATGTTTTCCTACTCCAGCCTTTTCTGACCTGAAGCCTTCATTTGTCCTTTAAATTTTTGCATGTCTTAAGGGAATGGAACTATCCCATGCTGTAGCTGGGGTCTGGTGACTTTGCTCATACATGCCATGCCATACATGGCACATGGTTTCCTTCACTGGCATCCCCAGGGCTGTGTATGTGCATTCATTAATGGGGCCTTATGAGAAACTCTGTTACTGCTGGTCAGAATTCTCCATTGAAAAAAGAGGGAGAAGAAACACCTTGGTCTTCCTCCATATACTGAGATGGCCATAGAGGTTCTCTGACTTCCATCAGAGATCTTTGCATGCATCCTTATCTCCTGAATGACCCGGTTTTCTAACAAGAGTGTGGATGTCAGGAAGGAGGAATGCTGGTGCAGGCCTGAAGAGAAGGTGAACTCCAGAAGTGTCTCTCACAAGGAGTGAGCTCACCCAGGAAGCCCCTGCAGAGCCAGGATGGAGCTGTGGGACAGGGTGGGGAGTCAGTCACTACTGAAAGACAAACAGGACATGGCGGAAGCAGAGGGAGGCCCTCACCAGACCCTTGAGAAATGCCACCCCTTCCCTGTCAGCTGCCTGAGAGGCTGCTGGAGCTTCAGTCCCAGATGGCCCCTGATTGTAGGGCCAGGGTCACTTTGGAATCTGTGCCTCCCCTCGGGCAGAGAAGGACCCAGGAGAGCAGCAGCACAGTGCTTTGGGAAGGTGTGAGCCCAGCAGCCTGTGAGTCTTGGCCCACAAAGGGCGTATGGGAAGTTGAAACCCATCTTCTCTTGCTTTCTGTGCAGGTGCTTCTAGAGAAAGAGCAGGAGCACACTGCCTCATCTGAGCTGCCATGCCAGACTCAGGGAGAGCTGTTCCCAGCCCGAGAGCAGGAAGAGCAGCTCAGGCAGCAGGTGGAAGAGCCACAGGAGTATGGCCAGGTGAGCCTGACTGGCCAGGGCACAGAGGGAAGGGCAGGGAGAGGGGCATAAACCACAGCTCTTGGGACTGAGGAGGCCAGGAGTCCCACAGGCAATGGAAGCACAGAGCCTTGCAATCTGCAGAGATCAGCCCTGGGACAGGAGGTTTGCAATGGAGACAGATGTGGGGAGGGAAGCAGAAAGAAGGGGCTGAATAAATGTGATTTTGAGGCTGCAAGAGGAAAAAAGCTGAGCCTGATGGCAGCTCTTAGTCCCTTGCTCTGCTTTTGTGTGTACAGAACATCAAGGCAGAGCCACAAGCAGAGCTGCCCGAAGCTCAGAGTGACATCATGGCAGTGAAGAGAAAGAACAAGGAAGACATGGGAAGAATTCAAGAGGACAATCTCCATCAGCAGAGGGGCGATCATCAAAACCAGGTGAATGAAAGAGTGGCAGCCACTCCACTCATGAAATGTCCTCTCTTTTGTTTATTAGAGAACATGAAGGAACAGCTGGATGCAGAGCTTCAGACAGCTCACAGTATGATCAAGGCAAGGCATAAGCAGCTGGAGGAAGAAATGAAAATCATCAGAGAGAAACTTAATTGCTTCCATCAGTCTCTGCAAAACCAAGTGAGTGAAAGAGGGATGCAGCCACTGCAGTCACCAATCTGGTGGTTTCTGCCCTTCTTGCCTTTCCAGTGCAGAGCAGCAGGGAGTGGGGCCATGCCTCTGAGTGCCATGCTGCTGTAGTGTGTGTATCACAGTCACTCTGAAGGACATTTCCCAGTGTGCTGAATCTCAACATCTGCCCTGGACAGTGAAACTTGTCCTTTGGCCTTTTGGCCAGCAGTCATCCCAATTGATTCCTACTGGCCTGTTCCTGCTCTCCTTTTTTCTTGAGGTGTTTTTACAGTGGAACTTGGTGACCCAGATGGAGGATTGAAACAAGCTGTTGTATCCCCTGTCAAACTGTTCTTTGCCTTTCCTCACAGTCGATGACTCCTGGCTGACAGGGACAAGCTGTAGTGTCTGACTGCTTTGTTCTGTTTGACTTGAGGTGCAAGTGTTGACATCTCACCAGGCAGCCTGCGAAGACTTGCAGGGAATGTGTGGCAATGAAGAATCCCAAGTTCAGAGTGAGGCACAGGAACAGTGCCCACCAGAAATGCTCCAGGTCCAGCACATCATGGGCTCTGAACCTGCTGCTGCAGCAGCATCACCTCGAGGAAGCCCTTCTGTGAAACCTGGGAACTCAGGCTCGGGCACATTCCAGGGAACAGGAGATTGAGGAGGAGTACCTGGAGCTGCTGGGTACGTCTGGGGTGTTTCTTATCTGAGGGACAGTGTGTTGTGTGCAGGTGTCAGCAGAGCTGTACCCAATGCTCCTCCTGAGCTCGGTGTCACAGGGCCATTTAGGACTCCCCAGAGGCAGTGCTGTGCTCCGAGGCAGCGAGAGAGCTCTGGGTGTTCCTGCTGCCTCTGAGGGCACCTGGGACTGGCTTGGGTTTGCCTGAGCTTCCCTCTCTGCTAAAGGCTGAAGCAGGGATTGTTCTTGGATCAGCAGAAGGCTGTGACCTAGCAAATGATCTAGGCAAGTCCTGTGTGCTAGTGGCCAAACTGAACAGAATTTTTAGCTTCCTAAATTCTCCTTAGACTCCTGACTTGCAACCAGTCATCACAGCAAAAAAACTTCACAGGAATGGACTGACTTTGGAGTTTTGTCTTTTTGGTTGGGGATTTTTTTGGGGGGGGCTGGGGTGGGATTGCTTTTCTGTTGTTCATTTTTGGTGGGTGTTTTTTGTTGTGTTTTTCTACATCCTGAAGGAGCCCTTCTACCCCACGTTTTACTGATGTCCTTTTTATGACTGTTACTGTTACCACTACTACATCTGCAGTTTATTTTCATGAGAATGCTATATTTTTGTCAATAAGAGAATGCTATCTTTTTGTCAATAAGAACTACTTTGAAAGAACATCAGGTTACAGGACAAATAGAGAGCACAAGGTATTTTCCATGTGCCGCCAAAGAAAAAACAGAGACTTTGATAACAAACTTTATTTAATCTTCTAGTTTTATGCTTATCAAGATGTGTCCAGGAGACACATCCAAGTGGCGTGATCAGATAAAACTGTACTGCAGGCATTTCTCAGGAGAGAGCCTCCAGCCCAGCCATGGTATATCCCTCAGATCCATGGCACTTTTCCATACCTGATTCCCACTCTTTCCCATTACTGTTAGAATCCTACCCATTGGCCCAGGCCCTGCTCAGATCAGTCTCTAGGAAAACACATCAAGCCCTTTGTGATTCTGCAGCACAACCCAATGAATCTGCTTCTTGCCCGTAACAGCTGCCAGTGCTGTGCTCTCAGATGAGAGACCTGGTGGGGCTGAGACCAGAGCCCAGTGGATTCTGTGTCTGCCATCACCTGTTGGGACAAAAAGGGCACTGATCTGTGCCTCGGTGTGGCTGATCTCAAAGCCCATTCTGTTGTGTCCTGAATGGGGGCAACAGCTTGTCTGGGGCTCAGGCTCACTCTGGCTTCTTCCCATCAGTGCCTGTCAGTGCTCATGCTGGGGCTTTGCCAGCCTTGTTGTGGTCGCTGCCCTGTCCCTGAGGGCTGGAGTGACTGCAGAGGCTGGAGCCTTCCTTAGCTGGGAGAGGGGCATCTTTGAGCTCAGCCTGCTCACAAACAGGTCAGGGTCCTGATGCTGAAAGCCCCGTCAGGATCGGTTACAGCTGGAGCTGCTCTGGTTTACAAATGGGAAGGCATTCCTTTGGCAAACTGCGGAAAGGTGGGGAAGATGTCCTCCTCTCCTGGGATTGTATGTCCCTGTGCTTTGTTTCCTGTCAAGAGAACTCTTCAAAAGACTGTACAAATCAGTCTCTGTGCTGGCCACCTGTGCTGCAGGGCTGTCTGCCTGGTTGTGGTTGTTGTTACCCAGCCAACCACAAAGGGCTCAGAGCTCCAGGCGCTGGGGCTGCCTTTTGTATCTCCTGGAAGCTGGGATCTCTGCTTTAAAGTCAGCATCTTGCATTTTGTTTCCCTCAGGGAGAATGGTGAACACCACTGAAAATCCCCTGATGAAATACACGCATCTGAATTATATTGGCAGCGGGTGAGTCCAACAGCAGTTACTCCTGCACAACCGTGGGCCAGGTGTTTTTGGGGTGGAATGTCTATCCAGCATGAAGTCAGGACAGCTGCAAAGATGATCACACACTGGGGATAGATCGTCCCATCTCTCAATGCTGCTCAGAATTTGTGAGTGGGCTCAGAAGGCATTGTCAGAGATGCCTTGCTACCGAGGTCTTGCCTGCATCAAGGAACAGGACCTGGAAGGTCTCCTTGTCTCTCAAGTGTGGGACAGCTCTGTGTTAATTTCTTTAGCATTTTTTGTGTGTCTCAAAATCATACTGGCACACTAATGAAAAGAGAAGAAACTTGCTTGCCGGAAAGAGCAACCTATGCCCAATCAAAGCTGTGAGATAACAGTTCCCAGGAACAATTCTTTCCCCTGGTTTGAAGAGGGAAACACTCTGTGGTCAGGATAGGAACTGTTTAGACAGTGAAACCCAAGAGGAAAGACTTGACTCCCTTTAGAAATTGGACCCCAGTGCTTCAGGAACAGGCCCAGTGCCCATGCACTTGAGAGGAAAATGCATCATCTCCCTTCTGGCAGAGCCCTCCTGCATCCTGCAGGTTTTGACACTTCCAGCAGAGATCTCCTGTGTGGGCTGGCTTTCACTGCAAGATCTAAATGGCTTCTCCTTTCTCTGCTTCTGTTTTTTTTTTCTAGGACTTTTGGAGATGTTTACAGAGCACTCGACAGTGCCACAGGAGGAGAGGTAAATGTCAACAGCCCCTGCAGGCTCTGCTGCACTCGAGGGCTTTCCCCTCTGGTATGAGCTGTGGCTGGAGCTTTGGGCAGAGCTGTGCTGAAAAGGCACAAGAAGCACAGACTGGTGCCAGCCCACAGAACACATATGGGACTTTGTCCTCCTCAGCTGCCGGAAGGAAGGCACGGAGGGCAGCGGTTCCTTTCAGAGAAGGACGTGCTCACTCGCTCTCCATTGCTAAAACAAAGGTGGTGCCTGCGAGCACCTCACTGCTCTTTGGGGCTACAGCTTCAGAGTCCTGAATTCTCATTTCTGGCTGCCAGCAAATCCATCTGAAAGTTACTCGTAGTTCCTTAGCCACCTGCAGTGCTGCACTTGTGAACTGCACGTAGGGAGGGATCTGCAAGGCGTCCTTGAAAGCCCTAAGCCCTGCCCATATCACAAGATGTATCCACAGAGTATTAAGGCATGGATTCCTTCTTCTGAGTCCCAAACAAAGCAGCAGAGAGTGCGGTCAGTGGTTTGTGGGTGATAACTGAGACGCCGTTGTTACCAAGTGGTCAAGGCAAAATGTCAGTAGCCCCACGTATCCTGTAACTGGCTCCCAAGGGAGCAGAGAAATGGGCTGTTGGAATGTCAGTTCCTGATTACTGCAGTGCCTAATCACAAGGCAGTTTGGCACAGCTCAGCTGTGTCATTGCAAAATCACTTGCTCCACATGCCTTGTGGTCTCGTGCCACCAACCCCTCAAGTTACTGATTTTCAATGTCATTTTAGGTGGCAATAAAAAAAATAAATCTTCAAGGAGTGAGGAGGAAGGAGCTAACCTTTAATGAAATAATGATCATGAAGACGTATAGGAGTCCCAATGTTGTGAATTATTTAGACAGGTGAGAGGTCATGGTCTTATCCCATGGATGTGTGTTTACATAAAGCAAACATGAGAGGTTAAAAACCCACTTTGGTCAGTGGCAGCAAGTAAAGCTGTTAATTTATATTTATTCATATTTCTCTACTCATCTCCAATGGATGAGAAGAGAGTGCATCTTGTCTGCATGAGTCTTCCCTGGCACACCTAGTTTGATAATTACTCCAAAATTATTCAAAACCTGGATCAGCTGTATCTTCCTAACTCAATAGCCTCAAAGTTCACTGCCTCCACATTTATTTGGGATTGATTTTTTAAAGTTTCTTAAGTGCAGATGAACCATCCTAAAGTGGATTTCCCTTGGATTGTTGCCCCTCTTTGCCATTGCTATGCATGCCAGGAAGACTAGGTGCTTATTTCCAGAAACACCATGCCTGGCATGTTTTATATCTGGGCTGTTTCTAAACTGCACTTTTCATTTGCTGCCCATCTAGGACATCTCCTTTTTCACAGATGTGTCTTTCTCTATGAGACTGCACAGATTGCAAATAATGCACAGCCAAGAGGGAATGTCTATTCCTTTGATTCTGTCCTTGTCACAAAGGCATCTGGAAATAAGAAACCTGGAAGCAAAAAATCAACGTAGCCATGCATGTTCATCTCTACCCCCTTGTTTCCTTCTTTCAGCTACCTTCTGGGCGAGGAACTCTTGCTGGTTATAGAGTACATGGATGGAGGTGTCCTGAGCGACATCGTCAGCCAGACCTGCCTGTCTGAAGATGAGATGGCAGCCATCAGTCGGGAGGTCAGCAATCCCATCTGTGTTTCCAAGGGCTTGGGCAGCATTGTCTGGGAAACGGGCTCAGAGCTGAAGTGATTTCCTGTGCCAAGCTTTGTTTCTGTGTTGCTGGTATGCTATGGGCAAGTAAAAGCATCTCAAGTGAAAGGCCTGCCAGTGCCCCTGCACTCCCTGTACTCAGTGCCAGTACTCTTATCTCCTGCTGTTGTATTCTCGCTCTGTCTCTTGTATTTGTAGTTGCTGTTCTCCACCTTGCCTCTCTAAATGTTTGCCTGGAGTCTGTCTTCACTGCATTCCTTGCCTGTAAAAGCAAAGGTGCTGGTGGCAGGATTTGAAACAAACAGCAAAGAAAGAAGAGAGAGACTCGTTTCTCTCAATGCTCAGCTAAAAAGGATAGGAGTGCAGCCAGAATGCTCTTTGCTTCTGAGCACATGCGCTGCAGCAGGAGTCATCCTGGCTGGTTGGCAGGGGA
This sequence comes from Melospiza melodia melodia, assembly GCF_035770615.1. NCBI lineage: Eukaryota > Metazoa > Chordata > Aves > Passeriformes > Passerellidae > Melospiza > Melospiza melodia. Next base: position 9,645,805 of record NC_086200.1, read on the forward strand.
CAGCCTACAACAGCAGGTGCTGTTGCTCTTTCAAAAGCTGACGTGCCTTTCCTCAGAAAGGTCCTGCTCTGCAACTGTTGGAGCAGCAAGCTCTTCCTCTCAGTGGCCATGACTGTTCTGCCATTACTCCCCATTCCCCTGGAGAGGGAATCTTTTAGATTCTTTGTTTCCTTTCTTGTGTGATGAAATCACATCACTCATTTTTGCCCTTCTGTTTCTTCTGTTTCTGTTTTCTCGCTCAGTGCCTGCAAGGACTGGATTTTCTTCATTCAAATGATGTGATCCATCGAGACGTGAAGAGTGACAACATCCTTCTCAGAACGGACGGTTCTGTCAAACTGGGTCAGTATATTCTTGGTCAGGTGCAGCATTCCAGGGATGTGGGTGTGGGGCTTCTTGGCGTGACTGCCAGCTCCCCAAAAATGGTGCTGGTGGCAGTGCAGGGACCCCTGCTGCAAGCTGAGGGCACAGTTGCAACGTGCACAGAGGTAGAAGGAGCCACAAGCAGTCAAGAGTGGCCTTGCTCTGTGTGGGTCCCTTCCAGAAGGAGGGAGTTACAAGTCTAAAGTTTCCAAAGAACAAAAGCCACTGCTAGAGGCAGTGTAAAACATGGGGGGATTTTTAAAGTCGCCAATGCCAGGAGATTCAAGAGAGCAATTTCAAACTTCTACTGGGGAATTCTTTTGATTGCATTCCTAATTGCACAGAATTCAGATAAAACCAGTATTTTGTTTTCTCCTCAGCTGATTTTGGCCTCACTACTCAGCTCACCCCTGAGCAGAGCAGACGGTGCTCGGTAACCGGGACTCCTTGGTGGATGGCGCCTGAAGTGGTGACAGGTCAACCATATGGCCCCAAAGTGGACATATGGTCTTTTGGAATTGTGGGAATTGAAATGATAGAACAAGAACCTCCTTACTTGGGCGAAAGTTCTGGCACGGTAAGGAGCAAATACTCACTGATCCCACTGTCTTTCTCACCTGTCCCATGTCCTGTGTGCCACTGGACAAAATCCCATTGCCATCTGCTGGAACTACTTCCACCAAGGTCCCCTCCTACAAATGTCCCTGCAACACATCAGCATCTGCTGTACTTTTGGTTGCATCAGTGGGGGAACTCAAGCCTTATCACATGCAAACAAACTCCAAACAAACTCCATTCTCACTCAACACTTTCCTTTGGGTTAAGTGGTTCCAGTTCTTTTGTCTGTGTAGATGGCCTTAATAACAGGGAAAAAGCATCTTAAAAGTGTTGTTATCTTTCCAGAAATGAAGGAAGGAAACCCAAACCCAACAAAGTTTCTAAAACCGTGGTCTTTAGAGAGGAACCTAACCCTGTGTGCAGTTTCTTCTCACTGGAAAACATGGGCATGAGGGTGTAATGCACAGAGTCTCTTCTGCTTCTTGTGCAGTGCTGCTGAAACACTCAGTGACCGTGTTTCTCTCCTAGCCCAAGCAACATTCTGCACATCACCAAGGCAGAGCCTGGTGATGTGGAGAGCCTGCCAAAACCTCCTGTTTGTTTCCTGGCACTTTCTGGTATGGGCCTACCATTAATGCATTGACTTGAGCAGCCAAATGACTAGAGGGTGTCCATAGGGATGGAACCTCTCCTTCTTCTGACCTAGAAAATTTTTCTTTGGCTGCAAAAATGGGAAGCTGAAATTTTCAGACTGCTGAGAGACAGAGCTGCAAGTGGCTCCTGTGTGCCCAAGCAGGCATTTTCATCCCAATACATTTGTGCAGGCATCTTAATGTGTCTGTGTTGAAGAGGAGATTGTAAATGTTTGTTTCCCTACCTGGGTATTAACTGATGGATTTCCTTTCTTTTCTTCCAATTCCCATTGTTTTCAAGAACAGCACAAAAAGCTTGATGAGTTTTGTTCTAGGGCACGTGCGCTTAAAGGACCAACTAGCACTGCAGAGATGCCTTTCATGTACTAACCCTTGAAATTAGTTAGTATAGCAAAGTCGCTCTTCCAAAAACCATCTCAAGCTGGCATGAATCCTCAGAGAAGCAAATGTTTTTTTGCTGATGTAGTTCCCACTAACTAGGTCAGGCGATGAAATCAGCTGCCAAGGCAAGATCTGCAGGATGGTGGAAAAGCTGTGGCTGCATCGGGGTTTGGGTTTATGGTTGGTAAAGGAAAGTCATCTCTGGGTCTGTGCCAGGGCAGAAACTGCCACTGAAGAACAGAGGTTAAACAAAGGGATCTAGGAGAGCCTTAGAGATGTGAAAGCAGGAGGTGGAGCCTGGTGTCTCCTTTCTCTCCAGGCTACATACCTGATAGCCACAGTAGGGACTCCACAGCTGCGGCAGCCCAAGCTCCTCTCGGCTTTGCTGCGTGACTTCCTGAGCTGCTGCCTGCAGAGAGATGAGGCGCGGTGCTGGTCTGCCAAGGAGCTCCTGCAGGTAAAATGTGAAGGGGCTGCAGGTGAAACAGGCTCTGAGGGATGGGCTCCTCCTCCACTCAAGCCCAAGGCAGCAGATGAGCCCCCTTCCTCCTCACTTCCACTCTTGCTGCTCTTCAAATGAAAATGGTGAGGAATCCTAGACTGGGCTGGGCTGGCAGGGCCCTGTAAATGTCCTCTGGTGCAAGTGTCCTGCAATGAGCAGGGGCATCTTTAAAGAGATCAGGTTGCTCAGAGCCTGTTGCCACCGGAGCCGGAATGGTTGCAGGGATGGGGCACCTACAAGCTCTTGGGGCAAGCTGTGCCAGTGTGGCACCATGCTCTGAGTACACAAGTTCTTCCTTAGACCTACTCTGATTAGATGCCCTTAGTGTTTAAAAAGATTTGTCCATATTCTATTGTAACTGGCCCTGTTAAAAAAGATGTCCCGCACTTTCTTCAAAGCCACTGTGAAGTCTTGGAAAGTGGCAATAAAGTCTCCCTGGGGCCTGTCCTTCACAAAACTGAATAACTCCAGCTCCCTCTGCATTTCCTGTGAGGAGAGGTGCTCTGTCCTCTGACTGTGTCTGTTGCCCTCTTTTGTGATTTGGTGGAGTATTCAGTTTTATCTAATGGCAAAAAAATTGAAGTAGAGCAATGCAGGGTACAGAGACATGAAATGGTGGTGGAGGAACCCAAGGAAGCCAGTCCCAGCCTAGGGGTCCGAGAATTGGCTGTGGGCAGGAGGGGCTGTGGGGGGCTCACTGTGAGCTTCTGAGGGGCCCTGGTTGGTGCCCCCCAGCCCACCCTCAGAGGTTTCTGCCATGCAAACAGGGACAGCTGGGAGGGACTTGTCCCAGCCCCATCTGCTGCCTGGCACGCTCAAGCAGACGGGAACTGTGCCAGGGTTACTGCCAGGTTGTGTGGCAGAGAGGGAACTGCAGGGCCCAGTGCCAATGGGCTGGCCCTGCTGGGAAGGAAGGTGCCATCCAGCACACGAGGGGCAGGGCATGGAAAGGCAGACACTGCTTTCTGTCCCTGTGGGAATCAGCACAGTGCCTGTCTTTCAAAGGCAGGGACCTATGTGAGTCATTGGAGTTTCCTGAAAGGAAGAAAACCCCGGGACAGAAAGCACCATTTCTAGAGCGCTGGCAGGGCAAAAATCCCAGCATGATGAAGACATCACAATAAACAGATGAGTGGGATTCTGGGCCAGGTTTGCCTGTGATGGCAAGGTCTTGCACATTGGGGATGACTGGGGAGCAGATGGTCCCATTGCTCCTCTTTCTGGGTCTTTCCAGGAACTTGATGTATCCTGATTGAGTCCCTGAAGCAATGAGCTTGGAAAGTAATGGTTCACTGTTCTTTGTTTTTTTTTTTTTTTTCCAGTGGACAGCATCCATTTGTAACTTCAGCCAAGCCACCATTCATCCTGGCACAAGTCATCAACTCAGTGAAGAAGACGAATAACCCTAACCCTAAACACTAAACCTAAAACCTTACCCTAACCTTAAATGCTAACCCAAACCCTAACCCTATCCCTATCTCTATCCCTTACCCTTTTCCTTACCCTTTCCTTAACCCCAAGCATAAGCCTAAGCCAAAGCCTAAACCTAAACCCAAACCTGAACCTAAGTCTTAGCCTAAACCTAAGCCTAAGCCTAAAACCTAAGTCTAAGCCTAAGCCTAAACCTAAGCCTAACCCTAGGAGATGAGAACGTAGCAATCATGTCAAGATGTTATCTCTGTTACCAATTTAGAGTAGGATTGTAGAGTAGGGTTGCTAAAGAGATTTGTAGCATAGAATTATAGATTAGAGTTGTAATTAATAAAGTTTCTGTAACATCAACTCACTTGGAAGATTCTCCTCCTTCTGACCCCTTCAGAAAATTCCACATTTTTTTCTGAATTACCAATTGTTTTTTATTGGTACTAAGTCACACATATGGCTTTTTTTGTATGGTTTCATAAGTGAGAAGGGCTCTTCTTCATTCATCCTCTCCAGACCACACTGCCTTTGGAATATGACCCACTGGCTGGTTATGGCACAGCTGTGGTATTTCTAGTTGAGGCAGAAAGGGCAATGGCATTTGAAGGCAAAACCAAAGGAAGAATGAGGCAGCCCAAACATCTTGTGCAGATGCAGGCCTTCAGCTGTGACTGGAGAGCAATGGGGTTCTTGCCACTTGGATTTGTATCCCTAAATGCAATAATCTCTCTGGCTGGAGGAGAGCCTTGCTCAAGTGAGAAAGCAGAAAGATCAGAGAGGGTGCTCGGGAAGGTCTCCTGTGGCGCAGAGCTGTCAGCGCCTGTGAGGTGAGAGCGGGCCTGGCCTTGCCCAGGCTGGAGCCCCAGCAGAGCCCCGGCAGAGGCTGAAGCAGCCTGAGCCCCGGCAGAGGCAGGCTGGAAGGAGGCCCTTGGAGCTGCAAGAGGCAGCAGCCGGGCCCTGGGTGCCTCTTGCTGGGAGTGGGCGAATCCTCCACTCTCAGAGCCCAGGTGGCAGCTGGCTGCTGCCGAGGGGAAGCGCAGCCGTGCTGGGCACAGCCCGGCCTGGAGGCCATGGCCGTCTGGAGTGTGCCCAGGAGCAGAGAAAGGCCAAGGGCAGCCACGGGCCGCTGGGCTGCCTGAGGATTCCTCCTCTTCTGCCGGCTGCCCTGCAACTCCTGGCAAAGGCCAGCAGTGTGTGCAGCACTCTGGGCACCGGGGCAGGGAGCCGGGCTGCTTGGCAGGCTGGAGCACAGGGCAGCTCCTTCAGGCCCGGCACTTGTGCCAGAGAAGCGAGGCCAGCGTGAGGCAGGGACAGCTTGGCAGGGCCCATCTGCAGGAGCCAGCGCCTCACGCAGCTCTGGAAGGAAGCGCGTGCAACCCTGCAGTTCTGCACTGAACCAGAGCAAAGATGTGAGATGCAGAGTGTTTGGCAGAAATATTCAGGCCCACCAGGCCAGCCTGCTTTGTGCTCTGTGGTGCACAGCAGGCGCTGTGCAATGCAGCTCTGAGCTGCTGGGAGAGAGGCAGTCGGGGATGTGCCTGAGGTGAGTCTAGGGCTTAGCTGAAAATGTAATGAGGAAAATTGAAATGTGCAGATGGGTCGAGGGCCCAGCTGGGAATAGAATTGGGATAGTAGAAGATTGCGTATTTTAGTTAAGATTTTAAAATGAGGTAAGAAGCTAAGTTAGTAATACAGCTAGCAGCAATCATGTGCCTTACTTAAAGAGTACCAAATATATTAGGAACATAAAGCTAGGAGTGACAGGGATAGAGGAAGCAATTGTGAAGAAGCTGAGACCATAGAAAGACCTTGCCTTAAGAATAGTTGAACAGTTAGGAGAGGCTTGGACCATGAGCAGCAGGTGAAAAGGTCTTGCCAGCTGGCCATGGGAGGAGAGTTCACCATGAGGAAGACTGCTTTCTTCCTCCCATACAACCACTCCCTCATTTCAAAATCCCACCAATCCACTTAAGGGAATACAATTGTGCAGCTGTAATAGATATTCAGCTGATAAAAATGCGAAGCAGGCAGGTAATAATTATGTATTATGGGTCCTTAGAAACCTAATGTAAAACCTTTTCTGTAGAAATAGAGAGCAGGAGTCTGCAACTCCTTGCACATGTCTCTGGAAACTAGTTCACATGTGACCACGGCTGCAATAAATACCCTTCTTTTCTACTATAATGAGTTGAAGAGTCATCTGTCCGTGCTTCAAGGGTTATGCTGGAGTAGTGAACTGATTAGGATGGGAGCAGAAGAGTTTCAGCAGGCAATTTTTGGAAGAGATGGAAGGCTCTTGTGACTGAAGGGAAAGCCATTTGGAATGGAGAAATGATCCCAAAGTCCATCCAATTGTATCTTTGTGTCTGAATTGAAATCAGAATGATTATAGATAGCTTCATGCAATTTGTCTACAAATTTATCAAAGTCTTCATTCTTTCTTTGACAAATCTGTGTAAAAGACATAGTGTGTAACTTATCTGGAAGTGCAAGGACAGCATTATATGCTAGTTGTTGGCTCATCTGCAAGACTTGATCAATGCTCCTAGCCTGGGCAGTGGCAGTAGCCCCGAGCCCTTTGCCAAGTAACTGTTGTGCTGTTAAACCATACAGAGGATCACCCTGCATCACTCTAGCTCTTGCAGCTTCTTGAGCACACTTTTCCTCTCAGCTTTTATGAAACATCACCTGCTGATAGGGTGGCATTCTAAGTCTTATTAGGGTATGCACATCAGCTGGAATTAATGCGTTAGATAGAAAAATATACTGCAGAAGTGACTGTGCAAGTTGGCGTTTTCAACCAAATTGTGAAAATGCAGCTCTCATCTTTTCTAAAATCTTCCAATCGAAAGGTTCTCAAACTCTACTTGCAGCATTAGTTACTACAAGAAAAGCTTCTACATCATTGGAGAGAAAAGTCCCTTCTACAATAGCTTCTCCAATAACTTTTTTCTACTTTTGTTTCTCTTTGGTGGAGATAAAGCTTGGCCTGCAATTCCTCACAAAGGATTAGGAGGACCATGCTAGTTTGGGAAATTGACACTGTTTGCCCCTAGCATTCAACAGATGCTTGACATCAGGCACAAATTTCAACGTCCAAAATGTAGTGAGCATCTCTTAGGCTCAGACTGCAAGGATAATGTAGAATTGTGGAATTGGCCTTCAGTTATCCTGGCATCACTTTTTACACCAGGATTAGCTTCATCACAGGCCCTTACATCATTCAAACGATTGGCTTGTTGGACAGGAAAACAAATTAACATTACATCTGCAATTTGGAATGAGCTTACCACTGATGTAGGTAGCATACACCACGCTGTGTTACAGGATAGGACTGCTATAAATTTTTTGTTGCTAGCACAAGGAGATGAGCGTGAAGATTTTGAAGGGATGTGTTGCATGAATCTCTCTGACCACTCTGGATCTATTGACAAGAAATTGTCATTGCTTAAGGAGAATATGAAAAAGCTCAGAGTGGTTGAGAATTCTTTTGATGAGTGGCTTAAATCCTGGGGAATAACAGGCTGGCTCAAGGATTTAGTACCCTTTGGCATAATGATACTTTGTCTTCTTTTTTCAATTCTGCTTGTAGTGCCTTGCTGTGCAGAAAATAATTGAGCGTGCTTTTAAATCAGTCTGGCTTGTGCAAAAACAAAACCAGGGAACTGTTGAGACTTTTTTGCAGATTGAGGAGTTCTTGCTAGACAAGGGCCATATTCAGCCGATGCACAATCCAACCTGCTTGTACTTATGGACAATGGACACATTCACAAACAATGGATAATGGACATATTCAGAAATGGGGTTGGTATATCCTTGAGAAAAATACAAGAAGAGTCATCAGGACTCAGCAAGTTTGACAGCAAGCTTGGGAAAAAGGAAAAAATTGAACCATGAGTGGGCCAGAAGACGACAGCAAGACGCATGAAAAATTAGGTGATCCAATCAGCATTCTAATTTAGATGTGTAAACAGCTAGGATTAACCAATCATGTATTAGCTAGAGACACGTGGACAGTAGAGATTTATTATAAATATAGTGTGTGATATCCCTGAACCTCCGCACCCCGCACAAGGGCAGCTGGGGAGGCCCAGCCTGGGCAGCAGCAGAAAGGAATTTCCCTGGCAGGGCAGGGCTGTGGTGCAGCACGTCCCCAGCAGGAGCCTGGAGCAGCCCAAGGCTCTGTGTGGGCAGGCAGAGGCAGGCAGGAGGCAGAGCTGTCAGCAAAGGAAGGGCCCAGCCAGGTGGGGCAGCCGGGGGATGCCGACAGCCTGCAGGGACAGAGGCGCAGGGCAGGGACACCGTGGGACAGCCTGGGCTGCACAGGGCACAGGGATGGGCAGCAGCTGCAAGACAGCCCTGCCAGAGCCAACATGGGCAGCACTTCGGCCATGGCTGCTGGACCTGGGCCTGAGGCCACGATGGGACAAGTGACCCTTGCAGGCCTGGGGCCTCATTGCCTCCTCGTCCCTGCTCAGACGCCTGGCAGGGGCTGCCCCATGTTCCTGTCCCTGGCATTGCACATGCCCACATGCCAGTGCCCATCCCGGGAAAAGCCCTGAGCAAGCAGGGCAGGACAGGATCTGCCTGGCCAGGGGCTGGGGCTCAGGCCTTGGCCCTTTGAATTCCTGAAACACAGCCAGGTGTGCTCAGCACAGAGATATCTTTGCCTTGCTTGTCCCCAGCTGTCATCACTGCCTCCAGTGTTCTGCTCTCCCTGGAACCTGGGGACACTTTTTCAGTCCTGTCCCTCACAGGGATCTATTGAAAGTACAAGAAACTTCAGTGTTTCAATCTCACTTTGAGCTCTTGAGAAGTTCTTTTAGCCCACTCTGAGGGACTGGGTCTGATGCAAAGAGCACCAAAGCCCCAGAGGGTCATTAAGTCCCTGTGCTGTGTCTGTGCTGCTGAGCTGGGCCGGGCTCCTGGCCCAGAGGCAGCTCCTGGCAAGGGCAGCGCTGCAGAGAGACAGCTCTGGCCAGGAGCAGCTCCTGTGCACAGCCCAGCAGGGCTGGGACGCTGCCAGGGCCCCTCAGGGACGCCAGCAGGGCACAGACAGAGCTCACAGGGGCTCAGCATTTGCAGGGGCTGTGGCATGTCCCCGAGGGGGCTGTGTCACAGCAGCACCTCTGGGGCTGTGTCACAGAGGCACAGAGCAGCTGTGATGTCAGCAAGGGGCTGTGTGACAGCACAGAGTGGGCTGTGTGACGACACTGAGGGGGGAGTGACATCACAGAGCCAGCTGTGACATCCTAGAAGGTGGTTCTTTGACATCACATCGTGGGTTGTGACATAGAGTATGATATCATAGGGCAGCTGTGTGATGCCACAAAGAAGGCTGTGACATCACAGACAAGGCTGTGACATCACAGGGAAACTGTGACATCACAAATCTGCTCTGTGACATCACATATCAGCTGAATGGCATAATATGGAATCTGTGTGACATAACAGAGTGGTTGTGTGACATCATAGGAGGCTGTGTGTCATCACTGGTAGCCTGTGACATCACAGGGGCTGTGTGACCTCACAAGGATGCTGTGTGGCATCACAGGGCCAGTATGACATCACAGGGGCAGTGTGACATCTCAGGGGTTGTGTGACATCTCAGGGGCTGTGTGAGGGCACTGGGGAGGTCACTCTGCACCGGCCCCCCTCACAGTTCCCCCCAGAGCAGTCCAACGCTGCTCATGCAGAGCGGGGTCCCCTGTCCCCCCGGGTCCCCCCGCCCCTGGCCCCGCAGCCTCCCCCAGAGGATGTTCCACGAGATCGACCCCAGAGCCTGACACGGGGACAGGGGGACGGGGCCCTGGGGGTGGCACAGGGGGACAGGGACCCCCCGGCAGTGTCCCCGTGTTCCCCAGGGCAGAGCCTGGGTCAGGCCTCCTTCACCCTGTTACAAACGAGGCCTTGAGAGCGCTGAAAAACCCCTGGCAAGGGATCAGCCAAAACCAGATTTAATATTAAGGGACAGAAGCACAAAGTTCCTTGGCAAGAGCCACTCTGTTCCTGACTGGGCACTTCAGGCACACCAAGGAAACAAAGCAACTACAAAACCAAACAGAATCCAGGCAATAAAACCAGAAATGAACCATGAACTCTCCGTGTGTGTGTGCGTGCATGTGTGTGTGACTAAAGGACAGTGTGGGCAAGGATAAAAGGAATGCAGCCAAAAAGCTAAGCCGAGCTCAAACTTAACAGACCTTGATTGATACCTTAGACTTCAGCATTTAGCAAAAGAACAGCACTTGACAGTATTTAACCTTACTTGTAACCTAGGACTTAATAATTTCACAGTGGAATAACTCTTAACAATATTCAACTTATCTTATAACTTATACTAAACTTCATTACTTACTAAAAGAACAACCCTTAGGAGCATTTAACATAGTTTAGAGCTTGTGACTCACCCTTCCTTGCCAGCCTGACTGACTCAGCTATCCAAGGCACTCAACTCCCTCAGAGTGCAGCATTTCTGCCACATTTCCTCAGCATAGGCACTCCTGTGTGCACACAGACACAAAGAGTCAGTGCAAGGCACCTGTAAGAAATTCCCCTGAGGGCAGGAAATGCTCACTGTGGATCCTTTGGCATCTCCCCAGCAGGTGAAGGGTTGAGCCTGGAGGAGTGGGGGGATCGGCCCAGGCTCCGTCGTTGTTCAGGATCCCCAAGTGCAGCAAACGGGAGAGTTCCCGGCTGGGAGAGGCCCCACTCAGAGGGAGTCGCTGGCCCAGGAGAGCTCCAAGGGCTCCTTTTGGAGCGCTGTTTGCAGGGCCCCAAGAGAGGGGCTTCAGTCCCAGCAATGGTTCATCCTGGCCGCACTTAGCACCAACAGCTTTCTTTGGCAGGGTGAGAACAGGGATGTTGCGCCGCTCGGGGAACACAAACAGGTCCCAGGGCTGCTCCTACAGGAACCAGGAGCTGGTTGGGCAGCAGCAGTTCCTGGAGCAGACAGTGTTTGTGATGAGCTGCAGAGGAGCTGAGCCCAGGGGCTGTTGGCCAAGGCCGAGGCCCAGGGAGCATTTCTCAGCTGGCAGGGCAGCCTGAGAAGGGGAGAGGGGAATGTAGCAGCATAGGGCCCATGGAACCAAGGGACCATTGTGACACCGTGGGGCCCTGTGAGACCAAGGGAGCATTGTGACACTGTGCGCCCTGTGAGACCAAGGGACCATTGTGACACTGTGGGGCCCTGTGAGACCAAGAGACCATTGTGACACTGTGGGGCCTCATGGAATCATGGAGAGCACTGTGACATTGCTGCGCCTCATGGAACCAGGGGAACTGTACTGATGCTGTGTGACTCCATGGAATGTAGGGGTCCTTGTGACACTGAGAGGCCCCATCAAACCAAGGGGCCCTTGTGACATTGCTGGGCCTCATGGAACCCTGGAGACCATTATGGCACTTGGGGGTGTCATGGAACCAAGGGGCCATTGTGACACTGTGAGATTCCATGGAACCAAAGGTCCAGTGTGCCATTGCAAGGCCTCATGGATCCATGGAATAACCATTAACTCACTTCACAGCCTCATGGAACTAGGCAGCCATTGTGACACTGAGGGGACTCATGGAATCATGGAGACCATTGTGACACTGTGGGGCCTTGTGAGACCAAGGGACCATTGTGACACTGTGGGGCACCATGGAACCAAGAGGCCTTTGTGACACTGCAGGGCTGCATGGAACCAAGGGGCCTTTGTGACATTGCGAGGCCTTCTGTCTGCAGTGGTCCATTGTGACACTAAGAAACCAAGCAGGACCATTGTGACATGGCAGGGCTGCATGGAACCAAAGCTCCAGGGTGAGACAGAGTGGCCTCCTGTCATCAATGGTCCATTGTGACACTGTGGAGCCAAAGGAGACCATTGTGACACCACAAACCCCCATGGTCCAAAGGTCCATTGTGACAGTGCAGGCCTCACTGAACAGAGGAGTGACATGACATTGTGGGGCCTGTGGAACCACAGAGACTATTGTGACACTGCAAGGCCCCATGGAATCCTTGGGACCATTGAGACACTGCGGGACCTTCAGGAACCTGGGGGCCATTGTGACACTGTGGGACCCCATGGAACCAAGACACCCTTGTGACATGTCAGGGCCCCACAAAACCAAGGGAAGACAGAACAGGTCTGGCTGGTTTGGCCTCCCATGGGCCACCTGACTGGTCCAGCTGACCTTGGCATGTTGAGGGTCTCTTCTCATCTGCTGCTGAAACACTGGGGTTCTGTGCTTTCCTTCCTATGGGAAAGAACTGTCCTTCTCCTCCAGGCGCCCATGGCCAGAACTGGGATTTCACCTCCAAATTTCCTTATATCCAGGGATTGTTCCCACAGCAATATTGCCAGGACAAATCTGTCTGGCAGTGGTTTCACAGGGTCACCTCTCACCTGTCCCCAAAACCCTGGGGAAGGCTCTGTGCTTTCCTTCCTGTGGAAAGGAACTGTCCTTCTCAGCCAGGTGCCCATGGCCAAATTTGGGTTCCATCTCCAACACTGCCTATTGTGACAAACTGGAGGAGATTGTTGGCTTGAATCATTTCATGTGTGGGGAGGAAGGGGCAGGTCCAGCCTTGCCCTGCCCTGGAACCCCAGCCCTGCCCTGCCCTGCAACCCCAATCCCCCCCAGAGCCTCTATCCCAGCCCAGCAGTGGCTGCCAGTCCCTGGCACAGCACAGGCAATGCTCCACAGCCACCTCTGGAGCCCCCAGCCCAGCTCCTGAAGGACCAAATGACCCCAAGGCCCACCTGGGGGCAGGGCCCAGGAAGACCAAGGGGTATTTAAGGCTGACAACAAGGCAAGCACACATTTTGACCCTACCTCCTCTTGGAATTTCCGTCTGAACAACACTGGAATCCGGGCGTGGGTGCTTCTCTATATCTTATTTTTCTTTCTCTCTTTCTGTGTCTACTTCTATTTCTTTCCCCTTGCAAATTTTGATTAACTTAAAATTGAAAAGGCTTGGGTTCCTGAAGTTGAATGGGCCAAGTTAATGCTTTGAGAAGTGTTTGTTGATTGACTGTCATATTAAATCTTTTGCCAAAGTTTCACTGAATTTCTAAATTTCTCAGTAAAGGCTGTTTGGTTGTTTTGAGCTCCTGAGAATGTCTTGTTGGTATTTCTGCAGTACATCCAACTCAGAGGACACAACAGGTAATAAAACCTGTGCTCCTTTCCAGGCAGACATCAGTTCTTCTGATGTTCTGTTCATCCAAGCAGTTCTACTTGTAGGGCTGATGTGCCCTGAGGTGCCAAGCTAAGATTGGCCCCTTGCAAGCTGATGAGTCGGCTGGAATTCCATCCTGTCCCATCCCTCAGCAGCCCTGCATTTCCCTCCTGCAGCCGTGGTCTCCAGCACAGCCATGGAGGCTCTTTGGGCTCTGGACTGTTGCTGCAGCCCCCAAGGACAGCTGAGCTCTGCCTTTGGCACAGTCAGGCCTGGCCAGCGCAGGCCATGCTCAGCAATGTCTTGTGTGTGCCTGGCCTTGCTGTCAGCCCAGGCAGCGGCTGCGTGGCCCCTTTGTGGCCCTGTGCTGGTCCAGCCATGGTGGCCCAGCCCCTGTGCAGGCCCAGCCCAGGCCAGGAGCTTTGCGGCTGGGAACGGCCCCTGTGCCGTGGTGCCCACAGCAGCCTTGGGGCTCTGCTGGGCAGCCTCTGCCAGCTCCTGCAGAGCCCGTGGCACCTGTGGGGCTGCACAGACAGCCCTGCCCCAGGCTCTGCCGGCCCCTGGGCCAGCAGAGAGGCAGCCAGGGCTGGCCATGGCCGGGAACAGGCCCTGAGCCCCGCAGGAGGATGGAGCTGGGCCACAGCCAAACTCAGCCCAGGCCAAAGCTGGGCTCAGCAGCCAGGGCTGCCAAGGGCTGGGTACAGAGGCTGGGGCTGACAAATGTCCTGGGCCCCCTCCCTGCTCTGTCCATGCCACCAAGGGCACAGAGCAGCCTCCTCTCTGGGCCACTTGCCTGTTTGCAATGCCTTGCACAGGCGCTGGCCCTGCCCCACAAGGCCTGGCCTGAGTCCTGCCCCTGCACGCTCAGCCAGGCTGAGATGGACACTGATGGTTTCTGGGCCAGGCTCTCTGAGCCCAGCCCAGCTCCCTGCAAGCTCTGCCAGCTGCCCTAGCTCTGGGCAGCACCAAGGGCCTCTCCCCAGCCCAGCCGGCTCTGGCCCCACAGCTCTGCTCAGGCCAGGCTGCTCTGGGCACTGCCCCACGGCCTCAGCCCCTGGAAAGGGCACAGCAGCAGCTGCAGCTGCCACAGGACTCAGCCCCAGCCATGGGGGAAGGTGCTTGGTCAAGGCCAAAGGAGGCTCCCTGGCTGCCCTGCTCCCCTTGGGCTGAGGTGCTGAGAGCTCTGCAGCCCCTGCTGCCATCCCATCTGCCCAGGGCAGCACAAGAGCCGTGGCCTTGGGGCCCTCAAGAGCTGCTCCTGCTCCAGGCCCAGGGCCCAGACCAAAGCTGGGGCAGCCACAAAGCTGTGCCCATTTCTGTTCATTGCTGCTCTGATGGGCATGGATCCTCAGCCACTTGAAGGGTGCTGATGAATTTTATTACTCCACAGGCCACTTCTTTCTTGGGCTCTTCAGTTCAGGAATTCAGTGAGAAAAGCTCATAAACATTTCTTCTAAACACCCAAACAAGACAAGCCCTTGGGAATAATTCAAGTCTTTAATCCTTCTGTGGTTAATTACACAGCTTTCACAACTCTATTCAATGTGAATCTACTATATTGAAAACAATGAAGAGAGAATTGTTTTGTCCTGTTCAGTTTTGTTCTCCTGTGCATAGACTGAGATCAGCAATGTCCAATTGATATTGACCCCCAGCACCTCCTAATGCAGTTTGAACAGATATGAAAATCAGAACCCTTCATGGCTGAAAATCACTCAGATGTCCCTACCCCCACCCCAATATTTCTCCCATCCAAGCCCTGGGACTCAGAGCAGCTGAGGAAGGAAGTCACATCCAGGGATGTCGCCAGGGCTCAGGATTGGGGCTAGGTCAGTTAAATCTCTTTATTGCTGATCTGGAAAGCTGTCCTGGTCCCTTGCTCAGGGCTGGTGTCAGTGCCCAGAGCCAGAGGGGATCCCTTGCTGGGGGCTGTGCCATTGCCACCTGCCCTGTGCCGCGCTGGCCGCTCTGGCACCAGGAACCAGCAGCCACCGGCACTGCCAGGGCCAAAGGCCAGGTCAGCCAGACAGAAAGGGGCGGGGCTGGGCACTGTTTCCATGGCAACCGGCACTGGGGGGGATCCAGACACGCTGGGGAGGGGCTGGGGCTGCGGGGGAGCTGGGCAGGGGACACAGCCAGGACAGGGGACCAACTGAGCCCGGGCATAGCCCAGAGCAGAGCACATCATGCATAGGGTATGAAGGGGGGAACAAGGAGGAAGGGGGGAATTTTGGAGTGAGGGCTTTTGCCTTCCCAGGGAACACTTAGGCAAGAGGGGGCCCTGTTTCTCCAGTGGGCAGGGTCACTACCAAGGACACAGACACCAAGTTAAGGAATTGTGTCATTTATATCACGCACAGCTGCAAAGATTTACAAAAGGATAAGCTCAACAAAGCACATCATTATTAGTAAAGAATTACAAAAGAAGCTCAGCAATCCATCCAGTCATGACTACCAAAGGTGGCCTGCAATGATTAAAGAAAGATCCATCAGCAGTTCCCCTCAGGCTTTACCATCACCCAGACCCACACATCAGCTGGGGAAGCCAAGGACTGCAGAGCCACTCCCAGACACTGGGAACTCCTGCAGGTGCCTCCACCTTTGCAGGCAAGGAGGCTCCAGCCCCACTGGGAGAGGACACAGCTTTTCCACTGTTAAACAAACAAGCTGACATCACTGCTACTTGTGGCAATATCTGCTTTCATTCTCCTCATTGGTTCCTCCCAAAGCCTGGCCAGGACTCAAGGAGGAACCAAGGGAGTTGACTTTGATCCTTCAGCCCCAAACAAGGCCAGATGGGGCCAGGTCTGGTTTCTCAACACAGAAAGATGAATCCTTGTTTTATCAAAGAACGCATACACTGATCATGTTGGTAATAACTCTTCCTTAAGGACTGGATACAAATATAACATTTGGCTGGAAGGTTCCTCTAGAGGTGAACTTTACCTCAGGGCCTGTTCAGGCCATGATCACAGCCTGCTCAGGCCTTGGTACTTGGATCGGTCCTGAGACCTACAATGAACTATAACCTTCCTAACAATTCTTTCAATAACACAGTTAAGACTGAGGTCAATAATTGTGCTACCCTGTCATGGGGTTTAATAATCCAATCTTGTTCATTATTGTTTAACAGAATTACTGTAATTTCTCCTGGATATTCTGCATCAATTCCTCCTGCCACGACAGGAACACTTTGCAAGGCCAAGCTGCAAGGGAGCAGTTACCAAAGCAAAGTGTCCTGGAGGAATCTGAATTCCTGTTTTGGTATTGATAGCTCTCATTGGCTTTGAATTTATACTAATGAATTCCAATGCATGAAGGCCCAGCCCTGCAGCCTCTGGGCTGGCCCTGCCAGGGGCCATCACAGCCAGAACAATTTCCCAGGCACCCCAAGTCTCACTGCCCATGGCTGGATTTGCAAATTGGGGGCAGCCGGGCACAGCCAGGGGGTTTCCATTTCCCCAGTGGGCCATTGTGAAGGGCATGAAGCACATCTGGGAGATGGGTTCTCCATGGGCAAAGGTTCCCATCTCCTCATTTTTTCAACTGCTCTTTTAACGACCCCTTCACCCATTCAACCAATCCTGCAGCTTGTGGATAGTGTGGTACATGAAAAACCCTGCAGGCAAAATCACTGTATTTTTCACAGGAACAGACAAAGCACTGTGCATCACAGTATCAGCACACCCTGTAAAAATAGCCAATTTCCTCCCTTCCTCCTTTTTTCATTGTATACAATCTCACAAAGTTGACCACTGACATTAGGGTCCTGGCCAATCCTGTTCTGTAGGGTATTTTGTGTTACATGCCTGAGCAGCCAAAGATACCAAATTAGTATTGTCAGCACTATTTCACATTATTCTTTTTTTATATGTACATATTGATATAGAAATATAGATGTAGATATGTAGATATAGACATATATATAAATCTATAAATATAAACATGAAGGTCTTATTATCGTATAAATATGTATATACTTGTTTATTATATTGATATTGCACTTGCACAAGTGCATCTGAGCTCAAGATTAAAACCTTCTTCTCTTGCTCCATGTGGGAGCATTCCAACAATAATTGCTCCTTCTGAAGGTGCTGTTTCCTATGTACTCTGAACAAATTCATCTTTGTCTGCCCAAACCCACAAGGTTGTTTCCTTTTCCATATGCAATTTTTGGATGCATTTGAAGACATCCAGGGGTGCAGCTTCTTTTACCCGACTGCCCCACTACTCCCACAGGGCTCCAACCTCAGCCCACTCCAGAGCCAGGGAACTCCAGGGAAGGGCTTCCCAGCTGGGAATTTCTGATGGGACAGATTCCTCACATTTACACTGAACAAGTGACATTTTGTTGGCATCTGGCCAGACTGTGCCAGTTTTGTTTTGCCAGTGGGCAGGGTCATCACCAAGGACACAGACACCAGCTGAAGGAATCAGTGTCATTTCCTGCAGTTCAGAGCAGCAAAGAATCACAAAAGGAGCAGCTCAGCAATGCAGCCAACCATCCCCACCAAAGATTGCCTGCAGTGATTAAGAAAGATCCAGCAGCATTTACCCTCAGCCTTTACCATCCCCCAGACCCACACAGCAGCTGGGGAAGCTGTCACAGCCAAGGGCTGCAGAGCCACTCCTGGGCACTGGGAATTCCTGCAGGTGCTCCAGCCCCAGGTGAGGCTCCAACCCCACTGAGAGAGGGCCCAGCTCTGACAGTGCTGAATGAACAAACTGACAGCACTGCTAGTGTGGCAACATCTGCTTTCATCCTCCTCTTGGGTCCCTCCCAAAGCCTGGCCAGGGCTCAAGGAGGAACCAAGGGAGCTGACTTTGACCATACAGCCCCAAACAAGGCCAGATGTCAGATTTCATGGCCTTGGCTGGCTTCTAAATACACAAAGGTCAAGACATGTTTCACTAAGGAGTGGCTACATCTATCACAGTGCTAATCACCATGCATATTTCATTAGGGAGCAGATACAAAGATAACCTTTGCTTGGAAGGTTCATCCAGAGGCCACCTTTGGCTCAGGGCCTGCTGTCCAGGCCTCACTCAGGGCTGGTGTCCAGGCCTTGGCACTTCAGGGACGTGGTTTAGTGCTGGGCTTGGCACTGCTGGGTGAGCGGCTGCACTGGCTGAGCTCAGAGGGCTTTTCCAACGGAAAGGATTCTGTGATTCCATGATTATATCCACTGCATTCAGCTGGGGCTATTTTAGCAGCATTGCTTTGCTCCAAAAGTTCCCTCTTGCCCAGCTCCTGTGGCCTGAGGCTTCAGCTCTTTCAGCTCCTGGTGCTGAGCTGCTCATGCTGAACGAGACGGCTCAGAGAGAAGAACACAGTCCATGCAATTCCTTCTGGGACACGGAGAGGGGAGGCTGTGCAAACAGGAGCATTGTTTGCTGTGGCCTCCTCTCTGCCCTTCACGCCTTTCAGCGCTTTGAACCAGCCAAGAGCTTTCTCCAAGAGTGTAATGGAGCAGCTGCTCCTGCTCCCAGGCCTGGCTCTCTCCAGTCTCTGCCCTTGCCTGGTTCTGTCCCTCTTGCTGTGCCCTCCGTTCCCCCAGGGCTCGCTGGCTGCTGCCCAGGACTGTGGCACTGGCACAGATCCAGTGCTCCAGAGCCTCCTTTCTGTGCCCTTGCAGCTGCCTGGGCACAGCAGCCTTTTCGATCTGGAAGCTCCCCATGGACAGGGAGTGCCCAGCTCCGTTCCCTGCACAGCCTCCAGGAGCCCAGGGCTGCCATCTCCAGTCCCTGCTGGCACTGGGGGCTCCCAGGTGCCTCAGGCTGCTGTGACACCGCTGCACAAGGGAGGGAAGAGGGGCAGGGGCTGTGCTCAAAGTCAGCTCCATCTGCTGCTGCTGCTGCTGCTGCTGCTGCTGCGGCTGTGGGGTCATTTGTGCAGCCCTGGCCCAGAGTCAGGGATCAGATCCTGCTAGTCTCTTCCAGCCCTGGCTGCTCAGAGTTTGGGCCTTGGAGCCTCAGGTGGCCAAAGGCAGCTGCTGCTGGTGCCTCTGTGTGCCCGAGTTCAGCAGTGCTGCTCCATCAGTCTGTGCCCAGCAACGGGGAAAAGCCTCAGCCTTGCAGGGCCAGGAGCTGCCGGGCTCTGCCTGAGCAGCTCAGCCAGCAGGAAGGGAGCTACTCCACACGGGAACCAGGAGCAAACGACACTCCTTTTATAGGACATGTTTTCTACTGAAAGGAAAAAAAAGGAAAAAGTAATCAAAAACTATATAAAATGTGAAAGATAAAAACAAAACCCAAGTGTGCAGTGAAAAATCTTCTCTAACTTTGAATTAAGAGGCAACTGATCTTTTGAAAGAAAACTCAGTTATTTACTTTGTAAATGTGCTGATGGCATGGATCCATCGTACTGACTTCAGCAGTCTTTTCAAAAAGTTTTTGGGGATTGTTTGCAATATTGTTATTTTAAATTGTGGTCGAGGCAAGGCTTTGTGCCCTTCCAGCTCCAAACAGGACTGGGAATGGAAACTCTGTCAAAGCCCAAATCCTTTACAAGATGACCTTCCTTCTCAGCCTGGGAATGGGCTGCACATTCCCTTTGAAACTGTCAGGGATTTCTTAGAGTCACAAAGTCCCAATTACGGCTTTTTACTCTGGTTTGGAAGTGCAGAAGGGCAATTCTCCATCCACCAGCTCCAGACTGCACTTCCTCAGCAGCACGGCCCACTCGCCAGCTTTGGCCCACTCGTGGCACTTCTAGAGGAGGAAGAAAGTGCAATTGCACAATTCCAGCCAATCAAGAAGGAAGAATGGGACAGACAAAAGACCCTGTGCAGATCCAGGTGTTCAGCTGGGACTGTGGAGAGTTTGGGTCCCTGCCAATTGCATGTGTGTCCCCAGCTGCAATCTCTGGGCCTGCGGCAGTCTCACTCACCTGCCAAAGCAGAAAGCTCAGGCGCTGTGCTCGCAATGGGCTCGTCTGATGCAGAGCTGTCAGAGCAATGTGAGGGCAGAGCCAGCCCAGCTGGGCCCAGGGCTGAGCCCAGCAGAGCCCTGGCAGAGCCCAGAGCAGCCTCAGCACCCGCAGAGCCCGGCTGCAAGGAGAGAAAGCAGAAACCGCCCGTCAGCTGAGGGCTCCTGTGCCCTTGTGCCAAGGCCTGCAGTGCCCAGGCCATGCTGGCTGTGCCCAGAGCTGTGCCCAGAGCTGCCCATCCCTGCTGCCTTTGGCAGCAGAGCAGGAGGGCAGGACATGTGCCCAGCCTGCAGCCAGCCACGGCACATCCAGCCCTCAGCAGCTGCCCAGAGTCAAAAAGCAGCTGGGCAGCTGACTGAAGAATTCATTGCGTCTGCCCCAGCTAAGGGAGAACCTTTGGTGCCCAGCTGTGCCATGCCCAGATCTGGGAGCAAGCCCTTGCCTGTGAACTCACCTGCAAATTGGACCTGGAGCCTGGCTTTGAAGAGGTGTCAGAATCCAAGTCCATCACCTTCAGCTGGCCAGGCCAAGGAAGAGATTGTCATCCTTGAGGTTGTCCTTGGTGTGTCCAGCACCAGCCCCACTTGGAACAGCTTCTCCAGGGGCTCCTTCTCCTTCCCTGGGGTCAGACCAGGCTGTCAGGGCTCTGCCCAGGGCCTCAGTCATCCATGAACCATACAAACAAAACCGCGGGGATGGTGGCCACCAGTGCTTGTCACACTGGGTCTCCAGCTCAGCTCCAGCCCAAGAGCTGCATGTTCCCTTCTGCTGACCCCTGCTCAGAGCTACAGGCAGGACAAAACCAGCCTGGTTTGCTTTGCCACTGATTGCCAAGAGATGCGTGGAGCTGATACCTGCCAGGCCCCTGGATCCAACTGTGCACGTTGATTTCTTCAGTCTTCTAGGGCAGGGAAACACCCTTCACCCAAGGATGACAGAAAAGCTCTTCTAAGGATGGCCTGTCCGAGGGTTGCATGGACAAACACCTCTTAATAACATCTTGGCACTCTGGGGAGAGAAACCAGAAATCACCAGTCAGTTGGAGAAGTTGCCCTCCTGTTCCCATGCCCAGGTCATGCTGGGTGTGACCAGAGCTGGGCCTAAACTTCCCCATGGATGCTCTGTTTGGAGGACAGCAGGAGAGCAGGACATATGCCACCTCCTCAGCAGCTGCCAGAGTGGGATGCCCATGAGCCTGCTGCTGTCTCCCAGCACTGGTATTTCCCCCGTGCCCAGAGATGAGGATCCACCTTGAGAGAGCCATCGTGGGAAGAGGATCCGCCCCCTGATGATCTCCTGGCCTCTCCTGAACGGGTGCTTCCCCATGACCAGGTGGCACAGCAGGAGGCCCAGGGACCAGATCGTGGCTGCCTCGCCGTGGTAGCGTTGGTGCTGGATCCACTCTGGTGGGCTGTAGGACAGGGTTCCTGTGGAACACAGACACAGCTCAGCAGGGGGATGCTGCTGCTCCCAGAGCCCGGCCCCAGCATCCCTGGGCATGTGGGGGCTGCCCCAGAGGCACACGGGGTGAGCGCTCCCCTCTCGCCAGCACTTGGGACTTGTGCACAAACTCGCGGCTGGAAAAGAAGCCACTGGACTGGAAGAGGGCAGCAGAATCCCTGGGAAAGCCCAACCATGACACACAAAGGAAAAACCCACCCAGTAGTGGAGAAAACCCACTCTCCTCCCCACCTGCACGGCCCCCAAAAATGTTAATAAGCCAAGGCGAACAAGGGGAGTGGAGCAGTCCAGCCCTTCCTCGCCTGCACACCAAACCATCCGGGGCATGCGGTCAGGCCTCCCTCTCTGCTGCCCCCATGGGGGTTTGTGTTGGGCTGGCTGCCCCAGCTCCAGCCCCAGCCCAGGGCACAGTGGGTGCTGAAGGCTGTCAGCAGGGCTGGGAGCCGGCCGCCCTCACACCCCACCCAAATCAACTCGGCTCCAGCATCAATCCCATCCCGGCCGCAATAGGGGGAAGCCCTGGTGCTGCACCCAGGCTGGGCCACGAGATGCCCAGGAGCACCCCCTGCGAGGGCTCACCTGCAAATTGGGTGTAGGCTGTGTCTTGGAGGAAGGCGCCACAGCCAAAGTCGATCAGTTTCAGCTGCCCGCTGGCCAGGTCGACCAGGACATTCTCAGGCTTGATGTCCCGGTGCAGGACCCCGCAGCTGGTGCAGTGCCGCACGGCCTCCAGCACCTGGAGGAACAGTCCCCGCGCCTCCTCCTCCGGCAGGAACCCCCGCTCCGCCAGGAAACCCGAGAGCTCCTGGCACCGCTCCGGACGCTCCAGCACCAGCAGGAAGCTGTCGGGGAGCTCAAGCCACTCCAGGAGCTGAATGACACCGCCACAGCCACAGGACACCCTGGCCAGCAGCACGATCTCCAGGGGTGCGCTGGTGCCGTCGGGCTGCGGGAGGAGCACGACGCCGTCAGTGGGGCCGAGGCCGTGCCGGGGCTCTGGGAGCCCTCAGCCAGCCCGGGATGCTCTGCATGCTCCGCTCAACCCACGCCCGCTCTCCCCGCAGGGCTCACGGCGGCTCCCACCGTGCCGGGCCCCGGCTCCTCGCCGCCCGGCACGGCCCGGCTGCTGCCGCTGGCCCCGCTCACTCACCAGCTCGCCCCAGTGCCGGATGCGATCCCTCGGCACGCGTTTGATGGCCACCTGCGAGCGAGGGAGAGCAGCGGGCTGAGCTCGACGCCCGTCCCGTCGCGCCCCGACCTTCTCCTCCTCCTCCCTCCTCCTCCGCCCCCTCTGCCTGCTCCCGCCGCCGGCCCCGCCGCTCACCGGGACGCCGTCCGAGAGCCGCGTGGCTGCGAAGACGCTGCCGAAGCCGCCGCGTCCCAGCAGCGATCCCAGCCGGTACCGCTCCTGCAGGGCCTCCTGCGCTTCCCCTGCGGGCGGGACGCGGCTGTCAGCGCTCGGCCCGGGGCCAGCAACGGCCCCCGAGCGCCCCTCACCCGCCCCGGGCCCGGCATCCCCACCCGCCCCGGGCCCCGGCGGCTTGGGGCCGGAGGCCGCGCTGCCGAGCGGCGGAGCTCGGGCCGGGGAAGCCGCAGCGGAAGCGGCGGGAGCGGCCGCGCCGCGTGTGTCCTCCGCAGGCCCCGGGAGGAGCCGGGGCCGGGGTCGGGACTGGAGCCTGCGTCGGGTCCGGGGCCGGGGCCGGGCTCGGGCCAGGCGGAGCCGAAGGGCGGCGATGCCGCCTCCGCACCACGCACTGATGCCCGCCCAGCAGCGCCACCGCCAGCACGGCCAGAGCCGGGCGGAGGCGAGACCGCGGCGGGACGGCCGGGGCCGGGCACGGGGCAGCCCCGCCCGGGGCCGGGGGTGGGCCGGGGGCATGGCCCGGCCCGGCAGGGGAGAGGGAGACGGGGAGAGGAGAGGGACGCCGGGCAAGGGACCCCGAGAGAAGGGTGCCCGACAGCGGGAAAGGGAGAGAAAGAGAAAGAAAAAGAGAAAGAAAGAAAGAAAGAGAGAAAGAGTGTTCGAAAGTATCTGTTTGCTGCTGCTGCCACTGCTGCCGCCGCTGCTGCCGCCGCCGCTGCTGCTGCCGCTGCTGCAACTGAGGCACCGGGGCCGTTCGTCCCCGTGTCCGTTCCCCGCTCACCCCACGAGCCCCACGTTCGAGCCCCGCGCGCCCCGGGGACAGCCCTTCCGTCTGTCCAAACACGGGAACTCTGCAGCGCTGAGCCCGGATGCAGACCCCTGACTCCTGCGCACTGGCACAGCGATCCCCTCGCTTGCTGCTGTGCATTGTCCTTGCTGAGGGGCAAACACTGTCGGTCCACCTTCCCTTGGGGTAGGATTCCTAACTGACCCCAGCACTGCACTCACACCTCCAGCGTTACTTTCCTGTAAAAACAGAGGAAGGAAAACTCTGTGTGGCTCATGATATTTTACAGTGTCTAAAAATCTGTAAGTCACCGATCTTAGAGGTGAGGTGCATCTGGAATTACTGGGATGGAGAAGTAGTGCAACATGGAAAAGGGGAGCACAGAAATTAATAGAGGAAAACATCATGGATTGTTTCTTTCATTTTCATTTCACATCTGGAAAGCTGTTTGAGTTTTCCAGGAATCTTCTCTTGTCTGCTCTTCCCAAAAATCTCTCATGGAGAACAAGGTCAAGCTTCTGTCACAAGATTTGCTACCAGGAAATTATGCCACTGGTGCAGTTTTCATTGTGACTGTGTTGCTTTAGGGCAAATTTTGGGAGGAAACCTCCAAAAGGGGCCTGTCTAGAAAGCAAGGTCAAGCAGCCCCTCCCCCTACTAGTTCAGGAAAAACTTCCCTTGAGAAAAGTGAAAAAACCCCAGTTTATTTAACAAGTAAAGTATTCACAAGCATGAAAAATGAATAATATTAAATAAAACCTCTGACAGTGCTGAAGAGATGGCAAATTCAGAAAGTCCTTTTTGTGGGTTGTAGTTGGCTCACTCGGTCTCTCCTGAGTCCCTCTGGTGCTGGAATGCAGCGTCCCAGAGCTCAGGGGGCCACAGGTCTGAGCTGCTGCCAGTGTTTGTCTGGGTTTTCAGTCCAGAGCAGGTTTAAACATTTCCAAGAAAAAGGAAAGTCACATTCTGAGGAACTTCTCTTCCTAAACTAGCTAAAACCAAATTGCTAGACCTGGGCTGTGAAGGCATCGGGAAATTTCCAAATCTGGGCACTGGCAGTCCCAGCAAACACCAGAGCTGGATGGTGCTGGAGCCAGAACCTGCAAATTTCCAAATTTTGGCTTTCTGTGCCAGCAAATCACTGGACTTGGGCTGTGCCAGCACCAGGAAGTTTTCAGATCTGGGCGCTGGTGCTGCCAGCAAACACCAGATGTGGGTGGTGTCATTGGCAGAGAAAGAAATCTGCCAGATTTGGGCTCTGCTGGCACTGAGAAATTTCCAAATCTGGGTTCTGGTTACATGAAAAACAAGATGTGGGGGCGGTGCCAGGCCCAGTAGCACGAAGCTGCCACGGGTTTTGGATTTCTGTGCCAGCAAATTGCTGCACTTGGGCTGTGCCAGAATAGGGAAATTTCCAGATCTGGGCACTGGCAGTGCCAGCAAACAGCCCATTTCAGGCTCCAGGCTCCAGGCAGGACTGGATCTGGATGCCTTCCTCTTTTCTTTCCTTCTTTCCTTCCTTATTTCTTGGGATCCTGCTGCCGGACAACTCCAGATTGGGCAGTGCTGGCAAGGGGAAATTGACAGCTTTTAGCTTTCTTTGCCAGCAAATTGCTGGACATGGGCAGTGCCAGAAGAGGGAAATTGCCAGATGTGGGCACTGGCAGTGCCAGCGCACACCAGATCTGGGTGGGGAATGTGCCAGCACCAGGAAATTGCCAAATGTTAACTTTCAGTGCCAGCATATTGCTGGAATTATGCTGTGCAGGAACGTGAAAAATTCTGGATCTGGACACTGTGGTGTCAGCAAACACAAGACTGGCTTGCTGTAGGTACCAGGTATTTGCAAGGTTTTGGCTTTCTTTGCCAGAAAATTACTAGACTTGGGCTGTGCTGGCACTGGGAAATTCCTGCATCTGGGCACTGGTGGTGCCAGCAATCACCGGATCTTGGCATTGCCAATGACAGTAGCAGGGAATTGCCAGGTTGTGGCTTTCTTGACCAGAAAATTGCTGGACTTGGCTCTGCCAGAACAGGGAAATATCCAGATCCGAGCACTGGCAGTGGCAGCAAACACCAGGTCTGGGCACCTGTATTGGCATCAGGAAATTGCCAGATCTTGGCTTTCTGTGCCAGCAAATTGCTGGACTTGGGCTGTGCCAGCACTGGGAAATTTCCAGATCTGGGCACTTGCCCAGCAAACACCAGACCTGGGTGGTGCTGGTGGCAGTGCCGGGAAGCTGCTGGGTTCTGGCTTTCTTTCCAGAAAATTGCTGCATTTTTTGCAGCCTGGTTTTGCTGGCACTGAGAAATTGCCAGATGCTAATTTTCTGTGCCAAACTGTGGAATTAGGCTGTGCAGGCATCTGAAACATTCCAGATCTGGGTACTGGCAGTGTCAGCAAACCCGAGATCGGGTTGCTGTAGGTACCAGGTCTTTGCTTGATTTTGACTTTCTTTGCCAGCAAGTTGCTGCACTTGGGCTGTGTCAGAATAGGGAAATATCAAAATCTGGGTACTGGCAGTGCCAGCAAACACCACATTTCAGGAAGGACTGGATCTGGACCCGTTCCCTCCCTGCCTGCCTCCCCCAACAAGGTGCCAGAGGGGCTGGACAGCAGCCAGGCAGAAAGGGACCTGCAGGGACTGATGGACAGCAGGCTGGACATGAGCCGGCAGTGTGCCCAGGTGGCCAAGAAGGCCAATGGCTCCTGGCCTGGATCAGGAATGGTGTGGCCAGCAGGAGCAGGGCAAAGATTTTTCCCCTGTGCTCAGCACTGCTTGGGCAGCACCTCGAGTGCTGTGTCCAAGTCTGGGCCCCCCAATTTAGGAAGGACATGGAGTAGCTGGAGCGTGTCCAGAGAAGGGCAACAAGGCTGGTGAGGGGTCTGGAGCACAAGTCCTGTGAGGAGTGGCTGAGGGAGCTGGGGTTGTTTATCCTGGAGAAGAGGAGGCCCAGGGGAGACAAGGTGGTGTCAGGGCACGGATTGGAATTGATGATCTCCATGGCCTGTTCCACCCTTGCTGATTCTGGGATTCTCTGAAACCACCCTTGGAGCAGTTGCAAGAGGAGCCCTGGGCCTCCTCTTCAGAAGCTCCAGCAGCCCAGGTCGCTCAGCTTCTCCTGGCAGCCCCAAAGCCCATCCTGTCAGTCCTGCAGAGCCCCTGCAGCTCCTCCTCACTGCCCAGAACAGGGAGCCCCAGAGCCAGACACAGCAGCCCAGATGTGCCCCCCAGGCCTGGGGTGCCTCTGGCAAGGGAGCAGCACCAGGCACTGCAGGAGCCTGCAGACAATTGATCTGAAGGCCAAAGCTCCTTAGCTCCTCCTGAAAGAGCAGGAACAGTTCCTCATTCCAGAGTGGTGGAATGCTGGGCACCGCAGCTCCAGGTGAGGACTGGACACAAGTTTGCTCCCACTGAGAGTGCTGTGATGGGTTCTGCAGGAGCTCTGGGCTCCTGTGCTTGCCAGGCACAATGAGGAGAGAAGGAGCCAAGTGCACTGATGTGGGAAATGGATTTGTAGAAAGTTTTTAGAGCCTAATAGAAGGCCCACAAAGTATGAATCTGTATATAAATCTTGAGACAAGAAATGCTAACTTAAAAATTTCCATGGAATAGGACAGATATTTTTGAGAGAGAAATGGAGCTGGAAAAAAGTTTCAAAAGATGGCCTTGCAAATAAGACTTTGGAAAAACAGAGCTATTAAAGATGTATTTTAGTGGGACCCACAAAGAGTATTTTTAAATCGTTGGCTTTAAGGCATCTACAACATGGCATGGCAAAAGGCTGATAGACCAAGAAACGCTTATAGTGTATTATAATTAGGAAGTAGTTGGTTTCTGATTGTGATGGCATGAATTATAACATCTGTATTGTCTCACCCTTCTCATGAGACTGAAAATGGAATAAAAGTTTTTAAAACACCTCTCAGTGTCCCCATCTCTAGGTCAGGAAAAGAGTATTATCCAACACACTGACACACCTTTGCCCTGAGCATAACCCAGGCTGGACCAAACACACTGAAAGGTTTCCCCTTTGGCCCATGTCCTGAAACATCAGGTCTGCTGTTTGACAACTCAGGTTGGGTTTGTGTCATGGAGTTCCCTCAGAAATACTGGGTTTGTCTTCCTCTGTGCCTTCCCCTCAGCAGCCTTGGGGATGCTCCTGTGTGAAGCCATCTGTCTCACACAGTTTCAGACAACTTCAAACAGGATATTGTGCAATAAATCATTTCCTCTGAAGTGTTCCAACAGTCCCTTTCCAGCAATAGGAAATTATTACTAATAGATGAAAGTGGAAAACCCCCAACAGTTTATTATCAAACAGAATCCCCCCATGACACGCGTCACAAGAAGGCGCCGGGGTCTCTCTCGGAAGAAAAGGAGCTGTCACGGAACAGTTCCAGCAGCTGATGGAAGCTCGGGGGCTCGTCCGGTGTCGGCTTTCTCCCGCAGCAGAGCTCCATGGAGCGGGCAGGGCAGTGAAGCAGCTGGGCTGGAGCCCTCGCTGCCTTGTCTCCCCGGCGTGGCTCAGCCCACAGACTCTCGGGCTGGGAGCGGGGCCGCTCCGCTCCTGCCACCACCGTGTCCCTGGGCTTGGACAAACAGTTTCCTGCCAGGAGAGCCCTGCACACTGCTCCACAGATCTTTCATAAAGGCCCAAACCAACTCCAAACACTCTGTCTGCAGCAGCTTTTCACAAAGGGCTGCAGCAATCCAGGACAGCTGCAAGTGAGTGTTGGAAGGCTCTTGTCTTGTTCCTCACAGCAGAATTCTTGATGATCTGATGCAGTTTTATTCAGATGTAACATGAGAGCTAAAGTTTTTTGTTAAAATAATTAATGATGAGTAACAAGCCTTGGGAGCATGAGGTACAGGACTGATGTGTGAAAGCATGAGCATATCCTCCAAAGTGGCCAGTTTAATTGTCCATTTTATTACTCTTGTATTTACTCCACACTAATAAGGAAAACCAAGCTTTGCCCTGAGGCAAAACAGGCATGGGATACACTACAGTCCCTTGCAGGCTCAGCAGGGCTGGCAGTGACACAGCAGGCAGTCTGCTTCATTGTGAACCACTACAGAGCTGCATCCCAATCTGGTTTAAGTAACGTGGTATTATTAAGAGCTCCTTTTCTGCATGAGACACAAAACGGAGATCCCAAATGATCTTCATGCAAGCATGCAGTAAAGAACTGCTCCTGCTATCCTAACAAAGCGTTTGCTTTGGCAATTACACTCTTCCCATTCATCTTTTGATGCCGACACTTCAGGTTTTCCCCCACACCCCTGCAAGGCTGGCAGTCGCTGTTTCCCAGTTCCTGTTCTTCCCTAGAGATGGTGCAGTGGCTGCTTTGAAACATAAAGCCCTGAGATCTGGACAGCTTGAAGGAGCATGAAATGCTAACTAAGTGCTCGTATTAGTAACACCCTGGTCTGCACTGCCCAGTGCTCTGCAGCAGCAGCAGCAGCAGCAGCAGGACCATGCATCATTCCTGTTGGTGGATGTTCATGTTTCTGGTGTGCAAGAGCAATGACTTTGAGGAGGGACAAAAACGCCCCTCTTCAAACACTGGTCGTGCAAGGAGATGTGAAGTTTCACAGCCTTTTCTAGGATATTTCAGAAAGATCTAAGAGAATATTGTGGCATGGAGTAGGTCCCTAATTTTGTCTCCAGAGGAATCCCCACAGGGCACATTGACTCTGCTGCTGATGGCAACCCCATAAGCTCATGGACCAATTTTCCCTGCAATGTGCCTCCCTGCCTGAGCTTTACTAGGCTGGGACTAGACCCAGAGCTAAGCAAACACATGCAGCCAGGTGACATTGTGTAACATCAGAAGCTGGCAACCCTGAGGACTTTACTGTCAAAAGGTTACAGTTTGTACTGGGCACAGAAGTGTTTTTCCCTAAGGCAAAGCAAATTGAAATGTGAAGTTTCAAAGCTTCAAATGACTATGAAAGGAAACTGCAGAATAATTTCTGGAAGGGCAGCATTGTCAAGGATCATGCAGCCCACCAAGAGCTGGAGCTGAATCCAGAATTGCTTCTTCCAGCTGTACAGGAATTCATTCCACTGGCAAGCACTGGTCCATGGGAACAAATGATCCCCTAGCTCTGGGCTGAATGGCAGCCAGGCTGCAGTGCAGATTGGAGGAACCCTTGTCACTCGTTATTGGCCTCCCAGTGCACTCATCCTTCTGCAAACAATGTGCAAACAACACAGCTGGACTGCAGTCCCGGATAAATACACATACAGGTGATTGCCAAAGCAGTGCATCATTTCCCAGTGAAATCCATGACCTCTTCTTACCTATGGAATTGTGATTGAAGACACCTGTGAGCCAGATCTGTGGGAGATTGCAAAGGAGCAAAGCTTTGGGATTTGGGCACACTTCTCTTGGTTTCTTTGCTCAGGCCTTTGGTGAGCACAGAACACACCTAGGTAGAAAACCTTTGACTAGATAGGATCTTTTGGATCCATTGTCCCCCAGACAGGTCAATGGTGGCCCTGTTGTAATGCCAAGTAACAAAGAGCAGCACAAATGACACAAAGAAAAGATGGCCAAAGAGGAAGAGGAGAGTCCCAGTGAGGAAAGGATGTGGTGAGACACTGGCACATCGAGTGAGCTGCACTCCCATAATCTCTAGGCTGGCAGGTCCTGGTCTCACATTCTCCTCTTGGTTTTTTCAATTTTGTTTATTTATTTACTTTTTTTCATCATCAAAATGAAATATATAGAATTAAAAACATGTCATCAAAACTTAAAGACAGAATCAAAACACATTAGTTCAAAACTACATCTAAAGATCAGAACATATGTACATCTGTAACTATCAAGCCTAACGCATCAATCCTATTCTTCAAACACTCTTCACACAGGCGGCAGATTCTTCCTGAGCTTGGAGGAAAGAGAGCTCTTCTGGATGGGAGGCGAGGACTTTGTGGGTGAGAGAACATCAGAAGTGTTCTTCCAATGGAAACTGTGTTCTTCCCAAGGAAACTTCTCGGTAGGACTGTAACCAGCCAGATCTGCAAAATGGAGACACAAAGTTTAACAGAGAGGCAAACTTTAACAGAGGCCACCATGTAAACCTAAGCATCTGAAGCTCCATAATTCCTGGGACACATTTCCTGGAAATGTCCAAACAGCTGCACAGGGAAACATGCTCCTGCTGGCAGACACTGAGGCAGGCCAGGGCAAACCCTGAGCCACTTGCCCAGAGCTGGCACAGGCCCAGCCTGGCCTCTGGGCTGCCCTGGGACAGCAGGGAGCCCAGAGCCCTGTGCTCCCCAGGAATGGCTCAGCTGCACACGCACCCTCCTGCTCCTCTGCCTGCCCCACAGCTCAGCAGCCCCACAGCTCCAGGGGCACTGGCAGCAGCACAGCTCATTGCAGGGGCACATGCAGGGCACAGCTGTTCCCTGGCAATGTGCACAGCCTCTCTGGGCTGCCACAAGACCCTTCCTGCCAGCAGAGATTGGCCCAGCTCCCCCCTCACCTCTGCATGCGGCTGAGCCATGACTGCCCTTCATCTTGTCATTAATCTGGAGCTGCTCCAGGCCCCCATGCCATGACTAGGAAGAGCAATGGAGAGAGCGGGGGCAGATGCACACCACAGAGACCTGCAGCAGGATTGAGGCTCTTTTCAGCCATGTATCCCCAAATCTGCAGAACTTTGGGAAACAACAAATGCAGGGAAAACACGTTGTGGGCTATGAAGTTGCAGAATATCCAGCAATGCAGCCTGTTTCTTCTGTGGGGCTTGGCAATAGATCCATCTGAATGTTTTACCCTATTGCAAAGCTGAGGAAAGGGTGGCAGACAGTTTAGCCAGGCTGTCCTGTTCTAGAGAGTGTCTCTTGGGAACTATCAGGTCCAGCACCAACATTTAAGGCAGCATTTGCTCCAACTGTCCCATGGCTGTCGGCCTGTGGAGGTGCCTGTAAAGTGATTCATCTTCTCAAGGCTAACATGAAACATCAGTTCGCATAGAAAGTAGAGCTCTAAGGCCAGGACAGTCATACAAGACTCCTTTGGCAGGAGCTGCACCTGCTGTGCAGGCTGTGCCACACCCAGCAGATTGTCCCCCATGTGCTCCACGCCCCAGCAAGGACCCTCCTCATTTCTCAAGTTAGTGGCATCATGAGGAGACATGGTTTTCCCAGGGCCTCTGTGGTTAGAGATGTGAAATACCAAATACTGCTCACAGCTGCAATTGCAATTGCCCCTCTGCTCACAAAAGCACAAGGCTCTATCCTTGGCCTTTGCAGGCACTTTCACTTCCCCATCAGTCACCACATCTAGGAAAATCTGACAGACTGGGAGAACTCCAGGAAGCAGCAGGAAGCTGAGTCAGAGGATCTTTAGTTTGGATATCAGGAAAAAGCGTTTTTCACCCAGGGGGTGGCTGGGCACTGGAACAGGCTCCCCAGGGCAGTGGTCACAGCACCAAGCCTGACAGGGTTGAAGGAGCATTTGGACAGCAATCTCAGGCACTTGGTGTGACCCTTGGGCTGTTCTGGGCAAGGCCGGGAGCTGGACACGATGGTCCTGATGGGCCCCTTCCAACTCCCCATATTCTACAGTTCTGTGATTCTGAGAACTAATGGGCTGCAGGAGGGCAGAAATAAGTGACAAGAGGAAAGAAGTGAGGTTGACTGGAGAATCAAGTCACTGAGTTCACAGAAGATGCAGGATACAGGACCCTTCCCTCCCAGCAATCCCATTTTCTGTCTCATCCCTTCTCCCATCCACACACACGAAGGTGAAGAATATCACTAAAAGAAGAAGAACCTGCTTGACTCCCATGTCCATGAGAGCAGTCATTGCTCATGCAGGAGTCACATTCTCCACCATGATCCCCAGGGTCTGACTGGCTGCTTTCTGAACAAATTCTGGGGAGTTGGACACCATCTGGAGAAGGACCCGAGCAACCTCATCCACCTGAGAGTCCATGTCCTTCTTCAAGGTCACAGAGAGCTCTCCCAGAGTGACAATGGCAGAGCAGGACACCTTGGAATGGAGGTTGGTCACCTGGGGAAATCAAGAGGGGAAACATAAGAATCACCTTGGAAAGAAAATCAGTTGCCTTCAACAGAAGTCCCAGGAATTGACAACACATCCCACTGTGTCCAGAGGAACATAAAATTACAAGAAGAGCAGAAGAGCACAAGCACAGAAAGGCACTTACTCTGGCACCAATTTCTGGCCTCAGACCTTCTCACTGCAGGCCTAAAATAAAAATTTCTTTAAGTGTTCTACTTAACCCTACTAAAATGTCCACAGCTTTGATTTTAGGCCCTTTTACTAGAAAATAAAGCAAGGGCTGCTTTCAAATCATAAATGCACAAGTGATAAAGATAAAAGAGTCAGGTGCTCCCATTCAAAAAAGCAGCACCAGCAGTTGAAGCACTCAGCCAGGAAACAGAAAACACAGGCTCAGGTCTACAGAATAATTTGCAGTGTTGAATTACAGCTTGGGCAGAGACTGGGACTCTGGCAAATAACGTCATTAGTGTCTCAGTTTTTTGCATTTGCACATTGCATTATAAAGGCTCCACACTCAAAGATGAGTGTCAGATACCTGACCTGCCAGTAAATACAGCTGCATGTGCCCACAGATCCTACAGATAGCTGACAGACACTAGAAATCTCAGGCAGAAATGAAGGCAGATCCTGAGCACACATGGGGATGAACATGCACATACCTACTCTACACACCGTGTATGAAGTATGGGGGACAATTCAGAACAATGTTCTCACCTCGCTGGTAACTGCCAAGCAAACCTCACCAAGTCTACAAAGCAGGACCTCTGAATGGGATCCAGCCAGGTGTCTGATGGTGAAGAGTCCCTCCTCCTTCAGCTCCCTGAAAGGCAGAAGATTGATTTTTCTCTCCACCAAGGCAGCACCCTCTGAAATGACCAGGCTGGCAGCTCAGTTGAACAATGGGAGGTGCTTTTCAAGGAGCCCTTAATGAAATTGTGGAACGCGTTGCCCCAGGATGCTGTGGCTGTCAAAAGCATTCACAAACCCAAGAGGCAAAGAGAGGGGTTTCAGAGTGGCCATTTGAGAAGACAGCCTTTCTGATATCTCTGGCACATGAGGCCCCTCTGTCACTGCTTCCTAGGAGCTGTGAGACCGGGCCATGCTGCTGTTTGTTGTCACCTCCCTGTACCTGTCCCTGAGACACAGTGCCACTGGGCTGTTATTGGGGCATTTTCCTTCTTTGCCAGCCCCAGCAGGCATTCAGCAGGGAGAGTCTGCACTACCACTCTGGAGCTCAGTTTCCACTCTATGATCTCGGCCTCTCTGTCACCCCCTCCACTCCCCCTCACACATTCCCCAAAAAGCAGCAGGATGTCTGCTGGGACCCCCTCAGCCTGCAGGAAGGCCAAGTGGGTCCTGGCCTCTCCTGACCCACAGCACAGCTTTCTTTCATCCCAGCATGGAAATATAAAAGCTGTATTATCACATCACACAGAGGGCCAGGAGCTTTTTATTTTGGCTGCAAGTGTCCACAGAGCATTGGGGAAGAGGAGTAAAAGAGTGTTTTGCAGCAAGCAACCCGGCTACTCAGGCAGGATGGTAGGAAAAGTGTCTGGAAGCTGCTTTTTAGGACTTTGGTTGTTCTGCTGAAGCTTCTGACAGAGCTGATGGGCAGATCCCAGAGCTGTGGAGAGTTCCTGGGAAATTTGTCCTTGGATATGTCTACGAATGCTCTCCCAGCCATGAACTGCCATCTGTGTCCTGTCCATATGTTACTGCCTTGACTGTTGAGTGTCTGAGGTGCCTCTTGGGGCTGCTATGGACCTCCTTCACCAAGGAATGGATTGTGATACAACATCCCTTTCTGCGTATGTTTGGGCACTGACAGAGCCTGGACCACTCTGGCTCGAGCTTGGGCTCTGGACAAGCAAGATTGCTGATGAGAGCAGCTCATGGTCCTCAGCTCTTCCCTGCTGCTGGGACAGACAGACATGGCCATGGGGACAGAATGGAGCTGCCCCATCTGCCAGGTATCTAAGAAGAATGTGAATTTTTCTCTGCCCTGTCCCCTCTAGTTCTGCCTGGGCTGCATCCTGCAGTGGGCAAAGAGAAATCCAGCGTGCCCACTCTGCAGAAGAATGATAGAAGCTGTCAGGTTTTCTGAGTAGGATGAACAGGACTACATACAATTTGCCATCAGCTCCCCCAAACAATTGCTAGAGTCCAGCAGAGAGAGAGCCTGGCCACCTTGCTGAAAACAGCCCCCCAGACCCTGTGATGGCTGCTCCATCTTCCCCACAGGGAACACTGTCCCCAGCTGAGCAGGGGCTGCAGGACCAGAGTCTGTGGATGGCCTCCTGCCCAAGGAGTGGGCCGAATTTTTCAAATAACAGTGTCATCTACTGGCCCAAAGGTGGCCCTGGCTGCACCAGAAGCTGCAGGGAATATGCCAGCGCCAGAGATGGCTGGTTAAGGAATTCACAGAGCAGCATCCTGCACGCCCTCTGTGCCTATGGTCAAGTTGCCAAAATCTTGGTGCCAGTACTGCAGCTTCTCCTCTGTAGCAGTCTGAATTGCTGCTAGCACAGTCCAGGGTAAAGAAGCAAAAAGGACCTTTGCATAATCTCCACAGATGTTTCATTCAGCTGTGCAGGGAGATGTTCAGGTCCCAGCACCCATACACAGAGGGTCTCAGTTTGTCTCCACAGGGGCCTGGGGGCTGACCCTGATCTCGGGGCAGTACAAAGATAAGGGGGCTGATCAGGGAATAGGGAAGGTGTGGCTCAGGAACGCAGGAACAGACACAGGAACAGGGGAAGGAGCCAATGGG
The DNA here is from genome assembly GCF_035770615.1 of Melospiza melodia melodia. Taxonomy (NCBI): domain Eukaryota; kingdom Metazoa; phylum Chordata; class Aves; order Passeriformes; family Passerellidae; genus Melospiza; species Melospiza melodia. The sequence continues at coordinate 9,681,211 of NC_086200.1, forward strand.
GTCTAACAGCTTTTTGAGGGAAGCTTCTTGTGTCTCCCTAGACCAGGGAATGGCCCCCCAGGGTCTCCACAATTCCCCATGTTTTATATTATTAGGAAAGCTTCTCTGAAGGATCAACTGAATCAACACAAAATGACAAAAACAATCAAAAGCACTCATAAGACAATTGTTCAAAATGCAAACAATTCTGAGTTCCCAATGTGCCAACAAATTTCTTGGAGTGCCTTAGATCTGGCAGGAGGGATGCAGGGTTTTCTTAGCACAGTTTATCAGGAAACTGAGTCACACACACTGAACCTCTGGTCCATGGCTCCTCACTGCCATCGTGCAGCAAGGAGGCCCAGAGGCTGCTGTGCTCTGGGCCTGTCAGGGATGAACACAGCGGCTCTGTGGCCAGTGCCAGCTCCAGCAGCTCACAAGAGGAGACTCCTTCCAGAAGCTCTGCTGGCTCCAGTGTGGCAGACCAGCAGAGCCCACTGGAAGCCCCCCTCCATTGCAGCCACCCCCAGCTGCGCCCATCATCACTGCAGAGCAGGAGCTGCCCCAGAGGAGCCGCGGCAGGAGCTCATGGCAGTGGCAGGTCCCTGTGCCCGGGGCAGAGCCACAGAACCTCTGCTCCTGCCTGGGACAGGGGCTGCTCACCCTGGTGTCCCACCGAGAGGAGGGATCCTGGGCCCCAAACTCTGCCCAGCCCTGCCAAAGGCCACCCCGCCAGCAGTGCCAGCAAGGTTCCTGCAGCCATTCAGCCAAATCAGAGGAACAAATTTCTCTTCAGCTGACACAGTCTCTGCACACAGCTTTCTCCCCCTTCTCCTGGTGCCTTTCCCTGGCTCCAGCAAGAGCTGCAGGAAATGCTGTGTGAGCCATGATGATGGAAGAGCTACTGATAAAAACACTGGGGTGATGCTTTCAGAGGAGTCATGAACGGAAGATTGACCAACCTTCCAGCCAACAGTGTGCCATAAGTTTGCATTCTTTAAATAATTGACTGCAATAAATTAGTAAAAATAAATATATAGAAACAAATTAAATCTCCCACAACTGCTGGCTTTCCTCAGGCTCCATGGTCTATGTATTGCTAGACTTACTTCATTTAGGCAGAATATTAACTGCCCTGACTTGTTGGAGACTGACCACAAGGTCTCATCTGTGGTGGGGAGTCACTAAAATTAGCTCAGCAGAGGCATCTTCAGCTGTCCAAGTGTAGCAGAAATACAAATTCTCTGCTTCATGACTGTGTGGCAGCAGCTGCTGGTGTGGGTTTGTCAGCATTGCTTCATGGATTACTCCTGGGAAGGAATTGTGTGCACAGGCACAGTGTGATGGCTTCGATCTCCTCTAATTACTCCAATCAGATGATGGCCAGAACTTTTAGGCAAAAAGCACCATGACAGAATAATTTACAATATTCTCCAAACTACTCCTGTGGTTTTGATTTTCTTACTGATTAGGTTCAGTGTCTGGCCTCAAGAAATCAGTCCAGAAAGAACAGGCAAACCTCAGCTTGCAAGTTAGAGTGCAAGTCTTTAATCTGCCGTTTTTGCAGCATCTACAAACTGCTTTTCAACATATTTGCAAAAAAATCTCTTAGTTCTTGCTATACCTGTCCAGAACCTGAATCTCTCCTCATTTTATTTTGATTTGAGATCTCAGCATGATTTTTTTTCTGGACAGGGAAGTAAGAACCAGCTGCAAATACAGACTACAAGTGTGAATCTGTACTGGAGGAACTGAGCTGTAGCTTGGAATTAAAGGCAAGAAGGGATGCCATGGTAAATGTGAACATTTAGTGCTGGCATGGGAGCCTTCTGCAATGCTCCACCAACCCATGGTTCACACTGCTACAAACTCTTTCTGGTGTTACAAAGAGTGTTGAAGAGCTGACTGTAAGTAAAAAAAATAGCCAGAATGTTAATTTTTGTTAATATGGCGAACAATGACTATCTAATAATTCAGAGCTCATAGAAGTGAGTATTCAGATTTCCACTTAGTATGTGCTGGCAGTTTTAATTTGAAATCAACAGGTTTATCCAAATCAAGTTATCCATAGGAATTAATTTGCTCTATAGTCTAACTAAAAATGCCTCATTGTCTGATAAGTTTAGTAGAAATTTTCAAAGTAAACAGTAAACAGATTTGAATTTCTTGTTTAGTGGCTATTCTGCAGGAAAGCTTTTACAGACTAATCAGTTTGGATGCAATTAAAATGCCAGTACATTTCATCTAGCCATTCTGGTATTAGAACAAAACCATACAACTGCACAGCCTTTAAAAAAAAATTTAAAATAAAATTTCAAGTCAACAGTCTGAGTAGGACTCAGAATAAAAACTCTACCAAACTTCAACTCCATTGGAAGGTTCCCTTGTCACCCTGTGAATCAATTCTACATTCAGAAGATTAAAAGTCCCCATTATGGTGGTTTTGGTATGGTTAGGAATTGGGTAAGGGTCTTCTTCCTTCTCAGCTCCATGCTGCAGTGCCTTTGGGATGTGGCCTGCTGGCCGTTGTTTGTGCACCCTGCTGTTTCTCCATGGGGCAGAAAGTGCAATTGCATTTCCAGCCCAGAGCCCGTGAGGAGTGGGGCATGCAGAGCTGTGCCAGGCACAGGCCAGCAGCTGTGCCGCCAGAGGGTTTTGGTTCCTGCCCAGTGCAGCTGGTGCCTCTCTGCCGTGAGTGCCTCCCCTTCCAGGTGCCCATGGACAGCAGGTGCAGGGCTCTGCAAGGGGCATGGAACAGGGTGGGGATGTCTGCTGGCAACAGAGTGCAGTGGAGAGCAAACAGTCCAGGATGGTCCTGCAGTGTGTGACAGAGAACTCCTGACGCAGCTGGTGACTGAGCCAGTGAGGGAAGGCACTGCTGGGCCTGCTGTTTGTGAGGAGAGAAGGGCTGCTGGGTGACAGGAGGGTTGGAGGCGGCCTTGGGCTCAGTGATCACAAAATGCTCGTGTTTGATTCCCAGAGAAGGAACGAGAGATGTTGGGGAAGTGCTGACCTGCAACAAATTGTGAATTTGTTAAGCTTTACCAGGCAGTGCTTAGTCGTACCTTCCCTCACAGCAGTGGTTAATGTGTGCAAGTGGATGTCTTAGCCTTGAGAATAAAGACAGTGGGCCTACTGAGGAGGTAGCTGCAATGCATTCAAGGAGAAGAAGGCTCCTAACCGTGGGAGGAGAATTTGAGGAATGGGATGTTCACCAGATGGCCAGCAGAGACCCTCAAGAGACCCCTACTCTAAATGTCAGTAATTTTGGGGAAGTGATTTAAACATGTCAAATACTTTGTGAGAATGTTTAGCCTGTGAGTTTGAGCAAAGTAATGAATAAAAGTAATGAAAGTAATGTCTTAGTTCCATGGATACTAACACGTGGGTGTGCATGTTTCAGGGCAGTGATTCCCACGCACCCAGCACTGAAATAAAGTAATGCCTCTTTTCTCACACTGAGCTGGCAGTGTGGATCGGCCCAGCTCGGTAACTTTCATTTTGGTCATTTCTATTGAAGCATAAAGAATGGTTGAAATGAAATCTTTTCCAGCTGTTTTCCTTTGGTTTTCCTATTTGAGGGTTAAAATTGTGTGCTGCAGGTGTGCTGGGTATGTGCAGAGCAGTGCAGCCCCAGAAACCCCTTGGCTTGCCCACAGGTTGTCATGCCTTGTTGCCAGGTGTGCCCAGCTGAGGCAGGAGAAGGAGCCCGCAGCGCAGTGGGCACCATGCCCTGCCCAGCCGGGGCTCTCTGGCACAGAGCAGCAGCAGCGCCAGCACCGTTCAACCCGCTCCTGCCCTGGCTTCCCCTGGCACACAGAAGCCTCTGGAAATCAGCACCGCCAGTGGCGTTCCCAGCTGGGAGCAGCTGCTGCTGGCGGGCAGATGCTGCCAGTTCAACTGCTGCCAAAGGGGAAGAAAGAGCAGAGGAAGAGATGTACATACACAGCAGCCATGGAAACATCCTATAAACATGCAGATATATGGGGTGATTTGTTAGGAATTACTTCAGCTGCTATGCCAATAGGGCTTTCTCTCCTGCTTCTGTGCAATGCTTTGGGCCATTTTCTTGGTCTGGTTTCCTTTGCTTGTGTCCCATCTGAATGCTCAGCTGGGTTACAGGCTGTAGGTGCTTGGGGCACTCTTGGAGTTCCTCTTGGATCCCTGAACAACAGGGTTTGGCCCACGGGGGGAGTTTGTGCTGCTTTGTGTCAGAGGAGAACTTCCGAGGCCATTTTGTGTTTGCTGTAGGAAAGGCTGGTTATTGCTTTGCATAAATTCACAGACTAACATGCTTTGTGATGCTTTGCTTTGTCATACTTTTCTTTGTGATATCAGGGCATGGTTGCCACATTGTCGTGGTGACATCAGAAGGTTGCCTTGGTGCACGGAAGGCCTCAGTACCAGAGCAGTCCTAGAGGTTGCTCAGATCAGGAGCATCCTCCTGATTGTGACATTTGTCAGCGTGTAGCTGCACATTGACAGGAGTCTTGGTTGGAGTAAACTTGAAGCACAGTGCTACAATGATTGAGCAACTCGCTGCTGCAGTTTGCACCATGTATGGCACTGTTTATTCCGCCTATTTCATTACCAGCCTGGCAAGTAAGTAGAGGTTTCAACTCTATTTAGGCTAGGGTGTAACCTAACCCGGCTTTTGCATGTCTTCTTGCTCTTTCTTAGTGACTGAGTTGATTTTGAAAGAGAAAGAGAATTAGGATGCCTCTGGTTTGGTAAAGCTCCTGTCAAGAGGTTCAGCTAAAAAGGGGGTGTCTGTAGCCACAGGGGCAGCATTTGCAGGGGAACCTGCAGGGCTCCGTTCCCTCCACGGGAGAGTCTGTGGCAGCAGAGTCTGTCATTTCCTCAGGTTGCTGGGACAAGCAGGACAACTTCCAAAATGCAGCCTGGGAGGCCTTCTCAGAAGGCCTTCTAAAGACTTTGTAGTTCTCCCCAGAACTCAGGGAAAGCTTCTTTTATTCTAAATTTTGTAATGAAAGGATTTGACTGTCCGTTTTGACCCTTGACTGAGTGCTAAAAGAGTGGTTCCCTTTGCAGTGAAGTGCAACTGCCAAAGCAGTGAGTGTCTGCTCCTGAGGCGTGGAGCTGCTGCTGTGCTGTTTCACAATAGAACTGCCACAGCTCAGGGGGATTTGGGGCAAGCTTCTCTGGGTGACTGTTTTCAGCAATTTAATGGGAATTAGTGCATGCAACTTCTTTTTTGAAAAAAGTACCTCAAAGACAAGAGAACAAAAGCTGCTTTATCTGTTGGACAGAACAGAAGCATTGAGTGTTGAACAATTTGCATTTTCTTTATCATGTTTGTATTCATTTACTGACTAGACAGGCCAAAGTGTAGGCACAACCAAGATTATTGTCCTGATCTCTTGCTGGCTGTGTGAAAGAACTATGTCATGTGGAGGGATGTTGATAAAGAAAAATACTCTCTGTTTGGGTTGACTTCTCTTCTGTGGGATTCAGCAGCCCAGGCAGTTTTCTCACAGCACTTGTTCATTTTCCCTTGCCCACTCCAGGTCACCTGAAGCGTGTATTCAGAGGTGCTGATCCTGAGGTGAGTGAGAAAGGAACATTTCATGTTCCTGGTGCTTAGGAATTGTAGAGCAAGCTGTGAGCTTGGTCTGTGGCAGTAGAGTGTAGAGGGCCAGCTGGGTAGGCTGAAAGAAAATCCATATCCATGTCTGCAGCAGCAATAACAAAGGCATCACTGGCTATTTCCTAATTTTCCATTTCAGAACTTTCAAGGAATGAAAAGCTCATGTTGCAGAGAGAATGTTGCTTCTTGATAGTAGCCAGGGCGGAATGTCTAATTCAGAACTATTAGCAATTCTGTTGAATTGGCCCATTTAAATTTAGTTGCACTGACTGAGAATCCCATTGTTACCAAAGTTTCTGATTTGTCCTTAGCAGAGCTGGTTGTAGAAATAGAGCTGAATAGATTAAAGTGCTGAATAGAAATAAGGGTATAAATTATAGGTAACTTTCTGTCCCTCACACTGCTGTCTGTCCACAGATCACAGAACCAACAGCAGTCTCTCCTCTGGCTCCCTCTGCTCATGGAGAGGAGGCCAAAGAGGAGGCAAATGAGGTGGATGAGCGCCAGCCTCCAGCTGTGCTCACAGCACAGCCTGAACATTCTGAGCCAGTAAGTGCCAGCTGTGTGTGCTGCTGTCTTTAGTGCAGGGCAGAGCTGCAAGTTTCTGACCAGCCAGCACTTGCTGTTGCTGGCTGAGGATGCTGAGTGCTGGAGTCCTGCCAGGGCCTGGTGATTGCCCCCAGCCTGTGACAGCTGGACAATGGGCTTTGGTCTGTCATGTTTAGGGACCAGCTTCCTGGCATTTTTATAGGGGCCAGCCTGAAGCACGAAGGCTCCCTGTTCCCAGAGGAGGGAGCATGTCAAAGACACTGTGCTCAGCCTTGTTGTAAACACAGGGGACACTGTGGCGTGGAGAGACCTGTCCCCCTTCACACACTGGCCAAGTTGCTGCAGGCACAAAAAAAATGTTGATCTGACCACACAAGTTGTTTGTGGTCCCCAAAAACTTCTTGGGTGTGTTTACTTGGGAGTATTTCAGAGACACACTGGGGATGTAGAGTTGCTGCCTGAAGTCAGGGATTTTGGTGCCTTTGTTGCCAGGTTGCTCTTTTGCCCCTTCAGGCAGAGCAGCCGGTAGCAGAGCAGATAGGTGCTCTGAGTCTGCCTGTTTCTTGGTCTTTGATAAGCTGCAAGGAGATGACTGTGTTGTCCATGAAGCTGTGGGGGACCATTCTTGTCTAGTGTGGCAAAAGAAACAAAGGGAGTAGTTCTGAACCCTTCTTCTGAGGCAAAAACCAGACACTGCATGTGTCTGTCGACACCTTCTATTGTGTAGTTTGCTTTGAAAATTGCATTGGAGCCTAGAATGGGAGCAAAGCTGCAAGTCCTTGACTGCTGTCTTGTAATGCTAAACCCAGGGTGTACACCTTGCAATGGTACCTGCTGTATCTGAAGTGCAATGGGCACCTTTGTGGCTGGGGAGCTGCGTGGGCCCAAAGGACGCAGGGCTGGCGGCCGTGAGCAGCTGAAGATGAGGCAGCGTGGGGCCAGGGGGCCCAGAAGGCCAAGGGCACGGTGGCTGTGCCAGCAGCAGTGGGGCAGCAGGAGCAGGGCAGGGAGCGTGGCCTGTGCTGGGCAGCGCTGTGGCCACAGCTGGAGTGCTGTGTGCAGCTGTGGGCCCTGGGAAGCAGAAAGTCATGGAGGGGCTGCAGCACAGTGGGCACAGAGGGACAGGGGAGCTGGGCAAGGGGTGCAGCACAAGGCCAGGGAGGAGGTGCTGAGGGAGCTTTAGCCTGGACAATGGGGGCTCATGAGGGACCTTCAGGCAGACTGCCATTGATCCCTGCCTTGGATCCATAGAGCCAATGCTCAGCACGAGGGCTGTTTCCCTGCCAAACATCCCTTCACTGCAGCCAAGTGCTTTAGACACTGGAGTGGGTAACACTTTCATATTTTATTTGCTTATTTGTTTGTTTGTTTGCTAGAAGGAGAAGCCTTGGGTAATTTCTCCTTCTCCAGTGAGCAAGGGATCTTTTTCTCAATCTTTCCTGCCCTTTTCCAGCACTGGCAGAAACACATCACTTTCAGGTTAACGGCTCCTGTGTCTTTTGGCAGCCCAGGGAATCAGTGTGTGTTGTGTTTGGGAATTGAGCAGGAAATCAATGCCCTTGCATTCCAGCTGGTGCTCAGAGATTAGAGGAGCTGGGAGGGGCTGGGCTGCATTTCTGATTCCAGCCACTTTAGCCCCATCAGTGTTGTCAAGTCCAAGAGAAGAACTTGCCCGAGCACAGATGCACAAAGAGTGCAGTTCCCAGTGCAATGCTCTGGGTCTGGTTGCATTCCATAGGGACCGACATGCTCCAGATTCCCCAAGAGTGTGGGTTACTGAAGCAACAGGAGAGCAAGTTCAGGATGGCAGCTGATCGGGGCACTGCTACCGAGTGCTGATGTGTGTAGTGACAGAAAGGATAGTATTGATTCATGGTGACCCCCCCGTGGGGAATAATGTGCTTTGACTCTGATTTAGAAGGTTAAACAAATGCTTTCTTAAGCTATGTTGTATTACACTAGCACTATATTAAAACTCTACTATAGACATACTATACTAAAAAGCTGCTAAAGAAAAACTCGTGACTGTCTCCAGACAGTCACAACACAGTAAACAATCACTATAACACTTTCAGTAAACAATCACTATAACACATTCTACGTGTATTAAACAACAAGAACAGCAAGTATAATAATAATTGTTTCCTCTTCTTCTCTAAGTTTCTCATTACCTTCCCTTAAAAAACACCTAGGAGAGAGAATTATATCTCTCTCTGTTCAAAGAATTTAAATACCACAGCACAGTAAAAAAAAATTTAAAAGTGAGATCTGTCTATCTGTCTATTTGAATCTTCCTGGCTCTGCTCCAAAGCAGTGTAAGATGCAAAGCTCACCTAAAGGTATCCCTTCAGGAGAGGAGTTCCACTGACTGATCCTGAGCAGGCAGAGATGTTTCCCCCTCCAGAGATGGTTGTTTTTCTCCTCATGTTTTCCTGCTTCAGCCTTTTCTGACCTGAAGCCTTCATTTGTCCTTTAAATTTTTGCATGTCCTAAGGGAACTATCCCATGCTGTAGCTGGGGTCTGGTGACTTTGCTCATACACGCATTACATGACACATGGTTTCCTTCACTGGCATCCCCAGGGCTGTGTGAGTGCATTCATTAATGGGGCCCTATGAGAAACTCTGTTATTGCTGGTCAGAATTCTCCATTGACAAAAGAGGGAGAAGAAACACCTTGGTCTTCCTCCATATACTGAGATGGCCATAGAGGTTCTCTGACTTCCATCAGAGATCTTTGCAGGCATCCTTATCTCCTGAATGACCCGGTTTTCTAACAAGAGTGTGGATGTCAGGAAGGAGGAATGCTGGTGCAGGCCTGAAGAGAAGGTGAACTCCAGAAGTGTCTCTCACAAGGAGTGAGCTCACCCAGGAAGCCCCTGCAGAGCCAGGATGGAGCTGTGGGACAGGGTGGGGAGTCAGTCACTACTGAAAGACAAACAGGACACAGCAGAAGCAGAGGGAGGCCCTCACCAGACCCTTGAGAAATGCCACCCCTTCCCTGTCAGCTGCCTGAGAGGCTGCTGGAGCTTCAGTCCCCAATGGCCCCTGATTGTAGGGCCAGGGTCACTTTGGAACCTGTGCCTCCCCTCGGGCAGAGAATGACCCAGGAGAGCAGCAGCACAGTGCTTTGGGAACGTGTGAGCCCAGCAGTCTGTGAGTCTTGGCCCACAAAGGGCGTATGGGAAGTTGAAACCCATCTTCTCTTGCTTTCTGTGCAGGTGCTTCTAGAGAAAGAGCAGGAGCACACTGCCTCATCTGAGCTGCCATGCCAGACTCAGGGAGAACTGTTCCCAGCCCGAGAGCAGGAAGAGCAGCTCAGGCAGCAGGTGGAAGAGCCACAGGAGAATGGCCAGGTGAGCCTGACTGGCCAGGGCACAGAGGGAAGGGCAGGGAGAGGGGCATAAACCACAGCTCTTGGGACTGAGGAGGCCAGAAGTCCCACAGGCAATGGAAGCACAGAGCCTTGCAATCTGCAGAGATCAGCCCTGGGACAGGAGGTTTGCAATGGAGGCAGATGTGGGGAGGGAAGCAGAAAGAAGGGGCTGAATAAATGTGATTTTGAGGCTGCAAGAGGAAAAAAGCTGAGCCTGATGGCAGCTCTCAGTCCCTTGCTCTCCTTTTGTGTGTACAGAACATCAAGGCAGAGCCACAAGCAGAGCTGCCCAAAGCTCAGAGTGACATCATGGCAGTGAAGAGAAAGAACAAGGAAGACATGGGAAGAATTCAAGAGGAGAATCTCCATCAGCAGAAGGGCGATCATCAAAACCAGGTGAATGAAAGAGTGGCAGCCACTCCACTCATGAAATGTCCTCTCTTTTGTTTATTAGAGAACATGAAGAAACAGCTGGATGCAGAGCTTCAGACAGCTCACAGTATGATCAAGGCAAGGCATAAGCAGCTGGAGGAAGAAATGAAAATCATCAGAGAGAAACTTAATTGCTTCCGTCAGTCTCTGCAAAACCAAGTGAGTGAAAGAGGGATGCAGCCACTGCAGTCACCAATCTGGTGGTTTCTGCCCTTCTTGCCTTTCCAGTGCAGAGCAGCAGGGAGTGGGGCCATGCCTCTGAGTGCCATGCTGCTGTAGTGTGTGTATCACAGTCACTCTGAAGGACATTTCCCGGTGTGCTGAATCTCAACATCTGCCCTGGACAGTGAAACTTGTCCTTTGGCCTTTTGGCCAGCAGTCATCCCAATTGATTCCTGCTGGCCTGTTCCTGCTCTCCTTTTTTCTTGAGGTGTTTTTACAGTGGAACTTGGTGACCCAGATGGAGGATTGAAACAAGCTGTTGTATCCCCTGTCAAACTGTTCTTTGCCTTTCCTCACAGTCGATGACTCCTGGCTGACAGGGACAAGCTGTAGTGTCTGACTGCTTTGTTCTGTTTGACTTGAGGTGCAAGTGTTGACATCTCACCGGGCAGCCTGCGAAGACTTGCAGGGAATGTGTGGCAATGAAGAACCCCAAGTTAGGAGTGAGGCACAGGAACAGTGCCCACCAGAAATGCTCCAGGTCCAGCACATCATGGGCTCTGAACCTGCTGCTGCAGCAGCATCACCTCGAGGAAGCCCTTCTGTGAAACCTGGGAACTCAGGCTCGGGCACATCCCGGGAACAGGAGATTGAGGAGGAGTACCTGGAGCTGCTGGGTACGTCTGGGGTGTTTCTTATCTGAGGGACAGTGTGTTGTGTGCAGGTGTCAGCAGAGCTGTACCCAATGCTCCTCCTGAGCTCGGTGTCACAGGGCCATTTAGGACTCCCCAGAGGCAGTGCTGTGCTCCGAGGCAGCGAGAGAGCTCTGGGTGTTCCTGCTGCCTCTGAGGGCACCTGGGACTGGCTTGGGTTTGCCTGAGCTTCCCTCTCTGCTAAAGGCTGAAGCAGGGATTTTTCTTGGATCAGCAGAAGGCTGTGACCTAGTAAATGATCTAGGCAAGTCCTGTGTGCTAGTGGCCAAACTGAACAGAATTTTTAGCTTCCTAAATTCTCCTTAGACTCTTGATTTGCAACCAGTCATCACAGCAAAAAAACTTCACAGAAATGGACTGACTTTGGAGTTTTGTCTTTTTGGTTGGGGATTTTTTTTGGGGGGTTGGGGTGGGATTGCTTTTCTGTTGTTCATTTTTGGTGGGGGTTTTTTGTTGTGTTTTTCTCCATCTTGAAGGAGCCCTTCTACCCCACGTTTTACTGATGTCATTTTTATGACTGTTACTGTTACCACTACTACATCTGCAGTTTATTTTCATGAGAATGCTATATTTTTGTCAATAAGAGAATGCTATCTTTGTGTCAATAAGAACTACTTTGAAAGAACATCAGGTTACAGGACAAATAGAGAGCACAAGGTATTTTCCATGTGCCACCAAAGAAAAAACAGAGACTTTGATAACAAACTTTATTTAATCTTCTAGTTTTATGCTTATCAAGATGTGTCCAGGAGACACATCCAAGTGGCGTGATCAGATAAAACTGTACTGCAGGCATTTCTCAGGAGAGAGCCTCCAGCCCAGCCATGGTATATCCCTCAGATCCATGGCACTTTTCCATACCTGATTCCCACTCTTTCCCATGACTGTTAGAATCCTACCCATTGGCCCAGGCCCTGCTCAGATCAGTCTCTAGGAAAACACATCAAGCCCTTTGTGATTCTGCAGCACAACCCAATGAATCTGCTTCTTGCCCGTAACAGCTGCCAGTGCTGTGCTCTCAGATGAGAGACCTGGTGGGGCTGAGACCAGAGCCCAGTGGATTCTGTGTCTGCCATCACCTGTTGGGACAAAAAGGGCACTGATCTGTGCCTCGGTGTGGCTGATCTCAAAGCCCATCCTGTTGTGTCCTGAATGGGGGTAACAGCTTGTCTGGGGCTCAGGCTCACTCTGGCTTCTTCCCATCAGTGCCTGTCAGTGCTCACGCTTGGGCTTTGCCAGCCTTGTTGTGGTCGCTGCCCTGTCCCTGAGGGCTGGAGGGACTGCAGAGGCTGGAGCCTTCCTTAGCTGGGAGAGGGGCATCTTTGAGCTCAGCCTGCTCACAAACAGGTCAGGGTCCTGATGCCGAAAGCCCCGTCAGGATCGGTTACAGCTTGAACTGCTCTGGTTTACAAATGGGAAGGCATTCCTTTGGCAAACTGCTGAAAGGTGAGGAAGATGTCCTCCTCTCCTGGGATTGTATGTCCCTGTGCTTTGTTTCCTGTCAAGAGAACTCTTCAAAAGACTGTACAAATCAGTCTCTGTGCTGGCCACCTGTGCTGCAGGGCTGTCTGCCTGGTTGTGGTTGTTGTTACCCAGCCGACCACAAAGGGCTCAGAGCTCCAGGCGCTGGGGCTGCCTTTTGTATCTCCTGGAAGCTGGGATCTCTGCTTTAAAGTCAGCATCTTGCATTTTGTTTCCCTCAGGGAGAATGGTGAACACCACTGAAAATCCCCTGATGAAATACACGCATCTGAATTATATTGGCAGCGGGTGAGTCCAACAGCAGTTACTCCTGCACAACGATGGGCCAGGTGTTTTTGGGGTGGAATGTCTATCCAGCATGAAGTCAGGACAGCTGCAAAGATGATCACACACTGGGGATAGATCGTCCCATCTCTCAATGCTGCTCAGAATTTGTGAGTGGGCTCAGAAGGCATTGTCAGAGATGCCTTGCTACCGAGGCCTTGCCTGCATCAAGGAACAGGACCTGGAAGGTCTCCTTGTCTCTCAAGTGTGGGACAGCTCTGTGTTAATTTCTTTAGCATTTTTTGTGTGTCTCAAAATCATACTGGCACACTAATGAAAAGAGAAGAAACTTGCCTGCCGGAAAGAGCAACCTATGCCCTATCAAAGCTGTGAGATAACAGTTGCCAGGAACAATTCTTTCCCCTGGTTTGAAGAGGGAAACACTCTGTGGTCAGGATAGGAACCACACTGTTTAGACAGTGAAACCCAAGAGGAAAGACTTGACTCCCTTTAGAAATTGGACCCCAGTGCTTCAGGAACAGGCCCAGTGCCCATGCACTTGAGAGGAAAATGCATCATCTCCCTTCTGGCAGAGCCCTCCTGCATCCTGCAGGTTTTGACACTTCCAGCAGAGATCTCCTGTGTGGGCTGGCTTTCACTGCAAGATCTAAAGAGCTTCTGCTTTCTCTGCTTCTGTTTTTTTTTCTAGGACTTTTGGAGATGTTTACAGAGCACTCGACAGTGCCACAGGAGGAGAGGTAAATGTCACCAGCCCCTGCAGGCTCTGCTGCACTCGAGGGCTTTCCCCTCTGGTGTGAGCTGTGGCTGGAGCTTTGGGCAGAGCTGTGCTGAAAAGGCACAAGAAGCACAGACTGGTGCCAGCCCACAGAACACATTTGGGACTTTGTCCTCCTCAGCTGCCGGAAGGAAGGCACGGAGGGCAGCGGTTCCTTTCAGAGAAGGACGCACTCACTCGCTCTCCATTGCTAAAACAAAGGTGGTGCCTGCGAGCACCTCACTGCTCTTTGGGGCTACAGCTTCAGAGTCCTGAATTCTCGTTTCTGGCTGCCAGCAAATCCATCTGAAAGTTACTGGTAGTTCCTTAGCCACCTGCAGTGCTGCACTTGGGAACTGCACATAGGGAGAGATCTGCAAGGCGTCCTTGAAAGCCCTAAGCCCTGCCCATATCACAAGATTTATCCACAGAGTATTAAGGCATGGATTCCTTCTTCTGAGTCCCAAACAAAGCAGCAGAGAGTGTGGTCAGAGGTTTGTGGGTGATAACTGAGACACCGTTGTTACCAAGTGGTCAAGGCAAAATGTCAGTGGCCCCACGTATCCTGTAACTGGCTCCCAAGGGAGCAGAGAAATGGGCTGTTGGAATGTCAGTTCCTGATTACTGCAGTGCCTAATCACAAGGCAGTTTGGCACAGCTCAGCTGTGTCATTGCAAAATCACTTGCTCCACATGCCTTGTGATCTCGTGCCACCAACCCCTCAAGTTACTGATTTTCAATGTCATTTTAGGTGGCAATAAAAAAAATAAATCTTCAAGGAGTGAGGAGGAAGGAGCTAACCTTTAATGAAATAATGATCATGAAGAAGTATAGGAGTCCCAATGTTGTGAATTATTTAGACAGGTGAGAGGTCATGGTCTTATCCCATGGATGTGTGTTTACATAAAGCAAACATGAGAGGTTAAAAACCCACTTTGGTCAGTGGCAGCAAGTAAAGCTGTTAATTTATATTTATTCATATTTCTCTACTCATCTCCAATGGATGAGAAGAGAGTGCATCTTGTCTGCATGAGTCTTCCCTGGCACACCTAGTTTGATAATTACTCCAAAATTATTCAAAACCTGGATCAGCTGTATCTTCCTAACTCAATAGCCTCAAAGATCACTGCCTCCACATTTATGTGGGATTGATTTTTTAAAGTTTCTTAAGTGCAGATAACCCATCCTAAAGTGGATTTCCCTTGGATTGTTGCCCCTCTTTGCCATTGCTATGCATGCCAGGAAAACTAGGTGCTTATTTCCAGAAACACCATGCCTGGCATGTTTTATATCTGGGCTCTTTCCAAACTGCACTTTTCATTTGCTGCCCATCTAAGACATCTCCTTTTTCACAGATGTGTCTTTCTCTATGAGACTGCACAGATTGCGAATAATGCACAGCCAAGAGGGAATGTCTATTCCTTTGATTCTGTCCTTGTCACAAAGGCATCTGGAAATAAGAAACCTGGAAGCAAAAAATCAACGTAGCCATGCATGTTCATCTTCACCCCCTTGTTTCCTTCTTTCAGCTACCTTCTGGGCGAGGAACTCTTGCTGGTTATAGAGTACATGGATGGAGGTGTCCTGAGCGACATCGTCAGCCAGACCTGCCTGTCTGAAGATGAGATGGCAGCCATCAGTCGGGAGGTCAGCAATCCCAGCTGTGTTTCCAAGGCCTTGGGCAGGATTGTCTGGGAAACAGGGGCTCAGAACAGGAGAGGTTTCCTGTGCCGAGCTTTGTTTCTGTGTTGCTGGTATGCTATGGGCAAGTAAAAGCATCTCAAGTGAAAGGCCTGCCAGTGCCCCTGCACTCCCTGTACTCAGTGCCAGTACTCTTATCTCCTGCTGTTGTATTCTCGCTCTGTCTCTTGTATTTGTAGTTGCTGTTCTCCACCTTGCCTCTCTAAATGTTTGCCTGGAGTCTGTCTTCACTGCATTCCTTGCCTGTAAAAGCAAAGGTGCTGGTGGCAGGATTTGAAACAAACAGCAAAGAAAGAAGAGAGAGACTCGTTTCTCTCAATGCTCAGCTAAAAAGGATAGGAGTGCAGCCAGAATGCTCTTTGCTTCTGAGCACATGCGCTGCAGCAGGAGTCATCCTGGCTGGTTGGCAGGGGACAGCCTACAACAGCAGGTGCTGTTGCTCTTTCAAAAGCTGACGTGCCTTTCCTCAGAAAGGTCCTGCTCTGCAAGTGTTGGAGCAGCAAGCTCTTCCTCTCAGTGGCCATGACTGTTCTGCCATTACTCCCCATTCCCCTGGAGAGGGAATCTTTTAGATTCTTTGTTTCCTTTCTTGTGTGATGAAATCACATCACTCATTTTTGCCCTTCTGTTTCTTCTGTTTCTGTTTTCTCGCTCAGTGCCTGCAAGGACTGGATTTTCTTCATGCAAACAATGTGATCCATCGAGACGTGAAGAGTGACAACATCCTTCTCAGAACGGACGGTTCTGTCAAACTGGGTCAGTATATTCTTGGTCAGGTGCAGCTTTCCAGGGATGTGGGTGTGGGGCTTCTTGGCGTGACTGCCAGCTCCCCAAAAATGGTGCTGGTGGCAGTGCAGGGACCCCTGCTGCAAGCTGAGGGCACAGTTGCAACGTGCACAGAGGTAGAAGGAGCCACAAGCAGTCAAGAGTGGCCTTGCTCTGTGTGGGTCCCTTCCAGAGGGAGGGAGTTACAAGTCTAAAGTTTCCAAAGAACAAAAGCCACTGCTAGAGGCAGTGTAAAACATGGGGGGATTTTTAAAGTCGCCAATGCCAGGAGATTCAACAGAGCAATTTCAAACTTCTACTGGGGAATTATTTTTCTTGCTTTGCTAATTGCACAGAATTCAAATAAAACCAGTATTTTGTTTTCTCCTCAGCTGATTTTGGCCTCGCTACTCAGCTCACCCCTGAGCAGAGCAGACGGTGCTCGGTAACCGGGACTCCTTGGTGGATGGCGCCTGAAGTGGTGACAGGTCAACCATATGGCCCCAAAGTGGACATATGGTCTTTTGGAATTGTGGGAATTGAAATGATAGAACAAGAACCTCCTTACTTGGGCGAAAGTTCTGGCACGGTAAGGAGCAAATACTCACTGATCCCACTGTCTTTCTCACCTGTCCCATGTCCTGTGTGCCACTGGACAAAATCCCATTGCCATCTGCTGGAACTACTTCCACCAAGGTCCCCTCCTACAAATGTCCCTGCAACACATCAGCATCTGCTGTACTTTTGGTTGCATCAGTGGGGGAACTCAAGCCTTATCACATGCAAACAAACTCCAAACAAACTCCATTCTCACTCAACACTTTCCTTTGGGTTAAGTGGTTCCAGTTCTTTTGTCTGTGTAGATGGCCTTAATAACAGGGAAAAAGCATCTTAAAAGTGTTGTTATCTTTCCAGAAATGAAGGAAGGAAACCCAAACCCAACAAAGTTTCTAAAACTGTGGTCTTTAGAGAGGAACCTAACCCTGTGTGCAGTTTCTTCTCACTGGAAAACATGGGCATGAGGGTGTAATGCACAGAGTCTCTTCTGCTTCTTGTGCAGTGCTGCTGAAACACTCAGTGACCGTGTTTCTCTCCTAGCCCAAGCAACATTCTGCACGTCACCAAGGCAGAGCCTGGTGATGTGGAGAGCCTGCCAAAACCTCCTGTTTGTTTCCTGGCACTTTCTGGCATGGGCCTACCATTAATGCATTGACTTGAGCAGCCAAATGACTAGAGGGTGTCCATAGGGATGGAACCTCTCCTTCTTCTGACCTAGAAAATTTTTCTTTGGCTGCAAAAATGGGAAGCTGAAATTTTCAGACTGCTGAGAGACAGAGCTGCAAGTGGCTCCTGTGTGCCCAAGCAGGCATTTTCATCCCAATACATTTGTGCAGGCATCTTAATGTGTCTGTGTTGAAGAGGAGATTGTAAATGTTTGTTTCCCTACCTGGGTATTAACTGATGGATTTCCTTTCTTTTCTTCCAATTCCCATTGTTTTCAAGAACAGCACAAAAAGCTTGATGAGTTTTGTTCTAGGGCACGTGCGCTTAAAGGACCAACTAGCACTGCAGAGATGCCTTTCATGTACTAACCCTTGAAATTAGTTAGTATAGCAAAGTCGCTCTTCCAAAAACCATCTCAAGCTGGCATGAATCCTCAGAGAAGCAAATGTCCTTTTGCTGATGTAGTTCCCACTAACTAGGTCAGGCAATGAACTCAGCTGCCACGGCAAGATCTGCAGGATGGTAGAAAAGCTGTGGCTGCATCGGGGTTTGGGTTTTTTTGGTTGGTAAAGGAAAGTCATCTCTGGGTCTGTGCCAGGGCAGAAACTGCCACTGAAGAACAGAGGTTAAACAAAGGGATCTGGGAGAGCCTTAGAGATGTGAAAGCAGGAGGTGGAGCCTGGTGTCTCCTTTCTCTCCAGGCTACATACCTGATAGCCACAGTAGGGACTCCACAGCTGCGGCAGCCCAAGCTCCTCTCGGCTTTGCTGCGTGACTTCCTGAGCTGCTGCCTGCAGACAGACGAGGAGCAGCGCTGGTCTGCCAAGGAGCTCCTGCAGGTAAAATGTGAAGGGGCTGCCGGTGAAACAGGCTCTGAGGGATGGGCTCCTCCTCCACTCAAGCCCAAGATAGCAGATGAGCCCCCTTCCTCCTCACCTCCACTCTTGCTGCTCTTCAAATGAAAATGGTGAGGAATCCTAGACTGGGCTGGGCTGGCAGGGCCCTGTAAATGTCCTCTGGTGCAAGTGTCCTGCAATGAGCAGGGGCATCTTTAAAGAGATCGGGTTGCTCAGAGCCCGTTGCCACTGGAGCCGGAATGGTTGCAGGGATGGGGCACCTACAAGCTCTTGGGGCAAGCTGTGCCAGTGTGGCACCATGCTCTGAGTACACAAGTTCTTCCTTAGACCTACTCTGATAAGATGCCCTTAGTGTTTAAAAAGATTTGTCCATATCCTATTGTAACTGGCCCTGTTAAAAAAGATGTCCCGCACTTTCTTCAAAGCCACTGTGAAGTCTTGGAAAGTGGCAATAAAGTCTCCCTGGGGCCTGTCCTTCACAAAACTGAATAACTCCAGCTCCCTCTGCATTTCCTGTGAGGAGAGGTGCTCTGTCCTCTGACTGTGTCTGTTGCCCTCTTTTGTGATTTGGTGGAGTATTCAGTTTTATCTAATGGCAAAAGAATTGAAGTAGAGCAATGCAGGGTACAGAGACATGAAATGGTGGTGGAGGAACCCAAGGAAGCCAGTCCCAGCCTAGGGGTCAGAGATTTTGCTGTGGGCAGGAGGGGCTGTGGGGGGCTCACTATGAGCCTCTGAGGGGCCCTGGTTGGTGCCCCCCAGCCCACCCTCAGAGGTTTCTGCCATGCAAACAGGGACAGCTGGGAGGGACTTGTCCCAGCCCCATCTGCTGCCTGGCACGCTCAAGCAGATGGGAACTGTGCCAGGGTTACTGCCAGGCTGTGTGGCAGAGAGGGAACTGCAGGGCCCAGTGCCACTGGGCTGGCCCTGCTGGGAAGGAAGGTGCCATCCAGCACACGAGGGGCAGGGCATGGAAAGGCAGACACTGCTTTCTGTCCCTGTGGCAATCAGCACAGTGCCTGTCTTTCAAAGGCAGGGCCCTATGTGAGTCATTGGAGTTTCCTGAAAGGAAGAAAACCCCGGGACAGAAAGCACCATTTCTAGAGCGCTGGCAGGGCAAAAATCCCAGCATGATGAAGACATCACAATAAACAGATGAATGGGGTTCTGGGCCAGGTTTGCCTGTGATGGCAAGGTCTTGCACATTGGGGATGACTGGGGAGCAGATGGTCCCATTGCTCCTCTTTCTGGGTCTTTCCAGGAACTTGATGTATCCTGATTGAGTCCCTGAAGCAATGAGCTTGGAAAGTAATGGTTCACTGTTCTTTGTTTTTTTTTTTTTTTTTTTTCCGGTGGACAGCATCCATTTGTAACCTCAGCCAAGCCACCATTCATCCTGGCACAAGTCATCAACTCAGTGAAGAAGACGAATAACCCTAACCCTAAACTCTAAACCTAAAACCTAACCCTAATCTTAAATGCTAACCCAAACCCTAACCCTATCCCTATCTCTATCCCTTACCCTTTCCCTTACCCTTTCCCTAACCCCAATCCTAAGCCTCAGCCAAAGCCTAAACCTAAACCCAAACCTGAACCTAAGTCTAAGCCTAAGCCTAAGCCTAAGCCTAACCCTAACCCTAACCCTAGGAGACGAGAACATAGCAATCATGTCAAGATGTTATCTCTGTTACCAATTTAGAGTAGGATTGTAGAGTAGGGTTGCTAAAGAGATTTGTAGCATAGAATTATAGATTAGAGTTGTAATTAATAAAGTTTCTGAAACATCAACTCACTTGGAAGATTCTCCTCCTTCTGACCCCTTCAGAAAATTCCACATTTTTTTCTGAATAACCAATTGTTTTTTATTGGTACTAAGTCACACATATAGCTTTTTTTGTATGGTTTCATAAGTGAGGAGGGCTCTTCTTCATTCATCCTCTCCAGACCGCACTGCCTTTGGAATATAACCCACTAGCTGGTGATGGCACAGCTGTGGTATTTCTAGTTGAGGCAGAAAGGGCAATGGCATTTGAAGGCAAAACCAAAGGAAGAATGAGGCAGCCCAAACACCCTGTGCCGATGCAGGCCTTCAGCTGTGACTGGAGAGCAATGGGGTTCCTGCCACTTGGATTTGTATCCCTAAATGTAATAATCTCTTTGGCTGGAGGAGAGCCTTGCTCAAGTGAGAAAGCAGAAAGATCAGAGAGGGTGCTCGGGAAGGTCTCCTGTGGCGCAGAGCTGTCAGCGCCTGTGAGGTGAGAGCGGGCCTGGCCTTGCCCAGGCTGGAGCCCCAGCAGAGCCCCGGCAGAGGCTGAAGCAGCCTGAGCCCCGGCAGAGGCAGGCTGGAAGGAGGCCCTTGGAGCTGCAAGAGGCAGCAGCTGGGCCCTGGGTGCCTCTTGCTGGGAGCGGGCGAATCCTCCGCTCTCAGAGCCCAGGTGGCAGCTGGCTGCTGCTGAGGGGAAGCGCAGCCGTGCTGGGCACAGCCCGGCCTGGGGGCCATGGCCGTCTGGAGTGTGCCCAGGAGCAGAGAAAGGCCAAGGGCAGCCACGGGCCGCTGGGCTGCCTGAGGATTACTCCTCTTCTGCCGGCTGCCCTGCAACTCTTGGCAAAGGCCAGCAGCATGTGCAGCACTCTGGGCACCGGGGCAGGGAGCCGGGCTGCTTGGCAGGCTGGAGCACAGGGCAGCTCCTTCAGGCCCGGCACTTGTGCCAGGGGAAGCGAGGCCAGCGTGAGGCAGGGACAGCTTGGCAGGGCCCATCTGCAGGAGCCAGCCCCTCACGCAGCTCTGGGAGGAAGCGCCTGCAATCCTGCAGTTCTGCACTGAACCAGAGCAAAGGTGTGAGATGCAGAGTGTTTGGCAGAAATATTCAGGCCCACCAGGCCAGCCTGCTTTGTGCTCTGTGGTGCACAGCAGGCGCTGTGCAATGCAGCTCTGAGCTGCTGGGAGAGAGGCAGTCGGGGATGGGCCTGAGGTGAGTCAAGGGGTTAGCTGAAAGTGTAATGAGGACAATTGAAAAGTGCAGATGGGTCGAGGGCCCAGCTGGGAATAGAATTGGGATAGTAAGAGAATGCATGTTTTAGTTAAGATTTTAAAATGAGGTAAGAAGCTAAGTTAGTAATAAAGCTAGCAGCAATCATGTCCCTTAGTTAAAGAGTACCAAATATATTAGGAACATAAAGCTAGGAGTGACAGGGATAGAGGAAGCAATTGTGAAGAAGCTGAGACCATAGAAAGACCTTGCCTTAAGAATGATTGAACAGTTAGGAGAGGCTTGGACTATGAGCAGCAGGTGAAAAGGTCTTGCCAGCTGGCCATGGGAGAAGAATTCACCATGAGGAAGACTGCTTTCTTCCTCCCATACAACCACTCCCTCATTTCAAAATCCCACCGACCCAGTTAAGGTAGTACAATTGTGCAGCTGTAATAGATATTCAGCTGATAAAAATGCGAAGCAGGCAGGTAATAATTATGTATTTTGGGTCCTTAGAAACCCAATGTAAAACCTTTTCTGTAGAAATAGAGAACAGGAGTCTGCAGCTCCTTGCACATGTCTCTGGAAACTAGTTCACATGTGTCCAGGGCTGCAATAAATACCCTTCTTTTCTACTATAATTAGTTGAAGAGTTGTTTGTCCGTGCTTCAAGGGTTATGCTGGAGTAATGAACTGATTTGGATGGGAGCAGAAGAGTTTCAGCAGGCAAGTTTTGGAAGAGATGGAAGGCTCTTGTGACTGAAGGGAAAGCTATTTGGAATGGAGTAATGATCCCAAAGTCCATCCAATTGTATCTTTGTGTCTGAATTGAAATCAGAATGATTATAGATAGCTTCATGCAATTTGTCTACAAATGTATCAAAGTCTTCATTCTTCTTTGGTGAATTTGTGTAAAAGACATAGTGTGTAACCCATCTGGAAGTGCAAGGATAGCATTATATGCCAGTTGTTGGCTCATCTGCAACACTTGATCAATGCTCCTAGCCTGGGCAGTGGCAGTAGCCCCGGGCCCTTTGCCAAGTAACTGTTGTGCTGTTAAACCATACAGAGGATCACCCTGCACTCTAGCTCTTGCAGCTTCTTAAACACTCTTTTCCTCCCAGCTTTTATGAAACATCACCCGCTGATAGGGTGGCATTATAAGTCATATTAGGGTATGCACATCAGCTGGAATTAATGTGTTAGATGGAAAAATATACTGCAGAAGTGACTGTGCAAGTTGGGATTTTCAACCAAATTGTGAAATTACAGCTCTCAACTTTTCTAAAATCTTCCAATCGAAAGGTTTTCAAATTCTACTGGCAGTATTAGTTGCTACAGGAAAACTTTCTACATCATTTGAGAGAAAAGTCCCTTCTACAATAGCTTCTGCAATAACTTTTTTCTACTTTCATTTCTGAGCTGCTTCTATTTCAGGGTCACATTCCAACTCTAATTCCACATTCTTTACGGTGGGAGAGGGAGGATTTTGTTTAACTTGCTTGAATTCTGGCTCAGAGACAGAATGGAGGAGTTTTTGCAAGAGAGTGGCCATATTCAGCCAATGCACAATCCAGCCTGCTTGTAATAATGGACAATGAACACGTTCACAAAGAATGAATTATGGACATATTCAGAAATGGGCTCAGTATATCCTTGAAAAAGATACAAGAAGAAGAGTCATCAGGACTCAGCAAGTTTGTCAGCAAGTTTGGGGAAGTGAGCCATCGGTGGGCCAGACAACCCCAGCCAGACGTGTGAAAAATTAGGTGATCCAATCAGCATTCTATTTTAGACGTGTGAACAGCTAGGATTAACCAATCATGTATTAGCTAGAGACACGTGGACAGTAAAGATTTATTATAAATAGAGTCTTTTTAGGAATAATAAATTTAGCTTCACTGGATCATATTGGTTATGGTGTGATGTCCCTGAACCTCCGCACCATGCACTTAAGGGTGGGTTGGTGTTGCCCATGAAATGTACACATCTGGGGAAGTGCCCTTGGCAGAGAGGAGCTGGATTGCCAAGGAAACTGCTTCCCCAGGAGCCCCCTGTGAGACAGGTGCAAGTGTCTCCATTTGACTCCCTGTGTTTCCTTCAGTCCTTGAGGCCCCTTGCACTTTGCAGAGGGGCATGCAAAGGGAGAAAGCTGTGAAGAAATACCAATTATGTTCTCTTGATGCAGAGTGTGATTTTATACACTCTCTCCTATGGTGCAGATGCTCTTCATTTCTACTGTGTTGATTATTCTTATCAATACATATTTTAATTTGCTCTGGCATTCTTCCCATAGAAAAGCTTTCCTTGTGTATTTGATTTATGTCTGCAAATGTTGATACGTAACTTTAGGTACCTGAATTTAGCCCATTTCTCCTCTCGCTTTAATTTCAGAAAATGTCAGAATTACAGATGTACACACTAAAGTATCCAAGATTTCTGTGCAACAGAAAGATGAGTAAGCAGTAGTACAGTTCAATCTACATTACCTTTAGCAGTTACCAAAGCCAGTAGGTATATAGAAAAGTGTGCCTTCTTTCAGCAATATTACAAATAGATTGTTATATAAAAATTATAATACTGGCTTTACAGAAATATTAAAATGGATTCTATATGTGTGATGTTAAAGTTGTGATCTTTATAACTTTGTTATAAAGATATAGTTTTTATTTCTGTTGTTAATTAAAGCTTAGAGAGCTCCTAAGGCCTTGAACATACTTGAGACTGATTTTGTATAAACTATCTTTTAAAACTCTGTTTGGAAAGCAGAAGGTAGGAACATCAGTCGTGTTATGTTGTGTTTGACTTTATTGTTATTTGAGATTGTAGTAAATACTGAGCATGAGCTGGGATGCAGATTGTAATTGCTCATCTTTCCAAAGATAGATATGGATACTATTAACATGTGCCCTGTTTATTGTTCCTAACTGACTAATTTACTGCAGTAGTTTTATAGTGCATTTTTATTGTTGTAATGTCTAAATGTAGTGGGACAATATATATTTGACTTGGGGTACTTTGGCTTTTGTTTTTCAAATAATAAAACCACTCTCTTCAGCCTGGTGAAGAAGAAATCTGCTTCTGTCCTTGTGTACAGCTATGGGTTTGTTTACATAGCTTCTCCTTCCCTTTTCTGCCTAGGCTTTCTCACCTGCAGTTTTCAGTAGAAAAGCAACAAACCTTTGAAAGGCTAAACCTCAACATAACTGTGACCCTCAATCAATACTTCCTTCTTCCAATTTCTTAAGATCTCTTTGTCCTGGGCACTCAGTATGGCCTTTTTCCTCAAAGTTCTTTAGCTGTCTTGAATGCTTACAGCGTAAAAGGTAAGCCCTGATCTATTTTCAACTCCCTGCTCAGATGCAGACTGCTGGAAGGGAGCTAGGACTGGTACTGGAGACCTGGCAGCTTGTCCAGGAAGCAAAATTTTTGAAATAATGGTAATGTGGAGAAGCATGCAAGTCCGGGTGGTGAACTCAAATATGCAAGTACTTGCAGTTTCCTGACAGGACTTTACAGTTCAAGGGTATGGTCTCTTCTTATTTCTGTCCCTTAATGCTCAATCCTTTCCACATTTCTTCAACTTCTTTTGCATTGTCATCTTCTGTGTTTTCTTCCTCTCTTCTTCTCTCTGTGACTTTCTATGTAGGACAGATAACCTGTCATACAGTGTCAGCTTGCTCAGTGACCTGAGTAGTGATATGATGGTGTAGAAATTGTAGGCGCACAGTAGGCAAACGTGTCATGCTTCTGTGTGCCCTCTGCAGGCAGACCTGCTTCCCAAACCTTCAGTCAGACTTGGAAAAAAGGCTTGTCACCACTACTTTGTTGTGGTTTATGCACTGATGAAGAAACATTTCCATCTCAGCCCACTTAAGCCACTGCAGAGCAGGAGTTGTTGCTTTGGTAGCAGATGTGCTGGCAGGGTCCTTACAGCTCCACAAGATGTGCCTCTCCTAGAACAGATTTTTGCATTTTTGTACAATAAAAACTATGCTTTAAATTGCACCAGTGTAAGTCATGCACTCCTGTAGATGTGTTTTCAGACATAGATATTTACATATATATGCCTAGTGAATGGCCTCCTGGGGAGCAGGAACAAATGAGGAAGGAAACTGGGCTGATAAAACATGCTTCTGCTTCAAGAAAAACCCCCCAGTCTTCCCTTTCCAGAGAAGTCTATAAACTTTTTCTAGATTGGCCTAAAGGGGATAAACAACTCCCTCCATGTCCTGATCTTTTACTAGTCTCAAATTATTTAGAAAAGTTTTAATTTCTATTTCTGCACTTCAGACCTGTTCTCCCAGCAGCCAGGGACCTGCACAGCTACTGTGGGTGGGGCAGGTGCTCAGGTAATTACCAACAGGTGCTTGGTAATTGCTAACAGCAGTTGAGGTGAGAAGTTGGCTTGTGCCTGGCTGAGGGCTTGAGGACTGTGGTGAGAGAAGGGATAGGGAGTGGAGTGGAAAAAATCAGTTACACAGGCAAATCTGAGGTGTAGGTGGAATTTAACTGGATTAGGTACTGCATTTCATGGACTTGATCTCATGAAGAACTGAACATTTAACTATGAGATAGGACTATTTAGTTGTTATTCTAAATGCTGCATTTACTAATATGTAATGTAGTTTCTTTGTATTTTGCTCAGAAGCTGTCCCAAAAACATTGAAGTCCAACTAAAGTCTTCATAAACACAAGTTAATAGCTTACTTTTTGTTAAAAACAGAAGCTGAAAGGGCCAATGGCTCTTGCATTCAGTAATTCACACATTTTAAAGGAAGTGGCTCACTCTTCTTCCTGTGTCTAGCTTGTCTCTTCAGGCTAGAAAACATTTCTGGGAGCATTTCCCTTCTGCTCCTATATCTCTATGCCCTTGGAATCTGATGGTAATACTATATTTTTCTAAAATTAGAAAATTTTAAATTTCTGTAGGCCCTTTCATTTTGTAATTTGCACCTGTCACTTGGGGCGGGGGGGGGGGGAAGTCTGATGAGTTTTTTTTCTTGTAGGCCTGTCAAATTGCAGTCCATTGCATTTAGCTGCAAAATCCTAGGTCATGCTAGGATTGCCTAGCATGCACAGAATGCCTGAAATGGACACTGGTAGAGGGTAAAAATATTGCCTGATACAGATACTATCAACTATTTTTAGTTCCTGACAGTCCAGTATTTCCCTTACCTAAGGGATACCTGTTCATATTTCTTTCTCTTTTTCTTGCAGCTTTCAGTTCTGTGATGACTGAGAAACAAAAATACAAAGTAAGGGTGTGCAGAGTAGATGGACTTTATGAGAATTAGGGGGCAATTTGACCATACACTGATCTGTATGATTGCCTTCTTCTGTGAGATTGTAGTGATGTTGTAATATATGTTGGGAAATAATTCATGCTATAAAAGTGTGTATTTCATAACGATTGCAAAATCCAAACAAGTCTCTGACCACAAGCAGCCTGAGAGGCAGATGTCTATTCAAATTCCAAAATTCCTGAAGGTGGCCAGATAAGATCAGCACTTTAGCCCAAGAATAGACACACCCAGCGCAATGATCACCATTATCCCGAGACATCGTCATCCTCATGTCATCGGAAGACACCCAGGAGTGATCATTGCCCTGTTGATAACATCGATCAAGATAGCCAAAGTCGCCAGAAATATACCTGTGAATACGTGACTTCCCTGAATCCGATCAGTGCTGACTATCAACAAGGAAATGGCGATTGTCCAGCTCTGCACAGTGAAAGAACCAACTATGAATATGCAGAGTTACAAAAGAAACTGGGACTTCTTCGCTCAGGCATAATAAACTGTATAAAGCATCCTTGCAAGAAGCGGTGCTCATGAATGGTGGAGGGTCCGATGCAATAGAGGTGGGATCCAGGTTCACCCAGCACCAACCCCGGGCTCGACACTGTCTCTTTGGCTGTGGTGGTTTTGAAGACCATATTTTAGTAGTGCAAAAAGATAAAGAAATCTTTTCAGATTTTTTACCAATTTGGCTTTTGATTGATCATTCATAACAGTTCATGATAAGCACCAGTACAAGCTGGACTTCCCAGAGCAGCCAACTGAAAGAATCTGAAAAGAAATGCAGGAAATGCCTTGGTAAACCTTGCCTGGAAGATGGGTGACTTTTTTTCAGTAATCTATAATCCATTCCCTTGGCCTTTGGCTTTCTTAACAAGGCCATTTGCATCCCAGATTCCCCATGAAGTGCAAAGCCTGAGCTTGTGGAAGTGGCTGAAAGATGCCCTGTTTCTCTGCAGGGACATTCAACTGGAACAGGAGCCAGAGTGCTGTCTGGGGAAGCCTCCTCCAAGCTGGAATTTGTGCCGTGCTGGGAGAGGAGGAGGAGGGGGAGAAGGCTGGCGCTGTGTGGCAGGAGCAGGAGGTTTGGGCCGCAGGACATTCCGTCTGCACCACTGCTCCACAATGGGTGGCCGTGTCTGGGGCCCTAGGCCTGGCCCCGCATGCGCTGAGCTCCCTGGGCTGGGCTCAGGTTCCCACTGGGACTGGGCAGAGCCTGGGCTCAAACTGGGGGCAGCAGCAGTGCAAAACACCTCTGGGCATCTGCGTTTCCTGCTGCTGGGAAGGAGCAATGAAGCGAGTTTAGAAGTTCTGGTTTCTGCTTCTTCTGGTTGATTTTTTAATTTAACTCCACACTGCGGAGGCGAATTCTGTGACAGCCACTGTCAGCTTATTCTATTTCAACAGTGCCAGCAACAGGGCTCTGTTTGAGCCCTGCAAATGTGGCCTGTGAAGCTTTAATTCCCCTCATCTTAGTGTTTAGGAGCTGGTGAGCATTCCAGTATCTGCTGATCTTTATGCCTGTGACAAAAATACTGACTTCACTGTCATGAAAGCACCGTGGGTAGCACCAACTGAAAGCAGTGCTTGCAGTTTCATGGATAAAATTCAGGTTGCAAGCAGAAGAGGGCCAAGAGCAGCCATGATCTGCAATTCCCAAGGCAGAGGCACCAGCAGCCTCCTCCTGTCACCTCAGGGTGAGTCAAACAGAGGTGGAAACAGCGCTGGAACCCAATCCTTTCTTCCTCTGAGGGCTGGCTCAGGGCAGCACAGGCGGGCCCTGAGCAGTCAGGGCTGTGTGTGGGTGCTGGTTGCTGTGCTCCAGAATTGAGCTGGAAAAAGCCCTTGGGAGCCGAGGCAGGAGCAGGCGGGAAGGGGCCGGCGCTGCTGCTGCTCCTGGCCGGGAGCCCCAGCTGGGCCGGACCGGCGCTCCCTGCACTGCGGCTGCTGCTGCTGCCAGAGCCGGGCGGGACTCGGGGACAGGGAACAGACACGGGGGGACAGCAAAGGCCTGGCGGCTGCAGGGATGGTGGTGCTGGAGCCGGGGCCAGCACAGAGCTTCAGCCCGCAGTTAACCCCGAGGGAAACGCCGGGGAAAGGCTCCATTTCAGCCTTTCTGCACTTGTGGCTGTGAAAGGACTGAAATGAAAGGAGAACAATCAGGGCCTGACACCTTCTCCTTTGGGAGGAGCCCTGCGTCTGGGGCTGTGAGGGGCCATGAGGGACTGTGAGGGGCCATGGGGAACTGTGAGGGGCCATGAGAGGCTCTGAGGGGCCGTGAGGGGCTGCGAGGGGCCATGGGGAACTGTGAAGGGGTTGTGAGGGGCCATGAGGGGCTGTGAGGTGTCACTCTTGAGTCGAGAATGTCACAGGAACAGGCAGGAGGCAGTTGTGTAGAGAGAGTGAAAGAAGGTTTTATTCAAGAGAACTGTGCAGTTTTTATAGAGAAACAGAAAGACAAAGTAGAACAACACCACCTGCAGATTGTTTATACTTAACAAGTTATTACATCCCTACCATACCCAAAAAATTCTCACATGCTGCTGTGAGAAACACTTGCTGTTTCTCTCTCTCTCTTCCAGGGCATCCACAGTGAGAGGCTGTGAGGGATCTTGGGGAACTGTGAGGGGCCATGAGCTGTGGGAGGCTGTGAGGGGCCATGAGGGGCCATGGGGAGCTGTGAGGGGCTGTGGGAGGCCAGGCTCCTCATGGAACCAAGGATCCATTGTGACTGCAGTACCAAGGAAATCATTGTTGACAGTACAGAACCTCATGGAACCAAGGGGCCATTGTGGCCCAGCAAGGCCTTGTGGAACCAAAGGGACCATGGTGACACTATGGAACCTCATGGTACCACAGATCCATTGTTACACAGCAGCCACAGCAGGGCCGCAGAACCAAGGAGATCATTGTGACACTGCACAACCTCATGGAATCAAGGCGTCTGTGTTACACTACTGAACCTCGTGGAGCAAAGGGTCCATTGTGACACTGTGGAACCAAGGAGACTGTTGTTGGCAGTAGGAAAGCTCGTGGAACCAAAAGTCCATTGTGACATTGTGGGGTGTCATGGAACCATGGAGACCATTAGGACACTTCAGGACCACTGGAATCAAGGGGCCATTGTGACACTGCAGGGCCTTGTATAACCAAGGGGTCCTTGTAGCATGGCAGGGCCTTATGGACTCAAGGGGATCAAAGTGACACTGTGGGGCTCCATAAGGGGCTGTGGAGCTCCATAAGGGGCTGTGGGGGCTCCATGAGACCACGGGGCCATTCTGACCATGGAACCAAGGATAGCGTTGTTACACTACAGAATAAAGAAGGCCACTGTGAACCAGCAGGGGAACCCACTGGGACTATTGTGACACTTCAAGGGCATTGTGGAACAGCAGGGCCTCGTGGAAGCCATGAGACCATTGTGATATCCCAGGGCCTCATGGGAGCAAGGGGCCATTGGGACACTGTGGGTCCTCATGGAACCAAGGGGCCAGTGTAACACATCCTGGGGAACCCAATAGAACCAAGGGGCCATTTGGAGACTCTGTGACCACATGGAAGCAAGGGGCCATTGTGTCATTGTGCAGTCCCATGGCAAGAAGGAAACCATTTGGACATTGCAAGGCCACTTGGAAAGCAAGGGGCCATTGTGCCACTGCAGAGCCAAGGAGACCATTGTTATATCACTGGGCCTCATGGAAAGCAAGATCTGTGGTGATCCTACAGGGCCTCATGGAACCAAGGGGCAATTTTGATGCTGCAGGGCCCCAAGGATCCAAGAATATGGAAAAGGTCTGGGTGGCTGGGCCTCCTGGGGGCTGCTTGACTGGTCCAGCTGGCCTTGGCATGTTGAGAGTTGCTTCTTATCAACCCCTGAAACCCTGGAATTCTGTGCATTCCTTCCTGTAGGAAAGAACTGTCCTTCTCCAGGGATTCAAGGCTGAAATTGGGATTCCTCCTCCAAATTTGATTATATCCAAGGAATTATTCCCATATGAAACCTGCCAGGACAGACAGCTCTGGCTGGCCTTGGCCTCTTGGGGGCCACTCCTCATCTGCCTTCAAAACACTGGGGGCCCGCTCTTTTCTTCCCATTGAAAAAAACACTTTCAAGTCCAGCAATCCATGGCCAAAATTGAGAATCCGCCTCCAAAATTCCTTATATCCAAAGGTAGCTCCCAGGCAAAAGCTGCCAGGGCTATCTAGGTTCCCTTGGCTGCCCTGGTGGCCCTAGTGTTGCTGTAGGGCCTGAGTGCTCTCGGGGCTGGGCACAGCCCTGGGGGTGGCAGTGCCGGGGCTGCAGCAGGGACAGCCCATGGGCACTGCTGGGGCAGCGCTGACGCCTCAGGCCAGGCCCTGGGGGCTCCAGGCTCCTTGCCCAGGCCCTCTCAAGAACACAGCCAGGCCAATGCTCAGCACAGAAAACCCCTGTAAGCAGGCCCAGGCTGGCCGTGGGCAGGCTGGGGGCAAACAGCATGGCTGGGGCTCTGCAAGGGCCCTGGGGCAGACGGGAAGGAGCAGCAGAGCAGGGGCTGATCCATCTCCATTGCGCTGGACAGCCCAGGGCAGCGTCCCAGAGCGTCCTGATGGAGCTGCCAACAACATCCCCCCTCTGCAGCCCTGGCCTCTCCCCCAGCTCACACAGGTGCCCCATCCTTGCAGGCACAGACACGGCAGCACTGGCTCAGCAGCCCCTGTTTGCATTGCACAGAGCAGGCGGGAGCACCCCCATGCTGTTGCTGTGGGGACATGAACATGAGGGAGCACAAATGCCATCAGCCCCTGGGGCCAGCAAGGGCTGGGGGACACCAGGGAATCCACTCAGCTTTGTCCTGGCCTCTGCAGACAGCCAGAAAGTTTGTTCCCATCAGCTGGGAATTTCCTGTCCCACTGCAGATGCTGTTGCTCAGGGCCAGGGGTGCCTGGCAGCCACCCCCAAACTGCCCTGAGCATTTCCTTTGCTTCACCTTTGTTTTCTTTCCTCTTCCTGATACAAATGTCTTCCCAATGCCCACCCCTGTTCCCTCCCCTGCAAACAGCCCATCCCTGGTTGCCCTTTCCTTTCTGGCCTCATTCTCCATTGCAGTTCCTGACTTGGCCCCATGGGAATGTCCCTTGGGGAGCAGGATCATCCTACAAGTGCTGCAGGAATTGTCTGCAGGCTCCTGCAGTGCCTGGTGCTGCTCCCTTGCCAGAGGGAACCCCAGGCCAGGGGGGCACATCTGGGCTGCTGTGTCTGGCTCTGGGGCTCCCTGTTCTGGGCAATGAGGAGGAGCTGCAGAGGCTCTGCATGACTGACAGGATGGGCTTTGGGGCTGGCAGGAGAAGCTGAGGGACCTGGGCTGCTGGAGCTCCCCAAGAGGAGGCCCAGGGCTCCTCCTGCATCCCAGAATCAGCAAGGTTGGAAAAGACCTTGGAGATCATCAAGTCCACCCAATGTCCTGACACTGCCTTGTCTCCTCTCAGCCTCCTCCAGGACAAACAACCCCAGCTCCCTCAGCCCCTCCTCAAAGCTCTTGTGCTCCAGACCCCTCCCCAGCCTTGTTGCCCTTCTCTGGACATGCTCCAGCCCCTCCATGTCCTTCCCAAATTGGGGCCCCAGAACTGGACACAGCACTCCAGGTGCTGCCCAAGCAGTGCTAAGCACAGGGGAACAATCTTTGCCCTGCTCCTGCTGGCCACACCATTCCTGATCCAGGCCAGGAGCCATTGGCCTCCTTGGCCACCTGGGCACACTGCTGGCTCATGTCCAGCCTGCTGCCCATCAGTCCCTGCAGGTCCCTTTCTGCCTGGCTGCTGTCCAGCCCCTCTGGCACCTTGTTGAGGGAGGGAGGTAGGGACGGAACGGGTCCAGATCCAGTCCTTCCTGAAATGTGGTGTTTGCTGGCACTGCCAGTACCCAGATCTTGATATTTCCCTATTCTGACACAGCCCAAGTGCAGCAACTTGCTGGCAAAGAAAGCCAAAACCAAGCAAAACCTGCTACCTACAGCAACCCGATCTTGGGTTTGCTGACACCACCAGTACCCAGATCGGGAATGTTTCAGATGCCTGCACAGCCTAATTCCAGCAGTTTGCTGCCACAGAAAATTAGCATCTGGAAATTTCTCAGTGCCAGCAAAACCTAAATGCAGCAATTTTCTGGCAAAGAAAGCCAGAACTCAGCAACTTCCCAGTGCTGTCACCAGCACCACCAAGGTCTGGTGTTTGCTGCACAAATGCCCAGATCTGGAAATTTCCCAGTGCTGGCACAGCCCAAGTCCAGCAATTTGCTGGCACAGAAAGCCAAAATCTGGCAATTTCCTGATGCCAATACAGGTGCCCAGACCTGGTGTTTGCTGCCACTGCCAGTGCTCACATCTGGATATTTCCCTGTTCTGGCAAAGCCAAATCCATCAATTTTCTGGTAAAGAAAGCCAAAATCTGGCAATTCCCTGCTACCATCATTGGCAATGCCAAGATCCGGTGATTGCTGGCACCACCAGTGCCCAGATGCGGGAATTTCCCAGTGCCAGCACAGCCCAAGTCTTGTAATTTCTGGCAAAGAAAGCCGAAACCTTGCAAATACCTGGTACCTACAGCAACCCAATCTTGTGTTTGCTGACACCACAGTGTCCAGATCCAGAATTTTTAAGGTTCCTGCACAACATAATTCCAGCAATATGCTGGCATTGAAAGTTAGCATTTGGCAATTTCCTGGTGCTGGCACATTCCCCACCCAGATCTGGTGTGCGCTGGCACTGCCAGTGCCCACATCTGGCAATTTCCCTGTTCCGGCATCGCCCATGTCCAGCAATTTGCTGGCCAAGAAAGCTAAAACCTGGCAATTTCCCCTTGCCAGCACTGGCCAGTCTGGGGTTTGCTGGCAGCGGGACCCCAAGAAAAAGGAAGGAAAGAAGAAAGGAGGAAGGGGTCCAGATCCAGTCCTTCCTGGAGCCTGGAGCCTGAAATGAGCTGTTTGCTGGCACTGCCAGTGCCCAGATCTGGAAATTTCCCTATTCTGACACAGCCCAAGTGCAGCAATTTGCTGGCACAGAAATCCAAAACCTGTGGCAGCTTCCTGCTACTGGCTCTGGCACCACCCACATCTTGTGTTTCATGTAATCAGAACCCAGATTTGGAAATTTCTCAGTGCCAGCAGAGCCCAAATCTGGCAGATTTCTGGCAATGACACCACCCACATCTGGTGTTTGCTGGCAGTGCCAGCGCCCAGATCTGAAAACTTCCTGGTGCTGGCACAGCCCAAGTCCAGTGATTTGCTGGCACAGAAAGCCAAAGTTTGGAAATCTGCAGGTTCTGGCTCCAGCGCCACCGTGATCTGGTGTTTGCTGGGACTGCCAGTGCCCAGGTTTGGAAATTTCCCAATGCCTTCACAGCCCAGGTCCAGCAATTTGATTTTAGCCACCTTAGGAAGAGAAGTTCCTCAGACTGTGACTTTCCTTTTTCTTGGAACTGTTTAGACCTGCTCTGGACTGAAAACCCAGACAAACACCGGCAGCTCACACCTGTGGCCCCCTGAGCTCTGGGACGCTGCATTCCAGCACCAGAGGGACTTAGAAGAGACCGAGTGAGCCAACTACAACCCACAAAAACGACTTTCTGAATTTGCCAACTCTTCAGCACTGTCCAAGGTTTTATTTAATATTATTCATTTTTCATACTTGTGAATACTTTACTTGTTAAAAAAACTGGGTTTTTTTTCACTTTTCTCAAGGGAAGTCTTTCCCTGAACTAGTAGGGGGAGGGGCCGCTTGAACTTGCTTTCTAGACAGACCCCTTTAGGAGGTTTCCTCCCCAAATTTGCCCTAATCCAGCACAAACAGTCACAATGAAAATTTCACCAGTGGCGGAATTTCCTGGTGGCAAATCTTGTGACAGAAGCTTGACCTTGTTCTCCATGAGAGATTTTTGGGAAGAGCAGACAGGAGAAGATTCCTGGAAAACTCAAACAGCTTTCCAGAAGTGAAATGAAAATGAAACAAACAATCCAAGATGTTTTCCTCTATTTATTTCTATGCTCCCCTTTTCCATGTTACACTACTTCTCCATCCCAGTAATTCCAGATGCACTGCACCTCTAAGATCGGTGACTTGGTGATTTTTAGACACTCTAAAATCCCATGAGCCACACACAGTTTTCCTTCCCCTGTTTTTACTGGAAAGCAACACTGGAGATGTATGTGCAGTGCTCGGGTCAGGTAGGAATCCTACCTCAAGGGAAGGTGGCCCGACAGTGTTTGCCCCTCAGCAAGGACAATGCACAGCAGCAAGCGAGGGGATCGCTGTGCCAGTGTGCAGGAGTCAGGGCTCTGCATCCGGGCTCAGCGCTGCAGAGTTCCCGTGTTTGGACAGACGGAAGGGCTGTTCCCGGGGCGCGCGGGGCTCGAACGTGGGGCTCGTGGGGCGAGCGGGGAACGGACACGGGGACGAACGGCCCCGGTGCCTCAGTTGCAGCAGCGGCAGCGGCAGCGGCAGCGGCAGCGGCAGCAGCAGCGGCGAGAGCAGCAAAGACAGTTTAAAACGCGCTTTCTCCTATTTTTCTTCCTCTTTCTCTTTGTCCCTTTCTTTCTCTCTCTCTCCCTTTCCCGCTGTCGGGCACCCTTCTCTCGGGGTCCCTTGCCCGGCGTCCCTCCCCTCTCCCCGCCTCCCTCTCCCCTGCCGGGCTGGGCCATGCCCCCGGCCCGCCCCCGGCCCCGGGCGGGGCTGCCCCGTGCCCGGCCCCGGCCGTCCCGCCGCGGTCTCGCCTCCGCCCGGCTCTGGCCGTGCTGGCGGTGGCGCTGCTGGGCGGGCATCAGTGCGTGGTGCGGGGGCGGCATCGCCGCCCTTCGGCTCCGCCTGGCCCGAGCCCGGCCCCGGCCCCGAGGCAGGGTCCAGTCTCGAGCCCGGCCCCGGCCCCGGCCCTTCCCGGGGCCCGCGGAGGACACACGCGGCGCGGCCGCTCCTGCCACCTCCGCTGCGGCTTCCCCGGCCCGAGCTCCGCCGCTCGGCAGCGCGGCCGCCGGCCCCGAGCCTCCCGTGCCGCGTTCCCGGGAGCGAACGCCGGGGCATGGCCGGCCCGGGGCGGGTGAGGGGCGCTCGGGGGCCGTTGCCGGCCCCGGGCCGAGCGCTGACCGCCGCGTCCCGCCCGCAGGTGAGGCGCAGGAGGCCCTGCTGGAGCAGTACCGGCTTCGTTCGGTGCTGGGGCGCCAGAGAGCCTCGAGAGTGCCCAAGCTGGCCACTGTGGAGGAGGAGGAGGAGGAGGAGGAGGAAGAAGGCCCTGGAGCTGCTCCAGCACAGGACAATGAAGAAGCGGTGCCGTTCCATCCACCGCAGGAGGGTGAGCGGCAGAGCTGGGCTGCAGGACTGGAGCCTGCGGCCAACTTGGCCCCATCCCATTCCATCCCATCCCATCCCATCCCATCCCCTGGGGAAATGCCCATGGACAGGGTGGAAGAGGGGCCGGGCAGACACCCCGCAGTGGCCGTGCTCCATCCCCTGGAGCATCCCGGGGCTCTCCCTGCCTGGGGAGTGCAGGGCTGGGCTGTGTTCTCCGGCCTCTCCCGCAGCCCCTCAGCTCTGGCTGCGCTCGCTCTTTGCCAGATGCAGCCCTGCAGCACACACAAGAGCAGGAGCGCAGACGTGGCCTCTTCTGCAGCACAGCGCAGGTACCTGCAGCCACCCCCACCTGGGCCGGGCCTGCTGTCCCTGCTCAGCCCAGCACCGTGTGTGCAGCACTCCATGCAACATCCCCGGCTTCTTGCCCTTCTCCTACAGCTCGTTTGCGACTTCATCAGGAGCATTTGGCAGAAGGAGACCAGCACCATGGGCACTGGGCTCAGAGCACACTCAGAGCTCCTCAATCATGAGACCAGTGCCGCCCTGCTGGATTTGCTCCTGGAGAAGGGTGTTGCCAGGCCAGAACAAGTAAGCAGCCTGGGGCCAGGCTTCAATTCCCCCATGAGTCCCGTGCCTTCCCCAGCCACGCCTGGTGGTCCCTGGGAGCCTTTGAGGCCATGGCAGTGCGCTGGGAAGGGAAGGACTTCTCTGGGGACCCTGGGGACGTTGTTCCCTCTGGCAGCTTTCCAAGTCTCCCCATGCCTTCTCCAGGTGCCCGCCATGGTGAGGTACATTCACCGCTGGCTCATGGCCAATGATTCTGCCGAGCACAGGCTGGACAAGGCCCTGCTGAATCTCACCGCAGCACACCCGGGTGACGCAGTCGTGACGCTCCTGCGTGTGGCCCCGTCCTGTGACAGGTATGGGGCCCACCTGCCCAGAAGGCTCAGGCCTTCCCAGCCCATCAGCCTGTACCACCTGTCCCAGGTGTCTGAGTTCCAGGGCCCTCTGGCTGCTGCCTTTCCCAGCCCTAGCACGTCAGCCCCCGAGCCTGCTGCCTTGCTGCCTTGCTGCCCCTAAGGGCCCTGTCCCCACAGGGCTGGGCCGCCTGGCTGCTGCTGGCCAGAGCCAGTGGGTAGAGGCAGAGCCCGTGGTCAGCTGGGCCCCTGGGGATGCCCAGGCCACGGTGCCGTGTCTGAGACCGCCCCTGAGACAGAGCTCTAACCCTACAGAGCTGCTTTGACCATGTGGAAGACCATCATGGGCTCGCTCAGGACTGCAGAGCCAGTGCAGCTGATACTCCTGGATGTGCTGGGGAGCTGGCCAGAGCACAGCATGTGCACCTCTGATAGGGACAAAACGGGTGTCTTTGGCCTGGCTGTGAGTTTCTGACACTGGCCTTTGCTGGCCCCAAGGCTCCCTCTCCAGCAGCTCTCCTTCCTCCTTCCCCCACTGCATCTGCCTGCCTCGGGCGCTGGCCTGAAACCTGGCCCAGGGGCAGCTTCAGGCCCACCAGGCCACGTGCTCCCCCCTGCCAAGGTCTCTCGGGGCCTCTCCCTGCTACGCTCGGGCCCCGCCACACGGACACCTCGGCACTGAGTGCTGTCTCGGGGGGCTTTGTCCCTTGCAGGCAACCGTGGTGATGTGGAAGATCCTTCAGGAGGCCCCTGTCCCACGAATAGTGGCGCCGCATTTCCCCCACCTGTTTGTGCATCTGCTCTTCCAAGTGTTCTTCAGCACAGAAGAGATGCCAGAGGAGGTCGACACCTTCTGGAAGCAATGCCAGGAAGAGCACGGCCTTGCCACCAGCCCCAACAGGTGCTCCATCCCACTCCTCCTGTCCCTGCCACATGGCCTGTGAAGGAGCCAGTGCTCCCAGTGTGACTTGGGCTTTGCTGTGCACACAGGTTTGCAGTGCAGACCCTGCAGTCCCTGCTCTGCCTTCTCCAGTGTGAGCAGGTGGTGGTGTCAATGGAAGGCAAGCGTGGCTGGGACACGCTGCTCTGCGTCGATACCCATCACTCTGCCGTGGCTCTGCTGGCCGGGTGAGACACCCCCTTCTCCCCATTGCTCCTGGCATTTGTGCCCTGTTCCCAGGCTGTCCCACACAGTCCCCGTGGCTGTGGGCCAAAGGGACGAGCGACAGCCAGCCAAGCAGACTGGAAAAGGCTGGGAAAGGGGGTGCCCAGGAGCGGCCACACCTCAAAGGGCCCAGGTCCCCTGGCAGTGGGTGGTGGGGAAGGACAAGAACCATGTGAGTCAGTGCTGGGAAAGGCTTCCCCCACTCGGCTCAAGGTCTTAGTGACACTTTCCACCTTCCAGGGAGATGTGCCATGCATCCAGGCCCTTGTGTAAACGGATCTTATGCTGCCTTCTTGAGATGCTCAGCAAAGAGATGCCATACTGGGATTTCCCTGCCCTGGCATTCCTTGTGGAGGTGAGCCTCAAGGCCAGCATGACCTGGCTGAGCTGCCTCCCAGCTCTCTGCCCTCTCGTCGCCACAGCCGCCTGGGACGGTGCCCGTGCTCTGTGCTGCTGCCTGGGCCCAGCCCCGTGCGGCTCCGGGCTCCTGCCGGCCGGCTCCCCCGTCACTGCCCTGTGCCTTGCAGGTCCTCGAGTGCCTGGACTTGAGGGAATGCAGGGACAGCATCATGGATCTTGTCTTGTCATGGCACCTGCAGAGGGACCGCGCAGACATTGGCAGCCAGCTGCTCAGGGCCCTCCTCCCGCTCAGGGACCATTCCCCGCTGGTGAGAAGGGGGCAGTGGCTGAAGCCGTGCAGGCAGCGTGGGGCTGGGCAACGCAGTCGCTTGGCCTTGCCTGGCCTTCGGGCGCTGGGGCAGCTGCTCCCAGCTCTCCTGCCTCCCGCTTCAGCTGCCCCAGTGCTTCAGGACAGGCCTTTGGCCTCTGGGCCCTGCGGCAGCAGGGTGGCCTTTCACAAAGTCGTGTTCCACACAGGCC
The DNA here is from genome assembly GCF_035770615.1 of Melospiza melodia melodia. Taxonomy (NCBI): domain Eukaryota; kingdom Metazoa; phylum Chordata; class Aves; order Passeriformes; family Passerellidae; genus Melospiza; species Melospiza melodia. The sequence continues at coordinate 9,719,647 of NC_086200.1, forward strand.
GAAAGAATGTGGAGCCTGACCGAAAGGCTCGTGGAGCTCCTGCGGCTCAGGATGACCACCATGCTACTGGGCTATCTGTTCCTGGATAACGGTGCCCGCATACCCAGTCCCATTGCCCTGCATTTGGCTAAGGTGTTCCTGCCACTCTTTGACCACGTAAGGCTCTGTGCCCCCAGCCACGGCCACTGGCTGCTGCCCGGACACTTGGTGCCCTGTGCAGATGCAGGCCTGTGCCAATGTGGGCCAGAACCAGCTGATGCTGAGCTCTTGCTGCCTTCCTGTTCTACAGGGTGATAGCCAGGTGCAGCAGCTCTCCATGATTGTCTTTCACACCTTGATTTCTGCTGTAGAAGAAGAAGGAAGAAAGCCCCTGATGACACAAGTGTGGCAGAGCCTGCTCCCACTGCTCTTCCACTGCCATGATGAGAATCTGCATGTGGCACAGGTGAGGACTCGTGGGCTGCTGCTGTCCCCCTGGCAGGGGGCTCGGCTGCCTCCTGCCCTGCACCTGCTGGACTGCAGCCTCCTCCAGGCTGCAGCTCCTGTGCCCTGGGCTCTGGGGCCATGTCCGCATCTCTGCTGCTCTCCAGACTTCTCGGGAAACGCTGCTTTGTGCAGTCAAGTTCCTGAAAAGGAAAGATCTTGAAAAAACTGTGAAGAAAGAGAAACTCTCCAAGTTCACTGAGCTCCTGGTAAGGAGGGCCGGCATGCCCCAGCCTCAGCCTGGAGAAGGCCCCTGAGGACGGTGCTCAGTGTGCGGGGCTGGCAGCTGTGCCCCTGCCCGCTGCTGCAGCCAGAGGCCCCGCGGGCTCTTCTCCAGGCTCCCGTGGGCCCGAGCCGGGTGCCCATGGAGCCCCGGCCCGGCGGGGCTGCGGGGCGGGCCGGCACCGCGGCTCCCCGGGCAGCAGCCGGCCCTCTGCCCCCTCCCCTCGGGAGCCCTTGGCCAGCGGCTGCTGGCCGCGCCTCAGGGCTGTGCGGGCAGCGGAGGCCGGGGCTGGGCGCAGGCAGCGCCAGGCCCAGGGGCTGAGCCCGCGCCAACCCTTCCCTCCTGCCGCTCTCTGCAGCTGGCAGAGGACAGGAGCCGAGCGGCCGAGCACCTGCGCCAGGCCCTGCGCTACGTGGAGAGCCCACAGGAGCCCCTGCGAGAGGCGGCCATCAGGTTCATGGGTGAGTCCCGAGCCCGGGCTGCCCCTCCCCGGCCCGCCGCAGCTCGGCCCCAGCCCCGCCTGCTGCCCCGGCAGCGCCAGCCGTGCCCTGGGGCGCCGTGGAGCCCCGCCTGGCCTGGGCTTTGCTGCCGCCCTCTGGCAGCCGTGTCCTGGGGCGGCAGCGTGCAGCAAGGGCCGGGCTGAGCCCTGCCGGGCCAGCAGCCCGTGTGGCCACAGCGCCGGCAGCGCCGCTGGCAGGGAGCTGTGCCGCTGGGGCCGTGACAGGCTCTGTGTTCACAGGCATGGCCGGGCGGCGCCTGAGGGGGCAGCAGCAAGAGCTGCAGCTTGTCTGCACTGGTGAGTGAGGGCAGCGGGCTGACAGCGCGGGCTGCCGAGGGGAGCTGCAAGCCCTGCCCCAGCTGCGGAGGGCTCTGCTCCCGTGGGCAGAGAACACGGAGCTTTCAGGGCACCGTGGGCCATTGGTGGACAGCAGCTTCGGGCTGATCTCCTTGCTCCCTGCTCCCTCCTGGCCATGGCAAGAGCCGGCTGGAATGGCCCTGGCAGGGGGCTCTCCTCGGCTCCCCGCAGATCCGGCTCTGACCGTGCCTCTGTTCCTCTCTCTTGCAGCCCTGGAACGCCTGACGGAGGACAGGAGCAGTGCCGTGTCGCAGCTGGCACTTGAAACACTGCATGTCCTGAGGGAAATACAGCGTGGGCGATATTCCACCATCCAGAGGCTGCAAGATCAGCTGCACAGGGCATGGAGGACCCGGCCTCGTCTGTCGGGGCTCAGCTGGCTGCGCTGCCGGAAGACTTAGGAGAAGAGCTGATCCTGGAGGCTGTCTTTGCTGGGGCAACCTGAGCCAGGGGTAATTTTCCTTTTCTTTAATATTTTTCTGTTCTTCTTTTCATTGTTTTATCTATATTGAAAATAAATAAATTATAGGGTATATATAATTATATATATTCTTATAGATTATAGATTAGTGTAAATAATTATAGAATGTATTATGATACACAGACTGCCAGGAGCTTTTCTTTGCTGCCCCGGGTCTGCAGGGCAAGAGGCAGGAAAGGGTGAAAAGGGAGCTTGTGCTCAGCAGCACAGCAGGCTGAGGGGTCCTGAGGCCCTGCAGGGGGAAAAGGGTGCTTGTGCTCAGCCAGCTGCCCAGGCGTGCAGCGGCCCAGGGGAAATGGCCAGAAGCCCCTTGGCCTGTGGTGGTTCTGCTGAAGCCTTTGTGCTGCCCACAGAGCGGCTGGGCAGGGGCCGGGGCTGCGGGGATCCCTGCCAGAGCGGTGCCTGGAGATGGCCACAAGCCCTGTGCCAGGCAGGAAGCGCCATGTGTGTCCTCCTGCCCGTGTGGTGCTGGCTGCCTTGCTGAGGGCTCCCAGGTGCCTCTGGATGGGGCTGCTCTGGAGCTGCTGTGGGGCTGCGGCGCTGCTGCCGGGCAGCTTGGCCGGGCTGGGGGAGACCCTGAGGGGCTGGGGCACTGGCAAGCCCTGGGCAATGGGCTGAGAGAGGCCACAAGCAGCCCCCCAGCAGCCGCCTTGATCCTGCCAGAGTTGACTTGCAAGAGGGTTCCTGGGCACTCTGGCACTAACAGCATCAGTGTTTTTGGAAACCCAAATGCAGGGAAATCTCAGACCTTTGGTCTTGTCAGCAAAGCTTAGAATTAAGCACAGGACTTGATCGGCGACCTTGGAAAGGGCTTCCAAACTTAGGTGCTAGAAGCGAGAATGAGGATTTCTAGTTTATTATAGCAGAGACACGGGGAGGAGAGTTGAAGTGGAGGAAAGTTACGAGTTTTAGAGTCCAAGATCTAGAAAAAATAAAAGTAGTTACAATGGAAAACGAGAAGCTTAGGATGCAGTGCTGTAGGTTTGTGTGTCATAGCATGATTGGCTAAGGAAGCTTACACTGTAGCAGGAGTCCCTAAGACGAAATATTGAAGGGTTGGCTCCAAACCACAAATATCTTTGTTGGTCGTGTCTTCTTGGCCAAGAAATCCTTCCAAGCTCTTGTAACTACAAGTCTTGCGGCCCTGTGAGCCATGCGGTGGAGATGTGAGCCAAACTCACCCTTCCTGTCTGTGTAGAAGTGAAGAAAATGCAATGGCATCATGTAAAAAACTCAGAGGTCCGCTCTCTAGCTCGTTCCAAACTCCTTCAACTCCTGCAGAGTGGGATTTAGCTACAAAGAGATGACAAGGACCATTAGTGCTGCCTCTTTGACTCCAGAGCAGTTGCTTTAGAATCTTTCACATAAGCCTGTGTAGTTATGTGCCAGAAATGGATCATTGGAAGAAACTTTCCCAAGTAACTTGCATGGAGGTTTGTTTGAAGGGTATTTGAGGAGAAAGGCTCCCAGCAGAGGTCTGGGCTTTGGCCTAGCTGTGTCCCCTGATGATTGTGAAGTGTGCCATCAGCTGCAGGGCTTTCTGGGCTAAAAATGTCATCAAGTCACTTGGACTTGCTCTTTATGGCCTCTAAAAGCTGGACCCAATTTTGGGGCAAATTTGGAGACCGCATCTATGGGTGGATGGGGCACCTAGGATTTTCCCAGTTGCTGGGAATGGTTCTCCAGGTCCCTGGAGTATCCATCCCATCTGGTTCTGCTTGTCCTGGTTCCCTGACAGCTGGGGCCCTGGGCAGAGCCCTGAGAGCCTGGTCTTCCCCCAGGGAAGGAGAAGGAGCCCCTGGAGAAGCTGTACCGGGTGAGGATGCTGCTGCTGCTGCTGCTGCTGCTGCTGCTGGAGACAGCGATGGTGACATCAAGGATGACAAGCTCTTCCTCAGCCTGGCCACGGGAGGCTGAAGGTGATGGACTTTGATTCTGGCACCTTCTTCAAAGCCAAACTCCACAGGGAATTTGCAGATGAGTCCCCAGCCGGGGAAATTCTGCCAGATTTGGGCATGGCCCAGCCTGGCTGGGAACCAAAGGCTCCCCCTTTGCTGGGGCAGATGCAACTCATTCTTCAGTGGCTGCCCAGCTGCTTTTGGCAGGGCTGGGGCATGGGCTGAGGTGGGCACGAAATGGGAGTGGGCTCCTGGCCCTGCCAACAGCTCCCAGCACCCACCGTGCCTTGGGCTGGGGCTGGGGCTGGGGCAGCCAGCCCGACACAAACAAAGCCCCATGGTGGGAGCAGAGGTGGGGCTCCAGAACCCGTGCTGGGGCTGCTTTGCTGTGCAGGCAAGGAAGGGCTTGGGCTGCCCCACTGCCCTTGTTTGCTTTGGGGTCACTGTGATTTTGGGGGGCAGTGCAGGGGGGAAGAGAGAAAGTGTGGGCTTCCCACAGCCATGGCTGGGTTTTTCCCTGGCATGCAGGGGTTTGGCCTTTCTCAAGGCCCTTACAGAGATAAGAGTTTTCACTGTTTTTCTTGTTTTCCCTTTTTGCATCTAATCTCTTTTCAATAATGTGTTGTTTGTTTTAGCAGAGGAAATGTTCCAGGTGATCCAGTGTGGATGGGGAAGTGCTGGGGAGCAGCTGTGGCGTGGATGGGCCGTGCCCTTGGAGAAGGCTGAGGCCATGGTTTGGGAGCAGCTTTTCTTGCAGCCGTGGCTGGCGTGAGGTGGGTCCCTGTGTGCTTGGCAGGGTGGGATCAGAGCTTTTGGGAGCTGGCAGCGAGCACAGGAGCATCCTGCTCTGGGCAGCTGCTGAGGGCTGGATGTGCCGTGGCTGGCTGCAGGCTGGGCACATGTGCTGCCCTCCTGCTCTTTGCCAAAGGCAGCAGGGATGGGCAGCTCTGGGCACAGCTCTGGGCACAGTCAGCATGGCCTGGGCACCGCAGGCCTTGGCACAAGGGCACAGGAGTCCTCAGCTGACGGGCACTTTCTGCTTTCTCTCCTTGCAGCCGGGCTCTGCAGGTGCTGAGGCTGCTCTGGGCTCTGCCAGGGCTCTGCTGGGCTCAGCCCTGGGCCCAGCTGGGCTGGCTCTGCCCTCACATTGCTCTCACAGCTCTGCATCAGATGAGCGCCTTGCAAGCACAGCGCTTGAGCTTTCTGCTTTGGCTGGTGAGTGAGACTCTGCTGCAGGCCCAGAGATTGCAGCTGGGGACACACATGCAATTGGCAAGGACCCAAACTCTCCACAGTCCAGCTGAACACCTGGATCTGCACAGGGTGTTCTGTCTGTCCCATTCTTCCTTCTTGATTGGCTGGAATTGTGCAATTGCACTTTCTTCCTCCTCTAGAAGTGCCACGAGTGGGCCAAAGCTGGCGAGTTGGCCGTGCTCCTGAGGCAGTGCAGTCTGGAGCTGGTGGATGGAGAATTGCCCATCTGCACTGCCAAACCAGAGCAAAAAGCTGGCAGTGGGACTTTGTGTCTCTAAGAGATCCCTGACAGTTTCAAAGGGAATGTGCAGCTCATTCCCAGGCTGAGAAGGAAGGTCATCTTGTAAAGGATTTGGGCTTTGACAGAGTTTCCATTCCCAGTCCTGCTTGGAGCTGGAAGGGCACAAAGCAATTTCCTCTTGTTTCGACCAGAATTTAAAATAACAATATTGGAAACAATCCCCAAAAACTTTTTATAAAGACTGCTGACATCACTAAGATGGATCCATGCCATCAGCACATTTACAAAATGAATAACTGAGTTCTGTTTCGAATGATCAGTTACCTCTTAATTCAAAGTTAGAGAAGATTTTTAACTGCACACTTGGGTTTTGTTTTTATCTTTCACACTTTATATAGTTTTTTATTACTTTTTCCTTTTTTCTCCTTTCAGTAGAAAACATGTCCTATCAAAGGAATGTCCTTTGCTCCTGGTTCCTGTGTGGAGTAGCTCCCTTCCTGCTGGCTGAGCTGCTCAGGCAGAGCCCGGCAGCTCCTGGCCCTGCAGGGCTGAGGCTTTTCCCCGTTGCTGGGCACAGACTGATGGAGCAGCACTGCTGAACACGGGCACACAGAGGGAGCAGCAGCAGCTGCCTTTGGCCACCTGAGGCTCCAAGACCCAAACTCTGAGCAGCCAGGGCTGGAAGAGACTAGCAGGATCTGATCCCTGACTCTGGGCAGACAGGGCTGAACAAATGACCCCGCAGAAGAAGAAGCAGCAGCAGCAGCAGCAGCAGCAGCAGCAGCAGCAGCAGCAGCAGCAGCAGCAGCAGCAGCAGCAGCAGCAGCAGCAGCAGCAGCAGCAGCAGCAGATGGAGCTGACTTTGAGCACAGCCCCTGCCCCTCTTGCCTCCCGTGTGCAGCGGTGTCACAGCAGCCTGAGGCACCTGGGAGCCCCCAGTGCCAGCAGGGACTGGAGATGGCAGCCCTGGGCTCCTGGAGGCTGTGCAAGGAACGGAGCTGGGCACTCCCTGTGCATGGGGAGCTTCCAGATGGAAAAGGCTGCTGTGCCCAGGCAGCTGCAAGGGCACAGAAAGGAGGCTCTGGAGCACTGGATCTGTGCCAGTGCCACAGTCCTGGGCAGCAGCCAGCGAGCCCTGGGGGAACAGAGGGCACAGCACGAGGGACAGAACCAGGCAAGGGCAGAGACTGGAGAGAGCCAGGCCTGGGAGCAGGAGCAGCTGCTCCATTGCACTCTTGGAGAAAGCTCTTGGCTGGTTCAAAGTGCTGAAAGGCGTGAAGGGCAGAGAGCAGGCCACAGCAAACAAGCTCCTGTTTGCACAGCCTCCCCTCTCCGTGTCCCAGAAGGAATTGCATGGGCTGTGTTCTTCTCTCTGAGCCGTCTCGTTCAGCATGAGCAACTCAGCACCAGGAGCTGAAGGAGCTGAAGCCTCAGGCCACAGGAGCTGGGCAAGAGGGAACTTTTGGAGCAAAGGAATGCTGCTAAAATAGCCCCAGCTGAATGCAGTGGATATAATCATGGAATCACAGAATCCTTTCTGTTGGAAAAGCCCTCTGAGCTCACCCAGTGCAGCCGCTCACCCAGCAGTGCCAAGCCCAGCACTAAACCACGTCCCTGAAGTGCCAAGGCCTGGACACCAGCCCTGAGTGAGGCCTGGACAGCAGGCCCTGAGCCAAAGGTGGCCTCTGGATGAACCTTCCAAGCAAAGGTTATCTTTGTATCTGCTCCCTGATGAAATATGCATGGTTATTAGCACTGTGCTGGATGTAGCCACTCCTTAGTGAGACATGTATTGACCTTTGTGTATTTAGAAGCCATACAAGGCCATGAAATCTGACATCTGGCCTTGTTTGGGGCTGTATGGTCAAAGTCAGCTCCCTTGGTTCCTCCTTGAGCCCTGGCCAGGCTTTGGGAGGCACCCAAGAGGAGGATGAAAGCAGATGTTGCCACACTAGCAGTGCTGTCAGTTTGTTCATTCAGCACTGTCAGAGCTGGGCCCTCACCCAGCGGGGTTGGAGCCTCACCTGGGGCTGGAGCACCTGCAGGAATTCCCAGTGCCCAGGAGTGGCTCTGCAGCCCTTGGCTGTGACAGCTTCCCCAGCTGCTGTGTGGGTCTGGGGGATGGTAAAGGCTGAGGGTAAATGCTGCTGGATCTTTCTTAATCACTGCTGCAATCTTTGGTGGGGATGGTTGGCTGCATTGCTGAGCTGCTCCTTTTGTGATTCTTTGCTGCTCTGAACTGCAGGAAATCACACTGATTCCTTCAGTTGGAGTCTGTGCCCTTGGTGCTAACTTTGGCCACTGGTAAAACAAAACTGGCACAGTCTGACCAGATGCCAACAAAATGTCACTTGTTCAGTGTCAATGTGAGGAATCAGTGCCATCAGGAGTTCCCAGCTGGGAAGCCCTTCCCTGGAGTTCCCTGGCTCTGGAGTGGGCTGAGATCAGAGCCCCGTGTGGGCAGTGGGGCAGCCGGGTAAAAGAAGCTGCACCCCTGGATGGCTTCAAATGCATCCAAAAATTGCATATGGAAAAGGAAAAGAACTTGTGGGTTTGGGCAGACAAACATGAATTTGTTAAGGGTGCATTGGAAACAGCACCTTCAGAAGGAACAATTATTGTTGGAATGCTCCCACATGGAGCAAGAGAAGAAGATTTTAATTTTGAGCTCAGATGCATTTGTGCAAGTGAAATATCTATATACATAATAATATATATGTATTTATAGTATAGTAAGACCTCAATATATATATTTATATATGTCTGTATCTACTTTTATCTATATTTTTATATCACTATCTATGCATAAAATTATAATAATAATGTGAAGTAGTGTTGACAATACTAATTTGGTAGCTTTGGCTGCTCAGGGATGTAACACTAAATACCCTACAGAACTGGATTGGCCAGGACCTTAATGTCAGCGGTCAACTTTGTGAGATTGTATACAATGGAAAAAGGAGGAAGGGAGGCAATTGGCTATTTTTACAGGGTGTGCTGATGCTGTGATGCAGAGTGCTTTGTCTGTTCCTGTGAAAAATACAGTCATTAAGCCTGCAGGGTTTTTCATGCACAAGCTGCAGGACTGGTTGAACGGGTTGTTAAAAGAGCAGTGTAAAAAATGAGGAGATGGAATCTTTGCCCATGGAGAGCCCATCTCCCAGATGTGCTCCATGCCCTTCACAATGGCCCACTGGGGAAATGGAGCCCCCTGGCTGTGCACGGCTGCCCCCAATTTGCAAATCCAACCCTGGGCAGTGAGACTTGGGCTGCCTGGGAAATTGTTCTGGCTGTGATGGCCCCTGGCAGGGCCAGCCCAGAGGCTGCGGGGCTGGGCCTTCATACGTTGGAATTCATTAGTATAAATTCAAATCAAATGAGAGCTATCAATACCAAAACAGGAATTCAGATTCCTCCAGGACACTTTGCTTTGGTAACTGCTCCCTTGCAGCTTGGCCTTGCAAAGTGTTCCTGTCATGGCAGGAGGAATTGGTGCAGAATATCCAGGAGAAATTACAGTAATTCTGTCAAACAATAATGAACAAGATTGGATTATTCAACCCCATGACAGAGTAGCACAATTATTGATCTTGCAATTTTAAGAACAATTGTGAAAAAAGGAGATCCACCTCCAGTCACCACCGTTGTGGGGATAAAGGGTTTGGATGCAGCAGCCCTAATAATGGAGCCAGAGTGTGGGTCTGGAGGCCAAATGGCCCTCCCGAGGCAGCTGAAGGAGCAGCTGCTAGGAAAAACAACTCTGAGTCCTGAAACCTGGACAGGAACAATGGGAATGTGTCCCTGCAGCCAGGGATTCTGTGTGAGAACAAGTAGATCTGACAGGAGATTGTTTTACACATCCTGCCAGACTAGATCTCCCTGTTTGCCCCAAGGGCCCCTGTGGAAAATGCTCTGATTCACGGGGCTCCGTGTGAAGGCTGCTGTGACACTGAGGGACTTGCACAGGAATTCCATCCAGGAGCCTGGGTGCCCCTCAGGCACTGGGACCCGGCCCCTTCCAGTCAGAGGGGAAAGGGTCCCCCCAAGCCTTGTTAGCCACAGACAGCATGGGAAAGCTGAACAGCAAAGGACCTTGGGGCATTATTCTGGAATTAAAAAGGTGCCAGCTCCATGGACAACAGAATTCTTGTTCCTAACTCCAATGGGATTGAGAAAATAGAATGAAGAACGGTGTCACTAAAGTACTCCTGATGTCTGTAAGGTGTACCTTGATAGTCAGCCAGAATCTTTGTCTGCCACAAACACCTCTAGTGTTTCACCAAGGGGTTAGTCATCAAAATGTAATGATGGGTTATGATGGATTGCTGAGCTTCTTTTGTAATTCTTTGCTAATGATGATGTGCTTTGCTGAGCTTATCCTTTTGTAAATCTCTGCAGCTGTGCATGATATAAATGACACAATTCCTTAGGCTGGTGTCTGTGTCTTTGGTAGTGACCCTGCCCACTGGTGAAACAGGGCCCCCTCTTGCCTTAAGTGTTACCTGGGAAGGCAAAAACTTTCCCTCCAAAATTCCCCCCTTCCTCCCTGTTCCCCCCATTCCTACCCTGAGCATGATGTGCTCTGGTCTGGACTATGCCCGGGCTCAGTTGGGGTCCCCTGTCCTGGCTGTGTCCCCTGCCCAGCTCCCCCGCAGCCCCAGCCCCTCCCCAGCGTGGCCAGACCTCCTTACGAGAGTCCCTGCATCAATATCAGCCACTGAATGCTGCAATCACTTCTTGTGTAATAGGAACAGCAATAAAAGACACCCTTTTTAACAGGAATACATATTTCTTATAAGCTCTTTGAACTCTTTCTCCATAACTGTCAAAGGAAACCCTCCTAATGAACTGCATTGGAGCAGAGGGAAATCAAGGCAGAGCCATGGTTTGTCATGACTTGCTTGATCCTAATGAGCCCCGTGGTGCATTTGGCGTGAGCCCTGGAACCTCAGGGCCTGGGAGGAGATTGCACAAACCTTGCCAGGAGTCAAAGTCAGAAGAAAACCCCAAAGTGTCTCAGAGCACTAATGGCTCCCACTGAGGTCCATCCCCAACAGAGGCTCCTCATGGACTCCTTACAGGACAGAATTGGAGACCAGGATGGCACAAAAGCCTCTCAAACACTCAGTGTGGGAAGGAAAATCCAAAGTACCTTAAACACCTTGAGTGTCTCAAAGGATTAATGAGCCCTACTGAGTGTAAGTACAAAGCTCTCCAGGGACTAATTAACACAGATAATTGGGGCCATGATTGCACAAACCTCTCCCAGAGTCTGTATCCAAAGGGAAACACCAAGTACCTTAAAATAACTGAAGTACCTTGTAGCATTAATGAGCCCCACTGAGTGTTGTTACTGACAAAGCATCTGCAGGGACTAATGACAGCAGATAATTGGAGGCCATGATTGCAGAAACCTCTCAGAGACTCCAAGGCAAAAGCAAAACCCAAAGTCCTTTGAAAAACCTGCAGTCCCTGCAGGGAGCATTGAGAAGCCCCCAGGGCCATTGCTGAGCAAGGCTCCCCAGGGACTCCTTCCAGCAGATCCTTGAGGCCACTGGGATGTGGGCTAGGGGCGGATGCTGAGGGCAGGACAAGGGGCTGACAGTGCCCAGCCTGGCTGGGGCTGTGCCAGGAGGCCCCAGGGCCTCAGGACAAGGTGTCTCCTCACAGCCCTTGGTGGCACAGACCCTGCTGTGCCCCAGGGCACAAGGACTTGGCTTCTCTTTTTCCCCAGGTGCCATCAGTGCCTCCAGTTCTCTGCTCTGCCTGGGGCCTCTGGACACTTTCTCAGTTGTGAACCTCAGTGGGACCCATTAAAAGTCCAAGAAAGTTTGGAGCTGGATTCTGACTTGGAGTTCTGGAGAGGTTTCTTCAGCTCCCTCTCAGGGACTGATGTTCAGGGCTCAGAGTAAAAGGGATGAAATTCAGGTATGATCTAGAAAATACTTCTTCCCTGTCAGGGTGGTGAAGTCCTGGCACAGGTTGCTCAGAGAAGCAGAGTAAATAAAGTCTTAGAATTCTTCCTTTCTGTCCCATTGCTATTCCATAAGTTCAAGTTTGGTTTTCAGAGTGCCACCTTCTCAGCTGGTTGCCATTTGTGTCCTGCTTTCTCTCCTGCCTTCCTTTGTCTGCTCCTTTTCCCTTCCACACGGTCTCTCTTTACCTGTGGCAGCTCCCAGCCAAAGACCTTCCCCTGATTTTTTTTTTCCTTCCCAACTCAGGTGCTCAAACAGCCCTGGATGAAGTTCTGGAGGCTGGCAGTGAAATGTCTTTGTAAGATCTTGCTCTGCTTGTGTCTTGGCCCCTTCAGAATTTGGCCTTGAAGGGCAGGAGCATCTTTTCCTTGCTGGCAGCTGGAATTGCAGCCCATGGCAGTGAGTGCCAGAGATGTCAGAGGGCGATTGCTGAGGCTGCCAGGGCGTTGCTCCTGCCATGCCTGCCAGGGGAGCTGTGCAGGGCAGGGTCAGGCTGCAGCAGCTGGCTGGGCTCCCCGAGCAGACAGCAAAGGCGGCTTTGCTGCACATTCTGCAGCTGGGAGCAGAGGGAAGAAGGGCAGGGAGTCCCTGACAGAATGCTGGAATGCTTGTGCCTGGAAGGCACCTGCCCATGGGTCCATCCAGGCTTAAGGTGCCATGAGGGAGAGGTGCCTCAGCCCCAGTGAAGGCACAAATGAGACCATAGGAGAACGAAACCATATTGTTTTGTTCATGGATTTTACTGAACAAGAAATGGGAGCTAGGGAGATAGAAGTACAAAAGAGGTCTTGGAGAGAGCTTAGAAGATGATCAGTTGGAAGTAGATACTTTTTAAGGTCCTTTCCTGCATTCCGGGATTCTAGAAGACGTGTAGATGTGAATTTGGATTTAATATTCTTCTTATTATTATACTTTCTTCTTCTTTCTTTCTCTTCTTCTTCCCCTTCTTCTTCTTAATTGCTACTACTATTCTTCTTCTTTAAAATATTCTTCCTATTCTCCTTCTAAGTAATCTTATTTGCTTGCTATGCTTATTAACTATGTCATTCTTGATTTTTAATATTCTTATATTAATTACTAGTTTTTCATCTTCCTCTTCATCTTCGTATTCCTATTCTCATTCTTATTATTCTTACTAAATTTACTACTACTATTTCTTATTCTTCTTCTTATTCCTATTCTTTTTTTTAAATATTTTCAAAATATCTTTTGTGTAAGATTTTTTAAATTTTTTTTTTACTACTACTATTTCTTAAACTCAACTTTAGTTTGTTTCAGAGGAATGGTATGAGTCAAAGTCCTGCAGTCACATCCATGGAGCAACAGCTCCCACCTGTGCTCATTCCTCAGGGATACAATCCCAAAGGACCAGCGCGGAATCCTTTCAAGATGAGAGGAAATGGCCTTTGATGGCACCAGGGGAGGTTTGGATTCAATGTCAGAAAGAATTTTTCTCTGACAGAGGGGTGAGGCACTGGAAGAAGCTGCCCAGGGAGGCGGTGGAGTCGCCGTCTCTGAGGCGTTGAGGAGTTGTGCGGATGTTGCCCTTGAGGACGTGGTTGTGCGGTGATGATGGTGCTGCCAGAGTGCCAGTGGCACTGGGTGAGCGTCAGGGTCTCTTCCCACCTCGATGACTCTGGGATTCCCTGCTGAGCGCTCTGGCACCAATTGTGTCCCACACCTGCTGTTTAGGACTGGCCCCAGCAGTGACTGTGGGTGCTGGGGAGATGCTCCTGGCTGGCCGGGGCAGCTGAGGCTGCAGGGCCATGTCCAGGCTGAGGCCGCCCGTGTGGCTGCCTGGGGCCCCGCGCAGGGAGCAGCCATCATTGGCTGGCCCGGGCTGGGCAGGGCCATGAGCGCTGCTCCTGTAGCTGCCGCGCCAGGCAGGGCCAGCAGAGCAGCGCCCGCAGTGCCCGCAGCGCCTGCTTGAGGCACCCGGGCCGTTTGCTCGGGGCAGCGCGGCTGCCTGTGGGCCTGCGCTCCCGGCTGGCCAGCTGAGGCGCTGCCACGGCTCTGCGGGGCAGGCCCCGGGCTCTGGGGCCCTGCCTCGGGCCCCTGCTGGCCCATGGAGCCTTCGCTGCACAGGGAGGGAAGCGAGGCACACAGGGACTCTGCTGCCTGCCCCTCAACCCAGACCTCCTGAGGGACGGGTAGTGGCAGCCCATCTGTCGCAAGATCTGCCAGCCTTTGGGCCCTGCCTTCTCTTTCAAACAGCTCCAGGATACTGACTTCATGCCAGCCATCGTCCTCCTCCTCCTCCCACAGCAAGGGAGTGGGCCCGAAGCTGAAGATGCTGTTACCTGCACAGCAGTTCTCTGGCAGGTCGTTGCTGCTGCTGTCTTTCTCCGTGGAATCATCTCGGAGTTCTCTGAGTTTTGTTTTGCTGCAGCTGGAGAGGTCTTGGGAGCTGCTGAACTCTCCTTGGGACAGCTCTGGCTCTGCCCCACCTTAGTACTCTTGGCAAAGCTCAGTCTGGCTGTAGGATTCCCAGTCTTCATTGCTGCCAGCTGAGGTGCCCTCCTCACTCTCCTTCTCTGTCAGCACTGAGCCCTGCTCTGCCTCTTCCAGCTGCTCCCTGGGGGTTTGGGCTCCCAGTGGGCTGGGTGAGGGGCTGGCGGGGCAGCAGGGTCTGTCTGGAGCAGGGACTGGGCTCTGTGTCCCTGCTGATGGCACCTCCTCCCTGGGGGCAGGAGAATGTGCCTGCTTCTCCTGGCTGTTCGCACTTCCTTGCCTTTGCTGGCTCAGCTTTGGCTCAGTCACCTCCTTTTCCATTGGGGGTAGCTCCTGGGCTGTTGCCCTTTGTTGCCACTGGTAGGGCTGTTGCTGTGCCCCCTCTCCCCACAGCACCCTCACAGCCGCCTTGCACTGCTGCAACTCGTGGGCACTCATTGCTCTGCATGGGGACTCTTCCTTGGCTTCCATTGCGGGTACCTACTGGAAGAATTCACAGCTTGTCCCCTCTTCCCTCAGGCCAAGCTCTCGGGCCCCAACATCTCCCCACTTGTCATCTCTGTCACATTTCTTCTCTTCTTCCATGATGACAAAGGGTCTCTCCTCCTCCTCCTCAGTGTCTGACCATGGCCAGGCTGAGGCACCCACTGCCCCCACCAAGTGCCTGCTGAGGGCCTGGTCTTGCCCCTAGCTGGGCAGGGGGCTGGGTGACTGGAAGGAGTTGAGCTTTGTCTTGCAAAGGGAATTTTGGGGCATCAAGGGTGTCTTTGGTGTTACAAACTGAATGTAAAAATCCCCTGAGCAGTCACTGGCAGGTCAGGTCTGTGAGCACAGTGTGGTTTATGTGCAGGAACACGGGGCAGAGGCAGCAATGAAACAAGGCACAGCAGCACACCTGGATTACCTGATCTCTTACCTGCCTCAAAACTGCACAGGCTCAGCTTCAAGCACCTCATTTTGAGAGTGATGTGTAGTTCTCACAGACCTCAGCCTAAGCACTCATGGGCAAAATCCTACTTATGCCCTACACAACTTCTAATTAAAACAGCAGGTACAAATTAGCATGAAATTGAATCCTTTAATGGATGGTTTTCCCTTTTCTCTTCCATTTAAAATCACCCTAACAAGCCTGATTCAATGTGCAAGTGGAATGTATCCTCCAGTGAAAATCCAAATTTAAGTCACTGCAATTTTACATGTGAATATTTTTTCCTCTAGCCCCTATACAGCATGAAGCTGGAAGTGCCCGCTGCAGAGGACACTGACTTCCAGTGACACACAGGGAATAAAACCCCAAAACTCCTAACATTTAATTATCCTGTCCTTTACCAGGTGCTGAACCTCATCTCCAACACCTGAAAAATTTAGTATTTTCCTTTTCATCCCAAATCCACCTTCTTCTCCCACAGCTGTCAGGACCCTGACTGCACTAATTGTGTGACCAGTCTCAGCTGGGGCTTCCACTCACACTCTTGGACAGGGACTTTATTTAGCCTTGGGGTTTAAATAGAACAATAGAATGGTTTGGTTTTGCAGAGACCTTAAGTTCATCCAGTTTTAACTCTCTGCCATGGTCAGGGACACCTTTGCTGCTCCAAGCCCCATCCAGCCTGGCCTTGGATGCTTCCAGGGATCCAGAGGCAGCCACAGCTTCTCTGGGCACACTTTGCCAGGGCCTCACCACTCTCACAGGAAAGAATTAATTCTCAATATCCAGTCTAAATCTGCCCTTTTTCAGTTTAAAGCCATTTCCCTGTGTCCTGTCACTGCAGGCTCTTGTCCAAAGTCCCTCTCCAGCTCTCTCTTGGAGCTCCTTTAAGCACTGGAAGGAATTCTAAGGTGTCTCTGGAGCCTCCTCTTCTCCAGGCTGAACACTGATCTCTCCCAGCCTGTCTGCCCAGTAGAGATGTTCCAGGCCCTGAGCCTCTTTATGGCCCTCCTCTGAACCTGCCTGACCATGTCCTTCTCCTGCTGGGATGACAGAGGTGACTCGTGGGTGTCTTTGCTGCTAATTCTGTTCCTGAACTGCTGTTTGGGTTTCCTGGGCTGACGTTGTGTCCTTGTCCTTGCCGGATGGTCACTGGACCATGTCCTCTTGGTGAGCTCTTTACCTGGCTGGTGTTGTGGCCACCCTCAGCTCCCAGATTCCTTTTCCTGAGGGACAACAGCAAGAGCTGGATGAGGCTGGGCAGAGCCACTAAGTCCCTGTGCACTCAGGACCCTAGTAATGTTTTGCTCTACAGTATTTTTCCCCCAGACAGTGTCTACTGTCAGCACTATTTCCTTTAATCAAAAAATAAATACATTTCAGCGTGGCTCATGATGCTAAATGAAAACAACAGGGGGCTAATGAGCATTGTGAACAAGGCATTAACATGGCAGAGGTTTCCACAAGAAGCTGCATCCTTCTTCCAACAACATGTATACACAACTGTGTCTACAGTTGTGACCTCATCTGTTGACTTTAATTCAGGAAATAAATAGATTTAGATGTCTAACTTTGGTTTATCTTTGTAGCAAATTATGCATTGTGTTACACTTACTAATAAGGAACAAAACTGCCAACTCTGTTTGTGCAACTGTTCAGGGGTCATTCTTACTCTTCAGTGAACACATTTAACACATCTAATATTCATAACTGTGTTAGCACATTTAATATTCATGAGTTTGGGGTAGAAGTTAAAGTGTTACTCCCCCAGTAAGTGTTGTGGGAGGCTTGGGCCGGTGTCAGTCTGTAAAGGGAGGGTGGCTGTGGCCCTGCTCTGGCAATGGCACTTCTGAACACACCCACACAGGCCGTCCGCGAGTTATGTGCGTCCCCAAGGCTGAAATAACACGTGCAGGCCAAAACTTTTCGAATCCCTTTTCCAAATTTATTTTTTACCTCTTCTCCTTGAAAATCTAAAACCCTGGAACAGCCTTGGCTACCCCTCAAAACGCTGCTGGACAGTGGGCTCATTAGAGCAGCCACCATCGCTGCTGGTGCGGTACTGTGAGGGAGAACCTCACGGCGCAGTGGCACCAGCCCCGCCGAAACGGGCGGACGGGAAAAACCCATGAAGAGAAGACACGGTAGGGGACAGGGAGGGACAAGGAGGGACAAGGAAGGAAAAGAAGGGGCAGGAGGGTCAGGGAGGAACAAGGAGGGACAGGGAGGGAAGGAGGCATTCCCACCTGCCCCGTCCCTCCCCTTAGCCCGGCCGCCATTTCGGGAGCTCTGCGGGGGGGCGCGGTGCCCCCTGGCGGCCTCACAGCCGTCCCGTCCCGGTGGCCATGAAGTCCACGTTCGTCACCGTGAGCACCACCAGCTTCGATGAGCTGATCGCCGCGGCCCGCTCCCCGCCTCCCCGCCCGCGCTGCAGGTCAGTCGGCCGAGACACCGACACCGGCCCTGGCCCGGGCCTGCCCTCCCGGGGCTGGCGCCTGTGCGCCGCGGGCTGCCCTGCCCTCCCTGCCACATCCCGGCAGCAGTGCCGGGGCGCCTGAGGGCGCCGTGGCGGTTCGGGGGTGCCCGGCGGAGAAGCATGAAGTGTTGCTTGAGGAAGGGGAGGGACGGCCTGTGGGACGGGGAGGGGGGGGTGATACCGGGGCCGGGGCCGTCTGGAGCTGGGCACAGCCCTCACACAGCCTCTCTATCCCCGCCTCATCCCCTTCGTTCCACCTCCGTCATCCCCCCTTTCTTCTCCATCTCTCTCTCCGTCCCCCCTCCCCACCATCTTCTCCGCCCCCCTTATCGCCTCCATCCCCCGGTGCTGTGCCCGCAGGCGCTGCAGAGCCGCGGGTACCAGAAGCTGGTGCTGCAGGCGGGCTGGGGCTCGCTGCCGCAGCCGCAGCCCAGCAGCAGCCCGGCCGCGGCGGTGGAAGCGTTCCGGTTCAAGGACTCGCTGGCTGAGGAGCTGCAGAGCGCAGACCTGGTCATCAGCCACACACGTACAGCCCGGCTGCTTCTGGGGCTGCGGGAGCTCCGTGGGATGAGGTCTCTCCAGCCCGGGGTGAGCTGGCTGGGAGTGCTGAGCTCCACAGCTGGGTTGTTCAAGAGGCTCCCCTCTTTCAGCAGCGAGTAGGGGGATATTTGATCTCTCACCATGTTTTCTGTTCCTCTTGTAGGTGCTGGTAGCTGGCTGGAGACTCTAGAGAATGGAAAACCACTAATAGTAGTAATAAATGACAAGCTGATGAACCATCAGCTTGAGCTGGCCAAACAGCTGCACAGAGATGGCTGTGTCCTCTACTGTAACTGCAGGTATGGAGCTGCTGGGGCTGTTCCTGCTGGGCAAGAGCATTCAGTCCATGTGACTGCACAGCTGAGAACGCAACAAGGTAATTTACATCCTTCTCTGTCATCTCCATCTGGATATTACATTTTCCAGAGTGAATAGACTAACACTATGTAGAAATTTACCACACTTACCAAGCTTTTTTACCACGATAATTATTTTATTACCACTTATAAATATTTTTTTTCATTTGAGGTAACATATATTTAGATTAAAAAAGAAAAACACTTCAATTCAGGGGATTAATAAAGCAGATATAGATATTATCTGGTTAGTAACTTTAAATACCCCTGTCTTTCAGGTACTCATTCAGGCTGCCCTTTTAACCAAACTTCCTAAATCCACCATACCATCTGACAAGTAGTTTCACAGATCCACTGCCTGTCACTTTAGGAGCAAAATTTAAACTAAACTAACAAAAACACACAAAAAACCCCCTACCCCACAAGCAAACAATGTGTGAAAAAATCCCACCATCACCAAAACTCCTAGCTCCTTTTTTTAGAGTTCATCCTGACTCCTGTTGAGTTTATTTCTCCTCCTGGTTTTGACTGTATCTTACTGTTTTCTCTTTACTCATGATTGACTCCACTCTAAAAATAAAAGATGACTTTTAAACTGAAGGCAGAAAAAATGTAACGCCCTTTACTTAGTCTGCATCTTGTTCCTTTGCCTTGCAAGCAGAGTTTCCTATGTTTCAGACGAGCTTTCTGAACAGACCAGGCCTGGCATTCATTTAAATTGAGCAAGTTTCCTAAACTTATTATCTTGGTGCTTCTGTCAGCTTTGGAATATTTATTTCTTAGTGTTGGGCAGTGCCAAGCATTCGAGCCTTATTTGCAGCCTGATACTAGCAAGTGACAGATTGATGTAGCTGTTCTTTCTGACCCTTTCTGTGATCAGGGGAGAACTCTTCCATGTGTTCAAATAGGATGGATTTCCTCTTATGGTTTATGGAGCAGAGCCTCAGATCTTGCTCAGTCTCCCAGCACTGCGACCACAGAAGATTAAAAAGTGTCAAAGTTGAGTTTGTCTCAGAAAGCTGATGGAAGTGTGTTCTCAGCAAGGCTCCCTACCAGCCAGTGCTGGCTGGGGCCTGCTGCTCTGGGCATTCTCTTCCTTTCCATACATATCCTTATTTAATATTTCCATGCTAAAGAATTATGTATGGATGCATAGAAAGAAAATTATATTTAAAATTTTCCCATGAGATGGCTATTTCTTTAATTTTTGCTTTTGGTCTGTTTTTACTGCACTCTTGTGGAGACAATGCAGTCAATGAACTTGTCAGCTTTGAAACCTTTTCCTCCTGGACAGCCAGAAAAGTTTGCTTCATTCTTGAATAAAGTTCTTGGGTTACAATAAACAAAACAGAGAAATAAAAAAGTTAGAACAAAATGTGTCATCTCCTCCACTTAAGATCTGCAGCTGGGCCAAACACTCAAAGAAAATTTCATTTAATATTAACTGATATTAGTGTCAAACTCATTCAGCTTTATGCATAAAAGAGTACAATGCCAATAAGGAGGGAGTATGAACTGTCCTGCGGCATGGACAGACATATTTCTGTCATAAAAGCTGCACTGGAATGGGAATTCCACCGATGAGGACAAGTTAAACTACTTCTTTACAGGCGTGGCATATGCCTTCTGGTCTCTTGACCTTTTTTGCTAAACACAGGTGGAAATGTGAAATACAACGCTGTGTTTTGTGTCAGGTACAAACAGGCGACGTGTATTTGTGAATGAGAAATGGGTGGACCCACACAATGGGCGAGCTGTGAATTCTATTAATAAGTGAGGAAAATAAAGCATGGAAAAAGGCCTTTGAACCTATCTTTGGTTTGCAATTAACGCTGGTTGATTTAGGAGCATTGGAATTAAGGTGTTAAAGATAAGGCTTTTTGCTTGCATTGAATCCATAAAGAGCTCTGCAATAATAATCTTTTGAAGCATAATTTTAGAATATTACTTGTATCCTTGAAACTATAGCTTTGGAATATATAAAAAGGAAATATGCTTATCTCACGCCTTATTGAAGCAGAGAAAAACAGCTTGAGAAAGGAAGATGAACATCACCTGAAGCGTTATGAACAAAAATTCTGCCAATTTTTTTTGTGAGAAAAAGCTTACCATGGTTGCTGCTGGGCTGCTGCTTGTGTTATGGTAATTATGGGTCGTTGTCGTTAATAGTTGGTTTTGTATCAGTAAAAACTCTAGCTGGGGCCAAGTTAATGGCCTTTCTCTGAGACAGTGAAGGGTGGGGACCTCCCAAACAGTGAGGAGAAGAGACTTTGGGGGGGGGGATATGCAAAATAACTCCAGGACCAGCATGCCATGAGAAGCTACTGCTTCTAGCTTGCTAAAAAAGACCTCAAAACAACAAGCCACCTAAGAGCTGAGAGATTGGAATGATGTCTGGACGTCAGGAACGGAGCCCTGAGCCTGCAGAGATGCTGAACACCGTCGCATTCCCTCTCACCCTGAGCACGGGAGTCGTCCCGATGCCGGGAGCAGGCCAAGAGAGGTGGCAGGATTAACATTGGAAGGGGTCACCACGCCCTAAAGGCTCCCACGAGGACCGGACCCCCCAGCTCTGCCCCTAGTGGACAAAGCTGCGCATATCCTCCTCCTCCAAGTCACCTGGGGAGAGGCGACGGGAAGCTGTAGCCCCTTCCGAGCTGCCCAATCCTGAGCTGATCACTTTTAATAAAGGCACTAAAAGGAGAAAAAGTCTCCTGCCCTGTTTATTTTAGCTTGGGCGCTCGTCCGCAATAACCACGCCAGAAGAGGGTACCAGGACTGGCCATGTTGGACCTCCAGGACAGCTGGCTATCAGGACCAGAGAGATCGGCTCAGGACCAGCGACACAGAGGAGCACTGGAGCACCAGACTGGTGAAAAATCCGGTGGCAGAAGTGGGAGACGTGCGCATGTGTGTGTGAGTGAGACGAGGGCTGGCAGCCGGACCTTCGGAGCAAGAGCGGACCTCTTGGTACCACATTTCCGAACGTTCGCGAGAAAGCCAGCCGGGAACAGGGGAAAGTGAGTGGAATTAGCGTGAGTGAGTCGTCTCCTAAGGGGGAAAAAAAAGGGCCCCCCCTCTCTGGGCATGCGGAGGGAATAGTTGTATGAGTGGAACGCACGAAAAGTAAGTCCTGACAGAGGGAAGTCAGGCAGATTGTAAGTCCCGAGAAGGATTCGGGTAGCTCACAAGCCCTGCAGGCAAAGTAAGTCCTGACAAAGGAGTCAGGCACAAACCCCAGCGAAGGAGGCTGCGCGTTGTTTTTAAGTCCTGATACGGTGAAGCCTAAAAATTGGCGGGTTAGGCAAACTAAAAATCAGGCAGCAGTTTTTCCTGACTGAGGGAGTCAGGCACAACCCGGATTCTTAGGCTGACGTTTCATGTGTTCAAGTCCTGATAGATGTAAGATCTGATGTTGGGAAAGTTGGGCAATCAAGAGATCGGGCAGTTGTTTCAGTATAAAGTCCTGAGCATCATGCAGAAATTTGAAGTTTGGTGGAGGAGGCTGAAGCTCCTCAAACGAGGTTTATTTTTTTTAATTACCTGTCAGTAGAGGCACCTTTGGGATTTTTTACTGTTGAGACCTGAAAAATGGGAGGGTGTAATAGTAAAAAGACCGGCAAGAGACTGAGGAATATACCTTCCAATAGTCCCTTAAGAGAACTGTTGGAGAGATGGGGTTCTATAGAGGCCACAGAGGGATTAGATAAAATGAAAATGATCCACTACTGTGTAGAAGTGTGGCCGGAATTAGAGGTGCAAGGAGGATGACCTTGGTGTGGGACAAAGGACATGTGGATGTGCCAACAACTAAATCATCTGACAGCTCGAGGAGATACTGATCCTGAGCAATTACTGTATGTATCTTGCTGGTTAAAGAACGCTATTGGGGATGAAGGGGTGCGAATTTGTAAGGTACAGAAGAAGAAGAAGTAGATTTTTTTAGGTCCTGCTTAGGTTATTTTAATCTGTTCATAAATTGACATGTGCAAATTCCAGTTGACACTGAATCCAAGTAACTCCTCATGCAGTTTGAATAGACATGAAAATCAAGACCCTTCATGGCTGACAATCAATCAGACTCTCCCTACCCCCACCCCACCATTTCCCCCATCCAAGCCCTGGCACTCAGAGCAGCCTTGTGCAAATCTGTGCTCCCTCCAGCCCAGGCTGCATCTGCAGCTTTCAGCTACTTGGCTCCAACACCCACCTGCTTTCCTTGGAGAAGGAGTTGTCCGAGACACAGAGGGATGTTCATTTAATCTCAGCCAACAAAGCCAAGGGAAGGCACAGCTCCATCAAATGCAAAAGTCATTCCTGTGGTGGAAATTACATCTACTTTCCACAGACATTCTCAGAGCAATGGAAAACACCTTCTGTGCCCAGCACAGATCCCAAGGTCCCCCCAAACCCTCCCTGCCCCAATTCTGCCCAGATTTGCTCTTTGCACACACGAGTCACACGCTGAAGTCAGGAGCTCCCTCCATGCCCAGGGGGAGGAAAAGAGAGAAAGGGGATGAAGAGCTCTCCTGTGCAGAGACCAAAGTCCAAGTGCAGCCCATGCAGTGGGAATCATAACTCATCCGGTTTGTGTCCTTTGGGCTCAGGGACTGATGACACTCAGAGGCACAGAAAGGTTTCTTGTAAACAAACAGAACCTGATCATTTGAACAGTTTAATAACTATCACAGCTCTTCTCTCAGCTCTCTGGGATGTCCCAGCAGCCTGTGACATGTCCCCTATCCCCCAGGGATTTCTGTACAAGAACAGCTTTAGATCAGGAAAAAAGAAAAGAACAATTCTGTGATAAATACAAACATAATTGAGGTGATGATTATTTTTATATTTATAATATATAAACTTGGAAATCTTGGTCAACTTCTTGCACCTCAAAGCATTAAACCAGTCAATTGAGAGGTACTTGAATGACCAGAAAGGACCTAGAGGAGAAAATCTGGGAGCAGCAGGAAGTAGAAAGATCCAGCTGCTCTAAATGAAAAGATGGTCTTAGAAATGGCCATTAAAACAGGAGAGCAGGAAACACCTGATGGAAGAGTGAGATTAAATAATAAACTGAATAATGCTGACACAAGTATATGAGAAGACCAGTGTTTCTTCTTCTGCCATCAGTATGCTTCCAGGGAATCCCTGTTCGTACTAGGAAAATTTTGCCATTTCTCAAAAGTACTCAAATACCCACATAAAAAAGATTTGCTTGTATCTTATGATATAAGCAGGTATTAAAACCTGTGCCCCTTTCCAGGCAGACATCAGTTGTGTGCCTATGAACAAGCAGTGCCACTTGTGCCCTGAGGTTCCCAGCTGGGATTGGATCTCTCCGAGAGCACCCGAAGGAGAGCAGAGATCCTTGCAAGCTGCAGGTCCCTGACAGCCCCGCAGGGTTACTCTTCCATCAACATCTGCTCTGCTTCAGTCTGAAACAGGGCCCAGCATGGTGCGGGAATCATCAGAGAGCTGAGGTGTGTGCTGAAATTCAATGCCCTCACCATCGCACAGCAGCCCAGCATTTCCCTCCTGCAGCCTTGGTCTCCAGCACAGCCATGGAGGCTTTTTGGGCTCTGGACGGTTGCCGCAGCCCCCAAGGGCAGCTGAGCTCTGCCTTTGGGACAGTCAGGCCTGGCCAGCGCAGGCCATGCTCAGCAATTGCTTGTGTGTGCCTGACCTTGCTGTCAGCCCCGGCAGCGGCTGCGTGGCCCCTTTGTGGCCCTGTGCTGGCCCAGCCACGGTGGCCCAGCCCCTGTGCAGGCCCAGCCCAGGCCACGAGCATTGCGGCTGGGAACGGCCCCTGTGCCGTGGTGCCCACAGCAGCCTTGGGGCTCTGTGCCCCATGGCCTCCCTGCTGGGCAGCCTCTGCCAGCTCCTGCAGAGCCCGGGGCATCTGTGGGCCTGCACAGACAATGTAATGGGTTAAAACTTTAAGTTTGTTCATCAAAGCTGACAAAGTAATTCCAGTAAGACTGTTGCATCACCTCTAGTTTGTCTAAGTAAATTTCCAGACTTTAAAGGATGAGGAAGATGAAACCAAAAGACAATAGGTTTCACAAACAGTTGTTTATCTGTTAGTAAACTGTTAATATGGGTGGGGGGTTTGCTATGATTGATAACACAGTATCAGCTTATCCACTCAGTAAACCTAGGATTCCAGGAACTCAGCAGATTGAGCCTAAGAATTCCAGGAATCAGAGAAAGGAAAATTACCAACCCTCATCTTCAGACCCCAGCAGGTGGACTATGACCACCTAAACACAAAAGAAGAATACGCAGAGTACTACACATCAGCCTGGAAGTAGGACTGTATAAGAACTCCACGGAAAATCAGATGAGTGCGGCAGTGGTAGAGCGGAGACTCTCCTGTCGCCCAGCGCGCCCAGGACGCTGACTTTGCCTATTATCACTTGCTCTATCAATTAATAAATTTAATTTTATTTGGACTTATTAGTGGGTAATTCATTCCCCACCGCAACTAACCTATAACAGACAGCCCTGCCTCGTGCTCTCCAGATCTTTGGGCCAGCAGAGAGGCAGCCAGGGCTGGCCATGGCCGGGAACAGGTCCTGAGCCCTGCAGGAGGACAGAGCTGGGCCACAGCCAAACTCAGCCCAGGCCAAAGCTAGGCTCATCAGCCTGGGCTGCCAAGGGCTGGGCACAGAGGCTGGGGCTGACAAATGTCCTGGGCCCCCTCCCTGCTCTGTCCATGCCACCAAGGACACAGAGCAGCCTCCTCTCTGGAGCACTTGCCTGTTTGCAATGCTTTGCACAGGCGCTGCCCCTGCCCCACAAGGCCTGGCCTGAGTCCTGCCCCTGCACGCTCAGCCAGGCTGAGACGGACACTGATGGTTTCTGGGCCAGGCTCCAAGAGCTCCCTGCAAGCTCTGCCAGCTGCCCTGAGCTCTGGGCAGCACCAAGGGCCTCTCCCCAGCCCAGGCCAGACGGCTCTGGCCCCACAGCTCTGCTCAGGCCTGGCTGCTCTGGGCACTGCCCCACGGCCTCAGCCCCTGGCAAGGGCACAGCAGCAGCTGCAGCTGCCACAGGACTCAGCCCCAGCCATGGGGGAAGGTGCTTGGCCAAGGCCAAAGGAGGCTCCCTGGCTGCCCTGCTCCCCTCGGGCTGAGGTGCTGAGAGCTCTGCAGCCCCTGCTGCCATCCCATCTGCCCAGGGCAGCGCAAGAGCCGTGGCCTTGGGGCCCTCAAGAGCTGCTCCTGCTCCAGGCCCAGGGCCCATGCCAAAGCTGGGCAGCCACAAAGCTGTGCCCATTTCTGTTCATTGTTGCTCTGATGGGGATGGACCTTCATCCACTAGGAGGTTGCTGATCAGTTTTCGTACTCTGGAGGCCTCTTCTTTCTTGAGCTCTTCAGTTCACAAATTCACTGAAAAAGGCTCATAAACATTTGTTCAAAACAGACAAACAAGAAAAGCCCATGGGAATAATTTAAATTTTCAGTTCTTACTCAAAATGCTCAAACTAGAAGAGCCCTGGAAATAATTTATATTTTCAATTCTTCTGTGGTTAATCAGACATTTCAGAAGTGCATTTAAATTGAATATACTGTATTGAAACAATGCAGAGAACATTGTTTTATCCAGTTTTCTTTTCCTGTTTATACATTGATATCAGCAATCCCCAATTGATATGGATCCCCAGCGTCTTCTGATGCAGTCTGAACAGATATGAAAATCAAAGCCCTCCGTGGCTGACAATCAAGAACACTTTTTCCCCATCCCATCCCATCATTTCCCTCACCCAATCCCTGGCACTCCTATGGATCAGGAATGGTGTGGCCAGCAGGAGCAGGGCAGGGATTCTTCCCCTGTGCTCAGCACTGGTTGGGCAGCATCTTGAGTGCTGTTTGCAGTTCTGGGCCCTCCAATTGAGGAAGGACATGGGAGGGGCTGGAGCGTGTTCAGAGAAGGGCAACAAGGCTGGTGAGGTGTCTGGAGCACAAGTCCTGTGAGGAGCAGCTGAGGGAGCTGGGGTTGTTTATCCTGGAGAAGAGGAGGCTCAAGGGAGACCTCATCACTCTCTACAACTCCCTGACAGGAGGGTGCAGCCAGGTGGGGGTCAGGAATTTTTCCCATGAAACAGTGACAGGACAAGAGGACACAGCCAAAAGCTGCACCGAACCAGGGGAAGTTTAGCTGGACATTAGGAAATATTCTTCACAGAAAGGGTGTTTGGGCATTGGAATGGGCTGCTCAGGGAGGTGGCTGAGTCACTGTCCCTAGAAGTGTTTAAAGAAAGACTGGATGTGGCACTCAGTGCCATGGTCTGGGTGACAAGGTGGTGTTGGGTCCCAGGTTGGACTTGATGCTCTCCAAAGTCTTTTGCAGCCTGGTTGATTCTCTGATGATTGTGACACTGCAGGTGCTGGGGAAGCCAGGGGCCATAGGGACATTGCGGGGCCTGGTGGCACTAAGAGGACCATGGTGACACTGTGTACGACATGGCAGCACAGAGCCAAGGGCCCATTGTGACACTGTGGGGCTGGATGGAAGCAAGGAGTCCATGGTGACAGTCTCGGTCCTGCTGGAACCACAGAGGCCACTGTGACCCTGCAGGGCCTTGTGGAACCATGCAGAGCATTGTGACAGAGCAGGACCTGGTGTCATGATGGGGCCATTGTGACACTGCAGGGCCCCATGGAACCAAGGGGCCAGTGCTGCTCCTCAGGGATTCCTGGAATGAAGGAAACATGTTTGACACCGTGGTGGCCCTTGGGACCAAGAGGCCATTGTGACATGGTGGAACCAAGGAGAGCATTGCTGCACTGCCAGACCTCCTGGAACCAAGGATCCATTATGACACTTCAGGGCCTTGGGGGACAAAGGGCCACTGTGACACTGCAGGGCCCAAGGATCCAAAGGACTTTGTGGCACCAAGGGGTCCCATGGAACCAAAGAGACATTGTGACACTGGGAGGCCTCATGGAATCATGGAGGCCATAGGGACACTCTGGGGTCTCATAGAGTTGTGGTGACACCAAGCTGGCTGGGAGTGTTGATTACCTGGAGGGTAGGAGGGCTCTGCACAGGGCCCTGGACAGGCTGGATCCAGGGCCCAAATTCAACAAGGTGAGGTTTAACAAATCCAAGTGCTGGGTCCTGCACTTTGGCCACAACAAGCCCTGCAGAAATACAGGCTGGGGACAGAGTGGTTGGACAGCAGCCAGGCAGAAAGGGACCTGCAGGGACTGATGGACAGCAGGCTGGACATGAGCCAGCAGTGTGCCCAGGTGGCCAAGAAGGCCAATGGCTCCTGGGCTGGATCAGGAATGGTGTGGCCAGCAGGAGCAGGGCAGGGATTCTTCCCCTGTGCTCAGCACTGGTTGGGCAGCACCTGGAGTGCTGTGTTCAGTTCTGGAGCCCCCAGTTTACGAAGGACATGGAGGGGCTGGAGCATGTCCAGAGAAGGGTAGCAAGGCTGGTGAGGGGTCTGGAGGACAACTCCTGTTAGGAGCAGCTGAAGGAGCTGGGGTTGTTTATCCTGGAGAAGAGGAGGCTCAGGGGAGACAAGGCGGTGTCAGGGCACAGATTGGACTTGATGATCTCCAAGGACTTTTCCAACCTTGCTGATTCTGGGATTCTCTGAAAGAACCCTTGGAGCAGTTGCAAGAGGAGCCCTGGGCCTCCTCTGCAGAAGCTCTAGCAGCCCAGGTGCCTCAGTTTCTCCTGGCAGCCCCAAAGCCCATCCTGTCAGTCCTGCAGAGCCTCTGCAGCTCCTCCTCACTGCCCAGGGAGCCCCAGAGCCAGACACAGCAGCCCAGATGTGCCCCCCTGGCCTGGGGTTCCCTCCGGCAAGGGAGCAGCACGAGGCACTGCAGGAGCCTGCAGACAATTCCTGCAGCACTTGTAGGATGATCCTGCTGCCCAAGGGACATTCCAATGGGGCCAAGTCAGGAACTGCAATGGTGAGTAGGGCCAGAGAGGAAAGGGCAAACAGGGATGGGCTGTTTGCAGGGCAGGGAACAGGGATGGGCACTAGGAAGAAATTTTTTTGCCAGGGAAGAGTAAAGAAATCAAAGGTGAAGCCAAGGAAATGGTCAGACAACTTTTGGGGTGGCTGCCAGGCAGCCCTGGCCCTGAGCAACAGCATCTGCAGTGGGACAGGAAACTCCCAGCTGATGGGAACAAACTTTCTGGCTGACTGCAGAGGCCAGGACAAAGGTGAGTGGTTTCCCTGGTGTCCCCCAGCCCTTGCTGGCCTCAGGGGCTGATGGCATTTGTGCTCCCTCATGTTCATGTCCCCACAGCAACAGCATGGGGGTGCTCCCGCCTGCTCTGTGCAATGCAAACAGGGGCTGCTGAGCCAGTGCTGCCATGTCTGTGCCTGCAAGGATGGGTCACCTGTGTGAGCTGGGGGAGAGGCCAGGGCTGCAGAGGGGGGATGTTGTTGGCAGCTCCATCAGGACGCTCTGGGACGCTGCCCTGGGCTGTCCAGCACACTGGGGATGGATCAGCCCCTGCTCTGCTGCTCCTTCCCGTCTGCCCCAGGGCCCTTGCAGAGCCCCAGCCATGCTGTTTGCCCCCAGCCTGCCCACGGCCAACCTGGGGCTGCTCACGGGGCTTTTCTGTGCTGAGCATTGGCCTGGCCGTGTTCTTGAGAGTGCCTGGGAAAGGAGCCTGGAGCCCCCAGGCCCTGGCCTGCGGCGTCAGTGCTGCCCCAGCAGTGCCCATGGCCTGTCCCTGCTGCAGCCCCGGCACTGCCACCCCCAGGGCTGTGCCCAGCCCCGAGAGCACTCAGGCCCTGCAGCAACACCAGGGCCACCAGGGCAGTGGGGCAGGGCCATGGCAGCAGAACTGGCAACACCAAGTGCTGTTGCTGCTAGGCACAGCTGCTGTGCCAGTCCTGATCTGCTTCCAGCTCTGCACACAGACATTGCTGCTGCAGCTCCAGAGAAGGCAGCAAAAGGGGAATCTCTGCAAATAACTTTGCTGAGACATCCTTTATTCTGTCTAAAGCCTCTGAGAGAGCCCAGCTCCGCATCAACAAATCTGGGGCCAAAGTGAATGTAGAGCGAAAAAAAGTGGGAAATAGCAGAATCAATGACCTTGCTTTTGGACAGTATAAAAAACAGAAAACAAGGAAAAAGAACCCCCAAAATAAAAGGAACAATATATATCAATGATTACTTTTATTACAGGTGATTTTAGTGTTTCTGAAATTTTCTGGTCATAAGTGTCCGCACTGCAGCCTTGAGCTCCAGGCTGTAGATGAGGGGGTTCAGGGTTGGAGGCACCACCGAGTACAGAATTGACAGGGTCAGATCCAGGGATGGGGACGAGATGGAGGGGGGCTTCAGGTGGGCAAAAAAGCCAGGGCTGAGAAACAGGAAAACCATGGCCAGGTGAGGGAGGCAGGTGGAAAAGGCTTTGTGCCGTCCCTTCTCAGAGCGGATCCCCAGCACAGCCCTGAAGATCTGCACATAGGAGAAAACCATGAATACAAAACAGCCAAAACCTAAAGAGATGGAAAACATAAGAAGTCCAAGTTCCCCGTGATAGGATTTGGAGCAGGAGAGCTTGAGAATCTGGGGCAGCTCATAGAAGAACTGGCCCAGGGCATTGCCTTGGCACAGGGATAGGGAAAATGTATTGGCTGTGTGCAGCAGAGCATTGAGAAAGCCACTGGCCCAGGCAGCTTCTGCCATGTGGGCACAAGCTCTGCTGCCCAGGAGTGTCCTGTAGTGCAGGGGTTTTCAGATGGACACATAGTGGTCGTAGCACATGATGGTCAGGAGAGAAAATTCTGCTGACATGAAAAATACATACAGAAATAGCTGTGCAGCACATCTTTTGTAGGAGATGGTGCTGGTGTCCCAGAGGGAATTGTGCATGGCTTTGGGGACAGAGCCAGATGTCTTCTTCTTCTCGTCCACCCATTCCTGCTGGGAAAGTAGCCCCTGCATGCCTTGTTCCTGTGCTGAAAGTTGACAGGTACAGTAAAAATTGAATTCACCCTTTTGGTATCAGCCCCAGGCTTTGTGTGGGCAGGCAGGGGCAGGCAGGAGGCAGAGCTGTCAGCAAAGGAAGGGCCCAGCCAGGTGGGGCAGCCGGGGGATGCCGACAGCCTGCAGGGACAGAGGCGCAGGGCAGGGACACCGTGGGACAGCCTGGGCTGCACAGGGCACAGGGATGGGCAGCAGCTGCAAGACAGCCCTGCCAGAGCCAACTCGGGCAGCACTTTGGCCATGGCTGCTGGTCTTGGGCCTGAGGCAGGAGCAGGAGACAAGTGACCCTTGCAGGGCTGGGGCCTCATTGCCTCCTTGTCCCTGCTCAGCAGCCTGGCAGGGGCCGCCTCATGCTCCTGTGTGGTAGCTAGGGAAGAGGCCCTGTGGAAGATTGTCGCGATGTCACGGAAAGCCAGGACCCTCTGTTTCCCGTAGATAAGACCCTCAGTTACTCACAGATAAGAAACTAACATAGGAATGTGGCCCCACTAACAATAGGAATGTTGCCCCACTGAAGTCAGCAACTTTCTACTCCTTACTCAGTACTTTTCCATTCCCTACTAACCATAGATAAGAAAGACAAACCCCTTTTTGACGTAGGACCCCTAAGACTATAAGACCCCAGGAGAAGAAGTAATAAACGCCATTTGACCGTCCACCACATTGGTGTCTGCGTATGTCATTGGCCCGAACGGCCCTGGAGAGTGGGCTGTTGAGCTGTACCTCAGAACCAGGTTGCCTGCCTTGATCTAAAAGGCAACATTTTGGTGCCAGAACCCGGGAAAGCGGCTTGCGCCCGGCGAACGGGAATTCTCCTGGAAAGAGGACGGCGACTGCGGCAGCAGGTCTGACCGCAGTGGGAGGGACGCCTCCGGACCCGCATGGACAATGGAAGCCATAGCGAAGGTCGTAACAGAGATGCATGCACAATGGGGTATAGAATGTAAACTTAGGGATTTAACTCTCGCATTGTCGAGATTGATTACGCTTGGGGCTATTGAAAGCCCCGTGGACGTCCTGCATTCGGACGTATGGGATAATTGTACAAAAGCCCTGGCGGAGGACACTATGTCCTTGGGCCCAGAGAAAGCCCTAAAATCGTGGGGCAGAGTTGTCCAGGCTCTACAAAAAGCTCGACAAGAGCAAGAAACCTGGAAAGCCGCTCGAACTCGTTTATTAGCCGTGCCGCAGTTGGGGGTGGGCGCGGCGACACAAACCGCGGAGGTGCTTGACCTGGGCGGGCGCGCGGAGGCGCGAACGCCGGATCCCCCTCAGCAAGCAGACTCGCCATCGGAAGGGGGGGAGCACACGCGGGCGTTCTGGCAGAGGCTTGCGGAGGAGGCGCGGAACGCGGCCAGAATGTCAGACCCCATAGGGACCGATAAAAACGGCCCCCCACCATATGCTTTTGAAAATGGCACCGGACGGCGTGGTCAGGGCGGAAAGGAGGAGGCGGGGGGCGGAAACGCAGTCAGCCCGCTGAACAATGCATGCGCGGGCGAGCGGGGAGATGGGGCGGCCCCCGCGGTGGAGGGTAAGACCAATCAGAGCGCTTTATTCAAATTAAGTCCTTGTAGGGCAAGGACCTCCCCCAGCAGGAGGCAGGGGGACCCCAGGGGGAGGGAACGGCCTGACCCCGCAGGAAAGGGGCGGGGTCGGAGCCCGAGGAAAAGGCAGAGCAGCCCGGAAGCGCTTCTTTACTCGACTTCCGGCTCAGACTCGGACTCGAGCTCGGAGCCCGAGATAGGGTCGGAGGATTCCGACTCAGATTCTAGCTTTAACAGAGAGAGAGCAGCGGCATGTAAGGTCACTAGCCACAGCGCTCCCGCATGGGTGAAGGGGTTACCAGAGAAAAACCGAACCCCGCTTACAAACTGGCGGAAAATAAAAATGGCTTGCGCGGAATGGGCTGCGTCTGCCACTCAGGTGTTCCCGGTTCGTGTGGGGGGGGCAGGCGGAAACCAAAGGATTTATTCACCGGTCAATCCGAAAGATGTGCAGGCAATTGTTAAAGCGATTGCGGATAAGGGAATTAATTCTGCCATGGTTTGCATGCTCATTGACGGCCTTTTTGGTGGGGACGATATGCTTCCCTTTGATATTAAGCAGATGTGTAGAATGATATTTGACGGTGCAGGGATGATCGTTTTTAAACAAGAATGGGAGGATAATTGCATTAAACAGCTAGCCTTGGTAAAAGGGGCAGACCACCCACTGCACGGCTCCAGCATACAGAGGCTAATGGGCACAGACCCCACTATGATCACCCCCCAGCAACAGGCTGAGGGCTTGCGTGCCCATGAGGTCATGACAACAACCCGTGCTGCCCGAGAAGCCATCCGTAATGCTTCCAAAGTTGTAGCCAGACCATCGCCGCGGTCTTCCATAAAGCAGGGTGAGAGTGAGAGTTTCACTCAGTTTGTGGACAAACTTCAGGCTGCATTAGATTCCTCTGCGTTACCCTCAGAGGTGAAGGGTCCCGTGCTGGCAGAGTGCCTATGCCAGCAATGCAATTCAGCCACCAAGGACATTTTAAGGTCACTGCCGCAGGGGTCCAATATAGCTGCCATGATCAGACACGTTGCAAAGGAGGAACATCTAGCTCCCATTCAAGCAGCAGTTCACACTGCAACAACCAGTGTGATGGCATGCCTTAACTGTGGCCAGGCAGGCCACTTGGCAGTAAACTGCCTCCAGCCAAAGCGCCTATCAGCAGCTGCTCCACCACGCCAAGGGGGAGGCAGGGGGCCGTGCTGGGTGTGTGGAAGGAAGGGGCATTTAGCTAAGGAATGCAGATCCAGGCCCCAGGGAAACAGGAGAGGGAGGGGGCACCTGGGCCACAGCCAGCCCCCTCCCACCTGGAATATGCACCGGCCCAGCTACAACAACCCCCAGTGGGGCAGGGGACCCTCATACCCTATGCCCCCACAGGGAGCAGTCACCTTTGCATCCCCCCCAGCAATACGATGGCAGAGTTGTGCAGCACCCTCAATACCCTCGCACCCCCCACCCCCACAAGCCACGCCGGAGTCACAGGAACAGCAGGGGGCGCCCCAGAGCGGCATCCCTGGGTGGCCTTGGTCATGAAAATAGGGAAGGAACCTCTGATGGTGTGGGGGACATTCCGCCTTTACGGCAGCCAGGATCCCCACGTCATAGGGTTTCAGTTTTGGGCGGACACGGGATCAGACTGCACGATTTTTCCCCAAGCACATTGGCCCAGACATTGGCAATTCAAAGAAGTCTCCCCAGTGAACGGAGTGGGGGGGCAGTCCCGGGCATGGAAAAGCACCCAGCTGGTGGCTATAACACTTCACATGAAAAAGAGACCAGAACAGACAGTAGCAATCTACCCCTACATTTTGCAAAATTCTCCACCCCTGTTAGGAAGGGATGTCCTTTCCATGCTCGGATTTTGGATTACAAATTTATCCTGAGGGCCACTGCCGTACACCCTCCGCTGCCAATCAAATTGACTTTGAAATCATCAGACCCTGTATGGGTTGAGCAGTGGCCCCTGACAGAGCCTCGAATGGCAGCCTTGCTGGAACTGGTCGACCGCGAATTGCAAAAGGGTCACATAGAACCGTCCACCAGCCCATGGAAAACCCCTGTATTCGTGATCCCCAAAAGGTCCGGACAAGGCTATCG
Source organism: Melospiza melodia melodia (assembly GCF_035770615.1). Taxonomy (NCBI): domain Eukaryota; kingdom Metazoa; phylum Chordata; class Aves; order Passeriformes; family Passerellidae; genus Melospiza; species Melospiza melodia. The sequence goes on from NC_086200.1 coordinate 9,753,426, forward strand.
TCTCGTCCACGACCTGAGAGAAGTGAACAAGACAATCCAACCCATGGGTCCAGTCCAGACACTGCTACCCGCGAACTCAGCCATCCCCACAGGGCAGCCGTGCGCAGTACTGGACATCAAGGACTGTTTCTTTTCAATACCCCTGCACCCTGAGGACAGAGAACGATTCGCCTTTTCCGTGGCGTTTCGGAACGGCGAGCGGCCCAACCTTCGCTTCCAATGGAGAGTGCTTCCACAAGGCCTGGTCGACAGCCCGACCATATGCCAAATCACTGTGGACAAAGCACTGATGCCAGTCCGACACTCCAATCCCACAGCAACCATCATCCAGTACGTGGATGACATCCTGGTCGCAGCACCATCGACAAGCCAAGTGGATCACCTGGTGTCCAGAATCACGGAAACCCTTCAGGCCAACGGCTTCAAGATCGCGAGCGCAAAGACCAAGAGAGGACCCTGCGTGACCTTCCTGGGAGTAGAAATTACAAGCTCCTACGTGACACCCCCCGAGATGAAGGTCAACTGAGACGTCGAGACGCTCCATGACGTGCAACGCCTGGTGGGATCGCTGCAGTGACTTCGCAACATCATCCTGATTCCTCCTGAGGTCATGGACCCTCTGTACGACCTCCTGAAAGGAAAGAACCCCTGGGAACCCAAGGAGCTGACGCCACAAGCAGCGAGCTCCCTCAACTTCATCGAAAACCAGATGTCCACTGGCACGCTTGCCAGGTGGAACCCAGCCATGCCACTGGACCTGTACGTCCACTTTACACCGAAGGGGGGAGTGGGAGCACTAGCTCAAGGACTCGCTGAAAAGGCCCGACCGATTCAATGGGTGGTCCTCGGAAGACCTGCTCATGCATTTTCTCCAGGAATCGAATGCATCGCCAGCCTCATCATGAAAGGCAGGAGACTCGCCTTGAAACACCTAGGGACAGAGCCGACAAGCATCCACCTTCCGTTTCGCAAGCAGCCGACCTCGGAGTCAGCCACAATATCGGAGTACCTGGCCCTTGCTCTCTCCGGCTTCGGAGGAGAAATCTCCTACTCCTCCAAGCCACCCTGGACTAAGCTGCTGACCGTAGTCGACATGGACATGCCACCGAAGGTCAAGGACAGACCACAGCCAGGACCAACGGTCTTCACAGACGCTTCCTCCACGACTTCAACTGCAGCAGCAGTGTGGCAGGCAGGAGAACAATGGCATTGTGTCAAAGCATGTGACCCCACATTGTCAGTGCAACAGCTGGAGGCAGCAGCAGTGGTTTTGGCGTGCGGACTCTTCCAAGATGAACACCTCAACATCGTAACGGACTCTATATTCGTGGCAAGGCTCTGCCTAGCCATGGCAGGACCAGGTGTGTCAACATCAGCAGCAGCCCTAGTGCTGGAAGAAGCACTCTCCTCGCGACAGGGCACCGTGTCAGTCATCCACATCAACAGCCATGACCCAGTCAAAGGTTACTTTCAGATCGGCAACGACAAAGCGGACGCTGCAGCAAAAGGCGTTTGGACCTTGCAAAGAGCTCGTCAACTGCACGAGTCGCTCCACATCGGAGTCAAAGCACTGGCGAAGAAATGCGAAATCTCGACGGCGGACACGAAACATGTGGTAGCCACCTGCCCTTATTGCCAGAAGTCATCCCTTTGGACCTACGGGGTCAACCCAAGAGGTCTCAAGCCCTCAGAAATCTGGCAGTCGGACTTCACCTGGTGCGAACTGCTGAAGCCCCGAGCATGGCTTGCAGTGACAGTGGACACTTATAGCGGAACGATCATAGCCACACAGCACCCCAAAACTAACTCCAAAACCACAATTCAACACTGGCTGACAGCCGTGGCTTGGCTTGGTATCCCCAAGCAGATCAAAACAGACAATGGCTCCAATTTAACCTCCAAACAAGTACAGGAATTCGTCTCGAAATGGGGCATCACGTTAGTGCAAGGCATCCCATACAACAGTACCGGGCAGGCCATAGTTGAGAGAGCAAACCAGACCCTGAAAACCAAGATAGAAGTGTTGGCAAAAGCAGAGGGCTTTGCCAATTCCATTCCCACAGGAGATCAGGCACGTATGCTGGCAACCGCTTTGCTGGCACTGAATCAATTCCCTAGGGGAGGTGAAACAAACAGTCCCGTCCAAAAACACTAGGCCACTCGAACGCTAGAAGAGGGCCCACAGGTGGTAATTAGAAACGAGCTAGGTGAGTGGGAACAGGGTTGGAGGCTGATGCTCACGGGGCGAGGGTACGCAGCTGTCAAAAAGGATGGCAAAATCAGGTGGTGTCCACTTAAGTCGATTAAACCGGACCTTCATAGCGAGCAGAATGAGACTGACGAGAATTGCGAGTCTTTGTTTACAGGACCTGCTCGTGGGACGTCCTCGTGACGCGTACATCCTGGTTCCAGACAAAAGTGACAGACCACCAAGCCGTCAGGTAGCACCCGAGAGACCCGCACGGGTAAGACCCAAGCACGAGGGGTGTTTCTGCGTGATTTTGCTGTTGGGGCTTGCCGCCAGAGGGCAAGCCAGCCCAGACCACTACCCCCATCGGCCCTTCAGGTGGGTCATGCGACACCCTAGTAGGGGCAAAGTACTCAGAGAAATCACCACACCAAACACCCCATCCTTCGTGTTCCACATCACCGACCTGTTTCCGGGACAGCCAAGGGTAAACCCTTATTCCCCACACGTCACACACTCGTACCTATCCTACTGGTGCCCAGCTTCAAACCCTGGGAAAAGCTACTGCAATCACCCAGGGTGGGGATATTGTGGGCACTGGGGCTGCGAAACCATAGTTACAGATGCCAGACCGTCGGGGCCTGGGTGGGATCCACAAGAGCCAGACAAACTCTTACAGATCACCTGGGCACCCATCAGCTGCAAAACACCCTTCTTCTCTCACGGAAACTTCCATCGAAACCAACATAAAATCCCTAGATTTCGGGCATGCACTGATTACAACATGACGGTCTTGCAGCCAGATCACCCTAGCTGGGCCACAGGCAAAACATGGACAGTAGTCCTTCAAGGGTCAAAAGAGAGGGTGAACGTGCAAATTATCAGGCTCCAGCCGTCAGCACCCCGAGCAGTTGGACCCAACAAAGCGATTAAAAGCGTGCCGAAAGGGAGAAACGTAACCTACCCCAAAACCTTACCCACAGGGGTCAGCAATGTCCCAACCGGTCAAGCGGAAACCTTTCAGATGAGCCGCTTAACCGAGTCAGACTCAGACCCAATCCTTCGTATGTTAGAAGCTACCTTTGTATCCCTGAACGAATCCAACCCTAACCTAACTGAATCCTGCTGGCTTTGTTACGATGTCAAACCCCCCTTTTACGAAGGAGTCACTCTAAACACTCCCTTCAGTTATTCCTCAGCCGACGACCCTCACCAGTGCAGATGGGACACCCCTCGCAAAGGAATCACCCTGAGTCAAGTCACAGGCCGAGGCAGATGCTTTGGCAATGCAACCCTAGCTAGGCGGAAAGGCAACGTCTGCACCAAAATTGTCAAGCCTAACAGGAAAAACAATAAGTGGGCAGTCCCATCCACATCGGGGATGTGGGTTTTCCAGCGATCCGGAGTGAGTCCTTGTGTGTTCCTTCCCAAATTCAATGACTCTAACGACTTCTGTGTCCAAGTTCTGATTGTTCCTAGGGTCCTGTACCACTCAGACGAAGAAATGTACCATCTTCTTGAGGGACCCAGCCGGATCCACAAAAGAGAAATAATGACAGGTATAATTATCGCAATGCTGCTCAGCCTGGGAGCAGCCGGAACGGCCACGGGTGTCTCAGCCCTAGCGACCCAGCACCAAGGACTGTCCCAACTGCAGGCAACGATTGACGAGGACCTGCAAAGGATCGAGAAATCCATCTCCTTTCTAGAGAAGTCAGTCTCCTCACTCTCAGAAGTGGTCTTGCAGAACAGGCGAGGCCTGGACCTCCTGTTCATGCAGCAAGGGGGCCTGTGTGCCGCCTTGAAGGAGGAGTGTTGTTTCTATGCAGACCACACGGGAGTCGTGAGAGACTCCATGGCAGAACTCCGGAACCGACTGGCTCAGAGACAGAAAGACAGGGAAGCTCAACAGGGCTGGTACGAGTCCTGGTTCAATCAATCACCTTGGCTAACCACTCTGATTTCTGCCCTGATAGGTCCATTGGCGATGCTGTTTCTAACAGTTACCTTCGGACCATGCCTGCTGAACAAGCTGGTCTCGTTCGTTCAGAGCCGCCTGGAACAGACCAACATCCTCTTTATAGGCCGACGACAGTTGCTGTGAATTCAACCAGGGAACAATGCCAGTCACAAGATTTTCCGAACTTGCAAAAGCTTACTCAGGTTTCCCAAAACCCCTTTCCCTTGTCAAGTTACAACCTTATAACTCATTTCAGTACCTATGTATATGACTACCTCATTCATTTGTGAAAAGGGGGGGGGAGATGTGGTAGTTAGGGAGAAGGCGCTGCAGAAGATCTCGCGACGTCACGGAAAGCCAGGACCCTTTGTTCCTCTAAGATAAGAGATTACCCTAGGAATGTGGCCCCACTAACAGTAGGAATGTTGCCCCACTAACAGTAATGCCAGTAACTTTCCATTCCTTACCCAGTACTTTTCCATTCCCTACTAACCATAGATAAGAAGGACAAACCCCCTTTTGACGTAGAGACACCTAAGACTATAAGACCCCATGAGAAGAAGTAATAAACGCCTTTTGACCGTCCACCATATGGGTGTCTGCATGTGTCACTGGCCCGAACGGCCCTGGAGAGTGGGCCGTCGTGCTGTACCTCAGAACCAGGTCGCCTGCCTTGATCCAGAAGGCAACAAAGAGCTGGAGAGCACAAGCACAGAAAGGCACTTACTCTGGCACCAATTTCTGGCCTCAGACCTGCTCACTGTGGGCCTAAAATAAAAATTTCATTCAGTGTTCTACTTAACACTTCTAAAATGTCCACAGCTTTCATTTTAGGCCCTTTTACTAGAAAATTAAAGCAAGGGCTGCTTTCAAATCATCAAGGCACACATCATGAAGATAAAAGAGTCAGGTGCTCCTGTTCCAAAAAGCAACACCAGCAGTTGAAGCACTCAGCCAGGAAACAGAAAACACAGGCTCAGGTCTACAGAATAATTTGCAGTGTTGAATTACAGCTTGGGCAGAGACTGGGACTCTGGGAAATAACATCATTAGCGTCTCAGTTTCTGCATTTTCACTCAAAGATGAGTGTCACATACCCGACCTGCCAGTAAATACAGCTGCATGTGCCCACAGTTCCTACAGACAGCTGACAGAAATTAGAAATTTCAGGTCTAAAACCAGAAATGAAGGCAGACTCTGAGCACACATGGAGATGAACAAGCACATACCTACTCTACACGCCGTGTATGAAGTATAGGGGACAATTCAGAACAATGTTCTCACCTCGCTGGTAACTGCCAAGCAAACCTCACCAAGTCTACAAAGCAGGACCTCTGAATGGGACCCAGCCAGGTGTTGGATGGTGAAGAGTCCCTTCTCGTTCAGCTCCCTGAAAGGCAGAAGATTGATTTTTCTCTCCACCAAGGCAGCACCCTCTGAAATGAGCAGCACTGGGACAGGTACATAGAGGTGTCAGGGATGGGCAGGGGCGTTTGGAGCCTGCAGTTGCTCCTCAGCTTGGCCCCTCTCCTGCAGAGGCTGGTCCAGGCCAACACTTGGGTGGTGCTCCGGGGCCTGGAGCCAGGGGTGAGGCACCACATCCAGGTGCGCAGCAAGCCTGACAGTACCTCCATGGATCGCGTCTGGGGGCCCTGGGCACAGGCTCTGGCTGCAGAGACCCCCCACTCCTCCGGTGAGCAGCCATCCCCTCTGCAGGGGTGCTGGCAGCAACAGCAGGGAGGCACCCACGCCTGGGGCTGCAGGGGTGGGGGTCCTGTTGTAGCAAGGTGTGACTCCCAAGTTTTGGGGGGCCAAGGGGAAGCAGCCCCCTCCCTGTCCTGGCTCTCCCTGCCCAGGAGACATCGGGCTGTGCTGCAGAACCCCTTACCTGCGGCACGTGCGCTGCGAGTGGAGCTGGGACCCTGCAGAGCCCCACAGCTCCCACCAGCTCCTCTACCGGCCACCTCCGAGCGGGGCTGGCACAAGGTAAGGGGCATGGCAGGCAGGTGGCACCCATGCAGGCACATCCCAGAGACCACTGGTCCTGCTGTGTCCCAATATCCCACACTGGGCCCCTTGCCCATGCCCTGCTCTGTCCTGCCCTTCCACCACCTATCTCATAACCCCTCACCACATTGCACCTCCAACTACATGCAGCAGTAGCTTTCCTGGGGAAGAGCAGGAGGAATGCTGGCTGTGGGTAAGCTTTGGTGAGACTCACTGACTCCCCACTCCTCCCACAAGGAAGATGCATGGCAACAGTGCGAGGAGGTAAGCAGGGGGGCACAGGGCACCTATGCCTGCACCTTCCAGCCCAAGGCTGGCAGTGCCATCTCTGTCCTGGTGAATGTCACCAGGACCCACATGCTGCCCACACTCAGCTGCTTCAAGGAGCCCTTTTGGCTGCACCAGGCTGGTGAGTCCCAGTGCCACCGCAGCCCCTGCCTGGCTCACAGGGGACACAGTGTCCCATGTCCTGTTTCACAGGAGCGACAAATGCCTATCCCCAACACCAGCAGTGCTCACAGATGCCCCACAGCTTGTACAGGCAACAGTGTCGCAGGGCCGGCTGAGCCTGCAGTGGCTGCCGCCCCTGGAGCTGCCTGCAGAGCAGCTGGACTACCAGCTCGGCTATGCCACGGAGAACAGCCATGAATGGAAGGCAAGGCCTGCCCAGGGAACCCCGAGCAGCGCTGCCCCCCTCCGCTGCTGACACACGGCAGGCGCGGGGTCGGGCCAAGCGGGACCCGCCCCTTGGTGCCAGCCCACAGCAGCCATGCCTCCAGCTCGGCTCTGCCCCGCAGCTCCTGCAGGTTCCGCGAGCAGCGAGGAAAGAGGTCCTGGACCTGCGGCCAGGCTCCCGCTACCCCGCGCAGGTGCGGGCCCAGCCCAGCGGGCCATGATACCGGGGCAGCTGGAGCGCCGGGCCCAAACCCGTTGTGGATGATGCCGTGGCCGATGCGGGTAAGGGGCAGGGCTGGAGGCTGCGGCCGCAGGAGCCTCACGGCTGACGGCAAGAGGCGGACAGTGCTGGAAATGGGGAGGGGGGCACGGGGCAGGGGGCTGCGAGGGGCTCAGAGATGGTGGCTCTGGGAAAGGCTACAGTTCCGGCATTCCTCCTCCGATGCAGGCTGGCTCATCCCCAGTGTTATGGTGGTGCCGCTGCTCCTCTCAGCAGCGCTCCTAGGGCTGTGCTGCACCTTCCCCTCCCTCTACAGGTAAGGGCAGTGCCGGGGGCAGGCGGGGGGGTCCAGCACCAAGCCTGGGCACCTTGCATGGGGCATTAGGGCACCTCAAGTCTGAGGGTAAATTCGATGCCCCTTCCTGCGTACCCAGCAACATGAAGCAGAAACTCTGGCCGCCCGTTCCAGAGCTGCACCATGCTCTGGGCAGTTTCCTCCAGGAAAGCAGCAAGCACGGCCAGCCGAGTGGGTGGGCAGGGCGACTCAGCTGCTCCCGGAGGCAGCTCGAAGGGCAGCCCCTACCCCGTCCACTCCATGTCGCCCCAGGCCATGCCTTCGACAAGCAGCCGCCGGAGGAGACCGTCCTGCCCTGCCTGCTGGAGGTGCTGCCCGGCCCGCAGCGTGAGGCTAGGACGAGAGTGGGCAGGACTGTCAGCTGACAGCTTTACATCCTGTGAGCGTTTTTGTATCTTCCCCTTATCTCTGAACTCTGGAATTGTTGCACTAGACCCAAGGAGTTGCACCACACTGTCCCTAACCAACTTGGTGGTAGGGAGGAAAATATAAGTTAGTTGTGACTGTGGCATGAGACCTCAGAGTCCTACTTGTCTGGTGGGTGTGAGGTGGAAGAGTGTTGGGTTTGCTCCCGTGAAAGCTCCAATACAGGCTGTTAAATAGCTGTAAGACAATATTTTCATATGTGAATGCAGGTAAATCTGGATCCAAAATTCAAAGCTACCCCACAAAGGCTGGGGGGGATCGCTACATTCCCAAACGCAGCACCATGCAGATGGAGATGGCAAATTTCCTCCTAACCAAAGAGAATGACCCTGCTGAGGATTCCCCTACAAAGAAGGTGAGCATTTTGCTAAGTTACAATTGCTTCAACAACCGCTACTCCTTCCTGCCCCTTTACAGAGCAGTGAACAATAGGTTCTATCAAGATGGCTGACAAGTCCCAGCCATCACTACTTGCAGCTCTGGGCTTCAGGAGCCTAGGATGAGACTGAAGCTGTAGAGACTGCCATGCACTCTAAGCCTATGCTGCTTCTGGTAGCAAAATTTAGCTTTTGACTCATGAGGCTTTAAAATGTAGCAAGCAACACAAACACAAAGCTGTGAGCCTATGCAAAGTGAAACTGCTGGTGGTAGCTATTCTAGGACAATGTCTCCACAGGGAACACTTCTGGAATGTTTTACACTGTCTTCTGAAATCTGTTTGTGAAGCATTTGGTCGCTTTGTGGCTGTGGCTTTTCCCACTGGCCATGACACTGAATTTGCCATTGTGTGAAAATGTGAGCAGGACGATGTATGACAGTCTAAGGAAAAACTGCTTTGACCTGCCTCTGTGTGACTGACCCTTGCAGCACAGGCAAACATCTTCAGATTCTAAGAGAAGGGGACTTAGGTGTCTGTTTAAATTGCAGTGTGGGAATTGTTTTAAATGCATTGCACTGAGGGTGATTTGTCTCTGTAGGAGCAACAGAAAGCCTGGGCAGTGAATCTGAATGGTTTTGATGTAGAAGAGGCAAAAATCCTCCACCTCAGAGGAAAACCACAGAATGCTCCAGAAGGTGTGATACAGGCTCTGTGTGAGCTGAATCAGCAGGAGAGATCAGGTCAGGGGAACAGCAACACAGAGGCTCTGTGTGTGGTCACAGGAGAAATCAACTGGTTTCTGAGAGCTGTACAGGCTGGAGTCTCCTTTCTTAAGGTTCCTGAGGTCGAGGGAGGGCATAACAGTTACAGTGAATTTATTTAGGAGAGGTGCTATGACTGCCAGTTGGTCACCTGTTACAGGGCTTGCAAGGGTCTTCAGGGTGGAGAGAGAGACGAGAATCTTGACCTCATGTTCAGAAGGCTAGATTTATTATTTTATGATATATATTACATTATTACTATACTAAAAGAAATAGAAGGAAAGTTCTCAGAAGCTAGCTAAGCTAAGAATAGAAAAAGAATGAATAAACAAAGGGCTGTGTCTCAGCAGAGAGCGAGACCTAGCTCTGCCTTGAGTGGTCAGTAAATCCAAACATCCACCCGAGACCAATCACACATCCACCTGTTGCATTCCCCAGCAGCAGATAACCATTGTTTACCTTTTGTTGCTGAGGCCACAGCTTCTCAGAAGGGGGAAAAATCCTAAAGAAAGGATTTTTATGAAAAGATGTCAGTGACCTTTCACCTATACTGCAGGTTCCAAACCTTCATGAAGTCTGTAAGAGCATCAAACCCTCTGCTGTGCACTTTCTAGCTTAAACTGCAACTAAATATAATGGGATTCAAAAACCCAAGTGTTTGTTAAATTTGTTTCCATGAATGAGGAAATTGTAGCTCACCCCTGCTCAGCAGTTCATTCTGCCAGTGATTTTAGTGCACTGCAGGCTTGTGAGTGTTTCTCTTAGGACTTTATTTTCACTCCAAGGGATTCCTAGTTGGGTGAGCAGCATTCAGCTGGGAGGAAACTAACTCAGGTTAACAAACCTGTTCCCCTGCACACAGGCTGTCAGAATAACCTGAAAGTGCTCTACAGTCAGAAAATGGCACCTGGATCCAGCAGGAAGAATAGCAGAAATATTCCCTCAAAGCCAGAACGGGTCTTGGATGCACCAGAGATGTTCAACGACTACTGTAAGTAGGCTACAGGGTCGAGTGCTGGGCATCCAGAACATTCTGCACTGGATTGCTGTTCCTAGGACAGTGTAACTGGGCTATCTGTATTATTTGGTGTACCCAGGCTAGCACAGACCCCTTCTGGAGTGTCCCTGTGTGGCCTTAGCGGGACAGTGGTCTAGGGCACAGTGTAGATGCCTTGGAGCAGGGTACCTGGCCCCAGCAGCTGGGCATAGTGACACTCAGAAGGCTGCCCCTCACCTGCATGTGTGTGTGTGCACATGTGCACCCACACCTGCTACAGCAGCACGGGTGAAGGGCAGGGCTCTCTAGCCAAGCATGGTGTGACCTGCATTGCTCTTTCAAATTGTAGAACTGAATCTCATAGACTGGAGCTCCCAGAACTTCCTGGCAGTGGCTCTGGACAACACTGCTACACAGCGCTCTCATACCAGGACCTCAGTGCTGCCTCACCTGAGGATTTAGAGCTGCCTCCTGGCCTTTCCAGGCTAAGTGCAGGTGCTCAGGACTCTGAGGTTTCCTAGCTTCTTGGGAGAAGGTGTTTGCTTCATCTGGACTTCTTGGGGTTTCATTGGAGGAGCCAGGCACAGGCAAATTTCATCTCCACTGTGAGCTCTTCATTCTGCTTGTTCCCATGAAGCTCAAATGCCAACCTGAGCTCATCATTCCTCTGGTCCCCATAGACCATCACAGCCCTTCCATGGCCTCTCCAGAGAGGAGCAGCTGCACATCTTCAGAGCAGCAGTTGCCAGCCCACATCCCATCAGGGAGGGAAAGAGTTTCTGCCCTTGCTCTCCAAGCAGGTTCTGGTTAATGACCCTTTAAAGTGTTTTCCAGCAATGCTCTATCATGGGTAGATCTCAAGTGAGAATCAGGTAGAAAGGGTCGAGTTGCCTAGGAAGGGGGACCTTGAAAACAGAAAGATTCTCTGCCTGCTTTTCCTGTCCTTGCTGCAGATTTGGATGGTGTTCTGGGCATTTTGCAGACAGCCTCTCTGTAGGGGTACAAGGGCAAGGTGGAAGATATTGCCTAACAAGTGGTCAGTGTTGGGTGCACTCTCCTCTTTCTTTGAATGAAGCCAAACTAGGACTCTGATAGTATATTGCAGATGTTTAAGACTGTCTGCCCTGCAAATCAAGCCGTGCCATTTGACGCTGGCAGGGGGCTATGTAGAAATCACGAGCGGGCTGGGGCTGCTGAGGAACGCGTCTCGAGCTGTTTGTTTTCCAGCATCAGTCTCATTACATGGTTATGACAATGGGAAGATGCCAGCAGCTCACATCCCAGGCAGCAGACAAAGAACTTAATGTTCAAACTTACTTTAAAAGTTTTTTGACCAATCACACAAAGCAAAAGCATATTGACAGTAGTTCTATCCAATCACTATAAGCACAGGTACCTTTGGTTAAAACAGTGCTTGTTTATTTTGAAGACAATACCTACCAGTAAGCCATAAAACACAATGCATTGAGCTCCATTATTAAGCTTCAACCTTCCCAATATCTTGCTAGATAAACTTTTCTGTACCTTGGAGATTTATTCTAGACCAGCATTAATACACAGACCATTGTTCTATTTGTCCTTGCTTTTCTGCAGTTTAAATAATTTTTCTGCTGACCTATCTCACGGCTGCTGCTTGGCTCTAATCACAGTTCTGCTGTATCTGAGACCTGCCTTTTGCAGCTTTCCCAAAACTCTCTAATTTTGTGGATTCCCTCAGAGGACTCAGTGTCAGAGCCTCTGGAGAAGCGTGGAGGGCAGGGCTCAGGTAGGCTGTGCCTGTGCAGGATTTGAACTCAAGGCACCAGGAAGCACCGAGGCTGCAGACAGGAACTCAACCCTTCTCATCTCCCTCCCTTGCCAGAGGGAGGCTCAGAGCAGCCATCTCACCCCTCTCTAAACCAGTGGGGGCTCTGTCCTTACCAGGTTCCTCGGGCTCCTGGGGATTGTTCCCACAGCTCTCGGTGCCAGGCAAAGCTCCCTCTGCTGCAGCTCTGTCCACAGGCTCCCCTCCTGAGGACTCAGGGGCAACATTAATATTCCCCTTGAAAGAGGAACAGAAAGGAAGAAACCCTTCTCACCACTTAGACAAAACACCTGGTCCAACAACTCCATGGCTCACACGCTTAATCCCTTCTTCCTAACAAGAACTCTGGGCCCCAAAGCCCTTCAACAGTCAGAAAAAATTGACTTCTCAAACACAGTCCAAAAGCTGTCAAAGCTGACAGTGACAGGGTTGAACATGGGGGTGACACTGAACACATGGAATGGCTGCTAAGGAAACCAATTGCTGCTCTGTTCTGTAAGGTTGCATGTCTGACAGCACTAACATCAGTCCTCATGCCACTAATTGCAATGGAAGTAGCACTGTCTTCTTTCTTCAGCCAACGCCCCAATCGGTGTAATGGTTTCAATGCCTCACCCAAGGCAAGTTGATGGAGAAATAAATTCAATGTACCTCATTTTGCAGGGCCCTAGGGTCTGAAATTGCTATTACAGTTTTCTTTATAATGATGGGCAAATCTTTTTTCTCTGTGTTTTCTCTTGATGGCTTTTTGAACGATAGGTGCTATCACAGTGAGTTGTCTGATGCTACATGGGCCACCTTTAATTTTTGAGGGAATGTCCTGCCAGGCTCTATCTCCACAAATGAGCCAATATTCTGTTGCTAATTGATGTGGGGACTCATCTAGGTCATCTACTCCTCAGCAGTTTCACCCTTAGGGGGCACTGGGGTAGTACAATTGCACCACAAACTGGAGTATCTGTCCTCAGGATGATGGGGAGTAATATTTAACTGTTGATCTCCCTGGTACTGAAACTCAGCACAAAATTCCATCACCAATGAACCAAGAATTCCAATTCTTGAGGTTCAGAAGGTGCTTTAAGAAGATCAGGGGCCCAGTGATGTCAGCTGGTTATGGGATTGGTCTCGTTGGCAGCCTCACACCAATATTTGTCACGATTGGGTATTGGCTGCTCCTTGGCTGGCACAGGCACACCGACCAGATGGGTTGCAAATGATTTGTCTGGGCTGAAATGGGTCAAACACATGGTGTCTGAGCCTGCTGACTTGGCTAAAGCAAGGCAAACATTCATTTTTGGTTGATCTACAGGCACGTATGCATGCAAAAGCAAGCAAGCAAAACCAACAAGTGCCAGTATATCATTTGATCAAGCTCCATGTTCCTGTTCAGCTGTTTTTTGGCAAAAGCTTCCCCATCTATTTCAGTTCTCAAGCAAATCTTTTAGCGCTTGTTCAGGGACTGGCCAACTATAGGGCACTAAACTGTCCCTCTAACCTTCAATTTTTACAAATTTGGATATCTTAGAATTCTTTGGAACACAATGGACACCACGCTTTTGCTGAAAGAGCTCTATGATACAAACCATTTTCCCAGTCCAAAAATCAACATCAAACTCTAGAATTGTAGCTTTCACAGGTTGAACGGGGAACGCCTGGCATGCACCGTAGCTTCTCCGTGCGGCTTATGTCTGCGTGCTCATTTCCCTGCTGGTGGAATTGTCGGTGTGCTCTTGTGTATGAGACGGTTTCACATCCTTCACCAGGACCCACGTAGGTCCGGCACCTGTGCAAATACAAGCATACCCTTTGCCCCAAGTGATTAGTGAAAATGGTCCTTAAATTTGTCCTAACTCAAGGTTTCTGATCAAAACTGAAGGATTTTCTTTCAATTTTTCCTGTGTGCTGTTTGAAAAGTGCCTAAAAATTGGAGGATTAGTTCCTGCAAATGAGCTATTAAAAACATAAAGACATATAAAGCTTTGCTCAACCTCATCTGGGGTGTTGCTTGGGCCACTCCCCATTTTCTTCTTGTAGAATGGTTTTAGAGTGTGGTGCGTCCTTTCAACAATTGCCTGACCTGTGTGGGAATAGGGAATTCCAAAATGTGGCGAACACTCCAGTCCATCAAAAATGTGGCCAATTTTTGAGCTGTGTATATGGGACCATTTGTCAGTTTTCATCTCGTGGGGGATCAGTTTGGCGAGCTTTGGGCCCAGTGACACTGACAAGGACAAAAGCAAAAGACGAGAGGCGCTCTCTCTTCCCGGGACCAAAGTCCCACAGCTTTAATGGAGAACAGCTCCAGGAGAGAAAGGGAGTGTCCAGGAAAGGAAAGAGGATGTCCAGGGGAGGCAAGAGAGTGTCCTCCTCGTGGCAGGAGACTGTAAATGCTCGGAGAGGGGGGCAGTAGAAAGGAACTACCATAGTTTAACATAATAAATCACCACACTGTAGTTTTCTGCATAAATTGCTGCACTTGTTGAAAACAAAATCCTGAAATCTCCCAAACACAACCGTGCAGTCCCAAATGACCACAGTGTGGGAGAAAAACCACTCAACCCCCCTGTATACCCAAGCACCAGGTGTCACAGGGAGTACCAATCCCTGCAACTAGAAAGTCCACAGACACACACCGGGAAGGGAATATCTCTTTATGAGGGGACAGAGAGCTCACTCTTCTCAACACAACACACACCATCCACCACATCGGCATCCACCCACATCATCTTCCTCAAACATTCACACACTGAAAGTACAACCACAATTACAACACACAGGAAAAACAGCAGCAATAAAACAGGATTTGCTCAATTCAGCCCCAGAATTCCTTGCAGGTCCTTATTGACACAGCAAATCCTTTCTGCCATCAGCCAGACCCAAGCCCAAACTGCACAGGCGTACGTTGTGCACAGGACATCTCTGTGTGACTTGTGAACAGCCCTTCCCCTGCATACGCCTTATGGGTTACTTTATACAGAGTTAAACGTTCCTTTCTCCACAGTGCCAGCAGTCTTGTCTGTCCCCCACGAGGAGCAGCCGAGAGCGGAGGTGCCTCCAGGAAAGGAATGTCCTGGCAGCGCCCAGAGACGTCCAGAGCCCGGATGTTCTTGCTGGAGCAGGGAAGCGTTCCTGCCGCGGTCAGCAAATGAGGTGTGGAATAGAACTCCCCACAGTTAAAGGTAGGAGGTGGTGTGTTTATTACAGCCAGGCACAGGAGGAGTTGTCTCCTAAAGACATGTGTGAAGAATCACTGGCTCTCTCTCTCATCTCTACTCATCTAAAATATCTTGCACATTCATATAAATCCCAAAAAACCTGACACATATTCATTAGATAACACTGCCTACCCTCCTTTGAATTAAAATGTATTATAATTGAGTCCAAAGTTCCTTCACATTTCTGCAGTCTTTCACTTCAAATGGGTTGGTGGGTTTTAAAGTGGGGAATGGTCTCCTTCTGATGAAGGCCAAGACGTCTTCCTCAATTTGACCTCTTTCCTTATGATCTGTTGGCAGGCTTTCACACCCCTTGGCTATAGCTGAAGTTTTGGGGCCCAGGTGCAGGCTACGGTCCTCTTCTTTGTCCCAAAGAAATCCGCATCCCATCCCGCTTCTTTAAACATAGTAAAGACAGGCAAGTGATATATTACCCTAGCCTTAACTACCTTATCTGATAAAAATTAGTTATCCCTTATTATTTCTTCTCTTCTTGCTATACTCTTTCCCCCTAACTAAATCTTGCTAAAATTTTAACTCTTCCAGTTCTTTTAAATCCTGGATTCATTGGCCTCATCTCACACACCAGCCATGTGTGAGCCAATGCTGTAACTGGGAAATTCCGCTCCTGAGCAGGAGATCCCAGGCCTGGTTCTGAGCTGGAAGGGTGAGAAGGATGAGATGCACGTGGTTTTGCTCCAGGGGATGTCCTGAAAGTGCACTGCCTACCTGCCCCTGCTGCCGAGCACCACGCTTCACCTCCTTCTCCTGCTCAGCAGATTTTTAGGAATCCAGGGCTTGGTATGTATTATTTGCTACTGCAACAAATAGAATGAATTTGCTTTGCAAGTCCAGTTTTTTCCTGGCTTATTTTCTGCATGGGTCTCCTCCTGAACCTGGGACAATGACCAGTAGGGACCTACAGGACACTCCTATTCTCTTGTCAGCAAATTCGGCGAAGTGATTTAAGTATCAAGAAGTCAATAAGTATCAATCAGTAAATCAAATCATTTGGGGGAATATTTAGCCTGTGAGTTTCAGCAAAGTATTGAATATGTCTTAGATCCATGGATACAAACTAGTAAGTGAGATTGCTGGGTGTGCACGTGTTAGGGAAGTGATTCCTCACACACCCAGTGCTGAGATCAAGGATTGCCTCTCTTCTAACCCTGAGCTGGCAGCAGGAATTGGGCCCTGCTTGGTAACGTTCATTTTGAAGACTTGTGTTGAGCAGGTAAGAATGGTGAAAATGAAATCTTGTCCAGCTGTTTTCCTTTGGTTTACCTGTTTGAGGGTTAAAATTGTGTGCTGCAGGTGTGCTGGGTGTGTGCAGAGCAGTGCAGCCCCAGAAACCCCTTGGCTTGCCCAGAGGTTGTCATGCCTTGTTGCCAGGTGTGCCCAGCTGTGGCAGGAGAAGGAGCCCGCAGCGCAGTGGGCACCGTGCCCTGCCCAGCCGGGGCTCTCTGGCACAGAGCAGCAGCAGCGCCAGCACCGTTCAACCCGCTCCTGCCTTGGCTTCCCAAGGCACACAGAAGCCTCTGGAAATCAGCACCGCCAGTGGCGTTCCCAGCTTGGAGCAGCTGCTGCTGGCGGGCAGATGCTGCCAGTTCGACTGCTGCCAAAGGGGAAGAGAGGCAGAGATGTACATGCACCGGAGCCCTGGGCATGTCCAATAAAGGTGCAAATGTGTGGGGAGATTTGTTAGGAAACATTTCAGCTGTGATGCCAACAGTGGCTTCTCTCCTGGTTCTGTGTGTTCTGGACAAGTAATGCAATGGTTGGCTCTGACAATTAAGAAGCAGATGTTATGTGGATGTTCAAATGAGTAGTGATTATATTGTAATATATCCTCCCATAGTCCTCTTTCCCATCCCCCTTGTAACAGCCTGGGTAGTCAGGGCATTTGGGGAGGGCTGGCTTGTGACCAGCAGGCAGGGTGTAACAACGCCTGACCTCCAGTCGGGATGCAGGAAAGTAATCTCCACCAATGGACAGCAGAGAAAGAGTTGACTGGCAAAACTTTTGGAGGGGCTGAGGGTATAAAAGGCAGAGCATCCTTTTTGTAGATGAGAACGTGGCTGCTAGTCACAGAGACTCCCAATGCTGCAATTTTTCCTTATTCAGTCCTTTGTGAAGGTTTACTAAACCTTTAAAATTTTAAAAGTGAGAGTCATTTCTCACACATGCAATGCTGTGGGCCATTATCTTGGTCTGGTTTCCTTTGCTTGTGTCCCATCTGAGTGCTCAGTTGGGGTACAGGCTGTAGGTGCTTGGGGCACTCCTGGAGTTCCTCTTGGATCCCCTGAACAAGAGGGTTTGGCCCATGAGGGGAATTTTTGGTGCTTTGTGACAGATGAGAATTTCCCAGGCTCTTTTGTGTTTTCTGTAGGGAAGGTTGGTTATTGCTTTGCATAAAGACCAACACAGAGCTGTCCCTTTGTGATGTCAGGGCATGGTTGCCACGTCGTCATAGTGGCATCAGAAGGTTGCCTTGGTGCATGGAAGGCCTGAGTGTCAGAGCAGCCCTAGGCCTTGCTCAGATCAGGAGAACCTTCCTGGTCAAAGCATCTGTCAGTAGGCAGCTGCCCACTGACAAGAGGCTTGTTTTTTTAGCGTTTAGAAAAATTGCAGAAATGCCAATAGTTAACCATCTGGCCACTGCAGCTTTTGCTGCATATGGCATTACTTATTCCATTTATTATTTCACAAATTTTGCACGTAAGTAGAGGCTTCCCTTCTGCTTAGGTTAGGGTGTATCCTAAGCTGGCTTTTGTATGTCTTCCTGCTCTTTCTTGGGGGCTGAGTTTCTGATTTTGAAACAGAAAGAGCATTAGGATGCCTCTGCTTTGGTAAAGCTCCTGTCAAGAGGTTCAGCTAAAAAGGGGGTGTCTGTAGCCACAGGGGCAGCATTTGCAGGGGAACCTGCAGGGCTTCCGTTCCCTGCACGGGAGAGTCTGTGGCAGCAGAGTCTGTCATTTCCTCAGGTTGCTGGGAGAAGCAAGACACCTTTGAAAATGTAGACTGGCAGACCTTCTTTAAGGCTTTCCAAAAACTCTGCAGTTGTTCCCAGAATTCAGAGAAAGCTTCTTTCTTTTTAAATTTTGTCATGAAAGGATTTGACTAACTTGACCTTTTACTAAATGCTAAAATAGTTGTTCCCTTTGAAAGGAAGTGCTGCTGTACTTTTCCACAATAGAACTGCGCCACCTCTGGGGGATTTTGGGGAAGCTTTTCTGGGCAACGGTTTCCTGCAAGTTAATCAGAATTAGTGCATGACACTGAGTGAAAAAAAAAAAAGAGTACCTGAAGGAGAAGATTTCAGAAGCTGTCTTATGTGTTTGGTAGAACAGGAGCATTGAGTGTTAAAAACACTTTGCATTTGCTTGATCATATTTGTATTCATTTCCTGGCTAAACTGGCTGCAGTGTAGGCAGGAACCAAGAATATTGTCCTGATCTCTTGCTGGCTGTGTGAATGAGATGTGTCTCCTGGAGGGATGTTGTGAAATGGGAAATCATCTCTGTTTGGGTTGACTTGTTCTGTGGGATTCAGCAGCCCAGGCAGTTTTCTGACAGCATCTGGTTCATTTTCCCTTCCGACTACAGGACACCTGAAGCGTGTATTCAGCAGCGCTGAAGATCCTGAGGTGAGTGAGAAAGGAACATTTCATGTTCCTGGTGTTTAAGACTTGTAGAGCAAGCTGAGAGCTTGGCCAGTAGCAGTAGACTGTAGAGGGCCAGCTAGGAAGGCCGAAAGAAAAACCATATTCATGCCTGTAACAAAAATAATAAAGGCAGAGATGGATATTTTTAAATTTCCTTCTCAGAGCTTGAAGAACTAAAAACCTAGTTTTGAAAAGAGAACGATACTTGCAGAGAGCAGATAGGGAAAATTTAATGAAGAGCAATTTCCTGTACAGTTGAATTAGATCATTTTAATTTAGAGAGAGGGACTTAGAATCGTATTCCTATCAAACTTGATGATATCTACTTGGAACATGAGGTGGTAGAACAGGAAGGCCATCTTGCAATGGTGCCTGCTGTATCTGAAGTGCAATGGGCACCTTTGTGGCTGGGGAGCTGCGTGGGCCCAAAGGACGCAGGGCTGGCGGCCGTGAGCAGCTGAAGATGAGGCAGCGTGGGGCCAGGGGGCCAAGAAGGCCAAGGGCACGGTGGCTGTGCCAGCAGCAGTGGGGCAGCAGGAGCAGGGCAGGGAGCGTGGCCCTGTGCTGGGCAGCGCTGCGGCCACAGCTGGAGTGCTGTGTGCAGCTGTGGGCCCTGGGAAGCAGAAAGTCATGGAGGGGCTGCAGCGTGGGCACAGAGGGACAGGGGAGCTGGGCAAGGGGTGCAGCACAAGGCCAGGGAGGAGGTGCTGAGGGAGCTTTAGCCTGGACAATGGGGGCTCATGAGGGACCTTCAGGCAGACTGCCATTGATCCCTGCCTTGGATCCATAGAGCCAATGCTCAGCACAAGGGCTGTTTCCCTGCCAAACATCCCTTCACTGCATCCAAGTGCTTTAGACACTGGTGTGGGTAACACTTTCATATTTTGTTTATTTGTTTGTTTGCTAGAAGGAGAAGCCTTGTGCAATTTCTCCTTCTCCAGGGAGCAAGGGAGCTTTTTTCTCAGTCTTTCCTACCCTTTTACAGCACTGGCAGAAATTCTGCTAGAATTTTAGTTTTCAAGGGGGCAGTTCTGGACAATGCAGTATTTTTGCACAAGAACACATAGTTTGGGGCAGGGATGTTGGTGCAGAACGAGCTGTTCTGGTGCCAGACCAGCCAGTAGGGCTTGCCCATCCTTTTCAAATTAACGGCTCCCGTGTCTTTTGGCTGCCCAGGGAATCAGTGTGTGTTGTGTTTGGGAACTGAGTAGGAAATCAAGTCTCTTGCATTCCAGCTGGTGCTCAGAGATTAGAGGAGCTGGGAGGGGCTGGGCTGCATTTCTGATTCCAGCCACTTCAGCACCATCGGTGTGGGCGAGTCCAAGCGAAGAACTTGCCCGAGCACAGATGCACAAAGAGAGCCGTTCCCAGTGCAATGCTCTGGGTCTGATTGCATTCCATAAGGACCGACATGCTCCAGATTCCCCAAGAGTGTGGGTTACTGAAGCAACAGGAGAGCAAGTTCAGGATGGCTGCTGGTTGGGGCACTGCTGCCGAGTGCTGATGTGTGTAGCGACAGAAAGGACAGGATTGATTCCAGGTGACCCCCACGTAGCGAATAATGTGCTTTCACTCTATGATTTAGAAGTTTAAACAAATGCTTTATTAAGCTATGTTATATTACACTAGTACTATATTAAAACTATACTAAAGAGATATTATACTAAAAACATACGAAAGAAAAACTCGTGACTGTCTCCACACCGCCTTTTATCTAATTATCTAATCAGTCTTAACAACTATCTCTAAAATCCAATTAACAAATCACTTTCAGTAAACAATCACTATAACACATTCTTCATGTACTAAAAACAAGAACAGCAAGTAGAGATAATAATTGTTTTCTCTCCTTCTATGAGTTTCTCACTACCTTCCCTTAAAAAAAACCTAGGAGAGAGAATTATATCTCTCTCCATTCAAAGAATGTAAATTCTACAGCACAGTAAAGAGAGATGATAAAAATGAGATCTGTCTATCTATCTATTTTAATCTTCCTGGCTCTGCTCCAAAGCAGTGGAAGATGCAAAGGCATCCCTTCAGGAGAGAAGTAGAGACAAGTTCCATTGACTGATCCTGAGCAGGCAGAGATGTTTCCCCCTCCAGAGATGGTTGTTTTTTCCCCTCATGTTTTCCTACTCCAGCCTTTTCTGACCTGAAGCCTTCATTTGTCCTTTAAATTTTTGCATGTCTTAAGGGAGTGGAACTATCCCATGCTGTAGCTGGGGTCTGGTGACTCTGGTCATACATGCCATGCCATACATGGCACATGGTTTCCTTCACTGGCATCCCCAGGGCTGTGTAAGTGCATTCGTTAATGGGGCCTTATGAGAAACTCTGTTACTGCTGGTCAGAATTCTCCGTTGACAAAAGAGGGAGAAGAAACACCTTGGTCTTCCTCCATATACTGAGATGGCCATAGAGGTTCTCTGACTTCCATCAGAGATCTTTGCATGCATCCTTATCTCCTGAATGACCCGGTTTTCTAACAAGAGTGTGGATGTCAGGAAGGAGGAATGCTGGTGCAGGCCTGAAGAGAAGGTGAATTCCAGAAGTGTCTCTCACAAGGAGTGAGCTCACCCAGGAAGCCCCTGCAGAGCCAGGATGGAGCTGTGGGACAGGGCGGGGAGTCAGTCACTACTGAAAGACAAACAGGACACGTCGGAAGCAGAGGGAGGCCCTCACCAGACCCTTGAGAAATGCCACCCCTTCCCTGTCAGCTGCCTGAGAGGCTGCTGGAGCTTCAGACCCAGATGGCCCCTGATTGTAGGGCCAGGGTAACTTTGGAATCTGTGCCTCCCCTCGGGCAGAGAAGGACCCAGGAGAGCAGCAGCACAGTGCTTTGGGAAGGTGTGAGCCCAGCAGTCTGTGAGTCTTGGCCCACAAAGGGCGTATGGGAAGTTGAAACCCATCTTCTCTTGCTTTCTGTGCAGGTGCTTCTAGAGAAAGAGCAGGAGCACACTGCCTCATCTGAGCTGCCATGCCAGACTCAGGGAGAGCTGTTCCCAGCCCGAGAGCAGGAAGAGCAGCTCAGGCAGCAGGTGGAAGAGCCACAGGAGAATGGCCAGGTGAGCCTGACTGGCCAGGGCACAGAGGGAAGGGCAGGGAGAGGGGCATAAACCACAGCTCTTGGGACTGAGGAGGCCAGGAGTCCCACAGGCAATGGAAGCACAGAGCCTTGCAATCTGCAGAGATCAGCCCTGGGACAGGAGGTTTGCAATGGAGGCAGATGTGGGGAGGGAAGCAGAAAGAAGGGGCTGAATAAATGTGATTTTGAGGCTGCAAGAGGAAAAAAGCTGAGCCTGATGGCAGCTCTCAGTCCCTTGCTCTCCTTTTGTGTGTACAGAACATCAAGGCAGAGCCACAAGCAGAGCTGCCCGAAGCTCAGAGTGACATCATGGCAGTGAAGAGAAAGAACAAGGAAGACATGGGAAGAATTCAAGAGGAGAATCTCCATCAGCAGAGGGGCAATCATCAAAACCAGGTGAATGAAAGAGTGGCAGCCACTCCACTCATGAAATGTCCTCTCTTTTGTTTATTAGAGAACATGAAGGAACAGCTGGATGCAGAGCTTCAGACAGCTCACAGCATGATCAAGGCAAGGCATAAGCAGCTGGAGGAAGAAATGAAAATCATCAGAGAGAAACTTAATCACTTCCGTCAGTCTCTGCAAAACCAAGTGAGTGAAAGAAGGATGCAGCCACTGCAGTCACCAATCTGGTGGTTTCTGCCCTTCTTGCCTTTCCAGTGCAGAGCAGCAGGGAGTGGGGCCATGCCTCTGAGTGCCATGCTGCTGTAGTGTGTGTATCACAGTCACTCTGAAGGACATTTCCCGGTGTGCTGAATCTCAACGTCTGCCCTGGACAGTGAAACTTGTCCTTTGGCCTTTTGGCCAGCAGTCATCCCAATTGATTCCTGCTGGCCTGTTCCTGCTCTCCTTTTTTCTTGAGGTGTTTTTACAGTGGAACTTGGTGACCCAGATGGAGGATTGAAACAAGCTGTTGTATCCCCTGTCAATCTGTTCTTTGCCTTTCCTCACAGTCGATGACTCCTGGCTGACAGGGACAAGCTGTAGTGTCTGACTGCTTTGTTCTGTTTGACTTGAGGTGCAAGTGTTGACATCTCACCGGGCAGCCTGCGAAGACTTGCAGGGAATGTGTGGCAATGAAGAACCCCAAGTTAGGAGTGAGGCACAGGAACAGTGCCCACCAGAAATGCTCCAGGTCCAGCACATCATGGGCTCTGAACCTGCTGCTGCAGCAGCATCACCTCGAGGAAGCCCTTCTGTGAAACCTGGGAACTCAGGCTCGGGCACATCCCGGGAACAGGAGATTGAGGAGGAGTACCTGGAGCTGCTGGGTACGTCTGGGGTGTTTCTTATCTGAGGGACAGTGTGTTGTGTGCAGGTGTCAGCAGAGCTGTACCCAATGCTCCTCCTGAGCTCGGTGTCACAGGGCCATTTAGGACTCCCCAGAGGCAGTGCTGTGCTCCGAGGCAGCGAGAGAGCTCTGGGTGTTCCTGCTGCCTCTGAGGGCACCTGGGACTGGCTTGGGTTTGCCTGAGCTTCCCTCTCTGCTAAAGGCTGAAGCAGGGATTGTTCTTGGATCAGCAGAAGGCTGTGACCTAGTAAATGATCTAGGCAAGTCCTGTGTGCTAGTGGCCAAACTGAACAGAATTTTTAGCTTCCTAAATTCTCCTTAGACTCCTGACTTGCAACCAGTCATCACAGCAAAAAAACTTCACAGGAATGGACTGACTTTGGAGTTTTGTCTTTTTGGTTGGGGATTTTTTTTCTGGGGGGGTGGGGTGGGATTGCTTTTCTGTTGTTCATTTTTGGTGGGGGTTTTTTGTTGTGTTTTTCTCCATCCTGAAGGAGCCCTTCTACCCCACGTTTTACTGATGTCATTTTTATGACTGTTACTGTTACCACTACTACATCTGCAGTTTATTTTCATGAGAATGGTATATTTTTGTCAATAAGAGAATGCTATCTTTTTGTCAATAAGAACTACTTTGAAAGAACATCAGGTTACAGGACAAATAGAGAGCACAAGGTATTTTCCATGTGCCGCCAAAGAAAAAACAGAGACTTTGATAACAAACTTTATTTAATCTTCTAGTTTTATGCTTATCAAGATGTGTCCAGGAGACACATCCAAGTGGCGTGATCAGATAAAACTGTACTGCAGGCATTTCTCAGGAGAGAGCCTCCAGCCCAGCCATGGTATATCCCTCAGATCCATGGCACTTTTCCATACCTGATTCCCACTCTTTCCCATGACTGTTAGAATCCTACCCATTGGCCCAGGCCCTGCTCAGATCAGTCTCTAGGAAAACACATCAAGCCCTTTGTGATTCTGCAGCACAACCCAATGAATCTACTTCTTGCCCGTAACAGCTGCCAGTGCTGTGCTCTCAGATAAGAGACCTGGTGGGGCTGAGACCAGAGCCCAGTGAATTCTGTGTCTGCCATCACCTGTTGGGACAAAAAGGGCACTGATCTGTGCCTCGGTGTGGCTGATCTCAAAGCCCATCCTGTTGTGTCCTGAATGGGGGTAACAGCTTGTCTGGGGCTCAGGCTCACTCTGGCTTCTTCCCATCAGTGCCTGTCAGTGCTCACGCTTGGGCTTTGCCAGCCTTGTTGTGGTCGCTGCCCTGTCCCTGAGGGCTGGAGTGACTGCAGAGGCTGGAGCCTTCCTTAGCTGGGAGAGGGGCATCTTTGAGCTCAGCCTGCTCACAAACAGGTCAGAGTCCTGATGCCGAAAGCCCCGTCAGGATCGGTTACAGCTGGAGCTGCTCTGGTTTACAAATGGGAAGGCATTCCTTTGGCAAACTGCTGAAAGGTGGGGAAGATGTCCTCCTCTCCTGGGATTGTATGTCCCTGTGCTTTGTTTCCTGTCAAGAGAACTCTTCAAAAGACTGTACAAATCAGTCTCTGTGCTGGCCACCTGTGCTGCAGGGCTGTCTGCCTGGTTGTGGTTGTTGCTACCCAGCCGACCACAAAGGGCTCAGAGCTCCAGGCGCTGGGGCTGCCTTTTGTATCTCCTGGAAGCTGGGATCTCTACTTAAAAGTCAGCATCTTGCATTTTGTTTCCCTCAGGAAGAATGGTGAACACCACTGAAAATCCCCTGATGAAATACAGGCATCTGAATTATATTGGCAGCGGGTGAGTCCAACAGCAGTTACTCCTGCACAACGATGGGCCAGGTGTTTTTGGGGTGGAATGTCTATCCAGCGTGAAGTCAGGACAGCTGCAAAGATGATCACACACTGGGGATAGATTGTCCCATCTCTCAATGCTGCTCAGAATTTGTGAGTGGGCTCAGAAGGCATTGTCAGAGATGCCTTGCTACCGAGGTCTTGCCTGCATCAAGGAACAGGACCTGGAAGGTCTCCTTGTCTCTCAAGTGTGGGACAGCTCTGTGTTAATTTCTTTAGCATTTTTTGTGTATGTCTCAAAATCATACTGGCACACTAATGAAAAGAGAAGAAACTTGCTTGCCTGAAAGAGCAACCTATGCCCTATCAAAGCTGTGAGATAACAGTTGCCAGGAACAATTCTTTCCCCTGGTTTGAAGAGGGAAACACTCTGTGGTCAGGATAGGAACCACACTGTTTAGACAGTGAAACCCAAGAGGAAAGACTTGACTCCCTTTAGAAATTGGACCCCAGTGCTTCAGGAACAGGCCCAGTGCCCATGCACTTGAGAGGAAAATGCATCATCTCCCTTCTGGCAGAGCCCTCCTGCATCCTGCAGGTTTTGACACTACCAGCAGAGATCTCCTGTGTGGGCTGGCTTTCACTGCAAGATCTAAACAGTTTCTGCTTTCTCTGCTTCTGTTTTTTTTTCTAGGACTTTTGGAGATGTTTATAGAGCACTCGACAGTGCCACAGGAGGAGAGGTAAATGTCACCAGCCCCGGCAGGCTCTGCTGCACTCGAGGGCTTTCCCCTCTGGTATGAGCTGTGGCTGGAGCTTTGGGCAGAGCTGTGCTGAAAAGGCACAAGAAGCACAGACTGGTGCCAGCCCACAGAACACATATGGGACTTTGTCCTCCTCAGCTGCCGGAAGGAAGGCACGGAGGGCAGCGGTTCCTTTCAGAGAAGGACGCACTCACTCGCTCTCCATTGCTAAAACAAAGGTGGTGCCTGCGAGCACCTCACTGCTCTTTGGGGCTACAGCTTCAGAGTCCTGAATTCTCATTTCTGGCTGCCAGCAAATCCATCTGAAAGTTACTGGTAGTTCCTTAGCCACCTGCAGTGCTGCACTTGGGAACTGCACGTAGGGAGAGATCTGCAAGGCGTCCTTGAAAGCCCTAAGCCCTGCCCATAGCCCAAGATTTATCCACAGAGTATTAAGTTCTGAGTCCCAAACAAAGCAGCAGAGAGTGTGGTCAGAGGTTTGTGGGTGATAACTGAGACATCGCTGTTACCAAGTGGTCAAGGCAAAATGTCAGTGGCCCCACGTGTCCTGTAACTGGCTCCCAAGGGAGCAGAGAAATGGGCTGTTGGAATGTCAGTTCCTGATTACTGCAGTGCCTAATCACAAGGCAGTTTGGCACAGCTCAGCTGTGTCATTGCAAAATCACTTGCTCCACGTGCCTTGTGGTCTCGTGCCACCAACCCCTCAAGTTACTGATTTTCAATGTCATTTTAGGTGGCAATAAAAAAAATAAATCTTCAAGGAGTGAGGAGGAAGGAGCTAACCTTTAATGAAATAATGATCATGAAAAGGTATAGGAGTCCCAATGTTGTGAATTATTTAGACAGGTGAGAGGTCATGGTCTTATCCCATGGATGTGTGTTTACATAAAGCAAACATGAGAGGTTAAAAACCCACTTTGGTCAGTGGCAGCAAGTAAAGCTGTTAATTTATATTTATTCATATTTCTCTACTCATCTCCAATGGATGAGAAGAGAGTGCATCTTGTCTGCATGAGTCTTCCCTGGCACACCTAGTTTGATAATTACTCCAAAATTATTCAAAACCTGGATCAGCTGTATCTTCCTAACTCAATGGCCTCAAAGTTCACTGCCTCCACATTTATTTGGGATTGATTTTTTAAAGTTTCTTAAGTGCAGATGAACCATCCTAAAGTGGATTTCCCTTGGATTGTTGCCCCTCTTTGCCATTGCTATGCATGCCAGGAAGACTAGGTGCTTATTTCCAGAAACACCATGCCTGGCATGTTTTATATCTGGGCTGTTTCTAAACTGCACTTTTCATTTGCTGCCCATCTAAGACATCTCCTTTTTCACAGATGTGTCTTTCTCTATGAGACTGCACAGATTGCAAATAATGCACAGCCAAGAGGGAATGTCTATTCCTTTGATTCTGTCCTTGTCACAAAGGCATCTGGAAATAAGAAACCTGGAAGCAAAAAATCAACGTAGCCATGCATGTTCATCTCTACCCCCTTGTTTCCTTCTTTCAGCTACCTTCTGGGCGAGGAACTCTTGCTGGTTATAGAGTACATGGATGGAGGTGTCCTGAGCGACATCGTCAGCCAGACCTGCCTGTCTGAAGATGAGATGGCAGCCATCAGTCGGGAGGTCAGCAATCCCAGCTGTGTTTCCAAGGCCTTGGGCAGGATTGTCTGGGAAACAGGGGCTCAGAACAGGAGAGGTTTCCTGTGCCGAGCTTTGTTTCTGTGTTGCTGGTATGCTATGGGCAAGTAAAAGCATCTCAAGTGAAAGGCCTGCCAGTGCCCCTGCACTCCCTGTACTCAGTGCCAGTACTCTTATCTCCTGCTGTTGTATTCTCGCTCTGTCTCTTGTATTTGTAGTTGCTGTTCTCCACCTTGCCTCTCTAAATGTTTGCCTGGAGTCTGTCTTCACTGCATTCCTTGCCTGTAAAAGCAAAGGTGCTGGTGGCAGGATTTGAAACAAACAGCAAAGAAAGAAGAGAGAGACTCGTTTCTCTCAATGCTCAGCTAAAAAGGATAGGAGTGCAGCCAGAATGCTCTTTGCTTCTGAGCACATGCGCTGCAGCAGGAGTCATCCTGGCTGGTTGGCAGGGGACAGCCTACAACAGCAGGTGCTGTTGCTCTTTCAAAAGCTGACGTGCCTTTCCTCAGAAAGGTCCTGCTCTGCAAGTGTTGGAGCAGCAAGCTCTTCCTCTCAGTGGCCATGACTGTTCTGCCATTACTCCCCATTCCCCTGGAGAGGGAATCTTTTAGATTCTTTGTTTCCTTTCTTGTGTGATGAAATCACATCACTCATTTTTGCCCTTCTGTTTCTGTTTTCTCGCTCAGTGCCTGCAAGGACTGGATTTTCTTCATTCAAATGATGTGGTCCATCGAGACGTGAAGAGTGACAACATCCTTCTCAGAACGGACGGTTCTGTCAAACTGGGTCAGTATATTCTTGGTCAGGTGCAGCTTTCCAGGGATGTAGGTGTGGGGCTTCTTGGCGTGACTGCCAGCTCCCCAAAAATGGTGCTGGTGGCAGTGCAGGGACCCCTGCTGCGAGCTGAGGGCACAGTTGCAACGTGCACAGAGGTAGAAGGAGCCACAAGCAGTCAAGAGTGGCCTTGCTCTGTGTGGGTCCCTTCCAGAGGGAGGGAGTTACAAGTCTAAAGTTTCCAAAGAACAAAAGCCACTGCTAGAGGCAGTGTAAAACATGGGGGGATTTTTAAAGTCGCCAATGCCAGGAGATTCAACAGAGCAATTTCAAACTTCTACTGGGGAATTCTTTTGCTTGCTTTCCTAATTGCACAGAATTCAGATAAAACCAGTATTTTGTTTTCTCCTCAGCTGATTTTGGCCTCGCTACTCAGCTCACCCCTGAGCAGAGCAGACGGTGCTCGGTAACCGGGACTCCTTGGTGGATGGCGCCTGAAGTGGTGACAGGTCAACCATATGGCCCCAAAGTGGACATATGGTCTTTTGGAATTGTGGGAATTGAAATGATAGAACAAGAACCTCCTTACTTGGGCGAAAGTTCTGGCACGGTAAGGAGCAAATACTCACTGATCCCACGGTCTTTCTCACCTGTCCCATGTCCTGTGTGCCACTGGACAAAATCCCATTGCCATCTGCTCGAACTACTTCCACCGAGGTCCCCTCCTACAAATGTCCCTGCAACACATCAGCATCTGCTGTGCTTTTGGTTGCATCAGTGGGGGAACTCAAGCCTTACCACATGCAAACAAACTCCAAACAAACTCCATTCTCACTCAACACTTTCCTTTGGGTTAGTGGTTCCAGTTCTTTTGTCTGTGTAGATGGCCTTAATAACAGGGAAAAAGCATCTTAAAAGTGTTGTTATCTTTCCAGAAATGAAGGAAGGAAACCCAAACCCAACAAAGTTTCTAAAACCGTGGTCTTTAGAGAGGAACCTAACCCTGTGTGCAGTTTCCTCTCACTGGAAAATATGGGCATGAGGGTGTAATGCACAGTCTCTTCTGCTTCTTGTGCAGTGCTGCTGAAACACTCAGTGACCGTGTTTCTCTCCTAGCCCAAGCAACATTCTGCACGTCACCAAGGCAGAGCCTGGTGATGTGGAGAGCCTGCCAAAACCTCCTGTTTCTTTCCTGGCACTTTCTGGCATGGGCCTACCATTAATGCATTGACTTGAGCAGCCAAATGACTAGAGGGTGTCCATAGGGATGGAACCTCTCCTTCTTCTGACCTAGAAAATTTTTCTTTGGCTGCAAAAATGGGAAGCTGAAATTTTCAGACTGCTGAGAGACAGAGCTGCAAGTGGCTCCTGTGTGCCCAAGCAGGCATTTTCATCCCAATACATCCCAATAAGGCATCTTAATGTGTCTGTGTTGAAGAGGAGATTGTCAATGTTTGTTTCCCTGCCTGGGTATTAACTGATGGATTTCCTTTCTTTTCTTCCAATTCCCATTGTTTTCAAGAACAGCACAAAAAGCTTGATGAGTTTTGTTCTAGGGCACGTGCGCTTAAAGGACCAACTAGCACTGCAGAGATGCCTTTCATGTACTAACCCTTGAAATTAGTTAGTATAGCAAAGTCCCTCTTCCAAAAACCATCTCAAGCTGGCATGAATCCTCAGAGAAGCAAATGTCCTTTTGCTGATGTAGTTCCCACTAACTAGGTCAGGCAATGAAATCAGCTGCCAAGGCAAGATCTGCAGGATGGTGGAAAAGCTGTGGCTGCATCGGGGTTTGGGTTTTTGGTTGGTAAAGGAAAGTCATCTCTGGGTCTGTGCCAGGGCAGAAACTGCCACTGAAGAACAGAGGTTAAACAAAGGGATCTGGGAGAGCCTTAGAGATGTGAAAGCAGGAGGTGGAGCCTGGTGTCTCCTTTCTCTCCAGGCTACATACCTGATAGCCACAGTAGGGACTCCACAGCTGCGGCAGCCCAAGCTCCTCTCGGCTTTGCTGCGTGACTTCCTGAGCTGCTGCCTGCAGACAGACGAGGAGCAGCGCTGGTCTGCCAAGGAGCTCCTGCAGGTAAAATGTGAAGGGGCTGCAGGTGAAACAGGCTCTGAGGGATGGGCTCCTCCTCCACTCAAGCCCAAGGCAGCAGATGAGCCCCCTTCCTCCTCACCTCCACTCTTGCTGCTCTTCAAATGAAAATGGTGAGGAATCCTAGACTGGGCTGGGCTGGCAGGGCCCTGTAAATGTCCTCTGGTGCAAGTGTCCTGCAATGAGCAGGGACATCTTTAAAGAGATCGGGTTGCTCAGAGCCCGTTGCCACCGGAGCCGGAATGGTTGCAGGGATGGGGCACCTACAAGCTCTTGGGGCAAGCTGTGCCAGTGTGGCACCATGCTCTGAGTACACAAGTTCTTCCTTAGACCTACTCTGATAAGATGCCCTTAGTGTTTAAAAAGATTTGTCCATATCCTATTGTAACTGGCCCTGTTAAAAAAGATGTCCTGTTTTTTCTTCAAAGCCACTGTGAAGTCTTGGAAAGTGGCAATAAAGTCTCCCTGGGGCCTGTCCTTCACAAAACTGAATAACTCCAGCTCCCTCTGCATTTCCTGTGAGGAGAGGTGCTCTGTCCTCTGACTGTGTCTGTTGCCCTCTCTTGTGATTTGGTGGAGTATTCAGTTTTATGTAATGGCAAAAGAATTGAAGTAGAGCAATGCAGGGTACAGAGACATGAAATGGTGGTGGAGGAACCCAAGGAAGCCAGTCCCAGCCTAGGGGTCAGAGATTTGGCTGTGGGCAGGAGGGGCTGTGGGGGGCTCACTCTGAGGGGCCCTGGTTTGTGCCCCCCAGCCCACCCTCAGAGGTTTCTGCCATGCAAACAGGGACAGCTGGGAGGGACTTGTCCCAGCCCCATCTGCTGCCTGGCACGCTCAAGCAGACGGGAACTGTGCCAGGGTTACTGCCAGGTTGTGTGGCAGAGAGGGAACTGCAGGGCCCAGTGCCACTGGGCTGGCCCTACTGGGAAGGAAGGTGCCATCCAGCACATGAGGGGCAGGGCATGGAAAGGCAGACACTGCTTTCTGTCCCTGTGGCAATCAGCACAGTGCCTGTCTTTCAAAGAGAGGGACCAATGAGAGGCTTTGGAGTTTCCTGAAAAGAAGAAAAGCACCATTTCTAGAGCACTGGCAGGGCTAAAATCTCAGCAAGATGAAGACACCTGTATAAATGGATGAGTGGGATTCTGGGCCAGGTTTGCCTGTGATGGCAAAGTCTGCACATAAAGATGGAGGTGTAGACAGTCCCATTGTTCCTCTTCCTGCATCCTTCTAGGAGCAGGAGGAATCCTGTGAAGCACTGAGCTTGGAAAGTCATGGTTCATTGTTTTTTGTTGATCTGTTTTTTTTCCCTTTGGGCAGCATCCATTTGTAAGATTTGCTGAGCCTGCGTCCAGCCTGGTGCCACTGATTGTTTCAGTGAAGAAGAGGAAGGAGACAAGAATGTGATAATCACATCAGGACCATTTATTCCTCAATCAGTTTAGAGTAGGATTGTAGGGTAGGATTAGGATTAGGATTAGGATTAGGATTAGATTAAGGATAAGGATAAGGATAAGGATAAGGATAAGGATAAGGATAAGGATAAGGATAAGGATAAGGATAAGGATAAGGATAAGGATAAGGATAAGGATAAGGATAAGGATAAGGATTAAGAGGAGGATGAGGATAAGGATAAGGATAAGGATAAGGATAAGGATAAGGATAAGGATAAGGATAAGGATAAGGATAAGGATAAGGATAAGGATAAGGATTAGGGTTAAGGTAAGGGTTAGGGTTAGAGTAGGATTGTCTAATAGGACTGCAGAGTAGGATTGAAAATCAATAAAGTTTCTGAAACCACAACTCACCTTGAAGATTCCCTTCCTTCTCACTCTGCGAATAAACTCGAGAATTCCTTCTGAATTGTCTGTTGTTTCTTAAAGGTGGAAAGTGAAACAGTGTCTTTGGCATGGTGTGAAAGTGGGGAAGGATGTTCTTCATTCATCCTCTCCAGACCACACTGCCTTTGGAATATGGCCCACTGGTCTGTTTTTGGCCATCTTTGGTACTTCTATTTTAGGCAGAAAGGGCAATGGCATTTGAAGGCAAAAGCACAGGAAGAATGGGGCAGCCCAAACATCTTATACAGATGCAGGCCTTCAGCTGTGACTGGAGAGCATTGGGGCTCCCTAAATGCAATAATCTCTTTGGCTGGAGGAGAGCCTTGCTCAAGTGAGAAAGCAGAAAGATCAGAGAGGGTGCTCGGGAAGGTCTCCTGTGGTGCAGAGCTGTCAGCGCCTGTGAGGTGAGAGCGGGCCCGGCCTTGCCCAGGCTGGAGCCCCAGCAGAGCCCCGGTAAAGGCCGGAGCAGCCTGAGCCCTAGCAGAGGCAGGCTGGAAGGAGGCCCTTGGAGCTGCAAGAGGCAGCAGCCGGGCCCTGGGTGCCTCTTGCTGGGAGCGGGCGAATCCTCTGCTCTCAGAGCCCAGGTGGCAGCTGGCTGCTGCCGAGGGGAAGCGCAGCCGTGCTGGGCACAGCCCGGCCTGGAGGCCATGGCCGTCTGGAGTGTGCCCAGGAGCAGAGAAAGGCCAAGGGCAGCTGCAGGCCGCTGGGCTGCCTGAGGATTCCTCCTCTTCTGCCGGCTGCCCTGCAACTCTTGGCAAAGGCCAGCAGTGTGTGCAGCACTCTGGGCACCGGGGCAGGGAGCCGGGCTGCTCGGCAGGCTGGAGCACAGGGCAGCTCCTTCAGGCCCTGCACTTGTGCCAGGGGAAGCGAGGCCAGCGTGAGGCAGGGACAGCTTGGCAGGGCCCATCTGCATGAGCCAGCGCCTAACGCAGCTCTGGGAGGAAGCGCCTGCAACCCTGCAGTTCTGCACTGAGCCAGAGCAAAGGTGTGAGATGCAGAGTGTTTGGCAGAAATATTCAGGCCCACCAGGCCAGCCTGCTTTGTGCTCTGTGGCACACAGCAAGCGCTGTGCAATGCAGCTCTGAGCTGCTGGGAGAGAGGCACATCAGGGATGTGCCTGAGGCTTGTGCTTGAGGAGTGAACTGATTTGGAAGGGGGCAGAAGGGTTTCAGCAGGCAATTTGCGTTTTCTTCATTAATTTCTGAAAGAAAGTCATAATGTGTTGCACACAGGTAGGGTTATTAGAAAAGAAAGGCCTTATAAAATCAGGCCTACCTATTGTTATGTTTGCCCAATTATCCCGTCATAAAAAAAACCCCAAACAATATTAAAAGTAGTAGCAATTTTAATTGAATATTTAAAATATAAAAATATAAAATTGGATAGAATAGAATTTGATTAAAATAAGGGATAATTTGTTTCTAATAATAGCGCATAAGCAACAGATAACTGCGGGGTACGGAGTGCAGGCCTCTGGGACCCTTGCCACATCACATACAAGCTTGCCAAGTGAATATTCATCCTTATATACCATGTGTCAATGCCGTCTCCTCCCATTTTCGATTCTTCACACTTCTACCTCTACCCTCATCATCACCTTTACCATCCATATGCCACCACTTGGTTGGTGGTCGCACAAGTCTTTGGGGGTCATCTGATGAAGATTTTGTAGTCCTCCTCTGTGTCCTTTAATTAACCTTTGGGTTACACCAAGCCAATACAATGTAAGCCAAAACTAACATAATTACTACATCTGAGTATTGTGGAGAGTTTTGTCAAAGAGTGGCTTGAGGAGAGAGGACACAGCCGAATTAATTTGGTAAAGATGTCCTAACTAGGGACGAGGCCTTTTTGCAGGCAGGTGTCTGTTGGAAATTTAGCTGACTAGAGAATGGAAAAGTACAAGACTGTGGCTAATTCCAAATCTTGCACCTGCAAGATAACGTGTCCTTGGGCCTAGCTGAGTATGATAAAGAAATGGACAGCGAGACGTGAGAAGTAGAGAACGTAGGCCCAAAGGAATGAGGAAGAGCTGATGGTATAGTTTAACCAATAGATTGCTTGGCTTACAGAATATTCATAAGCTTATTATTTGCTGTATAAGTGTTTGATGCTTTCTTCAATAAACTGGACCTGTGATGAACCATCTGGTGTCCTGGTCTCCTTCCTTCGACAGAGTATCAAGGCAATAAATCCCTTATAATTAGCATTTTCCTGGGACACAACCAGAGAGTTCCTTCTTTGTTAATTTTTAGCAACCATTATCTCTTGCTTTCCTCCTGTTCCTGAACATCTGCGGGGGGGGGGGGGGGGGCATGGTGCCCCTCCTCTCCCTTTTTCTTCGGCATTACTAATTTTACCTGTTTTAATATTTACAAATATTAATTACTGTATCAATATTGATTCTTGTTTCAATTGTTATCAGCACGAATCATACCTATTTACCACACTGTGGTAAATTCCCAGCTGGCCTGTTCCATCTTCTACGTGCAGCCAGCTAACTTCCCATGGGAATAGTCATGAGTGCAGTTAGCACAAGCTATTGTGCTAAGAAAACTGTTTGCATCTGTAATAAACAAGAAACCTGTCCCATGAGCATCCACGAAAGAAAAATGTAATCACCTGAGTAACAGTGAGTCTTAAAAAGAGAGAGTCTTAACATGTACACACTAATACACCTTCTAAGCAATAAATTGTGTGGCAAGGAAACTACCAGCCAGTTGAAGTTGAACACAAGTCTGTGAAAACAGTATAAAAATGAGTTATGTGAATAAAGAATTGGCTTTTCCTGCATGAAGAAACTGAGTCCCGGCTGCTTTATTGACACAGCAATGTGGCTTCACTCAGCAAGAGCACCTGCAAGGGCGTATTGATGAAACACTGGTGTTTGATTCTCAGAATAGGAAGGAGAGGCATTTAGTCTAACAAACAGGGCATAGTCTTTTGAATTCCTTTAGCTTTAACAGGAGTGCTGAACCATGTATTCCCCCACTGCAGTGCTTACTGTGTGCAAGTGGCTATCTTGGCCTTGAGAATAAGGAGAGTGGTCCTGCTAAGAAGGTAGCTGAAATGCATTCAAAAGGAAGAAAGTGTTTTAGGAGGCTCTTGACCACCAAAGGAGAGTTTGAGGAATGGGAATATTTCCCAAATGACTGTGTCAGGAACTGGAGTCATGTCCCAGGCCTTGCCATATTTGATCCATGTTTGAGCAGGTTGACAAGACAATGAAGAAAAGTGTCTTGTTTAGCAGGTGGGACCATGACCCTTGAAAGAGAAACAATGGATTGGTCAATGGGTGAGCAGTCAAGCTTTGAAAGGAGAACAATGCACAATGCAGCCCTTGGTGGCAGGGAGTCATGGAGTCATCCTGAGCCATCATGGCCTCATCTCACACGCCAGGCATGTGTGAGCTGCTGCTCTAACTCCTGCTGTAAAATTCCACTCCTGAGCAGGAGATACAAGGCCTAGTTCTGGGCTGAAGGGTTGAGAAGGACGAGATGCACAGCGTTTTGATCCAGGGGATGTCCTGGAAGTGCACTGCCTACCTGCCCCTGCTGCCGAGCACCACGCTCCAACTCCTTCTCCTGTTCAGTGGATTTTTGGGAATCCAGAGGTCAGTATGTATTATATGCTACTGCAACTAATGGAATGAATTTGCTTTGCAAGCCCAGTTTTGTCCTGGGTTATTTTGTGCATGGGTCACCTGAACCTGTGACAATGACCAGCAGGGAGCCACAGGACACTCCTACTCTGATGTCAATAAATTCTGAGAAGTGACTGAAATATGTCAAAAAATTGGAGGTAATGTTTAGCCAGTAAGTTTCAGCGAAGTATTGAATATGTCTTAGTTCCATGGATACAAACTACTAGGTGAGATTGCTGGGTGTGCAGGGCTTAGGGAAGTGATTCCCTGTGCACCCAGCACTGAAATCAAGTAATGCCTCCTTTCTAACCCTGAGCTGGCAGCAGGGATCAGGCCTTGCTTGGTCACTTTCATTTTGACAACTTCTGTTAGCGACTAAGAAAGGTCCAAATGAAACCTCCTCCAGCTGTTTTCCTCTGGTTGATCTTTTTAGGCACCAAAGCTCTGTTCCACGGGTGGCCTGGGTGTGTGCAGAGCAATGCAGCCCCCACAAAGCCCTTGGTTTCCCCACGAGTTGCCAGTTTGACTGCTTCCAAAGGGGAAGAAAGGCAGAGATGTACATCCACAGGAGTCCTGGCCATGTCCAATAAAGGTGCAAATATGTGGGGAGATTTGTTAGCAATTATTTCAGCTGTTATGCCAAGCCAGTGCCTTCTCTCCTGCTTCTGTGCATTATAGGTGAGTAATGTAATAGTTGGCTCTCACAATTAAGAGATAGATATTATGTGGAGAGATATTATGTTCAAATGTAAAGTGCTGTTATTGTAATATGTCCTCCCATAGTCCTCTTTCTTATCCCCCTTGTAACAGTCTTGGTAGTCAGGGCATTTGGGGAGGGCTGGCTTGTGACCAGCAGGCGGGGTGTAACAAAAATTGACCTCCAATCAAGATGCAAGAAAGTAATCTCCACCACTGGACGGCAGAGAAAGAATTGACTGACAAAACATTGGGAGGGGCTAAAGGTAAAAAAGCAGAGTATCCCTTTTGTAGATGAGCATGTGGCTGCTAATTATGGAGACTTCCCAGTGCTGCAATCTTTCCTTTTACAGTCTTTTCTTAAGGTTTAATAAACTTTTAAAAACTTAAAGGTTGCCACCTTCTCGTAGTGACATCAGAAGGTTGCCTTGGTGCACGGAAGCCCTGAGTGCCAGAGCCCACTCCTATCTGCCTGACTGGGGTGTCCAGGGCACCTACACTGGAGCGCGGATACTTGCATGTATATACCTAGCTGCCCCTGTGGCTACAGACACCCCCTTTTTAGCTGAACGCCTTGACAGCAGCTTTACCAAACCAGTGGCATCCTAATGCTCTTTCTGTTTCAAAATCAGAAACTCAGTCACTAAGAAAGAGCAGGAAGACATACAAAAGCCAGGTAAGGATACACCCTAACCTAAGTAGAGAGGAAACATCTACTTACTTGTGAAATGTGTCATAAAATAGGCACCATAAGTAATGCCATAGGCAGAGAAAAGCAAAGGAGCAATTCACTCAATCATTTTAACACTGCCCTGCAAGTTTGCAGGCTGTGCTCACACAGTGGAAAAAGCAAGGCTCCTGTGAGTGTGCAACAGCCCACTGACAATTGCCTCAATCAGAGGGAATAGAATTAGAATGATTGTGAAGTATGTGAATGAGGCTAGTTGGCCAATGATGATGAAGAGGTGTCCTACTGGCTGGCTGCCTACTCAGGTTAGGATGAGGACATTGGCGACTAGGGTTCAGAATAGGATTTGTGATAGGGGGCAGAAGGGTATTGATCATAGTTTTGATGTATGTAGTAGTGGGGTGAGGAATACGACCAGGATTGAGGCGGCTAGAGCTAGTACGCCTCCTAGTTTGTTTGGGGTGGATCAGAGGATGGCGTAAGCAAATAGGAAATATCACTCGGGTTTGATGTGAGGAGGGGTGACTAGCGGGTTGGCTGGGGTGAAGTTTTCTGGGTCACCTAGGAGGCTGGGGGAGAATAGGGCTAGTGAGATGAGTAGGAAGAGCATTAGTACGAATCCTAGGATGTCTTTGATGGTGTAGTATGGGTGGAAGGGGATCTTGTCACAGTCTGTGGGAATGCCTAGCAGGTTGTTTGAGGCTGTTTCGTGGAGAAAGGTGAGATGGACGAGAGTAAGGCCTACGATGATGAAGGGAAGGAGGTAGTGGAGAGCGAAGAATCGGGTCAGTGTGGGGTTGTCGACAGAGAACCCTCCTCAGGCTCATTTGACTAGTGTTTGCCCGATGTAAGGGATGGCTGACAATAGGTTTGTGATTACAGTAGCTCCTCAGAATGATATTTGGCCTCATGGTAGGATGTATCCTACGAAGGCGGTTGCTATGAGGGTTAGGAGGAGGATGACTCCAATGTTTCAAGTTTCTTTGTTTAGGTATAAGCCGTAGTAGAGTCCTCAGCCGATGTGTGGGTAGATGCAGATGAAGAAGAAGGAGGCTCCGTTTGCGTGGAGGTTGCAGATGAGTCAGCCAAATTGTACGTCTCGGCATATGTGAGCGACAGAGGAGAAGGCTAGATGGGTATCTGCTGTGTAGTGCATAGCTAGCAGAAGACCTGTGACGAGTTGAGTAATTAAGCAAACGCCTACTAGAGACCCAAAGTTTCATCATGTTGAGATGTTTGATGGTCGATTAGGGCGTTGTTGATGATTTTGAGGATTTGGTGGTTTTTACGAAGGTTGAGGGCCATTGGTTATTTCTGTATGTGGCTACGAGGATGATGAGAATGGATAAGGCGAATGATCCTAAGTAAGCTTTGATTAGGCCTGAGTGGAGGTGGTGGCAGTTTTGGTTGCTGTAAGTTGTAGGCTGGCTAGCCTCTCTGGACCTACTATTTTGTATCAGGAGAGGTCAATTAGGTGTGATGCGATGTTCTGTCCTCCTTTGAGGAAGTTGGTTATACTTAGGCGGTGGGATAGGGGGTTAAAGTATCCTAGGGATGTTGAGAAGTTTGTGAAGGGGGCTTGTTTTGTGAGGATGAGAAAGCTTTAGCTTGGACAACAGGAGCAGGAGCCTCGTGAGGGGCCTTCAGCATCTCCTCAGTGCATCCAAATATTTGAGCCACTTTTGGAAATGACTTTTCCCCCTTTTTTTTTCTTGGGTATATATATTTTTGTTTGTTTGTTTGTTTGTTTGTTTGCTTGGAGGAAGAGGCTGTTCATTTTCTTCTTCTCCCAGCTGAAGTTCTTTTCATCATTATTTTCTGCCCTTTTATAGCACTGGGACTGGGTCTGCTAGAATTTTAATTTCCAAGGTATCACTTCTGGAGAATGCAGAAGTTTTGCATGAGAACACATCATTCTGTGCAGGGACCTTGGTGCAGAAGGAACTGTTGTGGTTCCAGGCCAGCCAGTATGGCCTTATACATCACTTTGAGCTTAGTAGTGCCCATGCCTTTTTGCAGCCCAGGGAATCAGTGTGTGTTGTGTTTGGGAATTGAGCAGGAGGTCAACGCCCTTGCATTCCAGCTGCTCCTCAGAGGTCACAGGAGCTGGAAGGGGCTGGGCTGCATTTCTGATTCCAGCCAGTTTAGCTCCACCAGTGTGGTCGAGTCCAAGAGAAGAACTTGCCTGAGCACACATGCACAAAGAGTGCAATTCCCAGTGCAATGCTCTGGGTCTGATCCCTTTCTGTAAGGACCTACATGCTCCACATTCCCCAAGAGTGTGCTTTTTTGAAGCAACAGGAGAGCAATCTCAGGATTGTAGTTGAGTGTGGCACTGCTACCAAGTTCTGATATCTGTAGCAACAGAGAGGACAGTAAAGAGAGATTTCAGTAATGAAATCTATCTGTCTATCTATCTATCTATCTATCTATCTATCTATCTATCTATCTATCTATCTATCTATCTATCTATCTATCATTTACATAATTGAATCTTCCTGGCTCTGGTCCAAGGCAGTTGGAGGTGCAAAGCTCACCTAAAGCATCCCTTTCTGGAGAGGATTTAAGACATGTTCCCTCGACCAATTTTGAGCAGGCAGAGATGTTTTCCCCTCCAGATATGGTGGTTTTTTTTCCCCTCAGAGTTGCTTCCCTCCTCCAGCCTCTTCTGCCCTCAACTCCCCAGTTAATTCTTTAAATTTCTGCCTGTCCTAGAGAGGTGCAACAATTCCATGTTTAGGTGGTGTTTGGTGACTCTGGTCACACATGCATTATGTGACACATGGTTTCCTTCACTGGCATCCCCAGGGCTGTGTAAGTGCATTCGTTCATGGGGCCTTAGGAGAGTCTTCTCTTTCCCTCAGCAGCAGCAGCAGGGAGCAGTGGCAGCGTCAGGACGAGGAGGAGGTGGCTGCCCTGGCCCTTTGCTCCCGGGCCCCAGGCCAGGAGGGCTCTGGCTGCAGCAGGGCGCTCTTTGGGCAGCCCCTGGCAGCCTCTGCACGGAGCACGGCACGCTGTCTCGTCCTGCTGGTGCCACTTTTCTTCAGCAATACCCTAGCTCCTCTTCACAAGGAAAAAACTCCAGCAATCTAAAAAGAGATCATTCAAGTACAGTTCTACCTGCCTTTGTATTGTAGTTCAGGGCATGTGATTTTTTGTCTATAATTTCATGATTTTTATGAAAACATGCATTCATATCTGCACATTTTTGTGGTTTTAATTATTCATATACCTAAACACTGTGTTTTAAACCCTTGATTTAATTTTCAGGTAGTATATTTTAAAATGTCACAAAACAACACCTTTTGGGTAGTTTTTCTCACTCTTAAAAAAAAACCCATAAGCCATTTTAGTCTCTGTCTCTCCAAGTTGGTTCATATTGGTCTATTTTAAATCAGAGCTGCAATACTTTTATAGGATTTAGAGAGGTCCAATGAAATGCACACCAGTGATTCCTCTTGTGGAATATCATGGCCCTACCATAAAGCCTCTATTTACTTTTTTTTTCTCTCATTAGCTCAACTGCAAGCACATGTTTAGTTGCAAACTTACACAAGATGAGCAAAATCAAAATGATGTGATGGGCCTTTGGGAGCTCCTTGTTGATCTTTCTGCTTCTTCAGCTGAGCAAAGATCTGATCCAGGGAAAGAGATTGCACTTAGTGCTATACAACCATTTGGCTGGAACTCTGCTGATTTCTAGGAACAGCTGGAGGCCTCTATCTCCCCAGGATGTTTTGGCTGAGCCAAGCTTTGCTGGGTTTTGGCTGCAAATACCATTGCCCTTGCTTTCTTATATCCACAAGTACCATGGCTGGGCAAAAACTGCCACATGGGCCATCTTCCAAAGGCATTTTGGTCTGGAGTTTGTGAATGAACAAGAGCCTCATCCACTTCCAAAGCACATGAAAAAAATCATGAAAGAGAACCTCCCATCCTTAATGAACAACTGACAATTCACAAGTGGATCTAGAGCTTCTTTACGCAATGAAAAGGAAGGCAATCTTCCAATGGAGTTGTGCTTTCACGAGTTTTTCTTCTGACTCCCACTCCCAGCTGGCACTGGAAAAAGTCACATCTCTGCAAGCGTCAGTGTCTTCTGTCTGCCATCAGTTGTTTTGCTGCAACAATCAGAACAGGCATCAGGCTGAAGAGAGGCTCAGCTGATGCTAGCAACAGGAGCTGCCCCAAGGAGAAAAAAGACATGAACTTTTACCTCCCAAACCCATCTCCCCAGAGGCTCAAGCAGGATTCATCTGGTTCCCAGAAATACAAAGAAATAGGGCTGAGAAGACCCTTTGCAGCTATGTGTTCATGCCCAAGACTTTGCTGATGCCATTTGGGTTTTGCCTTTTTTCTTTTCTGTCTTTTCTGTATTCCTTGCACATCAATTTAGAGCTCTGTAGGCTACTCGATTTGTGACTACTTTTCCCAGTCCTCTTCTATGGATTTTGCCGAAGCAGTAAGACAAATTTCCAGAGCTCCAAGCGCCAGGGGGTAGAAGGCCCCAGTGGTATCTTGGTTCTTCCTGGGACAGACCCCTGCAGGGAGCTGGTGGACTCACCATCCATGCAAGCCTTTAAAAGAAGACTGGATGGGGCACTCGGTGCCGTGCTTTAGTTGAGGTATTAGGCCATAGTTTGGACTCGATAATTTTTAAAGTGTCTGTCTTCTAAGCCAGTGATTCCGTGATTCTGTGACTGACGCAGCATTTCCTGCAGCCCGGGAAAGGGCTGTGGGGGCCCTTGGCCAAGGACGGGGATCAGGGCTCATGGCAAAGAAGAAAAGGGCTCAAGGCGAAGGCTGACAGGGCAGAGCTGCCCCAGCCCGGCCCAGAGCGAGCCTCACGTCCTCCTCCTCACCCTGCGCCCTCTGCGCTGCCCTTTGCGGCGCCGGCGGCTCCTCTCGCTGCAGGGCTCCAGGGCGTGCTGGGGGCCGGGCCTCTCGTCTTCGGGAAGCGCCGGAGCCTCGGAGGCGAGCGGCTGCTGCTGTGGCCGGCAGGGGAGAGCTGCGGCTGCAGCCCTGGGCACGGCGAGCTGCCGCTATGGCCGGCTCCTGCCGCGGCTCCTGCCTCTGCTCCGGCCTCTGCTTCTGCCCTGTGCGCATAGATACGGCCGAGGGCTGGCCGGCAGCTCCCTGCCGCTCCGCAGCGGGCCCGGCCGGGCTGCTGCTCTCTGCGGCCTCTGCCCGCCGCTGCCGGCCCCGCCGCGCTCCCGCCTGCCTCTGCCGCAGCCGGGCCCACACGGGAGGCAGCACATTGCGGCCGGCTCGGAAAAGCCCTGCCCGCAAACCGCCCACCACAGCCTTGGCTGCAGGGCACAGGCTGCCGGCGTCCTCGCAGCTGCGAGCCGGCCCGGGTCGCCTGCCGGCCTCGGCCACAGCTCCCGCCTGTGTCTCCATGGCCGCGGCTGCTCGGCACAGCGGGCTGAGCACAGCCAGGGCCAGCAGCAGCTCCTCACGGGCCCAGGCTCCAGGCACTCCGAGCCCGCCCAACCCCGAATTCCAGCCCTGAGGGGCTTGGCATCCCAATGCATCCCCTGGGGACAGCAGGGTCGGCCGCTGAGCTCAGCCCATGGTGACACCACCAAGTGACCGATGGAAAATTCACCAAATCCTCATCAGAGACAAGGGAAAACTGCCATGGTGCCTGACACCCTGAAGCAACTGCCAATTCCAGATCACTCCATCCATGTACGAAGAGGCTTTTGCATTAAAGCAGAATAGACTTAGCAAAAAGGAGGGCAGGAACAAACATCAAAGTTATTTGGACTCATTCTTCTTGTGTCTGTTAGAAAGGCCAAGAAAATGCACTCCTTGCTCTTCTGACACAGCTCTCTCTGTTCACGATGTGCGGGCAGGGAGTGCTGATGATGTGCAGGAGCTGATGCAAGGGACAGGGACGAGGATGCAGCAGGCACAGTGCCAAGCTGACAGAGGGATGATCTCTGGCAGTGGCACTGAAGGACTTTCTGAATCAGTGGGAACAGCCTAAAAGGATCAAAGATCTCCTCCAGGGTTACCCACCAGCAACATTATTAGAATTTATTACAAAACTGCAATTCCAGAAACTGAGATTGAAAACACCTGCTGTTGAAAGAGTCCAGAGACAACTAAAACGTTGGGAGTGCAGTAAACATGGTTTAGGGTGTCATCCCTGGATATGTATTGTTTGCACACTTTGCTTTAACTCATGGTGGAGAGTAACTAAGAGGGAAGAGAAGGAGAAACAATTGATTTGCTTGCTTTGCTATAGTTATGTATTTAGACAGCTATGTATAGAACGCATTGCTAGTGATTTTTTTTAGATACCAATGAGACTGGGAGACGGGACCCTTCCAGGAGCAATTGGATTAATAGAGAACTTAGATCAATTGGTTCTTGCCATATTGGCTGTAGCACAAATAAGAGAATGAGCAATTTATAATATTATAGACCAGTGTCTCATAATCGATAGTTGTTGTGGAGAAGAAGTCTATATATCACATCATAAG
This sequence comes from Melospiza melodia melodia, assembly GCF_035770615.1. Lineage (NCBI taxonomy): Eukaryota > Metazoa > Chordata > Aves > Passeriformes > Passerellidae > Melospiza > Melospiza melodia. Next base: position 9,796,873 of record NC_086200.1, read on the forward strand.
CGCATTCCAGGGGCATATTGGCCTGGCGAGTGTGCCTATTGGAGGCTGCGATTTAATGCACTTCTTGCACTTGAAGTAGAAAATATTTAGTGAAATCTTATTGTGGTTGACACATCCCTGAAATTTTGGAAAATACAGGTTTATGGTATTCCAGCCTAACCTTTCCCCTGTTCTTGTCGTTTTAATTATTTCTTCTTAACCAGCCAGAACTGAGAAATGGCATTTAAGAGGGGACAAGCAAACTGTGGGGCTATGGGTACCAGAGAAACTAAAAACACCAGTGACTAGATCCCTAGATATTACCTTTGCTACTGAGAAGACTAGCATCTCGGCCCTTGGTTGCAACCCAAGGGGCCTTGAGAAAGGTAGAAAGGTAGATTTCCTAAAGAAATCTATTATTTTATTTTCACTGTGATCATTCTGGTACCCTGGACGGTTGGCCAAAGCCAGAGAGCCACACCTGACAGAGTTTCATCAATAAAAAAGCAAACAGGGCAAAAACCAAGTCCCAGCAATTTCAATATTTCTGACTATTGCAATCACCCTATGAAGATTAAGGACAAGATGGGATCTGTGTTTGTGACACACCCATATGTTAGTTCTGCTTGCTACAATCACAACCACTTTATAGATGTTTGTGTTAAAGAAAGAAAGATGCATTGGGTAGGGAAAAATTTAAACTATAATGGATGAGCTCCTCATCCCCATGGTAATCAGATTTGCCCCCAGTATGAAAAGTTCTTTTGTTTTGAAAGAAATGATAATTGAAATGATCCAAGTATAAGCATGGGAAACCAGGCACTAAGAGAAAAATTGAAAGAGAAAATAAAAGAAGAGAAAGAAACAAAGGAGAATAGAGGAAAGAACAAGAGAAAAGTGTCAAAAGAATTGGCTGAATTGTATAAATAACTTAAACAGCACTACAAAGATTGGAACCTGCCAGCCTCGAATAAGAATCTGTTTGTGAGGTTGATGCAAGAGATTGCTACAGAATTGGGATTATCCAACTGTTGGATTTGTGGAGGTCTAAAAATAGCTGAAAAGATGGCTGTGGAAAAGTGAGAGCTTAGCTCCAGAACAATTTTTAAAATGGAACCATAGCCAAATTTCTAGAACATTGAAGAGACTTGAAAGATAGATTCTAAGCTATCAAGTAATTGAAATCATTTGTATAACTCAAGAAGGAAGAAAATGTAATAAAGTAGTGGGGCATACTCCTTGTAAATCCACATTGGTGGTCAATATGGATAATTGTTCAAAAGTTTGGTGACCTGAAACCCCTGTTGGATATTAGAGACCAATAAAAAATAAACTGTGAATGGGATGAACAGATTGATTTATGCTGGTACAGAAGTCCTGGAGCTAACCCCTACCAATCTATCAATGGCTCAGGATTGGTCATGGGGATATAGGACCCTAATTTGCCTGTTGAATCGAGTGATAGGGCCCCAAGTAGTAGTGGAAGTGGTGTCAAATCACACCACTGGTGCCTTAAAAATGTTGGCCAGGCAATATACACAAATGCGGGCATTTGTGTACCAAAACAGGATTGCCCTAGACTATCTGTTAGCAGAAGAAGGAAGAGTTTGTGGGAGATTTAACAAATTTTACTGCTGTATAGAAATTGAAGATTATGGAGAAGCTATCACCGAACCTGTGGAGGAAATTAAAAGGGTGGCTCATGTGCCAGTACAAAAGTGGAATTCAATCTAGAAAGCAGATTGGTGAGATAACCTCTTTGGAGGTGTTTGGTAGAAAAAGTTAGAGTTCATGTTGTTTTGTTCAATTTTGAGACTTTTGTTTCTGCCTTGTATGATTCCATGTTTTATTAGGCTAATTCACTCAGTGATTCAGGAGATGCAGATTACAATAATATCTCTAGATTCAGAATCAGTAGAAAGAGGAAAACCAAAATCTGTGATGGTACTAACAGCTGAATCAACCCGTGTTAAATAATAAGGACCTTAACAGATTGAAATAGCCCAGGAAATGCTAACCAAATTTGAAAAAAAGTGTGGAAAATTAGAGGCAGCAACAGAAATGCTGGAGAAATTTGAAGCTGAAAAGAGACAACAAGAAAATCAAAATTCTGAGGAATATAAAGGATATCAGGGCATAGATTTTTAATAAAGCACAGATCATAATGATCAAGAAGAGAAATGGGGGATTTGTGGTAAATAGGTATGATTCATGCTGATAAAAATTGAAACAGGTATCAATATTAATACAGTAATTAATATTTGTGGATAATAAAACAGTTAAAAATTGTAATGCCAAAGAAGAAAGGGAGAAGAGGGGCTCCACCCCCCCTCCCTGCAGATGTTCAGGAACAGGAGGAAAGCAAGAGATAACAGTTGCTAAAAATTAACACAGAAGGGACACTCTGGTTGGGTCCCAGAAAAATGTTAATTATAAGGGATTTATTGCCTTGATATGTAGATGTAGTGATATGTTAGTCTTAGCTTACATTGTACTGGTTTGGTGGCGCATGTGTAACCCAAAGGTGAATTAAAAGACACACAGTGTTGGAAAAGAAATGAAATTTAGCAAAATATTTAATTATAGTGAGTTGTGTGTGAACTGGTTTGTTAAAAAGTAGTTTTGTAGCCGTTGAAAAGTGTGTTGAGTTTTGTGTGTAACCTAGGAGGTAGTCTTAGGGATTTAATAAATAATTAAACTAGTGCAGGAAAGTAAGAATGCTAACCTGTCTGGAGGCAGCATACAATGCTCTTAGAATAAGATAAGCAGAGGATTAATGATCTTGTTTGTGAACCAAGGAATATATCACAAGGGGTCTGTGACCAGGCAAGGGGAACGGGGAAACTGTTTCTTGGAGACTTTGTTGTGAGTCGCATGTATAAGAGGGAAGCACCCATACGTGAATTTGGGGGGCTTGGATTTTGGGACGTGAGTCCCCCAGTTCCCCGGGCCCTTAATAAAGCACCCACAAAACTTATCTGAGTTTTGTGTCATTTATCAATCGGGCAACAGTTTTCTGGCGACCGCAGCAGGACTCCAAGGGCTGCTGGGGCAGTTCGCGTCCCGATCCACTCCAAGCCGGCACTGAGCACTTCTCGGGGAGTAATCGGTCGTTCCCCACACCCCACGCCTGTTGGACAACTGCCAAGGTAAGCCCGAAGGTGCTTTATATTGGAAAAAGGTGATAATTGGATTTGGATTTGCTGGTTGGTAAAAAAAAGCCTAGGCTCAGGCCATAAGACGTCTAAGGACACAGGACCGGAACTTGCCTCCTGTTTGTTTTAGGGAAGGACGGCGAGAAGGTATATTGGTTTAAGGTATATTGGTTTATTGGGATTAATAGTGGAATTAAAGGTTATAATATGATGTCTTTTAAAACTTTTAAAACCTTAGTGCAAGCCAATGGTAAAATACCTGGAAATACGCCATTAGGTTGTATATTGAAACGGTGGAAAAGTGAGGGGTTTTATCAAGAATTGGATAAAAGTAAAATGATAGATTATTGTAATCATTGGTGGCCTGAATATGAGATTGGGGAAGCGGGATGGCCGGTGAATGGTACACTGGAATTGGGGATAATGGCATCTTTGATGCAATTTTTAAGGAGAAATGAGAAATGGGATGAAATACCATATTTGGATTTGTTTTTCGTTTTATATCGGAAAGAGGAATGGCAAAAGGAATGTGGTATCTTGGTTTTAGAAGTGAATGATGAAAGGGAGTGTGTGGGATGTAAAGAAAGAAAGGAGCGTAATTTGTATCCTTCAGTTGAGGAAGATTTGTCTTATTATATAGCACTTCCAAGGGTTCCAGTTGCTCCTAATGTGCCCCCTGCTCCCCCTGCGGATATATCTATAAAAATGGGATCTAGTGAGAGTGATAGTGATGGTGGTGATGGTGAAAAGAATGAGAGTGCTAAAAGAACTCCGTTAGCAGGGCGGACTCGCAAGGGAAGGAAGGGGCAGAAGGGGCCACATTTAATTGCGCCGTTAAGGGAAGCTGTGGGATCACAGGGAGAAAGGATACTTATAAAGGTGCCTTTCTCCCCAGGGGATTTGGTAATATGGAAGCAATCAGTGGGGAGTTATCGGGAGGATCCTGAAAGGGTGGCAAGGGTGGTTAAAATGGTAATAAAGACTCAGAATCAGTACTGGAATGATTTACAGGTATTATTAGATACTATAACATGGGGAGGTTGGATCCAAACCAGTGTGCATTTTGCTGACAATTGGGACACTGGAAAAATGAATGCCCGGTTAGAGGAGGTATGGGCATGGGAAACATGGGATTAAGGACCGGTCCAATGGGGAATGCCCCTGTGGGAGGATTCACGGGAGGACCAGCAGAAGTCGCTCAAGCACTAGTTTTGGGAAACTATCAGAATCAAAGCTGACTAGAAAAGGATTTAAGGGTAGTTTTAGAAATAGATGGAAAGGATCAAGAATTTATGGTAGACACTGGAGCTACTTATTCTGTACTCAATAGACAATTGGGACCTTTGAGTGACACAACGGTACAGGTGGTGGGGGCAACAGGGAAACTAGAGGAACAACCATTTTTACAACCTTTAAATCTTAGATTTGGGGGGAAGGAATTAGATCACCAATTTTTGTATATGCCAAACTGCCCCACACCCCTTCTTGGCAGAGACCTGTTGTCCCGACTTAATGTGAAAATAATATTTGAAGGGGGAAGGGTGAAATTGGAAATACCTGAGGAACAAATAGCAGGCATTTTTGTGATCAAGAAAGTAGATGCCTCTCCTATTCCAGAAGAAATTGAGCAGGCTGTAGTACCCTGGGTATGGGAGTCAGGGGTCCCTGGAAAATCTAAAGCTGCACAGCCAGTAAAGGTGGAACTAAAGGAAGGGGCCCGACCAGTGAGGATAAAGCAATACCCCTTGAAGCTTGAGGCAAGGAGGGGAGTAGCCCCATTAATTAAACAATTTTTGGTTCAAGGAATATTACAGGAATGTGAATCGGAGTATAATACTCCAATTTTTCCAGTAAAGAAACCTAATGGTAAGTACCGTTTGGTACAGGACTTAAGGGCTATTAATGAAATAGTGAAAGACATACATCCAGTTGTTGCTAATCCTTATACCTTGTTAACATCTGTATCTGAAGAGTTTAAATGGTTCTCAGTGAATGACCTTAAAGATGCCTTCTTCTGCATCCCACTGGCAGTAGAGAGTAGGAAATATTTTGCCTTCGAGTGGAAGAGTCCTGATTTTGGGAGAAAGAAGCAGCTTACGTGGACGAGACTCCCACAGGGATTTAGGTGCTCCCCTACTATTTTTGGAAACCAACTGGCCAAGGAGCTGGAGGAATGGAAGATAACCCAGGTAACAATATCCCCATCCTTGTATGTAGTCCTGCAGTACGTGGACGACATTTTTCTGGCTACTAAGGAAAGGGAAATGTGTGTGGAATTAACAATTAAATTACTCAACATGCTTGGCCAAGCAGGGTATCGGGTTTCTAAGGAAAAAGCTCAATTGCTCAAAAATAGCGTTATTTACCTCGGTTGTGAGATCACACAAGGGCAGAGACGTTTGGGAGTAAACCGAATAGAGGCAATATGTGCAATTCCTTTGCCTCGTAACCATCAGGAATTGAGATCTTTTCTAGGAATGGTGGGATGGTGTCAACTGTGGATCATGAATTTCTCTCCTAGCCAAGCCACTGTATGAGGCCTTGAAGCAGCATCGGTTGGAGTGGACGACACAGCAAAAGAAGGCCTTCCAGGAATTGAAGCAGGCACTAAAGGAGGCCCCAGCCCTAGGACTCCCTGACCTGACCAAGGAATTCCAGTTGTACGTGAATGAGAGGCAAAAACTGGCATGGGGGTCCTCACCCAGAAGGTGGGATCCTGGAAGAGGCCAGTGGGATACTTCTCTAAACAACTGGATTCGGTAAGTTCCGGGTGGCCCTCATGTTTACGAGCCGTGGCGGCAAAAATAATTCTTATTCAAGAGGCCCGGAAATTGACTTTGGGGGCAAAAATGAAAGTGTTTGTTCCCCATATGGTCATGGCTGTTTTGGAGCAAAAGGGGGGTCACTGGCTATCATCCAGTCGAATGTTGCAATACCAGGCCATCCTGAGAGAACAGGATGATATTGAAATAAGGACTATTAATCATGTTAATCCAGCAGAGTTTTTACGCAGTGGCCAGGAGGCTGGGGGACTGGTGCAGGATTGCGTAGAGGTAATTGAACAAGTATATGCCAGCAGACCCGACCTAAAGGATGAACCATTGGAAGAACCTGAATGGGAACTATACACTGATGGATCCAGTTTTGTCGAGAATGGGACTCGCTATGCTGGGTATGCAGTGGTAACATTGGATCAGGTAATAGAGGCAAAGGCTTTGTTACCTGGAACTTCGGCCCAGAAGGCAGAGGTGATTGGACTCACCAGAGCCCTGTATTTGAGCAAGGACAAAAGGGTTAATATCTGGACAGATTCTAAATATGCCTTTGGTGTGGTTCATGTACATGGGGCGTTATGGAAGGAAAGGGGGCTTTTGAATTCACAGGGAACCAACATCAAGCACCAGGAAGAAGTGCTACAGCTACTGGATGCAGTACACAGTCCCAAAGCAGTTGCAGTAATGTATGTTAGAGGACATCAGACTGCGGAAGGAGACGTTTACAGAGGAAATCGATTTGCTGATGTTACAGCATGGCAAGTGGCACGGGAAGTATGGACTCAAATGGCATTGGTACCGGTAAGAACAAATCCGGCTACCCCATACCTGAATCAGGAGCCCAAATATTCAATAGAAGATGGAAAACTAATAAACTTGCTAGGGGCACAGAAGAATCAACTTGGGTGGTACGTTACACCAATGGGACAAATAGTGGTACCTACCCGCAAAATGAAATTTATTTTGGAATCAGAACATAATAAATGTCATTGGGGGGCAGAAGTATTGGTAAAATTTTTGAAGAATGAGATAATCTCTAATCAGATGTTAACAATGGCAAAAAGAGTTAATGCAATGTGCCCGGTATGTTTGAAAAATAATCCAGTAGTTAGGAGACATACAAATGGGAAAGTTGCAAGTCGGGCCACAACCAGGAGATTACTGGCAAGTTGGTTTTTCCGAATTGCCTAGGGCACAGGGATACAGATACTTGTTAGTGTACGTATGTACGTTCTCAGGGTGGCCAGAAGCTTTTCCATGTAGAACTAATCAGGCTAAGGAGGTGGTAAAAACCGTGTTAAAAGAAATAATACCAAGATTTGGAGTACCTTTAGGATTGTCATCAGATAGGGGTCCGCATTTTATAGCTGGGGTAGTGCAGGAATTAACACGAATGTTAGATATAACTTGGAATTTGCATACCCCCTGGAGACCTCAGTCTAGTGGGCAGGTGGAAAGGATGAATCAAACCCTGAAAGGACAAATCAAAAAGATTTGCCAGGAAGCTAAACTGCACTGGCCTCAAGCTTTGCCTTTGGCCCTACTCAGGATTCAAATTAAACCAAGGGAAAAGGTAGCCGTAAGTCCATATGAGATATTATATGGCAAACCATATCATGCAACTGTATTAAAGGGGAGGTACATGTGAGTGGGGACCAGGCGATTGCAGAGTATGTTATGTCACTTAATAAGATCTTGAATTCTTTAAGAAATACGTTACAGTGGAATAGACCGCTCACGCTGGAGAATTCTGTCCACGACATCCAGCCTGGGGACCAGGTGTACGTCAAGAAGTGGATCATGGATCCGCTATGGGAATCGTGGAGCGGACCCCACCAGGTGATGATGACGACCTACATGGCGGTGAAGGTCCAGGGGATGGATGCTTGGATCCATTACACCAGGGTAAAGAAGGCACCGTTCCAATGGGAAACCCAGATAGTGTCTCCAACCCGGATGATCTTCCGCGCAAAGCCGCCTTCTTAATTATATTACTGCTAGTGATCATGAGACTAGTACCCGTTCAAGGGTCTACTCTAGTACAGGTTGAAGAAACAAAGGTTACAGTCATGGAAGGGATGGATGTTCAATTAACTTGTGTTATCTTTGACAGCCAGAGAGTTGAGACCAGTGAAGTTATTGCAATATGGCAACGGGGGCCTGAAAGAAGCCGAGGCAAGATAGGAGTCGGTTTGGATCAGGATAAACAACAAGGAAACACAGTACTGAATCTTACCAAGGTAACCACAAACGATACGGGAGAATATACATGTTTGGTCAAAATACGGGATAGTTTTGATTACAAAAGAGTGAGTATGAGGGTTTTGCCATGGACAGGGGATCGTGCTGAAAACATAAAGGTTAATCCAGTATCAATGGCAGTGGACATGTGGGATGGGCCACCTCTCAGAATAAATTGTTCCTTCCTAGTAAGATCAAGATATCAAAGGAACCTTTGGGTCAAATGGTGGAAGCAAAATAGGGAAATGACCTGGGACAGAATAGAGGACGGGACCAGTTGGTGGGGGAAGGAAGGCAAAGGTTGTGGGTGGTCGAGTGTCATTAATCCTAGAATAGGAAATGCATGGTGGAGGCATGACAGAATGATGTTATCCTTACAGAGACACGGTAGAAGGAGTAGACGGGAGGTTAATGATACAATAGAACGAAATACTGACCAGGAAAATTTAGTAGTAAGATTAATCAGAGATTTTGGGATCATGCAGAATGTGACTAAAATAACAGCTTGCCTGCCATTGCCACAGGCTGCAGGTGAACCAATTCCCTGGGGAATAATACCGGTAACCAAAATGCCTGAAACATTCAAGAATGTTTCATGGTCCTGCCAGTCAGTTCCCAAACCAGTAGATGTATGGAGGGATTCGTGTAGGACCATTCGGGCTATGACTAGAGAGGAATGTGAAAAGAAATCCAATCATTATGGTTGGATTCAAAATACCAGGAGGTGTTTAATTGCAACGCCAATAGATGAGCCATGCAATACAGTATGAATAAGAAAGAAATCCCAACGAAATGAGATGAGTTGCCAGAATGTCACACAGAATTTTGACACCTGGAATAGTTGGAAGACATTATGGGGACCTAGTGTTTTGGAACACTATAATTACCTTGGGGAAGTACAATGGTGCATCCAATGGTCAGGAGTAAAGAATCAGTCACATTATAGGGCCCTTATCACATCTACATCTTCCCAAGAGTTCAGACCACAGAAGGAGGATTGGAATTGTACTGAGGTTTTTACATGTGATACACCGGAAGACCGAATTGGATTGGTACCAGTGAAAATGGCATTAAAGTGGGGATGCAAGTGTAGGGGGTATGCTCACACGGTTAGCAGAGAGTCCATGGATGGACCTATAGATTGCAGATATACTACTGTGCACAGTCCTGGAAATCTAGTCTGGGTGTTGGGACATGGACAGTGGACCACACGTTTACCTCTAGATGGATCAGTAACACAAATCACCCTAGGGGTTCCCACATTGTGTCCATACTGGAAACAGAATAGATTGGTCCAACGGAAAGGACTCAGAAAGAGGGAAGAATCCCTAGAGGAGCAGTGGCATGAACCTGGCTCAGGAGTGCAATTTGGATGGATATTAGAGTCATTATTCCCTCCGGTAGCAACATATCGAAACAGGGAAATGCTCAACAATTTGTTAGGACAGACAGAAAGGTTGGCAGCAGCTACTAAGAAGGGATTTAAAGATCTAAATTTGCAATTGCAAGCTACATCAAGAATGACCCTACAAAACAGAATGGCATTGGATTTGCTACTGTTAAAGGAACATGGAGTTTGTGGTTACCTGAGTAGGAGAATAGATCATTGCTGTGTAGACATTCCAAATGTTACACTTGAAGTTGACAAAGATATTTCTCAACTGGCAGAAGTGGAAACAAAAACCAAGGAAATTGAAAGGGAAGCACAGCATAATTGGATAGGAGCAGTATTTGATTCTTTGGGGCTTCACCTGTCTGGCTGGATTACATCTGCTATACAATATGTACTAATGTTTTTAGTATTTTTAGTGACTATATGGATTGTATATAGATGCCTCTTAGGTGTGATCAAAAAGGAAAAGAGGCGATCTCTCCGGTTGCTGAAGGCGATGACCCACGGGTGGCAGAATGAAGAACACTCCCCACCTCGTTATGAAGATGTTACTGTTGATTGAGCATCCTTGCAGCAGGACTGAAGGATGCTCAAAAGGGGGGGAAATGTTGGAAAAGAAATGAAATTTAGCAAAATATTTAATTATAGTGAGTTGTGTGTGAACTGGTTTGTTAAAAAGTAGTTTTGTAGCCGTTGAAAAGTGTGTTGAGTTTTGTGTGTAACCTAGGAGGTAGTCTTAGGGATTTAATAAATAATTAAACTAGTGCAGGAAAGTAAGAATGCTAACCTGTCTGGAGGCAGCATACAATGCTCTTAGAATAAGATAAGCAGAGGATTAATGATCTTGTTTGTGAACCAAGGAATGTATCACAAGGGGTCTGTGACCAGGCAAGGGGAACGGGGAAACTGTTTCTTGGAGACTTTGTTGTGAATTGCATGTATAAGAGGGATGAGAGGGAGACTTTGTTGTGAATTGCATGTATAAGAGCACCCATACGTGAATTTGGGGGGCTTGGATTTTGGGACGTGAGTCCCCCAGTTCCCCGGGCCCTTAATAAAGCACCCACAAAACTTATCCGAGTTTTGTGTCATTTATCAATCGGGCAACAACAGGAAGACTACAAAATCTTCATCAGACGACCTCCAAAAGACTTGTGCGACCACCAAACTGAGTGGTGGTGCATGCGCGGTAAAGGTGGTAATGAGGGTGGAGATAGAAATATGACAAACCAAAAATGGGAGGAGATGGTATTAACACATGGCATGTAAGGGGGTAATTTTCACTTGGCAAGCTCATATGTGAGGTGGCACGGTTCCAAGAGCCCTTCACTCTGTACCCCACATTTTTTTTTGCTTATGCGCTATTATTTGAACCAAATTATCCCTTATTTATATATTTCCTCAGCTATTCAATTAAAATTGCTGCTATATCAAATATTGTTTGGGATTTTTTTATGATGGGAATATTGGGCAAACATAACACAGACAGCCAAAAAAGCTCCTTGTGGGCAGAGCTGGCAGCATCGGACCCCCAAATTGTGTCCAGTGCTGCCTTGTGTAGCCCAAAATCGCCAGTAGAGGCACTGGATGTTTGTGCACTGGGATGCTTTAGAACCATGGCTGAAATTTAGGAACCCCGGCCCTAATTACAATGTCTCCTTAATGGTCTGCAGCACCCAGAGCAGAACTGGGGCATTGGCCCAATCAGCTCCAATTTTGCCCCATTTTGCCCTCCCAAGGCACTGCTTCCAGCCTGGGCTGCCCCTGTGCTCCAGCTGCAGCTGTAGAGCCCTCAGAGCTGCGGCTCTGCTCTCCTTCTCCTCCTCCCCCTGTGGCTTCTGTGTAGGGACCAGCAGTGGCCCAGGAAGAGCAGGAACTCCAAACGTGCTCTGGAGCCCCCTGAGGAGCCCTGGCAGAGTCAGCACCGAGTACCAGCTTTCCTCAACGTGCCAGGGTAATTCAACATTTCCAGAGTGGCTGTGCCAGGGCTGAAGGAAGAAAACGGAGTGAAAGGCTGAGGGTTTGCAGGAATTGCGGTGTAAAGCCACTAGAGGGGCTGCTGTGGACCCAAGACCTGCCTGGGGTCAGGTGCTGCCTTCCTTCCATTCAGGATCAGGGAGAGCAGTTGCAGGTGTTGCACAGGGCATGTGCCTGGCCCTGGGACACTGCTACGCTGCCAGTGGGCGCTGTGATCCAACCTGCTGCCTTGGCAGCTTCTGCTCGCTGCCGGTGGTGGTGCCGGGAGCGATTGGTGCCCGTGAGTTTGCAAAAGGAGCGATTTCCCCTCCTCCCTCCCGTCCGAGGCCGCCATGGCCCCTGAGGGGATGGAGCTGGACCAGGGCGCCCCCTGCTGGCCGGGAGTGCTCCCTGCAGCGCCCCCTGATGGCCGCAGTTAGAACTGCCACAAAAACCAACAGCCCTGAGCGGCAGGGAAAGTTCTGGGTTTTTGTTGTTTGTTCTGTTCTGGTTTATAAATTTCCCAATAAAGACCTGTTATTCCTTTTCCTACACTTTGGCCTGGAAGCCCCACCATTTTTGAAATTAGAAAACATTTTTGACATGGGTCTTCATTCTATTCCAGGAACATTCCCACTTTCTTGGCACATATTGCTTATAAACGAGATGTCAGCTCCTGAGCTGCAATGTGGATGGGACAGACACCTATAGGGAAGACAGGATCAGGGACTTGGCCACGTCATGCTCTGCCCTTTAAGCCACTTGGGCCACCAAGGGCCCTCTCCCCAGATGGCACTTCTGCTCACACAGTCACTCAGGAGCTGGCTTTGGCAGAGTGTCACACTGTCCCCAGTGTGCCATGGCTGACAGACTGATGGACAGACGGGGCCCTGTCTCACCAAAAGCAAGGCCTGACCCACCCCTGCCACACACAGGTGTTCCAAAATGTCTCCAGACATCACACTTTTCCTGTTTCTGACACCCCACCATGTGCCATGGTCTGATCCCAACTGCTCTGGCAAAGGGGCAGGCTCCAGAACCCTCACAGGGCCTTCATGGCATCATTGTGGGATGATCACGGGAGAGAAGGGGTTTGGGAGGGGAGAAGAGGAGGGGAGAAGAGAATCCCAAGCCTTCTGAAGGCTGCTTTGGCCATCAGAGCGAGGAAGATCCAAGGCCACACCAGGTTACTCTGGGGTGTGAAACATGCTGGGAGGAGTGTTCAGGGTTTCTTACTTGTTGGGGGCTCTCCTGGGAAATTGTTCTTTTTGTGACTCTTTGGACTCTGAAACTTGTTGCTGTTGCTGGTGGTTTCATTCTCTCTTGTTGCTGTTTCAGGAAACTGTTCTTCTCTCAGTCCTTTGGGATCTTTCTCCCTTCACAACAAGGTTGAGGAGCAATTTTTTAGTGGCAGCACACACAAGAGTGGGTGCCCATGGGTGGGCACACCCAGTGCCCCCCAGTGTCACAGCACATTCCCGTAGATGTCACCAGGTTCCTGTGGTCGCCCCTGGGGTCCCCGCAGCTCCGTGTAGGTCACCTGGGGATCCTGGAGGGTGGTGGCACGGGGGGACACTGCGAGACACATGGGCTGTGGGATCTGGATGGGGTGACACTCGTGGGTGAGGTGTCCCTCTGTGTGTGTCCCCACCGTACTCACCCCCTGCTCTCTTGGTGACCATGATGTAGGTGTACAGCACCTCCCCCTCCTCTGGGGGGGCCGGGGGATCTGGGGGGACCCTGAAAGAGCAAAGGGGATGTGGGGGAAGAAATGGGAGGTCATGGCGGTTGGGGTAAAAGGGGAGAGTGTGGGTTGAGCCCCCATTCACCTTTCCTGCTGCTTCCTGGCAGTTGCAGAGGAAAGAGGGGAGGGGTGACTGTGGGATCTGAGGGCTATGACCCCTCTCAGGAATCCTGAACAGCCAAGGGGCCCTCAATTTCCCACAGGACCCCCAAGCATCCCTGAGGTCCCCCAGAATTCATGAACATCCCCAGTGCCCCTGACCAACTCAGCCTCAAGAACCCAAAGCCCGGCAGAGACAGAGACACCCAAACACCCCCAAGGGAACCCCCAACATCCCTGCAGGACCCTCCAGCACCTCCCCAAACCCTAAAGGACCCCCAGACAAGGTCACAATTCTGGGGATGTGGGTGCTAATTGCTCCCCAACTCTACAGCTCCCTGGGACCCCTGTCTCCCCATTGTCATCCACCCATATGGTGCCACTGGTGCCAGGTCACAATGACACCCACAAGCAGGTGCAGGAACAAAAGGGCCCAACCGACCCCTGCAGCCACTGCAAGAAACAGAGGGGGACACGGTGTCAGGGTTACCCATCATTCCAGGGGTCCTGCACTCCCTAGTGACCCTGTGTGTTGCCACCTGTGTCCCTGTGTCCCCATGTTTTCACTGTCAGTGCCAGCTCAGGGCTGAGTGCCCAGAACACACGGTGCCCGTCCTGTCCCAGCTGGTTGGTGGCCATGTACTGGTAGGTGCCCAAATGTCCCACATTGATGGCTCTGAGCTCCAGGAGGGGACCCCAGCCAACCTCCTGCCCATTGTGCAGTCAGGTGAAGGTGACAGGGGCTGAACCCACCTGCACCTAGCAGCGCAGGGTCATGGGGTCACCTGCACACACCTGGTGTGACAGGGGACTGGGGGTGATGGTGGCAATGACCACGGGCACTGTGGGGACACAGACAGGGCTGAGGGCACAGGGAGGGGCTGGCATCCGGTGTGGGTGGGTACGGACAGGGGCGGATGGGTGTGATGGGGGATGTCGGGGATGAGGTCACACCATGGAGGGGTGAGAGGACACAGGGCAGAGGTGGGGGGACACAAGCAAGGTGTCCGGGGGCCATGGAGGTGCCCAGGCAGGAGACCCAAGGGGTCTCTTGGTGCTCCCTGTACCCATCCTAGCACTCATTGCGCACCGTGACGCAGAGCCGGGCACTGCTCTTCCACATGGCCTCCCCTTGGAGAGCGCCTGGCAGCTGTAATTCCCCGAGTGGGAGACCCCCACAGCGGGCGAAGACCCTTGCAGGCCCCCCACCACTTGCCCGTCTTGGTAGAACACGTGCAGGAGGGGAGCTCAGGGTTGCAGGGGCCCGGGGGTGCTGAGGCAGCTGAGAGTGAGGGGGGAACCTACGGTGAGATCAGGGGGACCTTCCAGCACTTGCACCATGAAGAGCTCAGGGAAGGAGAGGGGAGGGAGATTTGTGACCCCAAGTTCCCTGGAAGGGGCTGGAGGTGTCAGGGTGGCAGCTCTGGGATGCTCACCATGCACTGTCACTGTCACCAGCGCAGACTCCTTCCACACCCAGTATTCCACCTGGCCTTTGCAGCTGTAGTGGCCACTGTGGTTCAGCTGCAGAGGGGACAGGGACAGCTCGGTGCTATTGGAGAACACCTCCAGATCTGTCTCCTTTTGGTAGAAGGACACCAAGGTGACCGTGTTGTTCCACCAGCCCTGGCAGCACAGTGTCACTGTGTCCCCCTCCAGTAGCGCCTGCCCCAGTGCCTGCAGTACCAGCCAGTCTCGGAGACAGAGAGGATTCATCACATCACATCACATGACAGGGATCTGGAGGGTCCTGGTGAAATTGAGACCCCCACTGGGTTGCACTCAGTGCACCAGAGGTCATCAATTCCATCAACAGGATCCTCTCACTCTGGGATGCTCTGGGATGTCTCAGAGCAGGGGACAGGCTCTGGTAACACAGGAGGTGACCTATGGAACAAAGACCACCAGGGGCCCTCAGGGATCTCGTGGGTCCCAGGCTGGGGACACCTAAACATCCCTCACCATTTCAGACTCTCAGGGGGGGACTGCGCCTGGTGCCAGGTCTGACACACCGGTATGTGTCTTTCTTGGTGACAGTGATGTTTTCCTGTCCGTCCTGCACCCAGCGCTCCCTGTCCTTGTACCAGGTGGTAGCACTGGCAGTCCCCGAGCCCTGGCAGGTCAGTGTCACCCTGTCCCACAGCACCGTCAGCCTCCACGGGGACTCCACAATGAGCTGGGTGGTCTGGGCACCTGTGGGTGACAGGGGACACCAGATTACCAGGGCCAGTGCAGGGCTGAGGACAGCAGAGTCGGGTCATGGCATCCCCCGAGGACTCACCAGTGAGGCTGAGGGTCTGGGCTGGAAGGGAGAAGGGACAGGGCTGGATGGGGGATGGCACTGAGGGACAGCAGCACAGGGAATATGGGGTGTTGGGGCTGTCCCCAAAAGGTCTCCATGGGGGCATTGGTGTGGCACAGATGTCTCAAGGGCAGGGACACAGTGGCCAACCCATGCTCAGGAATGGGGACCCTGTGCTGACACTGGTCAACATCAGCAGCCCCAAAGCCACATCCCCATGGCCCTGCACCCATGGTCCCATTCCATTGGCACCTGTCCCCATGGCCCATCAGCGTGGTGCTTGTCCTCTTGTCCCTGTCCCTGCATCACTGTGTCCCTGTCCCCACAGCTGCCCCCGCCCCAAGGTTCCTTCTTCAACATCCTTGTCCCAACATCTCTATCCCCTGTCCCCACATCCCAGTTCCCCTATTCCTGAGCCCTGTTCCTGTCCCCAAAAGCCACCCCAGGACTCTGGTCACACTGGGCTCAATGCCCTGCTGACCCTGGGGACCTCAGGGGACCCCACAGCTCCCCTGTGCCCTGTCCTCTCCCCATGCCCGGGGTTTCAGGCCTGTGCCCGGGGCACTCACCCCACAGGAGCAGCGCCACCTTCCCAGCCATCCCGGTGTCCCCAGCCATGTGCACTTGCTGTCACTCATTGCTGTGGCCACCGCTCCCCTGGCTGGTGACTCTTCGGATGAAGGGGAAGGAAGCGAGATCACGTCCATCCCCACATGTAGGTAGCCCTTGGTGGGGGCAGGATGGCCACAAGCTGGGCACAGGCCAGGGACATTCTGGGATAGTCTGGGGACATGGTTAGCGATGGTGTTGCCAGGAGGGGGGGGCTCAGGGGATGTGGGGTACCAAGGGTGGGTGTCCAGGGGAATTGGGGTCTCCGTGCCTAGGGGGATTCAGGGATGGGAGTGCTGTGGAAACAGGGTCCCCAGGGATTTGGTGTCATGGCATGTGGGTGCCAGAGTTGGGGGTGCAGGGGGAGAAAGGGGACCCTTGGGAATAGGGGTTCTGGGGGAAGAAGCAGCCCATGGGATGGGCTCAAGGCAATGGTGATGCTGGGCAATGGCAGTTCTGGGATAGAAGTCCCCAGGGAGGAGAGACCAAGGCAATGGGGGTCCCATGGTTGGGTTTCCAGGGGAATGGGGGTGCCAGGGATGCGCAGTGGCTGGGTGGGCACAGGGGTCACAGCTCCTTCCCAGGGTACTTCAGAAATCGGGGTGACCCAGGGCCCAGCGCTGCCTTCCTGGGGTGCTCATTTCCTGGGGAGGTATCACATGGGGGTCCTGGGTTGCTGTGCCTCTGTGCCCACCCCCGCCCTTGACTTTTTCCTCTCTTTATTTCTCTTATTTCCCTATTTTCCTCACTTTTGTGCCATGTACCCCCATCCCCAGTTCCTGACGCAGCAATCCTGGGAAACACCTGAGCAAAGAACAGGTTGGGGGCACCCAGGAGAGAGGGAAGATGGGGAGTGGGGGATGCAGGAAAGGAAAGGCTGCGGGGGATGGGGGTGTTGGGCTGTGTCCCCTCAACACTTTCACTTTCTTTTTCCTAGACAAGAAGGAAGAGGCCATTTGTGCTCAGTTTCAGATGGGAAAGGGGCGGGGTTCTGTCCTGGGGGACACATCAAGGGGGGTCCTGTCCTGAGAGAATCCTGTCCCAGGGGGTGACGTATCCTGGCATGGGGGGTCCTGTCCCAGAGGGTGGCAGTTCCAGAAATGTCCCTGCATGTTCCCAGCCGGGTGCCTGTCCCAGGGGTGGCACATCCTGGGGACCCCTGTCAATGCAAGGGTGGGCTCCAGCCATGGCCCAGCCCCACTGCACAGGGATGGCCATTGCCCAGCCCTGCTCTGGCCAGCCCCAGGTGACAGTCAGGACCTGAGGGTCCCCCCTGTCCCCTAGGCTTTTATTCTGGCAGATTTAGAGCTGCTGCAGAGGTGAGAATTCTGTGGGTGGAAAAAGGCCTGCCTGTGGTTTCCTCAGCCCTGCAAGAAGCACAAGACCCAAAGACAGGCCAAGCAGTGGCTCTGAGAGGGCCTTTGATGGTTTTCAGAGCAGGGCTGGCTGGAAACTCCCCCTGCAGGGGCAGCTGAGAGGGAACCAGTCCAGAAATGCAACAATTGATCACTTTGTCCCTTTGCCCAAGGGACTGAGAAAAACCACAAAACTACTGCAAGGACAACACAATCTGCTCAACAACCTGACCTGGACCCTCCTTCTTGAACAAAACCTGCAGCCCTTTGGAACCTCATGGAAAGAATGTGTGTGTTCTGGATGTGTACACCAGAAGAGAGGGGAAAGTGTGAAAATATTGAGCAGGGGCGGCACACGAGGGGCTGGGGAACAGGGGTGTCACAGCAGGAGCAGGGAGTGTCCATGCAGGGGAATTCAGGGCAGGCTGGAGTGGATTTACCAGGGAATCAGACCCTGGGGCACACACAGGCATTTCCACAGATTCCTGTGCACTGTCCCAAGGATAGACAGAGCTTCTCCCCTTCTTCAATGGGAAGTCAATCAGGTTTCAAGGTGGAAATGAGAAACACAGGGAGAGTTCCTAAATATGGGTCAAGAAAAGGTTTCCTATGGGCTGGGTTGCTGCCCAGCAGGCAGGGAATAATCCCATGGAGCTGTTGGACACTCAGGGAGATAAAGCTGCTGTGGGATGCAGCAAGAGAACCAAAACTTCTCATTTCATTGTGATTTGTTTGTGTTTTTATTGTGAGGGATTTGTTGGGAAAGCAATGGATTCTATAAACCAGACCATTATATACCTTGTCAGATTGATTTTTGATGAGTTTGTTCTTTCTTGGGAAAATAATGCTTTTGCTTTTATTCTATAGATGTATAATTTTGTCTCAAGCAATTTGGCATCAGGTGTTGCCTGGGATGGAAGAGCAAATGGGGGGACCTGACCCAGGGATGTGTGGAGCAGGGACACAGAAACTCCCAGGACAGCCCTGCGGTGCCCCAGGGTGGGGGCTGTGCTGGGCCTTGAGTCACCCCAAAATCTGAGGCACTCCAGGAAGGAGCTTTGACCCCTGTGCCCACCCAGCCACTGCCTATCCCTGGCACCCCCATTCCCCTGGGAACCCAACATTGTCCACCAGGAGGGCAGGGGGTGAGTACAGGGAGGACACACGCAGGGGGACACATCACCCAAGAGTTTTACCCCACCCAGATCCCACAGCCCGTGTGTCTCGCAGTGTCCCCCCGTGCCACCACCCTTCAGGATCCCCACGTGACCTACGGGAGCTGCGGGGACCCCAGGGAACTCGGTGACATCTATGGGAATGTGCTGTGACACTGGGGGGAACTGGGGGGTACTGGGGGTGCCCACCCATCCGCACCCACTTGTGTGTGTGCTGCCACTAAAAACTGCCCCTCTCCATCCCCATGGGGGCACAAAGATCCCAAAGGGCTGAGAGAAGAACAATCTCCTGAAACAGCAATGAGAGAGAATAAAACCAACAGAAACAGGAACAAGGTTCAGAGTCCAAATGGTCAAAAAAGGAACAATTTCCAGGGAAAGCCACAAAAGGAATAAACCCCAAACGCTGTCCCCAGCATGTTTCCTCCACCAGAGGAACCTGGCAGGGCCCTGGACTTTCTCTGCTCTGATGGCCACAGCGGCCTTCAGGTGGCTCTGGACTCTCTTGTCCCCTGTTCCAAACCCCTCCTCTGCCCTGTACCCAAGACGATGATCTAACAAAGGCCCTGTGAGGGTTCCAGAGCGTCGCTCTTTACCAAGGCAGTTGGGATTAGGGCATGGCACATGGTGGGGTGTCAGAGACAGGAAATGTTTGATGTCTGGAGACATTTTGGAACACCTGTGTGTGGCAGGGGTGGGTCAGGCCTTGCTTGTGGTGAGAGACAGGGCCCCATCTGTCCATCAGTCTGTCAGCCATGGCACACTGGGGACAGTGTGACATTCTACCAAAGCCAGCTCCTGTGTGACCACAGGAGCAGAAGTGCCATCTGAGGAGAGGGCCCTTGGTGTCCCAACTAGCTTAAAAGGAAGAGCATGAGATGGTCAAGTCCTTGACCATGTCTCCTCTTGAGGTCTCTGTCCCATCAACTCTGGAACCCAGAAGTTGGCAACTCTTTAATTGACATTTAAATTAGAAATGTCAGCCAAGGAAAGTGGTAACATTCCTGGAATGGAAAGTAGACCCATCTCTTATATTTTTAAATTTGGAAAATTATGTGGCTTCCAGGCAAAAGTGTAGGAAAAGGAATATCAGCTCTTTACTAAGAAATTTATAAACCAGAACAGAACAAACAAGAGAAACCCAGAACTTTCCCTTCCACTCAGCGCTGTTGGTTTTTGTGGCAGTTATAACCGTGGCCAGCAGGGGGCGCTGCAGGGAGCACTTCCGGCCAGCAGGGGGCGCCCTGGTCCAGCTCCATCCCCTCAGGGGCCATGGCAGCCTCGGACGGGAAGGAGGAGGGGAAATCGCTCCTTTTGCAAACTCACGGGCACCAATCGCTCCCGGCACCACCACCGGCAGCGAGCAGAAGCTGCCAAGGCAGCAGGTTGGATCCCAGTGCCCACCGGCAGCGTAGCAGTGTCCTGGACTCAGGCACATGCCCTGCACAACGCCTGTGAGGGCTGTCCATGAATCCAAATGGAAGGAAGGCAGCACCTGACCCCAGCAAGGTCTTGGGTCCACAGCAGCCCCTCTGGTGGCTTTACACCACAATTCCTGCCAACCCTCAGCCTTTCACTCCAATGAGGAGGGCAGGGATGGACCAGCTTTGGGGATACCTGGAATCCACACAGGGTCACTCCCCAGAGCTCCACAATGGCCTCAGGCAGAACCTCTGATGGATATTTACTCACATTTCTTTCTAATTTTGTGGCCAAAGTCAGAATCCAAGAATTCATTCCATGAGGTTTCAGAAGGCTGCAGGTTTTGATCCTGGAGAGTCCAGGTGACAGTGAGCAGATTGCTGTGGGATTTGCAGTAGTTTTGTGGTTCTCTCTGTCCCTTACAAAGAGGAGCAAATGATCAATTGCTACATTTCCAAACTGGTTCCCTCTCAGCTGCCCCTGAAGGTGGGGTTTCCAGCCAGCCCTGTTCTGAAAAGCACCAAAGGCTCTCGCAGAGCAACTGCTTGGGCTCCCTTTGGGGTTTGTGCTTCTTGCAGGGCTGAGCAAACTACAGGCCGGCCTTTTTCCCCCACAGAATTCTCACCTCTGCAGCAGCTCTACAGAGCCAGAGCCCCTCGGAATTTGTCTAGGGTGACCCTCAGGCCTCCAGCACCTTGTGGGGGCTGTGCTGGGCCTGTAGTCACCCAAAAATCTGAGGCATCCAGGGAAGGAGCTGAGATCCACAGGCCCATCCAGCCACTGCCCATCCCTGGCACCTCCATTTCCCTGGAAATCAAATCATGGGACTCCCATTCCTTATGTCCCATTTTGCCTGGGATCTCTATCCTAATACTGACCTTCCCCAGGATCTCCATGGCCCAGCACCCCTCATTCCCAAGGAACCCTCTCCTGTTCCATACCCTGAAACCCTCATTCCTGCAGGACCATGATTCTCCCAGGACCCCCATTCCTGTGGGACCCCCCCATTCCCCCAGCATCCCCATCCCATGACCCAAAACCTCTGGAGCCCACGTTCCCCTGGGATTCCCATCCCTGAGAACCCCCAGCCCTGGGCACTCCCATTCACATAGGCCCCCCATCCCCAATGATTCCCCCTCTTCGGGACCCCCGTTCCCACAGACCCCATCCCTGGGTCCCCAAACCCACCAATCCCTCTGCTCCTGGGAACCCCATGTCCCACCTTGTCCCTACCCACCCTTGTCCCCAGGTTGTTCCCACCCATCCCACAGCCTGTCCCCATGGCCCCATCCCCATGATCCTGTGCTTGAGGCCACCCTGCCCCCACCAAGGGCCACCAACAAGTGAGGACAAGATCTGACCTCGCTTCCTTCCCCTTTGGCCAAAGAGCCACCACCCAGGGGACAGCCACGCCCAGCAGCGAGTGACAGCCAGTCCACACGGCTGGGGACACTGGGATGGCCAGGAAGGTGGCGCTGCTCCTGTGGAGTGAGTGCCCTGGGCACGGGCCTGACCCCCTGGGGATGGGGAGGGGGCACAGGGGGGATTGTGGAGTCCCCTGAGGTCCCACGTGCCAGCAGAGAGAGAGCATGAGGTGACTGGAGCCATGGGGTGGCTGTGGAGACAGGAGAAGGGGGACTGGAATGTGGAGACAAAAATGTCGGGGCAAGGATTTGGGGAGGCATCAGGGGGCTAGTAGGGTGACCTTTGCCAGCATGGGGTGGCCATGGCGTCCCCAGTTCAGGGGTGTCCACAGTGTGACCCAGTGTTCAGCCTGAGCAAGGCATGGCTGCAGTGTCTCTTTCCCTAAGGGGTCCATGTCACACAAGGGCACTTTGGGAACATCCCTGACACCCCATGCCCCTGTGCCTCTGCCCCTGTCTGCACTGAGCCCTGTCCCTTCTCTCTTACATCCCAGACCCTCGGCCTTGCTGGTGAGTCCTCGGGGGATGCCATGACCCCACCCCGCTGTCCTCAGCCCTGCACTGGCCCTGGTAGTCTGGTGTCCCCTGTCACCCACAGGTGCCCAGACCACCCAGCTCGTTGTGGAGCCCCCCTGGAGGCCGGCAGTGCTGTGGGACCAGGTGACACTGACCTGCCAGGGCTCGGGGATTGCCAGTGCTACCACCTGGTACAAGGATGGGCGGCGCCAACGGCAGCAGGGACAGGATCACCTCATTGTCACCGAGAGAGGAACCTAGACGTGTGAAAGACCTGGCACCAAGTTCAGCCCCTCTGTGAGTGTCTTAAAGGGCAAGGTGGTTTGGCTGTCCCCCGCCTGGCACCCACGGGGACCTCGAGGGCTCCTGGTGGTGGGCTCCACTCCATGGGTCACCTCCTGGTGTGACCACAGCCCATCCCTTGCTCTGGGGACATCCCAGAGCATCCCAGCGTGGGGGAACCCCATGCTGGAATTGGGCACCCCTAGTGCTCTGGGTGTGACCAGGGGTCCCGGTGCCATCGGGTGTGACAGGACCTCTCTGTCCCCCAGACTGGCTGGTGCTGCAGGTGCCGGCGGGGGCACTGCTGGAGGGGGACACAGTGACACTGCGATGCCAGGGGCTGGCAGGACAGCACAGTTGCCTCAGTGTCCTTCTACCGTGATGGGAAGAAACTGGAGGGGGTCCGTGATGAGCCTGAGCTGTCCCTGTCCCCTCTGCAGCTGAGCCACAACAGCCGCTACTGATGTGAGGGCTGGGTGGGGTCCTGGCAGTCATGGTCAGCAGCAGTGACAGTGACAGTGCACGGTGATTATCCCCACTGCTGGAACTCTAATCTCCTGACACCCCCAAAACCACTTCCCCGCACACTCAGAGCCACAGTCCTCACCTCCCCTCTCCTTCCCTGAGCTCTTCCCTGTGCCGATGCTGGAGGGTCCCCCCGAGCCCACCAATGGGTCCCCCCTGACTCTCAGCTGCCTCAGCACCCCCAGGCCCCTGCAGCCCCGAGTCCCCCTCCTGCACGTGTTCTACCGGGACGGGCAGGTGGTGGGGGGTCCACAGGGTCCCTGCAGCTGCTGGTGCCCGCCGTGGGGGTCTCCCACTCGGGGAATTACAGCTGCCAGGTGCGCTCCGAGGGGGGGTGTGCAGAAAAGCAGTGCCCGGCTCCGTGTCACAGTGCGCAGTGAGTGCAGGGATGGGCATGGGGACCCCAAGAGACCCCTCAGGTCCCCTTCCTGGGGACCTCTGTGACCCCCAGACACCTTTCTTGGGTTCCTCCACCTCTGCCCTGAGTCCCCACACCCCTCTGTGGTGTGACCCCATCCCCAACTTTATCCATCACACCCATCCCCCCTTCTTCCTATTCCCACACACCGGCTGCCAGCCCCTCCCTGTGCCCTCAGCCCTGTCTGTGTCCCCACAGTGCCCGTGGCCAATGCCACCATCACCCCCAGTCTCCTGTCACACCAGGTGCGTGCAGGTGACAACGTGACCCTGCACTGCTCGTGCAGGTGGGCTCAGCGCCTATCACCTTCACCTGGCTGCACAATGGGCAGGAGGTCACCCAGGGTCCCGTCCTGGAGCTCAGGGCCATCGATGTGGGACATTCGGGCACCTCTTAGTGCGTGGCCACCAACCAGCTGGGACAGGACGGGCACCGCGTGTTCCGGGCACTCAGCCCAGAGGTGGCACTGGAGATGACACCTGGCTCACCCTGGGTCACAGGTGGGGTCACATGGTGTCGCCAGGTGGTTCAGGACCCCTAGGGTTCAGGGTGACCCTGACACCGTGTCCCCTCTGTCCCCAGCAGTGGCTGTGAATTTCAGCAGGACCCTCCTTTTCCTGCTCCTGCTCCTGGCTGTCATCGGGGACTGTCACTGGTGGCACCGCTGGGGTGGGTGACAGGGGGGCGTGACAGGGGTCCTGGAGTAAGGGGGAGGCACCAGAGGGAGGGCAGAGATCAGGGATCCATTATGAATCAGGGCTGCTGTGGGGATTTGGGTGTCCCATTGGTGGTTGGAGCTGCTGAGGTCCCAGGAAGGTTCAGGGGCCCCGGGGTTCCCACAGTCACCCCCTCCCTTTTTCCTTGAAGCTGCTCGGAAGCCACAGGACAGGTGAGTGGGTGTCTTGGGCTGGGACTCCCCTTTTTCCCTCCCCAGACACCACCCAGACCCCCCCCTCCCCCCCAGGACACCCCCGGAGGAGGGGACTGTGCTCAACACCCTCATCATGGGCACTGAGTGGGCAGAGGGTAAGTGCAGGGGGGGACAGGGACACGTCATCCACAAGTGTCACCCCCATCCAGGTCCCCATAACCAGTGTCACTTTCAGGACCCTCACGGGTGTCTCTCACCCCTGCCCCACCTCAGGATCCACAAGTGACCAATGCGGAGCTGCTGGGACCCCATGAGGGACAGCGGGACCCCTGTGACTACGATGACGTGCTGTGACACTGGGGGCACTGGGGGCATTGATTCCCTTCAGGGGTCCCTTCTTCCTCTTCACAGCTCCCCATGGGGCTCCTCATTCCCCCTGCCAGTGCTGGGGAAGTGCACACATATTGGAAAAAGGCTCCCAATATTACCAGTTAGATTGTGCCTGGGCCAGTCTGACCCTCGCTGCCGGGCCAAAGGCAGCAACTGCGGTGTATCACCCCAGAGATACCTTGGCTTGCTGGTGGTTGCAGCTGGGCACTGAACAAGTCCAGGCTTGTTAGGAACCCCGTTTACCTCAGGAGGAATAGCTTCAGGTGATGGTGAAGAGAAAAAGGAGAGGATTCTGCTGGAGGGTTTAATGTCCAGAGGTTTACTCCATCGTTACAGAGGTCCAAACGTGAGGAACTGCTCCAACAGAAACCCGGCCACATGGTCTGATCACCTTTTTAAGCTCGGGGACAGGGGGAGGGGAGGTACAGGTGAGCCACCAACCAGGTGAGAGGGGCAGGGTCTCAGGGGAAGATGACACCCAGAAAGGCCAATGACCTCTGGGCATAGGGGCATCCTTTGAACTTGACCAACCACACGACGCCTTGCTGGAATGTTAAGCCTGATTGACAGGACTCACTCAGCATGGGGGCAAGGGGGAAGGGAGAGAGGCAAGGCACACCTGGGGGGATGACCTGGAAGGCCAAAATGGGACATTTACAGCACACCACAACACACACACATTTTTCTCTCTTATTGTACCCAAAATAATGGTTTTTGATTAAACTGTGTGAGAAACAGGACTCGCTCTTTAAAATTTGTAAATGTTTAATAAATGGATAAAATAATAATGGATAAAATAATAATGGATAAAAATGACAGCAAACAGCATGCTGGGTGGTTGGCAACTGCCAGAGGCACACAGTTAATTACAACAATTCTCCTTATGTACCTTTTCATTTGTATTTGGTAAATACATACTCAGGAGGGTTATATATATTCAAACATTCTTTCCAATTTACATATTCTGGGAATTTTTTGCTGGATTTGACCCTTGATTCATTTTCATAAAATACAAGCCATACTTCAGATTAAATTTATATATTTTATGTCCTCACAAGGCCCCTCTGTTCTGTGGTTTGACAGTTCTTGATAACTGAACGGTCAGTGGTAAATTCGTCTTCGCATTCTCTCTTTTGATGTTTATTTACTTGCTACATTTCAATGTGTTGATGCCAAATTTTGCCCCAAACAGGCAGAGTGACTGCCTAATCAGACTCAGCTTAAGTCAATTAAGCAGGAGGTATTTTTATTAGCGACGCGTCGGAGAAATCACAAAATGGATTTCTGAGTTCACATAGCAAAAGCAAGCCTTATATACATTTTTGGGTATAGGATTACATCAGATCAGATACATAATCATGCATATTCATATGGGGCGTGATGTAGGCGGAGCGTGGGCGGAGCGTAGGTGGAGACATCTCTTTTGGGGGATTCTCAGGTGGTCGTTCCTGTTGCCTTCATCATAGACGGGGTCTTTCCGGTGAGTCTTCCTCTTTAAACTTTTGAACTCCTCTCCTAATTTGGTCAATTCCCGGTGTACTTGGATTAGATCCCGTGGCTTGGCAAAACCCTTAGGGTCGTTTCGACATTGCTGGCTCTAAACCTGCTTAGCCCATTAGTTTCTCCTATACCTATCTCTTCCCCTGTCATGATGCTCTACCTTTATTGCTCTACCTTTATCTAATTTATTGCTCTGTTTTCCTAGTGCTGTGCTTTCTCCGTGTGTTCTAGTGCTAGGCCCTTCTTTACATGCCTCTCATTCCATGTTTTAACCCATTACTTCTGGAAGGCTATCTGCTTTAGGGCTTCAGTGTTTCTATCATACAGATAAGATACTCCAGCAGTACATTATATGAACATTTCACAATGTGCTATTTCACGTAATTATCTGCGTTATTCTCATAATTGTCACTTAGTTACACAAATAAAGGCATTAGCTACTTCTGCAATAATTAATGTTGTAATATACAACACATTGTTTCTATCTTGATATTTTATGAGTGTCTAAACTATAATATATTTATCATGCTATAAATATACATTCTACACAGGGATTAGGTTAAAAAGGCTGACAAACTGTGGTCTATCAAAAGCAGTTAAAAAGTGATTACAAACTGTATCATATCAAAATAATTTGCAATAACCAATGTAGTAGTGAAAGCCAATGACTACACTGTCATTCACAACAGGGGGAAGGTGTACTGAGGAGTTTATTTGACTTCTCCTTATCCTGCTCTGATTTTGTCAGCAATAAATTCAACTCATATCTCTAATTCCAAGGCAGTTTTTCCCATGACAGGATTTGATGACTGATCTCTCCTGGTCCTTGTCTCAACCCAGGAACCCTTTGCTCAATTTTCTCTCCCATCCAGGTGCAGAGGGCAGTGAGAGAGCGGCTGTGGTGGGTGCCGGGCATCCGGCCACTGTCCATGCACGGCAAGGCAGGGAGGAGGAGGAGGGTCCAGGTCAGGCTGTTGAGCAGATTGGTGTGGGATTTGCAGTAGTGCTGGAGCTCTCTCAGTCCCTTGGGCACAGGGACAAAATTATATATTGCTGCATTTCCAGACTGGTTTCCCCACAGCTGCCCCTGCAGGGTGGGTTTCTAGCCTGCCCTGCTCTGAATACCATTAAAGGCCCTCACAGAGCCACTGCTTGGACTCCCTTTGGGGTTTCTACTTCTTGCAGGGCTGAGAAAACCACAGGCAGGCCTTTTTCCTCCAAAGAATTCCTACATCTGCAGCAGCTCTAGAGCTGCCAGAATCAAAGCCAAGGGGGCAGGGGGACCCTCAGGTGCTGGCTGCCACCTGGGGCTGGCCAGAGCAGGGCTGGGCAATGGCCATCCCTGTGCAGTGGGGCTGGGCCATGGCTGGGCCCCACCCTTGGATGGCCACTGGCTTCAAGGGGCAGGAGTTTGGGAGCTCCTTCCTGGCCAGGGCTCCATTCCCCAGCTGCTCTTGCCAGCTCAGATCCTGCAGGGGATGAGCAAGAATGGAGAAGTCTGGAGCCCCCTGGAGCTGCCATGCTCCAGGACAGGACCCCCTTGTCCAGCATGTATCCCCCCTGGGACAGGATCCCCCCAGGACAGGAGACCCCTGGATGTGCTCCCCAGGAAAGACCCTTCCCCCACCATCATGTGACACTCAGCACAAACGGCCTCTTCCTTCTGCTGCAGGAAAATGAAAATATTGGGGAGGCACAGCCAGATACCCTCACCCCTCACAGCCTCCCCAACCCTCCCTGCAAACCCCTCAGTCTTGCTTGCCTCACCCTGGGATTCCCCCAACCCATTCTCTGCTCAGGGCCTGCTCAGGGTCATCAAGCCACATACTCAGGGGGTTGTGAAATTGTGGGATAAAATTATGGAAATGGAAATGAAGAGAGGGCAGAGTCACTGGGTGTGTGGGGACACCGACCCAGTGTCCCTCAGAATCTGTCTGAGGCAACCCCCAGGCCTCCGGCACCTTGTGGGGGATGAGCTGGCTCTGGGTCACCCCAAAATCTGAAGCACCCCATAAAGTAGCTGAGACCCACGGGCTCACCCAGCCACTGCCCATCCCTGGCACCCTCATTCCCCTGGAAAACCATGGGACCCCCATCCCTTATGTCCCACCCTCTCTGCAACCCCCATCTCAGTACTGACATTGCCCAGGATCTCCATGGTCAAGCACCCCATTCCTGAGGAACCTCCTCCTGTTAATTCCAACCCCTGAATTCTCCCTTCCCCCAGGACCTTGGTTCTCTCCAGGACCATGGCCTAAACCATGACAGACCCCCATTCCCAGGGACACCATTCCACTGGGATCCCTCATTCTCCTGGACACCCAGCCCTGGCTCCTCAAACCCTCTGAGCCCCCCAGTCCTGCAAACCCCATGTCCCACCATGTCACCCCCAGCCTTGTCCCCATCCTGTCCCCACCCTACCCACAGCCTGTCCCCAGCTTGTGGCCACCCTGCCCCCCCCAAGGGCTACCTACACGTGGGGACAAAACGTGACCTCGCTTCCTTCCACTTGAATCAAAGAGAAGCCAGCCAGGGGAGCGGTGGCCACAGCAATGAGTGACAGCCAGGGCACATGGCTGGGGACACCGGGATGGCTGGGAAGGTGATGCTGCTCCTGTGGGGTGAGTGCCCCAGGCACAGACCTGACACCCCGGCGATGGGGAGGGCAGGGGGCACAGGGGGGCTGCAGGGTCCCCTGAGGCCCCCAATGCCAGCAGAGCCAGAGCATGAGGTGACCGGAGCCATGGGGTGGCCGAGGGGATGGGAACAAGGGACAGGAATGTAGGGACAAAAATGTTGGGGCAAGGA
Source organism: Melospiza melodia melodia (assembly GCF_035770615.1). NCBI lineage: Eukaryota > Metazoa > Chordata > Aves > Passeriformes > Passerellidae > Melospiza > Melospiza melodia. The sequence goes on from NC_086200.1 coordinate 9,825,811, forward strand.
TTTGCAGAGGCATCATGGGCCTGGTGGGGGTGACCTGTGCCAGCATGGGGTGACCATGGCGTCCCCAGTTCAGGGGTGTCCACAGTGTGACCCAGTGTCCTTCCTGAGCAAGGAGTACCTGCAGTGTCTCTGTCTCCAAGGGGTCTATGTCACACAAGGGCACTTTGGGGACAGCCCCCATCCCCCATACCCCATGTGGTGCTTTCCCCAATGGTGCCACCCCCATCCAGCCCTGTCCCTTCTCCCTTCCAGCCCAGACCCTCAGCCTCGCTGGTGAGTCCTCAGGGGATGCTATGGCCCCACCCCGCTGTCCCCAGCCCCACGCTCACCCTGGCAGGCTGGTGTCCCCCTGTCACCCACAGGTGCCCAGACCACCTAGCTCCTGGTGGAGCCTCCCTGGAAGCCAGCAGTGCTGTGGGACCGGGTGACACTGACCTGCCAGGGCTCGGGGACCGCCTGTGCCACCACCTGGTACAAGGACAGGCAGTGCAGGTGGCAGGAGGGACAGCACCGCCTCAGTGTCACCAAGAGAGGAACCTACACGTGTGACAGACTGAGAACCGGGCTCAGCCTCCCTGTGACAGTCTTAGATGATGAGGGGGATCTTTAAAGATCAGCATGGCCCCTGAGAGGACAGGGTGGGCTCCGCTCCATGAGTGGCCTCACATTCCTCGTGTGGCAAGGGCCTGTGACCTGCACACAGGGACATCCCAGTGCACCCCAGAGAACCCCAGAGCACCCAGATGTCCCCAGTGCTATTGGCACCCACCTCAGCCCGGTCTCATCAGTGAGATGTGACCTTCCTCTCCCAGAGCCCACTGGTGCTGCAGGTACCAGCACAGGCGCTGCTAGAGGGGCACACCTTGACACTGCGCTGCCGCTGCCGGCAGGACAACCATCTCACCAGGGTGCAGTTTTACCGAGAAGAGAAGGATCTCGGGAGGTCCCTAAAGGGGACCACGCTGTCCCTTTCACCTCTGCAGCTGCACCACAGCGGCCGCTACAGATGTGAGGGCTTGGTGGGGTCCTGGCAGTCACGGCTAGCAGCACCAGTGACAGTGAAAGTGCACAGTGAGCACCCCTGTGGCTGAAACTCCAATATCTTGGCAATCCCAAAGCCACTTCCCAGCAGACTCAGAGCCGCAGTCCTCACCTCCCCTCACCTTCCCAGAGCTCTTCACTCTTCCAGGTGCCGGTGCTGGAGGGTCCCCCCGAGCTCACTGTAGGTTCCCCCCGACTCTGAGCTGCCTCAGCACCCCCAGCCCCCTGCGGCCCCGAGCCCCTCTCCTGCGTGTGTTCTACCAGGACAGGCAGGTGGTGGGGGACCCACAGGGTCCACGCAGCTGCTGGTGCCCACCATGGGGGTGTCCCAACTGGGGAATTATGTCTGTGAGGTGCAGTGTTGGGGCGGGGGCCGTGTGGAAGAGCAGCACCCGGCTCCGCGTCACGGTGCACAGTGAGTGAGGGGATGGGCACGGGGAGTCCCCACAGATGCCTCAGGTCCCCCACCCTGCCTGGAACCCCCCAGCCCTCCCTGACACCTGCTCTGGGCCACCCAACCTTTCCCAGATCACTCCCTGGCTCCCAATATCCTTTCTCAGGTCCCTCCCTGGGACCTCCAGCCCCTACATGGGTATTCCCATCCTTCTCTGACACCTTTGCCGTCTCCTGCAATCCTTGCTGCAGGTCCCTCCCAAGGTCCCCCTATTCCTGGCTCGTGTTTCCCTCCATCCCTCATTGGGTCCCTGTGGGAACTCAGCACATTCCTGATGTGCAGAGTTACCGAGACAACCCTTGGGGGGCTCAGAGGTCCTGGAACGTTGCCAGAAGTGTTTGGTGGTTAGACTTTGATCCTGCACAGGAAACAACACCTGTATGAGGATGGGAGGATCACACGGGGATAAATGCTGAAGGGATAGATTAATTATAATGTGAAAACACAAGTTTTAGAATCCCTGTACAGGGGGGTTCTAGGAGACAAAATGGAGGAATTAGGGCGTGTCCTGTCCTTCTTCTTCTTCTTCTTCTTGTCATCCATCTTCAGTGGTGATAGTGGCACTTTGAGATTGGTTCTTACTGAATGTGCACTTGTCAATAAGGGTGAAAGGTATTGGGGAGAAAAAGCAAATATCTGACACGTAGTTTTTAGTATGAAAATAAGCGACTGCCCCAAGGGCAGTCAGTGTGCTCATGGCTGGCTTGCTGTGCGGACCTCTGTCGGGCCGGGAGAAAATATTGTAGACAAGAATTAATAAACAACACTGAAGAACAGAAAAAATTCAAGACTCATTTCGTCCTTTGGAGCACGGGCAGCCCCAAGGCCCTCCCGAGCCTTTCCAGGCCATTTCAACAGCTGAGAACAGGGCAGGTCCCCTCACCCCTCCCTGGGTCCCGTCACCCCTCTCTGCAGTCTCCACACATTCCCCAGGTGACACCACCCCCTCCCTGGGTCCCTGTACCCTTCCTGGTGTTGCTCATCTCCCTCTCCAGGTGTTCCCTCCCTGACCCCCTTATCATCCCTCGATGTTCCTTTCTAACCCTCCCTCCCCCAATCTCTGCACACCCACTCCTTCACTAGAGTTCTCCTGCCCCTCCCTGACACCCCCCGGGTCTCTCACTGTCCCCTGGTGTCCCCCTCTCCCACAGGTGTCCCGCCCTCGGGGGTGTCCCTGTCAGCACAGCCCCCCAGGGTACAGGTGGCACTGGGGGACCGACTGGTGCTGAGCTGTGTGGTGGCCATGGGGACAGGTCCCCTGTCCTTCTCCTGGCACCGGAGGACTCAGGGGCACTGTCGGGCACCGGCCCCTGCCTGGTGTTTCACCACGTTGGGGACAATGACAGCAGCCAGTACCGGTGCTGGGTAAGCGATTGGGACAGCGTGGCCGAGAGTGTCCTCCTGAATGTCACTGTCCTGAGTGAGTGGGTACCTCGATCTGGGCATGACCCCACCCATGGCACCCCCATCCATCTCGCCACGTGCCAGCCGCGTCTCTGTCCCTGCAGTGCCTGTGGCCAATGCCACCATCATGCTCGGTCCCCTGTTACACCAGGAGCGCACAGGTGACAACGTGACCCTGCATTGCTCAGTGCAGGTGGGCTCAGCCCCTGTCACCTTCACCTGGCTGCACAATGGGCAGGAGGTCACCCAGGGTCCCGTCCTGGAGCTCAGGGCCATCAATGTGGGACATTTGGGCACCTACCAGTGCATGGCCACCAACCAGCTGGGACAGGACGGGCACCGCATGTTCCGGGCACTGAGCCCAGAGCTGTCCCTGGAGGTGACACCTGGCTCACCCTGGGTCACAGGTGGGGTGACATAGGTGGGGTCACCAGGGAGTGCAGGACCCCTGGGGTGATGGGTGACCCTGATGTGATCCCCTCTGTTTCTTGCAGTGGTCTCAGGGGTCGTTGGGGCCCTTTTGTTCCTGCTCCTGCGTGTCATTGTGACCTGGCACCTGTGGCACAGTGTGGGTGGGTGACAATGGGGGGATCCTCTACAGGGAGCTGTAGAGGTCCACAGAATTGGAGAAACCATAGGGAAATATCCACAGCACCACAATTGTGACTTTGGCTAGGGGTCCTGTAGGGTTTTGGGAGGTGCTGGATGGTCCTGCAGGGATGTTGGGGATTCTTTCCAAGGCCCTGGGGTATACTGGGGGAGTCTCTGTCCCTCCTGGGATTTGGGTTCTTGAGTGTGAGTTGTCTGGGGACACTGGGGAGGCTCATGGATTCTGGCGAGCTTCAGGGATACTTGGAGGTCTTGAAGGGGTTCAGGAATCCTGAGAGGGGTCAGAGCCCTGGGACCCCACAGTCAGTCCTCCCCTGCTTCCATTGCAGCCTCCAGGAAGAAGCAGGAAAGGTGAGTAGGGGGCTCAACCCACACTCTCCCCTTTTACCCCAACCCCCAAGACCTCCCATTCCCTTCCCCACAACCCCTTTGTTCCCTCAGGGCCCCTCCAGATCCCCCGGCCCCCCCACAGGAGGGGGAGCTGCAGTACACCCACGTTATGGTCACCAAGAGGGCAGGGGGTGAGTACGGGGGACACACACAGAGGGACACGTCACCCACAAGTGTCACCCCACCCAGATCCCACAGCCCGTGTGTCTCGCAGTGTCCCCCCGTGCCACCACCCTCCAGGATCCCCAGGTGACCTACGCGGAGCTGCGGGGACCCCAGGGGCGACCACAGGAACCTGGTGACATCTACGGGAATGTGCTGTGACACTGGGGGGCACTGGGTGTGCCCACCCATGGGCACCCACTTGTGTGTGTGCTGCCACTAAAACTGCCCATCTGCCTCCCTGTGGGGGCACAAAGATCCCAAAGGACTGAGAGAAGAACAATTTCCTGAAACAGCAATGAGAGAGAATAAAACCAACAGAAACAGGAACAAGTTTCAGAGTCCTAAGGGTCACACAAGGAAAGATTTCCAGGGAAAGCGCCCAAAAAGGAACAAACCCCGAACACTCCCCCCAGCACGTTACCTCCACCAGAGGAACCTGGCAGGGCCCTGGACCTTCCTTGCTCTGATGGCCAAAGCAGCCTTCAGGAGGCTCTGGATTCTTTTGTCCCCTGTCACAAACCCCTCCTCTGTCATGTTCCCCACACGAGGATGTCACAAAGGTCCTGTGGGGGTTCCAGAGCCTGCCCTTTTGCCAGGGCAGTTGGGTTGAGGCCATGGGCTACGGTGGGGTGTCAGAGACAGGAAGTTTCATGTCTGGAGACATTTTGGAACACCTGTGTATGGCAGGGATGGGTCAGGTCTTGCTTTTGGTGAGACAGGGCCCCATCTGTCCATCAGTCTGTCAGCCGTGGCACACCGGGGACAGTGTGACGCTTTGACAAAGCCAGCTCCTGAGTGGTCGGGGGACCAGAAGTGCCATCTGAGGAGAGGGCCCTTGGTGTCCCAACTGGCTTAAAAGGCAGAGCATGAGGTGGCCAAATCCCTGACCCTGTCTCTTCTTGGGGTGTCTGTCGCATCCCTGCTGGAACCCAGGAGGTGGTAACTCATTTAAATGAGGAATATCTGCCAAGGAAAGTGAGAATGTTCCTGGAATGGAAAGAAGACCCATCTCTAAACTTCTTTTAATTTCCGAGATTATGGGGATACCAGGTCAAAGTGTTGGAGAATGAATAACAGCTTTTTACTGGGAAATTTATAAACCAGAACAGAACAAAAAACAGAAACCCAGAACTTTCCCTGCCGCTCAGCGCTGTTGGTGTTTGTGGCAGTTCTAACCGCGGCCATCAGGGGGCGCTGCAGGGAGCACTTCCGGCCAGCAGGGGGCGCCCTGGTCCAGCTCCATCCCCTCAGGGGCCATGGCGGCCTCGGACGGGAGGGAGGAGGGGAAATCGCTCCTTTTGCAAACTCACGGGCACCAATTGCTCCCGGCACCACCACCGGCAGCGAGCAGAAGCTGCCAAGGCAGCAGGTTGGATCCCAGGTCCCACTGGCAGCGTAGCAGTGTCCCAGGGCCAGGCACACGCCCTGCGCAACACCAGTGACCGCTCTCCATGATCCCGAATGGAAGGAAGGCAGCGCATGACCCCAGGCAGGTCTTGGGTCCATAGCAGTCCCTCTGGTGGCTTTACACTGCAATTCCTGCCAACCCTCAGCCTTTCACTCAGGTGAGGAGGGTAGTGTGATAAATAGGTATGATTCATGCTGATAAAAATTGGAACAGTAATTGATATCGATACAGTAGGGATGGAGCAGCTTTGGGGACACCTGGAATCCACACAGAGTTACTCCCCAGAGCCCCACCATGGCTGGGGGCAGAGCCCCTGCTTGGTATTTCCACACTTTTCCCTCTTATCTGGCAGACACCTCCCAAACCCAAACATTCTTTCCATGAGGTTCCAGAAGGCTGCAGGCTTTCTTCAAGAAGGAGGGTGCAGGTCAGGATGTTGAGCAGAATGTTGCGGGTTGTGCGGTAGTTTTGTGGTTCTCTCTGTCCCTTACAAAGAGGAACAAATGATCAATTGCTACATTTTTGGGCTGGTTCCCTCACAGCTGGCCCTGCCGGGTGGGTTTCCAGCCAGCCCTGCTCTGAAAACCATCAAAGGCCCTTGCAGAGCCAGTGCTTGGGCTCCCCTTGGGGTTTGTGCTTCTTGCAGGGCTGAGCAAATCACAGGCAGACATTTTTCCTCCACAGAATTCTCACCTCTGCAGCAGCTCCACAGACCCAGAGCCCCTCAGAATCTGTCTGGGGTGATACCCAGGCTGCCAGCCCCTTGTGGGGGCTGTGCTGGGCCCTGGGTCACTCAAATATCTGAGGCACCCAGGGAAAAAGCTGGAACCTGTGGGCCCATCCAGCCACTGCCCATCCCTGGCACCTCCATTCCCCTGGAATTCAAATCATGGGTACCCCATTTCTTATGTATCCCAGTACTCACATTCCCCAGGATCTCCATGGCCCAGGACCCCTCATTCCCAAGGAACCCTCTCCAGTTCATTCCATCCCTAACATTCCCTTCCCACAGGACCATGATTTTCACAGGACCCCCATTCCCACAGGATCCCCCATTCCCCCAGCATCCCCATCCCATGACCCCAAATGCCTGGAACTCATGTTCCTCTGGCACTCCCATCCCTGAATCCCCTCAGCCGTGGGGACCCCCATTCCCAGTGACTTCCCCTCCTCAGCACCCTCATTCCCACGGGCCCCATCCCTGGGATCCCGCATTCCCCTGGACACCCATCCCCACATCCCCAAACCCCCTGAGCCCCTCACTTCTGGGAACCTCATGTCCCACTGTGTCCCACCCAGCCTTGTCCCCACCATGCCCACAGCCTGTTCCCAGCTTGTGGCCACGCTGCCTCCACCAGGTGCCACATACGCATGAGGATGAGACCTGACCTCGCTTCCTTCCCCTTTTGCCAAAGAGCCACCACCCAGGGGACAGCCACCCCTGGCAGTGAGTGACAGCCAGTCCACATGGCTGGGGACACCGGGATGGCCGGAAAGGTGGCGCTGCTCCTGTGGGGTGTGTGCCCTGGGCATGGGCCTGACATCCCGGGGATGGGGAGAGGAGGGGGAAAAGGGGGCTGTGGGGTTCCCTGAGGTCCCCAAAGCCAGCAGGGCATGGAGCCAAGTGTGACCAGAGTTGTGGGGTAGCTTTTGGGACAGAAACAGGAGACAGGTATGAGGGGACAGGGGGATGAAGATGGGGGGGGGACAAGGATGTGGCAGAAGGAACCTTGGGGCTGGGGCAGCTGTGGGGACCAGGACAGGAACACAGGAATCCAGGGACAGGGACAAGGGGACAAACACCATGTGGATGGGCCATGGGGACAGGTGCATCAGAAATGGACCATGGGCACAAGGCCATGGGGATGGAGCTGTGAGGCTGCCAGGGGTGACTTGTGCCAGTACAGCGTCTCCATGCCTGAGCAAGGGTTGGCTGTTGTGTCCCTGTCCTCAAGACATCTGTGCCACACCATTGCCCCCAGTGAGACCTTTCGGGAACAGCCCCACACTCCATGCCCCCGTGCTACTGTTCCTGCAGTGGCACCCTCACCCAACCTTGTCCCTTCTCCCTTCCAGCCCAGACCCTTGGCCTCGCTGGTGAGTCCTCAGGGGATGCCATGGCCCCACCTCGCTGTCCCCAGCTTCCTGGTGGCCCTGGTAGTCTGGTGTCCCCAGTCACCCACCGGTGCCCTGACCACCCAGCTCCTGGTGGAGCCCTCCTGGACACCACTGGTGCTGTGGGACCAGGTGACACTGACCTGCCAGGGCTCGGGGACCTCCGGTGCCACCACCTGGTACAAGGACAGGCGGCGCTTGTGGCAGGAGAGACAGGAACGCTTCACTGTCACCGAGAGTGGCACCTACTGGTGTGACAGACCCGGCACCAGACGCAGCCCCCTCGTGATAGTCTTACAACGTAAGGGGGGTTTGGGTGCCAACGTAAGCCTGGCACCCACGGGGACTCTGAGGGCTCTGGGTCGGCTCCGCTCCATGGGTCACTTCCTGTGTGACCAGAGCCTGTCCCCTGCTCTGGGGACATCCCAGAGGATTCCAGAGTGGAGGAAACCGTGTGGTAACTGGGGACCCCTGGTGCCCTGGGTGTGACACAATGGGGGGGTCCTGGTGCCATCAGGTGTGACAGGTCCCCTCTGTCCCCCAGCCTAGCTGGTGCTGCAGGTGCCAGGGCGTGTGCTGCTGGAGGGGACCTACGTGGAGCTGAGAGAAGAACAATTTCCTGAAACAGCAATGAGAGAGAATAAAACCAACAGAAACAGGAACAAGTTTCAGAGTCCTAAGGGTCACACAAGGAAAGATTTCCAGGGAAAGCGCCCAAAAAGGAACAAACCCCGAACACTCCCCCCAGCACGTTACCTCCACCAGAGGAACCCGGCAGGGAAGGCAGGTAGTGGGGGGCCTGCAGGGGTCCCCGCAGCTGCTGGTGATTGCCGGGGGGGGTCTCCCACTCAGGGAATTACAGCTGTGAGGTGCAATCCGAGGGTGGGGCCGTGTGGAAGAGCAGTGCCCAGCTCCGTGTTACGGTGCACAGTGAGTGTGGGGATGGGCACAGGGAACCCCCACAGATGCCTCAGGTCCCCTCCACTACCTGGCACCCCGCAGCCCTCCCTGACACCTGCTCTGGGGTACCCAACCTTTCCCGGATGCCTTCCTGGCTCCCAATATCCTTTCTCGGGGCCCTCCCCGGGACTCCCAGCCCCTACATGGGTACTCCCTTGACACCTTTTCCATGTCTCGCCATCCCTGCTGCAGGTCCCTCCCCAGGTCTCCTCATTCCTGGCTCGTGTTTCTCTCCATCCCTCATCGGGTCCCTCACCGAACCCTGGGTCTCTTCATCTCTCTCTGAGGTCTCCACACATTCCCCAGGTGACACCTACCCCTCCCTGGGTCCCTGTACCCATCCTGGTGTTTCTCATTTCTCTGGTGTTCCCTCCCTGACCCCCTTATCATCCCTCGATGTTCCTTTCTAACCCTCCCTCCCCCAATCTCTGCACACCCTCTCCTTCACTAGAGTTCCCCTGCCCCTCCCTGACACCCCCCGGGTCTCTCACTGTCCCCTGGTGTCCCCCTCTCCCACAGGAGTCCCGCCCTCGGGGGTGTCACTGTCAGCACAGCCCCCCAGGGTACAGGCGGCACTGGGGGACCGACTGGTGCTGAGCTGTGTGGTGGCCATGGGGACAGGTCCCCTGTCCTTCTCCTGGCACCGGGAGGGCTCAGGGGCACCGCTGGGCACCAGCCCCCACCTGGAGCTGTGCCACATTGGGGACAATGACAGCGGCCAGTACCGGTGCCGGGTCAGCGATGGGGACAGCGTGGCTGAGAGTGACCTCCTGAATGTCACTGTCCTGAGTGAGTGGGACCCTCGGGCTGGGGATGACCCTACCCATGACATCCCCATCCCACCTTGTCCAGTGCCAGCCCTGTTTCTGTCCCCACAGTGCCCGTGGCCAATGCCACCATCACCCCTGGTCCCCTGGCACACCAGGTGCATGCATGTGACCCCATGACCCTGCGCTGCAAAGTGCAGGTGGGCCCAGTCCCTGTCACCTTCACCTGGCTGCACAATGGGCAGGAGGTGGCCCAGGGATCTCTCCTGGAGCTCAGGGACATCCATGTGGGACATGCGGGCAGATACTAGTGCATGGCCACCAACCAGCTGGGACAGGACGGGCACCGCGTGTTCCGGGCACTGAGCCCTGAGCTGTCCCTGGAGGTGACACCTGGCTCACCCTGCCTCACAGGTGGGGCCACACAGGGTTGCTGGGAAGTTCAGGATGCCTGTAGTTCAGGGTGACCCCAATGTGTCTCCCTCTGTCCCCAGCTGTGGGTGTGAATGTCGGCAGGACCCTCCTGTTCCTGCTCCTGCTCCTGGCTGTCATTGGGGGCTGTCACTGGTGGCACCACCGGGGTGAGTGACAATGGGGGGGGATGGGGGTCCTGGAGTGAGGGGAATCCCCCAGAGTGGGGGCAGAGATCAGTGGCACCCAGGGCACCTGAGCTGGGGGACACTGAGCCCTCAGTGACCTCAGCTGGGGATCCTGGGGGAGTTTGGGGTGAATTTGGAAAGTCTTGGATGGGCTCCAGGGCTGTCCCCAGTTGGGCTTTGAGGAACCATGTGGTGCCTTTTGAGCTCCTGGAGAGTTTGGGGAGCTGCTGGAGGACTGTGCAGGGATGTTTGGGAATATTTTTGGGGTCCTGGGCAAGTTTTGGTGTGCCCGTCCCTGCTGGGCTTGGGGTTCTTGGGGCTCATGGGGTCAGGGACACTGGGGTGTTTGGGGACCCTGCTGTGGTGCAGAAGTTCTGGGGAGTTCAGGGGTGCTCAGAGTGTCCTGGGGAATTCTTGGATCCATTGGGAATCGGGGCTGCAGTGGGGATTTGGGGATCCCATGGGTGGTTGGAGCTGCTGTGGTCCCAGGAAGGTTCAGGGCTCCTGGGGTCCCCTTGGTCACCCCCTTCCCTTTCCCTTGCAGCCACTAGGAAGCCCCAGGACAGGTGAGTGGGGGGCTGAGGCTGGGACTCCCCTTTCCCCCTCCTCAGACACCACCCAGACCCCCCTTATCCCCACAGAACCCCCCACAGAGGAGGGGGCAGTGCTGGACTCCCACATTGTGGGCATTGAGTGGGCAGAGGGTGAGTACGGGGAGTGACAGGGACATATCACCCACATGTGTCACCCCACCCAGTTCCCCACAACCAGTGTCTCTCACAGGGCCCCCCTGTGCCTCATCCCCCAGGTGACCTGCTCGAAGGTGCTGGGATCCCACGGATGACAGTGGGACCCTAGTGACATCTGCGAGTACATGCTGTGACACTGGGGACACTGGGGGCACTGAGGTCCCTATCCAAGAGCACCCCCTGTGTGTCCCCCCCACCCCAGCTCCCATGGGTGCCCACTGTGCCCAGGGGGTGGCCACAAGTGGGGGCTCCCATGTGAGGCTGCCCAGAGCTCCCCGTTCCAGTTCTCCCCGTGCTCCCAGTACCCCCAGGGGCTCCCCATTCCCTCCCCCAGTGCCAGGGGGCACAGGACCCTTGTCCCTCTTACAGGACCTAAACTCAGCTTTTTGATTAAACCAGGAGAAATGGTTTTTGTTTCTTCAGCTCTGCCCTGTTCAGCTCAGGATCCCAGTCAGGTTGTTGAACCAATCCTTCTCAGTTCGCAAAATTCAGAATCCAAAGGGTCACAAAAGGAACAATTTCCAGGGAAAGCCACCAAAAGGGAACAAGCCCTGGACATTTCCCCCAGGACATTTCCTCCACCAGAGGAAGCTGGCAGAGCCCTGGACCTTCCTTGCTCTGATGGCCAAAGCAGCCTTCAGGAGTCTCTGGATTCTCTTGTCCCCTGTCCCAAACCCTTCCTCTGCCGTGTTCCCCACACGAGGATGTCACAAAGGTCCTGTGGGGGTTCCAGAGTCTCCCCTTTTTCCGGGGCAGTCAGGATCAGGCCATGGCACAGGGTGGGGCTGAGTTTCCAGTCAGTTCCAGCAGCTCTGGACACCTCTCCAGGTCAAGGCAAGCTGTGTCCTGCCCTCTGCCACAGGAATGGTGACAAAGGCTTTGGCAATGTCCATGGGGACACCACTTGTTTGCCTCAGACTCCAGCTTGTCCTGGAGGTCCTGCACAGCCTCTCCCAGTGGTGCTGGCACTTGGTTCCAGCCCCTACAGTCCCTGTCTGTGTCCACTCTCCACTGGATTCACGCTCTGACCATGAGGGTCTCTTGTAAGGGGCATTCCCTGGAAATTGTTCCTTTTCTGACCCTTTGGATTCTGAATTCTGTTGCTGTTGGTTTTGTTCTCTCCTTGCTGTCCCTGTCCCCCATACTCGCTTCCTGCCCTCTTGGTGATCACATCTTTGGTGTCCAGCACCTCCCCTCCTCCAGAGCGGTTTGGGGGGGGCTGTGGGGAAAAGGGGGTGTAGAAAGGAATCTCTAGAGGGAGAAAAAAGGGTCCTGGCTGGAGTGTCTCACTCACTTCTCCTGGGGCTTCCTGGCAGCTGCAAGGGAAAGGCTGGAGAAGGTGACAATGGAGTCCCCAGAGCCCTTGAACCCCTGGGGGTCCTCAGGACCTCCAAACCTCCCTGGGACTCCTGAACCCCCACTGGACCTTTGAATGTCCCCAGCACTCCTGAGCACCCTGAAGCCCCACAGAACCTCTGAATCATCCTGGTAGCACCAACCCCCCTTTTACTGCTGAACCGCCAGAAACCCAAGCTTCCCCATACAGGGAGGGGCACCCCGTAAACTGTCCCAGGATTCCCAAAACCCTCTCAAAATCTCTGCACGACCCTCCAATACCTCCCGAGCCCAACCAGGAGCTCCGAGTCCCATCATAATATTCCTCAAGACCCTCCTGGAATTATACAGGAGCACCTGAAGATCCTCTGGAATCCCCAGCCAAAGTCACTTGTTGCTGTCCCTTTGTCTGACCCCTACCTGGGGACCTCCCTTTGACCAGAGGATCCCCATCCATATCCATTGTCACCCATCCATATCCATTGTCACCCACCCAGGCAGTGACACCTGTGCCAGCCCCCAGTGACACCCACGAGGAGGACCAGGAATGGAAGTGACCCAATGACCCCTGTTGCCACTGCTGGGGACAGAGAGGGACACATCAGGGTCACCCAGAATCCCGGGCCTGCTGCAGCCCACAAGGGGTCCTGTGTGACCCCACCTGTATCCCTGCCACCCCATGGCCCCGGTCACCACCTGCACTGACTCTGGTGCTATTGGGCACTTCAGGGGACCCTGAAGCACCCCTGTGCCCCCTCCCCACAAGTCTCTGCCTCACCAGGGCCCATCCCTGGGGTGTCAGGCCCGTGCCCAGGGCACTCACCCCACAGGAGCAGCATCACCTTGCCGGCCATCCCGGTGTCCCCAGCCTTGTGCACTGGCTGTATCCCTGCGACCATGCAGTGTCACCTCCAGTGCCAGCTCTGAGGACACACAGTGCCCACACAGCTGGTTGATGTCCATGGTGCCCCAATGTCCCACAGCCACAGCCCTGAGCTCCAGAAAGGGACCCTGGGCCACCTTCTAGCCATTCCACAGCCAGGTGAAGGTGACAGGGGCTGTTGTCCTTGTCCCTGCATCCCTGTGTCCCTGTCCCTCTGCCCACAGCTGCCCCAGCCCCAAGGAAAAAGAGAGACACCGCTCTGAATGCAATGGTGCCACCCATGGCCATTTGCAGGCTCATGGTGCTGCAGCACGTTTTGCTGGCATTGTCCAGTTCAATTGCTGTATTTTCCTTATATCTACACCCCCTAGAAGGTTCTCCCCTCTATTCTACATTTTTGGTCCTTGCTCACTGCAATGCTACCCTGATTTTTCCCCCATTTTCCATCTGTGTGCCCAGCCCCATTTTGTCTCCCTTCCTGCACCCTCTTCAGGGCAATCCACAGTGTTTGGAGTTCCACACAAAGATCCCGCACTCACCTCATTCACCAGCAGTTTAAGCAAGTGTTCTCCCAGCTCTGGGAGTGCAGGTCCCTCACAGAGGCTGGCTGTGGGCAGGCTGGAACATAGGAACTGAGTGCAACAGGGAACCTAGCCTCGAAGAAAACGCATGAATCCCATTGCCCACACAAACCAATGCCTTGCATGTCCTTCCATTTTCTTTATTCTTTCAGTTCTCATGCCACATTCTGCATTGTCTGTGACTGGGTACTTGGCTTCTCTATCTCCTGTCTTCAGGTCAGGCCACATGTGAGACCCTGCAGGAACAACCTGACCCATAGGAAAGTGGGAGAGGAACCTTGGTCAGGAACTGTAGTGACACGACAAGGAGGAATGGGAACAAAGTGCAAGAGTTGGAAGAGATTTGATGAAGGTAAGAAGTTCTTTACTTTCAGGGTGCTTGTCCCTGACACAGGGACCAGTGCAGAGAGGCTGTGGATGCCCCATCCCCAGCAACATCCAAGGCCAGGTGGGACAGGGGCCGCAGCAACCTGCTGTGCTAGGAGCTTGCTCAGCTTGGAACCACATCATCTTGAGGGTCCCGTCCAAGCCAAACCATTCAAGGATTTGATCATTCTGCCATCCCCATCTCCCACTGCACAGCGGCCCTGAAACTTCAGTGACATCACAGCTCCCAGAGGGCTCCAGGTGGAATTTCCAGGACCTGGAAACGAGCACAGCAGACACTTCACCGGCTGCCAAGGGTCAGTTGCCACTCGCTCTGCGCTCTGACCCTCAGCGCTGAGCTGCTTCTGCTGCCTGGGCTTTCCCTGCCGCCGGCTCTGGAGCACCAATCCCAGCAGGATGTGCTCTGCTGTGCCCATGGAGGTACAGTGCCATGCCAGGCAGGGGGCACCCGGCTTGGGCAGGCTGCAGCCATGTGGCAATGGATGGTGTGGGACAGGAAGCCCACTGGGAGATTGTGCTGCCACTTGCAGCTTGAGAGAGACATTGCGGAGGAGATGGATGTGGACCAGGGGCTGGATGAGGAAGAAATGATGGAGGTGGACTCCTCATCTACTTCCAAGTCCTCCACTGTGGAGGACATGGAAGTAGATGAGGAGAAGACCATCGAGGAGATGGACGTAGAGGAGGAGGATGACACCGAGGACATGGAAGTCGATGAGAAGGGTGAGGAGGAGCCCATGGTCCTTGGATGAAGGAGCAGCTTCACAAGTAAGACAGGCAGATGCTTCCCACGCCCTGCCCGCACACACACTGGGTCCCCTGACGCCAGGCTGGGGCTGGGCTGGATGGCCCCGCTCAGGGACACGGTGCCCGCAGGGGGCCTGGATTGGGCTCCCACAAGCACCAGCCCCGGCCTGCCCTGCCCTTGCCTGGGGCCACGCCAGCCCTGCCAGCCCCGGCCCAGCCCCTGGGGCCCAGCTGCCAGCCCTGCTGGGCCCAGTGCTGGGAGCTGAGTCCAGCTCTGCTGTTTACTTTCTTCCAGGGCTCATGCACATGATGGGACTGCTCCGATGCCTTTGTAAATACGTTTGAGAATTCGGAAGTTGCTTGTAAATATGTTCACTGAGTGGGAAGTTCTTTGTAAATATGTTTCGAAGATTGTTAGCCCATCAGATCCCATGTAAATATGTTCTGTACATTATTCCTGTTGTTGTAATAACGATTGTCACAACGAAACATGTTCTGTAAATCCTAGGTTTGCCGATCTTCGGCAAATAAATACTGTTTCTTTTTAAAACCTGACTTCTCTGGGCCATTCTTTTGGGCAAAGGCAGCGTTTGCACACTTGTGGGTTCCACTTGTTCCACGTTCCCGGGGCTGGAGGTGCCTGGGGGTGTTGACACGGCCACCCCAGGGCTGGGGGTCCCTGTGCACAGGGACTCCCACTGACACCACTCCTGCCACTGGGCACTGCTGCTCTTCCTGGCCTGGGGCACAGCGCTGTCCCCAAGAGCACAGCTCTCACCAGCTCTCACACAGGGGGCTCTCACAGCACTGGCCCCTGTAGCCATGCCACCAAAGCAGGCAGCAAACCTTCAGCCACCCTTCCTGCTGCAGCCACAGGCACTCCTGGGCCCAGAGCCGCCAGCAGGCCACAGCCCTGCAAAATCCACCTGCACGCTCTCAAGGCCACCACAGCCTTGGCAACTGGGCCACCTGCATCTGAGCTGCTGCAGGGGCTGATCTTTAAGCCTTGCAGCCTCCAAAGGCCCTGGGCACTGCTTCCCAGCCTGCTCTGCACTGCCCTGAGCCCGCATTGTTCCAGAAACAAAAGCCAAGCCAGGGCATCCTCACACTGCCCGCATTCCTGCTGCTGCCAGCGGCCACGGGCCCCTGGGCCCCACTTGGGTGACAGCTGCAGGGACAGGGCAGCCTGTGCTGGGCAGGAGGCATGGGGCTTTGGGCCCTGGGGCTTCTGCTGCTGCTGCTGCTGCTGCTGCTGCTGCTGGGGGCCATGGGCCCAACAGGGCCCCGAGCTCAGCCCCTGCCCGGGCAGCTGCCCCCAAAGCCCCACACTCCCCGAGCATCCCTATCACAACTGCCAGGGGGAAATCCTACGGGCTTCAGGAACAAATTTCCCCATAGTGACTAAACCAAAGGATCCAAGCGGAAAGTCAGCACAAGCTGGGGTTTACAGCACCTTGACAATGGTGGCTGCAGGGCAGGTGAGATCTCCAGCGCCTCTGGCAGTGCCTGCTCTGCACGTGAGCCTGTGCGGCTGCTCCCAGCGGGACACAGCACCGGGCTCAGGCCAACCCTCAGCCCCTTACAGCTGATCCCAAGGAACAGGCTCAGAAAGCATTTCCTGACCACTTCCTGTAGATATTTCAAAGGACTACATGTCACTCAAGGAAGTCACCTTGCACATTTAGTTTAAGTGTCATGGCATGAGAAGCCATGAAGGTGCCTCTGAATGTGCACTCAGGGCACTTCCACTGTCATCCCAAAGGGAACACAAAGGACAGGCCTCTGCTTTCAGCACTGCTGATCTCCTTACTACAATGATATCTCAGTAGGACGCAAGGTTGTGGAGGCCCAGGGACCTATTACAGGAGTTATAATACCGCATGACAAAAATGACAAATTACAATAAAGTGAGGCAGCCCTTTGAATGCAATGTTTTATCAGTTTTACCAGGGTTTACTGAATGCAGCGTTGGTACCCTGCCGGTGCAACAGGGCCGTTTCAGCTGTTGAAGCCCAGGGGATATTTTGAAACATCTGCATCCAGTACCACCAGAGCAGTGAATGTGGGGACAGCCACCTGCAGTGCAGGATCCTTGGGTGATATTTTATTCCTGTGGGTGGGCCACCCTTTACATCAGGGGCAGCTCTGGGTAACAAATTATCCAAAGATGAGAGGGACATATATGTTGGAGTTAGGGAGGTTCTCCTTTCAGAGTGGAAGACTTTTACTAAGGGAAGTTGGAAGTCATATTTCATTGGCTGTTTACAGAGTTCCCAGATATTTCTGTGTATTCTTTTTGTCTTATAGCATTCTGAGACTGAGTCAAGAAAGTCTCTATTTTTAGAATACTCAGGAAGTGATAAGAGTCGCAAAATTTTTTCCCAATTTTTCATATGATTTATGGAGTTTTCTCAAGGGTTCAAAGTTCTTATATTTAATCCAGTCTTTGAGTTCTTCCCCCGCATTCCTGAACCCACTGACGCCATTAGGATGAGAGACAGAAAGTGCTGTAAAGCACAGACAAGCCACCTGCTGTCTGACATCTCCCCTCTTTCTCTACCCCCTGCCCAGGTCTGTTCTGATCACACAGGCCTGGATTCTACCCTAACCCATTCTCCAGTACCTCTCCTCCCTTGATCCCCCTCAGATAGCTCACAAAATGGAGTCCCTCCTCTGGAGGGGGTTGTCAATGCCAAACTCCCTCCCACCCTCAGCTCTCTCATGGGGTCCTGCCCCTGTGTTGGGTCCTACCCCTGCGTCAGGTACCACCCCTGCATTGGGATCCAGCGCTTCCTTGCCTACTCCCGCTGCCCTACCCCCTCCAACTCAGCCCCTTGCGGATCCCACACTGTCGGAGCCGGAAGTGTGAGGGGCGGTAACCGGAAGGCCGCCATCTTGCTAGCAAAGGCCCACAACACCGGGCCTGGCCAGTCACCCCAAGGCCCCGCTCCTCTGCCAGAGACCAAGTTCTGTCTTCTGGAGAGGAGAGGGAAGGTTCATCCCACCTTCAGCATGAGCCTGAGGATTCTTGGCAGAGGACGGAGAAGCTGGCGGTAGAAGAGGGGGACTGGGAATTGGTAGCTAAAATACAAGAAGCACCGGTTCAGTACCAGAGTGGGGCTAAGCCCCAAAGGGAAGCTGTCCACCATGGGGAGATGAAAGACCGTTATAAAGCAGCAAAAGACCATGGGCGATGCTCACTGTATTTTAATAACTTCTTAAATGGAGTCATTGCTGCACATGTAATGGGGTTCACGATCTGCACCATTTTATGCACATCCTACTCTCTCCACTGAATTTGTTCTGTGAGAAGGAATGGGGAAAAATCTAATACAACAACTATTAAAAGACTATGCTAGGGAAGACAGACGGGCACACCTAACACTAGTCCTTCTAGTCAGGGAGGAAGATTTCATTAACCCTGCGAATCACGCAAGACACCTTCCTGAGATGTGTTAGAAGAGATAAAAGTGCTGCAAAGACAGCTCTCATGCAGACACCCAATGGAAGAACACCTACTCTAGATTTCACAGACATTCTGCAGGGACCTGGGCAATCCTTTCTAAAATGTATTGACCACCTTCCACAAGCAATAGAGAAACAAGTTGAACATCCAAAAGCCAGGAAGGTACTCCTTACTAAACTTGCTGAAATAAATGCTAACAACAACTGTAAAGACATTTGTGGAGAGCATTATTAATAATTGGTTAGCTGAGAAAGGCCACACTGATATAATGCCACTGGTTAAGCTGAAGGAGAAAAGTCAGCAGTCAGCAAGCTGAAAGGAAGAGTCAGCAGTGACCTTGCTGCAACATGAGGATAGGGAGTTGAGATTAGTCCTGAATATATCCTAAGAATATGTAGAAAGTATCAAAAGTAGAACCATAGGAATGTAGAAGTAGGCGTAGGTGCTGATATGTAAGCTGACCAATCCTGAGCTCAACTTTTGCAATATGTATGAAGCTCATTATTAACTGGATTTAACCCGCCGTACTGATCAATAAAATTGAGCCTGTAATGATCAAACTGATGTCCTGGTTCCCTTCCGTCGACAAATGGTGGAGAATGCGGGCATAACCGAATCTCTGCCCTTTTTCTCGGATTAAAAGAAAAAGGGATTACGCCACGGTCCGGAAGTTGGGTTTGGGTCCCAGCAGCCGGGACGGTGCCGGAATTTGAAGCACCCTTAAGGTTCACAACTGTGACTTAAGCCAATACGTGTCGCCGGAGCCTGGAGAGCTGCAACAGCGCGCGCTGATTAAAAGGTATGGATAGGCAAGCGGCATATGATTTATTTACCGCCTATTTAGAGCGGCGTGGGATAAAAGGGATAGATTTAAAAAAGGAGTTACCAGGGTTATTAGCTTATGGCCATGCTAAGGGTATCTTTTCTAATCCTCATACAGTTCATGAGCTATCAGAGTGGAGAAAGTTTGGGGAAATATTGTGGGATACAGTACTAGACGATGATAAGTCAGCAAAGAAATTCGGGAAGTTATGGCGGGTGGTGTATAACACGTTACTTCAGCAGGTCTCTGAGAGAAAGGCAGCAGAAAGGGCAACAGAAGCTCATAAGAGGAATATAGGGTATGGTCGTGAAGATGATCCCCTGGCACCTTCTGTAACTAAGGTACTTATGCCTAAGAGTCCCCAGCAAAGTGGTGTGGAGGAGTTCTCTATAGGCGCAGTGGAACCGTCTGCACCTTTCCTGTCAGAGGGGGAGGGCGAGTCGGATGGTGGGGGTAAGAGCAAGCCAGCTTTGCCTCCGCCACCAGCTTCATGTGGGTCGGATGGTGGGGGTAGGGGCAAGCCAGCTTCGCCTCCGCCGCCAGCCTTGCCTCCGCCGGTGCCCCTCAGTGAGCCGGCTCAGGTTACAGCTTCGGTGGGGGGGTCACCTCCCCCGCCCGAGCCGGCTTCAGCGGGGGGGCGGATTGCCCCCCGCAGGCTGGCTCCGCTTGAGCCGGCTCCGGTTTCACTGTCAGCTCCAGCGGGGGAGGGGGGGCTCCCGCTTCCCCCGCACGGGCCAGCCTCTGCCTCACTGCCCCCCCCGCGTAAAAACTCGGTGTCTGCACCAAAGCGCCAGCAGCATAGCACCCTTAAAGGGCCAGATCCCATCCCAGGGGCACACCGTGATCCATGGGGGGAGATGGCTAAACAGAGGAGGGAGGCTTGGGCTGCTTTGGCGAAAGAAGTAATGCAAATGGGGGATGGTGAAGCGGTGGAAATAGCTTCTAGTCTTGCATGTCCAGTTACATACACACCACAGTATGATGCACAGGGGAACCTTACGCATAATATAGCAGAATATACTCCCTTAGATTGGAAGCTGTTAACTCAGCTACGTTCTACGGTTAGTCAGTTTGGAGTAAAAAGTGAACCTGTTAAGCAAATGTTAGATTATCTTTTTAATACTCAGGTTTTATGTCCTAATGATCTAAGAAGAATAGTTCGGTTGATATTCACTCAGCATCAGCAGTTATTATTTAATGCCCATTGGCACGCGTTGGTAAATGAATCGGTTGCTGTACAACGAGCCCAGGGAGACCCATTACATGGGGTGACAGTAGAGGAGCTGATGGGCTTAGAGGCATTTTTACGTACAGAGGCACAGATGATATCGGGAGCTGATAAACTTACAGAGTTTATGTGGTTAGTGCATGCTGCAATAGATATGGTTAAAGAGCCAGGAGGGTTACCGGCTTATATGGGTATTAAGCAAGGAAGGGAAGAATTATTTGGAAATTTTATTGATAGAACAGCTACTGCTATAGATCGGGCTGGTGTTGCAGGGCGCTATTGAAGCAGGTGTGCCTTGCAAAATAGCAATCCAGCAACCCAAAGAGTGTTAGCTACTTTAGGGGCAAATTGGACTATTGAGGAAGCATTAGAGCGAATGGCACTAATGCCAACAGCTTCACAGGCATTTATAGCAGAAGCCTTAAAGGAACTAGGATTAGGGTTGCAAAAGCATAGTCTACTCAAAATCAGGTGTTAGCTGCTCTTGCTCCTCTCCAAAGCGGCTCACTGGCAGTCACGTAAAGAGGCTCGAGACCATTCATCAAGTGTTACCGGTGCGGCAATGAGGGACAGACACAAGTTGCCGCCGTGACATCGGAGACACCAGCTGCTGCCGTAACATCGCTGCTACCTCCTGTCTGCAACCCGCAACAACCGGGAGCCTCGGCTTGGACTTATCAGCACCAGTAGACGTCACACTAATGATGAACCAGCCTGAGAGGATACCCACTGGAACAAAGGGTCCTCTTATATTAAATGGACAAACATGTGGAGCATTATTGCTGGGACGTTCCTCTAAAACTATGTTGGGATTATTTGTTTTGCCTGGTGTTATCGATGCGGACTTTACAGGGGAAATACAAGTTATGGCTTACACCCTTTATCCTCCGATTAAAATTACAAAAGGACAACGCATTGCACAATTGGTACCACTGTCACAAATGACATCAGGAATACAATCATTTACTGGTCAAGCACGGGATGAAAAAGGTTTTGGCTCTACTGGTGTTACACTTTTAACTGTGGATTTACAAAATAGACCAAAACAAAAGGTTGAAATTACCTATGGGCATCAAAGCATAACCCTTTATGGATTATTGGATACAGGAGCAGATACTAGCATCATTTCTCCAGAAGCATGGCCACAACATTGGCCTCTATTTCCTTCATCAAACATGCTGACAGGAGTAGGAGGATTTACATTGGCAAGCAGGTCGCCGTCTTTGTCTGTGTGCATTGAGAATCAACAAATATCTGCTGTGTTTTCAATTGTTCAACTGCCTCCTACAGTTTCCTGCTTAATTGGAAGGGACATTTTAACACAATTGGGAGTGGTGTTAACTAATCAGCACCCTTTGGGGTAATTGCCATTGCTTGGACTTTCCCCATTCCACTCACCTGGAAAACGGATACACCGGTGATGGTTAAGCAATGGCCATTAAAAGGGGAGAGTCTTATGCATGCCCATGAATTGGTACAGGAACAATATACAAAGGGACACCTGCGACTGTCCACAAGCCCTTGGAATACACCTATTTTTGTAATCAGAAAGAAATCAGGGAAATATCGTTTGATACATGATTTGAGGGCTGTAAATGACCAAATGGAACCAATGGGGGCCTTACAGCCTGGTCTTCCAAATCCAGCTATGATTCCAGAACACTGGCCACTTTTAATTATTGACCTAAAGGATTGTTTTTTCACTATTGGCCTGCATCCTGATGACATGAAGAGATTTGCTTTTACTTTACCAGCAATAAATCGTGGGGAACCAGATAAAAGATTTGAATGGACATCTCTTCCGCAGGGCATGCGCAACTCTCCCACTTTATGTCAGCTTTATGTTGATGCTGCATTACAGCCACTACGTCGCAAATGGCCAGCAACTATAATATATCATTACATGGACGATCTTTTGTTTGCACAGCAACAGCCATTCTCCTCTTTACAGATTAACACCATTAAAAATACTCTTGCTGCATATTCACTTGTTATTGCTGCAGAGAAAATTCAGACTACAAAGCCCTGGAAATATTTGGGATGGACTTTGACGGATCAAATAGTGATACCACAAAAATTGGAATTACAATTGGACATTAAAACTCTACATGATGCACAGAAGTTGCTGGGAGACTTACAGTGGCTGAAGCCTAATGTGGGAATGCCAAATCACTTATTAGAAGCCCTACGGCCTTTGTTAAAAGGTGTGGACCCTAATACTCCTGTACACCTGACAAAGGAGCATCATCTTGCCTTGCAGCAAATTAGTAACTGTGTACAGCAAGGGTATGTGTCTCGTCGACAACTCGACCACCCCATTGACCTTACTATCTGGAATAGCCCTTGCCACTTGCTTGGTGCTCTCTCTCAGTTGCAAAAGAAAACGGGGGAGATACGGGTGTTGGAATGGTTATCACCACCACTACAGCATAAGAAAACAATATCTTCAAAAATTGAACAATTGGCTGCATTAATCAAAAACGGGCGTCTCAGAATTCTTGAAGTGGATGGTAGAGAACCTGCTACTATTAGATTACCTATGGACAAAGAAACCTTGGACTGGTACTTGATAAATTCAAAGAATTTACAAGAAGCATTATTGATGTCACCTGCTAAAATAGAGACTAGTAAATTAGTGCCTAGAGTTTTGCAATGGATGACAGAATGGAACTGGATCACTCAACCTTTAAGAGAAGAAAACCTCATAGAAGGAGCTATTACAGTTTTTACAGATGCAGGAAAGAAATCAAGGCGTGCTGCTGTTACCTGGCAAGAAAAAGGACAATGGAAGCATCAACTCCTCACAGCAGACCCTGCAGATAGCTTACAAACTTTGGAATTGTTAGCAGTAGTATGGGCGGTGTCCAACTTACAGGAGCCTTTAAATGTGGTCACAGACTCTATGTATGTTGCAGGAGTAGTCAAACGAATAGAGGAAGCAGCAATTAAGGAAGTGAATAATAAACGATTGTATGAGTTACTGATACAGTTAAGGAAGGCTTTACGAGAAAGAAAGGCAGCATATTCTGTGATTCATATTAGGAGCCATAAGTGGTCTGAAGGTTTAGGAGAAGGGAATGAACGTGCAGATAAATTGGTTACCCTACCCATTGATAATTCTTGTCCTATTGACAAGCACACATTGGCCAGAGAAGCACATAGTAGATATCATCAAAATGCAAGAGGTTTAGCAAAACACTTTGAGCTGAGTTTGTCAGAAGCCAAGGCCATTGTCAGAGCATGTCCAACATGTAGTTATCATAATGGTGGGATAGGTCTAGGAATCGGGGTTAATCCTCGAGGTTTAAAAATAAATGAGATATGGCAAATGGATGTTACACACATAGCTAGATTCGGTAAAGTCAAGCATGTGCACGTCACCATAGATACATATAGTCATTACATATGGGCTATGGCTCAGGCAGGACAGAAAGCTATACAGGTTATCAGACATCTGTTAAGTTGTTTCGCTGTTATGGGAGTTCCAAAGAGTATCAAAACAGATAATGGTCGAGGTTATGTAAGTGCTAGGGTCCGGAAATTTTTGAATCAGTGGTCTGTTAAGCACGTGACAGGTATTCCACACTCTTCTACTGGACAGGCAATAGTGGAAAGAGCAAACGGTACCGTTAAGCAGTATATTGAAAAACATCAAGATTTGACAGATCCACAAGCATGTTTGGCTAAGGTCTTGTATGTGATTAATCATTTATGCTTTTTTGGGGAAGATGATACCCCCCCTGCAATGAAACATCATCCGAGGTCAGGTCAGGAAAATACTAAGGAAACAGAGGTCTGGGTTAAGTATAAGAACCCAAGTACAGGATTATGGGAAAAACCTGCAAAAGTATTATATTGGGGTCGGGGGTATCTTTGTGTTTCCTCACCTACAGGGCCTTTGTGGGTGCCTGCTAAGTGGACTAAACCTGTTTTTGATGCAGCCTCTGGTGGATCGCCTTACGGAGGAGGACAAGGAGCGACTGGGGAAGAAACTGCTTCTAGTCCTACAACCACTACTGTTTCAATTGAAGGGGTACTCGGAAGCGGTGGACAGAGCACTGACACGTCACTACCAGACGGTCCAGGAGTTGATTCGTTTCATTGACTCATTATCAACTTTTCATTTAACAGATCCAGCGAAACTTCATTGCCTTGACTGTCACAATCCACATTGTGCTGCCTGGATAGCTCTACGTTGTGGGGGTTGTAAAAGAACTTTTTGGATAGAACAATCATTATTACGGGATTTGTGGTGTCATACTTGTGAACACGAGCATACGTGGGGAAAAAGCTGGCAAGATGAATTGTGGAGACAAACGGGGCAAAACGCATATATAGCTTTAAATCTTTATGAGTCTCCTGAACAGAAGGTTCTTGCTTATTATCGATGGGAAATACAATGTATTGTAAATAGAATTAAGGTTCAAAGTAAATCACGTATAGTTTCTATAAGGTGTAGGAAATTAGTGCCTTTAACACAGCATTCAGTTGTAAGACCCTTCCAAGGAGATCCTGATAGAGCATTAGATTGCTGCATTGATAAGTTGCAAAAATTAAGTTTGAAAGTGGCAGGACCAGTGAAATTAGGAGCAGCAAGATTGAAGACAGATAAGAAAAAGAAGGCAAAAAAGGGAACGGTCTCATTTGAATAGGGGTATCAGTGATTGCTAATTAATTTTCTATGATTAGAACAATTTTACTGTTGTGGGACCCTCGGGAGGATATAGTTGTTGAAGAGGATAACGAACAAGAACTACGATTACAAAATAAGATACACCTTGTGTTAAAGAAAGACCTTGAGCTGTTAGCCTCATATAGTAAAAAGGCTGAAGAGGCTTTGCAATCACCACCATTGAATTGGTTGCATTGGGTTGAAGATACACAATTTTATACTGGTCCTTACTTACATTTGCTTCCTCGTTATGTTTGCAAAAAGGATAAAGATAAATGCTTTGCATGGGTAGCTTTGCATTGTGCAGATTGTAATCAGGTTTATTGGTATTCACAGAAGTCATTGGGATATTTATGGTGTACATCTTGTTTTAGAAAGTAGATTCGAAATCATATCTGGGTTAGAGCTCTTGAACAAAGTACTGGCCTGCCAGGACGGACAGGATTACAGCTCTTTGAGAGTGCAGAACAAGTGGTTATATCATATCTTAGGTGGAAGTTACAGGAAAACCTTAGAATATTTGAAATTACTAAAGCCTCACGCGTCATAGCAGCTCGCTGCAAAGCTGATTTGCCTTCAAACTTACCTCGTGCTATACTTGTGAGCAAAGATGCTGATTTAGAATTAGATCAGTATATTCAAGAATTGACTCAGCCTTACAATAGACAATCTAGCAAACCAAAGAAAAGACAGCGAAGAAAGGAAAAACAACGTAAGCAGAAGGAAGAAAAGGAGAAGCAAAGCAAGCAGAAAGAAAAATGAAGTTTGTTTTTGTTATACTGCTCAATGCTGTAGCAAGTGAAGCAGTAGGAGTAACACACTTTAGTCAACCAAGGGAAAATTTATGGGTAACACTTGCTAATCAAACTAACCAATCATCACTTTGTCTTAGTCTTGGAGGAGTCACTAACCCATTTCGAACATGCCTGGTGGGACTTCCGGTGTGGTCTCCTGGAAAATTTTGCAGTTTGATAAACAATCAAACCTTGTGTATGTCTAACATGTCAAACATCACATTGCCGGTGCAACAAGGGTATAGTGCAGGTCAGAGTGATGCATATCGTCAATGCTTACTAATCCAATCACTTAACACCTCTTTGCATTCTCCTCCTGAAGAATTGGATCTTTTTGGAAGTACAAATGCCAGCATATCTAACACTACAGCTGGTGGATGGTTTAGCTTCAAACTTTTGGGTGCTCAGAATTTAAACCAACCTAAAGAAACATGGGCCACCCTAGATTCATCCCTGAATGTGAGTGAATTCTCTCCACAGCATTACAGTCAATGTAACGGCACAAATATCACAGCACCAATGAAATTACCCACAGGAATATTTTTGATTTGTGGAGACAGGGCATGGAATGGTATACCAGCTAAACCACAGGGTGGACCCTGTTTTTTGGGAAAATTGTCACTGTTTCATCCTAATGTGTCCTTGCTAATGCAGCTGAGTCAAAATTCAAACAGGAGAAAACGTAGCATACATGACTTAGACTGCAGCAACATAGGAGATCCACGATTTTGGGGCACATTCAAACAGGTGGTGGTTTCAACTATCTTACCAGGAGGATCTGCCAATAAAGCCATGAATTTAGCAAAACAATTAGGATGCTGGGCAAGGGATGAGCTGAACAAGACATCACAAATTCTAGACATGTTAACTGCAGATGTACAAAGTGTTAACCATGCTGTTTTGCAAAATAGAGCTGTTGTAAATTTTTTGCTCTTAGCACAAGGGCATGGATGTGAAGAGTTCGAGGGAATGTGTTGCATGAATCTGTCTGATCATTCGGTGTCCATTCACACTAAGATAAAAGAATTACAACAGGGACTTCACAAACTTAAGGAAGAAGACGGTTTAGGAATTGATGAATGGCTTAAAGGCTTGGGACTCGGACCGTGGCTGAGGAACCTTGTGATCTATGCTATAGGACTGCTGGGTGTAATTTTACTGTTTTTGCTTATTTTGCCTTGTATCTTTAACTGTATTCAAAACATGGTCAGCCGTACAATAGCAAAAACATGGCAAACTAATCTCCTTGCACAAGAAGAAAACGGGGGAAATGTGGAGAGCATTATTAATAATTGGTTAGCTGAGAAAGGCCACACTGATATAATGCCACTGGTTAAGCTGAAGGAGAAAAGTCAGCAGTCAGCAAGCTGAAAGGAAGAGTCAGCAGTGACCTTGCTGCAACATGAGGATAGGGAGTTGAGATTAGTCCTGAATATATCCTAAGAATATGTAGAAAGTATCAAAAGTAGAACCATAGGAATGTAGAAGTAGGCGTAGGTGCTGATATGTAAGCTGACCAATCCTGAGCTCAACTTTTGCAATATGTATGAAGCTCATTATTAACTGGATTTAACCCGCCGTACTGATCAATAAAATTGAGCCTGTGATGATCAAACTGATGTCCTGGTTCCCTTCTGTCGACAGACATTTTACCTTCTCTACCACTCAACACAAAGCCTACCATTGCACAAATGGTCGAGGCATGCACGCTTAGGGCATCCCTACACTGTCACGCCAGCCAAGCTAAGGCTACCAGTCAGGGTGTAGTAGAGGTGCTAGTAGCCTCCCAAGTTATTCCCTGACATAGGCATGAAAAAGGACCTGGCTTTAAGTGTAGGGAGATGGGGCATTTTCAACAGAATTGTAAAAATAAAGGCTATTACCAGGGACCTTCCAGCTGTCACAGCCACTCTCCTCACTGCCCGCCTTGTCCACATGCTTACAAACACCAGCAAAACCGGTGGCCTGCGGGAAACCCCACACAGACACAGAAAGGCCCCGCATGATGACACCAAATGCAAGGCCGTTCTGCCCTACTCTCCCCAAAATCGTGGAGAACCAGCACAGCGACCTTCTCAGATCCATCAGGACAGCTTGATCACTGCAGAATGCTCGACAAAAGACAGCTCTGCCCCGGAACCTAAAGGCAGCTGGTAAGCGCCTTTTCTATTCCAATCCACGATATTTATGTTCACCATATTCCAAAAGGCAAATACAGGCCTGAAGGATGGCCCAGAGACATTTTGATTTTAACCAACACCAGGGAAGGTATGGAGACACACACTATACTACCTGAGATAGTCGCCTTGACATCTTTGCAGGAGATAACTGTCCAGGCTCTATGCTTAGACCCTCCCCTTTTCATTCCAAAAGGAACAGTTATAGCCAGAGCCTACCTCCCATGGGATATGATCACCACACCAGCTCATTCAATGCTGATGTGGGCACAGATTACGGGCAGAAATAGACCCATTCTAAAGTGTGCTTGGTCATGTAAAGCGAGAAAGAGATGTCATTCAGGACTATTAGATACAAGAGCTGATGTCACTGTAATTTCCCTCTCTGACTGGTTAAAAGAATGGCCCCTAGTTCCAGGGGTTGAAGTGATAATTGGCATCGGGAGAGCCACTACCAGCTTCTGGAGTCAAGGTACCATGTGCATGGAAGGTCCTGAGGGCACAGTGGTACTGTAAGATCTTTTGTCACCCAGGCACCAATAACAATTTGAGGAAAGGCCTCTTGTCCCAAAGAGGGACAGGGCTAGAGATCATATCAACACCTCAAGATTTCCAGATGGGGAAACCCAGTAGCGTGCCACCCTTCAGTCAACCTGGAAGACCAACGACCCCATATGGGTGGATCAGTGGCCCCTCCCAGGCAGAAAGTTAAAGGCCCTGCAGTCCCTCATGCAGGAGCAGCTGTCTGTTGGCCACATTGTACCCTCTACTAGCCCCTGCAATGCACCTTTCATTATCATATGAAAGCCTGGCAAGGACAAGAGGCGGCTCCTGCAGGACCTCAGGAAAATCAATGAGGTCATCAAGGACAGGGGTTTCCCTCCAGTCCAGCCTGTGCTCAGCCTCCATGTTACCTCGAGATTGCCGATGGTGCGCCATGCCGTAGTTGAGGGTAGCAGTTTTTGGAGTCCTCCTATTTTTCGGATATCTTCTTTGCCATTTAGGCTGTGATTGATGGAGCCTGAGCATAGAAAGAGCATTGCTTTGAAGATTGCATGGGTTGAGATGTGAAGGAAGGCTAGTTCAGGGAGGTTTAGTCCAATTGTACCTATGATTACACTGTTATTGGCAGATGGTTGATATAGATCTTAATGACTACTTTTTTGACACCCCCATGCAACCCAATGACACCCTCCTGGGTTGCCTTTTCCGTCACTAAATCGACAAGCACCTTTACAGAGGTACCAGTGGACTGTATTGCCTCAACGAATGAAGAGGAGACCAAATATTTGTCAATGGCTTGATGTCCAACTTCGCTTGCCCTAATGCTAATGGCTTTTCGTTATATGGACCATTAAATGAACATCCTAATGCTATCATTTTTCATTACACCGACGACATAGTTGTTTGTGCAGAAGCTGAAATCATTTTGGATGTTGCAGTACAAGATGTCATCACTGTGGTACAGGAGAAAGGTTTTAAGATTGCAGCAGATAAAGTTCAAAGGACAGCCCCTTGGAAGTGTCTCGGCCTAAAAACTGCAGAGAGAACCATCACACCACAAACACTGCACATCAAGGACAACCCAAAGACTCTGCCAGAACCCCAAATGCTCTGTGGAAGCATCAGTTGGGTACATTCACTGCTGGGAATCACCACAGAAGATCTCATGCCACTGTTCCTGCTCCTTAAAGGCAGTGAAGGACTCGATTCCCGTGATCACTGACACCACAGGCAGAAGCAGCTGTACAAAAGGCATCCTGGGTGATTCAAACTAAACAGGCACACAGATACCACACTACTTTTCCTTTCTCCCTGGCAATCCTTGGTGTAAGTCCAATATTCCATGCATTATTCTTTCAGGGAGACTCAACTATCTCAGATCCCCTCATAGAAATTGAATGCGTTTTCAGAGCACACCAACCTACTAAAATGATAACAACCCAACAGAAAGTTATTGTAGAGCTATTGCAGGAAACCTAGAGAGCGTCTGTGCTCCCTTGCAGGAACAGACCTTGTGAATATATACATACTTCTCACTCAAGAGCCCCTCAATTGCCTACTTCAAACATCTGAACCACTGCAATATGCCTTAGATCGTTTTTACACAGGCTAGGATCAGCCACCAATTCTACCATCAAAACATTCCTGCGCTGCTCAGGATGTTCAAAAACACCCGAGACCCGGCAAGATCACTTGTAGCCACTGGCCCAAATTGCCAGGAACATGGCCTTGCTTCTGCCAGAGCTGGAGTCAATCCAAGAGGACTACAGAGTCTCCACATCTGGCAATCAGACATCACACACTAAGCCCCTTTCGGCAGATTAAATACATCCAGGTCTCATTTGATGCCTTTTCCAGTGCGGTTTTCACCTCTGCCCATGCTGGTGAAAAATCAGAAGATGCTATAAAACATTACTTTTTCGTTTTTTACACCTTAGCAGTTCTACAGGAAATTAAATTTGATAATGCTCTTGCTTATACCTTGCACTGATTCCAACAAGTTTCTAACCACTGGGGTATAAAACATGTCACAGGCATACCACACTCCGCCACTGGAAAGTCTATAGCCGAGAGGGCCCACTGATCCATCAAAAGGACCCTTGATCAACTGAGAGGGGGAATCCAGATATTATCTTCCATTGAGAGACTGGCCAAGGCCTTTTACGAACTCAACTTTTTGAACAATTCATTTATGGAGCCAACTCTCCCAGTCATCAGGCATTTTACTAATTCAATTGCAGCCCAATTAAAAGAACAGCCACCTGTGTTGAGCAAAGACCCTGAATCTAAACAAATTATGGGCCCTTTTCCATTAATTACTTGGGAAAGAAAAGATGCCCTTGTCTCTACAGCAACATTCCCAAGATGAATCCCAGCAAAATACATTAAAACTGTTTCTGGGAACAGTGAGGCAAACACCAGAGCCACCATCAGAAGAACAGAATGAAAGCCTAAGGGAGACTGTAGCAGCCTGGAAAAGAAGAAGGCGAAGGACAGAAGAAGATCTCCTAAGCAGCGTTGACCACACACACCAAGACCAAGATAGTTCAGACACCACTAACCAGGATCTATGTCTTAACATTTGGAAAAATTATATCTTAGCATTGATACATGATTCTTCTAATAAGCTGTGTTAACACCCTTGGCTTACAGAAGAGAAAGTTTAGTGGGAACAAAGCTTAAGTTTCATATTCTAATCTCTTTATCTGTTTACTTTTAGGACACCCAAGCCTCCAGACAATAAATTAGCTAAAGTCAGAGGATACTGCCATTTGTAGCCACTGTAGCAGAGAACTGGATGCTCCTCACTGAGCCACATGCCTTCAGCTGGGCGCTTCCACAGACAAGCCACAATTTCTTGTCCATGGCCATGCCTGTAAGGCACTACAAGGCAGGTGTTTTTCCTACCTGCTGTCACATAGGGAGTCAGTATACCAGGGCATCCAGCTGCTGAAAGATCAAGGAAACAAGATCCAGATGGAAGGCAACAACAACTGGTTCACTGGACTTAGCAAACACAGGGACCTACCACTGGAACTGTAATACCTCAGGGCAAAGTGACCAAGGTAAAAAAAGTCACCGCTCTGAATGCAATGGTGTTGCCCATGGGCATTTGCAGGCTCATGTTGATGCAGCACGTTTTGTCCGTATCACCCAGTTCAACTGCTGCATTTTCCTTACATGTTCTCCCTCGGAATGTTCCAACTCCCTTGTATCAATTTGGTCCTGGCTTACTGTAATTATCCTGCGCTGTTCACCCCTACATTGTGTGCCCAGCCCCATTTTGTCTCCATTCCTGGACCCTCTTCAGCGCAATCCACATTATTTGGATTTCCACACAACGATCCCTCTCTTGCCTCCTCCATCAGCCATCCAAGCAAGCCGGCTCCCAGCTCTGCGAGTGCAGGTCCCTAACAGAGGTTGCTGTGGGCAGGCTGCAACACAGGAACTGAGTGCACCAGGGACGGGCCTCTAATAAAAGGCATGAATCCCACAGCCCACGCAACCCAAAGACTTCCCTGTCTTTTCTTTTTCCTTATTCTCTCAGTTCTCAAGCCACATTCCGCATTTTTTCTGACTGGGAACTTGGCTTGTCTCTCTCCTGTCTGCAGGTTAAGTCACGCGTGTAACCCTGTAGGAACAGCCTGACCTACAGGGAATTGGGAGAGGACTCTTGGTCAAGAACTGTAGTGACAGGACAAGGGAGAATGGGATCAAACTGTAGGAGGTGGAAGAGATTTGATGATGGGAAAAAGTTCTTTACTTTCAGGGTGCTTGTCCCTGACACAGGGACCAGTGCAGAGAGGCTGTGGATGCCCCATTCCCAGCAATATCCAAGGCCAGGTGGGACAGGGGCCACAGCAACCTGCTGTGCTGGGAGCTTGCTCAGCTTGGAGCCACATCATCTTGAGGGTCCCGACCAAGCCAAACCATTCAAGGATTTGATCATTCTGCCATCCCCATCTCCCACTGCACAGCGGCCCTGAAACTTCAGTCACATCACAGCTCACAGAGGGTTCCAGGTGGAACGTCCAGGACCTGGAAACGAGCACAGCAGACACTTCACCGGCTGCCAAGGGTCAGTTGCCACTCGCTCTGCGCTCTGACCCTCAGCACAGAGCTGCTGTTGCTGCCTGGGCTTTCCCTGCCGCCGGCTCTGGAGCGCCGATCCCAGCAGGATGTGCTCTGCTGTGCCCATGGAGGTACAGTGCCATGCCAGGCAGGGGGCACCCGGCTTGGGCAGGCTGCAGCCATGTTGCAATGGATGGTGTGGGACAGGAAGCCCACTGGGAGATTGTGCTGCCCCTTGCAGATTGAGAGAGACATTGCGGAGGAGATGGATGTGGACCAGGGGCTGGATGAGGAAGAAATGATGGAGGTGGACTCCTCCTCTACTTCCATGTCCTCCACTGTGGAGGACATGGAAGTAGATGAGGAGGAGACCATCGAGGAGATGGACGTAGAGGAGGAGGATGACACCGAGGACATGGAAGTTGACGAGAAGGATGAGGAGGAGCCCATGGTCCTTGGATGAAGGAGCAGCTTCGCAAGTAAGACAGGCAGATGCTTCCCACGCCCTGCCCACACACACACTGGGTCCCCTGACGCCAGGCTGGGGCTGGGCTGGATGGCCCCGCTCAGGGACACGGTGCCCGCAGGGGGCCTGGATTGGGCTCCCACAAGCACCAGCCCCGGCCTGCCCTGCCCTTGCCTGGGGCCACGCCAGCCCTGCCAGCCCCGGCCCAGCCCCTGGGGCCCAGCTGCCAGCCCTGCTGGGCCCAGTGCAGGTGGCTGAGTCCAGCTCTGCTGCTTCCTTTCTTCCAGGGCTCATGCATATGATGGCACAGATGGCACGCCGTTGTAAATACGTTTGAAAGTTTTGAAGTTCCTGTAAATATGTTGACTAGATTAGAAGTTTCCTGTAAATATGTTTTGAAGATTGTTAGCCCCTCGGATCTCATGTAAATATGTTCTGTACATTGTTGTTGTTGAACCTATAACGATTGTTATAACGAAAAATGTTCTGTAAATCCTAGGTTTGCCGATCTTCGGCAAATAAATACTGTTTCTTTTTAAAACCTGACTTCTCTGGGCCATTCCTTTGTGCAAAGGCAGCGTTTGCACACTTGTGAGTTCCACTTTTTCCACATTCTAAAGGGCTGGAGGTCCCTGCAGGTGCTGGCACGGCCACCCCGTGGCTGGGGGTCCCTGGGCACAGGGACTCCCACTGACACCACTCCTACCACTGGGCACTGCTGCTCTTCCTGGCCTGGGGCACAGCGCTGTCCCCAAGAGCTCAGCTCTCACCAGCTCTCACACAGGGGGCTCTCACAGCACTGGCCCCTGCAGCCATGCCACCAAAGCAGGCAGCAAACCTTCAGCCACCCTTCCTGCTGCAGCCACAGGCACTCCTGGGCCCAGAGCCGCCAGCAGGCCACAGCCATGCAAAATCCACCAGCACGCTCTCAAGGGCACCACAGCCTTGGCAACTGGGCCACCTGCATCTGAGCTGCTGCAGGGGCTGATCTTTAAACCTTGCAGCCTCCAAATGCCCTGGGCACTGCTTCCCAGCCTGCCCTGGACTGCCCTGAGCCCGCATTGCTCCAGAGACAAAAGCCAGGCCAGGGCATCCTCACCCTGCCCGCATTCCTGCTGCTGCCAGTGGCCACTGGTCCCCGGGCCCCACTCGGGTGACAGCTGCAGGGACAGGGCAGCCTGTGCTGGGCAGGGGGCACGGGGCTTTGGGCCCTGGGGCTGCTGCTGCTGCTGCTGCTGGGGGCCATGGGCCCAACAGGGCCCCGAGCTCAGCCCCTGCCTGGGCAGCTGCCCCCAAAGCCCCACACTCCCCGAGCATCCCCATCACACCTGCCAGGGGGAAATCCCACAGGCTTCAGGAACAAATTTCCCCATAGTGACTAAACCAAAGGATCCAAGCGGAAAGTCAGCACAAGCTGGGGTTTACAGCACCTTGACAATGGTGGCTGCAGGGCAGGTGAGATCTCCAGCGCCTCTGGCAGTGCCTGCTCTGCACGTGAGCCTTTGCGGCTGCTCCCAGCGGGACACAGCACCGGGCTCAGGCCAACCCTCAGCCCTTCACAGCTGATCCCAAGGAACAGGCTCACAAAGCATTTCCAGACAACTTCCTGCAGATATTTCTATGGACTACATGTCATTCAAGGAAGTCACCTTGCACATAAAGTATTGGTGTCGTGGCATGAGAAACCATGAAGGTGCCTCTGAATGTACACTCAGGGCACTTCCACTGTCATCCCAAAGGGAACACAAAGGACAGGCCTCTCCTTTCAGCACTGCTGAGCTCCTCAATGAAGTCAGCAATGAAGTCTCAGGAAGTAGTAGTTTTTTGGAGGTCCTGGGGCCTACCACTGCAACTCTAATACCTCATTAGTACTATGACGAACTTAAGTAAGTTGCGGCACCCCTCTAAAGCAATGATCTTGCATATTCCCTTTTGTTGGGTAATGGGGATTCAGGTAATTTTCATGATATCATGAAGATTTTCTTTCCTTATATGTACTCCCCTAGGTGTTCTCCCCTTTCTTATCCTCTATTGGTCCTAAGTTACTGCATACAAGGTCCTTTTTTTCCCCCATATAAAACCTTGTGTGCCCAGCCTCATTTTGTCTCCTTCCCTGGACCCTCTCCAGCACAAACCACACTGTTTGGAGTTCCACACAAATGCTCCTCTCTTGCCTCATCCATCATCCATTCAAGCTAGCCTGCTCCCAGCTCTGGGAGTGCACGTCTCACAGAGGCTGGCTGTGGACATGCCACAACAAGGGATGCCCAAACAGGGACCTTCTTTGAGAATTCCTGAGAGCGATTCCAGTGACGATTCGACTGTTCCACCGTCACGGACAGGAGATGCCTTGGGTCAGCCTCCGCCCTGGAGTGAGACCTGAATTTTATCAGGGCTTGCTGAAGGCAGCGTTGGCACCCTCCAGCAGCAAGAGGGCTGATTCGATGGACAAAGCCCACGGGATATTTTGAAACATCTGCATCCAGAGCCACCAGAGCAGTGAACTGGGGGACAGCCATCAGCAGTGCAGGATTTTTGGGGGATATTTTAGTCCTGTGGGTGGGCCACCCTTTACATCAGGGGCAGCTCTGTGTAACAAATTATCCAAAGATGAGAGGGACATATATGTTCGAGTTAGGGAGTTCTCCTTTCAGAATGGAAGACTTTTACTAAGGGAAGTTTTAGGTCGTTTGTTCATTGGCTGTTTACGGAGTTCCCAGACATTTCTGTTGATTCAGTTCATCATGTAGCATTTTGGGACTGAGTTAGGGAAAGACTATCTTTTGCAAACTCAGGGAGTGATAAGAGTCGCAACATTTTCCACAATTTTTCACATGTTTTATGGAGTTTTCTCAAGGGTTCAAAGTTCTCATATTCAACCCAGACTTTCTGTTCTGCCCCCAGCATTCCTCAACCCACTCACACCATTAGGATGAGAGACAGAAACTGCTGTAAAGCACAGACAAGCCACCTGCTGTCTGACATCTCCGCTCCTTCTCTACCCCCTGGCACGCCTGCACAGATCACACAGGCCTGAATTCTACCCTAACTTATTCTCCAGTACCTCTCCTCCCTGGATCCCCCTCAGATAGCCCACAAAATGGAGTCCCTCCTCTGGAGGGGGTTGTCAATGTCAAACTCCCTCCCACCCTCAGCTCTCTCATTAAATCTTCCCCATGTGTTGGGTCCTACCCCTGGGTCAGGTACCACCCCTGCATTGGGATATCCAGCGTTTCCTTGCCTACTCCCGCTGCCCTACCCCCTCCAACTCAGCCCCTTGCGGATCCCACACTGTCGGAGCCGGAAGTGTGAGGGGCGGTACCCGGAAGGCCGCCATCTTGGCTACCAAAGGCCCACAACACCGGGCCTGGCCACTCATCCCAAGACCACGCTCCTCTGCCAGAGACCAGGTTCTGTCTTCTGGAGAGGAGAGAGAAGGTTCATCTGACGTTCAGCATGAGCCTGAGGATTCTTGGACAAGGATGTTGAAGCTGGCGGCAGAAGAAGGGGACTGGGAATTGGTAGCTAAATTACAAGACCCACCGGTGCAGTAGCAGAGTGGGGCTAAGCCCCAATTGGAAGCTCTCATACATAGCAGATGAAAGACATTTATAAAGCAGCGAAAGACCATGGGAGGGGCTTGCCCTATATTAATCATTTGTTAAATAACATCTATCCAATACATGTGTTGGTGCCCCACAATTTGCACCATTTTATGCGCATCCTATTTTCTCCCACTGAAAGTATTCTGTGGGAAGGAATGGGGAAAAAACTACTACAACATCTATTAAAAGACTATGCTAGAGAAGACAGGCGGGTACACCTAACACTAGACCATCTAGCCAGGGAGGAAGATTTCAGTAATCCTAATCCAATAGACCTTCCCTGAGCTCTGTTAGAAGAGACCTGCAGGGACCTGGGAAATCCCTTCTAAAATTTATTGATCACCTTACACAGGCAATAGAGAAGAAACTTGAACATCCAAAAGCCAGGAAGGTACTGCTTACTAAACTTGCTGAAACAAATGCTAACAACACCTTTAAAGACATTTTACCTTCTCTGCCCCTCTACAGAAAGCCTACCATTGCACAAATGGTCGTGGCATGCACCATTAGGGCATCCATACACTGTGATGCTAGCCGAGGTAATGCTTCTTGTCACGGTGTAGTAGAGGTGCTAGTAGCCTCCCAGGTTATTCCCTGGCACACACATGAAAAAAGGACCTTGCTTTAAAGGTGGGGAGGTGATGCATTCTCAATAGAATTGTAAAAATACAGACTATTACCAGGGACCTTCTAGGTGTCACAGCCACTGCCCCCCTCGTCCACATGCTTTACAACACCAGCAAAACCACTGGCCTGCGGGAAACCCCACACAGACACAGAAAGGCCCCGCACGATGACACCAAATGCAAGGCCGTTCTGCCCTACTCTCCCCAACATCGTGGAGAACCAGCACAGCAACCTTCTCAGATCCATCAGGACAGCTTGATCACTGCAGAATGCTCGACAAAAGACAGCTCTGCCCTGGAACCTAAAGGCAGCTGGTAAGCGCCTTTTCTATTCCAATCCACGATATTTATGTTCACCATATTCCAAAAGGCAAATACAGGCCTGAAGGATGGCCCAGAGACATTTTGATTTTAACCAACACCAGGGAAGGTATGGAGACACACACTATACTACCTGAGATAGTCGCCTTGACATCTTTGCAGGAGATAACTGTCCAGGCTCTATGCTTAGACCCTCCCCTTTTCATTCCAAAAGGAACAGTTATAGCCAGAGCCTACCTCCCATGGGATATGATCACCACATCAGCTCATCCAATGCTGATGTGGGCACAGATTACGGGCAGAATTAGACCCATTCTAAAGTGTGCTTGGTCATGTAAAGCGAGAAAGAGATGTCATTCAGGACTATTAGATACAAGAGCTGATGTCACTGTAATTTCCCTCTCTGACTGGTTAAAAGAATGGCCCCTAGTTCCAGGGGTTGAAGTGATAATTGGCATCGGGAGAGCCACTACCAGCTTCTGGAGTCAAGGTACCATGTGCATGGAAGGTCCTGAGGGCACAGTGGTACTGTAAGATCTTTTGTCACCCAGGCACCAATAACAATTTGAGGAAAGGCCTCTTGTCCCAAAGAGGGACAGGGCTAGAGATCATATCAACACCTCAAGATTTCCAGATGGGGAAACCCAGTAGCGTGCCACCCTTCAGTCAACCTGGAAGACCAACGACCCCATATGGGTGGATCAGTGGCCCCTCCCAGGCAGAAAGTTAAAGGCCCTGCAGTCCCTCATGCAGGAGCAGCTGTCTGTTGGCCACATTGTACCCTCTACTAGCCCCTGCAATGCACCTTTCATTATCATATGAAAGCCTGGCAAGGACAAGAGGCGGCTCCTGCAGGACCTCAGGAAAATCAATGAGGTCATCAAGGACAGGGGTTTCCCTCCAGTCCAGCCTGTGCTCAGCCTCCATGTTACCTCGAGATTGCCGATGGTGCGCCATGCCGTAGTTGAGGGTAGCAGTTTTTGGAGTCCTCCTATTTTTCGGATATCTTCTTTGCCATTTAGGCTGTGATTGATGGAGCCTGAGCATAGAAAGAGCATTGCTTTGAAGATTGCATGGGTTGAGATGTGAAGGAAGGCTAGTTCAGGGAGGTTTAGTCCAATTGTACCTATGATTACACTGTTATTGGCAGATGGTTGATATAGATCTTAATGACTACTTTTTTGACACCCCCATGCAACCCAATGACACCCTCCTGGGTTGCCTTTTCCGTCACTAAATCGACAAGCACCTTTACAGAGGTACCAGTGGACTGTATTGCCTCAACGAATGAAGAGGAGACCAAATATTTGTCAATGGCTTGATGTCCAACTTCGCTTGCCCTAATGCTAATGGCTTTTCGTTATATGGACCATTAAATGAACATCCTAATGCTATCATTTTTCATTACACCGACGACATAGTTGTTTGTGCAGAAGCTGAAATCATTTTGGATGTTGCAGTACAAGATGTCATCACTGTGGTACAGGAGAAAGGTTTTAAGATTGCAGCAGATAAAGTTCAAAGGACAGCCCCTTGGAAGTGTCTCGGCCTAAAAACTGCAGAGAGAACCATCACACCACAAACACTGCACATCAAGGACAACCCAAAGACTCTGCCAGAACCCCAAATGCTCTGTGGAAGCATCAGTTGGGTACATTCACTGCTGGGAATCACCACAGAAGATCTCATGCCACTGTTCCTGCTCCTTAAAGGCAATGAAGGACTCGATTCCCGTGATCACTGACACCACAGGCAGAAGCAGCTGTACAAAAGGCATCCTGGGTGATTCAAACTAAACAGGCACACAGATACCACACTACTTTTCCTTTCTCCCTGGCAATCCTTGGTGTAAGTCCAATATTCCATGCATTATTCTTTCAGGGAGACTCACTATCTCAGATCCCCTCATAGAAATTGAATGCGTTTTCAGAGCACACCAACCTACTAAAATGATAACAACCCAACAGAAAGTTATTGCAGAGCTATTGCAGGAAACCTAGAGAGCGTCTGTGCTCCCTTGCAGGAACAGACCTTGTGAATATATACTTACTTCTCACTCAAGAGCCCCTCAATTGCCTACTTCAAACATCTGAACCACTGCAATACGCCTTAGATCGTTTTTACACAGGCTAGGATCAGCCACCAATTCTACCATCAAAACATTCCTGCGCTGCTCAGGATGTTCAAAAACACCCGAGACCCGGCAAGATCACTTGTAGCCACTGGCCCAAATTGCCAGGAACATGGCCTTGCTTCTGCCAGAGCTGGAGTCAATCCAAGAGGACTAGAGAGTCTCCACATCTGGCAATCAGACATCACACACTAAGCCCCTTTCGGCAGATTAAATACATCCAGGTCTCATTTGATGCCTTTTCCAGTGCGGTTTTCACCTCTGCCCATGCTGGTGAAAAATCAGAAGATGCTATAAAACATTACTTTTTCGTTTTTTACACCTTAGCAGTTCTACAGGAAATTAAATTTGATAATGCTCTTGCTTATACCTTGCACTGATTCCAACAAGTTTCTAACCACTGGGGTATAAAACATGTCACAGGCATACCACACTCCGCCACTGGAAAGTCTATAGCCGAGAGGGCCCACTGATCCATCAAAAGGACCCTTGATCAACTGAGAGGGGGAATCCAGATATTATCTTCCATTGAGAGACTGGCCAAGGCCTTTTACGAACTCAACTTTTTGAACAATTCATTTATGGAGCCAACTCTCCCAGTCATCAGGCATTTTACTAATTCAATTGCAGCCCAATTAAAAGAACAGCCACCTGTGTTGAGCAAAGACCCTGAATCTAAACAAATTATGGGCCCTTTTCCATTAATTACTTGGGAAAGAAAAGATGCCCTTGTCTCTACAGCAACATTCCCAAGATGAATCCCAGCAAAATACATTAAAACTGTTTCTGGGAACAGTGAGGCAAACACCAGAGCCACCATCAGAAGAACAGAATGAAAGCCTAAGGGAGACTGTAGCAGCCTGGAAAAGAAAAAGGCGAAGGACAGAAGAAGATCTCCTAAGCAGCGTTGACCACACACACCAAGACCAAGATAGTTCAGACACCACTAACCGGGATCTATGTCTTAACATTTGTAAAAATTATATCTTAGCATTGATACATGATTCTTCTAATAAGCTGTGTTCACACCCTTGGCTTACAGAAGAGAAAGTTTAGTGGGAACAAAACTTAAGTTTCATATTCTAATCTCTTTATCTGTTTACTTTTAGGACACCCAAGCCTCCAGACAATAAATTAGCTAAAGTCAGAGGATACTGCCATTTGTAGCCACTGTAGCAGAGAACTGGATGCTCCTCACTGAGCCACATGCCTTCAGCTGGGCGCTTCCACAGACAAGCCACAATTTCTTGTCCATGGCCATGCCTGTAAGGCACTACAAGGCAGGTGTTTTTCCGACCTGTTGTCACATAGGGAGTCAGTATACCAGGGCATCCAGCTGCTGAAAGATCAAGGAAACAAGATCCAGATGGAAGGCAACAACAACTGGTTCACTGGACTTAGCAAACACAGGGACCTACCACTGGAACTGTAATACCTCAGGGCAAAGTGACCAAGGTAAAAAAAGTCACCGCTCTGAATGCAATGGTGTTGCCCATGGGCATTTGCAGGCTCATGTTGATGCAGCACGTTTTGTCCGTATCACCCAGTTCAACTGCTGCATTTTCCTTACATGTTCTCCCTCGGAATGTTCCAACTCCCTTGTATCAATTTGGTCCTGGCTTACTGTAATTATCCTGCGCTGTTCACCCCTACATTGTGTGCCCAGCCCCATTTTGTCTCCATTCCTGGACCCTCTTCAGCGCAATCCACATTATTTGGATTTCCACACAACGATCCCTCTCTTGCCTCCTCCATCAGCCATCCAAGCAAGCCGGCTCCCAGCTCTGCGAGTGCAGGTCCCTAACAGAGGTTGCTGTGGGCAGGCTGCAACACAGGAACTGAGTGCACCAGGGATGGGCCTCTAATAAAAGGCATGAATCCCACAGCCCACGCAACCCAAAGACTTCCCTGTCTTTTCTTTTTCCTTATTCTCTCAGTTCTCAAGCCACATTCCGCATTTTTTCTGACTGGGAACTTGGCTTGTCTCTCTCCTGTCTGCAGGTTAAGTCACACGTGTAACCCTGTAGGAACAGCCTGACCTACAGGGAATTGGGAGAGGACTCTTGGTCAAGAACTGTAGTGACAGGACAAGGGAGAATGGGATCAAACTGTAGGAGGTGGAAGAGATTTGATGATGGGAAAAAGTTCTTTACTTTCAGGGTGCTTGTCCCTGACACAGGGACCAGTGCAGAGAGGCTGTGGATGCCCCATTCCCAGCAATATCCAAGGCCAGGTGGGACAGGGGCCACAGCAACCTGCTGTGCTGGGAGCTTGCTCAGCTTGGAACCACATCATCTTGAGGGTCCCGTCCAAGCCAAACCATTCAAGGATTTGATCATTCTGCCATCCCCATCTCCCACTGCACAGCGCCCCTGAAACTTCAGTGACATCACAGCTCACAGAGGGTTCCAGGTGGAACGTCCATGACCTGGAAACGAGCACAGCAGACACTTCACCGGCTGCCAAGGGTCAGTTGCCACTCGCTCTGCGCTCTGACCCTCAGCACAGAGCTGCTGTTGCTGCCTGGGCTTTCCCTGCCGCCGGCTCTGGAGCGCCGATCCCAGCAGGATGTGCTCTGCTGTGCCCATGGAGGTACAGTGCCATGCCAGGCAGGGGGCACCCGGCTTGGGCAGGCTGCAGCCATGTTGCAATGGATGGTGTGGGACAGGAAGCCCACTGGGAGATTGTGCTGCCCCTTGCAGATTGAGAGAGACATTGCGGAGGAGATGGATGTGGACCAGGGGCTGGATGAGGAAGAAATGATGGAGGTGGACTCCTCGTCTACTTCCATGTCCTCCACTGTGGAGGACATGGAAGTAGATGAGGAGGAGACCATCGAGGAGATGGACGTAGAGGAGGAGGATGACACCAAGGACATGGAAGTTGACGAGAAGGATGAGGAGGAGCCCATGGTCCTTGGATGAAGGAGCAGCTTCACAAGTAAGACAGGCAGATGCTTCCCACGCCCTGCCCGCACACACACTGGGTCCCCTGACGCCAGGCTGGGGCTGGGCTGGATGGCCCCGCTCAGGGACACGGTGCCCGCAGGGGGCCTGGATTGGGCTCCCACAAGCACCAGCCCCGGCCTGCCCTGCCCTTGCCTGGGGCCACGCCAGCCCTGCCAGCCCCGGCCCAGCCCCTGGGGCCCAGCTGCCAGCCCTGCTGGGCCCAGTGCAGGTGGCTGAGTCCAGCTCTGCTGCTTCCTTTCTTCCAGGGCTCATGCATATGATGGCACAGATGGCACGCCGTTGTAAATACGTTTGAAAGTTTTGAAGTTCCTGTAAATATGTTGACTAGATTAGAAGTTTCCTGTAAATATGTTTTGAAGATTGTTAGCCCCTCGGATCTCATGTAAATATGTTCTGTACATTGTTGTTGTTTAACCTATAACGATTGTTATAACGAAAAATGTTCTGTAAATCCTAGGTTTGCCGATCTTCGGCAAATAAATACTGTTTCTTTTTAAAACCTGACTTCTCTGGGCCATTCCTTTGGGCAAAGGCAGCCTTTGCACACTTGTGAGTTCCACTTTTTCCACGTTCTAAAGGGCTGGAGGTCCCTGCAGGTGCTGGCACGGCCACCCCGGGGCTGGGGGTCCCTGTGCACAGGGACTCCCACTGACCCCACTCCTGCCACTGGGCACTGCTGCTCTTCCTGGCCTGGGGCACAGCGCTGTCCCCAAGAGCTCAGCTCTCACCAGCTCTCACACAGGGGGCTCTCACAGCACTGGCCCCTGCAGCCATGCCACCAAAGCAGGCAGCAAACCTTCAGCCACCCTTCCTGCTGCAGCCACAGGCACTCCTGGGCCCAGAGCCGCCAGCAGGCCACAGCCATGCAAAATCCACCTGCACGCTCTCAAGGGCACCACAGCCTTGGCAACTCGGCCACCTGCATCTGAGATGCTGCAGGGGCTGATCTTTAAGCCTTGCAGCCTCCAAAGGCCCTGGGCACTGCTTCCCAGCCTGCCCTGGACTGCCCTGAGCCCGCATTGCTCCAGAGACAAAAGCCAGGCCAGGGCATCCTCACTCTGCCCGCATTCCTGCTGCTGCCAGTGGCCACTGGTCCACGGGCCCCACTCGGGTGACAGCTGCAGGGACAGGGAAGCCTGTGCTGGGCAGGGGGCACGGGGCTTTGGGCCCTGGGGCTGCTGCTGCTGCTGCTGCTGGGGGCCATGGGCCCAACAGGGCCCCGAGCTCAGCCCCTGCCCGGGCAGCTGCCCCCAAAGCCCCACACTCCCCGAGCATCCCCATCACACCTGCCAGGGGGAAATCCCACGGGCTTCAGGAACAAATTTCCCCATAGTGACTAAACCAAAGGATCCAAGGGGAAAGTCAGCACCAGCTGATGTTTACAGCACCTTGACAATGGTGGCTGCAGGGCAGGTGAGATCTCCAGCGCCTCTGGCAGTGCCTGCTCTGCACGTGAGCCTTTGTGCCTGCTCCCAGCGGGACACAGCACCGGGCTCAGGCCAACCCTCAGCCCTTCACAGCTGATCCCAAGGAACAGGCTCACAAAGCATTTCCAGACAACTTCCTGCAGATATTTCAATGGACTACATGTCATTCAAGGAAGTCACCTTGCACATATAGTATTGGTGTCGTGGCATGAGAAACCATGAAGGTGCCTCTGAATGTACACTCAGGGCACTTCCACTGTCATCCCAAAGGGAACACAAAGGACAGGCCTCTCCTTTCAGCACTGCTGAGCTCCTCAATGAAGTCAGCAATGAAGTCTCAGGAAGTAGTAGTTTTTTGGAGGTCCTGGGGCCTACCACTGCAACTCTAATACCTCATTAGTACTATGACGAACTTAAGTAAGTTGCGGCACCCCTCTAAAGCAATGATCTTGCATATTCCCTTTTGTTGGGTAATGGGGATTCAGGTAATTTTCATGATATCATGAAGTTTTTTCTTTCCTTATATGTACTCCCCTAGGTGTTCTCCCCTTTCTTATCCTCTATTGGTCCTAAGTTACTGCATACAAGGTCCTTTTTTTCCCCCATATAAAACCTTGTGTGCCCAGCCTCATTTTGTCTCCTTCCCTGGACCCTCTCCAGCACAAACCACACTGTTTGGAGTTCCACACAAATGCTCCTCTCTTGCCTCATCCATCATCCATTTAAGCTAGCCTGCTCCCAGCTCTGGGAGTGC
Source organism: Melospiza melodia melodia (assembly GCF_035770615.1). Classification (NCBI taxonomy): domain Eukaryota; kingdom Metazoa; phylum Chordata; class Aves; order Passeriformes; family Passerellidae; genus Melospiza; species Melospiza melodia. The sequence continues at coordinate 9,870,439 of NC_086200.1, forward strand.
ACGTCTCACAGAGGCTGGCTGTGGACATGCCACAACAAGGGATGCCCAAACAGGGACCTTCTTTGAGAATTCCTGAGAGCGATTCCAGTGACGATTCGACTGTTCCACCGTCACGGACAGGAGATGCCTTGGGTCAGCCTCCGCCCTGGAGTGAGACCTGAATTTTATCAGGGCTTGCTGAAGGCAGCGTTGGCACCCTCCAGCAGCAAGAGGGCCGATTCGATGGACAAAGCCCACGGGATATTTTGAAACATCTGCATCCAGAGCCACCAGAGCAGTGAACTGGGGGACAGCCATCAGCAGTGCAGGATTTTTGGGGGATATTTTAGTCCTGTGGGTGGGCCACCCTTTACATCAGGGGCAGCTCTGTGTAACAAATTATCCAAAGATGAGAGGGACATATATGTTCGAGTTAGGGAGTTCTCCTTTCAGAATGGAAGACTTTTACTAAGGGAAGTTTTAGGTCGTTTGTTCATTGGCTGTTTACGGAGTTCCCAGACATTTCTGTTGATTCAGTTCATCATGTAGCATTTTGGGACTGAGTTAGGGAAAGACTATCTTTTGCAAACTCAGGGAGTGATAAGAGTCGCAACATTTTCCACAATTTTTCACATGTTTTATGGAGTTTTCTCAAGGGTTCAAAGTTCTCATATTCAACCCAGACTTTCTGTTCTGCCCCCAGCATTCCTCAACCCACTCACACCATTAGGATGAGAGACAGAAACTGCTATAAAGCACAGACAAGCCACCTGCTGTCTGACATCTCCGCTCCTTCTCTACCCCCTGGCACGCCTGCACAGATCACACAGGCCTGAATTCTACCCTAACTTATTCTCCAGTACCTCTCCTCCCTGGATCCCCCTCAGATAGCCCACAAAATGGAGTCCCTCCTCTGGAGGGGGTTGTCAATGTCAAACTCCCTCCCACCCTCAGCTCTCTCATTAAATCTTCCCCATGTGTTGGATCCCACCCCTGCATCAGGTACCACCCCTGCATTGGGATATCCAGCGTTTCCTTGCCTACTCCCGCTGCCCTACCCCCTCCAACTCAGCCCCTTGCGGATCCCACACTGTCGGAGCCGGAAGTGTGAGGGGCGGTACCCGGAAGGCCGCCATCTTGGCTACCAAAGGCCCACAACACCGGGCCTGGCCACTCACCCCAAGGCCCTGCTCCTCTGCCAAAGACCAAGTTCTGTCTTCTGGAGAGGAGAGGGAAGGTTCATCTGACGTTCAGCATGAGCCTGAGGATTCTTGGACAAGGATGTTGAAGCTGGCAGCAGAAGAAGGGGACTGGGAATTGGTAGCTAAATTACAAGACCCACCGGTGCAGTAGCAGAGTGGGGCTAAGCCCCAATTGGAAGCTCTCATACATAGCAGATGAAAGACATTTATAAAGCAGCGAAAGACCATGGGAGGGGCTTGCCCTATATTAATCATTTGTTAAATAACATCTATCCAATACATGTGTTGGTGCCCCACAATTTGCACCATTTTATGCGCATCCTATTTTCTCCCACTGAAAGTATTCTGTGGGAAGGAATGGGGAAAAAACTACTACAACATCTATTAAAAGACTATGCTAGAGAAGACAGGCGGGTACACCTAACACTAGACCATCTAGCCAGGGAGGAAGATTTCAGTAATCCTAATCCAATAGACCTTCCCTGAGCTCTGTTAGAAGAGACCTGCAGGGACCTGGGAAATCCCTTCTAAAATTTATTGATCACCTTACACAAGCAATAGAGAAGAAACTTGAACATCCAAAAGCCAGGAAGGTACTGCTTACTAAACTTGCTGAAACAAATGCTAACAACACCTTTAAAGACATTTTACCTTCTCTGCCCCTCTACAGAAAGCCTACCATTGCACAAATGGTCGTGGCATGCACCATTAGGGCATCCATACACTGTGATGCTAGCCGAGGTAATGCTTCTTGTCACGGTGTAGTAGAGGTGCTAGTAGCCTCCCAGGTTATTCCCTGGCACACACATGAAAAAGGACCTTGCTTTAAAGGTGGGGAGGTGATGCATTCTCAATAGAATTGTAAAAATACAGACTATTACCAGGGACCTTCTAGGTGTCACAGCCACTGCCCCCCTCGTCCACATGCTTTACAACACCAGCAAAACCACTGGCCTGCGGGAAACCCCACACAGACACAGAAAGGCCCCGCACGATGACACCAAATGCAAGGCCGTTCTGCCCTACTCTCCCCAACATCGTGGAGAACCAGCACAGCGACCTTCTCAGATCCATCAGGACAGCTTGATCACTGCAGAATGCTCGACAAAAGACAGCTCTGCCCTGGAACCTAAAGGCAGCTGGTAAGCGCCTTTTCTATTCCAATCCACGATATTTATGTTCACCATATTCCAAAAGGCAAATACAGGCCTGAAGGATGGCCCAGAGACATTTTGATTTTAACCAACACCAGGGAAGGTATGGAGACACACACTATACTACCTGAGATAGTCGCCTTGACATCTTTGCAGGAGATAACTGTCCAGGCTCTATGCTTAGACCCTCCCCTTTTCATTCCAAAAGGAACAGTTATAGCCAGAGCCTACCTCCCATGGGATATGATCACCACACCAGCTCATCCAATGCTGATGTGGGCACAGATTACGGGCAGAATTAGACCCATTCTAAAGTGTGCTTGGTCATGTAAAGCGAGAAAGAGATGTCATTCAGGACTATTAGATACAAGAGCTGATGTCACTGTAATTTCCCTCTCTGACTGGTTAAAAGAATGGCCCCTAGTTCCAGGGGTTGAAGTGATAATTGGCATCGGGAGAGCCACTACCAGCTTCTGGAGTCAAGGTACCATGTGCATGGAAGGTCCTGAGGGCACAGTGGTACTGTAAGATCTTTTGTCACCCAGGCACCAATAACAATTTGAGGAAAGGCCTCTTGTCCCAAAGAGGGACAGGGCTAGAGATCATATCAACACCTCAAGATTTCCAGATGGGGAAACCCAGTAGCGTGCCACCCTTCAGTCAACCTGGAAGACCAACGACCCCATATGGGTGGATCAGTGGCCCCTCCCAGGCAGAAAGTTAAAGGCCCTGCAGTCCCTCATGCAGGAGCAGCTGTCTGTTGGCCACATTGTACCCTCTACTAGCCCTTGCAATGCACCTTTCATTATCATATGAAAGCCTGGCAAGGACAAGAGGCGGCTCCTGCAGGACCTCAGGAAAATCAATGAGGTCATCAAGGACAGGGGTTTCCCTCCAGTCCAGCCTGTGCTCAGCCTCCATGTTACCTCGAGATTGCCGATGGTGCGCCATGCCGTAGTTGAGGGTAGCAGTTTTTGGAGTCCTCCTATTTTTCGGATATCTTCTTTGCCATTTAGGCTGTGATTGATGGAGCCTGAGCATAGAAAGAGCATTGCTTTGAAGATTGCATGGGTTGAGATGTGAAGGAAGGCTAGTTCAGGGAGGTTTAGTCCAATTGTACCTATGATTACACTGTTATTGGCAGATGGTTGATATAGATCTTAATGACTACTTTTTTGACACCCCCATGCAACCCAATGACACCCTCCTGGGTTGCCTTTTCCGTCACTAAATCGACAAGCACCTTTACAGAGGTACCAGTGGACTGTATTGCCTCAACGAATGAAGAGGAGACCAAATATTTGTCAATGGCTTGATGTCCAAATTCACTTGCCCTAATGCTAATGGCTTTTCGTTATATGGACCATTAAATGAACATCCTAATGCTATCATTTTTCATTACACTGACGACATAGTTGTTTGTGCAGAAGCTGAAATCATTTTGGATGTTGCAGTACAAGATGTCATCACTGTGGTACAGGAGAAAGGTTTTAAGATTGCAGCAGATAAAGTTCAAAGGACAGCCCCTTGGAAGTGTCTCGGCCTAAAAACTGCAGAGAGAACCATCACACCACAAACACTGCACATCAAGGACAACCCAAAGACTCTGCCAGAACCCCAAATGCTCTGTGGAAGCATCAGTTGGGTACATTCACTGCTGGGAATCACCACAGAAGATCTCATGCCACTGTTCCTGCTCCTTAAAGGCAATGAAGGACTCGATTCCCGTGATCACTGACACCACAGGCAGAAGCAGCTGTACAAAAGGCATCCTGGGTGATTCAAACTAAACAGGCACACAGATACCACACTACTTTTCCTTTCTCCCTGGCAATCCTTGGTGTAAGTCCAATATTCCATGCATTATTCTTTCAGGGAGACTCACTATCTCAGATCCCCTCATAGAAATTGAATGCGTTTTCAGAGCACACCAACCTACTAAAATGATAACAACCCAACAGAAAGTTATTGCAGAGCTATTGCAGGAAACCTAGAGAGCGTCTGTGCTCCCTTGCAGGAACAGACCTTGTGAATATATACTTACTTCTCACTCAAGAGCCCCTCAATTGCCTACTTCAAACATCTGAACCACTGCAATACGCCTTAGATCGTTTTTACACAGGCTAGGATCAGCCACCAATTCTACCATCAAAACATTCCTGCGCTGCTCAGGATGTTCAAAAACACCCGAGACCCGGCAAGATCACTTGTAGCCACTGGCCCAAATTGCCAGGAACATGCCAGAGCTGGAGTCAATCCAAGAGGACTAGAGAGTCTCCACATCTGGCAATCAGACATCACACACTAAGCCCCTTTCGGCAGATTAAATACATCCAGGTCTCATTTGATGCCTTTTCCAGTGCGGTTTTCACCTCTGCCCATGCTGGTGAAAAATCAGAAGATGCTATAAAACATTACTTTTTCGTTTTTTACACCTTAGCAGTTCTACAGGAAATTAAATTTGATAATGCTCTTGCTTATACCTTGCACTGATTCCAACAAGTTTCTAACCACTGGGGTATAAAACATGTCACAGGCATACCACACTCCGCCACTGGAAAGTCTATAGCCGAGAGGGCCCACTGATCCATCAAAAGGACCCTTGATCAACTGAGAGGGGGAATCCAGATATTATCTTCCATTGAGAGACTGGCCAAGGCCTTTTACGAACTCAACTTTTTGAACAATTCATTTATGGAGCCAACTCTCCCAGTCATCAGGCATTTTACTAATTCAATTGCAGCCCAATTAAAAGAACAGCCACCTGTGTTGAGCAAAGACCCTGAATCTAAACAAATTATGGGCCCTTTTCCATTAATTACTTGGGAAAGAAAAGATGCCCTTGTCTCTACAGCAACATTCCCAAGATGAATCCCAGCAAAATACATTAAAACTGTTTCTGGGAACAGTGAGGCAAACACCAGAGCCACCATCAGAAGAACAGAATGAAAGCCTAAGGGAGACTGTAGCAGCCTGGAAAAGAAGAAGGCGAAGGACAGAAGAAGATCTCCTAAGCAGCGTTGACCACACACACCAAGACCAAGATAGTTCAGACACCACTAACCGGGATCTATGTCTTAACATTTGTAAAAATTATATCTTAGCATTGATACATGATTCTTCTAATAAGCTGTGTTCACACCCTTGGCTTACAGAAGAGAAAGTTTAGTGGGAACAAAACTTAAGTTTCATATTCTAATCTCTTTATCTGTTTACTTTTAGGACACCCAAGCCTCCAGACAATAAATTAGCTAAAGTCAGAGGATACTGCCATTTGTAGCCACTGTAGCAGAGAACTGGATGCTCCTCACTGAGCCACATGCCTTCAGCTGGGCGCTTCCACAGACAAGCCACAATTTCTTGTCCATGGCCATGCCTGTAAGGCACTACAAGGCAGGTGTTTTTCCGACCTGTTGTCACATAGGGAGTCAGTATACCAGGGCATCCAGCTGCTGAAAGATCAAGGAAACAAGATCCAGATGGAAGGCAACAACAACTGGTTCACTGGACTTAGCAAACACAGGGACCTACCACTGGAACTGTAATACCTCAGGGCAAAGTGACCAAGGTAAAAAAAGTCACCGCTCTGAATGCAATGGTGTTGCCCATGGGCATTTGCAGGCTCATGTTGATGCAGCACGTTTTGTCCGTATCACCCAGTTCAACTGCTGCATTTTCCTTACATGTTCTCCCTCGGAATGTTCCAACTCCCTTGTATCAATTTGGTCCTGGCTTACTGTAATTATCCTGCGCTGTTCACCCCTACATTGTGTGCCCAGCCCCATTTTGTCTCCATTCCTGGACCCTCTTCAGCGCAATCCACATTATTTGGATTTCCACACAACGATCCCTCTCTTGCCTCCTCCATCAGCCATCCAAGCAAGCCGGCTCCCAGCTCTGCGAGTGCAGGTCCCTAACAGAGGTTGCTGTGGGCAGGCTGCAACACAGGAACTGAGTGCACCAGGGACGGGCCTCTAATAAAAGGCATGAATCCCACAGCCCACGCAACCCAAAGACTTCCCTGTCTTTTCTTTTTCCTTATTCTCTCAGTTCTCAAGCCACATTCCGCATTTTTTCTGACTGGGAACTTGGCTTGTCTCTCTCCTGTCTGCAGGTTAAGTCACGCGTGTAACCCTGTAGGAACAGCCTGACCTACAGGGAAGTGGGAGAGGACTCTTGGTCAAGAACTGTAGTGACAGGACAAGGGAAAATGGGATCAAACTGTAGGAGGTGGAAGAGATTTGATGATGGGAAAAAGCTCTTTACTTTCAGGGTGCTTGTCCCTGACACAGGGACCAGTGCAGAGAGGCTGTGGATGCCCCATCCCCAGCAATATCCAAGGCCAGGTGGGACAGGGGCCACAGCAACCTGCTGTGCTGGGAGCTTGCTCAGCTTGGAACCACATCATCTTGAGGGTCCCGTCCAAGCCAAACCATTCAAGGATTTGATCATTCTGCCATCCCCATCTCCCACTGCACAGCGGCCCTGAAACTTCAGTGACATCACAGCTCACAGAGGGTTCCAGGTGGAACGTCCACGACCTGGAAACGAGCACAGCAGACACTTCACCGGCTGCCAAGGGTCAGTTGCCACTCGCTCTGCGCTCTGACCCTCAGCACAGAGCTGCTGTTGCTGCCTGGGCTTTCCCTGCCGCCGGCTCTGGAGCGCCGAGCCCAGCAGGATGTGCTCTGCTGTGCCCATGGAGGTACAGTGCCATGCCAGGCAGGGGGCACCCGGCTTGGGCAGGCTGCAGCCATGTGGCAATGGATGGTGTGGGACAGGAAGCCCACTGGGAGATTGTGCTGCCCCTTGCAGATTGAGAGAGACATTGCGGAGGAGATGGATGTGGACCAGGGGCTGGATGAGGAAGAAATGATGGAGGTGGACTCCTCCTCTACTTCCATGTCCTCCACTGTGGAGGACATGGAAGTAGATGAGGAGGAGACCATCGAGGAGATGGACGTAGAGGAGGAGGATGACACCAAGGACATGGAAGTTGACGAGAAGGATGAGGAGGAGCCCATGGTCCTTGGATGAAGGAGCAGCTTCACAAGTAAGACAGGCAGATGCTTCCCACGCCCTGCCCGCACACACACTGGGTCCCCTGACGCCAGGCTGGGGCTGGGCTGGATGGCCCCGCTCAGGGACACGGTGCCCGCAGGGGGCCTGGATTGGGCTCCCACAAGCACCAGCCCCGGCCTGCCCTGCGCTTGCCTGGGGCCACGCCAGCCCTGCCAGCCCCGGCCCAGCCCCTGGGGCCCAGCTGCCAGCCCTGCTGGGCCCAGTGCAGGTGGCTGAGTCCAGCTCTGCTGCTTCCTTTCTTCCAGGGCTCATGCATATGATGGCACAGATGGCACGCCGTTGTAAATACGTTTGAAAGTTTTGAAGTTCCTGTAAATATGTTGACTAGATTAGAAGTTTCCTGTAAATATGTTTTGAAGATTGTTAGCCCCTCGGATCTCATGTAAATATGTTCTGTACATTGTTGTTGTTGAACCTATAACGATTGTTATAACGAAAAATGTTCTGTAAATCCTAGGTTTGCCGATCTTCGGCAAATAAATACTGTTTCTTTTTAAAACCTGACTTCTCTGGGCCATTCCTTTGGGCAAAGGCAGCCTTTGCACACTTGTGAGTTCCACTTTTTCCACGTTCTAAAGGGCTGGAGGTCCCTGCAGGTGCTGGCACGGCCACCCCGGGGCTGGGGGTCCCTGTGCACAGGGACTCCCACTGACCCCACTCCTGCCACTGGGCACTGCTGCTCTTCCTGGCCTGGGGCACAGCGCTGTCCCCAAGAGCTCAGCTCTCACCAGCTCTCACACAGGGGGCTCTCACAGCACTGGCCCCTGCAGCCATGCCACCAAAGCAGGCAGCAAACCTTCAGCCACCCTTCCTGCTGCAGCCACAGGCACTCCTGGGCCCAGAGCCGCCAGCAGGCCACAGCCATGCAAAATCCACCAGCACGCTCTCAAGGGCACCACAGCCTTGGCAACTCGGCCACCTGCATCTGAGATGCTGCAGGGGCTGATCTTTAAGCCTTGCAGCCTCCAAAGGCCCTGGGCACTGCTTCCCAGCATGCCCTGGACTGCCCTGAGCCCGCATTGCTCCAGAGACAAAAGCCAGGCCAGGGCATCCTCACTCTGCCCGCATTCCTGCTGCTGCCAGTGGCCACTGGTCCACGGGCCCCACTCGGGTGACAGCTGCAGGGACAGGGAAGCCTGTGCTGGGCAGGGGGCACGGGGCTTTGGGCCCTGGGGCTGCTGCTGCTGCTGCTGCTGGGGGCCATGGGCCCAACAGGGCCCCGAGCTCAGCCCCTGCCCGGGCAGCTGCCCCCAAAGCCCCACACTCCCCGAGCATCCCCATCACACCTGCCAGGGGGAATCCCACAGGCTTCAGGAACAAATTTCCCCATAGTGACTAAACCAAAGGATCCAAGGGGAAAGTCAGCACCAGCTGATGTTTACAGCACCTTGACAATGGTGGCTGCAGGGCAGGTGAGATCTCCAGCGCCTCTGGCAGTGCCTGCTCTGCACGTGAGCCTTTGCGGCTGCTCCCAGCAGGACACAGCATCGGGCTCAGGCCAACCCTCAGCCCTTCACAGCTGATCCCAAGGAACAGGCTCACAAAGCATTTCCAGACAACTTCCTGCAGATATTTCAATGGACTACATGTCATTCAAGGAAGTCACCTTGCACATATAGTATTGGTGTCGTGGCATGAGAAACCATGAAGGTGCCTCTGAATGTACACTCAGGGCACTTCCACTACCATCCCAAAGGGAACACAAAGGACAGGCCTCTCCTTTCAGCACTGCTGAGCTCCTCAATGAAGTCAGCAATGAAGTCTCAGGAAGTAGTAGTTTTTTGGAGGTCCTGGGGCCTACCACTGCAACTCTAATACCTCATTAGTACTATGACGAACTTAAGTAAGTTGCGGTACCCCTCTAAAGCAATGATCTTGCATATTCGCTTTTGTTGGGTAATGGGGATTCAGGTAATTTTCATGATATCATGAAGTTTTTTCTTTCCTTATATGTACTCCCCTAGGTGTTCTCCCCTTTCTTATCCTCTATTGGTCCTAAGTTACTGCATACAAGGTCCTTTTTTTCCCCCATATAAAACCTTGTGTGCCCAGCCTCATTTTGTCTCCTTCCCTGGACCCTCTCCAGCACAAACCACACTGTTTGGAGTTCCACACAAATGCTCCTCTCTTGCCTCATCCATCATCCATTCAAGCTAGCCTGCTCCCAGCTCTGGGAGTGCACGTCTCTCACAGAGGCTGGCTGTGGACATGCCACAACAAGGGATGCCCAAACAGGGACCTTCTTTGAGAATTCCTGAGAGCGATTCCAGTGACGATTCGACTGTTCCACCGTCACGGACAGAAGATGCCTTGGGTCAGCCTCCGCCCTGGAGTGAGACCTGAATTTTATCAGGGCTTGCTGAAGGCAGCGTTGGCACCCTCCAGCAGCAAGAGGGCCGATTCGATGGACAAAGCCCACGGGATATTTTGAAACACCGGCATCCAGAGCCACCAGAGCAGTGAACTGGGGGACAGTCACCAGCAGTGCAGGATTTTTGGGGGATATTTTAGTCCTGTGGGTGGGCCACCCTTTACATCAGGGGCAGCTCTGTGTAACAAATTATCCAAAGATGAGAGGGACATATATGTTCGAGTTAGGGAGTTCTCCTTTAAGAATGGAAGACTTTTACTAAGGGAAGTTTTAGGTCGTTTGTTCATTGGCTGTTTACGGAGTTCCCAGACATTTCTGTTGATTCAGTTCATCATGTAGCATTTTGGGACTGAGTTAGGGAAAGACTATCTTTTGCAAACTCAGGGAGTGATAAGAGTCGCAACATTTTCCACAATTTTTCACATGTTTTATGGAGTTTTCTCAAGGGTTCAAAGTTCTCATATTCAACCCAGACTTTCTGTTCTGCCCCCAGCATTCCTCAACCCACTCACACCATTAGGATGAGAGACAGAAACTGCTGTAAAGCACAGACAAGCCACCTGCTGTCTGACATCTCCGCTCCTTCTCTACCCCCTGGCACGCCTGCACAGATCACACAGGCCTGAATTCTACCCTAACTTATTCTCCAGTACCTCTCCTCCCTGGATCCCCCTCAGATAGCCCACAAAATGGAGTCCCTCCTCTGGAGGGGGTTGTCAATGTCAAACTCCCTCCCACCCTCAGCTCTCTCATTAAATCTTCCCCATGTGTTGGGTCCTACCCCTGCGTCAGGTACCACCCCTGCATTGGGATATCCAGCGTTTCCTTGCCTACTCCCGCTGCCCTACCCCCTCCAACTCAGCCCCTTGCGGATCCCACACTGTCGGAGCCGGAAGTGTGAGGGGCGGTACCCGGAAGGCCGCCATCTTGGCTACCAAAGGCCCACAACACCGGGCCTGGCCACTCACCCCAAGGCCCTGCTCCTCTGCCAGAGACCAAGTTCTGCCTTCTGGAGAGGAGAGGGAAGGTTCATCTGACGTTCAGCATGAGCCTGAGGATTCTTGGACAAGGATGTTGAAGCTGGCGGCAGAAGAAGGGGACTGGGAATTGGTAGCTAAATTACAAGACCCACCGGTGCAGTAGCAGAGTGGGGCTAAGCCCCAATTGGAAGCTCTCATACATAGCAGATGAAAGACATTTATAAAGCAGCGAAAGACCATGGGAGGGGCTTGCCCTATATTAATCATTTGTTAAATAACATCTATCCAATACATGTGTTGGTGCCCCACAATTTGCACCATTTTATGCGCATCCTATTTTCTCCCACTGAAAGTATTCTGTGGGAAGGAATGGGGAAAAAACTACTACAACATCTATTAAAAGACTATGCTAGAGAAGACAGGCGGGTACACCTAACACTAGACCATCTAGCCAGGGAGGAAGATTTCAGTAATCCTAATCCAATAGACCTTCCCTGAGCTCTGTTAGAAGAGACCTGCAGGGACCTGGGAAATCCCTTCTAAAATTTATTGATCACCTTACACAAGCAATAGAGAAGAAACTTGAACATCCAAAAGCCAGGAAGGTACTGCTTACTAAACTTGCTGAAACAAATGCTAACAACACCTTTAAAGACATTTTACCTTCTCTGCCCCTCTACAGAAAGCCTACCATTGCACAAATGGTCGTGGCATGCACCATTAGGGCATCCATACACTGTGATGCTAGCCGAGGTAATGCTTCTTGTCACGGTGTAGTAGAGGTGCTAGTAGCCTCCCAGGTTATTCCCTGGCACACACATGAAAAAGGACCTTGCTTTAAAGGTGGGGAGGTGATGCATTCTCAATAGAATTGTAAAAATACAGACTATTACCAGGGACCTTCTAGGTGTCACAGCCACTGCCCCCCTCGTCCACATGCTTTACAACACCAGCAAAACCACTGGCCTGCGGGAAACCCCACACAGACACAGAAAGGCCCCGCACGATGACACCAAATGCAAGGCCGTTCTGCCCTACTCTCCCCAACATCGTGGAGAACCAGCACAGCGACCTTCTCAGATCCATCAGGACAGCTTGATCACTGCAGAATGCTCGACAAAAGACAGCTCTGCCCTGGAACCTAAAGGCAGCTGGTAAGCGCCTTTTCTATTCCAATCCACGATATTTATGTTCACCATATTCCAAAAGGCAAATACAGGCCTGAAGGATGGCCCAGAGACATTTTGATTTTAACCAACACCAGGGAAGGTATGGAGACACACACTATACTACCTGAGATAGTCGCCTTGACATCTTTGCAGGAGATAACTGTCCAGGCTCTATGCTTAGACCCTCCCCTTTTCATTCCAAAAGGAACAGTTATAGCCAGAGCCTACCTCCCATGGGATATGATCACCACACCAGCTCATCCAATGCTGATGTGGGCACAGATTACGGGCAGAATTAGACCCATTCTAAAGTGTGCTTGGTCATGTAAAGCGAGAAAGAGATGTCATTCAGGACTATTAGATACAAGAGCTGATGTCACTGTAATTTCCCTCTCTGACTGGTTAAAAGAATGGCCCCTAGTTCCAGGGGTTGAAGTGATAATTGGCATCGGGAGAGCCACTACCAGCTTCTGGAGTCAAGGTACCATGTGCATGGAAGGTCCTGAGGGCACAGTGGTACTGTAAGATCTTTTGTCACCCAGGCACCAATAACAATTTGAGGAAAGGCCTCTTGTCCCAAAGAGGGACAGGGCTAGAGATCATATCAACACCTCAAGATTTCCAGATGGGGAAACCCAGTAGCGTGCCACCCTTCAGTCAACCTGGAAGACCAACGACCCCATATGGGTGGATCAGTGGCCCCTCCCAGGCAGAAAGTTAAAGGCCCTGCAGTCCCTCATGCAGGAGCAGCTGTCTGTTGGCCACATTGTACCCTCTACTAGCCCCTGCAATGCACCTTTCATTATCATATGAAAGCCTGGCAAGGACAAGAGGCGGCTCCTGCAGGACCTCAGGAAAATCAATGAGGTCATCAAGGACAGGGGTTTCCCTCCAGTCCAGCCTGTGCTCAGCCTCCATGTTACCTCGAGATTGCCGATGGTGCGCCATGCCGTAGTTGAGGGTAGCAGTTTTTGGAGTCCTCCTATTTTTCGGATATCTTCTTTGCCATTTAGGCTGTGATTGATGGAGCCTGAGCATAGAAAGAGCATTGCTTTGAAGATTGCATGGGTTGAGATGTGAAGGAAGGCTAGTTCAGGGAGGTTTAGTCCAATTGTACCTATGATTACACTGTTATTGGCAGATGGTTGATATAGATCTTAATGACTACTTTTTTGACACCCCCATGCAACCCAATGACACCCTCCTGGGTTGCCTTTTCCGTCACTAAATCGACAAGCACCTTTACAGAGGTACCAGTGGACTGTATTGCCTCAACGAATGAAGAGGAGACCAAATATTTGTCAATGGCTTGATGTCCAAATTCACTTGCCCTAATGCTAATGGCTTTTCGTTATATGGACCATTAAATGAACATCCTAATGCTATCATTTTTCATTACACTGACGACATAGTTGTTTGTGCAGAAGCTGAAATCATTTTGGATGTTGCAGTACAAGATGTCATCACTGTGGTACAGGAGAAAGGTTTTAAGATTGCAGCAGATAAAGTTCAAAGGACAGCCCCTTGGAAGTGTCTCGGCCTAAAAACTGCAGAGAGAACCATCACACCACAAACACTGCACATCAAGGACAACCCAAAGACTCTGCCAGAACCCCAAATGCTCTGTGGAAGCATCAGTTGGGTACATTCACTGCTGGGAATCACCACAGAAGATCTCATGCCACTGTTCCTGCTCCTTAAAGGCAGTGAAGGACTCGATTCCCGTGATCACTGACACCACAGGCAGAAGCAGCTGTACAAAAGGCATCCTGGGTGATTCAAACTAAACAGGCACACAGATACCACACTACTTTTCCTTTCTCCCTGGCAATCCTTGGTGTAAGTCCAATATTCCATGCATTATTCTTTCAGGGAGACTCACTATCTCAGATCCCCTCATAGAAATTGAATGCGTTTTCAGAGCACACCAACCTACTAAAATGATAACAACCCAACAGAAAGTTATTGCAGAGCTATTGCAGGAAACCTAGAGAGCGTCTGTGCTCCCTTGCAGGAACAGACCTTGTGAATATATACTTACTTCTCACTCAAGAGCCCCTCAATTGCCTACTTCAAACATCTGAACCACTGCAATACGCCTTAGATCGTTTTTACACAGGCTAGGATCAGCCACCAATTCTACCATCAAAACATTCCTGCGCTGCTCAGGATGTTCAAAAACACCCGAGACCCGGCAAGATCACTTGTAGCCACTGGCCCAAATTGCCAGGAACATGGCCTTGCTTCTGCCAGAGCTGGAGTCAATCCAAGAGGACTACAGAGTCTCCACATCTGGCAATCAGACATCACACACTAAGCCCCTTTCGGCAGATTAAATACATCCAGGTCTCATTTGATGCCTTTTCCAGTGCGGTTTTCACCTCTGCCCATGCTGGTGAAAAATCAGAAGATGCTATAAAACATTACTTTTTCGTTTTTTACACCTTAGCAGTTCTACAGGAAATTAAATTTGATAATGCTCTTGCTTATACCTTGCACTGATTCCAACAAGTTTCTAACCACTGGGGTATAAAACATGTCACAGGCATACCACACTCCGCCACTGGAAAGTCTATAGCCGAGAGGGCCCACTGATCCATCAAAAGGACCCTTGATCAACTGAGAGGGGGAATCCAGATATTATCTTCCATTGAGAGACTGGCCAAGGCCTTTTACGAACTCAACTTTTTGAACAATTCATTTATGGAGCCAACTCTCCCAGTCATCAGGCATTTTACTAATTCAATTGCAGCCCAATTAAAAGAACAGCCACCTGTGTTGAGCAAAGACCCTGAATCTAAACAAATTATGGGCCCTTTTCCATTAATTACTTGGGAAAGAAAAGATGCCCTTGTCTCTACAGCAACATTCCCAAGATGAATCCCAGCAAAATACATTAAAACTGTTTCTGGGAACAGTGAGGCAAACACCAGAGCCACCATCAGAAGAACAGAATGAAAGCCTAAGGGAGACTGTAGCAGCCTGGAAAAGAAGAAGGCGAAGGACAGAAGAAGATCTCCTAAGCAGCGTTGACCACACACACCAAGACCAAGATAGTTCAGACACCACTAACCGGGATCTATGTCTTAACATTTGTAAAAATTATATCTTAGCATTGATACATGATTCTTCTAATAAGCTGTGTTCACACCCTTGGCTTACAGAAGAGAAAGTTTAGTGGGAACAAAACTTAAGTTTCATATTCTAATCTCTTTATCTGTTTACTTTTAGGACACCCAAGCCTCCAGACAATAAATTAGCTAAAGTCAGAGGATACTGCCATTTGTAGCCACTGTAGCAGAGAACTGGATGCTCCTCACTGAGCCACATGCCTTCAGCTGGGCGCTTCCACAGACAAGCCACAATTTCTTGTCCATGGCCATGCCTGTAAGGCACTACAAGGCAGGTGTTTTTCCGACCTGTTGTCACATAGGGAGTCAGTATACCAGGGCATCCAGCTGCTGAAAGATCAAGGAAACAAGATCCAGATGGAAGGCAACAACAACTGGTTCACTGGACTTAGCAAACACAGGGACCTACCACTGGAACTGTAATACCTCAGGGCAAAGTGACCAAGGTAAAAAAAGTCACCACTCTGAATGCAATGGTGTTGCCCATGGGCATTTGCAGGCTCATGTTGATGCAGCACGTTTTGTCCGTATCACCCAGTTCAACTGCTGCATTTTCCTTACATGTTCTCCCTCGGAATGTTCCAACTCCCTTGTATCAATTTGGTCCTGGCTTACTGTAATTATCCTGCGCTGTTCACCCCTACATTGTGTGCCCAGCCCCATTTTGTCTCCATTCCTGGACCCTCTTCAGCGCAATCCACATTATTTGGATTTCCACACAACGATCCCTCTCTTGCCTCCTCCATCAGCCATCCAAGCAAGCCGGCTCCCAGCTCTGCGAGTGCAGGTCCCTAACAGAGGTTGCTGTGGGCAGGCTGCAACACAGGAACTGAGTGCACCAGGGACGGGCCTCTAATAAAAGGCATGAATCCCACAGCCCACGCAACCCAAAGACTTCCCTGTCTTTTCTTTTTCCTTATTCTCTCAGTTCTCAAGCCACATTCCGCATTTTTTCTGACTGGGAACTTGGCTTGTCTCTCTCCTGTCTGCAGGTTAAGTCACGCGTGTAACCCTGTAGGAACAGCCTGACCTACAGGGAAGTGGGAGAGGACTCTTGGTCAAGAACTGTAGTGACAGGACAAGGGAGAATGGGATCAAACTGTAGGAGGTGGAAGAGATTTGATGATGGGAAAAAGCTCTTTACTTTCAGGGTGCTTGTCCCTGACACAGGGACCAGTGCAGAGAGGCTGTGGATGCCCCATTCCCAGCAATATCCAAGGCCAGGTGGGACAGGGGCCACAGCAACCTGCTGTGCTGGGAGCTTGCTCAGCTTGGAACCACATCATCTTGAGGGTCCCGTCCAAGCCAAACCATTCAAGGATTTGATCATTCTGCCATCCCCATCTCCCACTGCACAGCGGCCCTGAAACTTCAGTGACATCACAGCTCACAGAGGGTTCCAGGTGGAACGTCCACGACCTGGA
The DNA here is from genome assembly GCF_035770615.1 of Melospiza melodia melodia. NCBI lineage: Eukaryota > Metazoa > Chordata > Aves > Passeriformes > Passerellidae > Melospiza > Melospiza melodia. Next base: position 9,886,931 of record NC_086200.1, read on the forward strand.
AACGAGCACAGCAGACACTTCACCGGCTGCCAAGGGTCAGTTGCCACTCGCTCTGCGCTCTGACCCTCAGCACAGAGCTGCTGTTGCTGCCTGGGCTTTCCCTGCCGCCGGCTCTGGAGCGCCGAGCCCAGCAGGATGTGCTCTGCTGTGCCCATGGAGGTACAGTGCCATGCCAGGCAGGGGGCACCCGGCTTGGGCAGGCTGCAGCCATGTGGCAATGGATGGTGTGGGACAGGAAGCCCACTGGGAGATTGTGCTGCCCCTTGCAGATTGAGAGAGACATTGCGGAGGAGATGGATGTGGACCAGGGGCTGGATGAGGAAGAAATGATGGAGGTGGACTCCTCCTCTACTTCCATGTCCTCCACTGTGGAGGACATGGAAGTAGATGAGGAGGAGACCATCGAGGAGATGGACGTAGAGGAGGAGGATGACACCAAGGACATGGAAGTTGACGAGAAGGATGAGGAGGAGCCCATGGTCCTTGGATGAAGGAGCAGCTTCACAAGTAAGACAGGCAGATGCTTCCCACGCCCTGCCCGCACACACACTGGGTCCCCTGACGCCAGGCTGGGGCTGGGCTGGATGGCCCCGCTCAGGGACACGGTGCCCGCAGGGGGCCTGGATTGGGCTCCCACAAGCACCAGCCCCGGCCTGCCCTGCGCTTGCCTGGGGCCACGCCAGCCCTGCCAGCCCCGGCCCAGCCCCTGGGGCCCAGCTGCCAGCCCTGCTGGGCCCAGTGCAGGTGGCTGAGTCCAGCTCTGCTGCTTCCTTTCTTCCAGGGCTCATGCATATGATGGCACAGATGGCACGCCGTTGTAAATACGTTTGAAAGTTTTGAAGTTCCTGTAAATATGTTGACTAGATTAGAAGTTTCCTGTAAATATGTTTTGAAGATTGTTAGCCCCTCGGATCTCATGTAAATATGTTCTGTACATTGTTGTTGTTGAACCTATAACGATTGTTATAACGAAAAATGTTCTGTAAATCCTAGGTTTGCCGATCTTCGGCAAATAAATACTGTTTCTTTTTAAAACCTGACTTCTCTGGGCCATTCCTTTGGGCAAAGGCAGCCTTTGCACACTTGTGAGTTCCACTTTTTCCACGTTCTAAAGGGCTGGAGGTCCCTGCAGGTGCTGGCACGGCCACCCCGGGGCTGGGGGTCCCTGTGCACAGGGACTCCCACTGACCCCACTCCTGCCACTGGGCACTGCTGCTCTTCCTGGCCTGGGGCACAGCGCTGTCCCCAAGAGCTCAGCTCTCACCAGCTCTCACACAGGGGGCTCTCACAGCACTGGCCCCTGCAGCCATGCCACCAAAGCAGGCAGCAAACCTTCAGCCACTCTTCCTGCTGCAGCCACAGGCACTCCTGGGCCCAGAGCCGCCAGCAGGCCACAGCCATGCAAAATCCACCAGCACGCTCTCAAGGGCACCACAGCCTTGGCAACTCGGCCACCTGCATCTGAGATGCTGCAGGGGCTGATCTTTAAGCCTTGCAGCCTCCAAAGGCCCTGGGCACTGCTTCCCAGCCTGCCCTGGACTGCCCTGAGCCCGCATTGCTCCAGAGACAAAAGCCAGGCCAGGGCATCCTCACTCTGCCCGCATTCCTGCTGCTGCCAGTGGCCACTGGTCCACGGGCCCCACTCGGGTGACAGCTGCAGGGACAGGGAAGCCTGTGCTGGGCAGGGGGCACGGGGCTTTGGGCCCTGGGGCTGCTGCTGCTGCTGCTGCTGGGGGCCATGGGCCCAACAGGGCCCCGAGCTCAGCCCCTGCCCGGGCAGCTGCCCCCAAAGCCCCACACTCCCCGAGCATCCCCATCACACCTGCCAGGGGGAAATCCCACAGGCTTCAGGAACAAATTTCCCCATAGTGACTAAACCAAAGGATCCAAGGGGAAAGTCAGCACCAGCTGATGTTTACAGCACCTTGACAATGGTGGCTGCAGGGCAGGTGAGATCTCCAGCGCCTCTGGCAGTGCCTGCTCTGCACGTGAGCCTGTGCGGCTGCTCCCAGCAGGACACAGCATCGGGCTCAGGCCAACCCTCAGCCCTTCACAGCTGATCCCAAGGAACAGGCTCACAAAGCATTTCCAGACAACTTCCTGCAGATATTTCAATGGACTACATGTCATTCAAGGAAGTCACCTTGCACATATAGTATTGGTGTCGTGGCATGAGAAACCATGAAGGTGCCTCTGAATGTACACTCAGGGCACTTCCACTGTCATCCCAAAGGGAACACAAAGGACAGGCCTCTCCTTTCAGCACTGCTGAGCTCCTCAATGAAGTCAGCAATGAAGTCTCAGGAAGTAGTAGTTTTTTGGAGGTCCTGGGGCCTACCACTGCAACTCTAATACCTCATTAGTACTATGACGAACTTAAGTAAGTTGCGGTACCCCTCTAAAGCAATGATCTTGCATATTCGCTTTTGTTGGGTAATGGGGATTCAGGTAATTTTCATGATATCATGAAGTTTTTTCTTTCCTTATATGTACTCCCCTAGGTGTTCTCCCCTTTCTTATCCTCTATTGGTCCTAAGTTACTGCATACAAGGTCCTTTTTTTCCCCCATATAAAACCTTGTGTGCCCAGCCTCATTTTGTCTCCTTCCCTGGACCCTCTCCAGCACAAACCACACTGTTTGGAGTTCCACACAAATGCTCCTCTCTTGCCTCATCCATCATCCATTCAAGCTAGCCTGCTCCCAGCTCTGGGAGTGCACGTCTCTCACAGAGGCTGGCTGTGGACATGCCACAACAAGGGATGCCCAAACAGGGACCTTCTTTGAGAATTCCTGAGAGCGATTCCAGTGACGATTCGACTGTTCCACCGTCACGGACAGAAGATGCCTTGGGTCAGCCTCCGCCCTGGAGTGAGACCTGAATTTTATCAGGGCTTGCTGAAGGCAGCGTTGGCACCCTCCAGCAGCAAGAGGGCCGATTCGATGGACAAAGCCCACGGGATATTTTGAAACACCGGCATCCAGAGCCACCAGAGCAGTGAACTGGGGGACAGTCACCAGCAGTGCAGGATTTTTGGGGGATATTTTAGTCCTGTGGGTGGGCCACCCTTTACATCAGGGGCAGCTCTGTGTAACAAATTATCCAAAGATGAGAGGGACATATATGTTCGAGTTAGGGAGTTCTCCTTTAAGAATGGAAGACTTTTACTAAGGGAAGTTTTAGGTCGTTTGTTCATTGGCTGTTTACGGAGTTCCCAGACATTTCTGTTGATTCAGTTCATCATGTAGCATTTTGGGACTGAGTTAGGGAAAGACTATCTTTTGCAAACTCAGGGAGTGATAAGAGTCGCAACATTTTCCACAATTTTTCACATGTTTTATGGAGTTTTCTCAAGGGTTCAAAGTTCTCATATTCAACCCAGACTTTCTGTTCTGCCCCCAGCATTCCTCAACCCACTCACACCATTAGGATGAGAGACAGAAACTGCTGTAAAGCACAGACAAGCCACCTGCTGTCTGACATCTCCGCTCCTTCTCTACCCCCTGGCACGCCTGCACAGATCACACAGGCCTGAATTCTACCCTAACTTATTCTCCAGTACCTCTCCTCCCTGGATCCCCCTCAGATAGCCCACAAAATGGAGTCCCTCCTCTGGAGGGGGTTGTCAATGTCAAACTCCCTCCCACCCTCAGCTCTCTCATTAAATCTTCCCCATGTGTTGGGTCCTACCCCTGCGTCAGGTACCACCCCTGCATTGGGATATCCAGCGTTTCCTTGCCTACTCCCGCTGCCCTACCCCCTCCAACTCAGCCCCTTGCGGATCCCACACTGTCGGAGCCGGAAGTGTGAGGGGCGGTACCCGGAAGGCCGCCATCTTGGCTACCAAAGGCCCACAACACCGGGCCTGGCCACTCACCCCAAGGCCCTGCTCCTCTGCCAGAGACCAAGTTCTGCCTTCTGGAGAGGAGAGGGAAGGTTCATCTGACGTTCAGCATGAGCCTGAGGATTCTTGGACAAGGATGTTGAAGCTGGCGGCAGAAGAAGGGGACTGGGAATTGGTAGCTAAATTACAAGACCCACCGGTGCAGTAGCAGAGTTGGGCTAAGCCCCAATTGGAAGCTCTCATACATAGCAGATGAAAGACATTTATAAAGCAGCGAAAGACCATGGGAGGGGCTTGCCCTATATTAATCATTTGTTAAATAACATCTATCCAATACATGTGTTGGTGCCCCACAATTTGCACCATTTTATGCGCATCCTATTTTCTCCCACTGAAAGTATTCTGTGGGAAGGAATGGGGAAAAAACTACTACAACATCTATTAAAAGACTATGCTAGAGAAGACAGGCGGGTACACCTAACACTAGACCATCTAGCCAGGGAGGAAGATTTCAGTAATCCTAATCCAATAGACCTTCCCTGAGCTCTGTTAGAAGAGACCTGCAGGGACCTGGGAAATCCCTTCTAAAATTTATTGATCACCTTACACAAGCAATAGAGAAGAAACTTGAACATCCAAAAGCCAGGAAGGTACTGCTTACTAAACTTGCTGAAACAAATGCTAACAACACCTTTAAAGACATTTTACCTTCTCTGCCCCTCTACAGAAAGCCTACCATTGCACAAATGGTCGTGGCATGCACCATTAGGGCATCCATACACTGTGATGCTAGCCGAGGTAATGCTTCTTGTCACGGTGTAGTAGAGGTGCTAGTAGCCTCCCAGGTTATTCCCTGGCACACACATGAAAAAGGACCTTGCTTTAAAGGTGGGGAGGTGATGCATTCTCAATAGAATTGTAAAAATACAGACTATTACCAGGGACCTTCTAGGTGTCACAGCCACTGCCCCCCTCGTCCACATGCTTTACAACACCAGCAAAACCACTGGCCTGCGGGAAACCCCACACAGACACAGAAAGGCCCCGCACGATGACACCAAATGCAAGGCCGTTCTGCCCTACTCTCCCCAACATCGTGGAGAACCAGCACAGCGACCTTCTCAGATCCATCAGGACAGCTTGATCACTGCAGAATGCTCGACAAAAGACAGCTCTGCCCTGGAACCTAAAGGCAGCTGGTAAGCGCCTTTTCTATTCCAATCCACGATATTTATGTTCACCATATTCCAAAAGGCAAATACAGGCCTGAAGGATGGCCCAGAGACATTTTGATTTTAACCAACACCAGGGAAGGTATGGAGACACACACTATACTACCTGAGATAGTCGCCTTGACATCTTTGCAGGAGATAACTGTCCAGGCTCTATGCTTAGACCCTCCCCTTTTCATTCCAAAAGGAACAGTTATAGCCAGAGCCTACCTCCCATGGGATATGATCACCACACCAGCTCATCCAATGCTGATGTGGGCACAGATTACGGGCAGAATTAGACCCATTCTAAAGTGTGCTTGGTCATGTAAAGCGAGAAAGAGATGTCATTCAGGACTATTAGATACAAGAGCTGATGTCACTGTAATTTCCCTCTCTGACTGGTTAAAAGAATGGCCCCTAGTTCCAGGGGTTGAAGTGATAATTGGCATCGGGAGAGCCACTACCAGCTTCTGGAGTCAAGGTACCATGTGCATGGAAGGTCCTGAGGGCACAGTGGTACTGTAAGATCTTTTGTCACCCAGGCACCAATAACAATTTGAGGAAAGGCCTCTTGTCCCAAAGAGGGACAGGGCTAGAGATCATATCAACACCTCAAGATTTCCAGATGGGGAAACCCAGTAGCGTGCCACCCTTCAGTCAACCTGGAAGACCAACGACCCCATATGGGTGGATCAGTGGCCCCTCCCAGGCAGAAAGTTAAAGGCCCTGCAGTCCCTCATGCAGGAGCAGCTGTCTGTTGGCCACATTGTACCCTCTACTAGCCCCTGCAATGCACCTTTCATTATCATATGAAAGCCTGGCAAGGACAAGAGGCGGCTCCTGCAGGACATTAGGAAAATCAATGAGGTCATCAAGGACAGGGGTTTCCCTCTAGTCCAGCCTGCGCTCATTCTCCATGTTACCTCGAGATTGCCGATGGTGCGCCATGCCGTAGTTGAGGGTAGCAGTTTTTGGAGTCCTCCTATTTTTCGGATATCTTCTTTGCCATTTAGGCTGTGATTGATGGAGCCTGAGCATAGAAAGAGCATTGCTTTGAAGATTGCATGGGTTGAGATGTGAAGGAAGGCTAGTTCAGGGAGGTTTAGTCCAATTGTACCTATGATTACACTGTTATTGGCAGATGGTTGATATAGATCTTAATGACTACTTTTTTGACACCCCCATGCAACCCTCCTGGGCACCACAAGCCCCGATGGCTCCGCTCCCACTGCCACAAGTCTCGGTAGCTATGCTCCAATTGCCACCAGCCCCGATGGCTCCGCTCCCATTGCCACAAGCCCCGGTGGTTCCACTACTGCTGCCACCAGCCCCAGTGGCTCCACTCCCGCTGCCACAAGCCCCGGTGGCTCTGCTCCCGGTACGTGATTCACCACTAGCACACAGAACGAGAAGCCAGGAAAGGGCACGAGCAGAAAGCAGTGGGGATAGCAATAAAGAAGAGAAGGGGGGGCAGCTGTACCCATTGAGAGAAGTACCATTAGTAGGAAATCAAGGGAGACCAGTCATTGGGTATGTGTCAGTAGCCCTAAACACCAGGGATGTAAGGGCTTTTAAAAAAAGAGATGAGAAGGTTACTTGAAGATCCTCTGGGGGTGTCTGAAAGGCTAGATCAGTTTCTAAGACCCAGACGGAGATTCAGTCAATTTTAAGTATTTTATTTACAGCAGAGGAGAGGCAGTTGATAAGACAGGCTGGCATGAGAATTTGGGATAGGGACCACCAGCAGGGACCTTTAGGAGAAATGAAATGGCCCCTGGCAGCCCCTAACTGGAACCATAACAATGACCAAGATAGGCAGAATATGGTAGATCTCAGGAATATAATTATTTAGGGAATTCGAGAAGCAGTTCCTGGAGGGCAGAATATTAGCAAGGCCCTGAATGAACGTCAGGGGAAAGATGAGTCACCCATAGATTGGTTAGAAAGAGTAAGGAAGAGTATACAAATGTATTTGGGATTAGATCCTGATACAGCAGTGAGAGAAGCATTAATCAAAACTCAGTTTGTGGCAAAATCATGGGAGGATATTAGAAGGAAACTTAGAAAGTTAGACAGCTGGCAGGAGAGAGGTTTGCAAGAATTGTTAAGGGAAGCACAGAGAGAGAGATGAAGAAAAGGCGAAAGCTAAAGCTAAGGTTTTCATGGCTGCAGTAAAAGAGGTTCAGAACAGTAGTGCATCTTCAAGTAATGCTAAAAGCATGAGAAAAATTACTGGTGAGGGTTCTAAAAGACCTACCTGCTCTTACTGTGGTATGGAAGGACATGTTAAAAGGGTTTGCAGGAAGTGAGAGGCAGATCAAAAACTGTTTGTAGAGGAAAATTAAGAGCAGTTCCCGAAGGTGAAGAAGTCGCCCTTTTAGTAGATACGGCTGCTGAACAATCAACAGTGCAAAGATTACCAAAAAGATGCAAAATCAGCCGGAAAACTGCTCAAGTACTTAAAGCAAAAGGAGAGGCCTTTAAGGTTCCCATTATTGAACAAGCACTAATTGAAGCAAAAGGAAAAGTGGATATTAGTGATCTATTACTAGTTACAGAAGCAGAATGCAATCTTTTGGGAAGGGACCTGATTATTTCATTAAGAAAAGATAAGGTGAGGACAATTTACACAGACTCAAAATATGCTTTTGGAATTGTGCAAACATCTAGATAGAAAGAAGTTTGATAAACACTCAAGGGAAGAAACTGATCCATCAGGATCAGTTAAAAATCAGAGTGCTTGAAGCCCTGAAAAGACCTAAGAGAATAGCTGTAGTACATGTATGAGGTCATAAACGAGGGTCAAGCTGCTTAGTAAGAAGAAAAAGAGGCAGCTTGTAAACTAAAAGAGACTATCCAGCTGAACACTATAGTGGAAATTCAAGAGAAGCTGCCAAAAAGTTATAGTACTCAAGAGGAAGAAGCTATAAAAAAATTAGAAGCTAAGAAAGAGCTGGGAAAATAGATACTATCAGATGAGAGAGAGATTTTACCTAAAGCTTATGCTAGAAGGATTTTAAGCCAGTTGCACCAACATACTCATTGGGGAACAAGAGCCTTATGTGATCATTTTTTAAAATATTATGGATGTATTGGAATTTTTGAGATAGCAAAACAAATAACACAGGGGTGTTTGACATGTCAAAAGGTTAACAAAAAGGTAATGAGACAAGCTCCAGCCGGCGGTAGAAAAATAGCCTACTGACCATTTGAAAGGGTTCAGGTGGATTATACTGAATTACCAAGGGGGGGCAGAGGAAATACTTGTTAGTATTAGTAAATCAACTGACTCATTGGGTGGAGGCCTACCCAGCTGCCTGAGCCACAGCGAAGTTTGTGGTTAAAATATTGTTGGAACAAATAATTCCTCAATTTAAGGTTATCAGGGCCATTGATTCTGATCAAGGCTTCCACTTTACTTCCAGCATCATAAAAAGGAGTAACACAAGCCATGGGGATTTCCTGGGAATATCACACCCCTTGGCACCCCCAGAGCTCTGGGAGGGTGGAAAGAATGAACCAAACTATAAAACAGTAGTTAACAAAATTAATGATTGAGACCCAAATGTCATAGGTAAAGTGTTTACCTTTAGCATTGCTTAATATAAGGACACTTCCAAATGCAGATACGGGACTTTCTGCATATGAGATTCTTTATAGAATGCCTTATTCCCAGGAAGTACCCCAAACATCAGTAGTGATTGCCGATATGACTATTCAAAATGCATCCAGAAGATGGGACAACATGTCCTAGAACTAAGGGAGAAAGGGGTAATTGCTCAATCAGCCCCTCTCGGATTTAGCATACATCAAATAAAATCAGGTGACTGGGTGCTGAATAAAAGCTAGAAGAAAGAAAGTTTATCTCCCAGGTGGGAAGGTCCATATTTAACTCTGCTGACCACTGATACAGCTGTCCGAACTGTGGTAAAAGGCTGGACCCAGGCGTCGCGGGTCAAAGGACCAGCGGAACCACCGACAGAGATGGAACCACCAACGAGACGTCTGTTGAATCCCAGTGGAGAACTGCATCTACCCCCAGAGAACTGAAAATCAAGGTAAAAAAAGACTGATGTATGTCACAAAAACGCTCCTACCTTAAGCTGCAAAACCAGTTGTATTCACGAGAGGTAGAATGTACTACTCTAAACTGTAAGTGTTATCCATGGGATTGTTTTAAGTGTATAGAGTGTGAAGAATTTTGGTATACAAACCTACCAAGGGGACAGATCTCTAATGCTCTCTGCTGTAATTGATGAAAAAAATGAAAAAAATAGAGAATCAAATTAAAGCATAAGATAGCAGGAAGCCAAGTATTGCCGGAAGAGGGGGAGGCACATACACCAACCCTATTGTACTTGCACATGCCCCGAACTCAGGGGCCAATTGGCCTAAATTAAAAAGAATCGGGCCACAACCACGATAAATAGAGATCTGAAGGCTCATGAGGCAAAAGGCAAAAATGAAACAAAAGATATCAGTGACTAAATCCCAAGGTATAAACTCTGCTACCAAGAAGATCTACATCTCAGCCCTTGGATGCAACCCAAGGGGCCTTGAGAGAGGTAGAGAGTTAAACCCTTTGAGGATTATTTCACTGTATTGATCATTGCATCCCAGGCAATGGGCCTTAGCCTCACTCCTGAACTCCACATAATCCACGAGCGAGCTGCAGGATCAGAGCCTATTGCTCCAGCTGTCTGTGAGAAATGCAATAATACTGTCTAGATCGGGGGAAAAATGGAATCAATGTTCATGTCACATTCCCATGTTAGTGAAGTGTGCTATGACCATAACCAATTAAAGATGTGCACTATGGGTGGCAAATTATACTGGGTTGGAGAAAATTTAAAACCTGAGGGTGTAAATGACCCATGGAAAGCCCCAAATTGTATATATTGGATTTGTGGACAAAAAGCTTACAGCGAACTGCCCCGTAGATGGAAAGGTGGAGATTGATCATTACGGAGAAACCATCTGGGGTTTGGCAGGAGAGATCAAAGGAGTGGCTCATGTCCCTGTCCAAAAACGGAATTCCATTCTTCAAGCCTCATGGTGGGACCAGATGCTTGGAGGAGGAACTTGGTGGAAGAAAATAGGGTTCCTGATATTGTGCTCATTAGCTGGGTTATTGTTTCTACCTTGCCTTATTCCATGTTTTATCTGACTAATCCACTCAGTTATTCAAAGCATGCAGATTCCAGTAACCGACTCGGAATTGGCTACCGGAGAAGTTGGTAGATTTGAGAAAAGAGCTAAGATAACCAAAATAATGAAATTAAAGAAAAGAGACCAAAAAGAGAAAGCTTCCAAAGTTTTGGCCAGATTTGAAGCCCAGACACGAATGAGTAAGATAAATGAAAATTTATACAAGCAGAGGGGGGACTGTGAGATGCAAAGCTGTGTTTCATGTCAGGTACAAACAGGTGACGTGTGTACTTGTGAATGCAAAATGTGTGGACACTGACAATGGGATAGTTGCGAATTCTAATAATAACTGAGGAAAATAAAGCATGGAAAAAGGCCTTTGAACCTATCTTTTGTTTGCAATTAACCCTGGTTGATTTAGGAACATTGGAATTAAGGTGTTAAAGATGTTGCTTTTTGCTTGTGTAATCCATAAAGAGTTCTGCAATAATAACCTTTTGAAGTAAAATTTTAGAATATTACTTGTATCCTTGAAACTGTAGCTTTGGAATATATATAAAGGAAATATGCCTATCTCACGCCTTATTGAAGCAGAGAAAAACAGCTTGAGAAAGGAAGATGAACATCACCTCAAGGGTTTATGGTTTCGACCAAAGGGAAGCTGGACATCACTGTTATGAGATTTATAGTCTCTGCAATTAAAATGTGGACAAACACCTGGGGAGCTGGACCCCAGCAGATGGGATTCGTCTTTCTTCTTTTGGAAACTGGACCGTCACCATCTGGGGATACTCCTTTGAGATACATCCTGAGAAATTTAAATCACAGTAGTGTATAGAATTGTGATGTAATAATTTGGAATAAAAATTGCTGATGAGTAAAAATTGGAAATAGAAACTGCTGAAAAAAGCTGATGACTACCCCTATAAATACCTGTAACCCTCAATTATCAGCGTGCAGTTGGAGGGAAAACTTCCCCCACTGTACCCAGCGCTGTATTGCTCACACTTTACCATATTAAATAATAAATTGATTGCTGCTTGAATATTGGCCTATTCAAGCTTCTTATTCTTAACACCAGCGCAGGCCATGCTCAGCAATTCCCTCTGTGAGCCTGGCCTTGCTGTCAGCCCCGGCAGCGGCTGCGTGGCCCCTTTGTGGCCCTGTGCTGGCCCAGCCATGGCGGCCCAGCCCCTGTGCAGGCCCAGCCCAGGCCAGGAGCATTGCGGCTGGGAACGGCCCCTGTGCCGCGGTGCCCACAGCAGCCTTGGGGCTCTGTGCCCCATGGCCTCCCTGCTGGGCAGCCTCTGCCAGCTCCTGCAGAGCCCCTGGCACCTGTGGGGCTGCACAGACAGCCCTGCCCCAGGAATCAACGGGAGTGGTTTTGCCCTTTTAAGGGGCTTATAGTGGGACCCAACCATGGTGGTGGCCCTTAAAGCGGCGATGGAAGAGAGAACCCCAAAAATCACCCTGGGAGGCAAAACATCCCCTACAGGGGCTTGGAGTGGGGGCCCCATAAAAATGTCACTTAAAGCCATCATGATCCCCCCTTGAAAGGGGCTTGTGTGGCTGCAGCCCCACAAACACGCTAAAATGGGAAGGGAAAAACACCCTTGGAGTGGTGGGATCCCCCCCAAAAAAACACTAAAAAGAGAAAACCTACTCTTCAAAGGGGCCTGGAGACCCTTAAAGGGCTTCGAGGAGGCACAAGATCCCCTCCTCTGCTGGGGCCTCTCCCAGCCAGGAACTCTCCAGTTCGCTGCCCTCGGGGCAGCCCCTGAGTCTGTCCAAACACGGGAACTGCACTGTGTTGAGCCCAGATCCAGAGTCCTGAATCCTGCACAGGGCACAGCAAATCCCCTGCTCGCTGCTGTGCATTGTCCCTGCTGAGGCTCAGACACTGGCGGGGCACATACCCTGCCTGCAGGTTTTGTGCCCAACCCAAGCACTGCACTTTTTGCTCCAACATTGCTTTCCAACAAAACCAGGGCAAGGCAAACTGTGTGTAGCTCATGGTATTTTACAGAGTGTCTAAAACTCACTAAGTCATCGATCTGAGAGGTGAGATGCATTTGGAATTCATGGCATGGAGAAGCAGTGCAACATGGAAAGGGGGATCACAGAAATAGAGGAAAACGTCTCGGATTGTTCCTTTCCATTTTCATTTCGCTTCTGGAAAGCTGTTTCACTTTTCCAGAAATGTTCTTGCTAGTCCTGTCTGCCCTTTTCAAGAACCTTTCCTGCAGAACGAGGTGCAGCTTCTGTCACAAGATGTGCCCCCAACTGCAGCTTCTCTTGGCTTTCCACACCGTGAGTGCAGCACAACTTATGCAGCAAAGCAAGACAAATGTTTGGATTCCTTGACAACTTGTCCTTTCTTTTCCCTGTGGCCTGGGCAGTTGTGCCATTGCTGAGTTTTTCATTGTGCCTGTTCTAACCCAAGAGAACAGGAGGTTTTGTTGGGGACTTGCTGGGGAATGCAAGCCTGATCAAATGCAGAGAGAATCTCCAGGACACTCTGGGAGCTCCCTGGGCTGGGCTCGGGCTCCCGCTGGGACTCTGCAGAGGGCTGGGCTCCAAGTGGGATCAGCAGCAGTGCAAAATACCTCTGGGCATCTCCATTTTCTGCTGCTCCGAGGAAGCAATGAAGCCAGCCAAGTTCTGTATTTTTGTTCTCCTGGTGGATTTTTTCATTTGATTTGCTACTTCAGAGGCAAGTTCTGTGATGGGGTCTGTAAGTTGATTCTATTTCAACAGCACCAGCAGCAGGGCGGTGTTTGACTGCTGCAAATGTGGTCTGTGAGTCTTTCATTCCTCTGGACTTGGTGCTCAAGGACTTGTGAGCATTTCAGTCTCTGCTAATCATGATGCCTGTGACAAAAACACTGAGTTCACCATTGTAATGGATAGCCCTGTTCACTAAACCCCGATATAGAAAGCCATATGATTGTGAATAAGAAATACATGGTCAGCCTGGTCAGCCTTATGATTGTGATTAAGAGATACATAGTCAACCATGTGATTAAGAAATACATAACCGCATAACCTAAAAATAATATATATCAAGTTACTATTGTTTGCTAAATTCAACCGTGTATTGCGCAAACACTAACCACGCGAAAGGCTAAGGTTTTGGGAACTAAGAAGAGCTAGCCGAGAAACAGAAACCAGCCAAACACCACCCCATATAAGGAAGGCAAGAGCTCCGAGGTCAAGAGTACAGGCCTGAGGAAGACTTCAAGCCTTCATCCAGCGACCACCAGAGGGTAGAAGACGACCCCCTAGCAACAATTGGAGCATGCGCCAAGGGAAGAACACGTCTACGGAAATGGACCAGTATAAAAAGGGAACTTGTGAGATACTGGGTGCGGCAGTTGGTGGAGTTGGACTCCCCACAACTCCCCTGTCGCCCAGCGCTGCTTTGCTTATTACCTATGCTTGCTGTAATTAATAAATTCCAATTTGGCAACTTAACTCGTTGCAGAGTTCCATTTATAACAATTTGGTGCCGTGACTCGGATGGTCATAGGTGAGGGAGCGACGGTGTTTGGGAGGCGCCCCACCCCATTTTCAGGTGGCCCAACATCTGACCTTCCTACCATACGTCCACCGACGAACCTAAAACTTTAGGTAATAAGCAAAGGGAGACACCGGTGAACCCCGTTAATCTTCTGTGCACAAGGTTCGGACGAAGATGCAGGACATGTAAGTTTGGGTCCCGGAATGCAAAGGCACTCCGGAAGAAACGAGATCCGTCCGGTTAAAGGATGGACAGAAGAATGCTCCAGATGAGCCCGTGGAGGGCGAGGGATCCTGGAGTGCGAGCAAGTGAGGTGTGCATGAGAGGGGAACCGACAGTCGGATTCCCCAAGTGAGTGTGGACCCTCAGTAGTGCGGTTCCCATTAGTCCGCGAGGACGTGGGCCACGAACAAGGGGAAGCGAGTGGTGATTTGTGTGTGAGAGGCACTCCGAAAGGATGGGACAGGGGAAAAGCAAGCCCCCTATTTTCATTAGGTTTCTCCAGTGCCAAAAGATGGTTCGTTGGGGTTTATGTTAGAAAATTGGAGACATTAGAAAATTGGAGACATTTTCCGGGCACTAAGGAGAAGAATAAAGCTAAGACGATTCACTATTGTGTTGAAATTTGGGGAGAAAAGAAATTTTTAGAAGTGTATATTGGCCCATCAGTAAAAATCCCTTTAGTCAAGAAGAAAATGATTAGCAATATGGGTCAAGCAACCAGATACATTGGTGTTTAAATTGGAACGAAAGAAACAGGAGAAGAAGAAGAGGGACTCTCCTGAGGAGGACCCCCTAATACCTCTACCCCCCCCTCAGGCTCCCCCTCTCCCACTAGACCCAGACTCACAGCTTAGGCAGGCACTGCTGCGGATGCATTCTATAGCATAGGCATGGGAAGGATTCTATATTAGATGGAAGTTGAAGAAAGTAGACGAAGGTTGGAAAAGGGTAGATAATTGGCAAGATGGAGGATAAATTGCTGCGGGAGGTACAGCGCGTGTTCGTACGGAGAGATAAGGGTGCCCAGAAGCAACAACTTGGTTGCAACCATAAGGGAGACAAACAAGGAGTTAGGAAGGAATGAGTTTGGAAAGCGAAGACAGGGGAATAGTCAGGACACTGGGATGAAAGGGAATGGTCAGGAAACTGAGACGAAGGAGCCTAAAGCCTGCTTTTACTGCGGAAGGAAGGGACATTTCAAATGAGTGTGTAGGGTCAGGATCCGGGATGAGAAAACTTCTCAGGAGAATCAGAGAGGGCGGGAGCTAACGAAGAGGACCGAATTACACCCAAAAGAGGCCTTGATGATAAAGCTAAGAGTAGGTCCTCAGAGCGAAAAACTTGCATTTTTGGTAAATACAGGAGTTTCTCAGTTGTCAGTGGCAAAATTACCCCAGGGATGTGAGATAAGTAGTGAGCGAGTTTCAATAATCGGAATTACGGGAGAGGCTTTCCCTGTTCCTGTAATAAAAGGAGTGCAAATTGAAACAGATAACAAATTTGAAGTAAATGATTTGTTGTTAATGCCAGAGGCCGGGAATAATATGTTAGGCAGAGATCTAATAATAGTCTTAAAATTACAGATAACACCCTGTGAAGGAAAACTTAAAATTCATTCTTTAACTGAAGAAGATAATCTAGAAATTAATGACACAGGTGGGCATTCAGGTGAAGTGGGAAAAGTTTAGGATAGAGGAGTCTGGTCCCCTTAGTCCCTCCTGGTCAGCACAAGCCTGTGAATTTTATATATTACTCTGTGCATTATTAATACTAAAAAGGCGAGAAGGGACTACTTATACAGACTCCAAATATGCTTTTAGTGTAGTACATACTTTTAGAAAAACTTGGAAGGGGACTTATAAAAATTGAAAGGAAAGGATTAATACACGGGAGATTGATAATTCAGATACTTGAAGCTTTAAAAGGCTCAAAGAAAATAGCAGTAGTTCATGTAAAAGAACACCAGAGAGGGAGGGATATTAAAGTTAGAGAAATAATTTGGCTGATAAAGAAGCAAAAAGAGCGACCTTAATTGGCAGCTATAAGGAAATTAAGAGCAACATTTAAGGAGGAAAAGTGGGTTTTTCCTGATGGCAGGATTATGATGCCAAAAACCAGTGGCACATTAGATTTTAGATAACTTGTATAGACAGACACACTGGGAAACAAAGACTTTTTTGTGATCACGTATAGGGATATTTGGAATTGGAAAATAAATTACCCAGGAGTATCTTACCTGTTAAAAGGTAAATAAGAAAGTGTTAAGAAGCCCTCCCTTTGGAGGATGCAAAAAGCCTACTGGCTATTTGAAAAGACCCAGGTTGATTTTATAGAATTGTTTAAAAAGTAAACCGGTAAAAATATTTGTTAGTAATAATAGATCAATTACCTCAGTAAGTTAGAAGCATTTCCAGCAGCTTGAGCTACAGTTCAAATAGTAGCTAAATTTTTGTTAAAACACGATTTATATTAACCCTGATTTATTAAGAAGGAACTAAGCACCGTGGAGTGGCTGTGAATTTCCAAATCGATGGAAACAGCCTAAAAAAAAAAAAAAAAAAAAAAAATTTTTCCAGCAGCTGACTATAAAATTGCAATTCCAGAAACTGGAATTGATAACACCTGACACTTGTTGTTAAAACTCATGACAGAGAATAACTAAGGGAGAAGAGAAAGAGAGACAATTGATTCACTTGCCTTGCTATGATTATGTATTTAGCCAGCTAATTATAGAACATATTGCTAGGATTTTTTGTGATACCTTTGAGATTGGGAGACAGGACCCTTCCGGCAGCAATTGAACTAGTGGGGAACTTAGAGCAATTGATTCCTGCTATATTGGCTATAGCACAAATAAAAGAAGGAGCAACTCATAATAATAACATTAATGAAATCAGGAGAGCCCTATGGGAAAAGGGAATGACTGCTCAAAGACCTCCTTTGGATCTTGCATTACATCAGGTAGAGCGTGGAGATTGGGACCTGGTCCGTAGCTGGAAGGAGAGCCCCCTCACACCAAAGTGGGAGGGACTCTACCAAGCCTTACTAACAACGCTAAGCCTTACTAACAACGGACACTGCAATTAGAACCATAGAAAAAGGCTGGATCCATGTGAGCCAAATAAAAGGACCAATAGAACCACCCCGACCAGTGGACCAAAAACACAAAGAACTATGAGTAGGAAGTGAGTGAAATACCGAGAGACCTCAAGGGCTAAGATGAATAGCACAGAGGAACCTCAGAAAAAATCTTTAAAGCACGAAAAACCCTGAGAGTAAGTGATCGGCAACAACTTAAAGCTGTCTTTAAAGAGGAGTTGTTGAAGACAACGGAAGTGAAACTGGTAAATGGAAAACATGAGGATGGAGACTTTGATATAAATTCCCCTTTAAGCAATACAGATTGTCCAGAAGTCAAGAAAGACGATCCCTGTGATGAGAAGGAGGAATACCTGTAACAAATTCAGAAGTAATAAGTGACCTTGGGTGTATGTATGAATATTGGGATTGGGTATATCGGACTTTTCTGTTGGTAGATAGGAAGTCGGGAGAAATAATCGAAGAAGGGGAAGGATTACCGAACTCAAAATAAGGGTTATATGTAATGCTCAAGGGTGTTGGAGAAATTGTAATCCATTTGTCTGTATTATTTGTATAATATGTAATGAAAGGTGGTGAACCCATTGTCGCAGCGGCTATCCCCCTAGGGGAACATGTTATAACTGTTATTACACACAGCAAAAATTAACTGAACAGACATTGGCACTTCGAATAATATCTGGGACCCTTAAAATAGGCTCCAAGAATTGGTGGAGCATTTATGCTAAAGGAATAAACCCCCAGTATTATTGTTACCACTCAAACGAACCAACACCATTCGTAACGAGAATTGTTGCAGGGGTTTGCCTGAGGTGGATCCTTGATCTGAGCTGTCTAGCTCCTCAGGTGAAAGACACAAAGTGGTCTAGATACCTCCAACGAATTAGGAGAAAGGGGCACAAACCTCCTCCTGAAGACTACCCTTGCTGCCGAGAAGACAGATCACCCCATAGCTCGCAGCAACCGAGTTGATGGGCGAGGCAGAGGGGCTGATAACTGTGGGGGAGAGGGCCCTAGAATAAGACCTGAACAAACTCGGGACCACTCTAAGCAAAAGCAACAATATCAGAAACGACAAAATTTGGAACAGGGAAATTATGGCAGCCGCTATGACAATTGGAAAAACTACCTTGGAATTTTTAGAATACTTTTAATAATGTTAACTATTGGGAATTGTAACTCTCAAACACACGAGCCCTTTAAATGGTCATTAATTAGGTGGGAAGATCAGGTTGTGATCAGTAACATCACACTAACGGGACCCCCTTCATTTAAAGTAAACCTAACGCAGTTAATCACCTCCTGGGGAACTACGCTCCCAAGTGTCGGTTCCTACATCGGTTTTTACATGTGCCCAGCCTCTAACCCTGGAAAAGTCTATTGCAATTACCCAGGGTATAATTATTGCAGATATTGGGGCTGTGAAACAATAGCTCAGGGATTCACCCCAGGGGAAGGACCTGACAGATTTTTACAGGTTGGAAGAGGCCCTCCGGGGTGTACCCCTCCACAATATGCATATGACAGATCAATTTTGGGAGGGGATACTCAGGATCATGCAAGTTTATATATATATATGAATGTCACTCAGCCAGATTACCCAGGCTGGCTAATAGGAAAAACCTGGGGAATCCAAATATGGCAACCAGGGAGAGATCAAGGAGGGATGATACTCATTAAAAAGGAAGTTGTTCCCTATGACCCCGAACCTGTTGGACCCAACCATGTGATAGCAAACTCAGGTAATAGCTTAGGAAGGGTAGAGAATGAAATAGAAAATAACAAGACACAGGTAGAACAGGTAGAAGTGACTTCGGCTGACGAGGGAGGTAACATACTTTGAAAATGGGATTAATCTTGCACGATGTTTGTGGAAAAAGGGCAGGATAGGACTCCGGGAATTACCCTATCACAAGTAACCGGAAAAGGGAGATGTATTGGAACTGTTCCAGGGAATAAGAAACATTTGTGTCAAATAACTAAATTGGTGCAGGATACCTTAAGACCAGCTGAGTGGTTAATTCTGGCAGCTAATACCAAATGGGTATATAATACCCTAGGCGTGACCCCCTGTATCTCTATAACAGCCTTTAATGAAAGCCATGAATTTTGCATACAGGTAATAATAGTCCCCCGGATTATCTATCATCCCAGGGAATACGTGTACTCCCAAAGCCATATTTCAAAACATCATTTGCAAAAACAAGAACCCTTTACAGCCCGCACGGTTGCGGCATTATTAACCATTGGGGGAGCTGGGATAGGAACAGGCGCGGCAACTCTTGTGCATCAACAACAGAGGTTTAAGGCTTTAAGAGCCGCTGTAGATGAGGATCTTGAGAAAATTGATAAATCTATTAATGAATTGGTAAACTCGCTCCGATCACTTTCGGAAGTAGTTTTACAAAACCGAAGGGGGTTAGACTTACTGTTTTTACAACAAGGTGGCCTTTGTGTAGCCCTTCGGGAGGAATGCTGCACATATGTAGATACTACTGGAATAGCAGTAGACACTATGGCCGAATTATGCAAACAAATAGAAAAGAGAGAGAAAGAGAGAAAATCCCAACAAAATTAGGTATTAATCTTTATTCAACTATTCTCCATGGCTTACCACCTTGTTGTCCACCATTGCCGGACCGGTAATCTTGCTGTTGTTAGGGTTGCCCTTTGGGCCATGAATATTCAATAAAATAATTAGCTTAGTGAACTCCCAATCTGAAGCAGCCCATTTGAAGATGATGAAAACAGAGTATAAATCTCTAGGTGCCGTAGAAGGAGAGGACTATTTGGACTTAAATAGGAAAGAACTTCAAAGGTTTAGTGAACAGAATGATAAATAGAAAAAGGGGGGATTGTAACGGATAGCCCTGTTCACTAAACCCCAATATAGACAATCATGTGATTGAGAAATACATGGTCAGCCCTGTATGATTGTGATTAAGAGATACATGGTCAACCATATGATTAAGAAATACATAACCGCATAACCTAAAAATAATATATATCAAGTTACTATTGTTTGCTAAATTCAACCGTGTATTGCGCAAACACTAACCATGCGAAAGGCTAAGGTTTTGGGAACTAAGAAGAGCTAGCCGAGAAACAGAAACCAGCCAAACACCACCCCATATATGGAAGGCAAGAGCTCCGAGGTCAAGAGTACAGGCCTGAGGAAGACTTCAAGCCTTCATCCAGCGACCACCAGAGGGTAGAAGACGACCCCCTAGCAACAATTGGAGCATGCGCCAAGGGAAGAACACGTCTACGGAAATGGACCAGTATAAAAAGGGAACTTGTGAGATACTGGGTGCAGCAGTTGGTGGAGTTGGACTCCCCACAACTCCCCTGTCGCCCAGCGCTGCTTTGCTTATTACCTATGCTTGCTGTAATTAATAAATTCCAATTTGGCAACTTAACTCTTTGCAGAGTTCCATTTATAACAGTCAATAATTCAGTGAAGGGGCTGATGTCCTTGTGTAGGGGTTTTATACTGGCTAAGTGCAGGCACACACAAAAAAAACATTTACTCATTTTTCTCTGCTATTGTTGAGCAGAGGAGGGGAAAGAAAAATTCAAGGACTGAGTTGAGATAAGGATTAGAAGAAAAACACTTTGAGCGTAAAGCAAATTCAAAATAAATAGTATAAAAAATTATTAATAGAATTAAAAGTGAGTAATAGGAATTTAAAAAAATCCTTAAAACACCTTTTTTTCCAATCCCTCCCTCTTGCCCACCAACAGCACAGAGAGACAAAAGATATGATCTTCAGTCAGTTTGTGACTTCTAAAGATCTTTTTTCAGTTTGCTTAGAGAGTTTCTTTTCCTGCTGTGCTCTGGGGTCTTCCCACCAGAGACATTCTCTGGGAACTCTTCCAGTGTGCTTTTAATTTTTACCAGTAGCAGTCCCACCCAACCTGCTGCAACAGATCTTATTCTGGGCACTAAAAACTCAAAATGTTTCTAAAAATGAATTGCAGTAGCAGTGTGTTTTTGTCTGCTCCTCCAGGTAGTGTGTCATGTTTGAATAGGAAACTTTTGTTTTAAATATTTAGATTGTGCCCTCTCACCCCTGCTCTCCCAAGGGTTTTAAGGTATTACCTTGAACACTTCTGATCAAGTACCTGTTTCTTACAGTGCTTCAGTCTTTGTTAAACAAGCTAAAGCAAAGCTTCAAGTATAGGGCTGAAAAGCAAATAGAATTATCCTGTGTATCTATTGAGTGTCCCTGTTAATTACTGCCTCACTTGGGACTGTTTTCCTTTTTCTGGGCTGTGCAGAGTTAACCCTGTCCTTTATTTAATGGTTTGTAGGAAAATGAGCTGTCATGTTTGAAACGGGAACTGTCATCTCTTAAGGAACAGCTGAGAGCAGAAATGGAAGAAAAGGTGGAGTTTTTTTTTCACTGAGCAGTGGGGGTGAGAGGTGTGGCCTGGGCTTGTGCTGTGGGAGGAGCTGGGTAAGAAATGAAACTGAACAGAAAAACAGTGACTTTGGAATGCTGGGGTTGTGCTAAATCTGGTCATGTATTTGTGTGAACTTTGTAACAGTCTGTGATTATAGATTACATACAAATAAACAAACAACAAAGCAAAACTCTCCTTTATTTTAGTTAATTTTAACTAGCTAAAGCAAAAACATTCCCTAAACTGTAAAGTTTTTCAGTGACTTTTGATTGCTGGGGTTGTACCAAACCTGGTCATATTTTTGTGTGAACTTTTTAGCAGTCTGCGATTGTAGACTGTGCTCTGTAATTACACCAAGAAGATTTTTAACAACTGAATTCAAATCAATATTTCCTTGCTGTCACATAACTCTTTTGTAGGAGAATCTTGTAAAAGAGCACTCTGGCAGTGTGATTCCTGACAGTGAAAAGAAACACAAGGTAACTTTAACTTTTTAATTGCTTCTACAATTTGGTAATATTAATATTTGTAGAATCAATTGAAGTGCCATGAGAATTTATTTGCATTCAACAAAAGACATTGGAATGCTTTTGACTTCAATCTTTTTAAATTATAGAAAATACAAATTTATGTTCCTGACTCCTAAACCTTGTTTAGATCTATACAGTGAATCTATTCATGTAAAAATAGAAAATCTCCAAATTATATTCCTGAAATGAACAAAAATTAAAATAAAAATAAAAAATGCCTCCTTCAGTACAGGAAGCCTCTTGGGCAGTCCAACATTGAAGTTTTGTAACTCCTAACAGTGAATTTTTCTTGTTGCATTTTTCTGCCTATATTTCTTACGTCTCTGTAGATGATTTTTTTCCCCCTGGGATAAGAAGGGATTTTAAAGGGTCACACCATTCCATGGAGATATTAGACAGCAGTTTCTGGAAGGGCTCTCCCAGTGTGTAATTTTTCTTGCTCAGTTGTTGATTTTTTAATGTCTCTAGAACTGATTTACTTAGTCTTTAAAAGTGTCCATTTGTAAAGGCACTTTTCCTCTATGAAAGAAAAAAAAGCTGATACAGCTGTAAAAATGGTCAAAGTATCAAAGTAGTCCTGATTGCAGAACTCACCCTTCTTCCCTGTCAGGAGTTCACTTGTGGTTTTCACATTGGAACAATGGAATCCAGCACCATTTTGATGTTATCTGTCTAAAAAAGGACTGCACTGGACCATTCAATGCTTCTCAGTTTCACTTCTAGTGAAAAGACTATTTTAAATAACACCAATCTTGATGTAGCTATCAATCTTTCTCTGAAAGCCTTTTCCTGCAGTTTTGTTTGTTCCCATTTTCTTTGATGTTTGATAGAGTCCAATGTAGTGGCTACAGTTCAGAATAACCTGAATTTCTGCAGATAAGCACGGAGAACTTAAATACCATGTGCCATGAAACTCAGCTCTTCCATAGCTTCCCCTTCATTCTCCTCATTTGGCAACAAAAATAATATAAAAAATGATATTTCCACCCCACCCCACTTTGTTTGGGTCTTTGCTTCATGTTTGGATGGAAAGATCAGAGTTCCACCATTTCTCTCAGGTGAATTCTGGGACACTCAGACTGTCAACTGGGTCCTGAGTTTGGCTTTAGATTCCATACTTACCCCATAAAATATAATCTAAAAAGAGAAACATTTTCTTTCCCAGACATGTGTTATAAAGACTCCTCCAATGGATAAAATGCAGAGTGGAAGAAGCACAAACCTGCCTGCAGGGCAGAGCAGCAGGAAAAAGCAGAAAGTGCTTGTGCAGCTGGACACTGAGTCAGACAGCTCTGAGCACACTGACCTCCTGGTAAGAGCCAGAGAACAAATCATGTGCTGAGCAGCTCTGAGCAGCTCTCACTGCTGGGGCTGAGAATGGAAATAAAGAGTTTGGGCTTCCACATTCCAGCCAATATTTATGTGTATATTTTTAATTTATTGGTTCTTTCTGGAATTGTCATTGTATGTATATAATTAACATTCTTTTTATTGAACTGTTATGCCTCATAATGACATCTTTTTTTTCATAGTCTAATATCCTTAGGGGGAAAGAAAAAGTATTTTTAATATAGTGTGACTAAGTAACTTTTTAATTTATTAGAGCATAGTCTCGGAAGAAGAAATGTTTAAAAATTTGTACAAAGATTATCCACAAGCTTCACAGTTACATTCCACAGCACCAAAAAAGGTATGTTAGCCTTTCCTAAGATTAAACCAAGCAGTTAATCAGATTGTTTACAGAAACGAAAGGATGGCTTTATTTTCCTTCCTAGAGCCCAGCTCCATGCAGTGTGAAATCTCCAGGCTCTGCTCTGAAACTCAAAACCATGAGGAGGATGCGCGAGGCGGGCTGGACTGCGCTCTCCAAAATGGACAGGAAAAGGAAAATTAAAGATGCTGTAAAGATGCTCTTTGCTTAAAATCCAGAAATGCCCAGTGCCCTGGCATTGCTTGCAGGGCTGTTTTTCTCTCAGAGTTGGTGCTTTGTTGCATTTTTCTGTCATACTCAGTGTGTTTAATACTGTGTTCATTCCTTTACACATATAAACTTTATAGATCTATAACTGCAACCCCTGCAGAGCATCTTCCACCTTTCCTCCCTTGTGCTTCAAAATGTTGGGACACAAATTAGCCAATTTTAAATTTGGAAATAAATAGAACTACACAGAAAGTTGTTTCAAAGCTGCTTCTGGCTTAGAAATTAGAAATTCTGGTTTCAAAGAACTTCTGTTCTTTTACATTTACTCTGTTTTCCTTAACATATAACTACTTAGTGGAAGAAATGTAGCTGTTAAATGAATGTTCTTTTACCTGAAGTCCTCTTGCTTTTTCCTGCATTTTAATGGCTGTTAGACCTGTCTTTTTAGACTGTTTTGTTTTCAGTATGTTAAAATGGTTTCGAAACTTCTAAAATTTCAGTAGAATTACTTGTATTTAAAAAGATTTCAGCTTCACAAGGAGTAAAATATGCACGTTATAAGATTGTGAAACCAATGTGAAGATGCCATTAAATTGTTTATCTGAAATATAAAGTGTGGGACTATTTGTTGTTGCTTTAAATATTTGAACACGGACATAAATCACCCACCAGCCTTCCTAGGGACCAGCAGAACTGCAAGGATAGATTAGAACATCTATTTCTGTATTAATCCTTGGTTAATCTTTGTCAGGATCTCTGGCTGGTCAGAGTGACCCTGAGAAAAGTTCCAAAGTCTCTTTTCCCAGTCTGGTGCTTGAAGAAGGAGTCAGGGCTCTTCATTTCTCAGTCTCAAGGTTGTTTATTTTATCTTATCTATAAAAAATTTTCTCCTGTCCTGCCAAGGTGAGCTCAGCAAGACAGTTCCAGGCACTCTGCCTCCCCCAGGGCTGTGTTATGTCTTTATACTAAAAACGACATATACAATGTTTACAATTACTTTCCAATATCTATCACCTATGTTAGACAGTGAGCTTCTACTCTAAACCAATCTGTAAGTGCCAACACCACAGCAGAAGATGGAGGCCAAGAAGAAGAAGGAGAAAGCTGGACACATCCAGTTCCCACCATCTTCCCTACTGAACCCCCATACCAAAAACCCTAGAATCTACTTTTCCATCCTGTAATAGCTTCACCAATATGCTACCTAAAGTGTTGTGGCTTGCTGATCTTCATACCGGATTGGTAATATGCTCCATGGGTCATAATCAAAACCACAGGGGCATTTTGGGCTCTGTGCCAGGGTCTCTGAGCCCCCTGGCAGGGGTCTGGGCTGCTCAGGACAGCCAGAGGGATGTCCTGGGTCCTGACAAATCTTGGTTCCACAACAATGACAAATCCTGCTTCAGAGCCTAGACATAACAACAAAATTACAAGTGTTATGTTTGCCCAATTATCCCATCATAAAAAGGCCAAAAAATAATAAAAATAGTAACAATTTTAATTAAATAGTTTAAAAAATGTATAAACAAGGGATAATTTAGTTCAAATAATAGCGCATAAGCAAAAACAACCGCGGGGTACGGAGGGCAGGGTTCAATGACCCTTGCCACTTCACGTACAAGCTTGCCAAGTGAAAGTCACCCCTTATATGCCATGTGCAAACGCCATCTCCTCCTATTTTCGGTTCGTCACTTTTCTGTCTCCGCCTTCATTACCACCTTTGCCACGCATGCGCCACCACTCGGTTTGGTGGTCACACAAGTCTTTGGGGGTCGTCACTGATGAAGACCCTGTAGTCTTCTTCGTTTTCCTTTAATTCACCTTTGGGTTACACATGCGCACCAAGCCAGTACAATGTAAGCCAAGACTAACGTATCAGTGCATCTACATATCAAAGCAATAAGTCCCTTATAATTAGCATTTTCTTGGACCCAACCAGGTTCTTGGTCATTTTTAGCAACTGTATCTTCAGCTTCTTTCCTGTGGTCCTTGAGAACATCTGCTGGGGAAGGGGGGTGGGTGGAGCCCCTCCTTTCCCTCTCTTCTTCGGCATTACAACTTTTAGCTATTAACTATTTTATTATTCTCAAATATTAATTACTGTATCAATATTGATTGCTGTTTCAATTTTTATCAGCACGAATCATACCTATTTATCACACAAGTACATCTTAATCCTCGAGCCCTGAGCCCCCTGCCCATTGCTGGGGACTCTGGGGGTTTCCCCCCCTGCCCCAGTGCAGGATTGATGGGGGTAGCACGGTCGGGATGGACGGAGATGAGAGATCTCTGCAGCCAGGTCGTGGAACTTGGGGTTTATTGCAAAGGGCCTGGGTGCAGGGCCCTGCTGGGATTTGGGGTTTATTGCAAAGGGCCTGGGTGCAGGGCCCTGCTGGGATTTGGGGTTTATTGCAAAGGGCCTGGGTGCAGGGCCCTGCTGGGATTTGGGGTTTATTGCAAAGGCCTGGGTGCAGGGCCCTGCTGGGATTTGGGGTTTATTGCAAAGGGCCTGGGTGCAGGGCCCTGCTGGGATTTGGGGTTTATTGCAAAGGCCTGGGTGCAGGGCCCTGCTGGGATTGGGGTTTATTGCAAAGGCCTGGGTGCAGGGCCCTGCTGGGATTGGGGTTTATTGCAAAGGGCCTGGGTGCAGGGCCCTGCTTGGAGCTGCAGCCACGGCTCGGAGCAGGCCCGAGAGAAGAGAGGGGGAGAGAGGATGAGAAGGTAAGAGAGTAAAAGCGTAAGAGAGTAAAAGGGGTAAGAGCATCAAAGGCAAGAGCTAGGAGACAAGAGGTAAGAGCAAGAGTAAGAGAGGTAAGAGCTAAAACAGCAAAGTTCCCATTACAATATAATAAATCTTCTTCTGTGTTGAATATTCTGATTCTCACTAACCAATCTAGTACAAGATACAAATCCTACAGCATTTTCATACCACCTATAAGAATCATTACATTACCATACTGTGCTACATTTTAAACCCTAAAAACTCCTCTGTGGTCCCCTTCAGTAGGGGCTGCTCTGACCCTGGGACCTGCCTGCAAGCAGAAGGAATTGTTCCATCAAAAGGGGATTACTTTCAGCGGCCACACCGTTGTTTTCCCGTTGTTCAGTAACTAAGGGATCTCATAGCTTGCTTTCATTTCAATCTCGCTTATAGTTTCCATATTCTCAAAATCTTTTGCCAGACAATCATATTTGTAAGGCTTTCCTGTTTCATCTTCTCCAACACCCCAGAGCCGGCGCCGCTGCGGCTGTGGGACAGAGGGGGGGCGAAAGGGGATCCGGGCTTGGAGCGGGAGGAAGGGCAGGGAGAGGGGAAGGGGAGGAGCAGGAACAGGAGCAGCACGCAGGGAGCAGCCCGAGGAGGAGCAGCAGCCGGGGAAGGAGCATTGCGGGGTTCCACGGCGAGCCCGCAGCTCGGCTGGGCCCGGCAGCATCGCATTGCCCCGCGTCCCGCAGGTGAGCGCCGAGGGGAAGCGGCAGCTCCGGGAGGGTTTTTGGGGGGAAGAGGGGGATTTGGCTGGGATTTGGACCTTGCCGATTCCGGAGTTATGAAAAGTGCGTATTATATGGCTCTATGCAGATATTTACTGTGGGAATCCATAAAATCAGAGGGGTTTGGGAAAGCTGCAAAAGGCAGGCCTCAGAGACAGCAGAACTGTGAGTAGAGCGCAGCCATGAGATAGATCATCAGAAAAATTGTTTAAACTGTAGAAAAAGCAAGGGCAAATAGAACAATGGCCTGTGTATTAATGCTTGTCTGAATAGCTCTCTAAGCTGCAGAAAGTTTATCTAGCAAGATATTAGGAAGGTTAAAGCTTAAGAATGGAGCTCTGTGTGTTGTGTTTTAAGGCTTACAAGCAGGTATTGTATTCGAAATAAGCAAGCATTGTTTTAAGCAAAGGTACGTGTGCTTATGGTGTGTGAAAAATTGTAAAAGTTTAGTAGTAATAAAATGGTTCTAAAAATAGTAATACAATTAGAGTAATAATAATTTGGACAATTTGAATTAGGACAATACGAGACAACAAATACAAAGAGTTACGGACCTCTGGGTACCTTTTTCTGGGCAGCATGAGCCCGAAAAAGGACCCCCGCTAACAAAGATTAACCCTTAAAAACAATAGCCCATTGCATATTCATGCACTTCATACATGATGCATAAATTCCATTCAAACACAGGATTCTGTCTGGTCAGTGTCAGCTTCTTCCTCTGAATCCTAACAGCACCTTCGAGGCAGGAAGAAGTTTGTTTCTTCTGGTAAGAGAGCAATAAATTATTTTTCTCTGAAAGATTCAGGTGTCCTGTGGCTGCTATCTCGCTGGAAGTCCTTTCTTTAAAAAAGTATCCTACGTGGCATTGTTTCTATTTTAACAATTTTTATAACCTAAAACTATATTTAACATGGTACTTAAGAGAATTAATACAGCATTACTTTCTAACACAACACATAAAATATTCATTTATTATTTGCGAAAAGCCAATCATAAAATACAGGCATTTTCACATTTACCATATGTATTTTGGTGTATTGATTAGTAGTGCTGTATTAACAGTTTAATAATAAATGTAGTCTTGTAATTAAAAGGTAACTTTTGTAGTTAAAAGAAGAACTATGTCAGTGAGGTTTTTTTAAAGAAAGGAATGAGTCACTCGCATCAGATAGCAGCCACAGGACACCTGAATCTTTCAGAAAAAAGAATTTTTTGCTCTCTTACCAGAAGAAACGAACTTCTTCCCGCCTCAAAGGGGCTGTTAGGATTAGAAGGAAGAAGTTGATTATGGCCAGACAGAATCCTGTGTTTGAATGGAATTTATGCATCATGTATGAGGTGTATGAATGTGCAACAGGTTATTGTTTTTAAGGGTTAATCTTTGTTAACCGGTGCCCTTTTTCAGGCTCGTGCTGCCCAGAAAAAGGTACCCGGACATCCATAATTCTTTGTATTTGTTGTCTCGTATTGTCCTAATTCAAATTGTCCAAATTATTATTACTCTAATTGTATTACTGTTTTTAGAACCATTTTATTACTATTAAACTTTTAAAATTTTAAAAACAAGTGATTGGCGTTTTTCACAGGAGTTGAGTCCCAAATATATTTTGGTGTCGCTGAGAGAGGTATTTTTAATTTATTTGATGAAGGGGGTACTTTTGGATCTCTCAGGAGTGCAAAGGGGAGCAGGGGAAGCACTGAGTGCCTAGAGTGGGGGGATGCTGGAGAAAGGGGACCCTGGAACACCTGATGTAAAATTTCAATAGCGAATGTGAATTTTACTTCTATACCTTTTATTTTAAAGCAAGCACGCAGCGCTGGGTGGCTGGGGAGTCACTGCTCCACTCATAGCACACACAGTTCAGTAAATTATATATACCGTTTTTAAGCCTACAAAGCATTTTCCAATATGCTTGGTTAGTCCAAATTAGCAAATATCAATAAGCTGGGAGCAGTAATTTCACAATATTTCTAGGTGGTCATTGATTGCTATCCTTCTTGTGATTGTCTGGAGGGAGGCCTTGCACTGGTGTCTGCTACATGATTTGTCAAGTGCATCAAGCTTTTTATTATACATAAGCTTTTAATTGCTTTGTTACAATATCTCTTAGCTTTACCCCAACTTCCTCTATTTTATTCTAAGCATCAGTCGTCTTGCTGCCTCATCTCTTTTGCTCTACTATACTTCTTTGATTTTGATGCTTTATTTGTCTATTTGGTCAGAAAGTTTCAAAACCTTTCTTTGTGTCTTGTTTTGGACACAGCAGATAGAAGCATTTGCTGATTCCATTCCCAATTGGCACGTGTCACAAAAACAATTTCCACAGAACCAGGGGAGGGTGAGCCCTGGGACCCCCAAAACCCCCTCAGCATGCCTGAGCAGGACCCGGGAGAGGGGGAATGCCCAGGACCCACAGGCCCCCCATCAGCTGTGAGAAGAGGGACCCCCATAAGCCCAAAATAAGGACACTGGAAACGAGGCACTCCTGGGAGAGGTTTTTGGAATTCCTGATTTTTGGAGGTATTTCTGGCCACCAGACACTCAGTGACTTCTAGAGATGGACTTGGCCAGTGGGACCTTCAAAGCCAATGTCCTGGCTTAGGGCAATTTTGGGAGGAAAAACTCTAAAGGTGTTTCCTGTAGAAGAGCAAAGTCAAGTGGCCCCTCCTCCAGCTGGTTCTGGAAAAGTATTTTCTTTGAGAGAAGTGGAAAAAAACTGTTTATTGAACAGGCAAAGCACTCACCAGCCCCAAAAATGAACAGTATTAAACAATAAAATCTCTTGCTGCTCCAAAAGAGATGACAAACTCACAAAGTCCCTCCGTGAGCTGTAGCATGGCTTGCTCAGTCTCTTATCAGTCTCTTATCAGTCTCTCTGGTGCTGGAAATGCCGTGGCCCAGCCCCGGTGGGGCACAGGTGTGAGCACCTGGTGCTCTTCTGGGTGTTCAATCCAGAGCAGGTTTAGACAGGTCCAAAGAAAAGGATAAACCAAAAACCACAGTCCAGGGAGCTTCTCTTCCTCTGCTAGCTCAAACTGACTAACAGCAAAGGAGGGCTCTGTCCCGCTGTCTGTCCATCTGCAGACAAGAGAGGAGCAGGAATGTGGAGGAGTGAGAGAGGTTCTGAAAACAAACTCCGTGCTTCTTCTTCCTCCCTCTCTGCTCTCAGAACCAGTGTTAAAGGTGCAAAGCTTATTTCAGACAAATGGGGATACGAGCATCATAATTTCACCCCTGGGACCCCCAAAAGACCCTCAGCCTGTGTAAGCAGGACCCGGGAGAGGGGGAATGCCCAGGCCCCACAGCCCCCCCAGCAGCTCTGAGAAGAGGGACCCCCATAAGCCCAAAGTGAGGACACTGGAAACAGGGAACTCCTGGGAGAGGTTTTTGGACTCCTTGATTTTTGGAGGTATTTCTGGCCACCAGACGTCCGGTGACTTCTAGAGATGGACTTGGCCAGTGGGACCTCCGAAGGCAATGCACTCACATCTTGTTTTTCCCCCAAATCAGGATTTCCCACTCCCAAACCTCATCTGGATGGAGAAGGCTGTGAGGAAGAGGAAGATGCCCCAGGGCACTGAGGCAGGTGAGAAGGAAGTCAGTGCCCCTTTTCCCCTCTGTCCTGCTCCGTCTCCCAGCCCAGCACGGCCCCAGCTGCAGCACAGCCCCACTGCTGATGCTGTCCAGCCAGGGATGCACTGGGGGGATCTCCTTCCCCTTCCCTGTGGCACGGAGGCAAATCCCAGCCTCTCCTTGTCCTTCCTCCCCCAGGGAAGGAGCTGAGGATGGAGACCAGGGAGGACAAATCCTCACAGCAGAACCTGGTGGAAGAGGCCATTTTGAGCGGCTCCAGGGCACAGGAATCCACTGGGGAGGAAAAGCCCCGGAGATCCCTCAAGAGGAGGGGCTGCAAACCCAGCCCAGGGTGCTCCGAGGAGGAGAGACTCAGCCTGTGCCTGGAAGGCAGCCAGAGATCTGGCCAGAGCGCTGAAGTGGTGGTCCATCAGCAGCTTGATGAGGGCAAGAAGCCCCACCAGTGCTTGGAATGTGGGAAGAGTTTCGGCAGGAGCGACCACCTGCTCATCCACCAGAGGACCCACACCGGGGAACGGCCCTATGAGTGTAGGGAATGTGGGAAGAGCTTCAGGATCAGCTCCCACCTGACTGTCCACCAGAGGATCCACACCAATGAACGGCCCCACAAGTGTGGGGAATGTGGGAAGAGCTTCAGGATCAACTCCAACCTGATCTCCCACCAGAGGATCCCCACCAATGAACGGCCCTATAAATGTGGAGAATGTGGGAAGGGCTTCAGGAGGAGCTCCAGCTTGAAACTCCACCAGATGATCCACACTGGGATACGACCCTTTGTGTGTGGGGAGTGTGGGAAGGGCTTCCGTGACAGCTGCCGCCTGATCATCCACCAGACAATGCACACTGGGGAGTGCCCCTACACGTGCTCAGAGTGTGGGAAGAGCTTCATTGAGAACTCCAGCCTGATTCTGCACCAGAGGATCCACACTGGGGAGAGGCCCTACAAGTGCAGGGAATGTGGGAAAAGCTTTAGGCAGAGCTGCCATCTGAATGCCCACCAGAGGATCCACACTGGGGAGAGGCCCTATAAGTGCAGGGAATGTGGGAAAAGCTTCATCGACCCCTCCGGCCTGAGTGTCCACCAGAGGATCCACACTGGGGAGAGGCCTTACAGGTGTGGGGAATGTGGGAAAAGCTTCAGTCAGAGCACTAGGCTGATTCTGCACCAGACGATCCACACCAGGGAGAGGCCTTACAGGTGTGGGGAATGTGGGAAATGCTTCAGGCAGAACTCTAGGCTGATTGCCCACCAGAGAATCCACACTGGGAGAGATCCGATGAGTGTTCTGAGTGTGGGGAGAGGTTTCAGAGCCGATACCGTCTCCTCAAGCATCAGCAGATTCACACAGAATAGAGGCCCTTCTGCTGCCCTGACTGCAGGAAGGGCTTTTAGAAAAACTGCACTCTCGTCACCCACCAGTGGATCCACACTGGGGAGAGGCCCTGACAGTGTCCCAAGTGTGGGAAGAACTTCTCCCAGAACTCTGCTGTGACCCAACACCAAGGGAGGCAGCAGTAAGGGATGCCCAACAAGTGCCCTGTGTGCAGGAAGAGTGTTGCCTTGATTTTTAAAGATTTTCTGAGCCTTCTAATGTTTACATTCTTGTAGCAAACTTTCTCAAACACTTTCTGTAAATAACTTCTTGTTTGGCATTCTTTTATAGAAGAAGAAAAATATGATGGACTGTTAGTTTGTCCAGTGTCATTGGAGAGGTGGCACTTTCACCCTCCAATCCACGGTCGCTTTTAGAAAACTGTAAATGTTGGAGTCAGGAAATAAACTTCCCTTTTCTTCCCCTTGAGAGCAGCAGTGTGTGCGCTCGTGTTGTTTTGTGTCCTACAGTGACAGGAAGAGCTTTGAGTGCTGCTTCAACTCCATCCCCCATTGGGGACCCCCACTGGATGGTCCACAGTGACCCTCGCTGGGCGGAGACTTGGTCATCCATGATCCTGGTGATCCATGTTGGGAAGACGCCTGGCTGGTGGTCCCCACATCTTCCTGGCTCTCCTTGGGCACTTGGACACGGCCAGAGAAAAATCCATTGGGATGCAAACAGACATCAGAATTTCATAGTGGACAGCACAGTTTTTTACTTTCGACCCCAAAACCGTCTCACCTTTTGCATCCAGTCATTGCTTCGAGTGGCATCCAGAATTCCAAATGGTGTTGGAGGTCTTTTCCAACCTGAATCATTCCATGATTCTAATTCTCTCTGGCCCACCAGCATCTTCCACAGCCAAATGGTGATTGACTGGGGCAAAACCCAGGATTTTGGAGACAATGGAGTGGAAATCTTTCTAGAAAAGGTCCTTTCTACCCGCCCAGGCACACGGATACTCAGCCAGCATGGACACATAAATGCTTTTATTTTGGCCTTTATTTTCTTTCATTTTTCATTATCCTTCACCCAACATTGGGGTAAATATAAAGACATTCAACTAAGACATGGATGGTGACATTGTGGGACTTGGGTGGGGACATGGTAGGGATGGGGACAAGGACGTGGGTGGGGATATGGTGGGGATGGGGACAAGGACCTGGGTGGGGATGTGGACAAGGACCTGGGTGGGGATGTGGTGGGGATGGGGACAAGGACCTGGGTGGGGATGGCGATATTGGGCATGGGGGGTGTCACAGATAGAGATGGTGACATGGGGCTCTATGGCCATGGATGAGGAAATGGGGGACATGGCCATGGATGGTGACACAAGTGGCCTAGAGACAAGTCCATGGGTTGACATGTCCATGCCATGGGGTGTCCCATGGCCAAGGACAACACATCCCCACCACCACCATGATACTGTCCCTTTCATGCTGCCATTTATTCCCTGCTCCTCCCCATTGTCACCCCACTGTGAACCCAGCCAGGGACAGGGGTGACATTTGGGGACACTCCTGTCCCCACTCCAGCACATACCTGGGGCCAGCAGAGAAGGGGATGAAGGACGACGGGGACCGTTCCTTGCTGTTTTCCAGACTGAACCTCAGAGGACTGAACACCTGGGGTGACACCAACACAGTCACACCGAGGGGACACAGCTGTCACCACCATGGTGACAGGGACACCTCATAGGGTGGCCCTACCTCACGCTTGGGCCAGAGGTCTGGGTTGTGGTGGGTCCCATAGATGCTCATCAGGCAGATGACCCCTGCTGGGATGGGAATGGCCACTTTAGGGACAGCAGATGAGGATGGGTGGTGACACTGGGGACACCGTGGCCATGCCATACCCTTGGGGATGACACGGCCATCGCGCAGGGGGATGTCCTCGGTGCAGCGCCAGGACACAGCAGTGACAGGAGGGTGCAGCTGCAGGCTCTCCTTGATGCACGTGGTGGTGAAGGGCAGCTGGGACAGGTCGTCCCTGGAGACAAGCGGGGGTGGCATCGTGTCCCCAAGCCACATGACCGGGGTGGCCCTGGGGACATCTCACCATTCAATGTCTGCAGTGTCCCGGCCAGCCAGGAGCTCCTGTACCTGCTGGCGGCATCGCTCCTGGTGCTCAGGATGGCCGGCCAGGTTGTAGAAGAGCCATGACTGGCCACTGGCCGTGGTGTCATGGCCTGTGGGGACACTGGGTGAGTGAGGGGACACTGGAGTGGCTCCTCCCCAGTGGCACCTGGGAGCTCGTGCTCGCCCTCAAACATGAAGGTGTCAGCCTCAGCCGCGATGTCCTCGTCCGACAGGGTGCGGCCATTCTCGTCCTGCAGAGGCAAGATGAGCCACGGGCCACTGGGGCCACCAGTCTGTGGGCCACCTGGGGCCAAATCCCATCCATGGCCACCACCCTATGGCACCACCATCCCACTGGCCACCAGCTCTATGGTCAATGCTGCCCATGGCCACCACTGTTCCCCTGTAGCCACCAGTCTATGTCCAAGCCTCCCATGGCCACCAGCATCCTACTGGCCTCTATGGTCAATCCTTCCATGGCCACCACCACTCTCTTGACCACTTTCATGCCCCATGGCCACCACCCCAGCCCCACCTTGGTGAGCAGCAGGATGTACTCGCTGGGCTGCCTGTACCAGGGACCATGTGGGGACACTGTGGCCACCAGCATGGATGATAGCAGGACCATTGGGGCCACCAGAATGGCCAACAGGGACAGTGATTGGACAGGATGGCCAGTGGGGACCATGGCAGAGCCAGCACAGCCACCAGGATGGCCAGCAGGGACAATGGTAGGGCCACCAGGATGGTGTCATGATCCGCTCGTACAAGCGAGGGTCATGATGGTTTGTTAACTGATCTGAGTGCAAAAGCAACACGGAAGGGGATTTTGGTATTAATCAAAACAAATGCACCTCTTGTTGAGTGCCCACAGCAGATGTGATGGAAGGATTAGAAAGGAGAATAAAGGAGAGAGAGAGAGAGAGAGAGAAAGAGGGGAGGAATAGCTGCCAGTGGAGAGATGAAACCCTTGTGGTCCAGCCAATAGATCCATCTTGTCACGTCAGGGAGAATCTCAAAGTCTTGGTTCTGTTATAGTCCTCCACCAAGGGGGGGAGCAGGTAAGTCTATTGAAAGCACCGAGAGGGAACAGGTGAGTTTACAGACAGTCCATGTTCTCAGCAGTGAGTGAGACCAATTGTTTTCTTGGTCCAGGGAACACACCTGCAGGCAACACTTGGCAAACATCTGGCTTCAGTTCGGCCAGCCCCCTGTGTTAGAGTCATAGGGGTCTCAGTCTCAGCCCTTGGGAGGGGGCTTCAGTCTCCGTCACAGCGGTCGTGAGGCAGCTGAGGGAAACCTCAGAGTGTCTCTTACAGATGATCAGTGGGGACAGGTGTCAATCACTCCTGGCCGTGGGTCTCATAGCTGAAGATGCACTTCTGGAGCGTGTCCAGGGTGAGGAGGCTCAGGGGCTGCAGCTCCTCCAACTCCACCGGCCCCCACCAGCTGCCACTGCTGCAGCCGCCCACTTGGCCTGCGGGGAAGGGCTGGGTTGGGGAGGGAACAGGGAGGGGATCAGGGACATGGGATAAATTTGGGGGTGGGACAGGGGTGGGAGAGGGGGAGGAGTTGAAGAGAAGGTGTGGAACAGGAATGTGGTGATAAATGAGGGGTGGGGTTGGGGTTTGGGGGCAGCTTTGAGTTTGGGGTATGGGACAGTACAGAATTTGGGTACAGGACGGGGCTCGGGGTGCAGGACAGGACTCAGGATGCAGCAGTGGGTGCAGGACACAATTTTGGGTGCAGGACTGTCCTATGGTGACGTTATGATGCCTGTATCCCCATCCATGTGTTCTGTTTATGCTGGATATTATGTTCTGTGCCTTCAAGACTGGCTCTGAAGAGCGAAGTTTTGTTTTGGTTTTGTTATCAGCCGCTCCCCCACGGCTGGCGGGACACAGAGACAGGGCAGTACATGGTGCTGCTTTTGCTTTTTGCTTGGCTTTTTGCTTTGCTCTTGCTTTTGTTTCTGCTCATTACTTAGTTTAGCTAAGCACTCCGAATTTTTCCCTGGACTGTTTTTCCTTTCTCTTTTTTGGAACCACTCAAACCTGCTCCGGACTGGGACCTGGGAAACACTGAGAGTTTGCACCTTGTGGCTGCAGCAGCTGCCCCAGCACCAGAGGGACTGATAACAGAGCGACCACTCCCAAGAGAGACTTTCTGAATTTGTCATCTTTTTCAGAGCGGTGAAAGAGTGTTGTCACCTGGTATTGTTCATTTTGTGTGCTGGGGGTGCTTTGCCTGTTAAATAAACAGGTTCTTTCCACTTCTCTCCAGGGAATCCTTCCTGACCCAGTTGTGGGGAGGGGCAATGTGCGTTTGCTTTCTGGAGGAGCCCCTTTGGAGGTTTTCTCCCAAATTTGCCCTAAACCAGGACAAAATTTGGTGCCCAACGTGTGGGGCTTGAGAGAGAGTGGAAAAAACCCTGTTCTGACTGCATTTTGGTTGCCATTACTCTGTGTTGGTATAAAGCAGTTAATGGCCATGTTTTTTGAATTCATAATGTCTCTTGGGGTGGAGGCTTGCATGCATTTCTGGTCCCTAGGTGCAGAGGATCATTAATGGGACATCACACCATGATTAATATGATAAGGGAAACCAATTTATTACAAAAAGCAAGCCATATTTATACTGTTCTCTATTGTTCACACCTCAAGCTGATACATGATTGGTTAAATCCTTTTTACGCACGCATTTTGATATTTCAGTTAATTTTAGTTAGTCTTTCTTCTTCATGCATCTCGCTGTGGTTTTCTTGTCTGCCTTTGCATCCTGAACCGTCTGCTGCTGAGCGTGTTCTCCTTCTTTTGTGTCCTTCAAGGGCATGGTGACCTCACTCAGGTTCTATGAAGGCTGGATTGTGAACATGTTGCATATGTCCATTGTCCTCCAAAAAATCCTCAGCAATCCTCCCGGTGCTTTCTGGTCATTCAAGTGCCCTTCAGCTGACTGGTTTCATGCTTTGAGCTTCAGGGAATTGCCCAATCTTTCTGAAGCTGAAATAAATATCATATTAGTCAACATCTTAATTGTGTTTATATCTCACAGAATTGCCTTTTCTTTTGCCTTTGTCTAAAACTGTTCCTGTGCGGAAATCTCTGGGGGATGGTGGACATGTCAGATGCTGCTGGGACATCCCAGAGCACTTGGACCTTGGCTCTGCACAGGAGAGCTCTTCATCCCCTTTCTCTCTTTTCCTCCCTCTGGGCATGGAGGGAGCTCCTGACTTCAGTGTGTGACTCGTGTGTGCAAAGAGCAAATCTGGGCAGAATTGGGGCAGGGAGGGTTTGGGGGGACCTTGGGATCTGTGCTGGGCACAGAAGGTGCTTTCCATTTCTCTGAGGCTGTCTGCTGTGGAAAGTGGATTTAATATCCAGCAGAGGAATGACTTTTGCATTTGATGGAACTGTGCCTTCCCTTGGCTTTGTTGGCTGAAAAGATACAGAGGAGCACACACAGAGTTACCAACTCCTGGATTCCAGCAGTGTTCAGATAGAAATTACAAAAGGAGGCAGGGTCAAGATGTGTGCTTGCCTTGTGGTCAGCCTTCAATACCCCTTGGTCTCCCTGGGCCCTTCCCCAGGTGGGGCTTGGGCTCATTTGGTCCCTCAGGAGCTGGGCTGGGGCTGCAGAGGTGGCTGTGGAGCATTGCCTGTGCTGTGCCAGGGACTGGCAGACACTGCTGGGCTGGGATAGAGGCTCTGGGGGGATTGGGGCTCCAGGGCAGGGCAAGGCTGGACCTGCCCCTTCCTCCCTCACACATTAAATGTTTAGAGCCAACAATCTCCTCCAGTCTGTCACAACAGGGAATGCTGGAAGTGAAATCCCAGTTGTGGCCATGGGCACCTGGCTGAGAAGGACAGTTTTGTTCCATAGGAAGGAAAGCACAGAGCCTCAGTGTTTGGAAGGCAGGTGAGAGTCTCACTAGGCCAAGGCCAGCCAGACTTGTCAGGAATGGCAGATTTTTTTTGGGAGCAGTCTTTGGATTTAGGGAATTCTGGAGGTGGAAGACCAATCTCAGCCATGCATGCCTGGAGAAGTAGGACAGTTCTTTCTCATAGGGAGGAAAGCACGGAGCCTTCCCCAGTGTTTTGGGGACAGATGGGAGGTGACTCTCCTGAAAACACTGCCTGCCACACTTGTCCTGGCAATATTCCTATGGGAAAAATCTGGAGTTGAAATCCCAGTTCTGGCCATGAGTAATTAGAAGAGATTGACAGTTCCTTTCCTAGCAAGGAAAGCACAGAGCCGCAGTGCTCCAGGAGCTGATGAAAGGCAGCCTTTGACATTCCAACATCAGCCAGAGCTGTCCAGTGGCCCCTGGGAGGCCAAGCCAGCCAGGCCTGTTCCACGTTCCCTCAGTTCCATGGGACCCAATGGTCCCTTGCTTCCATGTGTCCCTGAGGTGCCATAATGCCCCCTTGGTGACACGAGGCCCTGAAGGGTCCCAATGGTCTCCATGGTTCCATCAGGCCCCACAGAACCATAATGGTCTCTGAGTCCATGAAGCCCCGCTGTGTCACCAAGGCCCCTCGGTTCCATGGGCTCCAGGGGTGCCACAATGATCCCCTTGGTTCCATGAGGTTCCATAGTGCCACCACGGTGTCCTTGGACCTGCTGGGACTCTCAGTGTGTTCCCAGACACCCCCAGCATGGTTACAGACGCTCCCAGTATATCCCAGTTGCCTTCAGCACACTCACAGTCATTCCCAGTCACATCCACTTGGCCCAGTAAGATTCCACTTTCCACCAGTATGATCCCAGTCACTCCC
Organism: Melospiza melodia melodia; assembly: GCF_035770615.1. NCBI lineage: Eukaryota > Metazoa > Chordata > Aves > Passeriformes > Passerellidae > Melospiza > Melospiza melodia. The sequence goes on from NC_086200.1 coordinate 9,925,935, forward strand.
AGTGAAGGGAACGGACCGGGATGGACTGGGACAGGCTGGGATGGACTGGGACACCGGGATACACCAGGCAGGATACACTGGGATACACCGGGATAAACTGGGATACACTGGGACACACCGGGACACACTGGGATACACTGGGACACACTGGGATATACTGGGATACACCGGGACATACCAAGACACACCAGGATACTCCAGGATACACCAGGACACCCTGGGATTCACCGTGCCCAGCACTGGGACCCACTGGGAGCAGGATCAGAGCACACTGGGACTCAGCAGGGCCAGAACTGGGGCAAAAGGGATCATAGTGGGACCCACTGGGATATACTGGGAGTGACTGCAACCATACTGGGGATGACTGGGAACACACTGAGAGTGACTGGAGTCACTGAGTCTACATTGGGGGCAACTGGGAAGACTGGGATCACAGTGGATTCCTACCGGGGTCATACTGGGAGTGACTGGGTCTGTGCTAGGGTGTCGTGGTTTTGGTTTGCTAATATAAGATCTCTTTAATTTTGAGATTTTTTTTGGCTAATGCACTAAAGAATGTGGTGGGTTTGGTGTTGGTTAATTACTAATACACTTATTTTTGGTTGTGAGATAGGATTAGGAGAAAGGTAAAGCAGGCTCAAAACTTTAAAAGGGTAGAAAGAAAAATTTTAATAATAGTAAGTAAAAAGAAAAAAAAAGGTAGTAAGAATCAAAGCAAACTTTTTAGAATACTTCTCCCCACAACTTTTTCTTTCTCACTGACAATGTAAAGAAACTAAACTTAAGATTTCTAATCAGTTTACTACCTCTCAAAGAGTCTTTTTTTAGTTCACTTAGGGAGAGAAGTCCCTCTTGATAAAGTTATGGAGACTTTTCTACAAAAGGAAAAAAACAGTTTTCTCGTGGTTCTCAATTTTGTCATGAATAACAACTGCCAGGGGAACCTTGCTATCGTAAAATCTTTCTTATTTCTACAAACCTTCCCACAGCTTGGAGACGGGCTATGTTGATTGATGGGGTATTGTTTTAAAGATGAACTGTTCAAAGGCAAAAGTTCTCATTATCTATCTCTAAAATCATCTTCATCTCTGGGAGCACAGATCTTCATTTTTAGAAGCACAAGACTGTGCTCTTTCTTTGTGCAAACTTCTCATGAGATTACAGCTATTTCAACATCTGCTTACTTTAACATAGAAGCCTTTACCTAATATCAATTCAAACACTTTCATTTCCTTATAGTTTTATGTGTTATAAGGGAAAAGAGTCTTTTCTTTATAGCTTACAAGAGGATTTCAGCTCTAAAAACAAAGCATCTTCTCCCCCTCCCATCTGGGCCTTACTTACCTTCTTCTTTATTACCTTTAATATCTTCATCTTGTTTTTAGTATACTTGCATGTTGTTCTTTTCTCTCACTCAGAAGAAGACTGAAGCACTGAAAAAGTTAACATCACGCCTGAAGCCTACCTAACCCACCAATAACTACTAACAGAAAGCTGTGGCTCAGTTGTGTTCAGATCAGCTTTGTAGTTAGTGTTTAGTTTTCTACACCAGCCACAGAAGTCTCTGGTCTCAGCCAGGCTAAGAAGAAGAAGAAGCAGCAGCCTGACAGCGAGATCTTCGCAGCCACAGCCAGCCCTGCTCTGGCTAAAGCTCCGCAGCCTCCCCTGTCTCCTTGCCCGGCAGCTGCTGAAGCCCAGCCCGGCCAAACCAGAGCCCATGGAGAGAGAAGCCAGCAAGCAGCCCAGGAAATAGAAAAGAAGCCCAGCCTGCAGCAAGACGGCCCAGCCCAGCCCAGACACAGAGCTGAAGCCCAAACCGAAACCCAGCAGCTCCCTGACGACCAACAAAGAAAAGAAAAGTTTCTGAATTTTTTGGTCTTTACCATGTGTGTTTCACAAAAGCGTGTCTAGCTTTTCAGCAGCTCAACAGACTGTCAGATACACAAAAAACTTTGCATCACTTCCCTACATTTCCTCCCATTCCCAAACATAACACAGGGGCCACTGGGAACAACTGCGATCAGACTGGGAGCAACTGGGAGCAGCTAGGACCAAGCTGGGAGCAACTGGGATCATCATGGCATCAGAGTAGGATCATACTGGGAGGGACTGGGTCTGTGCTAGAGGCAACTGGGATCACACTGGGAGGAAATGGGGACATGCTGGGGACCAATGGGATCATACTGGGAGCAACTGGCACCACACTGAGGGTGACTGGGATCCTTCTGGAATCATACTGGAAGTGACTAGGGGCAGGCTGAGGGCAATTGGGACCATGTTGGGGCAACTGGGATATACAGGAAATGACAGGAATCATGCTGGAGGTGACTGGGAGTGGCTGTGAGCAAATGGAATCATACCGGAAGCTACTGGGAGCAACTGGGAGTGAGTGGAAACACATTAGGGACAACTGGGATGTACTGGGAGAGACCAGGAGTGACTGGAATCACAAAAGAACCATAAAGGAAGTCACTGGAATAATACTGGGAGTATCTGGGATTGACTGGAATCCTACTGGGCGTGACTGGAATCCTACTGGGTGACTTGGAGTGACTGGGACCATACTGGGGGCAAATGGCACTGTACTGAGAGTGACTGGGTTCATCCTGGAATCATACTGGGAAGGACTGGAACCATACTGGGAGTGTCTGGAACTATAGTAGGGCTGAATGGGAACACCTGGGATCATACTGGGAGTGACTGGGATGATACTGGGATCACACTGAGTGTAACGGGAAGTGACTGGGACCATCCTGGGGGTGACTGGGAGCCACAGAGCCCATGCTGGGAGTGACCTGGGGGGAACTGGGGGAAGTGGCCCGGCTGGGGCTCAGGGTTGTTCTCCCCCAGGGCTGCCCTGGCTCCTGCTGCCACCCTGGGCCCACAGAGCCGAGGGACAGGGGACAGCTGAGGGACAGGAGACAGGGGCAGGGACGTGGAGAGGTAAAAGGGAGTTCCAGGGGGTCCTTGAGCCCAGGAAAGGGGAGTCCAGGGTTTCCCAGAAAGGGGGGACAAGGGTGGGGACACCAGGGATGTTCGAGAACGAGGAGTTCAGGGGGTCTCTGGTTTTGCACACAGCTGGGGCTGGGGACTGGGAAAGGCAGGAATGGGGGACCAAGGCATTCCAGGGCATCCCAGGGTCAAGCCAATGGCCAGTCTGGAGGCTGGGAGCCATGGGATGGCCGGGAAAAGGGGAGCAGAGAGCCCTGATGTCCAGGAATGGGGTGTGAAAAATGCATGTATTTTATGATTGGCTTTTCACAAATATTAAAATGAATATTATATGTGTTGTATTAGAAAGCAATGCTGTATTAATTTTCTTAAGTACTGTGTTAAATATAGTTTTAGGTTATAAAAATTGTTAAAATAGAACTATGCTATGTAAGATGCTTTGTTTAAAAGAAAGGACACTTGCAGCGAGATAACTTGCAGCCACAGGACACCTAGATCTTTCAGAGAAAAAGAATTTACGGCCTTCTTATCAGAAGAAACAAACTTCTTCCCACCTTGGAGGTGCTATTAGGATTAGAGGGAAGAAGTTGACACTGGTCAGACAGAATCCTGTGTTTGAATGGAATTCATGCATCATGTATGAAGTGTATGAATATGCAACGGGCTGTTGTTTTTAAGGGTTAATCCTTTGTTACCAGGGGTCCTTTTTTGGGCCGTGATGCCCAGAAAAAGGTACCTGGACGTCCATAACTCTTTGTTTTTATTGTCTCATATTGTCTTAATTCAATTTGTCCAAATTGTTATTACTCTAATTGTGTTACTATATAACCATCTTATTACTATTAAACTTTAAAAATTTTAAAAACAAGTGATTGGCGTTTTTCACAATTTGGTAGCAGAGGATGGTTACTAACTCCTCGCTGCCGGTGCTTTGGGAGAGTCAGAGTGGGGAAGGCGCGCCCTGCCCTCTTTGGCAGCCTCGCTCTGCTTCCCCTGAAGTGACCGACAGACGCAGGTTACGATCTGTGGACAAAAGGAGACAATAAAACAAAGAGGACGGGAAAAGGGTCCCTACAACTGCTGTAATTTGCCCCCTAAGAGTAGTAGTGCGCACGAAGAACCCGGGAAGGAAAAAGGATTGGTAAGTATTTCTCGGGGGGCAGGTACGGGGGGATGAATGTGTGTGAATGAGAGGCGGGCTGGTTGTCCCAGACCTGCCAAGTGAGTGCGGAGTCTCCCACGCTGCGTTTCCGACTTTGCGCTGGAAAAGCGGCCAGTAAAGAGACAAAGCGACTCATAAGAGAGTGAAAGAATCCCCGGGGGTGACTGGGACTGGGTCTCAGGGAGGGCTTGGACCCCTCGGTGGTGGGGAGCAAGGTTTCCTAGCCCAATCCGCTAGGAAACAGGACAGGAGGGGCTCCTAAAACCTGCTGGGTTGAGGGATTTATATTCCAAGAGCATCCAAGAGCAGGGTTGAGCAGAATTCTGTCCGAGTGAGGATATGCCCGAGAACACTCAGGGTGGGACAACACAGCTAGATTGGGGGATAAAAAAATGCCCAAGAACATCCAGGGTTGGACAACACAGCAGAACAAATGAAATGACAAAGAGCATCTGTAGTTGTACCACACCGCTGGGTTGAGGGACAGAAAATGCCCAAGAGCATCTGAGGTTGAACAACACAGCTGGATTGAAGGAAAATTACCCGAGAGCATCTGGGGTTGGACAACACGACAGGATTGAGGGAAAAATTGCCCAAGAGCATTTGGGGTTGGATAACACAGCTGGGTTGAGGGATATCCAATGGCACCGGGACTGGCCAGTAACACCTAAACTTGTAATAGGCGATGTGAAAGTAAAAGGTACCTTATTGTTGTTTTGCGGTGTGTGAGAGTGAGACCCACACAGAGCCAGCCTCAACTTCCTGGGCAGGTGGGAAGGGGGAGGTGTGGAAAGAGCGAGTGACCTGCACACCAGGCTGCAGCTCCCGGCTGGGTGGGGGCTTCTGGGCCCAAGAGGAGCGAGTGACCTGCGAACCAAGCTAGCGTTCCCTGGGCGTGTGAGGGGCCGTAGCTGAAGAGTGTGAAAGACACGCAGACAGCCTCACAGGGGAACGGGCACCAGAGGCAGCCAGAGTCAGGGCCCTTCTAGGGGGCCTGGTGACACTGAGACCTGGAGGTAAACCCCAAAGCGAAAGAGGGGGCCACAAGGACCTGTGATTTCCTAGCAATAAGGATCCACTCTGTGTCTTGAGAGTGTGAAGGAATGTGTGAAAGTGAATGAGAAATAAAAGTGAGTGAATGTAGACGAATGAAAGTATAGGTAATGTCGATTGTGCATTTTAAGCCTTACCATATCTCCTTGGAGGGAGTTGGATTGTATTGAAAAGCAGTGTGAGAAAAAGGGGTTTTTTTGGGTGTAAGTAGTTGAAAGAAAAGTGGTATTTAAGTTGTTAGTAAAAAGTGAAAAACAGAAGCAGGGGACGAATAGATAGAAAACTGAAAAATGAGACAGAAATTCAGTAAGGTGGATACAGGAAAAGAAAAGCAGAAAAAAAATACCAACAGAAATACCCCAAGACAGCACTTTGGGAGTTATGTTAACAAACAGAAATACAACTCATTGCAAAATACAGGGTATGCAGAAGTTGATGAGAAAAAACATGCAAACTTGTGAATTATATACTTAAAAACAGCATTAGAAAATTTAACACAAAAGAGTTATATATTGATTCAAGGTATGCCTTTAGAGTAGCACATACCTTAAGAAAAATTTTAAAAGGGAGATTGCTTAATTAAAGAAGAAAAAGATTAGTACATGAGAAACTTATTTCCGAGGTTTTAGAGGCATTACAATTACCTAAGAGACATAGCAATAGTACATATTAAATGACACCAAAAGGTAAAGACCTAGAAATAAGAAGAAATAAAATAAATAACTGGCAGATCAAGAAGCTAAAGATGCAGCAGAAAATAGAGCTGAAAGAGTTAATATTAACTCCAAATGAAGAAAAAAAAAGGGGGGGGAATTAAAACAAGATTGTGGCGAACAAGATAAATCGGGGAAATAGAAACATCTTGATATGGAAGACAATTAGATAATAAAACGCTTACAAGGGAATAGCAGAGGACGTGTATCAAAAAGCCCGGTGGGATACACAGGCTAGGTGTGATCATTTTTTTAAAAGAACTATGGGTGCATTGAGACTTTTAGAGTAAAAAAAAAAGTACCTGAAACATGTATAATTTGCCAAAAGATAAATAAAAGGGTGATGAGAAAAACAATATGAGAAGGTCGTCAGTTAGCTCGTCGACCATTTCAAAGCATCCAAAAAGCAAAACGGGGAAAGTATAGAGCTGAGAACAAATTACCTCATCCGTTCCCGTTCGTTCCCCCACTCGTTCGCACCAGCCCTCCCAGCCCCTGTGCCGGCTCCGGCACAGTCCGTCTGTCCCGGTCCGTCTGTCCCGGTCCGTCTGTCCCGGTCCGTCTGTCCCGGTCCGGCCGCCTGGCCCGCGTTCTTGCCGGGGGTGGGGGTCTGTCCTGCCGTGTGCACCGTGGTTACCGCGCTGATCGCACCGAGGGGGGTCCCGTCTGTCCCATCCCCGGCTGCCCTGACTCTGTCGGCTCCCGCCGCTGCAGCCGGGGTCAGTCCCGGCTTTGTCTCTGCCGGATCAGCCACCGTGAGCCGAGTGAGGGCGATCCCCGCTCCAGCTCGGTCTGCACAGGAACAGCCCCTCGGGCGATCCCAGCCACAGACCCCGCCTCTGGAGCCCCCAGACCCTGAGCTGTGCCGATCCCCTCGGGCGATCCCAGCCACAGACCCCGCCTCTGGAGCCCCCAGACCCTGAGCTGTGCCGATCCCCTCGGGCCATCCCAGCCACAGACCCCGCCTCTGGAGCCCCCAGACCCTGAGCTGTGCCGATCCCCTCGGGCCATCCCAGCCACAGACCCCGCCTCTGGAGCCCCCAGACCCTGAGCTGTGCCGAGCCCCTCGGGCCATCCCAGCCACAGACCCCGCCTCTGGAGCCCCCAGACCCTGAGCTGTGCCGATCCCCTCGGGCAATCCCGGCTGCAGACCCCGCCTTTGGAGCCCCCAGACCCTGAGCTGTGCCGAGCCTCCCCGTCCTGCCCTGAGCTCCATTCCCTTGGTAACCACAGCTCCGGCTGCTTAAGGAAACTCTCTAAAGGAATCACTTTATTGAAACACTAAAATATCAGTTAGAAGAAAGCCCTCTCCTGATTCTTCCTAAAAATACGTGAGAAAGGCTGTAGAAGATAAAAATCCAAAAAGAATGGGATAAAGAGATTGGTCTATTTCCATTAAGAGAGGTTCTCAAAGGGGGGTGATGGATCAGAGTTTGTAAATGCTTCTTTGACTTTGTCTGAGGTCTGAAATTTTAAGAAATAAATAAAAGAGATATTTGGAGAATCCCATAGGCATAGCTGAACAATTAGACCAACTTTTAGGTCCAAACATGTATACTTGAGAACAGATGTGGTTGGTAATGAAAATAATATTTTTCTCAGGAAGGAAAGCAATTAATCAGAGCAACTGAAATAAAAGCTTAAGAAAAAGATAATCTGCAGGGACCCCCAGAGAAGACAAAATGCCAACTGTACCTCCTGAATGGGGTTAAAATAATGAGGAGGGGAGTAAACACATGAACAGTTATTGTAATTACATAACCAAGAGAATAAATGAGACAGCATATCAAAGGCGAAATGTGAAAACAAAAGATTTTTGAGAGACAGCTTTTAGAGGGGAAAGAAAAAACTCCAAATAAATAGATAAACAAACTTTAGAGAAAAAGGAAAATGGTCCTAAGTAAGCAGAAGATCTGAAAATCTTTAAAGAAATGGGCCCATTAAAAAAAAAAAAAAAAAGTCATAGGCTTTAATTTTTTTGGGGGGGAACAAATACCATCAGGAGCCTGTGATAACTTTAAAAGTGGGTCCCCAAGAAGAAGAATTGCAATTTGTTATAGACACAGGGGCAGAGAAAACCTGCCTGTTAAACGTTCCAAAAGGTTATAGTGTGAGCAAACATATAGTGAAAGTAACAGGGGCAAAAAGAGGAAGTTTTACATTTCTGGTCATTAAAGATGTGGTAATTGAGGGAAGAAACTAAAATTTAGGTGGGAGATGTGTTATTGGTCCCAGGGGCAGGTAGCAATTTATTGGGAAGAGTCTTACAAGTGCAATTAAGAGTAAGAGTTATATCAGAAAATAAGAAAATGACAGCTAGAGTTTTGAAATTAAGCCAAGAGGATGAAGAAAAAAAAAATCAACAAAGAAGTTTGGGCTGGAGAAAGAAATAGGGGAAGAATAAATATCGACCCCATAAGGGTTACAACTGAGAGAGGAGAAGGAGAGAAGTTGAAGTAGAGAAGTAGTTAGGAAACTCTGAGATGTTAGAATGTGAAGTGATGACATCTTGGTGCTAGAAGAGAGCAGAAGTGTGAATGCAAGTTTTTTGCATGAAAGGCAGAGAAGTATCTTAACACATGGTTGTTAAGAGGTTATTCAATGCCACACTGGGGTCCAGAAAAGCCTTAGCAGAACGGGCCCTCCTTGAAGAGAAAAGAGGATAAGTTGACGAGAGAAAGAGAAAGAATGTCAGGAGCACCTGGGCACGCCAGGTTTGGGGTTGTCAAGGCTGGGAGGTGTCTGAGCGCTCCCTGCGATCGGCGGGGTCTCGGGGGCTGCGGCACGGACCGATCCATGGAGGTGCCCCGGGCGGGGCTGGCAGCAGAGGACACAGGTTTGCGGCCAGGAGCGGGCTGGCTCCGGGGCAGAGCTGCCGGGGGGCTCCCAGACTGTCGGGGTGCCGAGCCCAGGATGGCAGCGTCGGCCTGGAAGTAGGCCGAGAGAGAGAAGGGGAGAGAGAGAGAGAGAGAGAGAGAGAGGGAGAGGGCAAAAGAGACCCAGGGCAGCCCCCAGGGTCCCCATGCCCGGGGCTGCTCTCCCCTGCCCCGGCCCTGCAGCCAAGGGGCCGCGCCGGGGGAAGGGCCAAGAACAGCACTGACAGCAGGGCTGTGAAAAGAGGGGCAGGGGGGACTAGCACTAAAAGATAAAATCAAAGCAGAGATTGCTGACTCTCCAAACCTCACAAAGCGGTTTGTTTTTCTTAAGTAAGAAGTTTTTTGGTTTTTTTTTCTTTTGTGTGTTTTGTTTGCCGTTAATGAGAAGGCTTTTTTCCTGAAGAAGAGGCTGCTGTAGAGAAAGCTTTTAGCTAAACCCAGAAAGTTTAGAAGGAAAGCGAATCGTAAAAGTTAATGCAGTATTATCTTTCTTTTATTATCTATGCTATTAAGAAGTCCTTTCCAGGTACTACTGAAGCAACAATCAAAATCACGGAAAGAGAGTGAATTCATGCCAGCAGAATCAAAGGACTTGTGAAGAAACTTGAGGAACGGACTATCATATTTAAACCGGGTGATACTGAACTGACTTTCCAATGGGGACTGAGTGGTAATGGTTTGAGAAAACCCAAATGATCCAAGAAATGTACAAAGAATAACACTGAATTAAGAAATAAGATAATGCTTATATCACTGGATTTGAGCACTGCCTGAATAAAACATCTCCTTGGGGGAGGAATACCTCAGATAGAAGGATCAAGAACGTTTTTGTATTCTGACCTTAGCCCTAGAATTGTACAAGGGAGAAGGGGAATTACTATTTCCATTAGTAAACTTTACTTGATTCATTCCAATACTGGACATGCTAGGTGGGTTATAAGTAAATGCCTAAATTGTAAGAGTAATTAGTGTTGTGATTCGCAAAATTTATGTTCTTATTGCAAAAAGTGTTAAAGTACTGACTTGGTTTTGTGGATGGGAATTATTAGTGCCTGTTAAATGAGAGCTACCTGAGGAACAGTCAGAGACCACAGTTAAAGAGTGTCAAAAACAATTTGCCTAGCAATTAGTTAAGAGAAAGTGACAAAAAAATAGAGGGCAAGACCAGATTGGCCTCTGTATTTCACCACCAAGAAGATCAAATAAACCTGCTGTGGGTTGCAACCTCACAGGCATGGGAGGTGGGAGTATAAGCCATACTGGACCTCTGTTATTCCTGTTTCTGGCACTCACTTGTTGTCTTTTCCCTTTCGGGATACCAGCAGGATTGTGTCACAAATGCTACAGAAAGCATCACATAGAAAGAAACCAAAGTTCCTCCTTTATTACACACACCTATGTCAACAGCCACTGTTATAACCCAGCCAAATTAAGAACTTGTAGGCAAAACAGAGTAAATTATTAGATTACAAGAAACTTAAGAAAAAGTGGCAATAGATTTAGAACTGAATGTCCAAAAGGAGAGAGAGGGATTTGTTTTAAATTTAATCTTGAAGATGCGGTTCAAGATTTGGAAAAAAAACCCCAAATAATAAAGGAAAAGGTAAAACCAGCACAGCAATCTAACTCTGTATTGACTCCAAATTATCTGTTGAATTGTATTACAAGACTCCAAGCAGTTATAGAAATGATAGCAAATAAGGCTGCCCAGGCATTAGAGTTAACATTAAGTCAGCTAAGCCAAACAAAAACTGTAGGGTATCAGAAAGGTTCGCTTTAGACTATTTATTGGCCAAAGAAGGGGGTGTTTGTGGAAAGTTCAATATATCAGATCGTTGAAAATTGATGACCACAGAAAAGTCATTCTAGCAAAAGCAAAAGAAATCAAAAAGAAAAATATATACGCATATAACAACCCAGGTACCAGTCCAAAAATTAGAAAACAATGTTAAAATCTAGCTGGTGGGGTAATGTATTAGAAGAAATTAAGATCTTTCATTTGTGTTACAACTGTTTTTATATTTCTTTCTTGTGTAATCCCGTGTTTTATTTTACCAGCATAGTCCAGAAGATATAAGTAGAAAAAAAATATTGCTCAAGCCAAATGATTTACAAAGAATAAGAGTGGGGATTGTGAAAAATGCATGTATTTTATGATTGGCTTTTCGCAAATATTAAAATGAATATTATATGTGTTGTGTGAGAAAGCAATGCAGTATTAATTTTCTTAAGCACTGTGTTAAATATAGTTTTAGGTTATAAAAATAGAAACTATGCTATGTAAGATGCTTTGTTTAACAGAAAGGGCTTGCAGCGAGATAGCAGCCACAGGACATCTAAATCTTTCAGAGAAAGGGAATTTATTGCCTTCTTATCAGAAAAAATGAACTTCTTCTCACCTTGGAGGCACTGTTAGGATTAGAAGGAAAGAAGTTGACAATGACCAGACAGAATCCTGTATTTGAATGGAATTTATGCATCATGTATGAAGTATATGAATATGCAACAGGCTATTGTTCTTAAGGGTTAATCCTTTGTTAATGGGTGTCCTTTTTCAGGCTCCTGATGCCCAGAAAAAGGTACCCGGACATCCGTAACTCTTTGTTTTTATTGTCTCATATTGTCTTAATTCAATTTATCCAAATTGTTATTACTCTAATTGTGTTACTATTTTTATAACTATTTTATTACTATGAAACTTTTTAAAATTTTAAAAACAAGTGATTGGCGTTTTTCACACTGACTGTTCACCGCTGCCAATGCTCACAGTATTCTCCTAACACACTTGAGCTTCCTGTCTTTCAGTGAGAGAAAGATTCAGCTAAAGTCAAGGAAAGAGGGCAGGGGAGATGGAAACCTTCCCTTGAGATGCTTTTAGGAAGGCCTGAAGGGACCCTGCCTTTCCTTGGAACAGAGGTGGTCACCATGCATGGTGTTGCCTGACCTGCCCTAGGTGCTCCTCTATTCCAGAAGGACTTTTGCCCACTTCATCACTTGTCTGTCCCTGCAATTCCAGGGCCTCAAACCTGCTCTGTGAGATACTAAACCTGTAAGTCAGCTGTAAGTTTTCAGAATATGGCACTGACCATGGCTCTAAGTAAGTTTTTTTAATCAGGCTTACAATATATTTTGAGAAGAAGAAGGAACAGAAGGGGTAGATACCACACAAGAATCCAGCAGAGTCTTCCCAGCTTTTTTGTCTGGGTTCTATGAAGCACAATGCCCAGTGCTTGCATTATGCTGTCTTTTCATGTGTTCTGGTGACCAGAACCATCCCATGGCCAGGCCCAGGATAATTTGGGTGCCAAAGTCCCATTGCCTGCAAACATCACACTCTTTTTTACCCAGCTGGTGCTCAGCTCAGCATATTTGCTGAGACAACTTTAGGACTGTTTTCCTTAACTTGGCAGTTCTAGCAGATGTCCTTATGGCCCCTAAATTCTGCATCCTTTGTGTCCACTATCAATGGGCATCCTTCTTCCCAAGCTTTGTCAACCTCCCTCTGGGTCTGAGATCAGTGAAACGGGCCCAGCCCTGAGTCTTAAAGACAATTCTAGCAACAACTACTTTGCTTTTCTAATACCTGGCCATCACTTCGAGCTTGTAGGCTGCTATGTGTGTCACAGGTTAAATGTCTCTTCCTGTTGATCAGGCTTGGAAGTGTGCACAGCCCAGGCATGACAGGATATGTTTTCTTCAGGAAATGGGACGTAGGGCCCAGCTTGCACCAGGTCCAGGCCCGCGCCTTCCAGAGCGCCAGAAGGTTCGCGGCGCCATTGCAGGGCTCAGGGCGCCTCCTTGTGGGCAAGAGTCGCCTCGACAGCGCGGGCGCCGCGCGGCGGGGCCAGAGGCCGGGAAAGGGCGGGCGGGTGTGAGGGGCGGGGCGGTTCGTGCCTAGAGCCGAGCCCACGCTGTACCTCGGCGCCTTCCCGGCTCGGTGTTGGGAGCGAGCCGCCGCTGCTCGGGCTCTGGGAGAAGCGTGCGGCCGCTGCGGAGTCCCAGCCCGCAGATCTGGCTGCTGGCCGAGGCTGCAGTGCAGAGCTGCCATGCCAGAGCTGCCGTGCGCCGTGGCACTGCCAGAGCCCCTGGCAGAGCCGGGCTGGAAGTGCCGACAGCTGAGGGAAGCCCTGCCATGGCAGCGCCCCAAGCTCTTGTTTATCCCACAGAAAGAGAGGATCAGCACCTGGAGGTGACTGCGTCATTCCTGGAAAGGGACTATCTGCTTACAGTTGTGATGTCTGGCAGCAAGCAGGACGGCGCTGGTGCCAGGGAGCCAAGTGAGGGCAAAGCAGCCCTGTGACAGCCTGGCCCAGGGGCTCTTGTGGCAGCAGGCAGCGTGGGGATCAGAACAGAGGCAGGGGGAGGCAGGAGCTGCTCGGCCATGCCAGGGCTGGGAGCCTCCTTCCTGCCCAAGTGGGGCCCAGCTGGGCCAGGGGGCAGCTCCTGGGACAGCCGTGCCCGCAATGGCCCCTGCTCTGCAAGGCCTCCAGCGCTGCCCATCAGCCAGGCAGGGACAGAGCAGCCTTGGGGCCGATGCTGCTGCAGGCTCAGAGCCCCGCACAGCTGCTCATGCCCGGTGCCATTGGCTCTGTCCCCTGCAGCCTGCATGCTGTGTCACCGTGCAGAGGCTGAGCCCTGTGCCTCCCCTGGCCCTGGCAACTGTTCCTGTGCTGCTCCTGCACTGCCCAGGGCACCCACGGGCCCTGCTTGGGCCGCACGCAGACCAGAACCAGCTGGGGCTGTGACAGCTCTGCTGCTCTGGGCCCAGCCCTTGGGCAAAGCACCCGCCTGTCCCTGGGCTGGGGGCAGTGCCCAGGCTGGGCTTGGCAGAGCCCATCCGCTCCTGGAGGGCTGGGGGCACTGCTCTGGCCTGGCCTGGCCCGGCCCTGGGCTTGGCAGAGCCCGTCCGCTCCTGGAGGGCTGGGGGCACTGCTCTGGCCTGGCCTGGCCCGGCCCTGGGGTCCCTTGGCATTCCTGCTTGCCCTTGCATCCACCAGGGATGGGCTGTAGCTCAATGGCCCCGGCCTGGCCGCACACTCAGGCCTGGAGCCTTCCCATGGCTCCCCAGGGCACGAGAGCCTCAGCCCCAGCTCCCAAACACGACCTAACAGGGTTTGCTGATATTGATCCCTGTTAGACCTTTGAAAGCATGTTGAAAGTAACCTTGTTTGGCAACTCCTTCAAGGAACAAACGTGATTCGCTTCTAATCAGTAAAAACTTTATTGGTTTGCTTGCACTTCCTATAGGGTATCCTAATGCTTCCTTTGGCGTTCCAGAAAATAATGAAAATCTAACAAATTCTAAAGAGAAGTTCTTGAATCCACTATGAGGAGAAGTCTCTACATTCACTATCCTTACATACACTTAAGTAGCTGCTCCTGTAACACACAAAGATGTAGTGGTTTACCTGACTGGACCACACAACAGGATGTTATACACACCGCCACACTAAAAAACTTCTCTTCCCTGTTCATCACAAATTTAAAGCTCTTCTCGAGGTCCTGGCTTAATTTTTCATGCACATTCATACCTGCAATCCCTCCCCATGCTCAGTTTTCACCTAGACTTACCAGGGAACAGATGTTCCATACTCACCTCAAGCAATAATCTACGTCTGTCTTCCTAACCCTCTTTTTCTTCACTGACTTCTACTAATCTACAAAATAACTTGGACCCTCTGCACAAAAGAAACATCCAATTAATAGCCTTAAACACTTGTGAATGTGCTGCTACTTCTAACAATCTTGACCACCACAGCACTAAAATCAGAAATCAATTCTTCACATCCTTCCTGTTCTCCTGCCCCCACCACGCCTTGGCTCCAGCAGAAATGTTCCCTACTGCAGCCTGGTGTGCTAAGAACAATCAAAGGCAGCAGCACTTTTCCTCAACATGCTGCAATCTGAATTGCAGTGAAATTGCAGCTGTTGCATTAGAAGCTCAGCACCAGCACCCCACATCTTCCCCCAGAACTGAGGCCTGCTGAGGCCTGAGCTCTCCATTTCAACACACCCTGTAAATCAGGCTGCCTGGAAGATTGCAGGCTGGTAACTGTGTGAACACAGCAGTGCATTTCAGCAGAGTTATGGAATCAGTCTCATGGAAGGCACATCCTTTAAGCTTAAGACTCTATTCTACAAAATCTAGCCAGCAATTGTTTTGGTGGCCTGTGCAGGTTTTGGGGACTGTGCATGTTTCCTTTGGATGTTGTTTTCTTTGTTTCTAAATACAAAATTCACTGGATTCAGAAGCGAAACCCCAGCTTCATTAGAACAAAGAACCACAGGGACATATGTGGCTGACAAGAACACTCCTCATTTCTAATGGTAACACCAGAAAGAGAGGAAAAAGATAAAGATGATTTAAATACCCGAAAGGATCCGAAATGTCTACATAAGCTGTCAAGTGACTAAGTTTTTGGTAAACTCTAAAAGTCCAGATTCCTATTCGGTAATTGTCTGAAAGAAAAGAAAGCCAGAAAATCTGGTTGACCTTTATTTTGCCAGGACTTTCTCAAGGGATTCTACCACAACTTGGATCACAAGTGAGGGTGGCAAATTTTGACTAGAAAACTTTGATAACTAGGCAGCATTTTTTCCTCCTCACTGAATTACAGGAAGGGTTTAAAAGGAAAAAAAAATATAAAAGAGCGTAAAGAAATTCTATCATACCTCTTAGGCGTTCATCATCTTTGGAGAACAAAAAAAAAAAACTGTAGCACTTCCTGTGCATGGTAAAGAAAGAAACCTAGAAAAGGACAAAGGGATTTGAGCATCCTAAATTGTACTATCAAATTTCATGAACACAAGTTAATCCTGTAGTGCTTCAGAGAAATGCCATACATTGAAAAGCTTTATTCCCTAGAAACCAAATAAATCTTTTTATTTTCCAAATCCTCTTTTAAAGAGAAAACTGACTGTGTCTTTGGCTTTTGGCCAAACTCAGTTTGGAGTTGGTCAAACCAAAATGACCCAGTTAATTTCCTGTGCTCTGCTCTTTCTTTCCATATTCACATTCACATCCAATGGGTTGCTGGGAGTTTTGACTCTGTGCAGCACAAACGGTTTTCTAAGATGACTTTCATTGCTCAGAGGTGTGCAATGTCAGTTTCCCATTCCCTGAGTGCTGCTATTAATATTCCCACAGCATCCAACTACTACAGCCAAGTAGACAACAAAGAGAAATGGAACTTGCATTTCTTGGTCCTGTTCAATTTCTGACATCTCAGGCTCATCGTCACCCTCAGAACTGCTGTCCTGGAAACGTGGATCCTCTTGCCATGTGGCTTTTACTGGCTTTATTGTCCCAAGCGCGTGAGGCTCTGCAATGACAGCACCAATAGAGAAAAAAAGCCAAAACCAGATTATTCCTCTAATCATCAGGAAGAATTCCTCCTTTCACGTGAAATACTTACAGTGGAGAAGAGAGATTTAGGAAGGACAGAATCTGACCCTGCCAGATTTTCTAAGCTACATTTCTGCTCCACTTTGTATTTTCCACTTTGTTCCAGGGAGCCCTTATGTATTCTTAAACATTTCTCATTGCATTCAGAAGACACTGAATACCTTTTCAGT
The DNA here is from genome assembly GCF_035770615.1 of Melospiza melodia melodia. NCBI lineage: Eukaryota > Metazoa > Chordata > Aves > Passeriformes > Passerellidae > Melospiza > Melospiza melodia. Next base: position 9,942,266 of record NC_086200.1, read on the forward strand.
TCAGCGCAAGTCTGGGGGGCTCATTGCTTTGTGCTGTTGCGTTGGGTTTTTTAATATTTTGGGTAACTTCACGGGGTTTCTTTTCTCTCCTACATGACTGGGACTTGAGTTAATGTTGTTTCATCTTCATTTCAGACGGCCTCATTTTATCTAAGGTTAGGACACCCCAATGATCATGTGTCATTCCATTTCCTTTTTCTAAAGGTCCAAGAGTAGAATTCAGTAACAAACAGAATGTTCATGGATCTTGGGGCCAGCTCTCGGACTTTGCTCCTCCCTCTACATTAACGCACATTTCCTTAAAAGCCTTGTGAGTTCCTATGAAACTTGATATGACTGGTGTGTCACCTTTTTCCCTGTTTGAGGAATTCAGGGCATGAGAACAAGCTTTTTCACCACTCAGCAAAAACCCCCAATGCCTTCTCAAAGCATGCCTTTCAGAATTCCTGAGATGCAAGCATGAGGCACCTCTCAATAATCACAACCCTAGCAAGCAGAAATGAAGATCAAAATGCTTCTGCCTAATTACTGACTTCTGTTGCTGAAAATCCCCTGCATCCTGACCTTTATTACACCATATTGCCCTACAGTGCCTGCCAGAAGCTCTTCCTTAGCAATGGCACTGTTAGAAGGGTTCTGCTGTTACCTTCTTTGATGCCCAACTCCTCTGTGCCTCCAAAGAAAGAAAACTTGAAGTAACTCGTCTCCTGAGCTGCATCATCCTCAGGCAAAGGTCCCAAATGGTCATCTGGGGCAGAGTCCTGTGCATCCTCTTTGTCCCAGGGTATTTCCTCAGTCTGGTTTGCTCTTTGAAGGTCTTTCAAAGAATAAACCAGAATAGACGGAGGAAATACCGTCTATTCTGGTTTGTTCTTTGAAAGGCCTCTTTCAAATCCGCAGCAATGGTGTAGGAGTTGTCTTCAGACAGTGAGGCAGTGTCTCATCTCTTTCTTCTTTTTTTGGCTTTACTGAAATGAGATTGTTCAAGGATAGCAACACAGCACACGTCCTTTTCGGACACAGCTTCCCTAAGAGTCACCTTGCTCTGAATGTCTCCCTAAGCATATCCAAGCCCATTAAGGAGTGGTTCATTATCAAGGGTAAGCAGTGGGGAAACATCTGAGGTTGAAGTCTAAAGGCCGGAACAAGAGTCCTTTTTAATTAGCCACATCCTTAAGTGACTTTTCACTGAATACACAGTTACACAGAAATCAAGGTATTTAGCCCAGACTTCTTCCTGCCAGTAGAAACATCAAGAGCTAATAGGGTTTGCCCACAGAGCTGCACATCTCAGGGTCCCTGCACTGACCGTTCTCACCTTCACTTCTGGCAAGGAACACACGGCCTAGAAAGAAAAGATGACGGCACTACGTGCTGCTGTTGGAGGTCCCAGTTGAGGTCCGACGTCGCTGGTGGGAGCGGCTGCTCCTGCGGGATGTCCCCGACCATGTCCCCCTACGCCTGGGCCTCTCAGCACTCGCTGCTGTCCTCCGGCTCCTGTCCTGGCGACTCCTGGACCGCACAGTTTGAGTCGAGGCCCGGCGCTGCTGGCGGGAGCGGCTGCGTCTGGGGAATGGCCCTGACCATGTCTCCCTTCGCCTGGGCCTCTCAGCCCTTGTCCCTGTGCCACTGCTGCTGCCGCGGCGACTCCTGGAGCGGACAGGTGGACTCTGGGCCCAGCCTTGCTGGCGGGAGCGGCTGCGTCTGGGGGATGGCCCGGACCATGTCTCCCTTCGCCTGGGCCTCTCAGCCCTTGTCCCTGTCCCACTGCTCCTGTCACAGCAGCTCCTGGAGCGGACAGGTGGACTCCAGGCCCAGCCTTGCTGGCTTGAGCGCCTGCGTCTGGGGGATGGCCCTGACCATGTCTCCCTTCGCCTGGGCCTCTCAGCCCTTGTCCCTGTCCCACTGCTCCTGTCACAGCAGCTCCTGGAGCGGACAGGTGGACTCCGGGCCCAGCCTTGCTGGCGGGAGCGCCTGCGTCTGGGGGATGGCCCTGACCATGTCTCCCTTCGCCTGGGCCTCTCAGCCCTTGGCCCTGTCCCTCTGTTCCTGTCATGGCAACTCCTGGAGCGGACAGGTGGACTCTGGGTACGACCTTGCTGGCGGGAGCACCTGCGTCTGGGGGATGTCCGTGATGGTGTCTCCCTTTGCTTGGGCCTCTCAGCCCTTGGCCCTGTCCTACTGTTCCTGTCACGGTGACTCCTGGACCGGACAGGTGGACTCTGGGCGCGACTTTGCCGGCGAGAGGAGCTTTGCCTGCGGCTGGGCCCAGCACGTCTGGAATGGACCCTGTCCTCAGGGTCAGGGGACGTGCTGCGTGTTGCCCTTGATCTGCTGATGCTGCTGGTGTCCAGTGAGGAAGATGGCAGCGCCTGCTGCCATGCTGCGTGTTGGGGCCTGCTGTGGCTGCCCGTCTCTGGAGATGGAGGTGGGGAAACCAGCACCAATGGCACAGGGCTGTGGGAGCTGGGGCTGATGGCCTCAGATTCTGACCAGCCACGAGCAGACTGTAGTCCTGACTGTCTGGCCGGCCTGGGGCCATTGAGCTCTGTCTCATCCCTGGAGGCTGTAAGGGCAAGCAGGAATGTCAAAGATCACCCAGGCCCCGGCCAGGCCAGGCCAGAGCAGTGCCTCCAGCCCTCCTGCAGTGGATGCTGCGCTCTGCCAAGCCCGGCCTGGGCACTGCCCCCAGCCCAGGGACACCGGGGACTTTGACTCATACATGTTCCGAGCCCAGCACAGCTGTCACACTCCCATCTCTGTGTGCTGTTCCTCAGGCCAGAGCAGCGCCTGTGGGTGCCCTCAGCAGCACAGGAGGAGCACAGGAGCAATTGCCAGGGCCTGGGGAGGCAAACAAGCTCATAGCACTGAGAACAAAAAGTGTACCAGCACGTGGTTGTCTAGCCAAGCGCTTCTGCTTCTTCCTGCTTTGAGCCCTTGTCGAGACACAGGTTCCCTGCAGAGCCCCAGGTGCAGCTTCCCAACTTACCCCTGTTCCTCTGCCTCCTCCCTGCCCCCAGGGTAAAGGCAATCCCTGGCATTGCATTGGCCGTGCCTCACTCCTAGATCTGCGAAGGCATCGTTGTCCTCCCACGTTGGCTGTCTGATGGAGAAAGGAAGAGATGATGAATTTCTGCTGTTCTCCCTCACGGAGGTCCAGGGTGTCCCAGCTCTTTCTCCAGCGCTTTTCCAAGTTGGGGGTGAAGCTGAAGCCCAGACTCACAGGACAGGGCAGGGCCAGGGCTCCTGGGGCAGGGCCTGGCACAGCACAGCACTTGCACCCTCCTGGCTGGTGGGCCAGGCAAAAGGACACCAACCTGAAGGGGACTCGGATCCCCAAGATGAACATTTCAACAGGGAATTCCCCACTGTCTCTGCACAGGGGGCACTGGAAATAGAAAGCACCAGCGCGCAAGGCCTGTCCCTGCAGGGCAAACACAGGCAGGGTGAGCGAGGCCCTGCTGCTGCTGCTGCTGCTGCTGCTGCTGAGCACCTGCTGTGCCCCAGGGCTCAGGGGAGGGCTCCTACCTGGATGCAGTCCCTGTGGAACCAGGCCTTTTTGCACGCTGGGCACACCAATGTTGTGAAGGTCTTTCTGTCCTCCACAGGTTCCATGCAGATGAGGCAAACGGTGTCCGGCTCAGGAGTCACATCCACCTCCTGCTCTGGACGGTGCTCAGGGCAGAAAGAGCTGGGGGCAAAGGGATGGGGAAAGTGAGAAATGCTGGATCATTCCCCAGGGGTGGCCATAAAGAGAGATGAGGTACCTGAACGGAGTAACGTATAGATTGACACAGCCGCCCTCCTTGGTACAGGGCAAGTGGAACCATCTGTCACAGTTCTCCCTGCAGCACATGATGGTTGCCCCGCTCTGGCCGCAGACGCAGCAGCGCTGGAAAGAGCCAAGCAGCTGCATCAGCAGCAGCAGCAGCAGCAGCAGCCTCGAGGCCTCCCCAGGCAGCCCCAGGGCTAAGGGCAGGGCGCAGGACGTGGCCGCTGCCGGCTCCCAGCCCACAGAGCCGCCAGCTGGAGGAGGGAGGCTGCTGTGCCAGGGCCTCTGTGCCAGAGCTGCTGGGAGCCAGACTTTGTCCCGACTGTTGGGCCGGCCTTTCTTTCCTGCAGTCTGGGCTAAGCTCTGGCAAACCTCGCCAGGCACAAATCTCCCTGCTCTTGTCAGGCTCTCACCTTCTGTGCCGCCCGCCGCACTGCAATTAGGAGATCTCGAGGGAGAAAGTCCATGAGTCCCCCGCGGTCCGTCTCTTGCTGAAATAGTAGAGTGGCGAAGAACTGCAGCCAAGGGGAGAAGCTGATGAGGAGGGGGCGGGAGGAGCTGCCCATTGCAAAGGTGGAGGGAGCGCCCGGAGCCACTCACCATGCAGAACACGTGGGCACAGAGCCCACCCTTCTGCAGTTTGTCACCGCACATGTCCGGGTCAGCCTCGGCACGGCGACACAGCATGCAGGCTGCAGGGGACAGAGCCAATGGCACCGGGCATGAGCAGCTGTGCGGGGCTCTGAGCCTGCAGCAGCATCGGCCCCAAGGCTGCTCTGTCCCTGCCTGGCTGATGGGCAGCGCTGGAGGCCTTGCAGAGCAGGGGCCATTGCGGGCACGGCTGTCCCAGGAGCTGCCCCCTGGCCCAGCTGGGCCCCACTTGGGCAGGAAGGAGGCTCCCAGCCCTGGCATGGCCGAGCAGCTCCTGCCTCCCCCTGCCTCTGTTCTGATCCCCACGCTGCCTGCTACCACAAGAGCCCCTGGGCCAAGCTATCAGAGAGCTGCTTTGCCTTCACCTGGCTCCCTGGCACCAGGACCCTCCTGCTTTCTGTCAGACATGGCGGCTGTCTACGCTGAGTCTATCTCCTCGAGGGACGTGGTCACTTCGAGGTGCCGTTCCTCTCTGTCTATGGGAGAAAGAAGGGGGGGGGGGAGTTTGCAGAACAGGCCCAGAACCACGAGGCTCTACTCCCTGCTCAGCCCTGCGTGAGCCCTGCTCCTGTCTGTTTCTCCTCCCGTCGTCGCCTTGAGTAACACTGCAGTGTCCTCTGGCTGTTCCTCTGCTGATTCTGTGATTTTGGGAAGGGAGAGGCAGGTGAGCCTGCAGCACAGGCCCAGAGCCCCGAGGTGTGGGGCCCCTCTGGTCCCTGGGCAGCCACATCCCCGCCCTACCTTCTCCTCCCGTTGTCAGGTCGCACTGACACTCGGCTTGAGCCCCGCGTTCCCTTTTGTGGCCTTGGTGGCACAGGTCACAATGGCCACTCTGACATCAGCACCGTGTACCCAAAATCGGGGCAGCCATGGCCCCAGGTCCCTGGCAACCACTTGTGGCGGCCCCCTTGGGCACCGAGCTTCTAAAATGGTCCGAGCGTTTGCTCAGGGTGGAAGCACGGCCGGGAATCCGGCAGCAAGTGCAGAGTCAAATGCCAGGCCCTGGGGCAGCCATCCAGGGTGGCACTGTAGGCAGGGAGGTGCTGTTCAGGCACTGCCACACTAGGGCTCCGGCCCCGGCCAAGGGAAATTTCTGCTCCTGCCCCTGGCAGGCGGTGGCCCAGAGAGCCCGTGCGGAGTCAGCTGCACTACAGGGATTCCATCCCTGCTCTAGGTGAACTGATGTTTTCATCAAGACCTGTCTGCAGAAAACTAAGATGAACCTGATTTGATGCTGCTGCTGATCACCATTGGGTACAGGAGATAAACCTGGACACCACCACAGCTGCCTCCGTTATCCTGCCATCATATGAACTAACAACTTTGACTTTCCATATAAATGGAAAAATTAGTATTAAGCTTCTGAGAAGTGTCATCTTTTATACTGACTCAGCAGAAAGACAGAAAATTCACTGAGAATTTTCTGTGTACATTTGACAGGAGAGCTTGCAACTGTCCTCAACTCAAGTCAAATACAGGAGGATGCTTTTCCTACATTATAGGAACTTTGCCAGTTTGGTCCATGCTTTCCTACTAGAAAATACATTGGAAAAAATTAGGAAGAGAAGCACAAACAATTCTTGTCAATTTTTCTCTTTCGTGTCTTTGCAAACATGCTCCTGGAAATGCAGATCCATGACTTGTGGAACAATCAGTGGCATCTCTGGGAAGCAGGGCAGGGACTGACAGGCAAGGACACACTGCACCTGCCTGATGCTGGGGCAGCAGGAGTTTGCCCATTTTCCTGTCTCCATGGGAGAGCCACCTTGGCTGGGAAACGATCCCTTCACTGGTCTAGGAGGGAGGCACAGCCAGTGCAATGCCAGGGAGCGCCTTTACCCTGGAGGCAGGGAGGAGGCAGAGGAAGAGGGGGGAAGTTAGGAAGCTGCACCCGGGGCTCTGCAGGGCTCCCGGCTAGGTCTCGAAGCACAAGGAGCCAGAAGAGCTTGGCCGGACAATCCCGAGCTCTGGACACCTTGTCCTCAGCACCGGGAACCCGTTTGCTTCTCCAGGCCCTGGGCACTGCTCCCGTGCTGCTCATGCAATTACACACAGACACAGAGCTACCTGCTCTGTCTCAACCCTCTTCAGCACTGAACAGCACAACACAGTAACATGTTCTCTTCAGTACATGGTCTAATTATTAATAGTCCTGCAAAGACTCACATTCAAAGCACACACAAAAACCCCAAACCCTGGTACAAACCTTGCATCAACACAAAATGCATGTTGCTGTTCAGAAACACAGGGCAGCACTTTTGGCCAATGCTTTTTCCTATAAGATCTTTCAAAGGATTGCAAAAGTGACATTGTTTGGCAACTTCTTCAAGGAACAGACAGGAGAGGCTTCTGAGTTTTTAAAGATTTATTGGTTTGCTTTCACTTTCCTTTTGGCATCCTTACACTTCACCCAGCATTCCAGAAAATCGTGAAAATCCAAAATAATATCAGGGGAAGTTTCTGAATCCATTCATGTTTCTCCCAAAGACTTTCTTGACATACATACAAGTGACTGGTCCTATGACATACAGAGACGCAGTGGTTTCCCTGACTGGACATTACAAGACAACGTTATAGACTCCACTATACTAAAACACTTCTGTTGCCTGGTAATTACAAAGCCTGAAGCTCTTCTAGAGGCTTTTCCCAGTGCAACTTCATTAGGTTCCTCTCTGCCCAACTCTCGAGCCTCTCCAGGTCTCACTGAAGGGCAGCAGAGCCTTGTGGTGCCTCAGGCCCTGCTCCCAATTCTGTCCCATCAGCAAACACTGAGGGAACACTCTGTCCCTTCTGCCAGGTCACTGGGGAATAAGGCAAACAAGGCTGGGCCCAGCACGGCGCCCTGAGCTCACAGCTACCTGAGTTTGGAGCTCCCCTGTCCACTTCTCTGCCCCACTGTCCCTGAGCTGCCTCAGGGGCCTGTTATGGGAGGCAGGGACAAAGCCTTGCTGAAGTCCCAGCTGGCAACAACCACTGCTCTCCCCTCACAAGCCCAGCCAGTCACTGCAGCACAGGTGGCTATGGGATTGGTCAAGCATGGTTTCCATTCCTGTTATTCCACAGGCTTAGAGATGGCATCCAAGAGGAGCTGTTCTGTCACCTTTCTGGGGATGGAGCTGAGGCTGATGGCCCTGCAGTTTCCTGGCTCTTTCTTGGTGCCCTTTTGCAAGACTGCAGTGATGTTGGCTTTCCTCCACTGCTCATGCCTCTCTCCAGGGCTGTCTCCTTCCCTGACCTGCTGGCAGAGCACCCTGTGCCAGAGGCAGGAGCAGAGATTTCCCTTGGCCCCAAAAGGGAACACTGGGCTCAGGCCGAGTGTCAGTGCGACCTGACAACGGGAGGAGAAGGCATGAAGGAGCAGAGCTCACACAGGGCTGAGCAGGCAGTAGAGCCCTCGTGGCTCTGGGCTTGCTCTGCAAGCTCCTTGGCCTCTACTTTCTCCACAGAGAGAGAGGAACAGCACCTCAAAGCGACCAGGAAACCCGGCCATGGAGCGAGGCTGGGGCTCTGACACCTCAGGGAAACCGGACACGGAGCGGGACTGGGGCTGTCAGCCCTCAGGGAAACTGGCAATGGAGCGGGGCTGGGGCTGAGACACCTCAGGGAAACTGGCCATGGAGCGGGGCTGGGGCTGAGACACCTCAGGAAACTGGCAATGGAGTGGGGCTGGGGCTGTGACACCTCAGGGAAACTGGCAATGGAGTGGGGCTGGGGCTGTCAGCCCTCAGGGAAACTGGCAATGGAGCGGGACTGGGGCTGTCAGCCCTCAGGGAAACTGGCTATGGAGCGGGGCTGGGGCTGAGACACCTCAGGGAAAGCGGCCATGGAGTGGGGCTGGGGCTGAGACACCTCAGGAAACTGGCAATGGAGTGGGGCTGGGGCTGTGACACCTCAGGGAAACTGGCAATGGAGTGGGGCTGGGGCTGTCAGCCCTCAGGGAAACTGGCAATGGAGCGGGACTGGGGCTGTCAGCCCTCAGGGAAACTGGCAATGGAGCGGGGCTGGGGCTGTGACACCTTAGGGAAACTGGCCATGGAGCGAGACTGGGACTGTGACACCTCAGGGAAAGCGGCCATGGAGCGGGACTGGGGCTGTGACACCTCAGGAAACTGGCCATGGAGTGGGGCTGGGGCTGTCAGCCCTCAGGGAAACCAGCCATGGAGTGGGACTGGGGCTGTGACACCTCAGGAAACCGGCCATGGAGCGAGACTGGGACTGCCAGCCCTCAGGATACCCGGCCATGGGGCTGGGGCTGCAGCTGTGACACCTCAGGGAAAGCAGCCATGGGTGTGGCTTGGCCTTTGACACCTCAGGGAACTCACCATGGCAGCCACCTCCAGGGGTTTTGAAGTACTTGTTTCTTGGTTTAATGCCCTTCCAAGATCAATTTTCCTGATCCTTATCCATGTTTTGGACAAGTATTGCCTCCTGAACAGGCCACCTCCTGGATGTGCAATGATTCCATCTGATCCAGCTGTGCCTCTTCCTTTCTCAAGGGATGGACAGAGGGGCTCTATTGAAGGTGGCATTTCCTGCAGGAAGGGAGGCGATGCCAGACACAGCCACAGGAGGTAGTTGCTCTGCTTCTGGGCCTGAGCCCTGCTGAGGCTTGAGCTGCCCTCTCTGCTGCTTGGCACTGCGGGCACAGCCCGGATAAGATGGGCACAGCCCAGAGGAATTGTCCCGAGCAGGCTCAGGGCACTCGGGTACTGAGCTGTCCTGCTGGGCTCCCTCCGTGGGAGACATGTCCCGAAACCTGGGAGCGGCTGCACAGGGTGCCCGTGGTGGGGAAAGGGCAGAGGGGGAGAGCAAGGCTCCAGTGTGTCCTGAGAGGGCCTGGCTATGTGCCCGTGGGCTGTGGGAGCTGTTCCATGGGCAGGTGGGCAAGCAGGAGGGAGGGACGGAGGTTGGGAGTGACAGCTGTGGCACTGCAGATTTCCCCAAGCATTTAGTGAGGGTTTTCTGTGTGGCAGGGAGAGAGCCCCAGGGCCCTGGGCTGCTCCAGCTGCCCCTCCAGGCATGTTGCACAGGACCTGCAAAGAGCGTACAGAGTGACCAGGAGCCACAGGCTCCCACAGCCTTACCCCACCCCCTTGCAGTCCCCAATTCCCCAAGGGAGAAGGGGATCCCAACACACCATGGAAATGGTTCTGTAGCATCTGTGATCCCTCCTCGACTGGGATCATGACTTGGATTACTTGGAAATGCTGGTGAATGGTGCTTTGAAGACCTTGTCAGATGTTGGAGGCATGTTCTGAATGTACCTTTCCTGACAGAATAATCTGTGTCAGTATGCCAAGAGCTTACCATGAGCCAGTTCCCTTAAATTTCACTGAAGGTAGATCAGTTCTGGAAACCTTACCCTGCTCCCTTCTGGAGCCCTGAGGGATCCCACAGGATCACTGTCAGTGGGAGGAAGGGGCATTTAGCTGTCCATCCTCCTCCCGTGTGCAATGCCACTGTGTCCTTCTGTGTGCTCTGTGCAGCCACAGAGAAGAGCAGAGAGGGAAGGGGCTGGGCCCAGGGCTGTGCCTGGGGGCTGAGCCTTTCTCAGCTCCTTTGCAGCCCCCAGGGAGCCCGAGCTGCTTCTGCTGCCACTGCTAAGCCCTGGCCCTGCCTGGGGCTGGGTTTCAAGCTGCTGGCTGCTCCAGGGAGTCCTTTCTGCCCCGACTGCCCCGCAAGGGGCTCCTTCCATCCCAGTGTGGGGCCACTGCAGGCACGAGGTCCCCCTGGCCCTGCTCCTGAGTGGAAGGCAGAGCCAAGGGAATGCCTTGGAGGGCACCAATCACCCAGATGCCCTCACTGCCACTCGGGCCTGAAGGAGAATCTTCAGCAGTGCCATTGGAGCTGTTGTGTCCTGCCTTTCTTTGCAGCTGAGCCTGTTGCTAAAGGTGATCTGGCTTCCCAGCCCACATTCAGGATTGAGCCTCTGGGAGATGGTGAGGGTACGCCAAGGCCTTTCCCCTGTGAGACCTGCCAGCTCAGAGCCCAAAGCTCGGCCAGGGGGGCATCGCTGCAGGTGCCAGGACAGAGCCATGCATGTGTGTGCCCTCACCCTGCACGATCCACTCACAACTTCTGCTCAGCACTGGCAGGTGTTTGAAGGACGGTGGGCCATGGCCCAGCTGAAAAAGCCCAGATGATTTGTTGATTTTATCCGATTTTGCATAAGCATGACGTTCTGAACATGCCATTAAAGAAATGGAGAATTTCTCCATCTTTTAAGGTGTACTTTTTGTTTCTCAAGTGATGGGCCAAAAGTTAGGACAGAAGGAGGTGTTTCCCCAACAAAGCAGAGGCCGATTGGCAGCCCCTGCTGCAGGAAGGAAGTCCGAGCCAAACACAGGCATGGGCACAGGCACAGAAGGTAATTGCTGTGCCAGGCTCAGCAGGGCTCAGCCATTGGCAGAACTGTGTGGCTGCAGCTCTTCTTCTTCTACCAGGGCCTCCCTTGCACAGCCCGGCAAAGCTGGAGGTGCCTTTGGAGCTCGTTCACAGCCCGGGGAAAGGGGACTCGTGCACCAACGTCCCTCCCGCTGCAGCTGCTCTGGAGCTGGCCCTGAGTGCCCAGAGGCCCAAGGCACAGGAGCAGCCCCGAGCGGGAGCCCTGCCGCGAGCCCAGGGCCAGAGCCAGCCTTGGCTCCTGACTGGGCAGGGGCTGCACTGGGTCCTGACAGGGCCTGACTCTGTGCCCTGGGGCGGGGGGAGCTGTCACGGGGCAGGGAGGGCCAGGGCTGGCAGGGGCTGCTCAGGGATGGGTGTGGCCCGTGTCCCTCCAAGCAGCGACTGCCCAAAAAGCTGCGCTGCCCCCGGGCTCTCCTCCCGGCCTGCTGGGCTTTGTTGGGTGGCACAGCCTGTGCCAAGGGGCAGCAAGGTGCCTGCAGGCCCCAGCTCTGGGGGAAACGGAGAATGTCCTGCCCGCATCCACCGTGCTGCCAGCTCAGCAGTGCAGCACAGCACGGGCTGACGCTCCCCATTGCTCCCACAGGTGCAGCTGGAACCACAGCACATGTTCCTGATTCCCAGAAGGGCCTTGGAAGGGGTTTCTGTCAGGGAACAGGCTTCTGGCTAGGGTTACTGGCAGGCCTGCTTGTCTTGGAGCTGATCTTCATCTTATGCTCTGTCCGAAGTTGGACTTGCTGGAAGAGAAAAGAGTGAGTGTTTAGTTCACCTTTCCCTCAAACAGCTTCTTTTGAAAGTCTACGTCAGACAGAAAACATTCCCAGTGAGGTTGCAGTGTAGGGGTGGCCAGTCCTTGATTGTCCAAAGAACTCTGCTGAGGGTTCTGCTGCTGCCCAGAGCTTTCATTGGCCTCCTAATTGCTGGGCCTTGTCCTGGGGGGGCCCGCTGGGGCTGCAGCCAGTGCTGGCTCCCACTGAGGCTGCCTGGCCAAGAGCAGCCCCAGGGGCACAGGGCAGAGGCAAAGCACGGTGGGGAGGAGAAAGAGCAGGGACGAGATTGCCCTTGAAAGGCAGAGGCGCTCTGGGGCCCGCTCCTGGCCAGGGAGCCTGCCCAGAGCCGTGCCCTGCGGGCCGGGGCCTTGAGGGACAGCTGTGCAGCTGGGCCAAGCTGTGCCAGCAGCTCCAGCCGTGCTGGGGAGCCTTGCCAGCTCTGGGCCCGGCTGTGCAGGAGGCTCCCTGTGTGCCACTGGCAGCTGGGGCCTCAGCCACCTCCTCTTTCCACAGTTCCACCTCTGGACAGGAGTTTTAAGATGGTGGCTGCATGTCACACCCAAACAGCAGGAGCAGCTCCTCCAGCAGTTAGAAGGGCCTGGGCAGCCCTGTCATGAGTTCTGAGAAGAAGACTGCAGAACAGCCATTGACAAGGAAATCTCCTATTCTCCTGGATATCCCACTGCCACCTCCTCTCCCCATGTATATCCCCAAGCTACTTCCATCTCTTTTTTAATCCTCCTCTGTCCTGTCCCGACTTCTTCTATAGACCCCAGGAGCAGCCCAGCACCCTCCTGCCCCTCCTGAGTCCATGTCCCTTCCTCTGCCCCTGAGCCCCCTGGGCCTGCCCTCTAAACAACACTGAAGTTATCCCCGCTCTCTGCCAGGCTAGGTGATGGCCCTTTCTTTAGTTGCACTAAAGGGAAGGTGCCGTCACCCCAGTGTTTGGGTGGCAGCAGCAGCAAAGCCCAGCCGGCAGCACCACTGGCTGAGCTCCATGGCCAGGAGCAGCCGTGGATGCCCACGGTGTGGGCAGGCAGGAGCCAGGCAGGGGCTGCTGTGACCAGCGGCGGGGTCCCGAGGGCTGGGGGAGCCCAGTGGGCAGGCAGCAGCATGGGGCTCCCGAGAAAAAGCAACCCCATTTTCTTAATTTTTCACTTTTAGATATTAGAAATTTGTAGAAATATTTCAAAATATTTTTTCTGTAGACAGACACCCCCAAATATTTTTTCCCAATTCCTATAGTACTTAAAGATTTTTTAAAGTAGTTTTAGAATCCAAAAAAATGACCTCATTTTGTCTTCACTTCTCATTTTTAAAAATATTTAGAAATATCTCTTGTGTAGAGAAATCCTCATATGTTTCATTCCTTTTTCCACAACACATCTGTATTTTTGAAACTGGTTTTAGAGGTCTGGAAAATATTTTCCCCTTATACAATAAAAAATAAAATTGCATTTCAGTGGTAATCTTTATTCTAGGAAGAAGTAAGACCCCTTCAGCCAGCCAGCCTGCTGCAGAGGCTCTTTTCCCACAGGAGCTTTGTACCTAGTCACAACCAACATACATAAAACCTTTTCCCAGATATTTCCTGGGATTTTTGACAAGCTCACGTCCTAATCTTCTCAGACAAATTTTGAGCACAGTGGGAATGTCTTCAAATTACCATCTTTGTTTCTTCTGGTGGAACTCCCTCCGTTCTAGAGCAGGGCCTTCTCTCAGCTTCCTGCTGCGCCCGGGCTCTCCTCTGGGCCTGCTGGGCTTTGTTGGGTGGCACAGCCTGTGCCAAGGGGCAGCAAGGTGCCTGCAGGCCCCAGCTCTGGGGAAATGGAGAACGTCCTGCCCGCATCCACCGTGCTGCCAGCTCAGCAGTGCAGCACAGCACAGGCTGACGCTCCCCATCGCTCCCACAGGTGCAGCTGGAACCACAGCACATGTTCCTGATTCCCAGAAGGGCCTTGGAAGGGGTTTCTGTCAGGGAACAGGCTTCTGGCTAGGGTTACTGGCAGGCCTGCTTGTCTTGGAGCTGATCTTCCTCTTATGCTCTGTCCGAATTTGGACTTGCTGGAAGAGAAAAGAGTGAGTGTTTAGTTCACCTTTCCCTCAAACAGCTTCTTTTGAAAGTCTACGTCAGACAGAAAACTTTCCCAGTGAGGTTGCAGTGTAGGGGTGGCCAGTCCTTGATTGTCCAAAGAACTCTGCTGAGGGTTCTGCTGCTGCCCAGAGCTTTCATTGGCCTCCTAATTGCTGGGCCCTGTCCTGGGGGGCCCGCTGGGGCTGCAGCCAGTGCTGGCTCCCACTGAGGCTGCCTGGCCAAGAGCAGCCCCAGGGGCACTGGGCAGAGGCAAGGCACGGTGGGGAGGAGAAAGAGCAGGGACGAGATTGCCTCTGAAAGGCAGGGGAAGGGAGAATGTTGCTTATCGGAAGAAGCCCCAAAGAGCGGCTGGAAGGGGTGCTGCCTGATCAAGGACCCCCGAGAAGCGGAGGGAGGGCGTATCGGCTGATGGGGTGTCCCGAGGAGCGGCTGGGGAGAGTGGGGGTGTCCCTTAGTGGGGAGGAGCAGCCGGAGCGCTTGCACGGTCCGGTGGTGGGGAGGCCGGCGGGGCAGTCGGAGTAGGCTCAGCCCGGCCGGTGGGCACGGCTCACCCTGCCCGCCCGCAGGACCACGGCGCAGTTCCTGTTCGAGGCGGGCCTGCACGGGCTGCTGAAGCTGGACACGCTGATCCCGAACGCGCTGCCTGCGCCATGGCAGCGCAAGGCCAAGGAGAGTGGCCCCGGGCCCAGCCCTGTCTGCGTGTCCCCCATAAAGCCGGCATGTCGCTCCCACAGCCCCAGCAAGACGCCGTCCAAGACACCCGGTGAGTGCCGGCCACCGGCGGCAGAGGTTGAGTGCGGGAGCCTGGCCCAGGCTGCTTGTCCGTAGCCATGGGGCCCTGGGCTCCCTGCCACGCTGCCCTACCGGCTGCTGCTCAGTCAGGAGGAGGTGGGCTGTGCTCCTGACAGCCACCCACCTCCTTGCCAGCATGAGGGGCAGAGCTCTGAGCACTGGGGCTGGCGAGCTGCTGTTCGCCCAGCTGAGCCTTGCTGGCACAGCTGTATGCTAGGACGAGTGTGGGCAGGACTGTCAGCTGGCAGCTTTACATCCTGTGAGCGTTTTTGTATCTTCCCCTTATCTCTGGACTCTGGAATTGTTGCACTAGACCCAAGGAGTTGCACCACACAGTCCCTAACCAACTTGGTGGCAGGGAGGAAAATATAAGTTAGTTGGGACTGGGTGGCATGAGACCTCAGAGTCCTACTTGTCTGGTGGGTGTGATGTGGAAGAGTGTTGGGTTTGCTCCCGTGAAAGCTCTAATACAGGCTGTTAAATAGCTGTAAGACAATATTTTCATATGTGAATGCAGGTAAATCTGGATCCAAAATTCAAAGCACCCCCACAAAGGCTGGGGGGGATCGCTACATTCCCAAACGCAGCACTATGCAGATGGAGATGGCAAATTTCCTCCTAACCAAAGAGAATGACCCTGCTGAGGATTCCCCTACCAAGAAGGTGAGCATGTTGCTAAGTTACAATTACTTCAATAACTGCTACGCCTTCCTGCCCCTTTACAGAGCAGTGAACAATAGGTTCTATCAAGGGGGCACACAGCACTGACAAGTCCCAGCCATCACTACTTGCAGCTCTGGGCTTCAGGAGCCTAGGATGAGACTGAAGCTGTAGAGACTGCCATGCACTCGAAGCCTATGCTGCTTCTGGTAACAAAATTTAGCTTTTGACTAACGAGGCTTTAAAATGTAGCAGGCAACAAAAACACAAAGCTGTAAGCCTATGCAAAGTGAAACTGCTGGTGGTAGCTATTCTAGGACAAGGTCTCCACAGGGAACACTTCTGGAATGTTTTACACTGTGTTCTGAAATCTGTTTATGAAGCATTTGGTCGCTTTGTGGCTGTGGCTTTTCCCTCTGGCAATGACACTGAATTTGCCATTGTTTGAAAATGTGAGCAGGACAATGTATGAAAGTCTGAGGAAAACTGCTTTGACCTGCCTCTGTGTGACTGACCCTTGCAGCACAGTCAAACATCTTCAGATTCTAAGAGAAGGGGACTTAGATGTCTGTTTAAATTGTAGTGTGGGAATTGTTTTAAATGCATTCCACTGAGGGTGATTTGTCTCTGTAGGAGCAACAGAAAGCCTGGGCAGTGAATCTGAATGGTTTTGATGTGGAAGAGGCAAAGATCCTCCACCTCAGAGGAAAACCACAGAATGTCCAGAAGGTATGATACAGGCTCCGTGTGAGCTGAATCAGCAGGAGGGATCAGGTCAGGGGAACAGCAACACAGAGGCTCTGTGTGTGGTCACAGGAGAAATCAACTGGTTTCTGAGAGCTGTACAGGCTGGAGTCTCCTTTCTTAAGGTTCCTGAGGTCGAGGGAGGGCATAACAGTTAAAGTGAATTTATTTAGGAGAGTTGCTATGACTGCCAGTTGGTCACCTGTTACAGGGCTTGCAAGGGTCTTCAGGGTGGAGAGAGAGATGAGAATCTTGACCTCATGTTCAGAAGGCTTGATTTAATATTTTATGATATATATTACATTATTACTATACTAAAAGAAATAGAAGGAAAGTTCTCAGAAGCTAGCTAAGCTAAGAATAGGAAAAGAATGAATAAACAAAGGGCTGTTTCTCAGCAGAGGGTGAGACCCAGCTCCGCTGTGAGTGGTCAGTAAATCCAAACATTCACCCAAGACTGATCACGCATCCACCTGTTGCATTCCCCAGCAGCAGATAACCATTGTTTACCTTTTGTTGCTGAGGCCACAGCTTCTCAGAAGGGGGAAAAATCCTAAAGAAAGGATTTTTATGGAAAGATGTCGGTGACAGTTACCGGTACTGCAGGTTCCAAACGTTCATGAAGTCTGTAAGAGCATCAAAGCCTCTGCTGTGCACTTTCTAGCTTAAACTGCAACTAAATATAATGGGATTCAAAAACCCAAGTGTTTGTTAAATTTGTTTCCATGAATGAGGAAATTGTAGCTCACCCCTGCTCAGCAGTTCATTCTGCCAGTGATTTTAGTGCACTGCAGGCTTGTGAGTGTTTCTCTTAGGACTTTATTTTCACTCCAAGGGATTCCTAGTTGGGTGAGCAGCACTCAGCTGGGAGGAAACTAACTCAGGTTAACAAACCTGTTCCCCTGCACACAGACTATCAGAATAACCTGAAAGTGCTCTACAGTCAGAAAATGGCACCTGGATTGAGCAGGAAGAAGAGCAGATATATTCCCTCAAAGCCAGAACGGGTCTTGGATGCACCAGAGATATTCAACGACTACTGTAAGTAGGCTACAGGTGTGGAGAGTATTATTAATAATTGGTTAGCTGAGAAAGGCCACACTGATATAATGCCACTGGTTAAGCTGAAGGAGAAAAGTCAGCAGTCAGCAAGCTGAAAGGAAGAGTCAGCAGCGACCTTGCTGCAACATGAGGATAGGGAGTTGAGATTAGTCCTGAATATATCCTAAGAATATGTAGAAAGTATCAAAAGTAGAACCATAGGAATGTAGAAGTAGGCATAGGTGCTGATATGTAAGCTGACCAATCCTGAGCTCAACTTTTGCAATATGTATGAAGCTCATTATTAACTGTATTTAACCCGCCGTACTGATCAATAAAATCGAGCCTGTGATGATCAAACTGATGTCCTGGTTCCCTTCCGCCGACAAATGGTGGAGAATGCGGGCATAACTGAATCTCTGCCGTTTTCTCGGATTAAAAGAAAAAGGGATTACGCCACGGTCGGGGAAGTTGGGTTTGGGTCATTGCAGCTGGAACGGTGCCGGAATTTGAAGCACCCTTAA
Organism: Melospiza melodia melodia; assembly: GCF_035770615.1. Classification (NCBI taxonomy): domain Eukaryota; kingdom Metazoa; phylum Chordata; class Aves; order Passeriformes; family Passerellidae; genus Melospiza; species Melospiza melodia. The sequence continues at coordinate 9,959,717 of NC_086200.1, forward strand.
GGTTCACAACTGTGACTTAAGCCAATACGTGTCCGCCGGAGCCTGGAGAGCTGCAACAGCGCGCACTGATTAATAGGTATGGATAGGCAAGCGGCATATGATTTATTTACCGCCTATTTAGAGCGGCATGGGATAAAAGGGATAGATTTAAAAAAGGAGTTACCAGAGTTATTAGCTTATGGCCATGCTAAGGGTATCTTTTCTAATCCTCATACAGTTCATGAGCTAGCAGAGTGGAAGAAGTTTGGGGAAATATTGTGGGATACAGTACTAGACGATGATAAGTCAGCAAAGAAATTCGGGAAGTTATGGCGGGTGGTGTATAACACGTTACTTCAGCAGGTCTCTGAGAGAAAGGCAGCAGAAAGGGCAACAGAAGCTCATAAGAGGAATATAGGGTGTGGTCGTGAAGATGATCCCCTGGCACCCTCTGTAACTAAGGTACTTATGCCTAAGAGTCCCCAGCAAAGTGGTGTGGAGGATTTTCCTATAGGCGCAGTGGAACCGTCTGCACCTTTCCTGTCAGAGGAGGAGGGCGAGTCGGATGGTGGGGGTAAGAGCAAGCCAGCTTTGCCTCCGCCACCAGCTTCAGGTGGGTCGGATGGTGGGGGTTGGAGCAAGCCAACTTCGCCTCCGCCGCCAGCTTTGCCTCCGCCACTTCCCCTGGGTGAGCCGGCTCCGGTTTCACTGTCAGCTCCAGCGGGGGGGCCGCTTCCCCCGCGCGAGCCAGCCTCTGCTCCACTGCCTTCCCTGTGCGAAAGCTCGGGGTCTGTACCAAAGCGCCAGCAGCATAGCACCCTTAAAGGGCCAGATCCCATCCCAGGGGCACACCGTGATCCATGGGGGGAGATGACTAAACAGAGGAGGGAAGCTTGGGCTGCTTTGGCGAAAGAAGTAATGCAAATGGGGGATGGTGAGGCGGTGGAAATAGCTTCTAGTCTTGCATGTCCAGTTACATACACACCACAGTATGATGCACAGGGGAACCTTACGCATAATATAGCAGAATATACTCCCTTAGATTGGAAGCTGTTAACTCAGCTACGTTCTACGGTTAGTCAGTTTGGAGTAAAAAGTGAACCTGTTAAGCAAATGTTAGATTATCTTTTTAATACTCAGGTTTTATGTCTTAATGATTTAAGAGGAATAGTTCGGTTGATATTCACTCAGCATCAGCAGTTATTGTTTAATGCACATGACGCATTACATGGAGTAATAGTAAAGGAGCTGATTGGCTTAGGGGCATTTTTACATTCAGAGGCACAGATGATATTGGGAGAAGATAAACTTAGAGAGTCTATGCAGTTAGTGCATGCTGCAATAGACATGGTTAAAGAGCCAGGAGGGTTACCGGCTTATATGGGCATTAAACAAGGTAGAGAAGAATCATTTGGAAATTTTATCGATAGAGCAGCTACTGCTATAGATCGGGCTGGTGTTGCAGAGCGCTATTGAAACCGTGTGCCTTGCAAAATAGCAATCCAGCAACCCAAAGAGTGTTAGCTACTTTAGAGGCAAACTGGACTATTGAGGAAGCATTAGAGCGAATGGCATTAATGCCAACAGCTTCACAGGCATTTATAGCAGAAGCCTTAAAGGAATTAGGATTAGGGTTGCAAAAGCATAGTCTACTCAAAATCAGGTGTTAGCTGCTCTTGCTCCTCTCCAAAGCGGCTCACTGGCAGTCACGTAAAGAGGCTCGAGACCATTCATCAAGTGTTACCAATACAGCAATGAGGGACAGACACAAGTTGCCGCCCTGACATCGGAGACACCAGCTGCTGCCGTGACATCGCTGCTACCTCCTGTCTGCAACCCGCAACAACCGGGAGCCTCGGCTTGGACTTATCAGCAGCAGTAGACGTCACACTAATGACGAACCGGCCTGAGAGGATACCCACTGGAATAAAGGGTCCTCTTATATTAAATGGACAAACATGTGGAGCATTATTGCTGGGACGTTCCTCTATAACTATGTTGGGATTATTTGTTTTGCCTGGTGTTATCGATGCGGACTTTACAGGGGAAATACAAATTATGGCTTACACCCTTTATCCTCCGATTAAAATTACAAAAGGACAACGCATTGCACAATTGGTACCACTGTCACAAATGACATCGGGAATACAATCATTTACTGGGCAAGCACGGGATGAAAAAGGTTTTGGCTCTACTGGTGTTACACTTTTAACTGTGGATTTACAAAATAGACCAAAACAAAAGGTTGAAATTACCTATGGGCATCAAAGCATAACCCTTTATGGATTATTGGATACAGGAGCAGATACTAGCATCATTTCTCCAGAAGCATGGCCACAACATTGGCCTCTATTTCCCTCATCAAACATGCTCACAGGAGTGGGAGGATTTACATTGGCAAGCAGGTCGCCGTCTTTGTCTGTGTGCATTGAGAATCAACAAATATCTGCTGTGTTTTCAATTGTTCAACTGCCTCCTACAGTTTCCTGCTTAATTGGAAGGGACATTTTAACACAATTGGGAGTGGTGTTAACTAATCAGCACCCTTTGGGGTAATTGCCATTGCTTGGACTTTCCCCATTCCACTCACCTGGAAAACGGATACACCGGTGATGGTTAAGCAATGGCCATTAAAAGGGGAGAGTCTTATGCATGCCCATGAATTGGTACAGGAACAATATACAAAGGGACACCTGCGACTGTCCACAAGCCCTTGGAATACACCTATTTTTGTAATCAAAAAGAAATCAGGGAAATATCATTTGATACATGATTTGAGGGCTGTAAATGACCAAATGGAACCAATGGGGGCCTTACAGCCTGGTCTTCCAAATCCAGCTATGATTCCAGAACACTGGCCACTTTTAATTATTGACCTAAAGAATTGTTTTTTCACTATTGGCCTGCATCCTGATGACATGAAGAGATTTGCATTTACTTTACCAGCAATAAATCGTGGGGAACCAGATAAAAGATTTGAATGGACATCTCTTCCGCAGGGCATGCGCAACTCCCCCACTTTATGTCAGCTTTATGTTGATGCTGCATTACAGCCACTACGTCGTAAATGGCCAGCAACTATAATATATCATTACATGGACGATATTTTGTTTGCACAGCAACAGCCATTCTCCTCTTTACAGATTAACACCATTAAAAATACTCTTGCTGCATATTCACTTGTTATTGCTGCAGAGAAAATTCAGACTACAAAGCCCTGGAAATATTTGGGATGGACTTTGACGGATCAAATAGTGATACCACAAAAACTGGAATTACAATTGAACATTAAAACTCTACATGATGCACAGAAGTTGCTGGGAGACTTACAGTGGCTGAAGCCTATTGTGGGAATACCAAATCACTTATTAGAAGCCCTACGGCCTTTGTTAAAAGGCGTGGACCCTACTACTCCTGTACACCTGACAAAGTAGCATTGTCTTGCCTTGCAGCAAATCAGTAACTGTGTACAGCAAGGGTATGTGTCTCGTCGACAATTCGACCACCCCATTGACCTTAGTATCTGGAATAGCCCTTGCCACTTGCTTGGTGCTCTCTCTCAGTTGCAAAAGAAAACAGGGGAGATACGGGTGTTGGAATGGTTGTCACCACCGCTACAGCACAAAAAACTTCAAAAATTGAACAATTGGCTGCATTAATCAAAAAGGGGCGTCTCAGAATTCTTGAAGTGGATGGTAGAGAACCTGCTAATATTAGATTGCCTATGGAAAAAGAAACCTTGGACTGGTACTTGATAAATTCAAAGAATTTACAAGAAGCATTATTGATGTCACCTGCTAAAGTAGAGACTAGTAAATTAGTGCCTAGAGTTTTGCAATGGATGACAGAATGGAACTGGATTACTCGACCTTTGAGAGAAGAAAACCCCATAGAAGGAGCTATTACAGCTTTTACAGATGCAGGAAAGAAATCAAGGCGTGCTGCTGTTACCTGGCAAGAAAAGGGACAATGGAAGCATCAACTCCTCACAGCAGACCCTGCAGATAGCTTACAAACTTTGGAATTGTTAGCAGTAGTATGGGCGGTGTCCAACTCACAGGAGCCTTTAAATGTGGTCACAGACTCTATGTATGTTGCAGGAGTAGTCAAACGAATAGAGGAAGCAGCAATTAAGGAAGTGAATAATAAAGGATTGTATGAGTTACTGATACAGTTAAGGAAAGCTTTACGGGAAAGAGCAAACGGTACCCTTAAGCAGTATATTGAAAAACATCAAGATTTGGCAGATCCACAAGCATGTTTGGCTAAGGTTTTGTATGTGATTAATCATTTATGCATTTTTGGGGAAGATAATACCCCCCCTGCAATGAAACATCATCCGAGGTCAGGTCAGGAAAATACTAAGGAAACAGAGGTCTGGGTTAAGTATAAGAACCCAAGTACAGGATTATGGGAAAAACCTGCAAAAGTATTATATTGGGGTCGGGGGTATCTTTGTGTTTCCTCACCTACAGGGCCTTTGTGGGTGCCTGCTAAGTGGACTAAACCTGTTTTTGATGCAGCCTCTGGTGGATCGCCTTACGGAGGAGGACAAGGAGCGACTGGGGAAGAAACTGCTTCTAGTCCTACAACCACTACTGTTACAATTGAAGGGGTACTCGGAAGCGGTGGACAGAGCACTGACACGTCACTACCGGATGGCCCAGGAGTTGATTGGTTTCATTGACTCATTATCAACTTTTCACTTAACAGATCCAGCGAAACTACATTGCCTTGACTGTCACAATCCACATTGTGCTGCCTGGATAGCTCTACGTTGTGGGGGTTGTAAAAGAACTTTTTGGATAGAACAATCATTATTACGGGATTTGTGGTGTCATACTTGTGAACACGAGCATACGTGGGGAAAAAGCTGGCAAGATGAATTAAGGAGACAAACAGGGCAAAACGCATATATAGCTTTAAATCTTTATGAGTCTCCTGAACAGAAGGTTCTTGCTTATTATCGATGGGAAATACAATGTATTGTGAATAGAATTAAGGTTCAAAGTAAATCACGTATAGTTTCTATAAGGTGTAGGAAATTAGTGCCTTTAACACAGCATTCACTTGTAGGACCCTTCCAAGGGGATCCTGATGGACCATTAGATTGCTGCATTGATAAGTTGCAAAAATTAAGTTTGAAAGTGGCAGGACCAGTGAAATTAGGAGCAGCAAGATTGAAGACAGATAAGAAAAAGAAGGCAAAAAAGAGAACGGTCTCATTTGAATAGGGGTATCAGTGATTGCTAATTAATTTTCTATGATTAGAACACTTTTACAGTTGTGGGACCCTCAGGAAGATATAGTTGTTGAGGAGGATAACGAACAAGAACTACGATTACGAAATAAGATACACCTTGTGTTAAAGAAAGACCTTGAGCTGTTAGCCTCATATAGTAAAAAGGCTGAAGAGGCTTTGCGATCACCACCATTGAATTGGTTGCTTTGGGTTGAAGAACCAGAATTTTATACTGGTCCTTACTTACATTCACTTCCTTGTTATGTTTGCAAAAAGGATAAAGATAAATGCTATGCATGGGTAGCTTTGCATTGTGCAGATTGTAATCAGGTTTATTGGTATCCACAGAGGTCATTGGGATATTTATGGTGTACATCTTGTTTTGGAAAGTGGATTCGAAATCATATCTGGGTTAGAGCTCTTGAACAAAGTACTGGCCTGCCAGGACGGACAGGATTACAGCTCTTTGAGAGTGCAGAACAAGTGATTATAGCATATCTTAGGTGGAAGTTACAGGAAAACCTTAGAATATTTGAAATTACTAAAGCCTCACGCATCATAGCAGCTCGCCGCAAAGCTGATTTGCCTTCAAACTTACCTCATGCTATACCTGTGAGCAAGGATGCTGATTTAGAATTAGATCAGTATATTCAAAAATTGACTCAGCCTTACAATAGACAATCTAGCAAACCAGGGAAAAGACAGCGAAGAAAGGAAAAACAATGTAAGCAGAAGGAAGAAAAGGAGAAGCAAAGCAAGCAGAAAGAAAAATGAGGTTTGTTTTTGTAATACTGCTCAATGCTGTAGCAAGTGAAGCAGTAGGAGTAACACACTTTAGTCAACCAAGGGAAAATTTATGGGTAACACTTGCTAATCAAACTAACCAATCATCACTTTGTCTTAGTCTTGGAGGAGTCACTAACCCATTTCGAACATGCCTGGTGGGACTGCCGGTGTGGTCTCCTGGAGAATTTTGCAGTTTGATAAACAATCAAACCTTATGTATGTCTAACATGTCAGACATCACATTGCCGGTGCAACAAGGGTATACTGCAGGTCAGAGTGATGGCTATCGTCAATGCTTACTAATCCAATCACTTAACACCTCTTTGCATTCTCCTCCTGAAGAATTGGATCTTTTTGGAAGTACAAATGCCAGCATATCTAACACTACAGCTGGTGGATGGTTTAGCTTCAAACTTTCGGGTGCTCAGAATTTAAACCAACCTAAAGAAACATGGGCCACCCTAGATTCATCCCTGAATGTGAGTGAATTCTCTCCACAGCATTACAGTCAATGTAATGGCACAAATATCACAGCACCAATGAAATTACCCACAGGAATATTTTTGATTTGTGGAGACAGGGCATGGAATGGTATACCAGCTAAACCACAGGGTGGACCCTGTTTTTTGGGAAAATTGTCACTGTTTCATCCTAATGTGTCCTTGCTAATGCAGCTGAGTCAAAATTCAAACAGGAAAAAACGTAGCATACATGACTTAGACTGCAGCAAGATAGGAGATCCATGGTTTTGGGGCACATTCAAACAGGTGGTGGTTTCAACTATCTTACCAGGAGGATCTGCCAATAAAGCCATGAATTTAGCAAAACAAATAGGATGCTGGGCAAGGGATGAGCTGAACAAGACATCACAAATTCTAGACATGTTAACTGCAGATGTGCAAAGTGTTAACCATGCTGTTTTGCAGAATAGAGCTGCTGTAGATTTTTTGCTCTTAGCACAAGGACATGGATGTGAAGAGTTTGAGGGAATGTGTTGCATGAATCTGTCTGATCATTCGGTGTCCATTCACACTAAGATAAAAGAGTTACAACAGGGACTTCACAAACTTAAGGAAGAAGACGGTTTAGGAATTGACGAATGGCTTAAAGGCTTGGGACTCGGACCGTGGCTGAGGAACCTTGTGATCTATGCTATAGGACTGCTGGGTGTAATCTTACTGTTTTTGCTTATTTTGCCTTGTATCTTTAACTGTATTCAAAACATGGTCAGCCGTACAATAGCAAAAACATGGCAAACTAATCTCCTTGCACAAGAAGAAAACGGGGGAAATGTGGAGAGCATTATTAATAATTGGTTAGCTGAGAAAGGCCACACTGATATAATGCCGCTGGTTAAACTGAAGGAGAAAAGTCAGCAGTCAGCAAGCTGAAAGGAAGAGTCAGCAGCGACCTTGCTGCAACATGAGGATAGGGAGTTGAGATTAGTCCTGAATATATCCTAAGAATATGTAGAAAGTATCAAAAGTAGAACCATAGGAATGTAGAAGTAGGCGTAGGTGCTGATATGTAACTGACCAATCCTGAGCTCAACTTTTGCAGTATGTATGAAGCTCATTATTAACTGTATTTAACCCACCGTACTGATCAATAAAATCGAGCCTGTGATGATCAAATTGATGTCCTGGTTCCCTTCCGCCGACAAGCAAGATATTAGGAAGGTTAAAGCTTAAGAATGGAGCTCTGTGTGTTGTGTTTTAAGGCTTACAAGCAGGTATTGTATTCGAAATAAGCAAGCATTGTTTTAAGCAAAGGTACGTGTGCTTATGGTGTGTGAAAAATTGTAAAAGTTTAGTAGTAATAAAATGGTTCTAAAAATAGTAATACAATTAAAGTAATAATAATTTGGACAATTTGAATTAGGACAATACAAGACAAAAAATACAAAGAGTTACGGACCTCTGGGTACCTTTTTCTGGGCAGCATGAGCCCAAAAAAGGACCCCCGCTAACAAAGATTAACCCTTAAAAACAATAGCCCATTGCATATTCATGCACTTCATACATGATGCATAAATTCCGTTCAAACACAGGATTCTGTCTGGTCAGTGTCAGCTTCTTCCTCTGAATCCTAACAGCACCTTCGAGGCAGGAAGAAGTTCGTTTCTTCTGGTAAGAGAGCAATAAATTATTTTTCTCTGAAAGATTCAGGTGTCCTGTGGCTGCTATCTCGCTGGAAGTCCTTTCTTTAAAAAAGTATCCTACGTGGCATCGTTTCTATTTTAACAATTTTTATAACCTAAAACTATATTTAACATGGTACTTAAGAGAATTAATACAGCATTACTTTCTAACACAACGCATATAATATTCATTTAATATTTGCGAGAAGCCAATCATAAAATACAGGCATTTTCACATTTACCATATGTATTTTGGTGTATTGATTAGTAGTGCTGTGTTAACAGTTTAATAATAAATGTAGTCTTGTAATTAAAAGGTAACTTTTGTAGTTAAAAGAAGAACTATGTCAGTGAGGTTTTTTTAAAGGAAGGAATGAGGCACTCACATCAGATAGCAGCCACAGGACACCTGAATCTTTCAGAAAAAAGAATTTTTTGCTCTCTTACCAGAAGAAACGAACTTCTTCCCGCCTCAAAGGGGCTGTTAGGATTAGAAGGAAGAAGTTGATGATGGCCAGACAGAATCCTGTGTTTGAATGGAATTTATGCATCATGTATGAGGTGTATGAATATGCAACGGGTTATTGTTTTTAAGGGTTAATCTTTGTTAACCGGTGCCCTTTTTCAGGCTCGTGCTGCCCAGAAAAAGGTACCCGGACATCCATAATTCTTTGTATTTGTTGTCTCGTATTGTCCTAATTCAAATTGTCCAAATTATTATTACTCTAATTGTATTACTGTTTTTAGAACCATTTTATTACTATTAAACTTTTAAAATTTTAAAAACAAGTGATTGGCGTTTTTCACAGGAGTTGAGTCCCAAATATATTTTGGTGTCACTGAGAGAGGTATTTTTAATTTATTTGATGAAGGGGGTACTTTTGGATCTCTCAGGAGTGCAAAGGGGAGCAGGGGAAGCGCTGAGTGCCTAGAGTGGGGGGATGCTGGAGAAAGGGGACCCTGGAACACCTGATGTAAAATTTCAATAGCGAATGTGAATTTTACTTCTATACCTTTTATTTTAAAGCAAGCACGCAGCGCTGGGTGGCTGGGGAGTCACTGCTCCACTCATAGCACACACAGTTCAGTAAATTATGTATACTGTTTTTAAGCCTACAAAGCATTTTCCAATATGCTTGGTTAGTCCAAATTAGCAAATATCAATAAGCTGGGAGCAGTAATTTCACAATATTTCTAGGTGGTCATTGATTGCTATCCTTCTTGTGATTGTCTGGAGGGAGGCCTTGCACTGGTGTCTGCTACATGATTTGTCAAGTGCATCAAGCTTTTTATTATACATAAGCTTTTAATTGCTTTGTTACAATATCTCTTAGCTTTACCCCAACTTCCTCTATTTTATTCTAAGCATCAGTCGTCTTGCTGCCTCATCTCTTTTGCTCTACTATACTTCTTTGATTTTGATGCTTTATTTGTCTATTTGGTCAGAAAGTTTCAAAACCTTTCTTTGTGTCTTGTTTTGGACACAGCAGATAGAAGCATTTGCTGATTCCATTCCCAATTGGCACGTGTCACAAAAACAATTTCCACAGAATCAGGGGAGGGTGAGCCCTGGGACCCCCAAAACCCCCTCAGCATGCCTGAGCAGGACCCGGGAGAGGGGGAATGCCCAGGACCCACAGGCCCCCCATCAGCTGTGAGAAGAGGGACCCCCATAAGCCCAAAATAAGGACACTGGAAACGAGGCACTCCTGGGAGAGGTTTTTGGAATTCCTGATTTTTGTAGGTATTTCTGGCCACCAGACACTCAGTGACTTCTAGAGATGGACTTGGCCAGTGGGACCTTCAAAGCCAATGTCCTGGCTTAGGGCAATTTTGGGAGGAAAAACTCTAAAGGTGTTTCCTGTAGAAGAGCAAAGTCAAGTGGCCCCTCCTCCAGCTGGTTCTGGAAAAGTATTTTCTTTGAGAGAAGTGGAAAAAACTGTTTATTGAACAGGCAAAGCACTCACCAGCCCCAAAAATGAACAGTATTAAACAATAAAATCTCTTGCTGCTCCAAAAGAGATGACAAACTCACAAAGTCCCTCCGTGAGCTGTAGCATGGCTTGCTCAGTCTCTTATCAGTCTCTTATCAGTCTCTCTGGGGCTGGAAATGCCGTGGCCCAGCCCCGGTGGGGCACAGGTGTGAGCACCTGGTGCTCTTCTGGGTGTTCAATCCAGAGCAGGTTTAGACAGGTCCAAAGAAAAGGATAAACCAAAAACCACAGTCCAGGGAGCTTCTCTTCCTCTGCTAGCTCAAACTGACTAACAGCAAAGGAGGGCTCTGTCCCGCTGTCTGTCCATCTGCAGACAAGAGAGGAGCAGGAATGTGGAGGAGTGAGAGAGGTTCTGAAAACAAACTCCGTGCTTCTTCTTCCTCCCTCTCTGCTCTCAGAACCAGTGTTAAAGGTGCAAAGCTTATTTCAGACAAATGGGGATACGAGCATCATAATTTCACCCCTGGGACCCCCAAAAGACCCTCAGCCTGTGTAAGCAGGACCCGGGAGAGGGGGAATGCCCAGGCCCCACAGCCCCCCCAGCAGCTCTGAGAAGAGGGACCCCCATAAGCCCAAAGTGAGGACACTGGAAACAGGGAACTCCTGGGAGAGGTTTTTGGACTCCTTGATTTTTGGAGGTATTTCTGGCCACCAGACGTCCGGTGACTTCTAGAGATGGACTTGGCCAGTGGGACCTCCGAAGGCAATGCACTCACATCTTGTTTTTCCCCCAAATCAGGATTTCCCACTCCCAAACCTCATCTGGATGGAGAAGGCTGTGAGGAAGAGGAAGATGCCCCAGGGCACTGAGGCAGGTGAGAAGGAAGTCAGTGCCCCTTTTCCCCTCTGTCCTGCTCCGTCTCCCAGCCCAGCACGGCCCCAGCTGCAGCACAGCCCCACTGCTGATGCTGTCCAGCCAGGGATGCACTGGGGGGATCTCCTTCCCCTTCCCTGTGGCACGGAGGCAAATCCCAGCCTCTCCTTGTCCTTCCTCCCCCAGGGAAGGAGCTGAGGATGGAGACCAGGGAGGACAAATCCTCACAGCAGAACCTGGTGGAAGAGGCCATTTTGAGCGGCTCCAGGGCACAGGAATCCACTGGGGAGGAAAAGCCCCGGAGATCCCTCAAGAGGAGGGGCTGCAAACCCAGCCCAGGGTGCTCCGAGGAGGAGAGACTCAGCCTGTGCCTGGAAGGCAGCCAGAGATCTGGCCAGAGCGCTGAAGTGGTGGTCCATCAGCAGCTTGATGAGGGCAAGAAGCCCCACCAGTGCTTGGAATGTGGGAAGAGTTTCGGCAGGAGCGACCACCTGCTCATCCACCAGAGGACCCACACCGGGGAACGGCCCTATGAGTGTAGGGAATGTGGGAAGAGCTTCAGGATCAGCTCCCACCTGACTGTCCACCAGAGGATCCACACCAATGAACGGCCCCACAAGTGTGGGGAATGTGGGAAGAGCTTCAGGATCAACTCCAACCTGATCGCCCACCAGAGGATCCACACCAATGAACGGCCCTATAAATGTGGAGAATGTGGGAAGGGCTTCAGGAGGAGCTCCAGCTTGAAACTCCACCAGATGATCCACACTGGGATACGACCCTTTGTGTGTGGGGAGTGTGGGAAGGGCTTCCGTGACAGCTCCCGCCTGATCATCCACCAGACAATGCACACTGGGGAGTGCCCCTACACGTGCTCAGAGTGTGGGAAGAGCTTCATTGAGAACTCCAGCCTGATTCTGCACCAGAGGATCCACACTGGGGAGAGGCCCTACAAGTGCAGGGAATGTGGGAAAAGCTTTAGGCAGAGCTGCCATCTGAATGCCCACCAGAGGATCCACACTGGGGAGAGGCCCTATAAGTGCAGGGAATGTGGGAAAAGCTTCATCGACCCCTCCGGCCTGAGTGTCCACCAGAGGATCCACACCAGGGAGAGGCCTTACAGGTGTGGGGAATGTGGGAAAAGCTTCAGTCAGAGCACTAGGCTGATTCTGCACCAGACGATCCACACCAGGGAGAGGCCTTACAGGTGTGGGGAATGTGGGAAATGCTTCAGGCAGAACTCTAGGCTGATTGCCCACCAGAGAATCCACACTGGGGAGAGATCCGATGAGTGTTCTGAGTGTGGGGAGAGGTTTCAGAGCCGATACCGTCTCCTCAAGCATCAGCAGATTCACACAGAATAGAGGCCCTTCTGCTGCCCTGACTGCAGGAAGGGCTTTTAGAAAAACTGCACTCTCGTCACCCACCAGTGGATCCACACTGGGGAGAGGCCCTGACAGTGTCCCAAGTGTGGGAAGAACTTCTCCCAGAACTCTGCTGTGACCCAACACCAAGGGAGGCAGCAGTAAGGGATGCCCAACAAGTGCCCTGTGTGCAGGAAGAGTGTTGCCTTGATTTTTAAAGATTTTCTGAGCCTTCTAATGTTTACATTCTTGTAGCAAACTTTCTCAAACACTTTCTGTAAATAACTTCTTGTTTGGCATTCTTTTATAGAAGAAGAAAAATATGATGGACTGTTAGTTTGTCCAGTGTCATTGGAGAGGTGGCACTTTCACCCTCAAATCCATGGTCGCTTTTAGAAAACTGTAAATGTTGGAGTCAGGAAATAAACTTCCCTTTTCTTCCCCTTGAGAGCAGCAGTGTGTGCACTCGTGTTGTTTTGTGTCCTACAGTGACAGGAAGAGCTTTGAGTGCTGCTTCAACTCCATCCCCCATTGGGGACCCCCACTGGATGGTCCACAGTGACCCTCGCTGGGCGGAGACTTGGTCATCCATGATCCTGGTGATCCATGTTGGGAAGACACCTGGCTGGTGGTCCCCACATCTTCCTGGCTCTCCTTGGGCACTTGGACACGGCCAGAGAAAAATCCATTGGGATGCAAACAGACATCAGAATTTCATAGTGGACAGCACAGTTTTTTACTTTCGACCCCAAAACAGTCTCACCTTTTGCATCCAGTCATTGCTTCGAGTGGCATCCAGAATTCCAAATGGTGTTGGAGGTCTTTTCCAACCTGAATCATTCCATGATTCTAATTCTCTCTGGCCCACCAGCATCTTCCACAGCCAAATGGTGATTGACTGGGGCAAAACCCAGGATTTTGGAGACAATGGAGTGGAAATCTTTCTAGAAAAGGTCCTTTCTACCTGCCCAGGCACACGGATACACAGCCAGCATGCACACATAAATGCTTTTATTTTGGCCTTTATTTTCTTTCATTTTTCATTATCCTTCACCCAACATTGGGGTAAATATAAAGACATTCAACTAAGACGTGGATGGTGACATTGTGGGACTTGGGTGGGGACATGGTAGGGATGGGGACAAGGACGTGGGTGGGGATGTGGTGGGGATGGGGACAAGGACCTGGGTGGGGATGTGGTGGGGATGTGGACAAGGACCTGGGTGGGGATGTGGTGGGGATGGGGACAAGGACATGGCTGTGGATGGCGATATTGGGCATGGGGGGTGTCACAGATAGAGATGGTGACATGGGGCTCTATGGCCATGGATGAGGAAATGGGGGACATGGCCATGGATGGTGACACAAGTGGTCTAGAGACAAGTCCATGGGTTGACATGTCCATGCCATGGGGTGTCCCGTGGCCAAGGACAACACATCCCCACCACCACCATGATACTGTCCCTTTCATGCTGCCATTTATTCCCTGCTCCTCCCCATTGTCACCCCACTGTGAACCCAGCCAGGGACAGGGGTGACATTTGGGGACACTCCTGTCCCCACTCCAGCACATACCTGGGGCCAGCAGAGAAGGGGATGAAGGACGACGGGGACCGTTCCTTGCTGTTTTCCAGACTGAACCTCAGAGGACTGAACACCTGGGGTGACACCAACACAGTCACACCGAGGGGACACAGCTGTCACCACCATGGTGACAGGGACACCTCATAGGGTGGCCCTACCTCACGCTTGGGCCAGAGGTCTGGGTTGTGGTGGGTCCCATAGATGCTCATCAGGCAGATGACCCCTGCTGGGATGGGAATGGCCACTTTAGGGACAGCAGATGAGGATGGGTGGTGACACTGGGGACACCCTGGCCATGCCATACCCTTGGGGATGACACAGCCATCACACAGGGGGATGTCCTCGGTGCAGCGCCGGGACACAGCAGTGACAGGAGGGTGCAGCCGCAGGCTCTCCTTGATGCATATGGTGGTGAAGGGCAGCTGGGACAGGTTGTCCCTGGGGACAAGCGGGGGTGGCATCGTGTCCCCAAGCCACATGACCGGGGTGGCCCTGGGGACATCTCACCATTCAATGTCTGCAGTGTCCCGGCCAGCCAGGAGCTCCTGTACCTGCTGGCGGCATCGCTCCTGGTGCTCAGGATGGCCGGCCAGGTTGTAGAAGAGCCATGCCAGGCCACTGGCCGTGGTGTCATGGCCTGTGGGGACACTGGGTGAGTGAGGGGACACTGGAGTGGCTCCTCCCCAGTGGCACCTGGGAGCTCGTGCTCACCCTCAAACATGAAGGTGTCAGCCTCAGCCGCGATGTCCTCGTCCGACAGGGTGCGGCCATTCTCGTCCTGCAGAGGCAAGATGAGCCACGGGCCACTGGGGCCACCAGTCTGTGGGCCACCTGGGGCCAAATCCCATCCATGGCCACCACCCTATGGCACCACCATCCCACTGGCCACCAGCTCTATGGTCAATGCTGCCCATGGCCACCACTGTTCCCCTGTAGCCACCAGTCTATGTCCAAGCTTCCCATGGCCACCAGCATCCTACTGGCCTCTATGGTCAATCCTTCCATGGCCACCACCACTCTCTTGACCACTTTCATGCCCCATGGCCACCACCCCAGCCCCACCTTGGTGAGCAGCAGGATGTACTCGCTGGGCTGCCTGTACCAGGGACCATGTGGGGACACTGTGGCCACCAGCATGGATGATAGCAGGACCATTGGGGCCACCAGAATGGCCAACAGGGACAGTGATTGGACAGGATGGCCAGTGGGGACCATGGCAGAGCCAGCACAGCCACCAGGATGGCCAGCAGGGACAATGGTAGGGCCACCAGGATGGTGTCATGATCTGCTCGTACAAGCGAGGGTCATGATGGTTTGTTAACTGATCTGAGTGCAAAAGCAACACGGAAGGGGATTTTGGTATTAATCAAAACAAATGCACCTCTTGTTGAGTGCCCACAGCAGATGTGATGGAAGGATTAGAAAGGAGAATAAAGGAGAGAGAGAGAGAGAGAGAGAGAGAGAGAGACAGAGAGAGAGAGAGAGAGAGAGAGAAAGAGGGGAGGAATAGCTGCCAATGGAGAGATGAAACCCTCGTGGTCCAGCCAATAGATCCGTCTTGTCACGTCAGGGAGAATCTCAAAGTCTTGGTTCTGTTATAGTCCTCCACCAAGGGGGGGAGCAGGTAAGTCTATTGAAAGCACCGAGAGGGAACAGGTGAGTTTACAGACAGTCCATGTTCTCAGCAGTGAGTGAGACCAATTGTTTTCTTGGTCCAGGGAGCACACCTGCAGGCAACACTTGGCAAACATCTGGCTTCAGTTCGGCCAGCCCCCTGTGTTAGAGTTATAGGGGTCTCAGTCTCAGCCCTTGGGAGGGGGCTTCAGTCTCCGTCACAGCGGTCGTGAGGCAGCTGAGGGAAACCTCAGAGTGTCTCTTACAGATGATCAGTGGGGACAGGTGTCAATCACTCCTGGCCGTGGGTCTCATAGCTGAAGATGCACTTCTGGAGCGTGTCCAGGGTGAGGAGGCTCAGGGGCTGCAGCACCTCCAACTCCACCGGCCCCCACCAGCTGCCACTGCTGCTGCCGCCCACTTGGCCTGCGGGGAAGGGCTGGGTTGGGGAGGGAACAGGGAGGGGATCAGGGACATGGGATAAATTTGGGGGTGGGACAGGGGTGGGAGAGGGGGAGGAGTTGAAGAGAAGGTGTGGAACAGGAATGTGGTGATAAATGAGGGGTGGGGTTGGGGTTTGGGGGCAGCTTTGAGTTTGGGGTATGGGACAGTACAGAATTTGGGTACAGGACGGGGATCGGGGTGCAGGACAGGACTCAGGATGCAGCAGTGGGTGCAGGACAGAATTTTGGGTGCAGGACTGTCCTATGGTGACGTTATGATGCCTGTATCCCCATCCATGTGTTCTGTTTATGCTGGATATTATGTTCTGTGCCTTCAAGACTGGCTCTGAAGAGCGAAGTTTTGTTTTGGTTTTGTTATCAGCCGCTCCCCCACGGCTGGCGGGACACAGAGACAGGGCAGTACATGGTGCTGCTTTTGCTTTTTGCTTGGCTTTTTGCTTTGCTCTTGCTTTTGTTTCTGCTCATTACTTAGTTTGGCTAAGCACTCCGAATTTTTCCCTGGACTGTTTCTCCTTTCTCTTTTTTGGAACCACTCAAACCTGCTCCAGACTGGGACCTGGGAAACACTGAGAGTTTGCACCTTGTGGCTGCAGCAGCTGCCCCAGCACCGGAGGGACTGATAACAGAGCGACCACTCCCAAGAGAGACTTTCTGAATTTGTCATCTTTTTCAGAGTGGTGAAAGAGTGTTGTCACCTGGTATTGTTCATTTTGTGTGCTGGGGGTGCTTTGCCTGTTAAATAAACAGGTTCTTTCCACTTCTCTCCAGGGAATCCTTCCTGACCCAGTTGTGGGGAGGGGCAATGTGCGTTTGCTTTCTGGAGGAGCCCCTTTGGAGGTTTTCTCCCAAATTTGCCCTAAACCAGGACAAAATTTGGTGCCCAACGTGTGGGGCTTGAGAGAGAGTGGAAAAAACCCTGTTCTGACTGCATTTTGGTTGCCATTACTCTGTGTTGGTATAAAGCAGTTAATGGCCATGTTTTTTGAATTCATAATGTCTCTTGGGGTGGAGGCTTGCATGCATTTCTGGTCCCTAGGTGCAGAGGATCATTAATGGGACATCACACCATGATTAATATGATAAGGGAAACCAATTTATTACAAAAAGCAAGCCATATTTATACTGTTCTCTATTGTTCACACCTCAAGCTGATACATGATTGGTTAAATCCTTTTTACGCACGCATTTTGATATTTCAGTTAATTTTAGTTAGTCTTTCTTCTTCATGCATCTCGCTGTGGTTTTCTTGTCTGCCTTTGCATCCTGAACCGTCTGCTGCTGAGCGTGTTCTCCTTCTTTTGTGTCCTTCAAGGGCATGGTGACCTTACTCAGGTTCTATGAAGGCTGGATTGTGAACATGTTGCATATGTCCATTGTCCTCCAAAAAACCCTCAGCACTCCTCCCGGTGCTTTCTGGTCATTCAAGTGCCCTTCAGCTGACTGGTTTCATGCTTTGAGCTTCAGGGAATTGCCCAATCTTTCTGAAGCTGAAATAAATATCATATTAGTCAACATCTTAATTGTGTTTATATCTCACAGAATTGCCTTTTCTTTTGCCTTTGTCTAAAACTGTTCCTGTGCAGAAATCTCTGGGGGATGGTGGACAGGTCAGATGCTGCTGGGACATCCCAGAGCACTTGGACCTTGGCTCTGCACAGGAGAGCTCTTCATCCCCTTTCTCTCTTTTCCTCCCTCTGGGCATGGAGGGAGCTCCTGACTTCAGTGTGTGACTCGTGTGTGCAAAGAGCAAATCTGGGCAGAATTGGGGCAGGGAGGGTTTGGGGGGACCTTGGGATCTGTGCTGGGCACAGAAGGTGCTTTCCATTGCTCTGAGGCTGTCTGCTGTGGAAAGTGGATTTAATATCCAGCAGAGGAATGACTTTTGCATTTGATGGAACTGTGCCTTCCCTTGGCTTTGTTGGCTGAAAAGATACAGAGGAGCACACACAGAGTTACCAACTCCTGGATTCCAGCAGTGTTCAGATAGAAATTACAACAGGAGGCAGGGTCAAGATGTCTGCTTGCCTTGTGGTCAGCCTTCAATACCCCTTGGTCTCTCTGGGCCCTTCCCCCAGGTGGGCCTTGGGCTCATTTGGTCCCTCAGGAGCTGGGCTGGGGCTGCAGAGGTGGCTGTGGAGCATTGCCTGTGCTGTGCCAGGGACTGGCAGACACTGCTGGGCTGGGATAGAGGCTCTGGGGGGATTGGGGCTCCAGGGCAGGGCAAGGCTGGACCTGCCCCTTCCTCCCTCCCACACAAAATGTTTAGAGCCAACAATCTCCTCCAGTCTGTCACAACAGGGAATGCTGGAAGTGAAATCCCAGTTGTGGCCATGGGCACCTGGCTGAGAAGGACAGTTTTGTTCCATAGGAAGGAAAGCACAGAGCCTCAGTGTTTGGAAGGCAGGTGAGAGTCTCACTAGGCCAAGGCCAGCCAGACTTGTCAGGAATGGCAGATTTTTTTTGGGAGCAGTCTTTGGATTTAGGGAATTCTGGAGGTGGAAGACCAATCTCAGCCATGCATGCCTGGAGAAGTAGGACAGTTCTTTCTCATAGGGAGGAAAGCACGGAGCCTTCCCCAGTGTTTTGGGGACAGATGGGAGGTGACTCTCCTGAAAACATTGCCTGCCACACTTGTCCTGGCAATATTCCTATGGGAAAAATTTGGAGTTGAAATCCCAGTTCTGGCCATGAGTAATTAGAAGAGATTGACAGTTCCTTTCCTAGCAAGGAAAGCACAGAGCCGCAGTGCCCCAGGAGCTGATGAAAGGCAGCCTTTGACATTCCAACATCAGCCAGAGCTGTCCAGTGGCCCCTGGGAGGCCAAGCCAGCCAGGCCTGTTCCACGTTCCCTCAGTTCCATGAGACCCAATGGTCCCTTGCTTCCATGTGTCCCTGAGGTGCCATAATGCCCCCTTGGTGACACAAGGCCCTGAAGGGTCCCAATGGTCTCCATGGTTCCATCAGGCCCCACAGAACCATAATGGTCTCTGAGTCCATGAAGCCCCGCTGTGTCACCAAGGCCCCTTGGTTCCATGGGCTCCAGGGGTGCCACAATGATCCCCTTGGTTCCATGAGGTTCCATAGTGCCACCACGGTGTCCTTGGACCTGCTGGGACTCTCAGTGTGTTCCCAGACACCCCCAGCATGGTTACAGACGCTCCCAGTATATCCCAGTTGCCTTCAGCATACTCACAGTCATTCCCAGTCACATCCACTTGGCCCAGTAAGATTCCACTTCCCACCAGTATGATCCCAGTCACTCCCAGTGAAGGGAACGGACCGGGATGGACTGGGACAGGCTGGGATGGACTGGGACACTGGGATACACCAGGCAGGATACACTGGGATACACCAGGATAAACTGGGATACACTGGGACACACCGGGACACACTGGGATACACTGGGACACACTGGGATATACTGGGATACACCGGGACATACCAAGACACACCAGGATACTCCAGGATACACCAGGACACCCTGGGATTCACCGTGCCCAGCACTGGGACCCACTGGGATCAGGATCAGAGCACACTGGGACTCAGCAGGGCCAGAACTGGGGCAAAAGGGATCATAGTGGGACCCACTGGGATATACTGGGAGTGACTGCAACCATACTGGGGATGACTGGGAACACACTGAGAGTGACTGGAGTCACTGAGTCTACATTGGGGGCAACTGGGAAGACTGGGATCACAGTGGATTCCTACCGGGGTCATACTGGGAGTGACTGGGTCTGTGCTAGGGTGTCGTGGTTTTGGTTTGCTAATATAAGATCTCTTTAATTTTGAGATTTTTTTTGGCTAATGCACTAAAGAATGTGGTGGGTTTGGTGTTGGTTAATTACTAATACACTTATTTTTGGTTGTGAGATAGGATTAGGAGAAACGTAAAGCAGGCTCAAAACTTTAAAAGGGTAGAAAGAAAAATTTTAATAATAGTAAGTAAAAAGAAAAAAAAAGGTAGTAAGAATCAAAGCAAACTTTTTAGAATACTTCTCCCCACAACTTTTTCTTTCTCACTGACAATGTAAAGAAACTAAACTTAAGATTTCTAGTCAGTTTACTACCTCTCAAAGAGTCTTTTTTTAGTTCACTTAGGGAGAGAAGTCCCTCTTGATAAAGTTATGGAGACTTTTCTACAAAAGGAAAAAAGCAGTTTTCTCGTGGTTCTCATTTTTGTCATGAATAACAACTGCCAGGGGAACCTTGCTATCGTAAAATCTTTCTTATTTCTACAAACCTTCCCACAGCTTGGAGACGGGCTATGTTGATTGATGGGGTATTGTTTTAAAGATGAGCTGTTCAAAGGCAAAAGTTCTCATTATCTATCTCTAAAATCATCTTCATCTCTGGGAGCACAGATCTTCATTTTTAGAAGCACAAGACTGTGCTCTTTCTTTGTGCAAACTTCTCATGAGATTACAGCTATTTCAACATCTGCTTACTTTAACATAGAAGCCTTTACCTAATATCAATTCAAACACTTTCATTTCCTTATAGTTTTATGTGTTATAAGGGAAAAGAGTCTTTTCTTTATAGCTTACAAGAGGATTTCAGCTCTAAAAACAAAGCATCTTCTCCCCCTCCCATCTGGGCCTTACTTACCTTCTTCTTTATTACCTTTAATATCTTCATCTTGTTTTTAATATACGTGCATGTTGTTCTTTTCTCTCACTCAGAAGAAGACTGAAGCACTGAAAAAGTTAACATCACGCCTGAAGCCTACCTAACCCACCAATAACTACTAACAGAAAGCTGTGGCTCAGTTGTGTTCAGATCAGCTTTGTAGTTAGTGTTTAGTTTTCTACGCCAGCCACAGAAGTCTCTGGTCTCAGCCAGGCTAAGAAGAAGAAGCAGCAGCCTGACAGCGAGATCTTCGCAGCCACAGCCAGCCCTGCTCTGGCTAAAGCTCCGCAGCCTCCCCTGTCTCCTTGCCCGGCAGCTGCTGAAGCCCAGCCCGGCCAAACCAGAGCCCATGGAGAGAGAAGCCAGCAAGCAGCCCAGGAAATAGAAAAGAAGCCCAGCCTGCAGCAAGACGGCCCAGCCCAGCCCAGACACAGAGCTGAAGCCCAAACCGAAACCCAGCACCTCCCTGCCGACCAACAAAGAAAAGAAAAGTTTCTGAATTTTTTGGTCTTTACCATGTGTGTTTCACAAAAGCGTGTCTAGCTTTTCAGCAGCTCAACAGACTGTCAGATACACAAAAAACTTTGCATCACTTCCCTACATTTCCTCCCATTCCCAAACATAACACAGGGGCCACTGGGAACAACTGCGATCAGACTGGGAGCAACTGGGAGCAGCTAGGACCAAGCTGGGAGCAACTGGGATCATCATGGCATCAGAGTAGGATCATACTGGGAGGGACTGGGTCTGTGCTAGAGGCAACTGGGATCACACTGGGAGGAAATGGGGACATGCTGGGGACCAATGGGATCATACTGGGAGCAACTGGCACCACACTGAGGGTGACTGGGATCCTTCTGGAATCATACTGGAAGTGACTAGGGGCAGGCTGAGGGCAATTGGGACCATGTTGGGGCAACTGGGATATACAGGAAATGACAGGAATCATGCTGGAGGTGACTGGGAGTGGCTGTGAGCAAATGGAATCATACCAGAAGCTACTGGGAGCAACTGGGAGTGAGTGGAAACACATTAGGGACAACTGGGATGTACTGGGAGAGACCAGGAGTGACCGGAATCACAAAAGAACCATAAAGGAAGTCACTGGAATAATACTGGGAGTATCTGGGATTGACTGGAATCCTACTGGGTGACTTGGAGTGACTGGGACCATACTGGGGGCAAATGGCACTGTACTGAGAGTGACTGGGTTCATCCTGGAATCATACTGGGAAGGACTGGAACCATACTGGGAGTGTCTGGAACTATAGTAGGGCGGAATGGGAACACCTGGGATCATACTGGGAGTGACTGGGATGATACTGGGATCACACTGAGTGTAACGGGAAGTGACTGGGACCATCCTGGGGGTGACTGGGAGCCACAGGGCCCATGCTGGGAGTGACCTGGGGGGAACTGGGGGAACTGGCCCGGCTGGGGCTCAGGGTTGTTCTCCCCCAGGGCTGCCCTGGCTCCTGCTGCCACCCTGGGCCCCACAGAGCCGAGGGACAGGGGACAGCTGAGGGACAGGAGACAGGGGCAGGGACGTGGAGAGGTAGAAGGGAGTTCCAGGGGGTCCTTGAGCCCAGGAAAGGGGAGTCCAGGGTTTCCCAGAAAGGGGGGACAAGGGTGGGGACACCAGGGATGTTCGAGAACGAGGAGTTCAGGGGGTCTCTGGTTTTGCACACAGCTGGGGCTGGGGACTGGGAAAGGCAGGAATGGGGGACCAAGGCATTCCAGGGCATCCCAGGGTCAAGCCAATGGCCAGTCTGGAGGCTGGGAGCCATGGGATGGCCGGGAAAAGGGGAGCAGAGAGCCCTGATGTCCAGGAATGGGGTGTGAAAAATGCATGTATTTTATGATTGGCTTTTCACAAATATTAAAATGAATATTATATGTGTTGTATTAGAAAGCAATGCTGTATTAATTTTCTTAAGTACTGTGTTAAATATAGTTTTAGGTTATAAAAATTGTTAAAATAGAACTATGCTATGTAAGATGCTTTGTTTAAAAGAAAGGACTTGCAGCGAGATAACTTGCAGCCACAGGACACCTAGATCTTTCAGAGAAAAAGAATTTATGGCCTTCTTATCAGAAGAAACAAACTTCTTCCCACCTTGGAGGTGCTATTAGGATTAGAGGGAAGAAGTTGACACTGGTCAGACAGAATCCTGTGTTTGAATGGAATTTATGCATCGTGTATGAAGTGTATGAATATGCAACGGGCTGTTGTTTTTAAGGGTTAATCCTTTGTTACCAGGGGTCCTTTTTTGGGCCCGTGATGCCCAGAAAAAGGTACCTGGACGTCCATAACTCTTTGTTTTTATTGTCTCATATTGTCTTAATTCAATTTGTCCAAATTGTTATTACTCTAATTGTGTTACTATATAACCATCTTATTACTATTAAACTTTAAAATTTTTAAAAACGAGTGATTGGCGTTTTTCACAATTTGGTAGCAGAGGATGGTTACTAACTCCTCGCTGCCGGTGCTTTGGGAGAGTCAGAGTGGGGAAGGCGCGCCCTGCCCTCTTTGGCAGCCTCGCTCTGCTTCCCCTGAAGTGACCGACAGACGCAGGTTACGATCTGTGGACAAAAGGAGACAATAAAACAAAGAGAACGGGAAAAGGGTCCCTACAACTGCTGTAATTTGCCCCCTAAGAGTAGTAGTTCGCACGAAGAACCCGGGAAGGAAAAAGGATTGGTAAGTATTTCTCGGGGGGCAGGTACGGGGGGATGAATGTGTGTGAATGAGAGGCGGGCTGGTTGTCCCAGACCTGCCAAGTGAGTGCGGAGTCTCCCACGCTGCGTTTCCGACTTTGCGCTGGAAAAGCGGCCAGTAAAGAGACAAAGCGACTCATAAGAGAGTGAAAGAATCCCCGGGGGTGACTGGGACTGGGTCTCAGGGAGGGGTTGGACCCCTCGGTGGTGGGGAGCAAGGTTTCCTAGCCCAATCCACTAGGAAACAGGACAGGAGGGGCTCCTAAAACCTGCTGGGTTGAGGGATTTATATTCCAAGAGCATCCAAGAGCAGGGTTGAGCAGAATTCTGTCCGAGTGAGGATATGCCTGAGAACACTCAGGGTGGGACAACACAGCTAGATTGGGGGATAAAAAAATGCCCAAGAACATCCAGGGTTGGACAACACAGCAGAACAAATTAAATGCCAAAGAGCATCTGTAGTTGTACCACACCGCTGGGTTGAGGGACAGAAAATGCCCAAGAGCATCTGAGGTTGAACAACACAGCTGGATTGAAGGAAAATTACCCGAGAGCATCTGGGGTTGGACAACACGACAGGATTGAGGGAAAAATTGCCCAAGAGCATTTGGGGTTGGATAACACAGCTGGGTTGAGGGATATCCAATGGCACCGGGACTGGCCAGTAACACCTAAACTTGTAATAGGCGATGTGAAAGTAAAAGGTACCTTATTGTTGTTTTGTGGTGTGTGAGAGTGAGACCCACACAGAGCCAGCCTCAACTTCCTGGGCAGGTGGGAAGGGGGAGGTGTGGAAAGAGCGAGTGACCTGCACACCAGGCTGCAGCTCCCGGCTGGGTGGGGGCTTCTGGGCCCAAGAGGAGCGAGTGACCTGCGAACCAAGCTAGCGTTCCCTGGGTGTGTGAGGGGCCGTAGCTGAAGAGTGTGAAAGACACGCAGACAGCCTCACAGGGGAACGGGCACCAGAGGCAGCCAGAGTCAGGGCCCTTCTAGGGGGCCTGGTGACACTGAGACCTGGAGGTAAACCCCAAAGCGAAAGAGGGGGCCACAAGGACCTGTGATTTCCTAGCAATAAGGATCCACTCTGTGTCTTGAGAGTGTGAAGGAATGTGTGAAAGTGAATGAGAAATAAAAGTGAGTGAATGTAGATGAATGAAAGTATAGGTAATGTCGATTGTGCATTTTAAGCCTTACCATATCTCTTTGGAGGGAGTTGGATTGTATTGAAAAGCAGTGTGAGAAAAAGGGGGTTTTTTGGGTGTAAGTAGTTGAAAGAAAAGTGGTATTTAAGTTGTTAGTAAAAAGTGAAAAACAGAAGCAGGGGACGAATAGATAGAAAACTGAAAAATGAGACAGAAATTCAGTAAGGTGGATACAGGAAAAGAAAAGCAGAAAAAAAATACCAACAGAAATACCCCAAGACAGCACTTTGGGAGTTATGTTAACAAACAGAAATACAACTCATTGCAAAATACAGGGTATGCAGAAGTTGATGAGAAAAAACATGCAAACTTGTGAATTATATACTTAAAAACAGCAGTAGAAAATTTAACACAAAAGAGTTATACATTGATTCAAGGTATGCCTTTAGAGTAGCACATACCTTAAGAAAAATTTTAAAAGGGAGATTGCTTAATTAAAGAAGAAAAAGATTAGTACATGAGAAACTTATTTTCGAGGTTTTAGAGGCATTACAATTACCTAAGAGACATAGCAATAGTACATATTAAACGACACCAAAAGGTAAAGACCTAGAAATAAGAAGAAATAAAATAAATAACTGGCAGATCAAGAAGCTTAAGTTGCAGCAGAAAATAGAGCTGAAAGAGTTAATATTAACTCCAAATGAAGAAAAAAAAAGGGGGGGGAATTAAAACAAGATTGTGGCGAACAAGATAAATCGGGGAAATAGAAACATCTTGATATGGAAGACAATTAGATAATAAAACGCTTACGAGGGAATAGCAGAGGACGTGTATCAAAAAGCCCGGTGGGATACACAGGCTAGGTGTGATCATTTTTTTAAAAGAACTATGGGTGCATTGAGACTTTTAGAGTAAAAAAAAGTACCTGAAACATGTATAATTTGTCAAAAGATAAATTAAAGGGTGATGAGAAAAACAATATGAGAAGGTCGTCAGTTAGCTCGTCGACCATTTCAAAGCACCCAAAAAGCAAAACGGGGAAAGTATAGAGCTGAGAACAAATTACCTCATCCATTCCCGTTCGTTCCCCCACTCGTTCGCACCAGCCCTCCCAGCCCCTGTGCCGGCTCCGGCACAGTCCGTCTGTCCCGGTCCGTCTGTCCCGGTCCGTCTGTCCCGGTCCGTCTGTCCCGGTCCGGCCGCCTGGCCCGCGTTCTTGCCGGGGGTGGGGGTCTGTCCTGCCGTGTGCACCGTGGTCACCGCGCTGATCGCACCGAGGGGGTCCCGTCTGTCCCATCCCCGGCTGCCCTGACTCTGTCGGCTCCCGCCGCTGCAGCCGGGGTCAGTCCCGGCTTTGTCTCTGCCGGATCAGCCACCGTGAGCCGAGTGAGGGCGATCCCCGCTCCAGCTCGGTCTGCACAGGAACAGCCCCTCGGGCGATCCCAGCCACAGACCCCGCCTCTGGAGCCCCCAGACCCTGAGCTGTGCCGATCCCCTCGGGCCATCCCGGCTGCAGACCCCGCCTCTGGAGCCCCCAGACCCTGAGCTGTGCCGAGCCCCTCGGGCCATCCCGGCTGCAGACCCCGCCTCTGGAGCCCCCAGACCCTGAGCTGGGCCGAGCCCCTCGGGCGATCCCAGCCACAGACCCCGCCTCTGGAGCCCCCAGACCCTGAGCTGTGCCGATCCCCTCGGGCCATCCCAGCCACAGACCCCGCCTCTGGAGCCCCCAGACCCTGAGCTGTGCCGATCCCCTCGGGCCATCCCGGCTGCAGACCCCGCCTCTGGAGCCCCCAGACCCTGAGCTGTGCCGATCCCCTCGGGCGATCCCAGCCACAGACCCCGCCTCTGGAGCCCCCAGACCCTGAGCTGTGCCGATCCCCTCGGGCCATCCCGGCTGCAGACCCCGCCTTTGGAGCCCCCAGACCCTGAGCTGTGCCGATCCCCTCGGGCCATCCCAGCCACAGACCCCGCCTTTGGAGCCCCCAGACCCTGAGCTGTGCCGAGCCTCCCCGTCCTGCCCTGAGCTCCATTCCCTTGGTAACCACAGCTCCGGCTGCTTAAGGAAACTCTCTAAAGGAATCACTTTATTGAAACACTAAAAAATCAGTTAGAAGAAAGCCCTCTCCTGATTCTTCCTAAAAATACGCGAGAAAGGCTGTAGAAGATAAAAATCCAAAAAGAATGGGATAAAGAGATTGGTCTATTTCCATTAAGAGAGGTTCTCAAAGGGGGGTGATGGATCAGAGTTTGTAAATGCTTCTTTGACTTTGTCTGAGGTCTGAAATTTTAAGAAATAAATAAAAGAGATATTTGGAGAATCCCATAGGCATAGCTGAACAATCAGACCAACTTTTAGGACCAAACATGTATACTTGAGAACAGATGTGGTTGGTAATGAAAATAATATTTTTCTCAGGAAGAAAAGCAATTAATCAGAGCAACTGAAATAAAAGCTTAAGAAAAAGATAATCTGCAGGGACCCCCAGAGAAGACAAAATGCCAACTGTACCTCCTGAATGGGGTTAAAATAATGAGGAGGGGAGTAAACACATGAACAGTTATTGTAATTACATAACCAAGAGAATAAATGAGACAGCATATCAAAGGCGAAATGTGAAAACAAAAGATTTTTGAGAGACAGCTTTTAGAGGGGAAAGAAAAAACTCCAACTAAATAGATAAACAAACTTTAGAGAAAAAGGAAAATGGTCCTAAGTAAGCAGAAGATCTGAAAATCTTTAAAGAAATGGGCCCATTAAAAAAAAAAAAAAAAAGTCATAGGCTTTAATTTTTTTGGGGGGGAACAAATACCATCAGGA
Organism: Melospiza melodia melodia; assembly: GCF_035770615.1. Taxonomy (NCBI): domain Eukaryota; kingdom Metazoa; phylum Chordata; class Aves; order Passeriformes; family Passerellidae; genus Melospiza; species Melospiza melodia. Next base: position 9,987,011 of record NC_086200.1, read on the forward strand.
GCCTGTGATAACTTTAAAAGTGGGTCCCCAAGAAGAAGAATTGGAATTTGTTATAGACACAGGGGCAGAGAAAACCTTCCTGTTAAACGTTCCAAAAGGTTATAGTGTGAGCAAACATATAGTGAAAGTAACAGGGGCAAAAAGAGGAAGTTTTACATTTCTGGTCATTAAAGATGTGGTAATTGAGGGAAGAAACTAAAATTTAGATGGGAGATGTGTTATTGGTCCCAGGGGCAGGTAGCAATTTATTGGGAAGAGTCTTACAAGTGCAATTAAAAGTAAGAGTTATATCAGAAAATAAGAAAATGACAGCTAGAGTTTTGAAATTAAGCCAAGAGGATGAAGAAAATAAAATCAACAAAGAAGTTTGGGCTGGAGAAAGATATAGGGGAAGAATAAATATCGACCCCATAAGGGTTACAACTGAGAGAGGAGAAAGAGAGAAGTTGAAGTAGAGAAGTAGTTAGGAAACTCTGAGATGTTAGAATGTGAAGTGATGACATCTTGGTGCTAGAAGAGAGCAGAAGTGTGAATGCAAGTTTTTTGCAGGAAAGGCAGAGAAGTATCTTAACACACGGTTGTTAAGAGGTTATTCAATGCCACACTGGGGTCCAGAAAAGCCTTAGCAGAACGGGCCCTCCTTGAAGAGAAAAGAGGATAAGTTGACGAGAGAAAGAGAAAGAATGTCAGGAGCACCTGGGCACGCCAGGTTTGGGGTTGTCAAGGCTGGGAGGTGTCTGAGCGCTCCCTGCGATCGGCGGGGTCTCGGGGGCTGCGGCAGGGACCGATCCATGGAGGTGCCCCGGGCGGGGCTGGCAGCAGAGGACACAGGTTTGCGGCCAGGAGCGGGCTGGCTCCGGGGCAGAGCTGCCGGGGGGCTCCCAGACTGTCGGGGTGCCGAGCCCAGGATGGCAGCGTCGGCCTGGAAGTAGGCCGAGAGAGAGAAGGGGAGAGAGAGAGAGAGAGAGAGAGGGAGAGGGCAAAAGAGACCCAGGGCAGCCCCCAGGGTCCCCATGCCCGGGGCTGCTCTCCCCTGCCCCGGCCCTGCGGCCAAGGGGCCGCACCGGGGGAAGGGCCAAGAACAGCCTTGACAGCAGGGATGTGAAAAGAGGGGCAGGGGGGACTAGCACTAAAAGATAAAATCAAAGCAGAGATTGCTGACTCTCCAAACCTCACAAAGCGGTTTGTTTTTCTTAAGTAAGAAGTTTTTTGGTTTTTTTTTCTTTTGTGTGTTTTGTTTGCCGTTAACGAGAAGGCTTTTTTCCTGAAGAAGAGGCTGCTGTAGAGAAAGCTTTTAGCTAAACCCAGAAAGTTTAGAAGGAAAGCGAATCGTAAAAGTTAATGCAGTATTATCTTTCTTTTATTATCTATGCTATTAAGAAGTCCTTTCCAGGTACTACTGAAGCAACAACCAAAATCACGGAAAGAGAGTGAATTCATGCCAGCAGAATCAAAGGACTTGTGAAGAAACTTGAGGAACGGACTATCATATTTAAACCGGGTGATACTGAACTGACTTTCCAATGGGGACTGAGTGGTAATGGTTTGAGAAAACCCAAATGATCCAAGAAATGTACAAAGAATAACACTGAATTAAGAAATAAGATAATGCTTATATCACTGGATTTGAGCACTGCCTGAATAAAACATCTCCTTGGGGGAGGAATACCTCAGATAGAAAGATCAAGAACGTTTTTGTATTCTGACCTTAGCCCTAGAATTGTACAAGGGAGAAGAGGAATTACTATTTCCATTAGTAAACTTTACTTGATTCATTCCAATACTGGACATGCTAGGTGGGTTATAAGTAAATGCTTAAATTGTAAGAGTAATTAGTGTTGTGATTCACAAAATTTATGCTCTTATTGCAAAAAGTGTTAAAGTACTGACTTGGTTTTGTGGATGGGAATTATTAGTGCCTGTTAAATGAGAGCTACCTGAGGAACAGTCAGAGACCACAGTTAAAGAGTGTCAAAACCAATTTGCCTAGCAATTAGTTAAGAGAAAGTGACAAGAAAATAGAGGGCAAGACCAGATTGGCCTCTGTATTTCACCACCAAGAAGATCAAATAAACCTGCTGTGGGTTGCAACCTCACAGGCATGGGAGGTGGGAGTATAAGCCATACTGGACCTCTGTTATTCCTGTTTCTGGCACTCATTTGTTGTCTTTTCCCTTTCGGGATACCAGCAGGATTGTGTCACAAATGCTACAGAAAGCATCACATAGAAAGAAACCAAAGTTCCTCCTTTATTACACACACCTATGTCAACAGCCACTGTTATAACCCATCCAAATTAAGAACTTGTAGGCAAAACAGAGTAAATTATTAGATTACAAGAAACTTAAGAAAAAGTGGCAATAGATTTAGAACTGAATGTCCAAAAGGAGAGAGATGGATTTGTTTTAAATTTAATCTTGAAGATGCGGTTCAAGATTTGGAAAAAAAACCCCAAATAATAAAGGAAAAGGTAAAACCAGCACAGCAATCTAACTCTGTATTGACTCCAAATTATCTGTTGAATTGTATTACAAGACTCCAAGCAGTTATAGAAATGATAGCAAATAAGGCTGCCCAGGCATTAGAGTTAACATTAAGTCAGCTAAGCCAAACAAAAACTGTAGGGTATCAGAAAGGTTCGCTTTAGACTATTTATTGGCCAAAGAAGGGGGTGTTTGTGGAAAGTTCAATATATCAGATCGTTGAAAATTGATGACCACAGAAAAGTCATTCTAGCAAAAGCAAAAGAAATCAAAAAGAAAAATATATACGCATATAACAACCCAGGTACCAGTCCAAAAATTAGAAAACAATGTTAAAATCTAGCTGGTGGGGTAATGTATTAGAAGAAATTAAGATCTTTCATTTGTGTTACAACTGTTTTTATATTTCTTTCTTGTGTAATCCCGTGTTTTATTTTACCAGCATAGTCCAGAAGATATAAGTAGAAAAAAAATATTGCTCAAGCCAAATGATTTACAAAGAATAAGAGTGGGGATTGTGAAAAATGCATGTATTTTATGATTGGCTTTTCGCAAATATTAAAATGAATATTATATGTGTTGTGTGAGAAAGCAATGCTGTATTAATTTTCTTAAGCACTGTGTTAAATATAGTTTTAGGTTATAAAAATAGAAACTATGCTATGTAAGATGCTTTGTTTAACAGAAAGGGCTTGCAGCGAGATAGCAGCCACAGGACATCTAAATCTTTCAGAGAAAGGGAATTTATTGCCTTCTTATCAGAAAAAATGAACTTCTTCTCACCTTGGAGGCACTGTTAGGATTAGAAGGAAAGAAGTTGACAATGACCAGACAGAATCCTGTATTTGAATGGAATTTATGCATCATGTATGAAGTATATGAATATGTAACAGGCTATTGTTCTTAAGGGTTAATCCTTTGTTAATGGGTGTCCTTTTTCAGGCTCCTGATGCCCAGAAAAAGGTACCCGGACATCCGTAACTCTTTGTTTTTATTGTCTCATATTGTCTTAATTCAATTTATCCAAATTGTTATTACTCTAATTGTGTTACTATTTTTATAACTATTTTATTACTATGAAACTTTTTAAAATTTTAAAAACAAGTGATTGGTGTTTTTCACACTGACTGTTCACCGCTGCCAATGCTCACAGTATTCTCCTAACACACTTGAGCTTCCTGTCTTTCAGTGAGAGAAAGATTCAGCTAAAGTCAAGGAAAGAGGGCAGGGGAGATGGAAACCTTCCCTTGGGATGCTTTTAGGAAGGCCTGAAGGGACCCTGCCTTTCCTTGGAACAGAGGTGGTCACCATGCATGGTGTTGCCTGACCTGCCCTAGGTGCTCCTCTGTTCCAGAAGGACTTTTGCCCACTTCATCACTTGTCTGTCCCTCCAATTCCAGGGCCTCAAACCTGCTCTGTGAGATACTAAACCTGTAAGTCAGCTGTAAGTTTTCAGAATATGGCACTGACCATGGCTCTAAGTAAGTTTTTTTAATCAGGCTTACAATATATTTTGAGAAGAAGAAGGAACAGAAGGGGTAGATACCACACAAGAATCCAGCAGAGTCTTCCCAGCTTTTTTGTCTGGGTTCTATGAAGCACAATGCCCAGTGCTTGCATTATGCTGTCTTTTCATGTGTTCTGGTGACCAGAACCATCCCATGGCCAGGCCCAGGATAATTTGGGTGCCAAAGTCCCATTGCCTGCAAATATCACACTCTTTTTTACCCAGCTGGTGCTCAGCTCAGCATATTTGCTGAGACAACTTTAGGACTGTTTTCCTTAACTTGGCAGTTCTAGCAGATGTCCTTATGGCCCCTAAATTCTGCATCCTTTGTGTCCACTATCAATAGGCATCCTTCTTCCCAAGCTTTGTCAACCTCCCTCTGGGTCTGAGATCAGTGAAACGGGCCCAGCCCTGAGTCTTAGAGACAATTCTAGCAACAACTACTTTGCTTTTCTAATACCTGGCCATCACTTCGAGCTTGTAGGCTGCTATGTGTGTCACAGGTTAAATGTCTCTTCCTGTTGATCAGGCTTGGAAGTGCGGACAGCCCAGGCATGACAGGATATGTTTTCTTCAGGAAATGGGACGTAGGGCCCAGCTTGCACCAGGTCCAGGCCCGCGCCTTCCAGAGCGCCAGAAGGTTCGCGGCGCCATTGCAGGGCTCAGGGCGCCTCCTTGTGGGCAAGAGTCGCCTCGACAGCGCGGGCGCCGCGCGGCGGGGCCAGAGGGCGGGAAAGGGCGGGCGGGTGTGAGGGGCGGGGCGGTTCCTGCCTAGAGCCGAGCCCGCGCTGTACCTCGGCGCCTTCCCGGCTCGGTGTTGGGAGCGAGCCGCCGCTGCTCGGGCTCTGGGAGAAGCGTGCGGCCGCTGCGGAGTCCCAGCCCGCAGATCTGGCTGCTGGCCGAGGCTGCAGTGCAGAGCTGCCATGCCAGAGCTGCCGTGCGCCGTGGCACTGCCAGAGCCCCTGGCAGAGCCGGGCTGGAAGTGCCGACAGCTGAGGGAAGCCCTGCCATGGCAGCGCCCCAAGCTCTTGTTTATCCCACAGAAAGAGAGGATCAGCACCTGGAGGTGACTGCGTCATTCCTGGAAAGGGACTATCTGCTTACAGTTGCGATGTCTGGCAGCAAGCAGGACGGCGCTGGTGCCAGGGCGCCAAGTGAGGGCAAAGCAGCCCTGTGACAGCCTGGCCCAGGGGCTCTTGTGGCAGCAGGCAGCGTGGGGATCAGAACAGAGGCAGGGGGAGGCAGGAGCTGCTCGGCCATGCCAGGGCTGGGAGCCTCCTTCCTGCCCAAGTGGGGCCCAGCTGGGCCAGGGGGCAGCTCCTGGGACAGCCGTGCCCGCAATGGCCCCTGCTCTGCAAGGCCTCCAGCGCTGCCCATCAGCCAGGCAGGGACAGAGCAGCCTTGGGGCCGATGCTGCTGCAGGCTCAGAGCCCCGCACAGCTGCTCATGCCCGGTGCCATTGGCTCTGTCCCCTGCAGCCTGCATGCTGTGTCACCGTGCAGAGGCTGAGCCCTGTGCCTCCCCTGGCCCTGGCAACTGTTCCTGTGCTGCTCCTGCACTGCCCAGGGCACCCACGGGCCCTGCTTGGGCCGCACGCAGACCAGAACCAGCTGGGGCTGTGACAGCTCTGCTGCTCTGGGCCCAGCCCTTGGGCAAAGCACCCGCCTGTCCCTGGCGTGGGGGCAGTGCCCAGGCTGGGCTTGGCAGAGCCCGTCCGCTCCTGGAGGGCTGGGGGCACTGCTCTGGCCTGGCCTGGCCCGGCCCTGGGCTTGGCAGAGCCCGTCCGCTCCTGGAGGGCTGGGGGCACTGCTCTGGCCTGGCCTGGCCCGGCCCTGGGGTCCCTTGGCATTCCTGCTTGCCCTTGCATCCACCAGGGATGGGCTGCAGCTCAATGGCCCCGGCCTGGCCGCACACTCAGGCCTGGAGCCTTCCCATGGCTCCCCAGGGCACGAGAGCCTCAGCCCCAGCTCCCAAACACGACCTAACAGGGTTTGCTGATATTGATCCCTGTTAGACCTTTGAAAGCATGTTGAAAGTAACCTTGTTTGGCAACTCCTTCAAGGAACAAACGTGATTCGCTTCTAATCAGTAAAAACTTTATTGGTTTGCTTGCACTTCCTATAGGGTATCCTAATGCTTCCTTTGGCGTTCCAGAAAATAATGAAAATCTAACAAATTCTAAAGAGAAGTTCTTGAATCCACTATGAGGAGAAGTCTCTACATTCACTATCCTTACATACACTTAAGTAGCTGCTCCTGTAACACACAAAGATGTAGTGGTTTACCTGACTGGACCACACAACAGGATGTTATACACACCGCTACACTAAAAAACTCCTCTTCCCTGTTCATCACAAATTTAAAGCTCTTCTCGAGGTCCTGACTTAATTTTACATGCACATTCATACCTGCAATCCCTCCCCATGCTCAGTTTTCACCTAGACTTACCAGGGAACAGATGTTCCATACTCACCTCAAGCAATAATCTACGTCTGTCTTCCTAACCCTCTTTTTCTTCACTGACTTCTACTAATCTACAAAATAACTTGGACCCTCTGCACAAAAGAAGCATCCAATTAATAGCCTTAAACACTTGTGATTGTGCTGCTACTTCTAACAATCTTGACCACCACAGCACTAAAATCAGAAATCAATTCTTCACATCCTTCCTGTTCTCCTGCCCCCACCATGCCTTGGCTCCAGCAGAAATGTTCCCTACTGCAGCCTGGTGTGCTAAGAACAATCAAAGGCAGCAGCACTTTTCCTCAACATGCTGCAATCTGAATTGCAGTGAAATTGCAGCTGTTGCATTAGAAGCTCAGCACCAGCACCCCACATCTTCCCCCAGAACTGAGGCCTGCTGAGGCCTGAGCTCTCCATTTCAACACACCCTGTAAATCAGGCTGCCTGGACTATTGCAGGCTGGTAACTGTGTGAACACAGCAGTGCATTTCAGCAGAGTTATGGAATCAGTCTCATGGAAGGCACATCCTTTAAGCTTAAGACTCTATTCTACAAAATCTAGCCAGCAATTGTTTTGGTGGCCTGTGCAGGTTTTGGGGACTGTGCATGTTTCCTTTGGATGTTGTTTTCTTTGTTTCTAAATACAAAATTCACTGGATTCAGAAGCAAAACCCCAGCTTCATTAGAACAAAGAACCACAGGGACATATGTGGCTGACAAGAACACTCCTCATTTCTAATAGTAACACCAGAAAGAGAGGAAAAAGATAAAGATGATTTAAATACCCGAAAGGATCCGAAATGTCTACATAAGCTGTCAAGGGACTAAGTTTTTGGTAAACTCTAAAAGTCCAGATTCCTATTCGGTAATTGTCTGAAAGAAAAGAAAGCCAGAAAATCTGGTTGACCTTTATTTTGCCAGGACTTTCTCACGGGATTCTACCACAACTTGGATCACAAGTGAGGGTGGCAAATTTTGACTAGAAAACTTTGATAACTAGGCAGCATTTTTTCCTCCTCACTGAATTACAGGAAGGGTTTAAAAGGAAAAAAAAATATAAAAGAGCGTAAAGAAATTCTATCATACCTCTTAGGCGTTCATCATCTTTGGAGAACAAAAAAAAAAACTCTAGCACTTCCTGTGCATGGTAAAGAAAGAAACCTAGAAAAGGACAAAGGGATTTGAGCATCCTAAATTGTACTATCAAATTTCATGAACACAAGTTAATCCTGTAGTGCTTCAGAGAAATGCCATACATTGAAAAGCTTTATTCCCTAGAAACCAAATAAATCTTTTTATTTTCCAAATCCTCTTTTAAAGAGAAAACTGACTGTGTCTTTGGCTTTTGGCCAAACTCAGTTTGGAGTTGGTCAAACCAAAATGACCCAGTTAATTTCCTGTGCTCTGCTCTTTCTTTCCATATTCACATTCACATCCAATGGGTTGCTGGGAGTTTTGACTCTGTGCAGCACAAACGGTTTTCTAAGATGACTTTCATTGCTCAGAGGTGTGCAATGTCAGTTTCCCATTCCCTGAGTGCTGCTATTAATATTCCCACAGCATCCAACTACTACAGCCAAGTAGACAACAAAGAGAAATGGAACTTGCATTTCTTGGTCCTGTTCAATTTCTGACATCTCAGGCTCATCGTCACCCTCAGAACTGCTGTCCTGGAAACGTGGATCCTCTTGCCATGTGGCTTTTACTGGCTTTATTGTCCCAAGCGCGTGAGGCTCTGCAATGACAGCACCAATAGAGAAAAAAAGCCAAAACCAGATTATTCCTCTAATCATCAGGAAGAATTCCTCCTTTCACGTGAAATACTTACAGTGGAGAAGAGAGATTTAGGAAGGACAGAATCTGACCCTGCCAGATTTTCTAAGCTACATTTCTGCTCCACTTTGTATTTTCCACTTTGTTCCAGGGATCCCTTATGTATTCTTAAACATTTCTCATTGCATTCAGAAGACACTGAATACCTTTTCAGTTCAGCACAAGTCTGGGGGGCTCGTTGCTTTGTGCTGTTGCGTTGGGTTTTTTAATATTTTGGGTAACTTCACGGGGTTTCTTTTCTCTCCTACATGACTGGGACTTGAGTTAATGTTGTTTCATCTTCATTTCAGATGGCCTCATTTTATCTAAGGTTAGGACACCCCAATGATCATGTGTCATTCCATTTCCTTTTTCTAAAGGTCCAAGAGTAGAATTCAGTAACAAACAGAATGTTCATGGATCTTGGGGCCAGCTCTCGGACTTTGCTCCTCCCTCTACATTAACGCACATTTCCTTAAAAGCCTTGTGAGTTCCTATGAAACTTGATATGACTGGTGTGTCACCTTTTTCCCTGTTTGAGGAATTCAGGGCATGAGAACAAGCTTTTTCACCACTCAGCAAAAACCCCCAATGCCTTCTCAAAGCATGCCTTTCAGAATTCCTGAGATGCAAGCATGAGGCACCTCTCAATAATCTACCACAACCCTAGCAAGCAGAAATGAAGATCAAAATGCTTCTGCCTAATTACTGACTTCTGTTGCTGAAAATCCCCTGCATCCTGACCTTTTTTACACCATATTGCCCTACAGTGCCTGCCAGAAGCTCTTCCTTAGCAATGGCACTGTTAGAAGGGTTCTGCTGTTACCTTCTTTGATGTCCAACTCCTCTGTGCCTCCAAAGAAAGAAAACTTGAAGTAACTCGTCTCCTGAGCTGCATCATCCTCAGGCAAAGGTCCCAAATGGTCATCTGGGGCAGAGTCCTGTGCATCCTCTTTGTCCCAGGGTATTTCCTCAGTCTGGTTTGCTCTTTGAAGGTCTTTCAAAGAATAAACCAGAATAGACGGAGGAAATACCGTCTATTCTGGTTTGTTTTTTGAAAGGCCTCTTTCAAATCCGCAGCAATGGTGTAGGAGTTGTCTTCAGACAGTGAGGAAGTGTCTCATCTCTTTCTTCTTTTTTTTGGCTTTACTGAAATGAGATTGTTCAAGGATAGCAACACAGCACACGTCCTTTTCGGACACAGCTTCCCTAAGAGCCACCTTGCTCTGAATGTCTCCCTAAGCATATCCAAGCCCATTAAGGAGTGCTTCATTATCAAGGGTAAGCAGTGGGGAAACATCTGAGGTTGAAGTCTAAAGGCAGGAACAAGAGTCCTTTTTAATTAGCCACATCCTTAAGTGACTTTTCACTGAATACACAGTTACACAGAAATCAAGGTATTTAGCCCAGACTTCTTCCTGCCAGTAGAAACATCAAGAGCTAATAGGGTTTGCCCACAGAGCTGCACATCTCAGGGTCCCTGCACTGACCGTTCTCACCTTCACTTCTGGCAAGGAACACACGGCCTAGAAAGAAAAGATGACGGCGCTACGTGCTGCTGTTGGAGGTCCCAGTTGAGGTCCGACGTCGCTGGTGGGAGCGGCTGCTCCTGCGGGATGTCCCCGACCATGTACCCCTACGCCTGGGCCTCTCAGCACTCGCTGCTGTCGTCCTGCTCCTGTCCTGGCGACTCCTGGACCGCACAGTTTGAGTCGAGGCCCGGCGCTGCTGGCGGGAGCGGCTGCGTCTGGGGAATGGCCCTGACCATGTCTCCCTTTGCCTGGGCCTCTCAGCCCTTGTCCCTGTGCCACTGCTGCTGCCGCGGCGACTCCTGGAGCGGACAGGTGGACTCTGGGCCCAGCCTTGCTGGCGGGAGCGCCTGCGTCTGGGGGATGGCCCTGACCATGTCTCCCTTCGCCTGGGCCTCTCAGCCCTTGTCCCTGTCCCACTGCTCCTGTCACAGCAGCTCCTGGAGCGGACAGGTGGACTCCGGGCCCAGCCTTGCTGGCGGGAGCGCCTGCGTCTGGGGGATGGCCCTGACCATGTCTCCCTTCGCCTGGGCCTCTCAGCCCTTGTCCCTGTCCCACTGCTCCTGTCACAGCAGCTCCTGGAGCGGACAGGTGGACTCCGGGCCCAGCCTTGCTGGCGGGAGCGCCTGCGTCTGGGGGATGGCCCTGACCATGTCTCCCTTCGCCTGGGCCTCTCAGTCCTTGGCCCTGTCCCTCTGTTCCTGTCATGGCAACTCCTGGAGCGGACAGGTGGACTCTGGGCACGACCTTGCTGGCGGGAGCGCCTGCGTCTGGGGGATGTCCGTGATGGTGTCTCCCTTTTCTTGGGCCTCTCAGCCCTTGGCCCTGTCCTACTGTTCCTGTCACGGTGACTCCTGGAGCGGACAGGTGGACTCTGGGCGCGACTTTGCCGGCGAGAGGAGCTTCGCCTGCGGCTGGGCCCAGCACGTCTGGAATGGACCCTGTCCTCAGGGTCAGGGGACGTGCTGCGTGTTGCCCTTGATCTGCTGATGCTGCTGGTGTCCAGTGAGGAAGATGGCAGCGCCTGCTGCCATGCTGCGTGTTGGGGCCTGCTGTGGCTGCCCGTCTCTGGAGATGGAGGTGGGGAAACCAGCACCAATGGCACAGGGCTGTGGGAGCTGGGGCTGATGGCCTCAGATTCTGACCAGCCACGAGCAGATTGTAGTCCTGACTGTCTGGCCGGCCTGGGGCCATTGAGCTCTGTCTCATCCCTGGAGGCTGTAAGGGCAAGCAGGAATGTCAAAGATCACCCAGGCCCCGGCCAGGCCAGGCCAGAGCAGTGCCTCCAGCCCTCCAGCAGTGGATGCTGCACTCTGCCAAGCCCGGCCTGGGCACTGCCCTAGCCCAGGGACACCGGGGACACTTTGACTCATACATGTTCCGAGCCCAGCACAGCTGTCACACTCCCATCTCTGTGTGCTGTTCCTCAGGCCAGAGCAGCGCCTGTGGGTGCCCTCAGCAGCACAGGAGGAGCACAGGAGCAATTGCCAGGGCCTGGGGAGGCAAACAAGCTCATAGCACTGAGAACAAAAAGTGTACCAGCACGTGGTTGTCTAGCCAAGCGCTTCTGCTTCTTCCTGCTTTGAGCCCTTGTCGAGACACAGGTTCCCTGCAGAGCCCCAGGTGCAGCTTCCCAACTTACCCCTGTTCCTCTGCCTCCTCCCTGCCCCCAGGGTAAAGGCAATCCCTGGCATTGCATTGGCCGTGCCTCACTCCTAGATCTGCGAAGGCATCGTTGTCCTCCCACGTTGGCTGTCTGATGGAGAAAGGAAGAGATGATGAATTTCTGCTGCTCTCCCTCACGGAGGTCCAGGGTGTCCCAGCTCTTTCTCCAGCGCTTTTCCAAGTTGGGGGTGAAGCTGAAGCCCAGACTCACAGGACAGGGCAGGGCCAGGGCTCCTGGGGCAGGGCCTGGCACAGCACAGCACTTGCACCCTCCTGGCTGGTGGGCCAGGCAGAAGGACACCAACCTGAAGGGGACTCGGATCCCCAAGATGAACATTTCAACAGGGAATTCCCCACTGTCTCTGCACAGGGGGCACTGGAAATAGAAAGCACCAGTGCGCAAGGCCTGTCCCTGCAGGGCAAACACAGGCAGGGTGAGCGAGGCCCTGCTGCTGCTGCTGCTGAGCACCTGCTGTGCCCCAGGGCTCAGGGGAGGGCTCCTACCTGGATGCAGTCCCTGTGGAACCAGGCCTTTTTGCACGCTGGGCACACCAATGTTGTGAAGGTCTTTCTGTCCTCCACAGGTTCCATGCAGATGGGGCAAACGGTGTCCGGCTCAGGAGTCGCATCCACCTCCTGCTCTGGACGGTGCTCAGGGCAGAAAGAGCTGGGGGCAAAGGGATGGGGAAAGTGAGAAATGCTGGATCATTCCCCAGGGGTGGCCATAAAGAGAGATGAGGTACCTGAACGGAGTAACGTATAGATTGACACAGCCGCCCTCCTTGGTACAGGGCAAGTGGAACCATCTGTCACAGTTCTCCCTGCAGCACATGATGGTTGCCCCGCTCTGGCCGCAGACGCAGCAGCGCTGGAAAGAGCCAAGCAGCTGCATCAGCAGCAGCAGCAGCAGCAGCAGCCTCGAGGCCTCCCCAGGCAGCCCCAGGGCTAAGGGCAGGGCGCAGGACGTGGCCGCTGCCGGCTCCCAGCCCACAGAGCCGCCAGCTGGAGGAGGGAGGCTGCTGTGCCAGGGCCTCTGTGCCACAGCTGCTGGGAGCCAGACTTTGTCCCGACTGTTGGGCCGGCCTTTCTTTCCTGCAGTCTGGGCTAAGCTCTGGCAAACCTCGCCAGGCACAAATCTCCCTACTCTTGTCAGGCTCTCACCTTCTGTGCCGCCCGCCGCACTGCAATTAGGAGATCTCGAGGGAGAAAGTCCATGAGTCCCCCGCGGTCCGTCTCTTGCCGAAATAGTAGAGTGGCGAAGAACTGCAGCCAAAGGGAGAAGCTGATGAGGAGGGGGCGGGAGGAGCTGCCCATTGCAAAGGTGGAGGGAGCGCCCGGAGCCACTCACCATGCAGAACACGTGGGCACAGAGCCCACCCTTCTGCAGTTTGTCACCGCATATGTCCGGGTCAGCCTCGGCACGGCGACACAGCATGCAGGCTGCAGGGGACAGAGCCAATGGCACCGGGCATGAGCAGCTGTGCGGGGCTCTGAGCCTGCAGCAGCATCGGCCCCAAGGCTGCTCTGTCCC